>NC_140296.1:164805281-166088171 GCF_964211825.1 Aythya ferina
AGTTAAGAGACATGAATCTCAAAACAAATTACCTCAGGAAAACTAAGGAAAACAAAGAACAAGATAAGAGTAATTACACAGAGTTTTATAAAAAGGTAAGAATTATCAGTGATTCTCTCTCTGACTTCCCCTAGGTTTGCATGTATCTCTTACCAATGGATGAACTGTTGTCCTGATACTCAGCTTTGAACAACTTTCTGTTATGTTCAGAGGCAGGGAATTGAAAACTTAAAATTTATTTCTGAGAAAAAAAGATACATAAGTAGGTAATTTTCTGTTCTTGTGATATGCCTTTCTTCTGGAAAAACTAACAGTGTAGAAGGATGCAACCTTTAAAAAAAATTAGTAGCACTTTAAGCTTCACTGTTTAATTTGATATTTCGGTTGGCCGGCTACTCATATCATGTAAACCTCATAAATCTCTATAATTTTTAATCCTTCAATCCTTTGCTCTCTTTTATACCCACTTAATTATTCCTCCTGTATGTAGCATATTTGGCAGCTGTGAGAGATAAATGACAATTTGACAATTACCTTCTTTATTACTTTGATAAAAGTTGGAAATATCTCTTTTCAAACCAGTGAAAGTAAAAACCTGATATAAATGAGGAAAGATTAAGTATTAAACTCATATTGCTGCTTTGTAAATCAAATTCCCAAGTTCTCTTTGCCAATGGCAACTCCAGCTACTGCACCTTCATGTGTGGATAATGTCTTGCAAAGAAGCAAGCCTCAGAAATCTTTATAAGGTAGTATTATACCTTACATTAAAACTATTGATCAGTCTTAAGAGGGCTAAAGCCCTAAACCTGTATAAAAACAAGCACATATAATACCATTAAAAGCTCACTTTATCAGGAGCTCTGTTTATAGACATCAATATGGCTTCTGAATTGGTGAAAGCTGTGGTTTCTAGATGCTTCAGAAACCAACCTAATTTCCATATGATAACCAAGGGGGGGGATTTTGAGTTCCAAAGATAAATGATTATAATTTAGATGGGGTCTAGGGACACACTGTTTTCAGTGAAGGAACCTCAGCTCTGCAGCTTTCCTACCTCACCTCTTGGCCTATCCGAGTTGAAATTAGTGGATTCCTGGTCATGCTGCAGGTTTTATAATTATTTCTAGCACTTACCTGAAAATAAGCTGAATAAAGTCACTGACTGATAAAATAACAATTTCAAGAAACATTGATTTTATTTGTATGCTTTCTTCCCCTCCTTAGTTATGTGTCCAGACTTATGAAGAAGTATAAACCTCAGTACAGAAATCAAATCATCATTGCAATCAGTGTATTTACCATCTTCAGGAGTTCTCACAAAAACATCATTCTCTTCAGACAAAGCACTTTCTCCAACCATGGTAGAGGCTGCAACTCTCATTTTATAATTTGTGTATTTTTTTAAACCTAAAAAAAAAGTAAAAAACAAATTGCTGATAATCCTCCTTGAACATTTCATAGCTTATTTATAAAACTGTTAAAATGGATGCTGTTCTAAGACTTTTTGATATACATTTGCCATCTAAAAGTATAATACCATTTATCTGGGGAGAGTCAAATAAATACTTAGTCAAATCAATAAATTTTGAAATAAGTCAACTAGCTTCAACCCTGTAAATAGCTTTAATTTAGTTGTGAAAACAAGGGATGTGTATGTGTACATACAAGTACGTGTTTTTATTCTATATGAATTACTCTGTTTAGCACAAATAAACTCCCCAAACCCCATTAAGCATGCATTTTCTTCAATTATTATCAAAATTTTCACCTTAAAAGACAAAAATTATTATTAACAGCATACAAATACTGTCTGGGAAGGAGAAATCAAGTCTGAAAAAGTATTATCAATTTAGAAACATTTTCCTGTATGGAAAGAAGAGGCTAAGGAAAAAAAAATAATGGAAAATCCATTTCACAAATTACTACTTGCTACATTATGTGCCTTATGTAGTCCTCTCCTCCATTTCACATTCCCTGTATACCTCTCCACAGCAGACAAGTCTGACAATAGTGTCCCAGCTTTGTTTTCACATGCAGATGTGTTGTGTGTGGATGGGGGAGATTTGATCTATCTGCCTTACAAATGGCTACGTTACATAAAGTTGGCATAAATGATTTTGCATAATATATTTGCAATTATTTTTTATCAAATGACACTGTACCTGTCATAATTAAGCTGTTGTTTGAAGTTGTTGTGTGGAATGCTCTTTTTGTATCCAGCTCCATTGCATAAACGGTATAATGAATAATTTTGCCATTGGGATTTGCTGGAGGGTCCCAACACAGCAAAACAGAGGAGGAGCTAAGATTCTTATATGATATATTTTGCACTGAACTTGGAACTTCAACAAAAACACACACAAAAGAAAAAAAACAGTAAGTAAAAGAAATTATTAAAAATAGAATAAAATTTCAATGAAAGAAGTTATGTATGTTAACTTATTTCTAAGTTACACATTACCTTGCTCATGTGTTCTGACTGTGAGAACAGATGGTGGCCCTTCTCCAATAGCAGTGAAAGCAGACACACTGATTGTGTAGTCCGTGAAAGGTACAAGGCCCTTTATAACATATGACAGCTCTTCAGCCAAAATGTTAATGGCATACTGATTATCTGCAATCAAATGGAGAGAAATAGTTACTTACCTGAAAACCTTTTTTTTTGTTTGTTTTTGCATTCTAAACTCAGTTTGACATGATAACCTTGAACTATTTTACTGCAAAAAGAATCAACTTTCACAGAATCACAGAATTTCCTAGGTTGGAAGAGACCTCAAGGTCATCGAGTCCAACCTCCAACCTAACGCTATTTCATGGCAATTACAAAAATATAAAGAAAATGTTACACAGCATCTCATAATCAAGGAGTGGTTATTATAGGTCCACTTTCACGTGTGCAATCCTTTCTGCTTTTCAGAGGTCTTCTATGAAGTAAGAATAGATTGGCCTATGTGAAAGAACAAATGGGAGTGAACTAAAAACATGATGTGTGCATTGAGAAATATCTCCAAAAAAAAAAAAAAAATTAAAAGAGAGAAATGTCTAGGAACTAGGAAAAAGCAATCTTCCTATACTTCCTAGGAACACTGGAACATAGTTCCGAACACTGGCTCCTAGGCTGTTGATGTTTTTGGATTTATTTATTTATTTATTTTATAATTTAGGAAAAAAATTTAAATTAGGAAAGACAAATTCTCTTCTCTTTACCCTCTCAATTGTGCTGTAACAGCTATACTTGAAATGGCTCCCATCACATATCCCTTCACTCTGGTATTTTTAGCAGAAGAGTTGGGATCAGCAAAATGAAGAAATTATGCATATGTCCACAAAGAGTTTTCAGTGTATCTGTGATAAAGTTCAAAGTTGGCAGCAACCCAACTATGCTAGTCAAAATCCTCCAGTGCAAGGAGCCATTACACCACTGCAATGTGACAAAGTCTGGGTACACATATCTGAGCATCAGGTTAAAAGTTTTGCAAGATCAGCATTAAAATGGAGGCATCTAAAAATCAGCAAGCACTGTTGAAAACTTGGCTGTCAACAACTTTACTGTAACTACTATAATAGTTGTGTACTAGATTACAACAGATGCTGTCTGAAATCAATTTTTCAGCAATATAGACATATTTTAGCAACTGACTAGCTCAAGCTGAATGAGGTGGTAAAAAGAACACTCACATTTTAAGCACCACACGCTTTGTATGACAGAGGAGATCCTTTAGGATTAAAATTGTAAGGAAAAATTCCACTTTAGTTTACATTAATGGATATAATTCAGGTCTTTGATGGTGGTATATATGGAGAAATTCAATGATTTAAAAATGCATTCAGAATATAAAAAATTGACTGTCTACTGTTCAAAACTCTCATTGTAAAAAATGGCAACAGTATCTTAAGCCCCTGCTTGTCAACTATGGCCTGCTTAATGATTTGTAAATATCCATACTTAGAAAAGAAACACTGTTCCATTGATAATACAGAACAAGTGTACACACTAATGACATCACCATGTCATGGGGTCATCTCCACCTGTTTGTCACCCATATAGCAAAGTTGTAACTTTTTGACCTATTTACCTTCACTGACATTTGAAAACCTATTAGTCAAAAGGCTTAGAGAAATCAAGGTCTCTGAAGGGCTTGGAGATATGTTAATCCCTGACAATCACACCTGCTTTGGCAACTGTAATAACTGATTGTCTATGCAGCTTGGCTGATGGCTTTCGGGTGCTCCTTTCACTAGGAAGAAGGTCAGCTGGGTGACAAGGGGCTAGTTCCTGCCTGTGTGGCCTTCCCATTTGCTTCAGAAAGTTATTCAGTAGTAAAAAAATCTGACTCCAGCAAATGACCCATTCATAATTTGCTTGAACCATGTGCTAAAGATCATATTTGGGACAGTGATGGGGGGTCCTTTAGAGAAAAGGAGCAGGCAGAAAAATATATTTAAAATACCTTACCCAAAGCAGAATGTAATTCAGCAGCTCCATTTATAGTAGGCAAATTATCACCAGATACACTAGTAAATACTACTGGGGAAGCTGTCTGAATACTGGAAAACATTTCAGCAGAACCTTCGTATAATTCATTGGCTGTTTCCACTGAATTTGAAATGGGAGAAGGCTTAATGTTTTCATTTATCATGTATGGTTCCAAAGTATCGATCAAATACTAAAAATTAGAAAGATATAAAAAAAAATCACAAGTTTTGTCAACATTATATTATTTAATCCATGTTATATATAGTATATAATTGTGTATTTGTCAACTTTGCAATATTTATACACTATATTGTAATGAATTTTGCAAAACAATATTTCTCATGAAAAAGCTCAGTTGCTAGTAGCTTAACATTTCTGTTCATTTTAAAAATTAAAAACAAAAACAAAAACCCCCAAAACCAACCAACCAAACAAAAAAATACACAACAAAACACAACACCAAATGCATTTTTTTTAATTTCTTAATATTTCTTAATTTATGGATTTACATTGCAATAAAACTGCAATTCTCCCATGTTTTAGAGCAAGGCCTTTAAATTTAATGTTATTATCCTTAGAGATACAATGAAAAGACATATTTGAGTTTGGGAGTTTTCTACGATACATATTCCAAAACAAGGTTGAAGATACAGACAGAAGGTTTCAAATGCTCCTGAAGAAAAAGAATAACAGGTTGATTAGGTTGATCGGAGGAAAAAATATTCCTGTGTGGCCTTTGGGTGAGGGAGAGATGAGAAGGAGATAAGGAGAAAAATAGAAGCCAATGAAATAAAGAGGTGAGGGAAAATAAGTGAGTAAATATGAGGAAAGGGAGAATGAAAGGAAGGCAAAGTCAGTAGGACACCATGGACAAAAGACAAAGTTAGAAAGGGATGGGAGTAGATATAAAGGGAGTAACAACTAATATGAGAGGAACAAAGAAAGCTGAAAAGACAGAGGCTAGAACATACATGTAGGTACAAAATGGTGTGTAAGCACTAGATCATTATGCCCCTTCAGAATCTGGGACATAATCCAGGACTACAGTGTCTCTAAATTGTTCTTCTGTCATCTGTGAATACTCCCCACTTGCACATATGGCCAAATTCACTGCCAGAAAGAGATGCTTTTACAGTGATGTAATTAATACACATTAGCCCTCTCCCTACAGACCCCAGGTGGAAAGACGGCAAAGCAGCTTTTTTAACCACTGTAACTAGGTGGGATTGACCACAGGCAGACATACAGCAACAATCTCACCTAAGTACCAACAGGTAAAACCTATATGCACCTCATTTTCACATACATTTTATAGGAAAATAGTAACCCACATGGAAATATCATTTGCCTCTGAGGCTTTTCCATTTGAGATAACAGCCTTTCATTGCTAAACATTGTTGAGTGCTATTATCAGTGTGTTTCCAACAGCTGAAATCCTGTAGATGCTCTAAAGTGCAGTCAATGGAGTTCCAAATGAGGTAAGGTTTGTTATGATTTTTTTTTTCTTTAATTAGAAAATTATATTCAATAAAGCACATGTGATTCTAAAATAAGAACTCCAAAATAAGGAAATCCCAGCACTAAAACATGTCTGTGCAGATAATTTTCATCTTTTCTGTGTCTTTATAATTAAAGATTGTATCACAGTAGAGTCATATACTTTCACTTTCCAAGGACCCCAGCCTGATTTAATGAATGGATCCTTATCCTCATTTTTTCCCCCTACTCCTTTATATAATGTTTGGCTCCAGGGCTCTATTTAATGTATACCGTTCAACTTGAAAGCAAACTCCTTCACTGAGCTCTGCATTAAGAACTTAGATTATGTGTTAGATCTGTGCTTGGGTGGCTATGTATTGATCTAGGCACCTACATCCATACTCCTACTGTTAGATCTGCTAAGAACTATTATGCTGCAAAGAACTAAAGGGCTAGAAGGGAAAATAAGATTGATGGCTATTGCAACCTGCCTTCAGTAGCCAAGAAATTCTGGATAATTTCTCCAGAAATTATTTGATTTTCATGTAGTACAAATAGCAGTATTGATAAAACAAACAAACAAAAAACAGCCAGAGGAAGAGGGTGGCATGGAGAAGGTGAAGGTGAAATTTAAATGCACTGAGAACTCATCTGTGGTGGTAAATTCCACATTCTGAGTGGAATAAGAATAAGACAGAGGACCAAATTCAATCTAGCAAGGAAATCTGTATCAATATATATATATACTTTATATATATATTTATACTTTATTTTATATTTATACTTTATTTATATTTATATTTATACTTTGTATCAATATACATATATATATATACATATATATATATATATAAAATCAGACAAACAAACAAACACTAAATACCTTATTTTTTCCATTGAGAATAGTGTTTTCCAGAGTCACCTCTGTTTCTTGCACATGCACTTTAACTCTGTACTGGGTAATGATCCCATTTGGTTGTTGTGGCTTCCTCCAAGCAATTTTTATATATGTGGCTTCCACTTCCACTAAATGCAAATCTGATACAGCACCTGGGACTAAATATTCAAGAGGAAAAATGATTTAATTAAACATCTCTGATTAGTACAAGCTTCCTCAGCACTGTAAGCAAAGTACAATAGGGATTTCATCAAATTTTATATCCCTATCTTCTGAGTTGCTCCTGTACAGTTAGAAAGTTACTTCAGATGTTTGTTTTGTCAAGCAAGTAATATTTCTAAAAATATGCACACTTTTTCCACATCTATGATAAGTTATGATATGATATGCATATTAATAAAATCTTTTAAATTTAAATCAGGGTAGCTCTACTCAAGTCAGTGCACTGGAAGTAAGCAGGCCTTCACTTGCTTACTAAGTATGGAATCCTGAGTATATCGACAATGAAAACTTAATTCTAAATTCAATACCATACCAAGAATGAAGTTAAAATCTGAAAAGAAAACATTATGCACGTGATACATCTTGTTCATTTCAGGTTTATAATGACTTTAGTTTCAATTTCTTCTTTAACTATGCAGTACTTTACATAGGACTGCCAGAGTTTCAGAAAAAGTTTTTATTGTATTTATATAATGATAAAAAAATTCCCCTAATATACCACAGAAAAAGATAAAATTGAAATTATTTGCGTATTGAAGGCTTGCATATTCAATGTTAATTTAGACATTAGACAATCCATGTCACTCAAAACAAAACAAAAAATTTGGCTTATAACAGTGATTCTAGACAGAAGATAAGCATTTCTGTACTGAGCTGGGTCATCTCTGGAAAGTGACTCTGAGACCTGACTAAAGCAGATACTTCAGGAACAAATGCATCAGATAATGACAGGTGTTACTCCTGCTGTTACACCTTAATAGGAAGTTTTGCAGCAAGCACTGATGAAGAGATTTTCTGAATTTGTGCTCTCTAACATAAACATAAAGATAACAATGTTGAAGTCAACGATATATTGCATAGCGACTCTCAAATTTTTCTGGTTGAATCCTCAGCTGCAGAGCAGTACTTCTGTACAATCTCACATATATATAAGACAAAACAGCGTTCCTACTGAGCAAAGGACTGTCTCCTGATGAGTGAACTACTGGGAGCCAAAACTCCCAAATCATAGCATAGATGGCTCTGGGGCAGAGCTAACTACTTGGCTTTCCCAGGAAAGGATCTCAGTGTTGCATCTGCCTCAGAGCTGCACTCTGTGAAGGTGGCTACCTTCAAAACTGGTATGAGACCCTGGATTTAGAGAAAATTAGTCAAACAAGATGTTCAGGGTTGAAGAAAGCAGCCGAGGTGTATTTCCGTAGTTATTTCCCTACCACTTGCTGCCATCTAACGACTAGAAGGGTGACCTGCAATTTAATTACCAAATTAAAAAACACTACCATTCAGGTAGAAAATACTTTTATTTTACAATAACACGCCCATTGTTTCTTTTGAACGGTACCTAAAGAGCTTTAAATGAAAAACTGACATCAGTTATTTACAGTCTATTTACTTCATTTATTTAAACTTACCATCTGCAGGAGTGAAAACTGTAAGGCTAGTCTTTGGTCCCACCCCAGCACTTGTCTCTGCACCAACATACACATTATATGTTGTAAATGGTACAAGGTTACGGAATACAAACTTATGTTCTTTTGTGCTGTTATCCAGAATATGTCCTGGAATGAAAAATAAAAATAATCTAGCTCAAATATATAAAAAATCCACCTTTTGCTTATACTGAATATAGCCACTGTCTAGGATGATGAAAAGTGAAGTTTAATTCTGGAAAAGAAAATTTAGTATCAGCCTCATTGGAAATAAGACTGATTGCCTGAAGAAAAAGTAATCAAAGAGGTATAGGTTTTAAGAGGAGGGGTTTTGTTTGTTTATAAATTAATTCAACTTGCTTTTCCTGTATGATCCCATAAAAGCATTAGTATACAGCTCGTTGACTTCTTTAACTATATGTAGTTATGTAAGATCTTAACTATGTCTGAGTTACAAAAAAATATAAAAACACCAAAACAGACTCACATAGTTGATTGTATATTACACAAGGATGAAAATCCTCCAGAAATATTTAACAGAAAGAGGAAAGAGTAAACATAAGTTAAAGAATGTTTTGAATATATAAGCCTCCTAATTAAGCTGTGAGCTTAGCCTGTTGTTTCTCTGAAAGACTGAGGAAAGCTGATTTTCTCCACTCTTAAGAATATCTAAAGCAAATTTAATTGTATACCTATCCTTTTAAGGGAAAATCCTGCCCATTATAAGTTATCTAAGAATTCCTAATGATTTTAATAGAGAAAAGCATAGATAACAATGCTTTCAAATATTCATTATTGACTGGTAGTGACAATAAGAGTGACAGTGTAAGGAAAAAATCACAAAAATATAAATGAAACAAAAACATCAATTCAAACTTACCAGATGGCCCATGCAGCTCAACTCTGTAACCAAATTTTCCTGTTACAATGGTTGGTGGGTCCCACGTCACTGAGAAAGACTTTGCTGTAATGTTGCTCTTGGCAAAATTTTGTGGTGGATCTTCTGGAACTTAAACAATATTGGAAAAAGTCTTTGAACATAAAATAATTGAGATTAGGATTTCCAAGAACCACATATCAGACAATTTAACATTTTAAACATAAACAATAAATGTGCTGAAGGAAAGTTACATTAAAAGCACAGCTCATTAAAATGGCTATTTTTTATTTCATTTATTTTTAGGGTTATGCTTGTGAAAGATATCAAGAGAGCTGGTAGTATGCAAATAATCATTAAAAGATAAAGGGATTCTATCAGGTTTAACATGGACTTTATCATGAAACAGATTATATACAGAAGATGCTCAAATAGTATCGTGATGTTCAGCACTGTAGAGGTCACATTGGTAAGATTTTCTTCCCTGAACATTTTTTAACCCCATATAGAGTACATCACATAGATTTCTGACAGCACAGATATACCTCCTTATCCAAAAATGCAAACCCAGTAATGATTAAAACTGCAAAAACATTTTACATTATATTTTAATGGAATTATTCACATAAATTACATGAATCATAAACTCAAGTGATTATGGAATTCAATCCCTGTCCTTTCTAAGGCATACCTTCCTTTCTAAAGCATACCTTCACAATCTAAAGAGAGATTATCACTGAGATGGAAAACCAAATTCAAAGACAACTAAAGGAGGTACAATTCTTTTCATTCATATAGAGTTAAAATAAACCTGATTTGGAAAAATGCTGCATACCCCCCCCCCAAAAAAAAAATAAAAAAAAAAATTACTGAAACTGCTTGATACAAATTACTATGAAAATCTGGTCTTCATATGTCATATATGAGATTTAAGCCAATGTGGACATTCAAACTGATCCTTCAAAAAATATTCACACAATACCATTAAAAAGTTCTTTTTTTTTTTTTTTTTTTTTTTGTAAAAACAAGTTTCCTAAAATATTGACCACATTAGAGATGGCCGACACATTTTAATTTTTCTGTACAGATGGAAAAGTTAATTTAGACCATTTTTTCAACTGTAGACCATTTTTTCAAGTTCTAAACATTTTTCTCTTTGTAGAAACATCCTCCCTTGACAGCCATCACAGCTGGGTTTTCAGAGAACATGCTGTAATGTAATTCATATTTAAAAGAAAAGCAACTTCTTTAAAGCATTTTAAAATGCATTATTATAAAATCAAAGCCAGAAAGGTACCATCTTTGTCAAGAACATAGGAGAGCTCCAGCATGGCTCTGAAAATTCTGGTTGGAAGGGACAAAAACAATTTTCAGCATTTTAAAAGAAAACATCACTGAGCTATACTATACTATACTATACTATACTATACTATACTATACTATACTATACTATACTATACTATACTATACTATACTATACTATACTATAGGGATATATCATTTTTCTTGTGCTGCCAGATAGGTATGACAACAAATCCATGCCATTTTCTTTTGTGAGCAAAGTGGTATTTGAAACAAATGCACTCTCCATCCCACCATCTGCTAACACGAACTCAATTCCTCTTCCTTCAGCCTCACCTCAAACAATCAAGTCATGTACTGAGATGCAAGGTTTTGGCCATAGGAGAAACTGGCAATTTGGGGTGCTAGCTGGTGTGACTCTAAAGAGATTCTCAAAAGAATAAGACATTTGAAAAAAGGGAAGTGGATTTCAGTAATTGCAGAGAGACTGGATGATGGTGCTTGATATTGGAGGAGGTGGTGGGCTGTTACAGTAATTGCAAAACAACATTCCTAAATCATAGTTTTACTATGTAGGCTATATAGATCAATATCCATTCCAACATATAAAGATATCTTTCACACCAAAACAAAGGAAAGTTAAGTCTGTAAAAATCATGAGGCAAAACATCTATTATTTCATAATGTCTTCCTAACAAATCACCAGCCAATGTTATAATCAGCTTCAGAAAAGTATCCTTAGCATGCACGCATGCAGAACTCACAGGGAAAGATTTTAGCAAGCACCTGAATGTTCATGAGGTAAAGACCCAATACAGGTAGATTCAGAAACTTGCATGCTTCTAAGAGGAAAGACTTACTAAGCTGGTGGCAGGGGTGCTGGTGGGTCACCACCACCCACATAGACCAGTAACCAACTTCCCTTTTCCCAGACCATGCATTAATGGATGAACTCTGGTTGTAAGGATAAGTACTGATAAGGTCCAAAGATCTCTTCGGTTGACACCTTTCTGTGTATTTCTGTGTATTTGGCAGAACCAAGCCCTACAGCATAAGCTTTCCAGTACTTCCCAACATTTTGTTATTACCAGTGCACCTATCTTAGGAAGCTGATAGGATGAAAAATGAACTGGACAGCAGCCCTGCAAATGTTAGAACAGAAACAATCCAAAACTTCATTATCCCCAGACAGAACTGAAAACAAAGGATATTTTAATTCTAGCAAAGCCATTCAAATGAACAGTGCTAGAAGAGAATTACATTTATTTTCATCTGAACAGTACTACGAATTTTGGATATATGAAAGAGTAACAGTAATATCAAACTGAATCAGGCAAAAGCAGGATGTAAAGGAAGTAAAAAAAAAAAAAAAAAAAAAAAAAAAGTAAAAAGAAAGCCAGAACAGCATTCCTTTAGAAACATACATTTTTGGTATGGCTGTATTAATAGTGTTGCCCACTATGTAGGGGCAATTACAAAACTTCTTCTGGATGACCTTCGCTTTCAATTCTAACTTCTGAGTATTGTGAATATTCCAAAAACCAACTTTCCTAGTGATTAGAGATTTCTTTAGCACTGAACAACTTTCCGCAACAGATCCAGACTGAGGAACCATGGGAAAGGAGTTTTCTCTATACTGCTTGTTTTTCCACAAAACCAAAAAAGCTTTAATTTCATTGCTATGTATACAACACATATGCTTTTTGAATACTATACCTGATACCTGTTCCCTTAATTTTTAATTCTCCTTCCATTGTACCATTAATAACTGCAGTTCCTGAATTATCCTTAGTTTTCATAAAATTAAGGAAAAAAAAATAGCTATCCTAGGCATATTTGATTTAACTTTTCACAGGAACTGAACTCCTACCCATCGTATAGTGTTAAATACATTACGTACTCTTTCTGTTGATTTCATCAACTTAAAAATTAGGTAACTGCATGCATCTAAGTGTGTGATACAGATGAAGAAAGAGTCAGACTGAAGTATATTGTAACATAAGTTCAAGTTGATATTTTGCATGTTTTCCTACAAATCTGGGAACTTCCTTTCCTTTTGAAAGCAATATATACCTGATTCTGGTGTCCGGACAATTGCACTATCAATGTAACCTGCTTCAGTGGTAACTGCAGAGACTTCAAAAAGATAGGTGGTATATGGCCTCAGGTTAGTTATAACAAAACTGATCGGTTCATTCCAAACAGAGCTCATTTGACTAGATGCCTCTGTACTTGACGCAACTGTAGTCCTTGAAGGAATTGTGGATTTGCCAAAAGTAGTTGAAGGAGTAGTAGTACTCCACAAAAATGATTCACTGTTATCCTAATAAGACAAAATATGAAATATGATAAACAGAAATTATACAATTGTTAATAAATATAGATCAAGAAAGGCAGACACTCTTTGAAACAAAATCTATTGTAACTGGTTCTTATTTTTATACTTCAATACCCAAATTAGTTTATAATTTCATTAGGTGATATTGCTAGTACATCTTGTTAGTGACAATATTATAGTTTCTGCCCTTATTCCAAAATATTTCAAACATGATTGAACAGAAGCAACTCTTTAGGCTCTATTTAATTATTCACAGATTCAAGTTTTAGCATTTAGACTCTGTCTCTCCAAAAAAAAAAGCCCCCCTAGCAAGGTCTTTCTATGTATATATACATTTCTATGTATATATGTATCATATATGTTGTTTGTGTATACATATATATATAGTGCATATATATGTGTGTATATATATACAAACCACATATATGTAACAGATAAGACCAGACAGGGGTTTCCTGATCCATACTGCCAGCTCTGACAGCTCTGAAAAATTGATAGACATTACAATAATCAATGTTTATGATTCAGTAGTTGGTAGTCTCTCTTTCAGTGTTAAATAAAATCAGCAAAATGTTGTGAGCTTTCACAACGCTTAAAATGATCTTGAAAATAAAATCTGAAACCCAAGTCCTGATAATTTTTGTCATTAAAAACTGCACTTTTCAATAAGTACTAAGTCTAGCATCCCGAAAAAAAAATAAAATAAAATAGGCAATTTAACATCCTACTAATCACAACACTTTGTTCCACATAAAGGAGAAAAGGAGAATAAGGGCTGGAAAAAAGAATTTTCTTCAAGAAATTCTGAAAGGTATGCACTGATTGAAATTCAGGTTGAAATCCAATGTATAGTCAGAATTCTTAAACATTCATTGACAATTTCTGAACAACTTGATCTACAAACATTTTTAGAAAATCACTTTGCTAATTCTAGTTCTTTTTATATTGTTATGAAGAGGGTTTAAATAACGTTGAAATTTGATACACAAAATAGAGCACAACTTATACAAAGCATTATCAAATTATTTATAACAATAAAATATTAACAGTTCTATGTGTCCTCCCTGACCAAAACAATGAATTCTTGATTTTCCAAAGTGAAAAGGTTTTCCTTTACCCATTATATCCTGCCTTGGGCCTAACTTTGTAAAAAAGTTGGAATTGCTTTGAAAAGCAAGCCTCCAAAATTTTTTAGGTCTCAAAATGCAAATTTAAAACAATTTCCTATAGCTTGAGTCTATTTCTAATTTAAAAGGTTTATAGCACTTACATTACATTCTGGTAACCTCCCAGACAGAAGGTCCTCTACTTTAACCAAGACATCTTTCACTACAATTCCACTTCTTGCATGTTTCACACTAATCTTGAAACTAGTTATCTTTCCATTTGGTTGCCGAGGGAGAAACCAGATCAGATTTACAGCTGAATAATTTAAGGCTTCAACTGTGAGATTCACTACTTTACCTGGAGCTTGAAAACAAAACAAACAAAAGCAGTGAGACATACTTTTCTTCTCAGGAAATACTTATTTAAGAAACAAATCTACCATGATCTAAAATGAATTTCATTATCATTTAGTATCCAAGGAACCTATTATATTTCAAAGATTTCTGCTTTCCTGTTTTCATTAAGTAACTTCTAAATAATCATTTAAGCTAAACAAATGAAAGAAAGGTCTGTTTGAATATGTTTTTTCACTCAACTATCCACTCTACTATCATCTATTCAACTCCACTTCCAAGCACTAGAAAAAAATAGCCATTTTTATTATGCCATTTCTAGGTTCTTTACTCTAGAGCAAAGAAATACCAATTCTTCACAAACATACTTAAAGTAGGTGATATGCAATCAAGTACTTTTCTTTCTAGTTTAAGTGATGAATATAATTATAGTAATTAGTTTGGTAAACTTAAAAATATTCTTTGCAGAAGTAACTGATCTACCGTGTCAGAACTAGCAAACAGTTTTATTCTATCTGAAAGAAATTAAAGTATAAATACTGACCTCTTTTTCTCAGTTTAAGAGCATATGACATTATTGGGTGTTCTATTTTACTTTACCTGCATGATCTTTTCAGCTGGATACAGACTTTTGGTAGCTTTAAAAAGTTCAATTTAATTTGAGTATTCACTATTACCACAAAAATTGTGTTCTTTGTATCAATGACAGTTTCCAGGACCTTGTTTCAGAACTTTTTTATTAAGCACAGCACAAAGGAATGGGATTTGGAATCTAAACAAGATTTTTACATGTACATGCTGTCTGAGTTCTGTCAATTCCTTTGAATTAAAGTACTGCAGGTGTCTTTGCCCTGTTTAGATGGCATGGGCAGTAACAGCTCCTGTGACAGCCAGCCTTACTACTGTGAAGAAAAGGGTTATGCTGCCTTAAAAATGTATACATATACAAATGTTCACAATTACAGATCTTCCACTGCTTAACTGAGACAAATCCTCCATGCCTTGTGTTTTACTCTTGCTTAGGACCTGTCGAATTAGGGTCTTATTTCTAGAGTTCTTTTCTAGATCTTGTTTTTTACTCCCCTGGACTACAGCCTTTTTATTTAAACAGTTTTAAACAAAGTTTTATCTTCTGGTTAATTTTACTATTTTAAACTGTATATGTTTATTTTGATTAAGATGTTGGGGTTTCTTTAACCATCACAGGGAGAATTAAACAAAAAAAAAATAGTATCAGTGACACATAACTTTCACCTACAATTTTAACAGACCATCCAATTACATTTAAAACAAGCATTTTTACCCTTATTAAAAATGTGAGCAGAAAGCATAAAAGAGTTAAAAGCTAATGGTTTCATATGAAAAAATGCTAGTGTTGTCCTCTGTCAAATGAGTAAATAGAGCCCACTGAAATCTGGTTTTCTATGACCAATGAATTACAAAGAGTAGTGAAGAAAAATGATTTGCATAGCTCCATCAGGTAAGCTCGCTACCCCTTCTCATATTCAGTTTCATAATTCATTGTGAAATCTCTTGCAGAGTAGTAATTTCCTGCCGTTAACTGAGGTTTGACAGTGCGTAGTTTGCCCTGCTACAGAACCAAATGTGAGTCCTAAAGACAGAGGGACAGTCACCACCATGGCAGCACAAATTCTATATTTCACTGAGACTCATTCATCCCAACATAATTGGCCTGGAGCCAGCTCTTTGGCCAAGGTTCCTGGAGTGCTCCAAAGACCAAGACCACAAATACTAAATTAATTATGGAAATCTAGACTAAAACTGTATCTCTTTTTAGTCTTCAAAAGCATCAAATCAAATTTTCATTTCAGTTATGCCTTTTATTTTTTTTTTCCTTCAGAACTAATAAGTATAAACTTAGTAGAATATATTCTGTGCTGGGCTTAGAAAAGGTACTCGATTCCAGCACTAACCAAATAACAGCTTGACACAAGGAGTCAATATAAGTACTCCCAGTCTCCTAGTACTGCTGCAGGCAATAGCTGATGGATCGGCTTCATAGATCGTAAGAATTTTCGAATATCATAGAAATGAAAATGAAGATAGAAATGAAAATTTTCATAGAAATGAAATTTCGTAATATTTTCATAGAAAGAAAGAAATAGGCTTTGCATATGAGAAACCCTCATATGTGCACACCCTAAATGCTGTTACTAGAAAATAAGACAAAATGCACCTTTTCTAGAGAGTGAGGAAATACGGAAAGAATTGTGATTTTCTTCAAAATGTATCAAAATTTGTTCAAGTATAAATTATGGAATGTCAGGGATATTTTATTTGAACAGATTAGAGCAGCTCTATTTAATGAATAAGTCTATTAAAATTACCACTTTCTGCAGTCTGAAAAAGAAAAGGGTCACTAAATACTCCAAGACCAGCACTGTTCTCAGCAGCAACCTAAAGAAGAAAAAAAAAAAGAAAAAAAAAGAAGTCTAAGTAGAGAACCTATAGGATGTATAGTGTCATGGACCAAACATACAAAAGTTTGCATATGTTAGCTACACACACTGATTAGCTTTGAAAATAAAATTGCACCATTAGCTTTTAGAGATCACTGACACACAGTGACATCATATCAAAATTTTCGAAAACGTTTAAAAAGGACAAATTTTATTATGTGAATAATGCAAGTACTCTACAAACTTCAAGTAGCAGTAATTCACATTTTAAAGGAATATTAATGTCCATGCTTTGAAGCATAATGCTGCCAGTAATTATTTGAAGTTTAGGAAACATCTCACTTGACTGTACATTTTCACAAAATGATCAATAAGGGGTTCAAAATTATCCGTAACCCTCAAACATTTAACAAATCATCACTTTTATCTGCTATTTCTCTACAAATGATTCTTCTTAAAGAAACAAAATTAAGACCGCACTGTCACAAACAGATTGGAATGTTCAAAGATCATAAGAAGTTGACTACATTCAATTTTACTGCCATAGTATTTACCAGAAGGAATTTAAAAAGACCAAACCAGGTACCCTAAAACAATAAAGAATTTTCACCTAAGTGAAAATCAAGAGGTACTTTTGATTTTTACACAACCAACCATCTCTCCACCTCCCCTACCAAAAATAAAAAATAATAATTAAAAAAAACAAAACAAAACAACAATTACTGTAGACAAGGAAAACGCAATAGTTCTTTTTGGCTACATCTTTGAGGTAGAAAAAATGTTTCCACCTGAGTTATTGACTCTGTGAGCTTGCTAGCAGGTCAGCCATTCAGGAAGCCCACCAAAGCAGCAGATAATGCAATGGTCTTCAGCTTACAGACTTTCACTTACTCATGACAAAAGCCATGTGGTCCCTGCTAGGCAGATGTTGTTGGGTCACAACTCACTTTCATGAGTCAAATTCTGCTTTAAGATCAATGTTTAAAGCATGAGCAATTAGAAGAAAAGCCTCCCATACATATCAAATGAAGCCAAATTATTGCTAAGTGTGTGATTTAAAATGTACATTTTTTTCTAGAAAAAAATAATCATACAAAGCAAAGAAATGAATTTGCAAAACCTTTAATAGTGAATCCCACATAAGTGCTACTGAGGCACTCAGAATTGTAAACTGAACTCTTAATAGCCTTATTTATCTGGATGAATTAATTTGCTTACAGTCTAAATTATATTCTAAATACTACATATTTAATAGTAGCTGAATTTTATTTTATTTTATTTTTTATTTTATTTATTTCTTTATTTTCTAGATGATCAGAGGCAGGAGATCAAAGAATAAATATTCCTGCAGCTGCTGTGGATATAGAGGCTTTTATCAACATGGTCATCACTACTAGATTCACAGTGAGCCTGAGAACCTTCCTAACATAGCAAGCCACCATTAGATACCTACTTTCTTACACATGTACACCACCTTTACAAAGGATCACTGGCATCACAAAGGCATATCAAAACATGTTATTTCTTTCCATCTTTTACACTAAAAAGAAGCACCTATCCAAGGTTCTTATGAAAGAGGAAGTCAGGTGAAGAAGTGCATGGCAAATATTGCCATGAGAATAGTAATTCATTTCTGTCCATCTGAAGTCATTTGTTCTTGAAGAATTCAGAGATGGATCAGAGTCCCTATTCTCAATGTAAACAAATTCCACATAAAGAACTCATGAAAATACATGTACCGATTTTCACAGTAGATATTCCACATGAATATCTAGGCAATAAAATCTATGGAAAGGAAATGGAAAAGTATGACATTTTCTTTATTTCAGGACATGACACTAGGTAAAACACTTGGGCTTAAAGAAAGCAGGCTAAGGTGTCTACAGGCCACATATAAATACATATTCAGGCAAGAAAACACCTTCTTATTTCCTTAATTCTAAAATCAAAGAAAGTCTGGACGCCTACCTGGGCAGCCTGCTCTAAGGAACCTGCTTTGGCAGGGGGGTTGGACCTGATGATCTTTCGAGGTCCCTTCCAACCCCTTCAATTCTGTGATTCTGTGAATTACATACCAACATGCTTTTCTGGATCTGGTTGAGGTGTTTTGGAAATCTATGCATAACATCCAAAATGCATCAGTGGTTTGAAAGATTAAATCTCAATGGAAATGAAAGATTTAGACATTTTTGAAAATTCTAACCTTTGCTCTTTACCATATAACGTTGTATGTTAATAATATATTAACAGAATAAACTGTTTTAGAACAGTTTTGGCTGGAAATTATTTAAAGTGTATTTAAAAAACACTACAGTAAACAAATACCTGACTAATATATGTTTTTATATGGCAACAGTAATTAGCAATGCACTTCAGAAAACACTGTATGCATGCCGCGTAGCCTCACACGCTGTAAAACTAGGCATAATTCAATAGTAATAAAAGGCATTTATAAAGCTTTTACCGTAATTTCATAAGTTGTTCCAGGGTTAAGATTGGTAAGAAGAACTTCCAGACTATCTGGTTTTGTTGTGACCTGTGTATATGCTGTTTGCATCCATGGGCAGACCTCTTTATATTTAACAGTATAGGAAAGAATTCTCCCATTTGGACGCAGTGGTGTATTCCATGACAGCAGAATTCCAGCAGAGCCCACTCTTTCACCTGCAAGAAATACAGGGGGCCCAGGATCTAAAATAAAATAAAACAAAATAAATATGTAGAAAAAAGTAATTAATTAAGTTTCCAGATAATAAAGACACCTTCAAGTTACTATAGAGAAAATAAATAATTTGCTAGAATAAATAAGATAAACTACTGAAGACTAACGTATGGTTTAAAAAGAACCTTTTTTTTTCAAGCTAGGGTACTGTTACAAAAATAATTAAATGAATTTTGGAACACCAAGAACATTCTTTTGTAAGAATGGAAAAAATGTAGTGCTCAATATCTTAATGGAAAAAGTAGAGTTTAATGCCAATTTAATATTTCAGACAATCTAGAAAGTTTCATTACAGTTCTTTATTTATTTATTTTAAATGCATTCTCTTGCAATACATGTCTAATATGGCTACATTTTTCTGACACATCTCAGAAGCCTACTACTATATGTATAAATTGAACTACGGATATTACTATGTGATGCTAACAAATTTTTCAAAAGCTTACAAAAGTTGTTCTTTATGTTTTGTTTTGTTGCCTTTTCTTTCTTTCTCTCTCTCTTTCTTTATAAATAACAAAGCTAATGGATTAATACAATTACTGCTCACATCCAGTTTCTCCTAAAGTACCCGTCAGAGAAACTTTCAAGCTCCCATAGAACACCTTCAATTCAGTACCTTTTTTTACAGTTAAAGATGAAAAATTCTGATGATTATTCAAAAAAAGCATAGTTAACAAAAAAAAAAATAAAATAAAATATAACCAGTCATTATTAACTCACTTGTCACGTTTGTTGTCACTGTTCTACTGGCAGGAGAACTGTACAGTGAAGAAGAAACTGCTGAAACAGTAACATTGTATGTTGTTCCAGGTAGAGTATTAGAAAAGTCAGCCTAAAATATAACATGGATTCAAGTCTTTTAGAAAGAAACAAAACCCATCAACAACAAAACAACAACACAACCTCAAAATTTTAAGCATTGCATTACTGAAAGTGAGCTGTTAATAAGCTTTTAGAAATACAGCAGCATTTGCAACAGTAAAAATAGCAATTCATATTTGTTAGCTACAGCACAGCATTTTGCTAACTTATTTAACTAACCTCCATAACATTTGTATAACATTCAATATTAAAGAACAACAAAATTAACTATTAATTTTATCACAGAATCACCTATCAGTGTATCTATAGAGGTGATTCTGCATCACCCTAGTTATCTAAGTATAAATGAAACATTTTAAAATCACTTCCTGAGAGAATAAACACAAAGCTAATCTGAAAAACTTCCAGGTTTCTGATAGTTAAGCTAATCCATCTTTCAAGATAAACATACTTTAAAAACTTATAAGCAATCATTTATACAAAATACCTGTATCTTTGCAGTTCCAATATAAAACAAAACCAAACCAACCAGAATGGCCATAATTTCTGTCAATATTATTATATTTTCCAGACAGAAGAAAGAAAAATTGCTCCTATTTCTTTTCGATGCCTCAGCAGCAAAATGTTGCCTGCATTAATGATTTAAGCACAGATCTTCCTGGCAAGTACACAATTAATGAGCCTGTATTACTCAATAGCTCTGCCCTTCCTTCGTTAAACTATTCATGAACCCTTGGATGACTGGCTGTATCTTTATAGCAGACAAAAAAAAAAAAAAAAGATGCAGGGGTGGAGGGGACAAAATTCACTATCTGCTGTAAAAGTACCAAACTCTGGATGCTGAAATTTGCTTTCACCAATTTTTCATTAACATTTTCACATTCATAATTGCATTAAATAGCTAAGGAAGCAACTTGCATCCCTCATCAGCACAGCACATAAGGAAAAGCTGGCCATCCAAATAATAAAAGCACATACTTGATAATCCCTAGCTCCACGATCTAGGATAACAATAGATCCATGATCAGGAATAAGATTCACATGAAATCTGTCCACATGTCCGTATGGTAGTCTCCAATACAATGAAAAAGAGTATGATGAAACATTGAAGAACTTTAGTCCTTCTGGCTTTGCAGGTTCTGAAAGAGAATGAGTAAACGCTCTACAAATATATCAGTAGTTACACCTGAATATCAAAGCATCCAAGAACAGTTTATTGGGTATATGAAGGACAACTGCTAACTAGTCCAGATACAGAAACATTTTACAGTACAGCTGCTATACTACTTCTGAGACTTGGTTGATAATCTCCAAACTATGCTGTGTAGGTATTGTGGAGAGCAAGCTCAGGTATTTCTGTCCAGTGTTTGGTTAACAAGGAATCTCTGCGAAGTCTTGATGTTTCTGCTGTACTAAACCTTAAAGGTAGCACTGCTGCTATAATAACTAGTGTTACTGTTGAAACCATGTTTGTTCTGTTGCTTGTTACAGGGTAGTTAACTCTTTTATACATGGAATCCCAGTAATTCCAGGAAGTCTAATGAGTTAAGTCTATGAAATTTGGTTGTTTTACTCCTTTTATTAAGGTCAAGTTTTCACACACTCCTGCAACACCATCTCACTTTCTTCTTTTTTCTGCCCATATATGCACCTTTAAATGTGCATCAATGATTCAAGGTATAGCAAATAATCAGATATAGATTCTTTGATAGCTCATTAAAGCATTATGTATCTTTAATATTGTATAATTAATCTAGCTGCACAATCGAAAGCCATGTGCAAGTCTCCTCTCTGCTTTGTATAGTACTGATAGCTAAGCATACCTGCCAGAGCAAGCCCAGTCAGATAGTTTGTCACATTTCAGATCTGCCACTACCTTTGCACTCAGCCTTCTAACTCCCTTACTAACATGTTTCTCCAGAATTCAAACTAAGTCTTCTAGTATTGTTAATATATTGATAACATTCTTTCCAGTCTAAATATCATATACTTCTATCCTGAAAGAGCTCCACTTATTTTTATTTACTGTGAATCTGTTGAGATTATATATACTTTGTGAACTTTTTTCCCTGAATTTTCAGCTCCAGCTTTGCCATCAAATGGTCTGAAATATTCATCTATCCAAATATTACTATTATATTTCATATTCAATTTATATCTGTCACATGGATATGATTTTTACTTTATTGCTTTATTTTAATACTAACAGAACAACAACAACAATAATCTATATGCAGGAGTGCAAGTGTAACTGAGAACATAACTTCTTCCTTCTATGAAACTTTTAAGTCCTACTGTTGTCACCAGCACTATTATTACCACTGATGTTATTATGCTTGTACAGGTGTTTTATACAAACCCATGATTATTCCATCAGTATACAGTTATCACAGTACTTGAATCCATCTCTTTACTTCAGTTGAATTACTTCTGACCCAGCAATTGTGGACAGCCTAGAAACATCCTCACAGAAAGAGAAATTTAGTGCCATGAAGCCAGTGCTATTACTACCATTATCTTGTGACTGAGAATTTCCATTTCCATTGATGATGGAAAGAAGTTTCAGTTCTCCCCTCTTAAAGATTTAACCATATGAGGAGATGCATACATGCATGTAGTTCACTTGACCCTCACTGCACCTGCTCTTCTACAGTACTCTTCTCCATTCCATGCACAGATACACTCCTTACCAGTAGTGGCCAGTATAGTTGAATAAAGTATAGCCAGTTAATTTGTGTAAAGCATGGTTAGAACAATTTCCTGTAGATTTCACCTACAGAACTAGTTGAGGTTGAGTAGATACATCAGTAAGCATGGAGTTCAAAATACATGTCAATTTTTCCAAAAATTAATCAATATAAACCAGCAGGCTCAGCATCAAACTTCATTCCATTGAGATGGAATCTCAATACATTTAAGAAAAAACACAATTAGGCCAACCAAGCTGACTTAAATCTTCCTTTCATTAGAAAAAAAATAAAATGTGATCAAAGTATTATAGCATTGAGGTGTTATTTCAAACTTAAAAAAAAACTTCGAGATTCTTCTTCCTGCGATATATCACCTCATAGTAAATATAAGTATTTCCACCTCTATGTCACTGTATTTTAAACATTCTATTTGACCTATTTCTTTAGTCCCCTTTATTATGGCAGAAGCAACAAATTTATCAAGCACTGATCCCATACGCAGACATACAAACATAGTGACATTTGGACAAAGTAGTCAGTCAGTGAGAACTTCCAACACTACTCAGGTCTCTCTAATACCACCATATAATTGCCAAAAGAAAAACTATAAAACATAGCATAAGAAAGTAGTAAAAGAAATCTATTGAGGTAATTCTGGAGCATTTTTCTGTCTTTTAAATTTCATCTTTATTTCATATTATTACATTACATTAAACTGTAGACACACAGGTCAAGATTGAGTTTTTACCCTGGTGCTTTAATCACAGTTCTAGTAAGAAACAGTCCTTGAATGGAACTGTTTACAATCTGAAGCCTTAACTCTACAAGCATTTGTAAAGCTACTTTACTTAATTTACAGTGAAAAAACTACTGAAATCAGATGAGGTAGAGCTCAATTTGTGTATAATTCTTTACAGGATGAAGACCTGTGAAATAATGAAGATACTAAAAATGGTCAAAAGACATGCAGTGCAGACAAAGAGTATCATTTCTGGTAGTGTATCACTTGACACATGTTGCATAGGATATAAATAATGTATGTCCATGACCACAGTAACATATTACATGCAGTCTCCCTTGAAATTCCCGTGTTATTGAAAAAGGTGATACACACAAAGCTAAAAGTGTGTAAAACTGGTATTGACAGCTACCATTCACCAGCAAGGAGAAAAAGAAACCATACAGACCTGTTACAATTTCAATGAAAGCAGAAGCTCCTTCAATATTGCCTTGTAGTCTTCGCAGAGTGAAATTATAAATGCCACCAGCAGTCAGATTTGTAACACTGAAGTTAGATACTGCTCCTGGAATCCTAAATTTGTTTATAAAGGTGTTGTTTGATAAAGATGCTTTATACGAAGTGAAGTTAGTCTTGGTTGGATTCCACATTAAAGTTGCTGATGAAGTATTTACCGTTTTTAATGTAAGACCGCAGATCCCAGCTGGTTCTACAGTAAATTCATTTGAATAATTAGAGAAAATTTTAACATATAGAAGTAGTGATTTTATTCAATTAAATGTTTTCTAACATGCTTCACAGAAAAGAAGATTTAAAAAAATTGTTCATTGGTTCACATAGGGACACAGTAAGTTGCATAGAAACAGTGATCAACAATTTTTTCCTTGTTAATTATTTGTTTTGGTTATATTAAGCCTTCTAAAATAGCAGATATTTATTTACAAATAGCATCTCTATTAATATGTGAAGTATAGCTGCTGTTAGAAAATAAACGTTTGCAGCCCTCCTAAAAAAAATGAACCTACCATGATTATTACATTTCCATAAGCTTTCTTTAAATTTAAAATGCTAATTAAGGTATGGATTATTAAGCATGAAAAAACCCTAAAGGTTTGCCATTACAATGATGAGAATACTTTCTGTATGCTCTATCCATATACTGAACTCACTGACAGCAGTTTTGAAAACACTTGCCAAAGACAATGGGAACACCTTCAGGATCAAGATGATGGTCATTCTGCTGCATTGTGCATTAATGAGAATGCAAAACTAGTTCTGTTTTTTTTTTTTTTTTTTTTTCTATTTTTTTTTTCTGTGATTCACTGACCTTTGAATAACTAACTGCACAGCCTCCTTGACAGTTAAGGAGTTCTAGTTCCAACAAGCCACAGAAAACCCATCATAGGGAGAAGGACTATAACATGCATGTGTATAAAACTGGGCATTGATTTATATTTTGATTACACTTAGCTATTCTATCTCCTTCAGCAGGTCAAAAACAAATATAAATCCCTTTCTATGGATTTCTGACACATACAAAGTCTCCTGTTTTATGCAGTATCACAGGAGCATTGGAAAACAGTTGCTCACAGATAGAAAATGAGTGCAAGATTCAGGGTTAATACTCTGGACTTTGTTATGCAATCTGATGCACAATTTCTCTTCTCACTTTAAGTCTTTTGTGGTCTTGTACTGGAGCAATCATCAAATCCACTATAGGGTTGCAAGAATTTACCAGATGCAGAAACAATCGTAAACAAAATGCAAAGTATTTTTTTTTAAGTATAGAATGATATTCTGACATTATTTATTCCTGATAAAACTGTAAAAATTTTGAGAGTCCACTTCTTTTTTTCAAATGAGTATCTACAGCTATGTCTAGACTTTAAACTCAACCCACTGCATTACAGACAAGGCTCCTGCTTAAGCAACTATCACAAGAGGAGGAGAAATTTCCCACCATAGTTAAACTTCATTTTGAACTCTGACCCTTTTGAGTCACTTACATACAATGATTCAAATGCTTCTGCATCCACATTTACCATTATTCAAAGAGACAATTTATGAGGTGTCCTTACTTGTGATGACACTTCTCTCCACAGCCACAGAGGAATCCAAGCCTTTAACTGTCCTTAGCTGAAACAAATATTCCATCCCAGGGGCCAGATTTTTCACTACAGCTCTGCTATCGTAAACAGTTGTGGTAAGCAACTTTTCATTATTCATCAGACAATATGAAACCTATGGAAGAAGAGTAATTTTTATATCCAATTTAATTAAGTATAATATATGTTATTATATTTGAATATATGTATACACTTGTATTATTATATAAACATCTATTATCTGTTACATAAGTAATTATAAGTAAAAAATATATGATCATAAGTAATTTCTCATATGTCATTTATTATTTCACTTCATAAAATTAATGTTTAGCAATTCCAACTACCTGTTTATGTAAAAATATTTACAATATCCCCAAATACTTTAAAGATAAAAAAAATAATAATCAGAAATATGGCTTAAATTTTATGTTATGTTCCATAACACTGATCCACTGCTTACTCGATGTTCCTTAATAGTTATGACCTAAAGCAGTGACCTTAATCTTTAAAAATTGGCGAGGAAAGTGAAGTTAAGTCAATGCTTACTTGGCTTTGCTCTTGGAGGGAGGATAATAAAGTGTACTCTGACTGCCGAGTCATACAGCTGTACTAATAGGCTGTGCAATTAACTACAAGATAGAGTAAGAACAGTCACTGGGTAAAAGCAACCCATGGATTAATCAACAGGATGGGAAAAATAGTTTTCTATACTGAAATTTAGAAAGATAACTCAGAAATCTTAGTACGTTTCTGGCAATAAATAAATAGAATAAAATAAAAATAAACAACTGCGCATTGGTCAGAGCTGAGATCCTGAAAAGAGCCTGAAAGAATCAGTCACTCAACTCTGTTCACTGGGATACCTTGAAAATTCACTGCTTTGAACCACTGAAAAGAATAAAAGTGTTGCAAGAGTTTTCACTGTTTTCACATTTGCACGAATGGAAAGCAAGATGCACACTGTGTTTATCCTTAGAAGAGGGCTCTAGACAAACATTTCCAGCACTCATACATGCATAGATTTCTCAGCCATGGCAGACAGTACCAAGAGATCAAGAAGATCTGCAGCTGCTTACACCAGTGTGTACTGTCCTGTCACCAAGAGAAGAGGAACGTGGTAGTGAACTGAAAAGACTTTGGTTCAGCTGCTGTTATTTGGGGAGGAATGATGCAGTTCCCCTTGGTACATATTGTACCAGCACAGCACCTGTTAATGCATACTAAATCTTGGAGACTGACATCAACTCATTAGAATTATGGCACTGCAAAATGCTAGAAGCAAAGCTATAAATTAAAGATTTACATCTTGCATAAACAAGTTAGGAAACTACCTTTTGTGTGTTAGGAAACTACCTTTTGTGTACTCTTCACTCCACAAACTACAATATATTGCTTAGAAAGTTGGTGAGCTGGGATAATAAATTTTAAATGACTAGTAAAATGATCTCTTTTATGCAGGTGCACCTTACTAAGCAACCAGTCTACTGAAGCCTTCCTCATTAAAGATTTATAGACAAGGTCATTTATTCAGATAAAGCACTGTGCAATGTGGCTGCTTGCTCGAGAGATACCAATACCAAACAATAATACTGTGCCATAAAGATCAATATTACAGATGACAATTACTTTCCACAGGATGGTAAAAATAACCTGACCACATACAGAAGTATATCTGAACTGGTTCACACCACAAACAAGAATATTAAATTAAATTTTGAAATTTGTAAAAGTACTCCAGCTTACATTAGCAAATGGTGCTGTGGCAGATTAACTAGCTAGTCTTACTCATTCAGATCAATGCAGCAGTACACTAATGAAGAGAAGAAACGCTAAGGAATGGTACTAAGAATACTCAGATTTCAAGTTTTAGGTAAGGATATAATAGGAGTCAGGAGGAGAGGGGGAATTAGACACTGTAATATCAGGGTATAAACTGTGTAAAACCATTACAGCAAAGTACTTTGTTGTATGGTAGTGCTACAAAATCAAGGATATCCTAGTCAGTGAGTTAAGGGTACAGGGCTACACCCTGAACTCTTTATTGATTCAAATTAAACATTTAAAGAACAGTAGAACAGTTTACTATAGAAGAGGTTTTTTGACCGTTTGACCGTGTCCAAACAGCGACTGCAAATGGCAAAGGTATACAAGACAGGCTGCAAAAGACAGGATACAAAAGAGACTGGTTGAATGTCTCGGTGAAACATGATCCACAAACTAAGTGTGTAGATGTCCTCGTGGATTGTTTCTGACCAGAGGACTGGAAGAACAGAAACTACTCTAGATTTTGTGCTAAGCGTTGCAAAGGATATGGTTCAAAATACAAATGATGAAGAGCACTGTAATACTAACCCTGAAATATTAGAACTTATCTTCTTTGACAGAATAAAAAATGTATAGCACGTTTAAATAGAAAAGGGGAAATTTAAAAGGAAATTTAAAGAAAATCATGGTGAGCAGTTAAGTTTGCAAATGTTCGTCATAGTATGAAAAACAACAAAAGGCTACCTTAAAGGTTCATATACATAACACACAAACAGGTTGCAGAGGGCATGTAGAAATAGCCAAGGTATATGAACCTTGAAGAGGATTACTTTAAGAAAAGTCATCCTTAAAAATCTGAGATCGTGCTCAAACAATAAAAATAAGAACTACTAACTTGTCTAATTCATGCAAGCTAACCTAAGAAGCGCAGGAAAGGGCAAGGCAGAGCAGAAACACGGGTCAGCAGGCCAAAAGAGTCAGAGGAGCAAATTAAAAATGGCCTAAGAAATAATATATATATATATATTCTAAAAATATTTTTAAAATAATTTAGAAATTAAGCTTAGAATTGAATTAGATGATCTTTAATTAAATTGGATGATCTTTAAGGTCCCATCTAACCCAAACCATTCTATGTTTCTATGATTCTATGGGGCTGCTACTAGCTGATGAAAATGCAAAGGAATCACTCAGTAAAGACAAGCCCATAGAAGAAATTGTAACTGAATTTTTTAGATGGTCAATGATTTTCCCACACCAGAACCATTATCAAGTATAAGTTTAAGTCAAATTCTGTTGTTGAAAATTGAAATACACACTGAAGAGGTTTTAAAAACGTTTGACAATATTCATAAGATAAGTAATTGCCAATGAAAGGTATAGAAAGAAAAACGGGTAAACACCACAATAGTTTTGATAACACCATTCTGCATCCACATCCTAAGTGAAAGTCCAGTCTCAAGAAAGCTATCAAAGACAAAGAAAAATATTACATGAACTGTAGAATGACATCCACATAAGAATGGTGCACAAAAGACAATTGAGAAATTAAAGCCTATAAAATAGTGAAAGGGATGGATATGGTGAATATCCAGTCTTAGCTATTTCTTAAACCACACAAAGGAAAAGAATATCCACATTAAAATAAAAAGTGTCCAGTTTGAAATAGGACATAATGAAATTGTGTAGCATGAACAATTAAACAATTTCAGGAAAGGTAGTCACTGTTTTTCTCATGTATGTTCAGATTTAACCTGTAACTCAGGAAATCCCTAAATTACTTAGTGCTTAAGGCTGGGAAGGCCTGGGAGGTATTAAATATTGGCAATTTTGTCTTGTAAATGGCTACATTAAGAAAAAAATCAAAATATTTTACTCTAGAACTTTCAAACCAACACATTTAGATCCTTGTATATAAAAGGAAATTTTTATTTTGCAGTTTAATTTGTATTAAAAATTCACAAAGCTAAGAAAATAAGTTATTGCATTACAATTGCATTTAAGCTTTGACTTGTAATTTTTTTCACTGTTGCACGTTAGCTGAAAAATCATTTTGAAAGCTTTTAAAAGCTTAATTTTATAATCATTTACAAAACTGTTATGCAATACGAAATATGTCTTTAGCTAACCTTCTCTAGAAATGGTATTCGCCCTTGTAGTTTCATGGTTTATAAAGACTAATAACTATTGTTGGGTTTGCAGTACCTGCAATATAATAACTTCATTGGGAAATTTAAAAAGAGTAAAAAGATATTGCATTGTTCCCATTTTTATCTCACCTGAAACATATCAAATCCTCCTCTTGGCAGTTTCCAAGACAAATAGACTGCATTTTCTTCTTGCCCAAACACCTGTAAATCTGATGGTGGATCAGGATCTGAGGTAAAGATAAGAGTAGATGCAAAATTTAGTATCAAGATGCTCTATACTAATTTGAAGGAAATTAACATCTACAGAAGACTCTGCTGTAATTCATTATTTTGAACTGCAGTTCAGTGCAGTTACAGATTTCATTTTGTACTTAAGAAAAATCTGAAAAGTTCGATTCACATCTACATATTAGCAACAGAATCCAAAATAAAAGCAATGTTTGTAAATTTTTATAGAAAAGTTGTATCATCCTAATAATATACTGTTTTGTCTATTGGCATATTCCCATTGAACACAAAGGAAACTTATTTGTGCTTAAAAAGCTTTTATTTATAACTTTCAAGGATATTTAGCTTGAAAAGAAAGATGTTACTTCATGTGTTGATTTGAATAAAACCATGCACTGATTTAATAAGAAATAGCTTTTCTTGGACAATACATTAAAATGTAATAGCCCTACATATCTGTTATCACTAAATATTATTAATAAACTGTGAACATACAGGTGCTAATCTTGAGTATGGTGGGACGACTTCTTTTTAGTCCATTGGTTGTCACAATATTGATTAAGAAATCAGTGCCTGGCTGAAGATTCTCAAATTTGTATATTCTACAAACATAAAAAAGAAAAGATATTGTGTTCTTTAGGATTTTTAAATGCACGTGTCTTCATAAGTTTAATTCATTATAGCATTTTGAATATTATTTACACATGATGTGTGGATATACATACATATGCTGTCAGTCAACAAATTATTTTGCTGTGATACAACTATCTAACATGATAAAATCTTATCTAGCATGATAAAATCTTAATTAGGATGCATTACTCCATGATAGCAAGTTCAAGTACCAGAAATTCTTAAAAGATTAAATTAAACATCTAGAACGACACACAGGTTCTATAGGCATTCACTCCGATGCAGTATTTCATTTGTTCTTCTTTATACAGAAATACCATATGAGAAGTCATTTGTTAAAAAATGCAATTCTTAAAATGGCCTTTTTTCACATGGGTTTAGCAATGTATATCAACTGAAAAAATCAAACATAAATCCCATGTAAATAACTCTGCAGACTACTTATTTTAGATATACTGTGCAACATCTATTTTCAGTTCATGTTAGCTATTTTTTATATAGCTGAATATTAAAATGTTGTCTTCATACCTTACACCGGAAGATAATATTTTCTCTTTGTTGAAGGTCTTGCTGTTTATTGAAAGAACATATCCATCAAATTTATTTTGGGCTGGTGGCCAAGTAACAGTTATTGATTCAGTCTCTCTGCTATAGTTCAGATATTTAACTGCATTTGGTACTGTGTAAAAATAAAACAAAACATTATTTTTAAAATACATTTCAGCTATATTACTCTATGGCAGGGCTTACTTCAACAGGCTGTGATGAAAACTTCCCCCTTCCCCCCAAAAAAATAAATATGTCATGTCCTTGTTTATTTAAACCACACAAAGAATAATGCAACTTCAGTAACACGCATAGGGACTTTCAATACCATTAGATCCAAAGCCAAACTGATTGCTTCACTGTAATACTGCTTAGTGTAGTTTGAACATCACTGATGTGAAGTTCCTCAAAACCCTACAATTTCTCAGAAAAAGGAATGTCAGCATAAGGGCTAACATACTGAGCCAAGACCTAAATATCTTGTATTCAGTGGTGGCCAAAAGCAGATGTCTACAGAAAAGCAAGTCTTGCACATGATAATCATCTTCAATAACTTCCCAAGCTACCATCTCCTACTGTGCAGCTGAAAGATTTCCTGAGCCAAACCACAATCATAACACCAAATGTCCTCTGGCCAAGAGTTCCGCAATTTATCTACAAATTTAATAAACAACTATGTCCCCAGGTCCAACCAAGCTGAAGATGTACTCCCACTAGGCACATGCATACAGAGCACACATGCACAATGTATACATTTTTGGACAGCTACAATGATCACAGACACTCAGAGCACTCACACAAATACAAACAGCACTAATGGCCTCATCCTGCTCTCCTGCTGGCTGAGAATGGATGTCCATTAGTGAGAATACTTATATACAGATGTACAAGGTGCGTGCCTCCAGCAGCTGGGCTCAGACACTCAGTCTGCCAAGTAGCTGCCCCTGGACCCAGTCTCTCCAGCTGCTGGCACCAGGACACACAAGCTCCCAGGGTTACAGCCCCACTCTTATCTGGACTATCACACCCTCTCACAATCACACAGCTGGCCAGGATTTCCCAGATCCCAAGAGCCAACTGCCTGTGCTCACATGCTCAGAAAAGCACAGATACTCTCACAGCTGGAGCCAGCCCTGAGAGATCCATTCACCACCTTGCTCCCAGGCCACTTTGCCTATTCCCCACCTCATCCAGCTTGATCCTCAACAGCAGCCACACACTCACTCACCCACCCACCCTCACACCACTCGCTGCTACCACAGACCAGTGGTCTGACCCCAGCTGCTACATTCCCACCCTGGTACACACAACATGCACCCAGAAAGAGTTAGAAACAGCATAGCCAGCCAAGATACTGAACAGAAAATCATTTCCATATGACTGGTTGTTTTTACCACCTTAACCCTCTAATTTCTACATTTGCTCCTCCTCTTTGGTTCCTCCCTTAAACATTCCATATTAAGTCCTGTGCAGTCCTGAGCTGCCTTTCTCCTGCACCCCATTACACATCCTACATCCTTAGGCAACAACCTCCCGCAGTCCAAAAGCTGATCTGGATAGCTGCTCTCCATGACTTGTCTTGATGGGCTGTATGCCTGGGCAAATGGGGCTGTGGCTCTCCTTGGACAGCCCTGGAAAGGGCCTTGACAGGGACTTTGTTCCTTGTGAGTCCTTAATTTGAGTTTCTACCTGGCACTGTGCTCCTCTGGACTTGTGGAGTTTGGCCTTTGATGGGCTGGTGGCTCCTGGATGGGCCTAGAGAAGCCTGGCAGGCTATTATTTAGGCTCCCCCTCCTGTCTCTGTCTTTCTCTCAGCTCTGCTGTGGGTGTGCACACAAGCTTTTAGCATGTTCTAACAGGACCAGAACTGCACAGTGTGTTCAGAAGGCAAGAGTACTTCGATTTCAACAAGACAAGAATGTTTTCTGTTTTGTTTTATAATCTCTCCTATCTTCTCCTAATCACCTTGGATGAATTTTAATCTGCTGCTGTGCTAATTTTAATGCTCATTTTTTCATGGAACTACTCATCCTAATCTCAAGATATATATGCAACTAAAGGAAAGCTCTAGCAGCAAGGAGAATGACAATGGGACTTATTATTAACATTGGAGAACTAAAACAGAACTGTGCGTCTGAGAAGCATATGTCCTAACCTAAAGTAAAAATAAATGTAGAAAGCCCCATATTTAGTCCTGATGTAAGAGGAGGCCAATGAGAGAATATCAGAAAACAATTCAGTTCTGAACAGATAACTGTGTTCAAACTCATCAGTGAAGTGAAAAATCAAATACTAAACAGAAATCTATGTGAAAAGACTACTTTTTGTAATGCTGGTAGACAGACTGTCTGGAAGTACCACTTGTACACCTGGAGCATCCACGTGCTTGAGTCATTATGTTAACATCAGAAGTTAATTGTACACTACAACCATATTCAACTGCATTTACTTTCAAAGGACACAGTCAAATAAGTAACAATGAAAGAGAATGAGGAAGAAATAAGGAAAGTTATTTATTGACTTTTCTGTACTCGAAACAAAATTCCAGGAACTGTGAAAGAAAAGAGATATAGGTAAACAATGCTAAATATAACGACACAGGTCTCACCTGTTTCTATTTCCTTTGTGACAAAAATGCTGTCTCTGAAACCTTCCTTTTCTGTTCGAATTGTAAAATTGTACAGCTTACCAGGAATAAGATCAGAAAATGTTGCTGTTTCTTGCCTGACCTTCTGGACCTAAAAAGCCAAATAAAGTTTTCACAGAACTGCTTGCAAAATTTGCTTTAATTATGCTAATTACACCTCCACCTATTTTAGTGGGAGACATAGCTTTTAATTTAACCTCTGATTACTTTATGTAAGACTTTAAAAAAATATAACTGTATTGTCTATACACAAGTGGTCATTTAAAAAGCATACCCTGAATGCACTTGCACAATTTGTACATGTGACTTCATATCGCTGAAAATCTCCATCAGCACGGTCCCAAGCAATTTCTATTGAAGTGTCTGTAACATTACCTTCTCGTACATTGAGAGGAGCTGCCAGACCTACAAGAAAAAAATAAAATCCATTACTGTTAATCCAACACTTTTTGTGTTTCCTATGGTGACATAAAAGTGAAGACAATCAGTAACAGATTCAAACAAGTAGAGGGCAAAATCTGATCTCAGACATGCAAACACAGAGGTGTTCCAAAACAGAAAAATGGTGAAAGAGCAAGGAGATAATATTGACACTACTCAAAGAAAATTGCTTTTTTGCTTATCTTAAAATCACATGGGGCTGAACATGCCAACAATCCTAGGCAGGAAAATCCTCCAGAATGAAATTAATCCCTCCAATACTACTGCAATAATGCTCACAGTTGACCTAAATTTTGCCAGAAAGATCAGCAAAACTGGGTAGACTAGGCAAAGCAAATACTCTTTATCCCTAATTAGTATAGCTTTGTATAATATATTACAGATCACACTACGGAGGAGCTTCTACTTTTGTCTGCGTTTCTTTCATCCAATCCCAGCTGCTTCTGGCTGGAATGTACCAAAATTTACACATTTTCTAATAGAAACTCAGATTTTTTCTTTCTTCCAAGTTTTTTTGTGGCACAGGAGGGACAAATCAGAACTGTTTTCTAAGGAAATGTCATGCTAAGTTTAGGGATTGCTCTCACACAAGTAATCAAAACCCAATCTTTATTAAAACTATATTCTAAGAAAAATCAGTTTTCAAAGTTTTCACTATTTGGTAAATAATTTTTCTTTTTCCCCCTCATTCTCTTCTTTCTTCTTTGCTCCTTTTATCCTATATTGGTGGTTTCTTTTATAACACTTCCGCTCTGAGTAGAAAAGGATTGCAAAGGAAAATGGTAAAACAGGAAAAGAGAAAGTCCCGGAATTACAATTATCATAAAAAATAGAAAAGTCAAAACACAGAATTTCCATAGGTATTTTAAACAATTTTAAAGTTGTTATTAATTTTTTTTTGAAAGACTTTGATAGAAGAAGTCCCCTTCCCATAATACTTTTTTAATGTTTTTGTTTGATGTTGAATTTATTATCTTGAAACTTGGGTAGTTCGGGTGCTTAACACTTGCTTAACTCAGCTTAAGCTCTTGCTTAAAAATGCAGTGGGAGTAATTAGATTGTTAATTTCAAGAGATAGAAACAACTCCATTTATGCTTATTGCCTTGGCTAAAATAAATGGTCAAACCAGGTCTTGTTTCCCCAAAACAATCTAATACAGACTGAATTCCTGAAATACTTGCTATACATTTTATAGACTCGATATAAAAAACAGAGTTTAGAAAGTTTAATAATGAAAAGGGACAGTTATAATTTTGTTTAGAAAACAGCTAGTGTTATTATAATTATTAATCTCTTACACAAATATATCAGGTGATTTTTAAATAATCTGTCTTTTCTACTGTACTGAAATGAAAACAGATAATATAAATCAGAATTTAATATTGTAAAATTTTATAGGAATCAACTTAAAATACTCACATGTTTTTACACCTGTTACATGGTAAAAGGAGCTCAACATTTTTCCACTTTTTGTGGAGACACAGAAATCATATTCTGTTCCTGGAGTAAGGTTTTCAATTGTTATTTTACCATCACGTTTCAAAACGAAAGTTGCATTAGGCCCTCCATTAGTTGTAACATGTATGCCATCAAATACTCCAGTATCAGGCATGCTAACAAATAATACTACAGCATTGGTATAAACCACATAAGGAACTACAATTTGAACTGGCTTGGGCTCTAAAAGAAGAAAATGAAATTGCAACATGTTAAAATTGGCTGAAAATAATGAGAAGCACACAACAAACCAGAAGCAACTGCCCTGAAACTATGCTTGCATGGTGAATAGATATAATAAAACTTGTCATTGCTCAGAAAAAATAAACAACCTGAATTTTTTAGGTATTTATTACTAGAATCCTGAAACACTTGGCCAGTGATTTAGCATCAAAGCAAGTTAGGCTTCCAAAGGTGAATTACCTTTTCAAACATAACTGCACCAAGAAAGGTAAGTCAGTAAGGATAGCTGAAACGATAGACAGAAATACATGTATATATGTGGACGTGGAATTAAGCATGGAGAATGAGATATGTTTGACAGATGCAATATTGACCTGTTCAGTTTTCTTCCCATACATTCTTACAGCTGTGAAAAATCCCATTTGTACTTTTCTGTCATCTATGTCCTGAATGAGGTATTCAATCTAATGCTATATATTAAAATAAATAAATAAATAAATAAATCTCAAAAGGCTAAGCCAGAACAGTTACCATTTAGGAAAAAAATGACAACATGGCATTTTATGTCTATAATCTGACAGCTGCAGCCTTTACATATCACATATATATATCATGACTGAATCCTGTCCATTCCTTCCATATATCCAAAAAAAAAAAAAATATTATACTACTCCAAAAGCATTTCAACATCTTGGTAAACTAAGGCTAATACAAAAGATCTTTCAATAAATAATTTACAGATTTTACCTCTGAGCTACTACTACTTCTAACGCTAAATCTTTTAACAGCACCCTCTCACGAGTAGTAGCGTTATTCTCAGAACACCTAATGCTTTTCCACCAAAGTAATAATAATAATGTTTCAACCATTCTGCTATTTCAAATGAATGATTCAATCAATTTCTTCTGTCAGGGGAAAGAGCATTTCCTGCTCTGGTCCTCATCACAGTTAAACAACATTCAGTACTACTAACATGTTTACCAAGGCTGCATGTCTTTGAAAGTTAACAGCATCTGCTCTGCCTTTAACAGTTAAGATTGGATGAATGTATTCCATATTATAGTTTTGATCCTTGGCTATTAGGCAAGTCATTTTGATATGCCATATCTGTTAGACAATAGTAATGACAATAGATTGTTAGACAAAATCTGTTAGAAAATAGACTAGACTAGAGTCTGTAGTTTCCAGCATTTAAAGATATCTTACTTAAAGTGCATTGTATGGTCTTCAATTCACTCATATTTCCATTATTCACACTTGCCACTGCTATTTCATATGACATTCCAGGTATTAGATGATCAATCTTAAATGCTTCTGTATTGTTTACTAAAAACGTCATAGTTTCACCGATGTCTGCATTAGGTTTCACCTGAATGTAGGATCCCTGACCCTCTTGCAACAGCTTCCAGTGAAGAATTACACTCTCTTCTTGTATATCCTCAGGGTAAATAAAAACAGCTATAGGTGGACTGACAGCTTAATCAAAGAAAAAGAATTTCAGTATAAAACCACAGATCAAACATACAATCACTTTACAAAGCCTTCCCAACAATGTCTTTTGGTATATTTTTTCTTCTAAATATCTTATGATTTTAAATTTACTTCTATTTAATTATTCCTTACAGTAGTTTGTAGACAACTACCTCTTACAGACACTTTTCCTCATAAAATAGTGCCTTATTTTCCAACCATATTCCACTCCATTTAATATATACAGGTAAAAAAGATAATGTAACTGGAGTCACAGTATCAATAATTAGAAAAACAAACAAACAAAAACTAATCTGCCTTCACCTACATAATTTGAGATATCATAGTGATGTCTCTACTTTGCTGAAATTAAATGTATGAACCATAAAACAGTATTTATCAAATATGATTCCATTGCTTTAGCAAATAGAAGTGTGTTATAAGCAAGCAAATAAGTAAGAGAATAGAATTATTCTCTTAATTGAAAATTTAGATTCTAAAGATTCTAGAATATATAAATCTAAATCTCTATTTAGATTTAGATTCTATAGCTTCTATAATAATAGAATTATTTTTTTTAAAAAGTTCTGTTTACATCACTAAACAGAAAATACAAAATACAATTGCCCTGATTTTCCCTCAGTACATACCAACAAACTATTCCCTGAAAATGATCTTACAAAAAGAAAAAAAAAGAAAAAAGAAAAAAAAAAAAAAAAACGAAGAAGAAAAAAAAAGAAAAAAAAGAAATCACCTGTTGTGATTAATATAGGCTTTTCATGGCAGCTTAGAGTTCCCTTCTTTGCTACGTTCTGTAAGTATATCTGATACTGATGATAAGGTTTTACATTTCTTATAACTGTTGAAGTCTTGTTTTTTTCAGCTGGTAACTGTTCCCAGACATTGGTTTCAGTATCCAAAATGTTAATAAGGTAATAATGAAAATAAGCACTGGATGAATGCTGTGGAGGCTTCCACTTTAAATGTATTTCTGCAGATGAAACGTACGTAGTCTCTAACTTCTGGGAGTGCAATGGCCCTATTGAATAAGATTAGAAATAGAAAATGGGGTAAAAGCGTCTGTTGTCTTTTATCAAAAACAAAGATTTATTTTGTTAAATAAAGCCTGAAAAGCTAACACTACACACTAACTGACATAAATACAAAATAATATTAAAGCAAAACAAAAAAGCAACCTTTATAATATAACTAATATTTATATGTAGAGGAATACTCTGTGTAATTTAGGTTTTCTGAATTGCCCTGCTCTCTATGCAGAACTCACTCTTCTCAGTTAGGCCTTCTCCCTTATATTTAGACCAGAAATATCATCTCAGACAAGTGGTATATATTACCTAAGTAAACACGATCCTAATGAATTAAATGGCAAAATCTACAGAATTTCAGAAAGTGTTGAATGCATGCACTTTTTATCAGTCCTCCTCCTCATCCTCCTACATCTTTTCCAACAATTCAGTCAGTAGTCTAATAAGCCGTAAACTTGTCTTTTTTCTTGCGTGGACAATCATTTTTCTATAGATAGCTTTTTTGCAACTGTAAAGCTAATCTCTGAGGTAAAACACATACTTGCTTTTGATAGGAGAAAGCAGGAATATCTTTACACCACTGTAGAGGGAACTTGCAGTACAACACCTAATAAATAGAAAACAAGCCACCTGACTAGGGGCCAGAGAGGCAGGTAGGCAGAGAAGATGGGGGGACTTTCAAGTAGCCCAGAGGGTGAAGAAGCAAAATATATCAAAATGTACTGTCTACAAAAAAGGAACAGCTTCTTTCCCCTAAAGAAAACCCTGCATTTTGTTCTGACCTTAAGACAAAGGACTTCCGTCTCATATTTGGATTGCCTTTACAAAATTGGCAAAAAATTTAAGGGAGTATGCTTTCTCTAACTTCTACAAATCAGAACATTTTCCCAGTACCACAGAAATGGAAGCTGAAGAAACTCTGCACCTAAAATTAATTCTCAGGCATCAGATCAAAACTTGTAAATCCCTTGTCTAACAGCTTCTTGCTGATTTTAAAAATAATAATAATAATAGTATGTATTTTTTTCCTCGCATACATTTAAAGTTAACTGGTTATACATCTGTTGACAAAAAATATTTTTTTTTTGCAGTTATGTGTGTGTATTTATAAGTATATAAACAATAAAAATATTAAGTGTATAAAATACAAGGCACATCGCTAAATAATTACATATAAATTTATAGTTAGCACTGTTCAAATCAAAGTACAAAACTATTAGATTCACTCAAAAGCTAACCAAGTAGTAAAATAGATAGCTCTTCTATAGTGTCAGTCTTTGGTAGATGGAGCACCTTTAGCATTATATTTGTGTCCATGAAGTAATTTTTCCTTGAAGACATATCTATTTGTTCACCTTTGTATTCGAAGGTATTTTTCATCTTTATCCACAGGCCCATTTCATTTGACTTCATCCAAATGACAGCTAGCTAAATTTTACTAGAACATAAGTTAATTGCTTCATAACTTTTTTCTTACACCACACAGCATCATGTAGTGGGTCAAAACGCAATGTATTTTTAAACCATAAACTTTGTTCTAATCTTTACTGCAGGTATAAGAGGTTACCTCTATTTCAACAAAAACTTTTACTTTAGATTGGAAAGTCTGCTACTCCGTTTCATCAGCATGGCTAAAAAACATCTTGCTACTACTCTGATATCTAGCTTTATCTTTACACATCAGTAGGAATTCTGTGACTAAAATCAAACTAACAATGAGTTTTTAAAATGCACTTCACAGAAGTTGAAGTTGCAGCTGGCATTCTGCTTGTGGCCAGTGAAAACACCTTACCCTTCCTCATTATTCTCATAAGCAATTTAGCACAAAAGCAAAACAAAGATTTTGGAATCAGCTCTACAAGCAGGTGAATCCTGGATTCAGAAGTCATGTTCAAATTTATTTCTGATTTCAGAATAAATAGCAACAAAATGAATAACATAATCAAAAGAAAAGCATGAAAAATTATGTGGTTATGATTATGTGGTTTTTATTACAATATATTTTTGTAACTTACTTGTTTCTACCTTCAGAATTGGACTTAAGACAGTCTGTGCCCCATCTGAGTTCCTTGCTGCTAGTAAAAAACTGTAGCAAAGGCCAGGAGACAACTGCATGACTTTTCTCTGTGTTGTATTCACAGGCAAGCTCAGAATGTATGGTTTCATATGATCAAAATAATACTTAATTATGAGGGCAAAGCCTGACTTAAGCCAGATGTCCGTATCACTCCATATAAACACAGCTTCAGTTGCCTTGACATCATGCACACTAAACGTGAAGTTTTCTGGTACGAGGGGTACTGAAAAAGAACATCAAAAATGAAGTCATTCAAAATCATGAAAACTTTGTTCTTTTTATGTTTGTATATTCAAAGACAAATATGGGGGGGGGAGAGGGGTTGTTAAAATAAATGCAAAAGATTGGAAGAAATATAGTTACATTCATATTCACAAATATATGGTAGCTGTATATAGCAGAAAAATCCTGTGAAGAAGTAGTCTGGACCACTGTGATCTCTCTGAAGAGCATAACAGTCTGTTTCATTTTCTGGTATCATTGACAAAGATGAGATACCAGCCTTTAGAAGATAAGGAGATCCATCTGTCCACAACAGCTGACCTTCGTCCTATGTGGAAAAAATGAAGGAATACATATATTTTTACATTACATTAACGAATTACTGAAGCTTTTCTCATTGCAAGGGTATCTCCTAAACATCCAAAATTTACATATTTGATTTCTAAAATTAATTGCATGGGAACATTTTGAATGAAAAATATTTCAGTGTAAAATTCTTCCCCCCTCGATTAAAATAAAGTAGTAGATACAACATTTTAATAAAATCTGTATAGGAATAATGTAGACTGTTTGATCATTACAGACAATCCTTTTAAAAACACTAATTATCAAATAATCATGGATGGATAATTTTCTAAAAATGTTAGTAATGGAAAAGAAACAAATTCAGTCAGCTATCAAATATTCATAAATTTGGTCCGAAAGCAAAAAGTTTAGCTTAAACAAAACCCAGGGCTTGATTCACAGTCAAACAGGGAAATGCTACCTTTTCCTCATTGTCCCACATGGCAGTAGCTCAGTAGTTAGGACAATCACACCTAATTCAAAGTTCCTAACCTTTGAAATATTTCCCATTTCTACAGCAGAATAGTCCATACACTAGACTGAGACAGTCTGATAATTTGGGAGAAAGGTGCCTATAAAATATGCTCACAGTATTGTAATATAGACCTCCCTCTCTAGAGGGAGGTAAGCTTCAGTCTGCACTCCACCAGAAAACACGGTTTTCATTTCTCTGAGAAAACCAACCAACCAACGTTGGTTTAGACTAAGCCAGTTTTATTCAATTCTTCTGTTGTTTTAAAAGAAATCAAAATGGTGTGATGTCTTTCATTTCCACAAGAGTGTGAAGATTTCCAGTGGTAAAAAAATTAAATATCTAACTCAGCTTGACTTTTGGAAGGACTTGTGTGTCTAGCCTAGTATTTCAAAAATACTGTGTACCTCAATGCATATTTTTTTCTTATAGTGGTCTTTGAAACCTTTGTAGCTGGGCTTGTAAGAGAAACCTTAGTCTTTGCCTACCCTTTTTACTTTCTAAATCTGAAGACCTCCACAGAGTGTCAGGACAGATGTAAGTACATCACCCAAGTGCTCCCATCTTTCTTACGCAGAACAGAGACCTAAATGACCAGGATACCCAATTGTCTTTCACAGGAATGCTCACCCATGTCAGTAAAGATTTTAATGCAGTTACATATCCAAATAGAGTTAAAGAAGGAGAAACAGAATTCAAATGTTACAGAACTATCATGCCTTGCAGTGTTACTAACTTTTATCAGTGTCATAGTGTTCCACAGTTTTCCTAAGGCTGATGAAATCCTCCGAGTATGTTATAAACTAAACTTTCATTTAATTTCATAGAATACTTAAACTCCCATGGGTATTGAGAGAAAAATATTGCAAACAGAAATTTAACTCATAACTCATTAACTCAAACACCAAAGAAAAACATAACTGAATCTGTATTTTTTAATCTCATGATTCTAAACAAGTCCCACCATTCCTAATGTATGTCCCATGATCTTTGAACTCCTAAGACTCATATTCATGTAATTACAATTTGGAGTTCTTATAGGATGAGCAAATGACAACAGTGACAGGACTGCAACACACTCATACAGTACTTGAAACATATAGTACTTGAACATGCTAATTAAAGACAAATATTTAAGAAAGAAGTGCTAGAAAAATACTTTTATAATCATCCCTTGCCATTCTTAAAATAAGGTGTTTATCTTTTTCATTAAACTGACTAGATTCCACTAAATTAAAAATGCATGTCATGATCAATATTAAACAATAGACTAACATTCAAATTCCAGCCTGGCAATCAGCTCTTCCCTGTGTAATCAAAAATTTAAAAGTAAAAAGAAAAGAAAAGAAAAGAAAAAAAAAACTTAATAGTTTTCTTATCGATCTTCAATAATATTATGTTTTCATTAGATATCTATTTTTGGCAGCCTCTTACAAATACTACCTTATTCCTAAAATACCAAGTTGGTTAAGATTAATATCAATATGCTGTAAAAATTACAGAAATTCTAAAATCTTATGCATAAAACAATATTACATGTAAAATACATATAGTACAGGTGCTTCTCTAACAAGGAAGGCTAGAATGCCTCTCTAACCACAAATCTAGACAGGTTTGTGTTTCTCATACTAAACACAACTGCAAGTTTCTTTTCTACAATGAAACACTTTTATTGCAAAGCAGGTTTTCTCTAAACCTTCTGATACTTAGGACAAAATACATTTTCACTAAACTTAGTCATGGGAAAATTGAATCCCAATTATCTGGCAGAGTGCCTCCATCATTGTTAGAGCTTTCCCAATAATTTTATTTATCGCTGTAGCTATTCCCAAATTACACACCACAGTGAGTCATAATGGTCATAATAACAGCAGAGCTGGCATTAAGAACCCTCATATCACCAATAGGAGGAAATCAAACTTTTTACATTAAATACCTTGCTTCAGTCCCTTCTTCCATTGGGCATCCATACTGAATGCACTCTGCTAAACCAGCAGTCAGTATCTTAGTTCTGCACCAAAATTATGAAAGTCAATCCCAGACTTTGATATTCATACAAAGTAATGGACACAAAGTATGAAATCATATTTTAAAGCTGGTATAGCAGCACCACCTACAGGCGAAATAAAATCCCTATGAAGCACTTAAAAAAAAAAAAAAAAAAAAAAAAAAAAGCTACAGCCTTTTTTTTCCCTCTGCAATGCTAAATATTTTCAGTATTTCAAATTATGCAGAATTAATGATTCCTCTTACAGCTACTAATAACTTCACCAAAAAAAAATGACTATTTAAAGCATAGCACTTATTTTTAAAAATTAGGTTCTACACATTAAAATTCTCCTGTTTCTATGTATAGCAAAGAAGACAAAACAGACTGACCTTTAGGTCATTAAGACCTGTCCATAACATGACTATTTGACTAATTGTCTGGAGATAAGATAAAATAAAATCACGTTCTCCTTCACTCCCTATGTCTACAAGATGTGCCCCTTGCGAAGATATTTCACAAACTTGTTGTGCCATCTTCCATGGCTTACTCTCCTTACTCATTCTATAGCAGCTGCTTTGGAATGCCAGCCACCCCTGGGAACAGGTGCCTGTAGGTGAACAAGAACAGTATTTTCAGGACTTCCTGTACTGTGTATGGCAGTGTTACATTTAATAATTATTATTATTTTTTAAATCCATATTCATTTGAAGATGATAGCATTTAATTAAATCATGACTAGAAGTCTTTAATTATGAATCATCACTCATTCAAAATCCTAAGTGTCTTAAAAATTCTGATTGATTTAATTAAAAGAAAATATAGCTTACTAAAACTTACTAAAGGGGAAAAAAAATAAAAAATAAAGAGAGAGAGAGAGATCCATTATTTTTTATTCTTTTTTTTTTTTTTTCATTTTTCAAATTTAAAATTTTGAAATTAACAAGTCATCTGTTTCTAATTGTTTCCTGATTTTAGGAAAACAATTATTTTGCTAAATTTGAACTTATATCATCCTTTCTTTTGTGTTCCTAGTTTTAAAGGTTTTAAATTTTATCTGTGTATTGCATTGAAAGGTGTACACAATCAAGTGTACCAGCCTCAGAATCCTACATCCTTCAAAGCATTTCTTATGAAACAGCACAGGTTGGTTAGGCACCTATCAGTGCAAAAGCACTGCTTCGAACACTGGCAAAAAGTATTCCAAATCCTTACAACATATAGGATTTTCTCTGCCTTTCGTTGAAAGTATATAACAAATTCAGTCGATATCCTTCAAGTAATTGCAATCCGAAATGTCCTGTGTTTGCAGTCCACTTTCATCTAAACTAGAATTCATTTGACTGCAAAACATATAGTTAGCTTAAAATATTTGCACATACAAAATTGAAGTCTTGCTCCTCAAAAAACAAATTAGCAAGAAATGCCCTTTCAAAGTCATTATCATTCAATTTATTTCTGCTTTCTAGAAAATAAACAACCTATATGTATTAAAAAATGTGTAAGTATATATAGACTTTTTGTAATTTACTATTAACTCTTCTAGAAAACAGATAGTGCTTCCTTGCATTCATTGTGACTACAACAAACTAATATATACCTGTTTCAGCTTGAACATCCAATGACTGAGACACATTTAGAAATTCAAGATGTAATTGGTGAAATATAAACTCAAATGTATATAAAGTTGCAGGTGTCAAATCAGTCCACACAAAGAATCCATTGGTTTTTTGTATAAACTGAGAAGAATCATTCAGTGAAACTGAAACTGAAAAATCTTTGGCCATTGCACTCCAGTTAAAAGACACAGTAGTAGCTGTCACAAATGTTTTGATATCATTTTCTGAAATTCCACCTAACAGACAAGGAAAAAACAAAACCAAAACCAAAAACTTGCATTACCAATTAACCCAAATCTTTAATCCATTACTTTGTTGTTTTTTTTTTTTTTCTTTTAAGATTTGTTAGAGATACACACAATAGGTAATATAAAAAGTATAAAATTATGTCAAAACGGAAAATGTCTTACTGAGCAATTAAGAAAGTTGTGCTCTTTTTTTTACTGTGACGCTATGTAAATATGTCTGAAGCAATCATAAATATAAATGCATAGATTAAGGATTAAGGATTGCACAAAAGCACACAGTTTACTAGAATATTAGTCAAGTAATAGACATTGATCAAGAGCAGTAACACTTTAGTAACATAAACATGAATTACCGCTAGATTGCTGAATGTACTATTTCAGCATAGTCAGTGGGTGCTGCAATGTTTTCAACTTGCTACACATTTTTCCCAATGATGCAAGTTTGTATTCAGATCCTAGACTAGGATTCTGAATATGGCTTCTGATGTGTACAAAGGTAATACTATAAAACTATTTTAAAGCAATTAAAAAAGATTAGAAAGCCCTTTCAATCCAGTTATCATCAAGACTTCTCATCCTAAACAGCTCTACAGGTATAAAAGAAGTTTTTACAGTATCAGTGGCTACAATCACAAGTTCTTATACTAACAAGTTTGCCCCAGTCAATCACAATACTTAGATCTTCAAGCTACTAGAGGGATTTTCATAACATGGAAACAAAAATATTAATTACGTAATTAATATATTTAACTTCTATAAGTAAGACAAGCAATCACAACCCTAAACTGATATGAAATTGCCAGGTTGTAATTAACTTTCCTGATGGTCGTCTTTTATATATTTCTCCCCAAATTACTGTAGTATATCAAAGCTTATAACATTTAAAAGTCTCCCAAACGTCAGTCCCATATTACAGATTTATTATGCTAACCAAACAAGTAATAGTAAAATTATTCCACTCTTCATGCTCAAAAACATGTAAGGTTTCTAAATAATTCAATAATCTCAGGATTTCAATCTGTTTTCCTTCAATCTTCAGTATAAGACTAATTATAGTTATACCAAAATTATTTTTGTGCTACACTACTTACGTGTGTTAAATGATTTTACACCTCGGATATGTCCATTTTTTAGAGATTCTATTGTAACATCATATGTCTTATTTTCCTCCAGAAGAATTGTAGTACTGACAGGTTTTTGTTCAAGTTTAGAAATATTTCTTACATTCTGTAATTTAAAAGAATTTCTAGATAAGGTGAAAGTAATAAAAATACAATTCATAAATGATCTAAAGGTTTGATAATAAAATGATGATAAATTGTAAAGGTTTTGAAATGGACATCTGATATTGCAGCATGTCACACTTAAGGCTACATTTAAGCTGCAAAATAGCCAATGCATTTATAATACAACCTTTTAGAGATTGTTCAAGCTATTAAGAAACACCTCCGCATGAAAATCCTTATTTTCTTTAAGTTCCGGGACATCTTGTGCGCAAAATAAGAACAATACTCTGACACAAAGATCCGGGGGTAGTTTTGTGCCTCTCCTAGAGAAGCTGGACTCCTCATCAAACCAGAGAACTTTGGAAATTTTACATATTCTGAACTTTGAACATATGGTTATCTATTCTTATTCAAAATACACAAGGGTATTTTAAGTCCCACTGGCTTCAAAAGGACTCTGTAAAAGTTCACTTATACTATATGAATAACAGAATTCAGTGTAATTTCTCCAAAGTTTCTCTTTATTTGCCATTTCATATTGATCTTAAAAAATACTATTAATTACATATGTACAGCTTAAATACATTTGTAACTACTTCTTGCGTATATTGATGACATTTACTTTTTGATTGAAAGCATCTGTGAGCTGATAGGTTACAATATAATAGTCTGGATCTTCTCCTTTGGGAAATTCAGTCCACTCCATCAAAACTACTCTATCAGGCTTTTTCACTTGGTCACAGTCTAGACTCTCTGAGCCCTGCAACAGAAATATGCATGAGCGCAACTTAACAGATAATGAAAAAAAAAACAAACAAACAACAACAACAAAAAACTTTTAATTACTTTATTGTCTGTATTAACTACTTTTACCTAAAATTTGTCAGCTAGTTTTAGATTTTATATGGACCAATATTACCAGCCCTACTATGTGACACAGAAGGGCTTCATGATTTTTACACACTTTGCAGCTACAGGTGATATTTTCATTCTGTCTTCTGAGGTGGCCAAACCATGTCAGCTGGGACCCAAACACGTTCTACTAGAAAGAAAGAAATCTATCATCATTTTAGGAACAATGCTAGAGAGTGCACTTTCAATGTCCATGTTTCAATCACAGTTAATTGTCAGTTGGGAGTAGGAGGCCTCAGCCCTACTCTCATGTTCCACAGTCAAGAATGTAGTTTAGTGGCATCACTTTCACAACTGCCATACATCACAGAAAAAGAAAAAAAAAAAAAAACAACATACAAGGGGTAATAAAATAATTCATCCTACACCTCCTTACCTATCCAATTTAGACATGGCAATACAAATTTCTGAATCACACCTCTAAAATTAACAGAAATTTGGTTGGGCATGTGATGCCAATCCCTACCACATAATAATTATTTAAACATTGTAGTCTTTTCTGTCTTTTAAGTCCTTTTAAGTTCCATTTTCATTTTCTTTATGAATTTGGAAGACAAATAAACACCATCATTTAGCAATGAACTCAAAATGTAGTCAAAAAAAACAAAAAACACACACTGTGGGAAAAAAAAATAATAAAAAAGCAGAGGATCTTAATGTTCAGTTCATACTTTTTAAAGTATAAAATTTATAAAATTTATAGAGTGTTTAGCCTCTATAAACTTTATAAGCCCCTTATAAAAGGATACATACTACTTCATGGAAGCCCCTGAAGTGACATACTAGACTAATACTGATGGCATACATAAAAGTGCTTAAACATAATAGATGTTTCCAGGAAAAGTAACAGGCTGTTAATTGATGGATGCATAGCTGGCTTCCATTCCTCTAAAATAATCTGGTCAAGACAATGCAATCCAAAGGGCAGGAAAATCTGCTTTTAAAGTTAATAAAAGAAATGTGCAATTGGCAATAATTGACTTAAGATATTTTTAATAATTTTCCACTATCGGGATTATTGTATGCCATTTTTTATTACACATACATATTGCTAGACCTAAAACTAACAAAATCTGCAAGTGTACAGTGCATTTTCAGATTTATCAAATAAGATGAGAGGATTAAGAATGCCCCTTTTTCTTGACAACACCTTGCCAGGTGTTGCCAGGTCCCCGTGCAAAGAATGCAGAAATATAAATAAAATAAAATAAAATAAAATAAAATAAAATAAAATAAAATAATAATAATAATAATAAAGATCTTAAGTTGACCACAAAGAGCTAAGGTTCAAATCTGTATTCAAATCTATATTTAGGCTAGCTGCATACTAGCTAAACAGGTGTCTTCCTAAGCAAATATCCATCAACCTGTTCTGTAGACCATTTCTTGACAAATGACTAAAGTAAACTTTTGTGTCTGAAAAAGAGGCACAAGGGGAAATATAAAAGAGGTCTATAAAATCTCAAGTAGTCAGAAGTGAGAAAGGATTGCCTTTTAGTTGTCTCTTTCAGTACAAGAAGTGTGAAAGACCAAACGTAGCTGGTAGGGTCCAGATCCAAATCAAACAAGGCAACTTCATAGGATAGAGTATTTGTAGATCTCCTTGCCAAAGTCTAAAACAAGTACTAAATGCTTGTATGAGCTTCAGAGGAGGCTGGAGTAGTTAATACAAGAGAACTACGCTAAAGCTCAGTAAATGCACTGAAACTACATCCATCTCAGGAAATCTTTAAGCTACAAATAGTGGGAAAGTAACACAGTACAGGTCACTCTCATATTATGCTGTTCTTACAGTCCTTGCCAAAGACCTGCTTTTCATTGCTGCTGGAGAGTTGATACCAAGCTAACTGAAGCTTTGATTTCACCCCATATTACCATCCTTAAGAAGCTGGCATTCTCAACTTCTCCTCTTGAAACTTCCCCAGTTGCTGTGGATCACAGACTGCTGCATTATGGACTCCACTAAAAACACCTCTTCTTGAGCTCAAAACTGGCCAGCAAAATGGAGTATCTGGATACTCTAGAGGAACATACCATGAGGCTAAGTACAGTACAGGCATCTCACCACCCCAAATACACTGCTCTCTTCCCTAAAGGAATGAGTGGTATTCATATGAGAAGCTGACAGAACTTCAAAATCACTTTTGCCACAAAACACAGTAATCTAAATGTAAGAGAAAGATTACATACACAAAACCTAAACATAGATAAACATGAATAAAACTACTGCAAAATGTACTACAGAGGGAAGCAGAAATATAGTAATGTGGTCCTTACATACGCAGTTCTTATATTAATGTTTCTTAAAGCAGTAGCCAGAGCATAACCCTGTGTACCAGAACTATCCTGAATTTCCAGCATCTTAGTGTCCAAAAGCACCATGAGTTAGTTGAGGACTTGAAGATGTTGGGACCTGTTACTTCTTCTGGGGATCAATATTATGCCAGAAGCAGCAGACAACAGAGCAGATTAAGGCTTCCAAAAGAGCTTCCAACAAATTGGGAAGAAAGTAGACTGGGAATATTCAGCAACAATAAATGAGAGCTCCCTGCAACTGTCAGAATGACAAGAAAGCAATCCAAATCAACATTCAATTAGTTACCTTCAAAAAAAGAAAATAGTTTTCTTACCTGAAATACATATTTTAACAAAAGCAGGAGAAAAATTACTTGATCCATAAAGAAATTATATAGTCCCAGTGTCTAATTTGTGTTCCAATCACAACAGCTTCAAAACAACATGAGAAAACTAACATGCATTTATACTGCACATAGGTGTAACTGCAGCCAATGGTGTGCCCTAGATTTGTTTCTACACTCTGGCCCTGCCTCTTCTTCCATGGCCTGATGCAAAGCCTACTGCAATCAGCAAATCAGTAAATTTCAGGTGGGCCTGTTGTTTTATCAGTAAAAAATCCCTTAGTCAAACATGTCTTTTTTTTTTTTTTGCTACTTTTTTTTTTTTTTTTGAACTACCGATTTCAATCCATTTAAACCCATAGAAGCCCTTACACTTTCTTCAAAATAAACTATTGTCGATAGTACCTATTTCTAACAAGTTGTCCCTCTGACAGCACCCAAAATTATCCCCTAAGTCCTAGAACCATTTTCAATGGAAGTACCAAGCAGTCCTGCACAACCTCTAGCAGTACATTCCTAGGATGTTCAAGAAGAATTAATATAAACATTATACATTCATGACAACTTCTGTTAAATCTGTTCATCAAAAGACAGGTGTACACTAATATTTCCTGGGGAATTGCATGAGCACTTACGAAATTCCCTATGGAAAACCACAAATCCTACTTTTGAGAAACACAGAAGCAGAGCTCACAGATCTGCTACCTCCTGCATAACCTACCTGTTTATTAGAGGACTTCTTAAATTTCGGCTCAGGAACGCACAACTGGGAGAAATCCGTGAAACATCAAAAAGACATAAGCAGGAGAGGCAAATCAGCGGGATGTCACTGCTCCCCCCCGCCTCAGTCGGTCAATTTTTCGGGTCATTTTACCGCGCCCGTTGCCTCAGGCGGGAGGGGAGCGCATCCGCCGGTGCCCCTGGGAAGGACAAGCAGCCTCGGCTGGCCCTGCCGCCGCGCCGGCTGCCTTCTTCTCCGTCCCATCTCTCCCCCCCACACACACACACACCTGATGCCGACCATTCCTGCCCTCGGCAGGAATGTGGAGCCGAGAAGTCCCCCGGGGCTCTCCTCACGCCGCTCCCCGCGGCGGGGTGGCGGTTGCCCGCCCGCCCCTGCCCCGCTCCCCGCTCTGCGGCTCTGCTGCCCCGGCCTCCAGCCGGGCGCTCATCCTTTGTCATTCCTGTCATGGTTCCGTTATCCGCTGTCCTGGAACACGGACTCTTCTTAAATTCGCCACCAGCAGGCGTTCTTCAACTCTCCTTCTATGCTACAGCAGTGTTTGGGGATTTGTAAATAAGCACCTGCAAGGTGTGATGCTTGCTCACGCCAGTTCTGGCTTTCATTTGCTTTGAGAAGATACTTCCCAGTTCAGTATTATAAAGTTTCAGAGTACATCTGTGGAAAGTATTAGTAACAAATACAATCAAAACAACTATTACTAATTCCTGAGTTTTATCTTTTCAGCTGGCTGGGCTCTAACAATTTTAACTTCTAGGTGGTACTTGAAAAGGGTTAAATCAGACAACTTAGAAACAAAGTTGCTCTCAGAACCCACACATTTCTCCTCAATATAACACTGGCTTCCTACATCATCCTGACTGGAAAACACAGATGCAGGTTTCTCCAGAGGAGAGCTAGACATCGAAACCTTGTCACTGTTGTACTCTCTGTAAAGATCCTAATTGAGCTCCATGGGGCAGAATTTCTTTTCTCCATACCAAGTTGTTGACCTCTGTACTGAGATCCTGAGTGAAGATATCAAAGCAAGCATCTGAAAATGTAAATATACAGCAGAAGGCCCAATAGACAGGAGTACATAACATCAGGACCACTGCTTTATTTTCAAAAAGCTACTAAGCAAGGACAGCTCAGACAAAAACTGGATGGTGAAAGCTCTTGATCAAATCTGAAGCAGTGAATTCAGAGGCAAACCACTCAGTATAGATCTCAGTGCCCTAACCTTCCCCAAATTAACCTTTTAATAGAAAACTAGCTCTCTGTCCTTTGAAATTAAATTAATTTAATAAGCTGATAAAAATGTTTATAAACTATTTCCAGACAAAGTAGTCATAGAATACACAAAAATTAGTGCCATTGTGAGTTTGGACCATAAAAAAATGAGCAATGACCATCATATTTTTTACTGTGTACTTTTTAGGTGGTATAATGGTACAATATATTCTTTTTCTTGAGATAGCATCTTGTTCTTCAGTGGGCTGCTCTTCATTTTTCCTAAAACCTATGTGCAACTGAAATTTGAATTGTGAAATAAGGAATAAAATTTTTGATTGGAGCTTTATTTAGAACTTCTAGTAAAAAAGGCAGGCTGAATCACACCAAAATAAATAAATAAATAAATAAATGTATATAATAATAATAATAATAACAATAACTTTTTATGTAACCCAGGTTCAGAAAAGGTCACAGTAATTCAGAAGTAGCTGCTAAGAAACCCCTTGTCTCCAAACATTGAGTCAGTCTGAGACACACACACATAGAGAGCATGCATGGGCATAACACTTGAATGCTGCTTCAGCTATGAATGCCACAAGGAAGCTGCTGCACACTCAGCTGTTTTACAAAGCAGACATACTGAGCTATTTTCCAGAGCACTTTTGTAATCACCAAGCACATGAGGAGGCTTTATTAATGTGGTGATTTTCAGACAACAGTAAGAGTACTCTCTTTTTTTAAACTTACTAAATCAAGTATGTGGCACATTCCACCTTAATCAAATGAACACTCCCCAAAATGTAAATATTTTCCTTTTATTCAGCATTTCTAGTGATTAAGTTTTACCATCATTAACTATTGGTTTTCCCCAGAACACAGTATCAGTACAGATCAGATGCTTCCTATGTTCCTCCTGTTTTTCATACAAAAACTACTTGAGAACTTCCATGATTATATGTTCCAGTTCATTTATGTTTTGTCCCACATACATCTGTGGGATTTTACCATAGGACATAAACCTGTGAATGATTACATCGGCAGCATAACCTCAAACTAATTTCTGGAAAAGGATTTGATGGGACAGAACTTGAAAAATTCAGTGTGAGTCGGTGTTTCCCACTGTCAGATTGTAGTTACCAATCAGAGTTTCTCTGATTTATTTGGCACTAATTTTTTACACAAAGGCTAACCTCTAGATCTGTACATTGGTCTTGTCTTTTAAATTCTTATAAAAAGAAAGAAGGGAGAGAGGTGGAAAAAGCTGCACAGAATTGATGCCCAATAAAAAAAAATAATATCCAGCAGTATAGAAGGTCAAGAGAAAAAAAAAATGGAATTGTGTTAGACAGAACTAAGTGCAAAAGGAAGGGGAGGAGATTCTCACTTGTAGCAGCATTTTGTGACTGCTTAAGCATTTGTTTTTCTGGAGTGGTTTCTTGTAAATGCCTCCATCTTTTACTGAATTATTTTGTTTGTAACTCTTTTTAAACAATATATTTCAGGCATGATCCTGCTCTCAAAAGAAACTATCTATAAAGACCTCAGTGCTTTTTCATCACTGGTACACAGATGTATTTAGAAAGATGCCTGCAATGTGGAGAAGTAATAACTCATGTAAATGCATTGTTTTACTTTCATTTTTAGTACACAGATATCTACATTCTAGGTCTTTTATTTTATTAATGAAATCAATAAATGACTTAAACACAGTATTAGAAGTTGTGCTTTTAATTCTAATTTTTTAGTTGGGCAAAAATGAACGAGCTGATAATAAGACAATAGTATTATAAAAAAACACATTACAAATAATGTGTCAAAAGTCTTACTGTTTAGTAGAAGCGTATTCTCTTACAATTTGGTTCTAAGTGTTGAGAACATTTATCTAAATACCTAAAAAAGACTGCATAGTTTAATGGTAAACACTTTACATGGTGTAATTCCATTTCTAAGCACAAATAGTACAGAACCACAAAAACCTAGGGAAGAAGGAAGGTTTCAAGCAGCTACAGAGGGGAGCAACGACATGGCACACCAGGACAGCAGAGTAAGGCATATGGTAGGTCACGCACAAAGCTTCTCTCAGTTCCTTGTGTTTTCTGGTGGAAGTGTGGGAGTCAAAGAAAGGCATGCATTCCCAGACTTTCTCTTAGGGAGTAGAAATTGTTCAAGTCTTAGTTTCTGAAGGGGTAGAAGGGAGGGAACTCGGTGGATATTAAAGTTCTTTTAGTCAATAATAAACTAATTAATTTTGGTATTTCACAAGCTTAGATTTGAGTTGGATCAGCTGTCAAAACCAGTTCACAAGATACTTGCACAAACCAGGTTATGTGTAATTCCTGGGTTGGGAAGATTGAAGCAGGAATGCAGAATTGGAGATGGGGAAACCTAAACAACCATGGAACTGTATCTACACTTATATAAGTTACAGACTGAGAAGGTATTTGGAGCAGAACAGTCCTACCACACTGCAGGCTCATGAAAACCTGATATCCATTCTGAAGGCTGCAATGGTTAATTCATGTACGTATAATATACCACATAATACTAATTTCATCATGGAGATAGTATGGGTGGAGATCTGTCTAGAAAATGATTAATGAGTTTTAATAGACATTCATTCTCTGTCTAGGCCAAATAGAATCTGAATTCTATTTGAAGTATGAATTTGAAGTTTAGCTGTAAAATGAATCTTAGACTCAGTTCAGCTCCACCAAACACATAAATAATTTTTTGTATGGTTCAGGAAGGCCCAGTTACTACTGATTGTAGCACTTAAAAAAAAAAAGGCTAAGTGACGCATGATATCATGGATTTAATTTTAAGTTTGCCTGTTTTTAATTCCAGGTTAATCTAAGGTTCTGCATTATCATCAGTGACAAAGGTAAATTAAACACATCAACACTGACTTGTTAACATATACATGATTCTGCAAAATAATGTTTATTAATTTCTCTTTAATTACAAATACAGTTCTAAATCTTACAAAAGCATATTGTTTACAAAAAGCAGAGCTGTTCAATCAAAACACTGTAAGTGTTCAGTCACCATGTGTAATAGTGCTATCTTGCAGGAGCTTTCTGAAGTCATTTTTCAAATGCTAAATTCATTAAGAAGTTTGGGGCCAAAATCTCTTGAAGTAAATGTAGAATTCCTATCTCCATGTTAATGAATCAAGAGATCCTAGAGATATATTTTTCTTTGAATAGTTGTCCTTTTATTTTGCTGTACAAGTACTCAAACTTTATAGCTATGACAATTATTTAATTTCCATTTCTGGCCTGTGTGGAAATTTTCTGTACACAAATTCCAACAATAATGTCAAAGAACGTTTTGGTTCTAGGCCCTTGTATATATTCTTGAAATATCCGCCATGCGAGTCATAAAAAAGTGCAAATAAAGCATATACTTTCTCAAAAAAAGTACTTTGTCTTGATCACTAGGTGGTAACTATTTCTTTATAATAGCTAAATATTTTAAATAATACAATGGATTTTTCTTTCATTCTTAAACCAAGTCACTATTTTTAAGGAGATGGCTGTGTAGAGGAGAGTCTTCTTAGTAAAGACAAATTTCAGTGTGTATACTATTTTTCTTAATAAGCAATCAAATTGTACACAGCAAAAGTTTCAAGATTTTTCACAAAAACTATCAAAAGAGCTTTAGTTTTTTTTTTTTTTTAATTTTATATTGTTTATTTTTCTTTGTATAAAACAATGTAATAATCTAACATTTTGTAATTAAATGATGACAGTCTGCAATAAACACTGTCCCCCAAAGAGTTGTCAGAGTTTTAAACAAACATTTTAATTCTGACGTAATTTATGTGTTCAGTATCATACCGACCCCACTGGGTCAGTGGCAAAACTCTCACAGTCATCATTTAAGCCTAGTTTGGTAACTTTATAAAGCAAAAAATCTTCTAAAAACAAGCTGAAAATTGTATCCTCAGTTTTTAAGATACGATTACATAGTATGCTTAATACAAGTGAGAGAACATATTCAGCTTAAGGTGCTGAATCATGGAGATTTGCAATCTGATTGAACACTCATAGCTCAGCTAGGCCCTTCAAAGCATATTTTACATGGATTTTTTTTCCTGTATAGAAAAATTGTGAAACCTAGATTCAGTCAATAGCCCAAATCTCTGTATATATATATATATATATATTTATTAAAATATACTGAACACAAAATTTCAAACAGTCAAAGGAAGAAACTAATTTTGAATAATTTAAATGTTCAGTCCCCCCCCTTTTTTTTATAAATATATGCATACATAGAATCTTATTCTACAACTAGTAGACAGCCAATTTCTTATTTGTGAAAACTGAAAAGTGGATATAAAATGGAACCTTTCACATCAGAAACGGCTTTTAGATATTTGTAAAACAGGCACAAATGCCTGAACTTTTCAGCCTTTGCCTAGTCATGTTTCGTGCTTAAAATATATATCAAAATTAAACAAATGTCAAAGGTTTAAGGACATTCTTCTTCTTCTATACAATCAGGAGATACATGTACTTACAGTCCACAGTCATGGTGTTTCTCTATGACTTCCAGTTTAAGCAGAGTCCAGTCACTGACTACTGCTTAATGGACAAAAGATAGACCTTTCAGCAAGATAAAAAATGTTTCAATTGGACTGATTTATTTTTTTTTAAGAAATTCAGTCATTCTCAAAACCACAATATGCATCTTTTCTATTTAAACATTAATTCCAATGATGAAAATTCCTCAAATGAAATTTTCTAACAAAAAGGAAAAGAACCACTCATAAATTCCAAGTTTTGACAGGGAGCCATAAGCCCAAATTTTAAAATACTGGAAACATAGACATCAACAACTCATTGGAAAGCCATTTAAAAGTAAATGATGATTAAATTACACCTTGCTAAAAAGGATTTCTCTCTATACATGTACATGCCAATATTTAAAAAGGAAATATCTGAACAACAACATAATGTCTACTAAATTTGAAAAGTTACATTATAAAACATAATTGGTGTCTTTTTTTTTTTCTTTCTTTTTTTTTTTTTTTTTTTTTTTTTTCTTTCTGCAGAGTAGTATATCCATCCAAGGTGAAAAAATAGTGTGGTGAAATGAAACACATTTCAGTTCTTCAGATAAAATCATATCCATGCAATGCTCAGTTCCATTGGCATGAACATTCTATAGGTTCTTGAATGACATACATAATTTCAGTGCCATTTCCTGCACAGTGTAGTGGCACAGTCAGATTACGTGTTCCATTTTCTCGACAACATTTACAGAATCTTAAATGGCTATCAATATTGACATTGAAAATTGTTGCGGACGGGCATTTTCCATCACAAGAAGCCACATTTATCTATGAGTAAATAAAAAACTGTAGTTAGACATCTCAGGTTTTGTTTTCCAGATTTCAAACTTCTTTCTGATTAAAATCCATTTTTATACTTGAAAAGAACTCTGGTTTTAGAAGTTATCTTCTAAAATTCATTCATTCCAAACGGAGATACATTTTTTAAATAAAGCATTTTTGTTGTATTCTGTCTTAACATTGAGCAATACTTTGTGCTGTGGATACCAAAATTGTATCCCTAGTTTACAAATGAATAATTTCAAAGCAGCAAAACAAAATTCATGCCTGTTTCATGTTCACTGCTGAAAAGTTACATTCTAAGCAAAACAAAGCATAGTCTGTCATTCTTTTTGAAAGTTCAAGAGGAGAAGTATATCAGTGCTAAAGCTTTTCCTTTCTCACTCATACTGCTCACAACTAAGAGCCCAACAATATTAGATGTGTCGTCACTGTAACAAATATATTTGCAAAGTAGATTTAGTATCAAACAGCAAGGGGAGAAACAGGCTATAAAATTATTTGTTCTGTAGACTTCATCCGAGCTAGTCTTTCACTATTATATTACGTGAAGTCTTCTTAGGTAATATTGTAAGAGAAAACAAATTAGTATTTTTTAATTAAAACTTCAAACTACATTGATATAGCAGGAAATTGGAAGGAGGCCATATTAGACCTAGTTTTTTTTTTTGTTTGCTTGTTTTGTTGTTGTTGTTTTTTCATGGTAGTGTTTCAATCTGATTTCTTATTCAAGCGAAGCCTGTGAAAGGTACAGTGATCCACACCCTATAAACAGTGTCTAAACAAATTAGATCAAAAGGTTAATCTTAAGACTTTCATGAAATTTGACAGGGAAAAAATCATATATATTATAACAATATATATACATTATATATAAAATACATAATATGTATATATGTTCTATATATAATTTTATATATTTATATATATATATAAGATCTTGTCCAAATCATTAATAATCTCAGTTAATAATTAATTAAATGTAATCATGCTCAGCCATATCAGAAGTTTGACAGCATTAATCTGCTCAAAGAACACAGATGTAGCTCCAAACCAGCAACAGCCACAGCAGATACTGCCATTTGATAGGCCAAAGTCTTGCAATGAAATAAGGTCCCAGGTGTTTTTGTGGTAGGGGAACTGGAAGGGGATGGATCTGAGCTAGCAGCAATAAATTAAATGGGAAAGAAGATGCTGTGGAAAGGGGCTTGTAAGATGGATGGAAGTGAGATAGGGCTTCTTTCTAGACAATGTTTATTAGAAGGTGCTTAAAGGTAGAAGGAAAGATAAAGAACCTACATGTATGGTAGCAAGTCAGAAGAAGCAAGGCTTAATTACTTGTGTCATTTATGGAATGACTCAGTGAACATTCTCATTGTCCTTCCCTGAACCCTCTCTAGTTCTACAGCAATGTAGGGAGACCATAATTGCAGAGGACTCTTTTTTTGCACCATTATTGGACTCTTTTATTGCACCATTGGCTCATAAGAGACACTAGAATGAGTTTGTTGCCATTCCCTGTCCTATTCACTAAATGTTGCAGGAGCAAGGTCCTTTTCAGCTACTTTAAAAACCTATGAGTTTTGACTACATCTTTCTTTTTAATATTATTTATTTATTAAATATTTTAAATTATTAAATTATTAAATTAAATTATTTTTTATTTATTTATTTAATATTATTTATCAACACTATGTATTTGTTCTGTCATATTGGTGTCCCCTAACCTGGCTTGCTAAAGTAACTGTGAAGGTATCTACAATCTTCTCTGCTCTTAACTATGGCAAAAAATTTTAATTTCATCTACAGACGTATACTCCCTCATTACCTACATTTTTTCTAAAACTAAATAAATACACCACACACGCTTATTCCTCCAGTTAAACCTTAGGTATGTCACTGTTGTACTTCTGACAGGTTGGAAATTAACCTGCCCATCTTTCAATCTGTGATGCTGTTTCACATCTTCCCTTATGACTAGTTCTTCAGCAGAATCTTATCAGAGCCATTACAGAAGGCTCAAGATATGGTGTCAATTGCTTCTCTTTTAAGTGCTACATGAGAAGCCCATTTGCTCCTCAGACATATCCTGGGTTTTATAGATGGGGCTACATCAAAGCTGAGAAATAAGATACATGAAGCAGACTCATAAATAAATGGGATCATGAATTTATGATATAGAGACAGGCTGTGTGGAGGAGAGGACACACAGAGTAAAGGTCTTCAAGGAGAAATATAGCAGTGTTTCCATCACATCCTAAGTGGAAGCATTTCTACTCTTGAAGAGTGGGATGTTATTTCATGGTGAAGAGTTCAGTGCCTTTGTTAGTTATAAGCAATTATGGTGTGTACTCTTCATTTGAAGACAGATGTTTTTCCAGGTAGGAGGACTCAGTCTTTCAGCGATAGGAACAGCTAACTATTCCATTTACGAGTAGAATAACATTCCTGGGGTCAAAGGTCTGCTTTTGAGAAGATAGCAGCATTTTTTGTTGCTTGTTGATAGGCATAACCCATTTCTAAATACTTGGATTGGTATGCCATAGGCCCAGCATAAAACATGAGTTTTTTTTATGCTTACCGGGGTTTGACTTATACAGTCATTTTTTCTTATAGTTGTCCTTATTGTCATTTTCTGGCAAATTCTTTCTTCCTTTTTACCTGATAAAATACAAAAAGAAGGCATATTGAATCAATATACTTTTTGCATGACATTTTTCTTAATAAAATGTTAATTTATTAAAATAAATTCAATGATTACACATTAGCTTCATTAATGTACACAATGAAACTATTACTTTTATAATTATTATTTTTTTTTAGAAAAAAACTCATATATTAATAAATAATTTCAGGAATTATTGATTTTTTAGCTGGCACATATGAGGCATCAACCTGTGCATTAATCTATAGAGATTTTATAAATACAAAAATATTAATGTGGTTTAAAATTGCCCATATGGCAAGATAAGCATAATACCAGTAACCAAGAGAAAGATCAAGTAATTTTGAATAGTGATAGAATTAATTCTCTTTTTAATGGGAATATGAAAAGTATGATTTTTTTTTTCCTGCATTTTAGAAGATATTCAAAACTTGACATTTGAAAAGATAAAGCTGTGAATGTGATTACAACTTTGATGCTACTATGACTGCTTAGAATTTAAATAGAATAATATCCAATATTTTTCTGACAAAGAGGTCCTTGAATGAAGCTTTGAAAGAAAAAGATGCATATATTTCCTAAATACGGTGCAGCTTTTACCATCCAGAACTGAACCTGGTCAGCATATAGATCTAGGATTATGGAAATACTGCATTTTATCAGTATGGTCTGGGAGATATTGATAGGAGAGCTTTTATTTGAAAAATAGAGCTGTACAGTGCAAAGCCATTTTTTTAACATAATAAAAATCGTAATATTATACTGAAATAATTAAACATAAAATCTTCCATGCTGCACTCCATAGCAGACAGTTTGCTATTACTATTTGTGTAACAGAAATTATTTAGCTCTCCAGTTCCAGTAAGCATCAAAATCATCTATTTGTTTGTCTACGTGGACATTCTAGGCATCCAGTTTATAAAATAATAACCACTATTCAGCAGAGTCTCTTCACCTTTAGCACATGCCTGCATGGTCAGGTATACACCTGACCATAAAAGCATAAGTTTTCTTCTGAGCATTTTTATAAATTAATGAGCTCTGAGTAACCAAGATATTCTGCAATCATAGCTCCAGTGGGTATCTGAAAATTAGTCTGGCTCCATAATACATCTAGTTTTTATTCTAAGCATTGCAGAATCAAACAGTATTCTCTTGTGGAGCTAGAAGATGACTGTAGGACCAAAACTGCAAATTCCTACAGTATCTTGCTTTTCTTTCATCAGCAACACTAGACAAAAAAGTATTCCTATTATTTTTCCCTTAGAAAGCATTTGCCATCATGAACTCATACAGATATATGACGTTTCAGCATATAAGGTGCTTATGTCTAATGAAAACTTCCCTGCTGCTATATTTTCTCTCTTCCACTTTCAACTGTCAAAAAGGTCTTCATTCAGTATTGGGTGTACTTGTTTCACTTGCTCCTTATTTGAGTAAGGAATCTTACTAAAATTTCTGTGACTTATCATTAAAAGCAGAGTTATGACCATAATGCGACAGTTCTGTAAGCTCCCACAATTACTGCTGTAGAGTATTTATTAATGCATGATTTTACTTTGAGGATTGTATGGTTTTTTCCCCCAACATTTTCATAACTTTGCAAAACGTGTTATTTGTGACAAAGAAGTACTGTATAAATCCATATCTACAAAGATGAGATAGGGCAGTAATGTGCACTTTTGATCTATTTTAAGGCAAAAACAGTTGAGTTATTAACTTCAGAGACATAAACATGAGATCATTATCTCTTAGTAGCAGTATTAAGGATGATGATGTTTTAAAAAGTAAAATCATTTCTTATTATAACTGTATATTATATAATTATTTCTTATTATGTACTGTACCCTGTACAGTAGGTCCATGTAATAAAACCAATTTTAGAAACAAACAGGAGGAAGAACCATCTTCAGCATATAACATAAATGAATGAACCTAATTCTGACAGGTGTTGAGCAGTGAACCCTAACCAGGTTTTAAAAAGTCACTGATTTGGGAGGCCAGCAGGGGTTCACCGTCTCTCAGCATCAGGCCAATACCATTAAATACATTTAATGATGATGACAGCTCTATGCATATATACAAGCAGTGCTTACACTACTATTAAAATAAGAAAATACATTATTAAAAATAATACCTGGTTCACAATTAATACTATCAGTAGGCACTACTGGACTAATGGCAAAGGGTAATAGACCCAATCCAGAACCTGGCAGAACCATTAGGAATGTAAGTTTCTCATGAAATAAAAACATATTTATATAAATGACATTTCATTAATTCTTACACTGCCAATTGCAATTTTTCTTTTAGCAAAAGATGATGAGCTTTCCTGTTAGTATTCGAAATTTAGAAACTGTAGCTGCTTCAAGTCTCACTAAAGATGTCCTAAACTTTATTACTCTCCTGATTAACACAAAACTGGAATGATGCTTCCTTGTAGACCAAACTTTTGCAATGAGTCTCTCTATGGCAAGGTAAGAATTAAATATATGCACTCACTTTGCATGCACTGAATCAAGCTCTTCCAAAAAGACTATTTGTTCCCATTAAAACCCCAAGGTTTTGCAAGCTCTATTTACACATACTCTTTTTATCTGCTTCACCACTGGGCACATGCTTTTAGTTAAAAACAAAGCAAAAACAAAAATAAAATAGCGTATAAGTGTATGGATCATATATATTTTTAGCAGCCACCTGAGTAAGAATTTCTGAAGTATAACAACACCTTTCCTGAGGCCACAGAATATGGCCAAAATTATAAATCTTCCTAGTCAACAGAAAGTCAGTAGCCATTAATTCTTCAAGATATTTTTCTAAATAAAGCCAACCCATTTTTTCTCATTTTAGTTAAAGATTTTTCAACATAGCTTATTGCATTGGAGAAAGAATATTGATTCATAAGATTTTAGCAAATTCTGGTGTGTTACTTTTCTCTGCTGATTCTCAGTCAAAAAAAAAAAAAAGTATTTTGTTATATTAAAATAGCTTCTATTTTCTATGCTATGCATGGTATAGAGCAACAATATTTGCAGATAACTTTCAAAGTTTTACATAATTTGGAAACTGGAGTATTGCTCTGTATTTTATAAATATGAATATTTCCCCTTACATAGCCAAATCATTTAGCATACAAACACATGTGTAGCTAATACATTGCTGAATTTTACTTAATACCAGTACAGTATACTTACAAGCCTGTGACTTTCTATTCAACATTATTAAAGCCTTGTTTAAAAAAAAAAAAAAAAAAATCCAAAGATTACTTTTTCTGTACATTTTAACTCTGATATTGAACACAAAAAGATCAAAAAAGGGAGGTAGTAATTTCTGTAGCATTCAACAAGTTCTTGCTCTATGTAATTAATTTCAAAGAACAGTGCTTAATTTTTATGTCTAGATGATTATCGAACTTGATCAGAAAACCTTTCCTAAACAAAACTGCAGAGCAAATCAAAGATTGTTCTCAGCCTGCTTTTAAACTTTAAATAATGAAGACTTCATGTGTTCATAAACTTATGTAAATGTAGGTAAACACGCATCACAATACATTCATCATATTTTAAAGTTACACACACAGAAAATGTGGATGTATTTCCAGATATTAAAAAGTTAATTTTATATAAGAATTGTTAACATCAATACTACTCAACTCCCAATGACTTTTCCTCATTTGGGATTGAAATATATTTTCTACAGTAGAAAGAAATAATTTTCAAGTAAAAAAAATTATTTCAGTATTTTGGCCCTGGAAAATACACAGCAGTGAAACAGAATAAGTAAGTATGTTTGGAAACTTAACATCAAATTAAGTATCAATTTTAGATGGAAAATTATTATATTTTATGGTGAACATAATTTAGGCAATATTTTAGAGTCTGCTTAGTAATAAGGGCAATCTTTTAATTATTTTAATTGAGATAACTTTTTATCTTCGACAGGTTATATTTGGAGAGATTTGGTTATACTCCAGAACATTAACATTAAAAACCACCAAGTCAGCAGCCAAATGAAGCGAGACCATTTAGTAAGAGTAGTTAAGTAACTATAACAATTTTGATTTGTGTAGGGACAGCATGCTTTTTCCTTCTTTGTGTCCCAGCAACAGGTTAAAAAACACAGCCCTCCAAAACCAAAGCCAAACTAGCATTTACTGCAGCCTTCATCACTTACAGGTCTTGCAGCAGCCATCATTATATGTCTGCACAATTCCTCCGTTCTAGAGAAATAAAAGAAGAATATATCAAAAAAGACTGTGCCCAATGCAAAGGTATATTGTATCTCAAGAGATTCCATGTTTTAAAGATGTCCAACTAATAAAAAGTAATATCTAAATCAAGAGAATTGCACAAATATGCATCAAATGTTTGGTTCATAAATTCTTTAGTCTTTAACACTGAAAATTACTTGCCCCTGGTTATCTGACCTTAACTAGTATCCTTTGAATAAGCCACTTGATTTCTATAAGCTGTTTTTTATATTGCCCATTATCATCTATTTCACCACCAGTGAGATTTAGCAGGAAAGTTTAAAAAATTCATTTATGTAACTTTGTGGATGATGTAAAAAGGTTTACACTGCTTATATACCTAGCAGAAAATTAGTACCTAATAAGGAGCTATTTACAACATTAGAGATATACGTGTATGTGCAAGTACGTATATATACATATACACACACTTTTGAAAGAGAACATGAATTGCAGAGTTTCATATATGTTGATGTGCTCAATTATTTTTTCTCAAACAATAATAGTCTTTGCTATTTTATTTTCTAAAGTCACTTGTCAGCCAGAAAGTAAAAGTGTATCAAAGTGGAGAAAATTTCCTTGTGAAATTAAAAGAGAGTGAGAAGGAAAGAAAGACAGAAAGAGAGCCTGCCGTCTCTCAGAATGTGTGCAAGGAAGAAACATGTGCCCACAGTTTTATTGCACAGCCCAGAACTGTGTGTAAAGCAGACAACTGAACATCAACAACACTTTTATAACAAAAGACAAAAGCTTCCATTTGTAAGGTTCCATTTTTTGCATGTATACATGCATTTTTTATCTCATTACAGAAAAATTACTAAGTTGTTCAAGAACTTCTTAGATGAGCACTTAAACTCAGCCTCTTAAATCTGTATTTGTTTCAAAGTTATCCTGAGCAGACTGTGAGAAGAGCTTTCTCCTGGCTCAAGTCTACGTTTAGCATCTCTGAAAAAATAGGTCAGTCAGGAAGTTAATTTTAGTGCTCTGTTCATTACAATCTCAACTAGAATTATTAAGGAAAGATCCTAATAGGTAGTGACAAAAGGATTCCAAGGAAGAAACTCAAGGATAAAGTTAAAGTGGAACAGGCATTAATTTTAGATTGAATGCCTTCTTCATGACTGGAAGAAATAAGGAATTTTAAACAAATGCAATGGACATATAAGAGTTGGGCTAAATTTGTAATGTGTAGTCAAGACAGTGATGGTACTTACCCTCTCTACGTGTGTTTTTGTTTGTTTGTTTGATAGCTTATATATGGTTTGGTATACCACAAGTGCAAGAACTAGAAATATGAGAAGTATTATAAAATTAGGGAAGTACCAAATTGCAAGAATAAAATTTTCAAACAAATTTGTAATGTACATGAAGCATCTACATTCTTTAAAACAGCTTATTGGGCATGCCAAAATTACCTTTTTAGATATATGGTGTAGGTAGATAACCTTTCAAGTATGATAAATACTTTTTGTTATGTCATACAAAGTTTAGTTTGAGATAATTAAGTTTGTATACACATGGTCATCCTTCTAATCCTTGCATTGCTTAAGTAATTTTTAACACAGTTTGCATTTATATGCAAGATTTCTGAACTGCTTCATCCAATTTATTCAATATATATGCACTATAAACTTCAAAGTATTATTCTGAACTAAGTAAGAACTAGTGATTAACACTTCATATAGCGGTATCTCAAGTGCAACACAAATTCAAGAATATTTCAAAAGCAGTCATTATTAAAGCCCACAAGGAGTTTCTGTACTCCTCACAGATATTGTTAGTCAAAATGCAAACAGAACAATAGAAAACAAGACTGTACATTGATCACTTACATCTTGTAACTTACCACTTTTTTTAAGTTTAAAGAAAGCACACAAAGTGTGTGTGCATTTTCAAGTGTAGGCGAAACTCCATACTGACAGATGAGTTATTGTTACTTACCTCACCCAAAGTACAAACCTTTGTACACTCAGTGTCATTGAAAGGGGGGCAAACTACACCAGAGCCCAGTATCATAGCACCCGCAGCAGTCTTTGTACACTTGTAGTTTGTGCAGTTGGAGCTCCAAGTGCTTCCTTCCTGAACATGTAATACAAAACTGTTGTCAGCAAAGAAACACATTTCAGCTACATCTCAACTCCCAGATGTCTGTACAAATCTTGCCTTCATGCTGCAGTATCTACTGGAGTGGAAAGTTTGTTGCACGCTTACCCACACCAGCAAAGACCATCCTCTAACTGCAGTGGCGGCTCCTCCCTGGAGGTACTGGGTGTACTAGGGCAAAATGAAGGGGGTCTGTGCCAGAAAAAGAGAGTAATTCTTTTGCTCTAAAAGCAATGGAAAGCATGAAACAAGCCATGGCCATGTCTAAATTTTCTTGTATGTGGCTGCTGGAATGCAACAGTCAGATTCTGAAACCCAGTCATTCTGTTTGCACACTTGCATGCTGTAGGAACCAGAATGGAGAAAAGAGTGACCCTGAGAAGAGGGTGACACAGGAGTCCTGATGTGGACCCAGAAGCACAAAAGTACTGCCAACTCTTCTCAGTCACAGCATATGACTTAGAGTTACAATTCAACCTCTAACTTGCACTTAGAACATATCCAGCCTTAAGTAAATGACTACATTTACCTGTCTTTGTGGGGGATATTATAATCAATAAAATGAAACACAGTATTTATCTGCTGTGAAATGGCAAGTGTATAAATAAATATAATTTTTCCCTGTTATATCATTTACCATAAAGAGCCCCCAAGTGCATTAGCAACAATAAGGAAGTATGAAGCAAGACTCACTGCATGAGTTTACTAAGTGACCATCAGACATCTGTGCTTATCATGTCATTATACTTCTGTCCCTCTCCAGAGGCACTTACCTCATATACAATTTGTGTGCCATTCTCAGTGTGAAAAAAACAGGACACATTTAGACAGGTACCACAGCAACTATGGTGACTGGGGGAAGGAATATATATTTGATGCTAGAGGAAAATGGAAAAAAGAAAGAAAAAGACTTTTTTTTTTAAAATATACAACTTATAAAAATTCATTGAATTCTGAAAATAAAAATACCAAGACAAACAATATGTATGTATGGATGAATATATTCACAAACACTACTAAATATCACCTCTTAAAAGAAGCCTGGAGTCACAGAAGATATACATCATCACTGTTAAGTTTTCAAATTCTTTCTGAGTAAACTAGACTAACAAAAATCTGCCCTTTGATTTTTGTCCTAATTGTGAAGTTGTGCTTAAAATTGCATCATTCCATTGTTTAAAGTATACTTACAGCTTCACATTGCTGGGAACAGTTCACTGTTGTAAAACGCATGGCATTGTATCCTGTGTTGTGATCTTTTTCTTGTAAACACTGTACAGTATAACAAAGGTCTCCATCCAAGTACTGAATCACTGATTGTCCAGGATTCAGTACTGTTACTTCTTGGAAGATGCACACATCATCCTTTTCTGACACCAAAAGAAAAACATGTTACAAGTGAGAAAAAAAAAATAAAAATAAAAAAATCATCAAGCAAGTTAAGAGGATCTCTGTGAGGACAAAAGTAGGGCAAAGTCCTATTCACTGCAAAAGGCTTCCAAGTTTTAGATTTGATCAGTTTATGCATTTAGTTACCAAAACAAAGGAGGGAGGGGGTATAATTCAGCTCAAAAAAAAAAAAAAAATGCTACAAAGTGCATAACTGACTAAAATTGACAATATTGCTACTGTGGATTTTTTTTTAAATAATAACAATCTATTGTTCTTTTTTAAAGAATTCTGTTTTTTAACATTGGGACAATTAAATTACATGAATTATTCTGCACATCATAAAATGTAGCACTTTTTTGTCAATTAATAAAGCATTCCTACAATTAAATGTGGGACATTAATATGTTCAATCTGTACTGTAAATTTGTGCTTTGCTACCAGAGGCAGTTTAGCCTGGGCTCCTGTCAGGATTATGGGATGCCTCATGAACTCCCATAGACAGTGGGCTGTAATCTAGTTTGCATAAGGTAAATGAGTTACAGAAGGGAGCAGAAGTCTAATCTTAAAATTGGGCTCCTACCTTCATGCTGGCTCATTTGAGATTAATAGTGTGCAGAAGAAAAGAAAGAAAGAAAGAAAGAAAGAGAGAGAGAGAGAGAGAGAGAGAGAGAGAGAGAGAGAGGGAGGGAGGGAGGGAGGGAGGGAGGGAGGGAGGGAGGGAGTATGGACAGTTTTAATACACTCCCTATGCCTCTCAAGACCAAACACAAAATTGATGAGTTTGCAGATGAAATACAATATTAAGTAATGACAGCATAATTCTATATCTTGGTAGACATCCATAACAGAAGATTGTTAAAATTGAGAAAGTGATTATCCCCCTATTTCTTCTTTCTTTGTATGCCCTTTTTAGTAAAATTTAAAATCAAGCAGACATAAATAAAAAGTTACCACAAATGTAGTGAGTGCATCCACAAGCACTGTAAATGTTACTGTCTATTTTTTTAACTTCTCCCTGAGTGTAAAAAAGATAAAAGAATTTGCAGTCATACACAAATGTATATCTCTAAATTTCTCTAAAAATATAAATTATTGCTTTCATCACTTTCACCCATGTTCCATAAAAGAGTAAAATTGCAGTGTCCTCAAGAAACAATAGCATATTCAAAAATATTCAATGTATTTATCTCTTTCAATAAGCGCAAAATACTTCATTTTCTCTAGGAATGAATATAAACAACAGAGTGGTTCTAACAGCAGTTTTTCCTGAGATAAAAAGTTATTTCAATAATGAACATATCAGCAAAAGAATGCCTGCTATGAATTTTCTTCCCAAAGATAGGTAAAAGCTATTAAAATTTGCAACTCCTGTTTACATATTACATTATCTTTCTTCACATAAGAGGAAAAGGGGGACAAACTACAAGCATTTAATAGGGAAAATGTCCCTGATATTAGAAGTTTGAAGATTCGCTTATCATTATTTTCCAGCTCACTGTCCTTGCTGTGGGAGCATACAAGGAGCAAAGTATTTATGACTTTTCATATCTAAGCTAAGATATAGCTAAGTTCAATAATGTTAAATCATCCTAATTTAAAGCATAAATGCTTAACAAAATAACACATTTCTCCGGATGATACATATGATTGTAAGGGTCATCACTCATTAATTATTAACAACAATTAGGAATTATTTAAGTGGGGAAACTTCTAGCATTTTGTTTTGAGTCAACATTGAACAGAATAATATTACAGTTGCTTTTCTTCTTTTGTCATCCTAAAACACACAGAATGAAATTTCCCCAGGGAACAGCTGACAACACCATATAGAAATTTGATCGAGTTACACGCTTGAGCTGGGAGCTGAAAGGCAGAGTCCTGGCCTGTCCAAGTTCAGACTTATCACCCTTTATAACAAATTAAACAAAGAATGGAAAGGGAGGAGTAAGAGTGCAGTCCATGATTAATAAAAATATTTAAAGGGCAGCTCTTACCAATTTGCAAGTCGCCATAGTAGCATTTTCACAGCTACATTCTGAAAAGAGAACAAGAAAAGCATATCAGTCAGTTACCTAATTACTTTTATTAACTACAGTGACCAAGGAATAAAGTAATAATTACCACAGTGCCACTCTGGACAACACTGCCCAGGTATTTTTTCCTTCACAAGTTTCATGTCATCTGTACAATTAATAGGAGGATCAGAACAAAGGTTTTCATCACAAACTAAATGGGAAAAAGAGACAGGTATCAGAGTACTAATGAAGAGTACAACAGAGGTACAATGACATAAACGCTGTCTATTTTATTATAGATGTTTTAAATGTATGGATGTATATGAACAATTGTATATTTAAACACTAAGGATCAGATCAGAATCCAGATTAATGTATTGGTATCTAGATAGCCCTGAAAGTAGCTTTTTAGTGTTTGGTGAACTAAATAAACTCTTCAGATTCCACTGGCTGTTCTGGTTAGACCACCATTAAGTATACCAAGAACTTTGAGCCTATCTCAAATGTAGACACCCTCACTTAGAGCCCTTAATCTCTAGCTGAAGCACATCCTAAATGCTGCATCAAAGAAACCTCCACACACACTTCCTGTCATTTTTATTAAATTTGGTAACATATTGAACTAACAGTTATACTCACCACAGTAGTAATGAGGACAACAGTAATGTATGGTATTAAGGTCTACAGTGAGAATTTCCCCTTCATTACACAAGGGAACAGGCTCAATACAGGATTCACAAACTAAATGAAAAACAAAACAAATATTTACAAATTTTAGATAATAGAAAGTTAACGTGCACATTTTATTTATTACTACAAGTCTTATGCCTCTTACTTGGATAACATAACTTTTATGGACTGGTATTCAAATCCAGAAAGATGCAGTGCATGTAGTAGTGCATACACTTAAGTGTCAGGACTTACACTAAGTCATAGACAGCTTGGTGGTAAGGAACTACTGAGGCTCAACTGTGATATGGCACACTGACAACACAGATCATATAATTCAATGGTGAAGATCACTGTATGATAAAATTATGTTTGAAATGAAAGATCCCCAAACCCAAGTGTAATTCATGCTCCAGTCAGCCTGGCCTGTGTGAAATCCCACTGATGTCTTCAGGAATTCCTGGTTAAGTTATAAGGTTTAAAAATATATACTACTTTTGTAAATACTTAACTATTCCTCAGTTACCCACAAAAATAATATATTTTTTTTTTTTTTACCACAGACATAAGAGAAACAACAGGGATCTTCCTGTTTTGCTTCAACAATGAACTGGTCTTCTCTGCAGTCCAGCTGAGAAGCATTGAAACAAACTGAAGGATCACATTCTGTAGGATATGAAATAACCAGTATTTTAAAAAGAGTCGAAGAAACAATGCTAAAAAGATAAATAAAAAGAAATCTTCTTTTGCTTATTAAAAAAAAAAAAAAAAAAAAAAAAAGGACAGTAAATCAAAACTGGCACAAAACACAAATACAAAATAATATTGAGAATTTGAAATAGATATACCATTGCCTGGAGCTATTTACAGTGTCCCATTCTACTAAAAATTAAAACAGCCTGTAAGGCAAACTTTCTTACTACAGACAGTAGAAGCCTGGAAAGTGTCCCAGTAATTGTGTTTTTGTATTTCCCTTACCACATCGGTATTGTGGACAGCAGGACAGAGGGTTGTAGCCTACAACCAATTTTTCATTGGTTTTGCATGTTGGAATAATGGCATCACATAATGACATGTTACATTCTGTGGGATAAAAAAAAAAAAAAACTGCTTTAACATTTACAAACAAATACAAGTGTAAATCCTACAGTTCAAGCTATTTATACCATTTACTAGGAGATCCACATACTAACAGCAGTCCAAGGCAGCTTGCAGTGCACTGCACATCGGCACGTAAGCCTCCCGGCTCAACCCAGGGCTGGTATAGCTCTGTTCATGTAGCACTGTGCAAGCACAGTGTACCTAAAGCAGGTACTTACTTTGCCCTGCTTCCTACAAATGGAGCCAGCTAAAGTGTCCCAGTGAAAATGTTCCTTAAACAAATCAACAACACAGTGTTAGTTACAGGTAGCTAAGGAACAAAATCAGCAGATCTGCTAGACCATTTGTTCTCTTTTTCCCTGAAGACGTTATGAAGAAGGAAGTATCTTCTGCTTAACATTTTTAGCAGCAATAACTATATTCATTTTGCTACAAACCAGAGCTGGGTAGAATAAAATCAATGATCATATCATGGAGTAATGTTTTCTTTGAAATGGCATGAGGTCAGAGGATTTAGCACCAAGACACTCATAAGAAATGCAGATAGGCTTGGGTAACTGCCCCAACTACCAAGCTACTTCTTTCATTGAGTATTTGTTAATTTCTTTTGAAATTCTACTGAGGAGCTTAAAAAATCATTTTTTAACAGAAGGTTTGTTTCACTAATGGGTGTGGAATACAAAATAAATAAATACATATTTCAGTGAATCACTTCTTACATAGAAGAGAACTTTGCTTTGCTGACCCAACCAGCCACAATTACCTAAAAATCACTTCTCAAAAATGTCACCTTGAACCCTGCCTAAAAATAAACCTCTGCCAACAAATACCAAGCACTTAACTTACACTTATGTTACTGAATACGTGTGCAGCTGGGTACATACCACAAACTTTCTTGGGACAGCAAGCCCTTTCTTCAATGACATGGATGATAACTTCTCCTTCTCTTTCACAAGCTGGTGGTGGATCATCATTACATTCAGGTTCTACAGCAACAACACTTCCATTTTCTAAGCAGTTGTATATGCAACAACCTCTCATGGACTCATTCCAGATCTCCCCAGCAGAGTGGGGTTGGCCTCTGTTATCTGTACATGCTGAGAGAAAAATATCATATCCCGTTGACAAGAGGAGAGTGCAGATTTCCTGCAAGCAACTATTAGTTTGTCATCTAGGTGGCCATACTGCACAAAATAAGAGTGCTGCAGAACATTACAATGAAGGAGCCCCCCCCCCAAAATGATGACATTAAAAACCCCAAATGAACAAATGATCTGCTAGGGCTGGGAATAATCAGTTGATGCAGGAGAAAGAAGCTGTCCATTCTACTCATTCCTGAGTACTCTAGGAAAGAAAGCCTGGGAACTATGGAAGGAAGAATGATCATCATTTTTCCTGTGCAGGGTGACATCAGCAAGTGGAGTTAAAGTATAGACTGCTATAGCTTGAGATTAAAGATAGGTTCTGCAGAAGGGAACTATACCAGATTCACACCTACTGAGGCCTGAAGTAGAACTTAAACATCTCTTACACTGGTCAGTGGTCAATATTAGCAAGTATTTGCCTAGCTCTTCTGTCTTGCTGTACTTACTACATTTTTCTTCTGGAATACAGAGGTCAGAGTCTGTTCTATGTAGAATAGTTCCATTTTTACACACACAGTCTTCCCTTAAATAGGAGCAGGGAGAATCTTCATACAACCACTTATTCAAGCATGTCTTTGCTTCACAGGGTTGCACACAAGGCTGGTATTCCTTGCCCTCTGGACAACTCAATGCTGCAAGTCATAAAAAGAGGAAACTGAGTGCTGGTATCATTCTTTCAGAATTTCATTAGGTATACAGGTAGTAGGAACAATAAAGTATATCACAGAAAGCGTATATTTATATTGTTAGTGGTTCTTTAAATAAGCTTCTTGTTCAATCAAGATTAAAATTCTTTCATGACACTAACTGGTGGTACATTTCAAGAACTTGGACTGTGGCTTACTAATACTGTGATAAAATGAGACAGCACATCCAATAGCAATAGGAAGAAATTTATTTTTTAACTCATCTAAACACTGCAGCAAGATAAAGTCACATCAGAATATAGAACATTGTTATTTGCTTACAGCAATAATCAGATGTCCTCCATTTAATGCAGATATTGTGCTTGTTGCATAATGCCACATATGCAGAAAGTGCATCACACTCATAATTCCAAAAATGAGTGCTGTTGATCCACATCTTTTCACAAAACTCCTGTGGTGAAACCTAGGAACACATTGTGATTGAGAATTAACAAGTAGAAGAGTTTTCTGTAGTTAAAATTAATCATTAATTACAAGAAATAACAGAGCTGCAGGGGAAATAAAATCACAAGCATTCTCCAAAGTAGAAATTTTTTTTTTTTTTTTTTTTTTTTTTTTTTCCAGAACAATCATTTTGCAAAACTCGAATTGCCAGAAACTTATTCTCATTAGTAGGCATGAGACTGTAATGCTACTTACAAGAACTTTTGCAGTACTGTCTGATCAGCTAAAAATCAACAATCTCAATTAAACATTGCTGCTATATCTTCCATAAATTCCTGCTGAGTACTCCTTTTGTGTGTGTATAGGGCCTGATTGCCTATGATTGTCTAAATGCAGGTTCCAAACTATCTTATTTGCATTGTTTTTCTTTGCCTAAGTTTACAAAAAAGGTGGGAGAAGTCAGAATTTGTTTTATTCTGCCTATCCACTACTGTGCAACAACCCAGCTCTCCTGGTGGTTTCAGCCAATCTTCAAGCTGTTGTTCACTCCTGCCTTATAGTTTGTTACACAGACGATTCTGTTACCTATCCTTCTCCAGTTGCTTCATGTCTGTGAAGCACACAATATGCACCATCCAGTCTCACTATGCTACCATAACGTACATGAAAGAAAACAAACTTTGTAATGGATGAACATGCTATGTCAGATTTTGATATAAGCCAGGAAGATATGCAATTGCATCGCACCTGAGGATATGACAGTTCTCCTGGAAACATATATGGAGTAAATTCTGACTATTCAGATTAAATTATTTCAAAATCAGATATGGTAAAACAATTATGAAAAACCTATTGCTGCCCACTGATGCTATTCTCCCTTCTTGATTCCGCAGTTCATTCCTTGCCATTCAGCGTCTGTGGCAGATAGCTATAAAATCTCTTTAAGCCATGTTTTTAGGAAGACTTCCCTCCATTTTTTCTACCTGGGAAAAATGAGGAGAGGACTTGGAATTGCCTACAATCCCTGTAACAGCATTTGTCTATGATGAAGACCACACAGAGTCATACAAAGCAAATCCAGGTTGGAGAGGCAGAAGAGCTAGAATTGAATCAGGAATCTAGACATGTCCATCTCTGAGAAATATAGGGGCACTTGAATAATTAGTCCTTTTTATATCGAATTATGTGGAGAAAGTCAGTGCTGAGAGAGATGGGCTTTTTCATTTCCCATTGTGGGAAGCAGCTCTGCTGCTCTAGTGGTAGTCTGCATGCTAGAGATACATCTCTGTTTGAAAGCACAGTTTCCAGAAATAAATTATTGTGATTTCTGTAAGAAAAGCTACCAAACTGTCAACACAATAGTAGCAACATTAAAAGCCATTTAACAGGAAATTTCATTAGTCCAATCAGTCTTAGACTACATGAGTTGCTGTTGTATACAGAAGAAGCATGAGGCTTTCATTTGTAGTGACTGTTGTCAAGCTTTTATTAAAAAGCTATCATTCTTCAGTAATATACCTGTGTTGACTAATCAGTAATTTAAGACACGGAGTTAAAGCACAAAGATCCATACAGATGCACTTTTCTTTTTATGTTACATCACCTGAGGAATTATTTACAATAGACAAGATGACAAAAGCATTAGAGCCACCCTGTTACAAACTCATGAAAATAAGCAAAACATAAAAAAACTGCATCTCTCTTACTCTTTTCTTAACAATGCAATTTTCATTTAATTTGCACCTGGAATTTCTTTGAAAATTGTACTCACTTTCTTGTGACAAGGAATGAAAACACTTCTGTTTAACAGTTCTATGCAGTATGTGCAGTTATCTTCAGTACAGTTTCTTACTGGCCTCCTAGTTGTTACATCATGTGATTTCTCAATTGCCCAACTCTTAATGAACATTTCAATTTCTTCCATATTTGTAATTATGGTCCTGTTTTGCATTTTCAGGTCATCAGAAGGGTCTCCATTACACACCCCTGGAGTCAGAGCATCACATTCAAAGTAAAAACAAACAAACAAACAAAAAGGTGTGTTACTTCCTTTGAGAAAGAAAAGTGCACTTGGTAAGATTAACATTGCATCAAGTTCATGTGTGAGACAGACATTTGAATTAATAAATCAGAGCAGCTACATGTTAACTGTAGATCCAACTGTCTAGATATTTTATCATTAGCTTAGCAAGGCAAGCAGATCATATAATACAAGTAATAATGCTTTTCCCAACAAAGAATGAACTTTTAAGAAAAACTGTCACTGAAATATGCTGTTGAGGGGGGGAAAATTCATTGACATGGCACCAAATTCTTTTCTGTTCCACTGAATAGCAATCATCTGCATGGGGGTAAGTGTAAAAGATTTTCAAATTAATTGCACATCGCTGACAATATGACGCTTTATTGAAATTTAATTGGACATTCTAAATGCAAGAAGTTGTGAAAGAAGCCTTTTGATGAACAAATTGCATTCTTAATTGAAAATATTTTTCCTAACCGATTTATTAATACAAAAGCATTCAAAAAAGCACTCCCCAAGCCCCAAACATCCATTGGCTACCTGAATTAGAGTGCAAATAGAGTGTATTTGGTTAGTTAGTTTGGAAATAGTGTATTTAGTTAATTTATCAATGGAAATACGTATCTGCTATGAACATACAAGAAGTCAATAACTTCTTTCTAACACCTTTTTAATTTCCATAATAGTGTTTTAAATCTCAGAGACAGAATACCCAAAGTTTCTGTATCCTTTCTCCACTTTGCTTCTACACGGCTAATCATAGCCCAAGTCTTCATGCTTCCAGCCCTGTATATATATATAGCTTCCAGGGAACCTGGTGGGCTAGGCTGGTGTGATTGGTGTGATAGGCCCTGCTATTCTCTCTGACAGCATGGGGAAATACAGGAGATGGTATGTGCATGATAAGAAGCACTTGATGGTAGCACTGCTTCTTCTTGTCCCAATGCCACCCCACAGTCAGTACTGGCATTAGAATTCTGTAAGATCACCCTATAGATCATCAGCAGCAATACAGATGTAAAAATAAAACCAATTTACCACATAGTCCAACATTTTATTCAGTATGAAGGGGAGAGGACAGAATTCCAGATGGAAACAAACATAAGATAACAGGAAAAAAAAAAGAAACAAACTAACTAACTAACTAACTAACTGAGGCTTCATATTTTTTGCAAAATACCAGGTAGAGCAGCACTGTTAAGTTGAAATTGGATTTTTGTGCATATTCATCTTCCTCCTGTCTTTTCATGACACAAAGAGCAACTATTCTATAATACTTTCTACCTGCAATCTCATCTCATCACAACCTTTCCGGTTTGAATAGAGAAGATACTGGGCATGATACTGGGAAAAGGTGCAGTATCTGCCACAACCAGCATTCCCCTTCCCTCATAAGATGTAGGAGAACTTTCCTTTTGTTCAAGCAGAATACGGAAATTGATTTTAAATACTTAATCTGCTTAGAATGAAAATGTAAACCATACCTGAATTATTTTGTTTGCTTTTAAAACTAAAAGCAGATTGAAATATTTCAAAAAAAAAAAAAAAAATCTGATCAATATGGGATAGATTTCAATAAAATAAATGCACTAGAAAATGAACATTTATGATGCAATTAATGTTACTCTGGAATACCTGCTTACGTTTTTCCATAAAATTCATACTGGCAGAGTTATAAAGATATTATTAGGGAAGCTTGGAACATGCAAAATTTACTGTCATTGTAATTTAAGTCTGAGATACCTCAAACAGCCTTTGACTCTAGATCCAACTGTAACACATCTGGATTTGGATTCACCATCCTTAGAGAACTCAGACCCTTCCCAAGTTACACCTTTTATAAGTGTTTGCATAGCACTAGCTGACACTGCCAGCATCCCATAGTTATCCCTTTCTCCTATAATCATTGAAGCATACTCTCTGTATTTGAACTTCAGCAGTCACTTTTCCATATAAAGTTTTGCCCTTTTCTTTGCTTGGCTTCAATGATATTCTTAGCACAGGAAGAGATGAGTACATTAAAAAAAAAAAAAAAAAAAAAAAGATAGTTAAATACAGTGTATTGATCACTACTTGTTCTGAAAACTGCTGTTATCAATCATTGCTTTCAAACAGTATTATTGATTTATCCCTGTTAATACAAATTCACAAGCCTACCTCAGATATGATTGTCAGTGTAACTACTGTGAGTCACAAGGAAAGCTATAGGGATAACAGATCACAGACACAAAAGGAAGGTGTAAATTGTAAACATGAAAGTAATTAATTGCGACCATAGCCTCACCACAAAGTCCTTCTGTCTTCATTGATGTGTTAGAGTGTAATCCATACTGTATATCTATGATGCCTGTAACATGAGCCCACTTGATGCTAATACCAGCTGGGGTATTAATGACATACATTGCACCAGTATCCTGAATACTCAGTCCTTCTTTTGAAAATGGTAATGATGGAATTACAGAATCCACTACTACCTACAATAAACCAAATACATTTTAGGGACAAAAGCAGTTTGCAAGGATGTGTTTTATATTTATTTGCATCTTAAAGCAAAAGATAATTTTACAGTGTCTGCCACATACAATAGCAGTAGTCACTGTTTATATCACAGTGCTTCCTGTTAGCAACTCTGTAACTGCAGATGAAGTAGGCATGAGAAAAAATAATGACGTGGAAGTCTTTTCTAATTAAGGAAGCAATAAATATTATTTATCCTATATCATCTGGTAAAACAAAAAAACAACAACAACAAAAAGTGATTATTCTGATTATTCAAAGTTATCTGTTCTAATCTGTTATTGTCTAGCAGAAATGACAGCCTAAATACTTATCAAATCTTGCAAAAGTATTCTGTTCTAGGTTTTCTGGAAATATTGTCTCAAATATAAATGCCTTTTGTAGCTTCTTTAAAATCTCAAATCACTTTAAAGTGTTGTATAAAAGGCAAGTGAGGCTTAGTATCAGAAATGTAATTTTTTCTTCTAGCATACCATAAATTACCAGGAACATGAACTGCAGAAGTAATCCTAGTCTTGTACTACATTCACTATAAGCCTGACCTACTGTATTCTATAACAGAATAGCTCTCCAGTTATCGCTTAAATGTACACATATATGTTGGTGATATATACTTACTTTTCTTGCTAAACGATTAATAAGTAATTTAGATCTATGTGTTGTTACATTCAACTTCTTAAAACAGAGCCCTGAAGTGCTTGCAGGGGAAACCTTGAAAGAAAAAAAAAAAAAAAAAAAAAAAGTGATAAAAAAGTTTTAAGGAGTAGAACAACTATTTCAATATATGTAATACCCGTACAATTTATAATTAACAAAGGAAAAAACTACTTACTAGATTTCTTATTGAATTTGCACTCTGAAAAATAAAAAAGTAGATTAGAAGTGCAATGATAATCAGCAGAATTCTTATTTGGCAAGAATAAGTTGAATGTTCTCTTTTTGTTTAAAAGTTCTTCTACAAACAGCTTCCTAATTTAAATCATCCAATATATTCCTTATAAATAATAATAAATAATAAATAATGATAATAAATAATAAAAAATAATACACATTTCCCAGTAATACACTGCACCTTTCAATTAACTAATTTTAGAAACTTTCTTTACTTATTAAAAAGCTAAATAAAAGGGGTTTATATGGCAAATAATACAGAAAAGACAACCCAACAACCTAGACAAGTTGATTAAGAAAAGAATACTTAGGGATATAATGGTCATCCCAATATAATCCCCTGCCTTAACTCTGATAAAACAATTTTACCAAAACGTCTTTCCACACACGATTGCAACTCATGTATACCATAGTTCAGCTGGCTTCCAATGAATCACCTTTAACATTGAGAGCAACTCATTAATAGCCTCATGAATCTCAGCATATGTTATAAAACCCTTTTAGAAAATATTTATTAAATAAATACAACTACAGACTTCTCATTTGCCTATGTAAGCTACAATCACACCTTTAGTCTTCATCCAAGAAACAGTGAAAAGAGTAATTCAAAAGAACACATCTAAAACATTGCAATGCAAAAGAAACATCTGTGCAGACTCTAAGGATGAGACCGACCTGATGAAAAATGGCAGTCCAAAAATGAAATGTCTGGACTCCCTCTGCAGGCAGAGAGGTAGACAATTGCAAAGTATCTCATCATACTAATCCTGAACTTCTACTACCTTCCTTAAATAAAGACAAAAGGTTTCTCCAAGTATTCCAAATATTTCTTCATTTTGACAATACTGTAAAGTATAAATTCAGTTGAATTTATGAAAAATGAATTTGATATTTGAAATGATTTGATATGAAAAAAATTGATATGAAAAAATATGAAAAATGAATTTTTGAAAAATGAAAGTTTTTAGTGATGCATTTTTGCGCTTTTTCATACCTATAACACCAACATTCAAGACAAATTATTGAGGAAAAGCAAGTATCTTACCTGATTAGAAGGACATTTTTCTATATGAGCAACAATAATTTCTCCTGGTAGCTTGACTAGAATATAGGAAGCCATATTACAGAGGGCTATGTTGTTTCCATCAAATGTAATAACACTCAGTTCAGACAGTACAGAACATTGACCTAAAAAAGAACTGTCATTTATTGAGGTTATCACGAAACAGAATACTAGGAATTTCTAAAAACATTATTAGTTTGAGCAGTAGTTGCTTTCATATGAGGTACATTCATGTATATATTGGTGGCATTTTTGTGTAGATAGCATGTCGAGCCACAAGAAGAAGCACCTTGTATTATTCAGTGGACATAGCTTAACCAAGTGCTATATGCCCAGGAAATTTTAAAATGGTAAAAATTTTCACTTACAAGAAGGTTTTACAAGTAAGATTAATGAATCTGTACATTGTTAGATGAAATATATACATTAATGTATACAAATATTTGGCATGCTGATAGCAAGATACACATCCATTCTATCTTGAAATAAATATATAAAAATGTGATCTGTGTTTCAGAAAAGATGCAAGGCTTTTAATATGACTTCTCTTCAACCTTCTGGTTCCCTTGATAGACAGTCTGCTGCCCATTTCTACAGTTTCTAAATATAATTAAGTACTCCTTTTAGAGCTAAGTGAAGTTGGGGGGGGGGGGGGGTCTTTCAGAAAAACAAGAATTTAATTTTTCTTCCCAAAAGTGTAGACATCTCAATGTTTTCTAATGATAGAAATTCTGAAGATTTTCAGTTGAAAATGTTAACATTTGATTTGCAGATCTAATTGCAATGTTTTCAGTTCAACAATCTTTTTGACTGTCCTGAATGATAATTTAAAGATAACAAAGCTTTTAATATATTTCATTGTTTTGCTGATGAGGCCCAAAACAATCTCCTTTAAACTCATTTCAGTGTTCAAATTAATCTTCCCACTGTATTAATCCCTTAATTTATTACTTGAAATTTCCATATTAAGTCTCTGTGTTGTAAGTATATAATAGTAAAATGGTGACTTACAGGGACATTCCCATTCTGGGCAACAACTATCAGTGTTAACTTGAACTGGCATTCCTCGAAAACCACAGTCTGGCTTCTTCACATCCTTAGGACAGTTCCTTGAAAGGTTGTATAACATCCAACCCATATTAACACATATATACTGGCTACATTTGTCGACAGGTTCAAGATATCTTGGCTGTCATATATGGAAAAAACAACCAGAGTCAACTTTACACTCATTGTACTTATGAAGTCCAGGTGATCGCTTGTTTATTGCCCTACTCTGAGACAGAATTAACATATCTATGTGACTCCTCCTATATATTTGACTTTGGGTCTGGAAGCTGGACTAAAATATTCTCTTGTCATGCAACTTTAGATACAGTACAAACACCTGATCTTGCATTTGACTACCATGAGATGCATAGGATATCAGCAAGCTAACCATAGCCTTTAGATCTCTCCCAGGCAACCTGGTCACAGGTTAAAAAAAAAAAAAAAGAGAGAGAGATAATTAAATTAATATTCTGCACTGCTAGTACTAGAAAATAAAAGACCCCTAAGTAACCAGAACACTGGGAACAAAAATGTAGCACTTCCTGGGAGAGAATAAATACATACCCACAAAAAAAAAAAAAAAAAAAAAGGCATTAAAATAAATTACATTAAAATAAGCAGAATTCTGAATATAGTTTGGACAGTTAAATTCTTCAGGCTGACAAGCCAAGGAGGCTTGGGTGAGGCAAAAATGTCCTCCAATTTAAATACTGAGTGTCTAACTTTGCTGTATAGACTTAATTATTGTGCAGTTGTTATTTGCATCAGTTATTTTGGAAAAAATTGCTTATTTGTCACATATGACAGTGATGAATGTCAATTCACCTACACCCCTTCTGTTCCATCTAGTGACAGTGGAATACTCTATATAAACCATTATAATACAAACACATTTAAAAAAATACAGAATCATGCATTCCCATCATTTTATACCCTATCAGAAAGAAAGAAAAGGAAAACAGAAAGGTCCGATTATGCACAAAACTCCCATTTCTATGGACTATGGCTTTTTTCTGCACCTCAGAAATATATTTTGCTGTCTAGAATCAGCATATAGCTTTAGACTTTTTTTTTTCCTGAGCAACATATCGGGGGGGGGGGGGGGGGGGGGGGTTGGTCTATTCTCCCATGTGCCTGTTAGTGTTAGGTCAGAGGTTGGATTCAATGATCTTGAGGTCTCTTCCAACCTAGACAATTCTGTGATTCTTTGATTCTGTGATATCTAAGTTGCAAAATATACCAGGGCAGTAAAAGTGCAGTGATACAACAATCCTCTAAGAATAATTCATTTTTACACAAAAGAAAAAAAAAAAAAAAAAAAAAGATACTTAAAATCTCTGGTATAACATGCTGAATATCAGTATAGATATCCATACATTAACACATCAAGGCAAGTAAAACTTATCATACCACGCATTCAGAAGATGTATACGACAGTGCATGCATCATTGTCCCAGAAGAAGCCTTGTCAGCTATAGCTGTCAATGTTTCTGTGCTTGCCAGAGAAGTTTGTGTTTCCACAGTCTCTGAAGGGGAAGAAAGCACCATTTCACCAATAGAATGGGATAAATCTATTATAGTTCAGTTCTCCAACTCTGGCCTTTGTTAAATTGAAATAAGGTTTACCTGTTTCCTGTGTTACAATTTTAGACCAATCTGATGTTGTTACATCTGGAACTTCAGAGAGATTTTTTGCTAAGGTTATATTTCTTTCTCTTGAAAAGGGTGAACTCTGACCTGCAGGTACTGTCAAATAAGGCAGGGAAGATTTCTCTGTTGTGGTTGACTTTGTCTTGGTTACATTTCTTTGCAAATGTGAAGTCTGGCTGCTTTCTAAAGTATCTGAAGTTCTTTCAAATAAGGTTGCATACTTAAGTTCTGAAGCTGTAAATGACAAACTCTTTGTCTGTGACAATGGGTTTGTAGTACCAGTTGTTTTCATGATTGTCATTTTTGGAGTTTCTGTACTGCTCTCTGAAACGTGAGATGCTGGAGATGTAAATAAAGACTTGCGTGATACATACATAGGTGTTTCTATGGTAGTAGAAACTGAAGATGAAGCCATATGAAACTTCAAATCAGCAACAAAAGAATCAGATGTTTTTGTAGTAATCCTAGGGGCTACAGTAGTGTCAGAAGCAATTAATAAACTGGCTGAAGAACTAGGTGGTATTTTTACAAAAGTATAAGATGCTTTTAGGGATGTAGCATTCACTGTTGTGTTCATTATCATTGGTGTAGTGGATTGAGTGATGATTCCAGCTGACATAACTGATATTCTTCCATCTTCTGCTGAAGAACTTACCGAAGAACTCTGTTTTCCTAGAGAAACAGTAGAGATATGAGTGGTCTTAGGAGGAGGTGAAGATATGGAGACCCTACCAGACTGGCTTTCTAAAGTGACCTTAGGAGTTTTAGGCATTAGTAAAGAGGGCATTATACTGGATGTGTTTAGTGCTGCTGAAAGGCAAGTACAACAGCTAACGTTTAAAGCGAATGTAGGAAAATCTGCAGAAGTTGCAAAGTCTGTAACTGGACCTTTTGAGACTCCTTGTGCATCTAGAGATGAAACTGGTATTTGGGTAGCAGTTATATTTTGTGTTAATGAAGATGTCCTGCTGAATATGGGAATTACTGAAAAACTTGTAGTATGAGATGTCACAGAGGATGGTAGAGATGTTGATAAGATTTTAAGTAGAGATGATGGTATTGTGAAAGAAAGATCTTTAGGAAAGAAAGTGCTTGCACTCTGTGCAACAGGCATGACTTTCATCTCTGTGCGAAGACTTATTAGGTACTCTGTAATTTTTTCAGTGGTAATGTTGCATTTGGAGGTAATACCAATGTCCTAATAGGGAAGACTGTAGAACTAAAGATTTTCTTTGGCTTTTTAGAAATGAATGACAGTGAAAAGGAATCAATGAGCCTTATGTATTTATTTTCTGTTGAGGCTAAGCTTGCTAAAAACATATCAGAGATTGTAGGATTGACTAGTAGAGACTAGAGAAGTGGAAGGTTCTTTATAAATACTTTTTGTGACAACAGTGACATCTCTCATAGCTTTGGGCTTCAGGGAAGTAGTCAGAGAATGCACTGGTATTGAGACTGTGTGTGTTATAGAAGGACTTGAAGAAGTTTTTATAGGGATTTGAGAAGCAACTTGAGGTAAAGATCTCTATGGGCATTTCACTATGGGCAAAGCAGTAGAAATACTGCCTTTCATTAATGGAGATGTCTGCTTAGAAACAGTCACATAAATTTCCACTGAAGATAAAAATGGCTTTGGAGAAAACCTAGCTAAAGAACTTGTATTTAATGGTACCAGAGAAGTTTTAGACAAGGGCTTGGTTGCTTCCAAAGATGAAGCTGTGATTAATTTTCTCAAATCTAGTTGTTTTAGGAATTTGAGAAGCTGCTGAAGTCAATGCAGAAATGGGTGTTGAGTGAACTACAGGTTGGCCAAAACCAGACATAGTTCTAACAAAGTGGATACAGGAGAAGTAGGTGTACTTAATGTCAGCCGTGAACCTAGAAGAAATATGGATCTTGTGAAAGTTGCTCTGCCAGCCAGCAAAGCAGGCAAAGACACTTCAGAAGATACTCCTGTTCCCTTAGAATGACTTACTGAAGGACTCCTACTCCTCACATTCCCTGCTGGCAGCTCAGAAGTGACAGATGATGGTTTGGAAATCAAATTTGTTGAGGTAGAGGGAACAGTTCCTGTCTGGGCGGTTGATGCTTCAAGTGGAAGTGGAACTACCCCCAGTGAATTGTGTATTAAAAATGTAGAACCTGTTGGAAGAGGACTGGCACTGAGTAAGGTTGTTGAAGTTGTTATTGGAATAGGTAAAGTTATAGGTGGGGTAGAACTGACAGTATATGATGTGACTGCTGAAGTTTGAAAAGCAGTTAGAAAATCTGTTGAAGATATGAGTTTGGAAAGGACAGAAGGGCTTGCTGTGCTGTGAGGTACACCAGAAGGCTCCACTGTACTTGATAATGAAAATGTCGAATAGGTGGCTGCATTAGATGCTTCCAGTGAGTAAAAGTCTGTAATGGACTGCGCTGACATATTCATTCCTGCTGACGTTGTGTTTGCCTTCATGGTAATTTCAGTTGTCATATGGGTATGAGTTGACTCAGTCCCTGAAGTAACAAGAATAGGATGTTTCTGAGGAAATGTCGCTCTGGTAGTAATCATGTGAGGGTATAACATTGAAGGTTTTGTTTCAATTGCTGATTCCACAGGTGTCACAGGTATACCTAAAATGAAAATGCACATTTCACTGTCTTTTGTGGGTTATTGGTAAAGCAAGATAGCAACATCTATGTATACTCAAGTCCCTTTTAAATACTAACAAATCAGAGCATAATTTTGCTGAAAAGATAAGTTACCAATGGTTCCAGGTTGCCTGATGGCTTTGAGGAACTCAACTCACTCTCAAGAAGATTCTAATTTTCTTTGCAAATGGAGTAGCCAATTTTTATTATTACTGAAAACCTTGAATTTGCAGAGCAGTTTTGAAGCAACAAGGGAACTCTATGGAAAATTCAGTAAATATAAAATAGTAAAGAAAATTGGCATAAGTAGATTATAGAGTATGTTATCTTCTTTTATATCTTTGGAAGGCGGTGTAATATATGAGATAACTTTGTACTAGCAAATATCAAAATGCAATTAATTTAAATTTGTAAAGGAAAAAATTAAGTATTAAAATGCAATAGTTGTGTTAAAAGAATGCAATATTCCAAAAATAAGCAAATAGTGGTATCTTCACACACCAGAAGTTATTAAATTGATATAAGGAAGCTGTTAGGGATGGTTCACCTACTGAAAAGTCTGAATTTTTCACCGCAGCAATATTTTTTCCATTTGAGATCTTTCATATACATATGACACTCTAGCATTATATAGTCAAATCACGGTTACAGTAAGCCTAAAAACACCAGAAATGTTGAATTTCATGCTATTAGATAAATGAAGGTATTCAATGTAAATACTCATGTGAATGTAGAAGATTTATTTTGGATGACTGGGAATGGAGCCTTGGTCCCAGAGAGAAGCTCTTCAACAGAAAGATATTTTGTTAAAACATTTAATAAAAATAAATAATAATAATAAAATCAAAATACATCTGATTAAATCACTTCTCATTATCTGTAAAACACTTTATAAGATTAGATTAATATCATAAAATATACTTACAATCTTCTGGGTAAACACATTTAAGTGTGACCTCATCAAGGATCATGTTTTTGGGACAGTATGGCAAGCATCCTTCAACCCTTTAAAATATTGTATAGTTACTTCTAAAGCCACAGCAGAAATATAAATCAATTTTTAATTATTTTACTTTGGTAAAATGAAACATTTGAATGTCTTCCACGTCAGAGTTCTGAGAACTTTCCGGTGTAAAGATGAACACAGAATTATGAGTTATATTAAGGTCAATGAGACAGCACAATTCTGTTTCTAAATTGTTAATAATCAATTATTTGCATATACTGATGGATGTGATGGCTTTGGAGCATTCTGCTTCCACAAACAGGTGGAAGTTCAGGTGCCTAAGCTGAACAGATTCCAACAGGACCAAGAACTTAACTTGCAAGAGTGCTGTTTTGCCCAGATATGTTCATTTCAGATATAAAGATATTTAGACTGACTCTATAAAAAGTCTCATTCAAGTCTATATATTATCTTACCTTTTAATTATGGGGGGAATTTTAATAATAAAATTATTTAATAAACAACCAGTCTGCCAATACAGAAAAAATGTAAAAATAGCAAGACAGGAAATTAGTTATATTAGAAATAACCCTAACTACACATTGCATAGGCCCATGGAGATAATCTGAAATTCAAAATATCATTTCTTTTCCACCGGATTTTGTGTCTTGAGTTTTTAGACATATTTTCTTTTGGTTTATTTATAAAAATTCATTTTCCATAGATGCTGGGGAGATCCATGGAAACAGGAAAGCTTGTTACTAAGACTAACAAACTAACACCAGCAGGGTAAAATCCCTCCTGTCATGCCAAAAACCATCTTTTAGTATAAAGTTCCATCCTCTCACAGGAGAGGGCGTCATTCACCCTAACTATTCCTCTAGCTTTTGGTCTCAAACTTTTAACCACCAGAAGGATTAAATCAGTTACAGTATCATGAGACACTAGTTTAGGATTTGAATATATAATATCCATTGAAGGGAACAGAGTTCATTTCATTTAATATATGTCAACCTAGCACTACCAGAAGCTAATCCCCTAGGCTAAATACAAACCCTTTTATTCTTTGTTCCTTATGACAAAAGATCACATGTAAACAAGAATATACAACATGGAAAACAAGTGGCTTGTTGCAAATGTTTTCACACTAATTGTGAGAGTTGCTATTGAAATTTGGATGACTAAAAATTAATGGACATTGCAGCTGAAGTAATTTTCAGAAAACATACTGTATGAACATTAAATGAAAAAATATAGCAGTAATATTGAGCTTAATTTGACTTACGGAGGAAGAAATTTACATGCTATTCCTTCAGGATCACTACATGTTTTAAAACAAGGATTAGCACAAGGTTCATATCTCCATTCACACATCCTTCTATAAGGCACAGAGGCACTGAGTTCTGAGAAAGAAGAAGGTATTATTTATTGGTTTAGTAGTAAAAAAAAAAAAAAAACAAAAAACAACAAAAAAAAACATAAATTTATAGTATTTTTAATATCCTTGGAATTTTCAGAAAAATGTAAAAAAGGAAAACCCGGTATGGAAATATTCAAGAACTTTAACGGGTGAGATTTTGTTCATTTATGTCATTTGAATAAGTATTTTAAATTCAGTCAAGGTAAAAAACACTGAAACAACTACTCATTTTTCACAACATATTCTGTTTAAAAAGATCAGTTAAACATAGTTAAACACAGTGAATGTATTCTTTGTTTCAGATATGATACTGTTACTCCATTTGTTTAAGAAAAAAAAATAAAAGATATCTGTAGCTCAATAACAAGACATTAACATGCACTTTTTGTGACATGCCACATTTATTTTGAAAGAATAAAACAATGACAATATAGTCAAAAGATAAAGTGTCCTTTGTATCTGAAAATAATAATAATAATAATAACATTTGGATGTAGAATGGAAGACAAATACAGAATAGTAATTAAGAATAGGATAAAAATACTTGTTACTATTGCTAATGCATGAGAAATGCTCTGAAGGCAAGCAGAAGAAATCAAACTTATCCCTGCAGGTTATGCAAAATTTACCTTCAATACTAAAGCTACTTAGACGTTTGAATTCTTCCGAGTCATCGTACTTTGCCACTTTAACACCAGATGATGTGAGAATGATGAAAAAGCCTTTTTTACTGTGCAGTTCGAAGGCACTGAGCCCTGGACTCCAGAGGCCATGGTGGTGGAAAAACGTGGCTCGTCTCCGAAAGGAGGCACTTGCCTGCCACTGTTCCAGCCCAATGGTTTCATTAGCATGTATGTACAGAAAGTAGTTTGGCCTTTCAGCAGATTCAAGCGAAACAAGAGAGAGAGCTTCAACAAAATAAATAAATAAATAAATAAAAGTAAATTAATAGCAAACTTTTCATAGAAAACAGTCTGAAAGTGAGATTCAATCTATGTATTGGCTAAGTGGCTCCTTTCAAACACCTGCTTTATAGAAAAATAAATAAATAATCTATGGTATGGAAAAGGTAGAAATGCAGGTCAAAAAGAAACTTCAAGTGATCACATAATGCAGAGCTCACAAAAGAGCTAATCAGAAAAAACTACATTCTGCCTACTACTACCAGCCTTCAAAATAATTCATAAGCAGTCTCAGCTTGGGATATGCTCAAATGGAGATAGTTTTTCCTAAGCTTTGGACATCCAACTGTTCAACTGCAATGAAATTTGTTTAGTAAGTAACATTGCAAATTCTGTAAGACCATGCTTTACTTCATCTTCATGTCAAGCTCTTTTTACATGCAGTCATAGCCAGAAATACAGTAAGAAAACTCATGGGTAAATAAAAGACTTAACCCTCTGTTTTTTCTACTCCTCCTGAAAATGGAATGTGAAGAAAATTCTCTGAGTTTAAGAACTTAGAATAAGGCTGACTTCAGATCTGTTTGTCGCCTTGAATACAATCTAACAATATCTTTAATCTAGATGAGAACTACTTCATCCCTCACAAATATGAAAACTGTGTATTACACAGACATAATGAATATACTTATGTCAAGTACTTATACTTGACACTGGTTGGAAAATTGGACAAGACTGAACTAATTCTTCTATTTTATACACTTTCTGTTTTTAAAATTGTAGCTAAAAACCTACATGGAAAATTGTCCACAGCTTGTGCCTATAGTTTCAAATTTTATAGTAAATACAGCCCTTCTCCATGTTGACTTTTGAGGGTTTAGAATTTTGTCAAAAAATTAAATTCTGTAACTACAGAAAGCAATGAGAAAGTCAGTATTGACTTCAGTGGCACAAACTCAGTGTACATGAAGAAAAGAAAACATATGCAGAAGGCAAAATATTTAAACATCTCTTTTTGGATATATTGGTTGGGTCTGTCTCTGATAAATGAAGAATAGACTTTAGGAATAGCTGTTGACCTAAGAAACTTCCTTCTACATTATATTGAGATACTGTTCACTAATAATGCAGGAGCCAAATTGGTTGTTCTAATTTGCATGCTTTATGGTGCATTAACAGTCACAAAAAAAAAGAATAGAAAAGAAATTATTTTACTGGAGACAAGATTTTCTTCACTGATCTTCAGAATTGTTATTTTTTAGATACATATGCAAATTTTTCTATTTTACAGTTATACAATCTAATGACATTTTTCTCAAGAAGGAATTCTTCACTCATATTTTGCAGCATATCTAAAACAATTTCTGAAAAGTCAGCTTTAGAGCTGGCAGGTATGTTTTTCACTATTTTTTTCCAAAAAGTCAGTATTCGTCCTCAGAAGTCCTCACTTCATTGTTATTACTCTAATAACTAAAAATAACTAGACTATTTTAGGTTTAGAAGGTGCAGCAAAAAACATTCATATAGTTTGAAAAATATGTATTGACATTCACAGTAATGTTGAGAACACTTACATAAATCTTTATCTTTGAAAAGACCTGGAGTTATCATGAAACTGAAAAATACATTTCCATATGCTCCAGTTCTAGGCAGGGGAAATATCCTTCTACTAGATACATTAGCTCCTATAATTATGTCATTTTCTCCAGAACTTGCCAAAATATAGGGTCCTTCACCAAGCCCTAAGGGAAGAAAAATCAAATTTTAAAAGAAAAAACAATCCTACTTGCATAACATACAAAACTTAAGCCTTAGCTGACATAATATAATGCCTTAAATGTTTCACCTTACCTGGAATCAAATATTTTATGAACTACAGCTCAATGCCTCAAGGTATTATGCTGGAGTAGGTCTGTATCTATCTGTTCAAGGTACTCCGTTCCTCTTTGCTTGCTTTCCAGAACAGAATCGATACAAAGTGAGCATAAAGTGTGGGAAGTGATCCTCATAAAATGGCACATGCAAGAAAGCAATCTGGGTTGCCTTTGTGTAGTATTTTGTCTTTCATGTGTCCTTATTTCCATATTTTGTAACATCAACAGAGTAACTTTAATATTATTCCCCAAATAGACACTGAAACTACTCCAATATCTACAAGGCAATTAAAAAAGAAGGCTGTAATTGAACTTTTGGCAGCACCCTTGCTTAAGCAGTTGTCTAGTTCATCTTCTCCCACAGACCACTTGCTTCTGTCCCCCTACAGCCCCATTTATTATGCCATCCTAAGTACTTCATCAGTAAACTAATCCTACTGAAAAATGACCAGCTAAATTTTCCAGTCTGGTTCAGCACATAGTCATCCAAAAGTTCATGCCAATATAGCGGTGACAACAACTTCAGCTGGTACTGCTGCCAAAATGCTGCTGTCCCAACTATGCCCCAGACATCCTATAACATACCCTTAAAGCTATTTCTGCGGGGCTGGAAAGGCTCACGGGGATATACTGAGATATAACAGCATCAGTCTTTGTCACTATACCCCACTGAAAGAACCAAGAGCAGCATACTTCTAAGACCTTGCTTTGTGAGTAATAAACAAGCTTTGTAAATTTTGAGAAAGCTTTTAATCCTTTAATACCAGTGAGAAGACTGAACCCCTATCCTAACCTAGAACATCTGCTCTCTGATATGACTCTTCTAAGAGGGAAGAACTTATCTTAATAATGAGATTTGGCTTTGCTAGAAGTTAAACACCATTTTCTGAAGAGAACTGCAAGAAAATAACCAGTGTTTTTATAATGAAGCTATGCTAGAGTTTGTATACACTGGAAGCTCACAAACTTGCCACAATGTGATCCCTTTTATGGAAGTGGCAAGTCAATTACCGACTCTACCCTAAATCATGGGATGTTCATCCCCATATACTAACAGACATTTTGCCTGTGACTTCAGCAAAAGCAGGACTAAGCTGTTACTGAGAAAGTTTCCACAAATGTTCAACAGTTTGACATCATGCAGAACTAAAAAGAATCAGAGGAAGAGCCATCCCACATACCAGAAGGTGTTTTGATGGCATTCAATGGTCAACACATACTGCCCTTGATTTTCTTACTACTTTTTAAGTAAGACAAAATTCCACATTGCAAGGAATATTGTAGAAAGCTAGGTATACCTAGCAATATCTAAATTCTGCTAAAGTAGAGGGTTGGACTGCTCTACAGCAGAAAAGCATTGTCTACTGTATGATGCTCATTACAGGCTGCAAATTGCTAAAAAGGATGTATTGAAAGTCACATTTGTGTGATTGCAGTTAGCCAATTTTCCCTTCTTTTTTAATATCTCACTTCCTACAAATGCTTGCACAGTATCCAAATCTATGACAGGATGCCACAGGAAGTTTATTGCATGAATACTACTCTCATTCTAAGGCGTTAGTTACTTTACAGTACAGGAGTTAGTTACTTTATGGTAGAGTACTTGTGAGACCAGTGTAGAAAATCATGTATCTTACCAATTTCAAAATGTAATAGGTCTCATTTCTGCATTCTGGAGCACAAGAACAAGCTAACTTCCTTCTAGAGCTTCTCCCTGACTTCAAAAATGTGCTGCATGGCACAGCAATCCACCCACATGCTGAAAATGTTGAGGTTATGAATTGAGACATTAGGAAACACTAAGATTATTTAACACCTTCACCCTTTAAACATAGAAACAAACCAGTTCTAACTACACTTGCCAAGTCAAAGAATCATCCCATCAGTTGGTTCAACCAAGTTCTTGATTGAATTAGTGCAAACTCTTTTATATTACAATATAAGAAGGAAAATCGAAAGAAAACAAGCCAATTTAGAATAAAAGCCAATAGCATAACTTAATAAGTGTGACAAATATTCATAAAATATGAGGGTTTTCTTTTTCTTTTTCTTTTCTTTTCTTTTCTTTTCTTTTCTTTTCTTTTCTTTTCTTTTCTTTTCTTTTCTTTTCTTTTCTTTTTTCTTTTCTTTTTCCCCTAAAAATCCTATCAGATTAATTATGATGATGATGATTAATCTTAACTCAGTATCATCAGAGATGCATTATGTCTACACCATTCCTTTGTGGATAAAAAGACTTAAATTTCACAACACCAAAGGCAATTAGTTCAGTGGGGTGAAAATTCAAATGGTAATAACCATATGTAACATTGTTAGATGCACAACAATGTGTCAATATCTGAATCCCTTAATAATGTGAGATTATCTGTTTTAATTCACACCAGACAATTCCCAAATAATATATCAGATATTGCACAGAAAACAAACAAACAAACAAACAAATGCAGTATTTTTAGATACCTATAGCAGAACTGAATGGAAGAAATACCAAAAAATAACAGGAATGGTGGGTTTCCTTAATCATCAACCAAATCTTTCATGTTTTAACATCCCACGTGCAATATCCAGTTTCCATATATTTTATTTTGTTCTCACAGATATTGTAGCACAACACCAGTAAACAGTGTCAAAAAGTAATTTTGTGCAAATTCATCCTGTGAAACTCAAGAATACAAGGCATGTGTTCAAGTACTTGCCTCCAGTGACACTTTACTGTATCTGCCTAAGCAGAGGAAAACACCTTTGTTACAAATCAGTGGTTATGTTGCAAAATATAGTCAGTATAGTGATATAATGATATTAAATGAGCAAGGAATATGTGGCAAATTACATATTTGTCACCTATCCTATCTAATGGATCTGAAGGTCCAGAGAGCTCAAGTGATTGTGACTATGTAACCCTACCCTAGGGAACAGGGAGCACAGAAATGAGATAACCTCCAACACTGCTGCAGCTTATAGAGACTCTTCCCAGCACAAGCTATAGCTGGTTTTGTTTTCTGTGTGCAGTGTATCATATTTCATCTGAGATTCCAGATGTGTGTTTTTACTTACAAGTAAGTTGTTTCCATGCTCCCACTGTCTCTGGACATACAGCAGAAAGACTCATGGAGACTTGCTTTGCTTACTTGCTGAGCTCACTGAACTCATATACTCAAATCAAGAATCCAAACAAATAAATAAATAAACCAATAGATAAATCATAACAACTAAAGAGATATAAACTAAATCATAACAGCTAAAGAGAGATATTACCATATTAAATGTTTTTTTTTCAGGTTTATTCTGAGTGAACCAATATAAGACAAGTGTGTCTTGTTTTTGTTTGTTTGTTTGTTTTAAAGAGAAACAAAATAATAGGTGGGGAGAAAAGTATTTCAAAATAGCATAGTACAGAAAGAAGGATGATAGTATGTCCAAAACACCTTCCATATTCTAGGGCGGTCAATGTGAGAAATTACTGGTTTTTAATCAATGGCTTGCAACTGAATGCTTTATAAAAACAGATTTGATCAGGGAATACAGATTTGTTTCTAGCATATAGCTAGGTGTTATACTAGCAAACATGAAGCCTAAGTGTTTTGAACAAGGTATATAAAAACCAGGATGAATCAAAGAGAGTAATATTAAGTACTACATACCTTGATTGTAATATTCACAGTCATAAGCTAAAACAAAAAGAAAATAAATTATTACTGTAAAGTAACAATAGAGTTCATGCTTACCTTCATCCTAAAAATGTAAAATTCACTTTTATCAGAGGAAGTTTCATTTTCTGTAATGTATTTCAACTAGTGACTTTATTTCTTCCGGCTTTTATTCAGTGACATAGAGCTATATTTGAATAGCAGACCAGAAGCACTAATTGTTCTATAGCTAAGAACTCTTCTCACTACCAATGAAAAGTAGAACAGATTGAATCTCTTTGCTACCCCACACAGAATCCTGGGCATCCCCCACAATGGTGTGCCTGTGTCTTTCCAACAGCCTCTCAGAAAACCAGTCCTCTTAAGGAAGATGGTATATTCAGGTGTTTAGCAGTTAACACACAGGCTGCTTGAAAAAAAATAAAAAATGTAAAGTATATCTATTATCCACCTGCTTCTGTCAGATTTTTATTTTTGGGAAGAGAAAAGCCAAAGATGTCCCTTTCTCTGAGTGGGCTCTGGTGTGAGGCCAGCCCAGGTACATACCACAGAGAGAGGGAGATCGCCAGTGTATCACTGCTCCCTGCTGGCAGCACTTGTGGGCATAAGCTGCAATACTGGTACACAAACATTCACAGTCCCCGCCAAGATTGCAGTTACAGGTATCCGTATGACAGTTTTTGACAAAGGAAGTCACATCAATCTGGAAAAAAAGAAAGGGGTAGGTGGGGAGAGAGAGCAGGTGACTTTATTGCATGAGCTGTACAAATTCCTGTTGCACAATTTTCAGCAGGAGTGCTACTTCTGGAAGAAGTCTCTGAAGTAATTTACCACGAATATAAGGCATTTTCTAAGGTTTGGATACAATTCTTTATAAAAAGTGCACTGTGAATGACCATTTTGTACCTACCTTACAGATCAAAAGAAAAATTTAACTGGTGACTATTAATAAGTATGACTGTCTACACTTTCTGTTTGTTCATTCTGAAGAGCATGTTGAATGTGACAGTTCTGTGTTTTCATAAAGCAAATGCTGCCACCTATAGCCATTCTGTTAGTTTTGCATGAAGAACAGCAAAACCAGAGCTGCAACTGATGATCAAGTAATTAAAGTAGTAATTTTTAGAGGGGCTTTTGGTCAGCAGAAGAAAGCTTGAGCACTTGGTGATATTTTACAGAAAAAAAAATATATTCTGCATTTATCAAGTTTTTAATATAATTTGTCCAAAAATCTTCATTAGATCAGGCACTCACTTTGCTGCTCTAAAATCCTACTGCAGTCCCAAATTTAATAGCATGATACTGATCCAGTATTTCTTGGATTTAAATCACCTTTTTTGTAATATCGAGTTGATCTCAAAAAGAAAAAAAAAAAAAAAAAGCGTTCTTACTCAACACATAGGAACTTTAAAACAATGCATTTCTTCAGTTTAGAATCATTTATAGACTCTAATCTAGCTCAGCTGTAGAGCACTCCAATGGCACTCATCAGATTTCAGATTACCCAAATAACGCCACAGCAACAAGGCAACACTTATGTAACATTGAGACAGCTTCTCAGCTGGCAGTTGCTAGACACTGGCAGAGATAAGATGATCATTTTTCTGTCTTTAGTGCTTGGAGAGAGATGCCATTTCGCTTTCAATCTTTTTCTTGTTTTGAAAACCAGTGGGTCAGGGACATGAGCATTAGCTCCATTGAAAATGGATGTAGTAACTTAGCAGGAATCACAAATCAGCAGAGTTCAGCCTGTCTCCCATTCGTAGAACAGCATCTCTCCACTTTTGTGACAAGCTGGGAGGCTAGGGTCAAAGCTCCCGCTGAGTTCAGGAGTTATGAGGAAGACCTTTCTTTCTGCAAGTGTCAGGGCTCCCCTCAGGCCCTGCTTTGCTCAGTGCTCAGCCAGGCAATTGCAATCCATCAGTCACTGCCAGCCAGAGATGCGAGATTTTGTCTCCCTTAAAATGGGGTTTTCCAGCCTATGCTGAACACACAGGCTGCCTGTCCTAGAGAAGAATCTTGCCCCCATGCACAGTAGTATCCTTCACTGCCCGCACAACAGGAGCAACTGCAAGAGCACAGCTCCATGCACATCCTGAGACTCACAACTACACCTTCTGTTCCTCCCAGGCCTCCAGTGTCTGTCTCTGCTTGTATGCTTTTTTTTCCTTGGAACCACTTTCCCTGCCTGTGCTGCCAGTAGTTAGGCAGGTATCTTTGATAGGAAGTCACAGTACCTTTCAAAAGAGCAGTATTTTTCACATGCTAAGGTTATAAAAACACCTGAAAGATGTTTACTTTAAAAGCTGTCTCATACAAGATGGATGTGCATATGAAAATACCTGACAATTGATTAAATGCCATGTTTTGCACCTGACATGAATTTCTTAATATCAGTATGCTAAATTCTTGGAATAATAATTGAAAATGTTAATCACAACATGGGTAAGATACGGGAAACGAATGTTCAAAAGAAAATGTCTTTCTTTAAGAGTTATTATAATACAGGTCCTTAAAAACTCTCAAAAGTTCCATTTTTATTTATTGCTTTCCACTTTGAAAATACACTCATCACTGTGTTCTCAGGCACATGCTCAAAAAATTCTTCACATAGTAACCAAAGTCAACATTAATAAATTTCCTGGGTTAAGCTTCTGCAACCTCCTCTTCAGGCAAATTCCTCACCATGTTGATATCAAACTTCAGTCCTGAAAGTCAGGAGGTTCAGCTGAGACACCTAACAATCTCATTTAATATTAATAGTCATAAAGAAAAACAGAGACTGAAACAAAATGTCATAGTGAGTCTTGCCTGCACAGGTGTTAAGAAGCACGTCCAATTACTGAATACCTTTGGGAGGCTAAAATCGGAAAGAGGTATAAATGTAATGAGCACATCACGCGTTGATAAAGGGTGAACTATGATGGAATAAAAGATTCCCACACAAGCTGTTGTCGTCCCCATCTCATTTAGACTGATCTTAATGACATTCTTGCAACTCAAGTTCCAAGCTCAGCCAGGTATTGGGGAAATAAGGACACCATACTGTGGAGTTTTGATAAAAAGCAGATGATAAGCTGTCAGCCAATTAAAAATACTGATAGCTCTGAAGTTAAAATCTTGCTCTCTCATATTTCTTTCTATATTGAGCAGAACAGTTAACAAAATAAAACCATTTTAGATAAGCTGGAGGCACATTACACAAATGTTTATTTTAGAAACCTATGATATACACAAAAGCCTTTAAAGTGCAGTTACCTATATAAATAAAATATATAAATAAAGCCTAAAGAGAACAGAACTCTGATTGTCCTGTCTACTAACTCATGACTCCCAGTTACCACCATAATGTTTAGGCTCCAGTTTTGATAGGAACAAGGAGCTCTGCTCAAACATAGCCCACCCACATAGTAGCAGAGCTCTACTAAGTATCCTCCATGGCATTCAGGCAGAGGGGAATGGCAAAAAGAAATTAATTACTGGAATTTTAATGTTTTCCTATTTGAGAGCAAATCTGGGTTATTTAATAAACTTACCACATTGCGACAAGGTGCGAAAACATCACTGTATAAAATTGAGCATTCCTTTTTCGCATAAGGGAACTTGCTCTGATGTACCTCACATGGTCTTAGTGTTTCATTTGGGCTCTTGCACTTAAAAGCAAACAAAACCATCACAAACATTTTACACAAAGATGTGTTTACCATGGACTCAGGTACACTATATGCATCCTACATGTATATTTCAATACTTGCATACTCAGAAAACTCATATAATGTTTACATGCTATTTTCTCCATCTTCTTCTACCCCTGATTTGTTGTTATAATTGAAAACATTTGAACAAAACAGAATCTTTGTGTTTTGTTCTGAAGTACTAAAATGTTCCTGCTGTCTGCTCAGTGTATGAAGACAAAATGTTTTCTTTGTGACACACTATAATCATTACCAGAGCAACCAACTGTAACATCACAAACAAATACATGGTCCAAATCCATCTCTGGTGGTTTTGCACTGACTTTAAATGGAGGCACACTACAGATGGCTTTAGCCCTGTAAGTTCAAATAAAGAAGCAGCGGTAGGAAGAGAGCAACACATAAAAAAATAGAGTCAAAGATTATCATGATAACTCAAAAGTGCTGAGATACAGCTCCCTCTCTTTAAGTCTCTCTTCAAGAAAAAAACAAAATGAACAGAAAAATATAACCAAAACGACACTCGGCTCACAAGTTCATCCAAAAGCATACTCCCTTGGTGCAGCAGAGAAGCCCAGGAGACGGCAGTGATGGATCTATAGGCAGAGTTGGGGTGTTGTGGCACAGCCTCGGCTGCAGAGCAGTCTCCCAGTGCACTGCCCTCCTGTGCGGGTGTTCTGATAGTGTTGTGTGGGGATGTGCTGCCACTCCCCGGAGGGAGAAACCCTGGAAGCATCCCACACGCCTCATCGTGCCAATGCCGGCATGTTTGCCAGTAGCAGAGTTGGGTTGTAGGCCTCCAGTTACCAAATACGCCTTTCCAGTGTTTAGATTACACAGAAAGGATGACCAGGATACCTCTCTGCAAAGGCCAGAGCTCCTTTCTGAAAAATGTCCTAATGATGCCTACTGAGAAGGCAGATACAGTGCCAAGGCTGCCTGAGCACAGGCTGCCTACTAGGCCAGTAATGAATTCAGGTCCTCCGTGCTCTGGCAGCCACAGAGACTGGAAGATTATACGAGATTTTACAAAAATATATGGCCTCAAAAAGGCAAGTGCAAGTTTGGGTTGGTTAAGCAAAGGTCATAAAACTCCAGAAGTTCATGTTAGGTTCAAATTGTGCAAACACTGTGCCATTTATTAAAGCAACCACTGAATCCAATGAACAGATAAATTGAAAAAAAAAAAAAAAAAAAAAATATATATATATATATATATACGGGATTGGAACCAAAAAGATATCTTTATTTTTTTTTATGGAATAAAACCCAAAGCCTCCCAGTTACACTTGCTTCTTCAAGTATTTTTTTCAAAGGGAAGAGAGCAAATGGAGAGCTAGTCTCTGGGACCCCTCCTCGTACCCTGCTAACCCTGGCTATGAGTCATCAACACTCAGTGCTCAGCCAAGATGAACACTTTCAGTGTTCACTGTGTAGGAGCCAACACATTTCCCTTGCTTGGTCACAGGATTAAAAGATTTTATGTGGTGTAATATAGACCCAAAAGGAGAAATTGAGGGAGAAAAACCTCAAAGGCTTTCTTCCAAAGCAGAAGAGAGATCATATTCTTTCATGAGGTGAGAGATTCTGGTTCAATTTCCTTCTCTGGGTCAGGGAGAGAACAGATTAAAAACCGGGTCTTGCAGGCATCCTAAGGGAGTGTTTAACAAATATTGATTTATCAGGAGGTTCACAATGCTATAAAACCTTTCTCCTCAGCACAAATGAATAAAATACCTATTCTCTGTGTTATAAAACACAGTTGCACACTTGCTCTCTCCAGCCTCTTCCCTCCTCCTCTGAAAGCTAATGGGTTGTGCCTGATGCTGTTCTTGCCTTTTCTCTCCCACCACTTCACCACTGCTGCTTCATCAGTTTGCTTTCCGATTACAAACTACAATCAAAAAAGATCACTGATTGAACATGAATGTACATTTTATAGCTTCCTTGGCATAGCTCCTCCTTTGAATTTCTGTCTTGTGCTGTGGAGAAAGCCCCTTCTGCATTCACTTGTATGCAGGCAGCCTTGGAGGGCTGATGACACCTCCTTCTCCAGTTTATTCTTTCAAATCCTATTTGCTTTCAGTATTCAACATCCAAAAAATTACAATTGCTTTTAAAATTGGTATGAATCTAAATATCAAAAGCATTTTATCTAAATTTGTAGAAAACTGAAATCCAGACAGCATCATTAGTTATCCAATGATAATTAGTTATCATTAATACAGGGATAAGTGTATCCTTACCTAAAAAGATTGGATTGTTTCATTTAAATTCAGTTTATGTTTCTTTCATTTAAATTCAGAATACATTTCTTACAATATAAGACATTATTAACACATCTCATACCTACAGACATAAAAATAAAAATATCCTCGTGCATACAGACCGTCAGTTTAGAAAATCCCTGTACTTCATGTACTAATAATCTATTCATTTATAAATTAAAATTAATGACTTTTTTTTTCTAAATTTTAACTAGACATGGAACTTACCTGTCCTAATACCCAGCTGTCTCCAAATACCTGTGCATTTCTCACCTCCATGTTGTTGGATGTAGTCAGATCATTTGAAGTGTATTTGTCAAAATTTCCACACAAACCTGCCAGTTTACCCTAAACAAGAAGGATTTATTTTTTACATATACTGATAGTCAATAATCAATATGGACTATATTTGTAAAGTAAAATATTCTTAAACTGTAAAAAGTGAATGCAACTCTGACTTAGACTTGGAAAATATCTGATATTATGTGATGCTTACAGTAACCAATTGCAAATAACTTTCCATAGAAATTTCTTCATGTTTCCCAGAACTTGCTCTAACTACAAAGTAAGAACTTAGTAATATTTTCTTCTGAAAGTTTAGTACTACATACAATCCAGAAGTCAAAAGTTCAGGTGAATTACCTTGTAATTTTGCAGCCTGTCTAGTTGTTATGATTAAAACTCGCTGCCTCTAATTTTAGATCACATAGCAAGAACATTCATAACAGCAGTTATGAAAGAGGCAGCTGCAACATTCTTGTGTTTAGGGAAGTGCTGCTGATGAACATACATATATGCATACATGCACATATAGATACATACAGGAAAAGACACTTCTGCATGATAATACAATGTAGAGCTGGGTTTCTGGGGTGCTCCAGCTCACTCTAATCATTTTTTTCATAATGAATGCTGCAGACCTTATCTTACTAAACTGGAGCCTAAGGAAAAAACAGCTGCTAGAAACAGAAGGAATTTGAAGTATTGCTGCATCTGCGTGCAACTTTTAGATCTTAGCCTCTTGTTAGCTTACTGTAAAATAGGAAAATAATTTTTCATCATCATTATTATGTGTATCGACAGTTGATAAATCTGCAAGCAAGCATCTTATGGTTATTGAGAAAAAAGCCTACAATAATGTTGCTTTAAAATAAGATTAGATGGTTATTATAACTTTGACCTACGCTTCAAAATACCTGATGTTGTTTTCTAGCATGGTGCACTTTCTCTTCTTTTACTGTAAACTGTTCTCTCTCAGTACATGCACTCATAGCTAAAATGGAGCAGGGATGTAATTATTGAAAGTGCAGATTAAGTTACTCCATTAGAACTCATGGATTGAGCTGCAGATGCACCAAGGCATACAGATGACGATGTAGAAAAGGACTAGAGAAGAACAACTGGAAAGATAAAGAGCCTCATTCTTCCCTGCATCATTACCTAACCGTGTCATGGGATGCTTATGAGGTTTAAGTGCAAGTTCTTGTCTAGATCCTTTCCCATCTCTCTTTTTTTTTCTTTAATTGATACCCTTGATACCCAAGACGAGACACCATCTGTTCACTATATCTCAGGGTGCAGTTCCACCATCAACCTAACACAATCTGTGGTACAAAACTGCTTTCTTCCATGTTGCTAGCTAAGCATTTCCTGCGTTTCTTTTCCACTATTTTCAGCAATTACAAAAACATACGCTTAACTAGGTAACTCAAAACAAATCCTCTTTTCCCACCCCAAATTAACTTTGAGTCAGAGCTGAATCACTTGCATTGCAAGGCTGCAATGTGTGGAGCATCAGAGTAAACATGCATATAGGAACAACCCCTTCTCTTCAGGACTTCAGTCATTAAATTGCATCCTCAGGCACTTCTTATCTGTGAAATGCTAGCAGCTGAACACCATGTTAAACAGCTATATCACTAGGAAATTTAGTCATGAAGAAAAGGCAATCACAGTAATATAAGAAGATATCACACTAGTAACATTGAGAACTACACAAAATCTCAGTTGATTTTTTTTTATTATTTTTTTTATTTTTTTGGCTCACCTTCCATCGAGGTCCAACTTTAATATGCATCATGGTCTTCTTATCCCACAGAATTGTAATGTCCTGTTCTGGAAAGTGTATCACAGTATAATATCCAGCCTTCCACAGCTGATAGTTAGATTTGTTTTCCTGTCCCCTTAAGACATTCTGACAGAAATGAATATTTTTTATTATCTAATAAAGTAATTCTACCAAGGTATGCAGCCAATTAAGAATGTAAAGTGTATAGTGAATAATATTGTACCTGTAGCATATAACTGAATCAATACTATTACTATAAAGGTTGTTTAATATTTTGTTACATGTATTCTGCCTTCTTCGATATTATGCCTTTTGGATCATTCAAGTTTGTTTTTATTAGATACTTTGGTTTCTCTTCAAAAACAAACAAACAAACAAACAAAAACAACAACAACAAAAAACAAACGGAGAGAAACAAACAAATGCCAGTATGGTTTGACTCCTTGAGGCTTTTGAGCAGTCTTCTTTGTGAGACAAATAGAACTCAGAGAAAAAAAAAAAAAAAAAAAAAAGATAAAGTAAGATTTTTCATGGGAGCTGCTGTGTATTTGAGGCCTAGGCATTTGTGCTTCATTAACCCAGACTGAGATATTTTCCAAAAATATGCTCCTTTAGAGTTGTAACTTCTATCTTAAAAAGCAACCCAAAAAGGAAAGAAAATAACTAACCTGCTTCTCAGAAGGTTCACTGAAATAAATCTCAATGTCTCCAACAGTGATGAAAATATTCTTTGAGCAAACAATATCATTATCAAAGCACTTTTTGTTCTGAGCAATTATAGATATGTTTGAGTTATCTGTGCTCTGCAACATGAAGAAGAAATCATTTTACTTATAGATGCAATTGCATTTCATTCCTGCAGATTTATTCCAGCCTCATAAACACAAAAACAAAAACAAACAAACAAACAAAAAAGTTGAATACCTTAGTGTTCTCACATCTTTGAAATTAAATTCAAGAAAAAAAAAAAAAAAAAAAAAAAACACCAATTAAGGAACTGCATTTTTAAATTCAAAGCTGAACCTTCAAGAAACTTGGACTTTGGATTTTAGCACAAAGAACCATTATGTTCAGCTATGAGTCCTCTTTCTGAGGATCTCAGAAACTCATAGGATCAACCTATCCCTAAACTAAGAATCTAGTTTAGTCTTGCAAAATGTGCTCATACGTGGAATCCAATACTTACTGCACAGTCTGGTTGTCATAATTGAGACATGCTATAAAAAGAGCTGTATTTTTAAACCAAGGTACTTGAGATCAAGCTGTTCATATTTTTAAAGCCAAGAAACCTACCATCAGTCAGTAGTAGATAAAACAATTTTCATACAAACATCTATAAAAATGTATGAAGCTGTGAGTCATACTCAACGTTATTGGAGTGGGGAATCATTTCTGACGATATTTTTTAAATTATTATTATTTTTTAACACTTAGAGGTATTGTCTGGAGACCAGTGATATTATCAGCATTAATAACACTGCCACAAATAAAAATGAAGTTGTTATTACTGTTACTATTTTTTTTTCTTTTATTTCAATTCTGTACCAACCCTTGCAGGACAACAAGAAACAGTAGCTGTAGGACAGACTCAAGAGGTTTATCCATAAAAAACATAACCATTTACAACCATAAAAGCCAGTAACAGTGCTTCTGAAATAAGCTCAATTTATGATCACATTGAGTCTTATAGTCATTACAGACCTGTGACAGACATGAAATAAAAATCTTGGAGGTGGCAAGTTCTATATAAGGGCACTTAGTCATTCAGTCACATATGAGACACTTGGGTAGTGCTGGAAACAAAAAGATGTTTAAACTTCTCTTCTCACTCCCACCCTCCTTTAACCTCTCTCTGAGAACACAACTAGCTAGAACTAATTGCAGATGCTAATGAGCATAGTGGGCAAGATGGGAATGGTGGCTCTCAGCAGCTTGCCAGTGCTGGGAACTCTTGGCTCCCAGCGATGTTCTTGGAGAGCTCCACTCAGCCGCAAGGGGAGGGACCCCTGCCCCTGCCCTGGTCTGTGCCCTCAGCACCTCTCCCCAGAGCTTTGCTCCCTCCCTTCGGCAGTGTACCCCAAAATGTGCAGGGAGCATACCCCTAACTACTCCGTATTTGTTCTGCACTCATCAAAGTTCAAAAATAAAAACCATATCAGCAATTTTTCCTTACCAGTGAGAAACTGCATAGAGAAAATATTCCTGCTGCAGGAAGCAGCTTTTTTTCTTTTTTCCTTTAATAAAAATCAAGGTGTTTTAAAGAACACTTTCAATCCAAAACCACAAAACAAACATTTAAAAAAAAAAAATCCTAGATGATGGTACGTGTAGAGGTATTTTTGTTGCCACACAGAGGAGGTGCTCTACAGCTTTGCAGCCCTGAGTCTAGCATGATCCACAAACCAGAGAATGATGCTGCTTGGCACAGAGAAGACTACAGCAAGTGTGAGTGGATGCGATGAATATGAGATCCAGTAGATGCCAGCAAGCTTTTTTACCCTAACACCAGGGTGTAAGAAACAAGCAGGTGGTGTGTGCCAGCAATCAGCTGGGAACACAGTGGTTAAGGTGGGCTAAGCAGGGTCTAGATGCCAGTGGTGAGGGGCTGCAGGAAAGCAGCTCTGCTCTTCACCTTTTAGCAAGGGAGCACAGTTCAAAAGTACTGGAAGCTTTGGAGTAGAGAGAGGTTCATCTGTCCTGTCCTGCAGTAAAGTTGTTTTAGGTTGCACTCGGAATAAAATTGGTCGCTACCTTTTTGGGAAATGCACTATGTTTTAATTAAGCCAGGCTTACTGCTGGAGCCCATCCAGTAATTATTCCCCTCCGAGTCAGATAACAGCCCAGAGCATTTTGGGATTTATTGGAGGTGATGTGGTAAATTAAAAAGGAGACAAACTCATTAGTTTGGTAAATAGGATGCAAGTCGATACCTTCTATGCTGGCCAAGGGAAAAGTGAGCAAGGAAGCTACCCCCTTGCCATGAGTCAGTTCAGAAAGGGGCTTAGCTTGCAGTCTGCAGATCTAATTGATGCCTGGAACATTACGGGCTGTTTTCATTGCAAAGTTCATTCCTCTTCAGTTAGCTTAGCCTCAGCAAAAGGGGGTACTCTGAGTTAATGGGGAAGCAATGTCTTCACTGTAAGGAAAGAGATGGAGGGTTTTATTTTAAATAAGGATTGTTAATTCAGGCTAATTATCCCACAGTAAAAATACACCTTTTTTGGCAATGAAGACAAGTTCTTGGAGCAGCATCGGGTAACTGTACTAGCTATGCTAATCAAAACTGCTGCCTGTGCCTTCTGACAGTCCAGGCCAATCCCTTCAGCAGAACAGCATCAACATACTCGAGACAGAAGTTTTTGTGTATGGTTGGGATTTGAGCCAAGGGCAAAAGTTGAGTTATATTTCAAGTTAACTCTGCAGCAGAGAGAAGCCTGGAGACAGGGAGTGTTTTGCTGACCAAAGCCAGAACAGGGAGTCCTGAAGACATGTGAAGTACTTCCTTACTTGTAGGACTTCATGTTGGTGTTAAATTACTGGAAATGGTGCAGGATGGAAATGCAGTTCAATAGAACTATGTGTAAACAGATGTTTAAGAAAAAAAAAAATGTTTACATTAAATACGGAATCTTCTGTACTTTGTCTCTTTCCAATTAAATCTTAGACCTAAAACAAATTTAAGAACAGTTATCTCTTATGGCTCAAACCTTTCAAGACAAGATTTCCTTTACTTACGCGCCTTTGCCATTCTCTCCATACAACTCAGTAAAAATGGTTCTTCTCCCACCCATGCAATACCATCTAAATTCAAAGTTGATTACACCATGGCTACAATGGGCTTCAAATTAGTCTGTAGCTGCTGTATGAGCAGCCTCTGCTATCAGCAAGGAAGAAAAGTACGGTTGAAATATAGTGCTTAACTATTGCCAATGCAGAAGAAAGAACAAGGACTAAGATAAAGTGAGGATTGTCTTTTACTATTGAAGACAGAGAGGTCTTGGGGAAATCGCTGGAGCTCTTAGGGACTGCGACGTTATAAGTGATAATGATCGATTTCTATTTCTCTAGTCTGTGCTGGATCCACACACAGGTATGAAAACCAGCTTTTGTCAATGTTGTTGGAAGAAATGTCTGAGTGGGCACTTGGAGCAGGTCTAATAAATAACAAGGTGTTATTTCCTCCTTTCTTTCTCTCTCTCTCTCTCTTTCTTTCTTTCTCTCTCTTTCTCTTTCTCTCTCTTTCTCTCCTTCTCTTTCTCTCTTCCTCTCTTCTTCTCTTTCTCTTTCTCTCTCTCTCTTCTTTCTTTTTTTCTCTCTTTCTCTCTCCTTCTCTCCCTTTTTTTTTTTTTTTTTTTTTTTTTTTTTTTTTTTTTTTTTTTTCACAGCCTTTCCAAGGCAGAGTTGCTCTTTACCTTTTTAGGTAAAATGCACCCGACAGGGGATGTACTACAGTTCATCATGTTAAACCTACTTACGCTGACAGAAACTAGAAATAAAATGGTTTTCCCACTGCAAGAGTATCTTCCCACGTAAATTACCATATCCAGCCTGTTCCAACTTAATATCAGTTTCTTTGTGATAACATGGAGTTGCCAAGCAACAAGGAAGACAGAGTCACAGATCTGGGCAGTCAGTCAAGCGCTCATTGTCAGTCCTGCTTCTCAGAACATTCTTTTTCTAGACTTCACTGCACTTTTTTCCATATTTCTTCTTATCCAAAAAAACATGGTCCTTTCGATTTTTTTTTAGTAGTGCTTCGGAATGCTAGGGCTTATTTTTGTTAGAAACTTTCTATTTCAATATCCCAGCAGAAATTTCTATCAACCAACAACAGCACTGTGCAGCATACTTACATAATGAAACTGAAGCCTGGGATGAGATAATTTACGGGGGCTGTATTTATTTCTTTGAAAGGTTCATTAAAATCTCTCTAATTTGTCAGTATGAAGACTTATTTTATTTTATTGATATGCTGCCTTCTTTTGTTGTTGTTGTTGTTGTTTGTTTGTTTCCTACAATATGCTAACTTGCAAACTAAGTTGCCCACAAAAGCATCTAGGGACATACTGTAAACTAGACAGAGATAGATCAGCCCCATTTTCCTTTTGTTTTCATGACTCATTGGAGATTTTCATATATAGCTGCAAACACAAATACATGTCAAAAGCTCCAAAACAATGAAAAAAAATACAATTATTCTTAAAAGTATATATATATATATATATATATATATATATATTTCTCTTTCCTGCATATTTTAAGAGAAATGCTATTAGTTCTGTTCAGACAAGCTTTCAGGAAACTCAGAATTAGTCTGATAGTCGTTTAGAGTGTTCTGAATTCCTTCTGAATGAATTTAACATTCAAAAACATTGCTTCAGCAAGCTTGATGCAAGGGGGAGTAAAGCATCTTATCCCAGGCTTAGTGAGCACTTCAGCATAAATATTAAAGTGGTTTTGGAGACCAGCCATATGATTTGGCACCTGACATGATCTTTCTGTTAGTTTATTGTACCATTTTCTAGGGTGGTTCATATCCAGATAATCTTTAAAAATACATTAGTTATTCAAAATTCATTCACAGATGACAGCAAGAAGCATCTCTGATTGAAAGGCTTCTTTTTGTTTTGCTTGTATGATAATTTCTCCTATACCGTTCCAAAATGATACACATACATTCTGTATAACTACATAATACCTGCTTATCCTGAACAAATTTGTACCATCAGTTTTCCCTATAGGTATTCAAATATTGGAGCAATATTATTCAAAGTCAGCAGATGGCACTGATACACACTGTCTCAGTTTAGGAGAAAATCTGCATGAGATTTTGGATACAATATTATAGGAAAGAGAGAAGTTGTCCTCTCACAGGAGAGAGAAAAGGAATAGTAATATTATTTATTTTCCCACTTATGTTATTTCTACATAAGTATACAAAAACACACTTAGGAACTATGAACCTAAAAGAGATAAATTGCTCATATACATACAAAAAAATTTTAATTCCATCAGTGTCTTCTACAGTGGCAGACTATGTGATTATTTGCACTTAAAATATGGCAAAGAAACTTGCAATGAGTCTGTGCGATATGACACATTCCTGTTACTGTCATACAATTGAGTAAAGATGCAGGAGAGCAACACTAAATAGAATCACTGAAGAAAATTCAAAGGGAGAGAGATTATCCCAGCTACTGACTCACTCTCAAACTACTTCCAGATGTCTGCTAATGCATTCATGATAACTCCTTTCTATTTCTTTAAAAGAGACTTCCCAAAATTATAAACCTCAGGCAACATGAACTCTCAACAACTCTTGAGAAAGATCATTACAAGTATGTGTACATGTATACAAGCAACAGAAAAAATAGATCATCATATCAGTTTTTATTTATTATAGAGATATTTAGTTGTAATTTTATGGCAGTCTAGAGTTGTTGGGTGTTCTTGCATTTTATCAGTAACATTTTTAAATCCAAATAAATTTCATAATTCTACTGCTAATAATGTAAAGTACGTAATGGGGAAAATTTTACTTGATACACTTCATAACCTTTTCTTCTAAGTCAGCACTTTTGAATTTTTAAAAAATTGATGAAATCAAATAGAGATAGCTAGAATGGGTTTGGTTTTTCTTTTTAATATTTTAAGATAAATGCACTAAAGAGGTTTAAGAAAAGATCCTTTAAAACAGATTTTCTTTTGTTCCACTTATTTAGCTTTGCATGTTTATGCCGGCAGACTTACTTTTGCACAGGTCAGATTACTGCAATCCTTTTCTAATTAAAAATTAGATATTCTGAAGATTGAGGATTTGGGAACATTCAAATATTTGTTTCCAAGTGACACAGTCTGCAGCATAAGCTGTTCTGATATATAAACCAGCAGCACAGTTGGTGATGTTATTTTTACATATCTACATAACTATTTATATGAGACTTATTTGTATTGTACTTGTATTGTTTTATTAATAAGTGCACAATAAATGTAAATATTTTATCACTATTCATTTGCAATGATAAAACATAATAGAACAGAAAACAGAAAAGGACAGGACATAGTGGTGATAAATTTGCCTTTCTGACCTCTAGCAAACTATGGCAGGAACTAGAAAACTGGAAATTGCAAGAAAACTATTTATTTATTTATTTTTAATATAAGGAATGTTAAATGTGCTTACTTACACTGCTATAGGCTTAAGTCTTATATTCATACATTCAGAAACAAAAATACTCATATCCTGAACTAAACCAAAATAAATTTAGGTCACATCTCTCACTGACAACAGCAAGCATCAGAGGCCATAAAATGCTAAGCAGCATCTATGGGTGACAAGCCTGAGCACCTCCTACTTCAAAGATGGCAACAGGTTTCCATTGCACTGCTGACAACGTACCATAGAGCTTCCTGAAACAGCAGCACATGGTGCTATTTTTTCCTCAACTTTTACTGCTCTAACAATAGAATGTGGGCAGCAACAGTCCACAAAGCTTTACCCACCAGAGGTGTCTCAACTGAGACAGCCATTCTTACAGTGATCTGACTTTTCGGGCAACTATCAGATGATAATATTTTAGAGTTGGTATGACCAAAGAGCTGATGGATGCTGAACATAAACAGAAATCCAAGGTGAAAAGGTCACTTTCTTCAAGCTGGGTGGTTACTACATGGCAAGGCCCACAGAAAGAGGATCTAACTTATGAGTCATACCATGCTCCTCCGAATAGCCAAACTCATGGCAAGAAACTTTTCCCCAAGCCTTTCCTGGAAACCTTCCATGCTAATCTGCACAAATTGAAAGAAATCTTTCCTTTGTTGGAGAATAAAAGTGATTCATTCACTGCATAATTTAATGGTCTGAAGAATCAGGTGTTGGAGACAGAAAGGCATGTAGAGGTAATTGAGTCTGAAATCATTGATCTGGAGAAAATGGAACCAGAGCATAAATCCATTGCCAAGTGTAATCAAATCTTCTGCTCACAGAAGGGATAAAACAAATGGAAAAACACAAACAAGCCAACATTATCTGGGCTCTGTGCTGCCCAGCTGAAGAGTAGGATGGAAAGGAATGTCTCCCACGGGGACCTGGCTACTGTCTTTTGCAGGATTTCCATAGACCCAGAAAAAAAGGGGGCATCCAGAATGGTTTCCTCTAAAATAGTAGGACTGATGAAAAGCAAACTGTTGGTGTTCTTTGCAACTAGAGCAAGGCAAACAACTCACAGTAAATAATATTTTCCCTGAATAGTAATGTCCTTTTTTGGACACTAATTTGCACAGAAATTGTCAAGAAACACATTGTTATTTCTATGCAGTTACTGTTGATATAAATTACTTGAAAAGTGGTTTAGGTGGATATATTTTGGTATATCACTTACTCATGAAAGCCTTTGATGGAAAGTAGCTTTGAGGATTATATAGGTTAATTAAAAAAATAAAGATGTTCTGATTACAATCCCATGTTACAATTTTATTCCCTGAATAAAAGAACTTTTAGAGTCAGGTTTCCAATTTAAAACCCCCCAGCCTGTTAAAAGAAAATTATTTTCTTAACTATGAACAGTTCATTTCACGATGTTGGTTAACTGAATCTGCAGCTGTAATCCTCAATAGGGTGACCAACAGCAAGCAGAATGTGTTAATTTTACCAGCAGGCTATGAGAGAGATCATGAAGATACTACTACATTCTATAGGTTTGCTAATTTAATGGATCTACAGACTGTCTGACACAAATAATGTCAACAAAAGCCACACAAAAAATATATATACATAAATATTCAATAAGGGGAAGTGGAATAAAGGCTACTTCTGCCTCCTCAGATGTGACAAATGAATAATTGAAAAGTGGTTGCTTTGTGTGTGGTTGCTGCAGTTTATATACAGTCATCATTTAACAAATTTAGTAACCACATATATCAGCAAGTAACAGGTAAAAGATTATCACTGCATCAAACAACTTCTGTATTAAGCATTCTAATAAAGAGAGCATAAACTAGGAGCTTCATAGTTGTCTCAATTTATAAAAGAAGGGATATGTAAAAAAAGGAGCTTCCTTACTGTATTCCTGAGGGCAGACCCACTATCTAACACAAGGGACACAGGACAATCATTTGGAAAACTGGGATACTGGCTTAGTTGATCACGTATGTTTTGTTAAATGAACTTCTTTCTCAACAAATGGGCTCCCATGTGGTGACTCTTGAACCTTCTAATTGGTACAACATGCCAATTATTTGATCAAATGTCTGCTTGTTGTTTTCATAATCCTCCAACACATTAAAACCAGTGGCAACTTTGTCTTTAAAAGAGCCTTCATGGTTGCATCAAAGTGATTTAGAAAGTGACTAACATGGCCAAACCCATGGTCCCTCTAAATTCCCCTTGCAGATTTCACCAAATCAGAGAAAATATAAATCTGCTCCTCAGAAGAGAACAATTCTGAGGGGCTCCGAAGTACAAACATGCTGACCCTACAAGCCTCAATAAAGAATATACTGAAATGCAGGACTGGAAACCAACACAAAGCAAGAAAAAGACCAATGTGTATAATAGAAAGACCGCAATATTACTGTAAAAGCAGAAACTCTATGAAACACAACTGGAAGAAATAAATAGCAAGCACAAATAATGCTCAGTAAAAGTTTGCTAGAAAATAAGATCATTTTGTTAGGGAAAGAATGTAGCATCACTGAAGACAGAAGACAAGAAGGAAAATGTAATAAAACAAGGTATTTACATATTTTTAATTAGGAAATTGGTTGGAATAACTAAATCAATGAAGTATTTGCATGATCCATACTGATAAAAGAGAAATTTATTGGTCTCCTAGGGTTTGCTTTTTTTCCTTTGAAATTACTGAGTCGGGTTTTAAGAAGCAAAAATATTGATATCTTCTCTGTGAATGTCAGCTATTCATACAGAAACTTTACACCTCAGTGTGCATGGTAACTCCTAATTCCTTGTTATCATGTCATGAAACATTAGTGGCCTAATTTTCTTGATTGCATTAATTTTTTTTTTGGTCATTATTTGACTGATGTATATATCTCCTGAACTAATTATAAAGGGCTTTTTCATTCACCTACTGCCACCTTAAACAAAAAGATCTGACAGATGATACTCTTGTTGAAAACAAAGTTTAAAGTTTCATAATTGGCTGAAAGATAATACTTGATTTTCCCCCCATCAGAGCACAGGAGTTCCTTATTAAAAAGTAAGGATGACTACTTTGTTCGGTAGAGTGCAATATAGTGGCAAATTAAAGAATAGTTCAAATATATTAGATTCATAGAGTCTAACAGCCAAATCAAAAGGTGTATGTTTGTAAAGCATGTTGGAACAGAGCGTTATCCTGAAATTGGGGACATGGGATCCAGGTGATAACTCTTAGACCCGGTTCTGTCTCAGGGATGAATTAGTGTGCTGACAAATTAATTGTAGTTATGGTTTCCCTTATTGCACTGCTATAGTACCCTTGTTTAAAGTATTTAAGATAGCAAAGATGAAATTGTCTAGTTCTAACAGGAAAAAGATTAATAAAAGGACAAAGTTATTACAGTGTTGTATATATATAAAATATTAGGACCACATCAACTACTTCAGTTTCAGGTGTTTGGTGAGCCCTTTACACACTATTCCTAAAAATCAACTTTATAATAGCACTCCAAACTACCAGTAAACCAATTAATTTTTCACTAGTAACTATCAAATCTATGATTCTCTGTAATACCTGTGCATATACTTGAATTTATTTTTAAGTTAAAAAATACTGGTATATTGGTTTGTGGGACAGGTAGTATGGTTTAGGAGACAGCTCTGCCTGCCAGGATGTTAGGCAAGGCACTTAAACATTGGCAACTACATCTTCTTTCCCACCTTTCATCTGGCTTGTTTATCTCAACCTAGAAATTCTGTGATTCTGTGATTCTGTGATTCTGTGATCTGGAGAACAGACTGTAAGAGACAGGGCTCTCTAGCATACATTCTACGCAAAAAGATGCTCAAGGGGACTCATTATATTAATGTGAGACTACTATAAAAAAACAATGCTGCACATGGTCATTATATAGAGTAGGGCAATGATGAAAATACAGGCATGGAATCCTCTGATCTTTGAACAACAAAGCCTGTTTTGAAAGAGCAGCCTCATCACGCAAACATGTCTGCTCATATAATGTACTTTAACCACATCACTGCATGGTACACAGCTGCAGTGGAACCATGTACATGGCAATAAAAGCATATGTGAAATTGCAGAATGGATGATGCCTTGTATTATCACTCAGGTTGCTGCTAGTAAGACACCTATTACAACTCTTTCTTATACTTTTGTCACATAAAATTTAATTCCTGCATATTAATAGGCAATTTAGAGTCTATCTTCATGGTAGCACAGTCACAGTTATTTTTTCTAAGTGTGCACTGATCTGTATTTTTCATTGTAGAATTTTATCTTCCATTTTATCTTGCAGTGTTTTCTACTGTAAGATATTCTGAACTTTTTGGTGGTCCATTCCTGTTTCAGCTGTTCAGACTGTTTCTATATGATCAGCACTCTGTTTGCTCAGTCCCAGCAAAACATTTTCAAAATTGTTACTGAAAATGTTAAATAGAGGTTTCAGAATCTTCATGGGATATCACCAAGTTCTTCCCATTCAGAGAACAAGAAAAAAAAAAAAAGTAAAAAAAGCCATTTATTCCAATCCTTTACATTGTAACTTTTAAGTTATGTTTGAAAGAATCTTCATTCTCATCCTATTAGAGACTAGTCTATAAAAAATATTTGTTGAAATCTGTCTCCAAAATGTCTTTATGTCTAAGATATACACATATTGACCTGATCATTCTTATCCATATGTCTTCACTGAATAAGTCAGAAGATTCATGATGTGTGACATTCTTTTACAAAAAGGAGTTCAGTTCTTCCCCAATATCATGTCATTTCTCTTTATTATGATTTCAATTAATTTCCTTCATATGGAAATCAGATGTATTAGTCTATTTCTGCCAAATTCAGCTGAGGAGTCCTCTTAAAATATTTAGTTATACTACAATCTTCCATTCCTCTGATTCCAGGATTACAGATCACATAGTTCATCAATTCTATATTTTAGTTCCTTCAAAGTTCTTGTATATCTGCCATATGATCCCATCTTTTGTTTCTTTTTTTCCCCTAAAACTTCTCCAAACTTTTCACATTTAAAAATGAGCCCACAGATATATAATCTATTCTAGACACAATTACGTAGTGCCTGATTTGTGAAAAACATTCCTTCAATATAGATCAAGTTTTCCATATACTAAAGAGAAATGAAAGATCATGAACAAATTAGGCCATATTTTCTCACATTAGCTAAGTTGGGAGGAGGTGAGATCTGAAAAGTCTGAAAAACAGAACTACACATAGGCACTCCAGTTACCGTGTTCACCTGATGAAAAGACTGTTGGCAGGGTGCCATGTGCCTTAATGATGTCACTGCCAGTGCTATTCTTGGTCTCCAAATGCTCCCCATGGTTTGTTTCCAAATAGGTGTTTTCATATGTAGTAGAGTGGCAGGTGACATTTGATTGTAAAAGCAAAACATTCAAGTATCATATGAAAATTTGAAAAAGCAGCCAAGATTTGCCTTATACATCTCTCTAGCTGGATGGCATATAAAATAAGAAACAGCAACCCACTTTTCTGCCTTGTCATATGGCCGAGATTGTTTCACAGTTAAAGTAATCTCTGTTTTTTGCATCTTAAAGGAGGCAGGGTTGTGCAAATACTCATATTCTTCTAAGAGCAAGAGCTCTGTTTTGAGACAATATGATACATGCCAGGAGTTTGTAATGAGGTATTCTTATAGAAAAAAATTCTGGGACCATTACATTTTATTTTGCAGCTGTGAATACTCTGCCAAAGTGTACATGAGATAAACTATTTTCAGTAGTCCTTGTTGAGAAACCATTCTTGTTCTTAAAGTTCAACATTTAGGGTTGACAGAAAATGAATATTCTTCTAAACACATCACTGTAACTCAGAAAACACTCTTAATCTTAATAATAGCAACAATAATAAACAATAGTGTTGTTAGAAATAGAATATATTTCTAAATGTCAGTAATGGTATTTTTAAACAAAAAAGGCTAGCAATGTACTGTAAATATGTGCTATGAGGAACATTAGCATGTAGCTGCCAGACAATGTCAATGAAGTATTTCATTATTCAATTATGAAATCATCATGCTTGATATTATTACATAAACTCCAGATCTGATGCAGAGTACATTTGAGAGATTCCAAGCAGCCTCTGAGGTCCTCATTAACCCTCTGCCAAGCAGAGTTCACAGATAATTTTTAAATAAATGTAAAGATTGTATCTAGCTGTAGACCAGTTCTATAATATTATTCTTCCCTCATTGTGATGAAAACATGGTTAAGGTAGAACAGAAAACTTTGATTTCTGTTCTTCTCTAGACCACATAGCTACATGTACCATTTTCAAATGAATTAGCACAAAATGTCATTTATGGAATCTTCCTTTAGACACATCTGTTTTACACCTGTTTTCTTGATGTTTGTTTCTCTCTATCATCTTCTGATGATCCAAATATCTGCCCTCTCATGGAAACTTTCAGTTGGACACATGAAAATATATGAACAATCTTCCTACCTTTAGCAAGTAAGCTTGGCAGTCACTGACATAATCGTACTCCAGTCCATCAAAGGTATAATAATGTCGATCACCATAAATAGTGCATACAGCTGGACAAGGGTAACTAGTGCAATTGAATATCCCTCTCCGACAAACACTGTAAGGAAGAGCAACAATCAGTATCATCTCATAGCATTTTCTTTTCTACACAGTGTTGAGTATTTGGCCATCAGCACACAGATACAAGGATCCATAAGAAATTAATACAAAATCTTAAAAATTCTATGACTTACGCAAATATTTTCTATCACTGCCTCCAGTAGAGCTAAAACACTATATCATAACATGCTCATTCATAAAACATCAATATTATATTTTTTCTTAAGAAATTTTGTTACATTTACTAAGATATAAATGGCACATATTCAGTGCAAAGGACCTTCAGTAGCTGCCTGTAAGATTTCAGGGTATCATACAAGTATGGAATGAGTTTAAGAAATAAATGCTTATACTTTGAGGGATTACCTTTCCTGCCAGCTATATTAAGAGACATGCTTGAATTTGTTCAAAAGTAGCAGTACAAAAAATTATGAGAACCTCTGGTTGTGCGTGTCCAAGTTTATAAGCTCAATCAACTTGTCAATAATGCATTCAGCTAATTAAAAATGGATAGGCCAAACTTTTGGTATTTTGATAATTCAATGAATATTGAAGTAAAGACAGCTATTTTGGCTAGCAAATTATAAAGGATGAAAAATTGTTTTGTGTCAACATGAGTCAGGTTTTTCAGAAAAGATGCTGGGCACTATCCCATTTTCCAGTATTAATGTGTTTTTTTGTTGTTGTTTGTTTTTAATTTCCTTTCTATTTTTATTGCCCATTTACTTCCTTTATAGTCCCTCATGCTGAATGGTAAACTCACACTGCAAACAGTCCCATTTCCAAGGTGCAGCCTATTTACCAGTTAGACATTTAATTTTCCTTTTTTTCTCTCTGGTTCTCTTTCCTGATAATCTATTCACAAGACACCAGATGTCTTTTCTCTAGAGATTACCTGATATGTGTGTAACCAAACATTTGTTCTTGATGCCTTTTCAACTTTCTTATCCACTGCTTTCTTTTCAGACCTGAAGAAGCACTCACCCAAGTCTGTCTATTCTTCCAAGACTATTATTGAGCCTAATAACAGATATTTCTTGCAACTGTCTATAAACAAGCATATACATTTTTGATTTTCAATTTACTCAACACATTTGCTATGCCAGTTTCATTGCGTGACTAGACTGGGATGATTTGGAAATATGTAAAATGCATGCCACTCACCAAGTGTAACAAGGTGTAGCTATGACTTCTCCTGACAAAAATTCCCTGTCTTTCCAGGTGCATGGACAACTGTCAGGAATATAACATTTCCCTCTGTGTTCAGCCATCCTTTGAAATAAAAGAATTATTAAGATGAAAAAGTAAATTCTTAAGTATATCAACATAGATCAATGCCCAAATCACATCAAGGGCAACTGGCCTTGCATCCAGCCAGGGACAATTTTTCCAGCAGCAAAAGCTGCCCAGATCAAAAAGTGTCCTCTGTGCACCGCTGGAGACCTCACAAAGCTCACAGTTATGGCTCCTCCTTCTACCTCAAAGACAGGATGTTGGTGTGAGGCAGCAGCTCCTCTGCAAGAGCACAGGTAGTGTAAATGCTCCTCCCTGCAAACTGCAACTGCAAAACCAAGTATCTTTCAAGGGTAGTGCCCCACCTAACTATACAGCATCCTTGTGTTATGCACGCTGCTGAGGCTACAGCCAGGCTGCCCTTCTTTCTGTGCTGCTCCATCATTCTCATGTACCAGAGAAACAGTTGGACTGGCATGCCTGCTTCTCTGTCCAGAGCAGCACTCACCCTGTTCTAAGCACAGGAGAGCAAGTCGGGCTATGCTAGCTGTTGCAGAGTTGGCAGAATCAACAAAATACTGCTTACAAAGAGCAGTGCTGAAGGTTACTTGCCTACACCAGGGAAATTGAAACAACTGGCAAGGTTAGACCATTTAATGCAAAAAGTTGCAATTCCAACTAGATCATGAATAAGTGACCCAGAGATGTGGCTAACTACTTTTTGCTGTCTCCTACTTTCCTACTATTTGGCAGCATTAACTTTTTAAAAATGATATACTGCTGGTGTTGCTCTGGAGGGGAGCACTTTCTGCAGTTGTCACTGCAACTGTTAAAAGTAGAAGCAGAGGGTTTTTTTCCTCAAATATGATCTGGAGATTGCTTCACTTGAAGCTAAAGCTGAAATTAAAAGGAATACACAGATTAGAGTTTTCTTCTCCACATAATTAAAGGTTCGTTAAAAATTAATTGGTTTTAAGGAAAGTCAACTTAAATATTCATAAATATGATTAAAATGGGAAAGCACTAGAATGGATGCCTTAGGAAGGTCATTTAGAGTTTCCATGAATGGAAGTGAGTTTAAAATCTGCCACGAATAATATAGGTACTGCTGACACTACCTGAAGGCAGGAGAATGACTTAGGTGGCCCCATGAGGTCCTTTCCATACTACTCTGCTTCTGTGATTCGACAATACCCTTGTAACTCTATCTCAGTGTTAGGATATGTTTAAGGACAGCTTTGGATGATGAAATTACTGGGATTCTCAGCTCACTTCCTCATGAAATTTTGAGCTGTGCTATTTCAGGTTTTATAGAACATTCCAGAGAGCTTCAGCATTTCTTTTTCTTTGCCACCTCTTTAGTTACTAGCTAAAAGAAAAACAAGTTGTGTAATAGCTTTAAGAATAGAAAATTTAAAGCACTTTTGTTTTAAGAGGACCATTCTTTGCATAACAGAGTTTGTCCTGCCATGTGTTTCCAAAGGAAAGGGCTTCACTACCATTCACAGTAGTGCTTAGTCATCTGGGAACATTACAAGTTTTTGGAAGGGCAATTCTAGCAGTCTCACTACACTGTGATCTGTGCACAACCAGTATACTGTCAAGGGACCATTGACTACTATTCAGGAAAATAAAATCAAATGTTGATTTAAAAAAGAAATGGTGAGCAATCCACTTGAGGTCAAATTGCAGCAAGACTCAAATCTGAAAGTGCACACAGAAGGTATTGGAGGGGGAACAGGCGGGGGAAGGAGTGAGTGGTAGTAGATCCTGACAGAGACTTCACAACAAGTGTTTTTAGCTTTCATACTTTGATTTGACCCCTACAGAGCTCAGCAGACTGTTTCTGGGCAGCAAATACAAATATGTGAGTGGAGAGAACAAAAACTTTGGCTGAGTTCAAAAGAGCAGAGAGTGAATGAAGAGGAAGTGTGCAGGATACAGCTCATACCCCCTCCCTCCCTCCCTACCCCCATCAATACCATAACCCTGACTAGAAGTCTGGGTGAGACAATTACTTGTGTAGTAGGCAGGAACACAGATAGTTTACTTTATGATTTATGTCATGTTTGCTTCTATACTCATAATAACCTGTACTGAGCAAATGTTGGGAATCGTCCCCTGTCCAGACAGTCCCAAATACCAGTTAATCAGACTGTTTGTGTAAGCTGGGTATCTCATGAGATACTGGAATCATGGTATCAGGATGGAAATACCATGGGACTCCAGGAAAGCATGGAGCCTCATATCAGCAGGAAGGAGAAAAGGACTGTGAGAGACAAAAGAGACAGTCTTTTAAATGTAACTATATTTTCAAAAATAGATAGAGCAATTGATAAAGTTTCAAAATTAGAGGTGTGATGCCAGTGGAATTTAAAAAGAGGAATACACAGAGTCAAACTGTAAAAAATATGCACATAATGCACTGCTGAAGCTTACCCAGGGGGGCAAATACAGCCGCTGGCACAGGGTGGTGAAGGGACACAGGAGAAGTTCATGGCAAGGTTTGCACAGGAGATCCCGCAATTCACACCTGCTGCCGGTAATCCAGGTGCAGGAGATCTGCAGTCATAGTAGATTTTCCCTTCTGGGCATGTGTGAACTTCAACCATAAAATACAGGTTAAATGAGATTAACTGCTCCCTTACACTGACTACTTTCTAGATGTTTTAGTTCAAAATCTATTTATTTTAGTGCACTGTTAGCATACAACATAGTGCATACAGGAATACATTCTGAGTAAAAGTCTATAGCTTCATTTTTATTACAGAAATATATAATGATATATGTTTTAATGTAAAACAATAAAACTATTTAATGTTAGGCATCTGTATCTATGCACCCTGGATCTAATACACAGTCAATTCTTAAAGGAATTAATGCCTCATTATGCCTCAGGGTGGGCAGATTCTTTAGAAGTGGCAGTTTTCGGTATACTGAAATCCCTTCTGAATTCACTAGAAATTTCTTTAAAATTTACTTGCTAGAAATCAAGGTCCTAAAATTTGGATACCAAGCCTTAATTTAGGTATTCCTAAACATCCTGACCTACACCTCGCATTTAAAAACAAAAAAATCCCAAGTGACAAAGCAGTACAATTTTTACTATACAAGCAGGAAAAAAAAAAAAAAAAAAAAAAAAAAAAAAAAGTTGTGCTACTAATCTCCTATTTTAAATACATCAGGACATTAAGTGTATCAAAATTATTGTAGACATGAGGGTAAAAAATGATTATTCAGTGTCAAAAACTTCCTCTGTGCAACTGTAAGAATAGACAAGATGATTTACCTGTATTGTCTGTAGTAGCTTCCATACATCTCACTGTTCCATTCAAACACTGGCTGATTAAAAGAAAAGCGAACCCATCTTTATTCTATGGGAAAATGTACATAGCCACCACGTTTAAAAAATAATAATAATAATAACAAAATACAATTTACCCCCGACTTAACAGAAATCAGGAGGAGAACAGTGATTAAAATCTGAAAGTGCAAGTTCTGACCAACATTTTCTTGGCTCTTCTAAATACTGATGTGTAATGAAGGCCCAGATTCGCAAAGGTGGTTAGGTACTATTTAACTGTCTAAGTTTCACCAAAATAAAAAATAAAGTGGGTACTTAAGTCTCTCTGGGAACATAGGACCAGGTCGTTCAGGATGCTGGCAGTGTAACACAAAACCTTATCTGCCCTCGTGAATACAGAAGGCTACATCATGCAAAATTGCTTGTTGCAGAAAAGGTAGGATACATAGCTTTATTCTTTTGCTAGTAAAACACAGAATAGCAGAAAAACACATTAGACAATAGAACTAGTCTACTTTTTTTTTTTTTCCTCATTAAATAAAATGTAAAAAACAGAGCATAGAAATAACAGAAAGTGAAACCCCCACTCTCACCTCTTCAACTGCATGATTACAAAGCTTCAGTTATAACAACTGCAATATATGAGACCTCACCAAGAGCCAGTCTTGACACTCAGGTCCCAGACATGTTTTTTAATTAGCAGATTGAGAGCACTCCTTGTAAAATGAACAAGTTTGACTGGGAAACCTGGGAGGTTTCCTCACTCATTTCAGTGAGGCCATGATTCCATCACAAATTCATAATACAAAATGACACAAATATAGCTCCCTACAGGCCTTTGTTTGAAAGACTTCCCAAGATAGAATCACATTGTTTATTCTTTGGATACCAGCCTCACTTTGCTATCATAATGCCCCAAGTCTAAGAACAGCACTGCAATCTTGATGCATGTATTTTGAGATACTCTTTAGTCCCTGGCTTACAGAATATTTATGGTATCTTCTTCTTAAAATAACTGAGTATACAATACAATTTATATTAAGCTACCTATCAATAAGTGTCTAAAAGAAATCAAATCTTGATACAAGAGACTTTCATTCTATGTGAAGAAAAAACAAACAAACAAATCTCAGGACTCTTGAGTAGCATCTGAGCTGTAATACACAAAAGATAAAACCCTTGGCACTGAAACCTACCAGGAGCCTGTTGGTGTAGGGAGGATTTCTCCAGGCTGTAGGGCTTTGCCTTTGTAATGACAACGACAGGCAGATCTGTTAAAAGAATATTTATACATATAGATACAAAAGCAAAATGAAATGGTATTTAAAGGCAATTATCAAGCTGTTATGATAAGAAGGCTTTGTAATTCACTAATTCAATCTCTTTGAAGGTCCCTTCATCTGGACTATTCCATTCCATTCCATTCCATTCCATTCCATTCCATTCCATTCCATTCCATTCCATTCCATTCCATACTATGCTTTTAATTTATATTTACAACATACTTCTAACATTAAAGGATAACACTCTATCTGTATTGAAGTTAATGGCAATACCCCCACCATCTTCAAAAAAGCCAGGCCTTTCCTCAATCTCCATCTTATGTATGTGCTATTTCTGTGCATTACAGTCTTATAGAAAGAAGCGTTCCTCCCTAGTTATGGGAGTAGTGTGGCAACATGTAGTTCCTGTTCAAAGTAGTTTAAAAATCATAGGAGAGAGGAATTGTCATAGAAAAATCCATTAACCCTGACCTTGACAGGGTTCCAGCCAGACAGGACAGAAGTAGTAACAGAATTTCCTAGAAGCCGCCCAGTAATATAGCAATACCTGGTTACCTCACACTCTTCAGTTGTTTGAAGCAGTCCTCATCCCAACAGTATGAACTTTACAGATCTTTCCAAAATACATGTCACAATGAACAGCAGTATCTCTGAATAATCTTGAAATTTGTATAAATATTCATTCTATTTTTTACTCAGTACCTGAACTCAGTAACCCACAGTTGTAACCTACAAGCTGTAGGTACACAATTACAGAAACTATATCCTTTCATTGACTATTTCCTTCCATCTAACTGGAAATTCTTGCATTGTGAGAAAGTAAAAATACCTCTAGCCACTTTATCCATACTATGACTTCATGGAGTGCTGCTATGTGCATCCCTTCCAATTTTTTCTTAAGTGTTAAAAACAAGCGTTTCATGTGAAAATACTTCCCCATGAATTAAAAAAAGTTTCATCACCCTTCTTTAAAGCAGTATGACATATTTTCTCTGATGTTCCCTAGATGGCTTTACAGACAATAGGGCATACATAGTGGAAGAAGCTCCACTATTGATTAGTACATAGCAGTGTATGAAATCTTAGAATCAGAATCATTGAATGGTTAAAGATCCCCTAGTCCAAGCCTCCTGCTGCTTGGGGATATCTTCCACCAGATCAGGATATGCAAAGCCCCATCCAACCCAACTTCAAACACTTGCAATAACAGAGCATCCACAACCCCTCTCAGCAACCTGTTCCTGTGTCTTAGCACCCTCATTGTGATTTTTTTCCTTATATCCAATCTAAATCTTCCCTCTTTATGTTGCCCCTTGTCCTGTCACTACAGGTCCTAGTAAAAAATATTCATGTATTGCTTGCTATTCCGTTTCTTAGGCAGTCTACATATTGAGAGAAACAGCAGAAAAACTATTTTCAGTCTTGCTGGAAAGAGAAAAATGTGCCTACACACATATTCTATTTTAGTATGACTTACATTGATACACAAAAGTTGACCGACTCTTCAAAGTATTTCCCATCAGGACAATTGCATCCTTCTGCACAGTCATCACCACAGATATTTGCCATAGAAAGTGAAGCACAGGAGTGTTTACAAAAAGAAGAGCACTGATGATAAAGCATACCACTGTGACACATCACAGCTGGGGGAAAGAGAGAGGGAGAGAGAAGGGAAAACAGCATACTCTTAAAATGTGAAAAATAAAAAACAAAACAATATATCATGGGACACCAAAACAGCAGTGCAAAATGGTCCTTTGCTGTTCTGGAGTGAGTTAAAATGCATGAGAAAAATAAACTAGTTAATTGATTTCTAAAGTTAGAAATGTTCAGGATGGCCTTATGTTAGAAAAATCCTTGGCTGGAATTAAGTCTATTTTCTATTTCTGTGTGTGTGTATGTGCGAGTGGTGTGTATCTCCATTCATCCAGTAACTCAGGAGAGGAACAACGGTCCAGTTAAAACTAAGGCATCACTCTATGATTTGGAAATGTCCTCTTTCAAATCCCTGTTCTGCCACAAATATGCTGTATCCCATTTGGTAAATCCATGCCCACCCCAAGGCAGTTCCCACCACCCTGTTTCACCTTCCCTTAGGGAACAGCCCTGCTTCTGCTGCTTCCTGACACTGTTTACTACTGGCTGTAGCCTAATGTGTGCAGCAGAAAGGGACAGACACCTCTGTGAGTCAGCTCAGGGTCCCTGACTCAAATGCCTAACATAAGGCTATCAGCATTCTCCCCCTGAGCAAGATTTTAGCCCTTGGCACAATTCTAGCTTCCACCAAAAAATCATCAATTGCTATATTTCATGAAGCCAGTGACATTTCTAAAATTTAACACATTTTAAAAGAGTGTCTACTTTGCAAACATTACTCACCACAGTAAGAAATATGAGATCTGAAGTCCACGGCAATGCCATGCTTTCCACAGACATAAGCATAGTGTGCAAGAGCATTACACAAACAGCTGCTTCCACATTTGCAGGCATCAAAGCGGCATAGTTGGTAGTATAATGCTGGACTGATGTAGGCATGGCAGGGAGCAAAAACTTCTTGATTTATGATATCACAGTGAGAAGCATACCCAACTAAAATAAAGTGACATTGTTTTAGCCAGATCCATGTTAATATAGTAATTAATCAAATTAATAGCACAGAATATTAACACCAAACATAATCAGCCAGTTGTACAACAAAATCTTCTATACAATGTATTTCTGAAAAGTTCTATGGTTTAAGATTGTTATGTTATCTCAACAACAAACTCCACTTAAAACAGTTAATTATTTAAAAATAAGATAAGATAAGATAAGATAAGATAAGATAAGATAAGATAAGATAAGATAAGATAAAATAAAATAAAATAAAATAAAATAAAATAAAATAAAATAAAATAAAATAAAATAAAATAAAATAAAATAAAATAAAATAAAATAAAATAAAATAAAATAAAATCTTCCCATAGCAATGAAGGAAATGTAAATGGCAATATAACATATTTCAAGGGAGTTGGCAAAGTCCTCCAAAGCTTGGAATATGTTTTTTCCTACTTAATGTTACATTTAGCTTTGAAATTGGTAACATCCATATTGTTCTTGGCATGTCAACTCAGCAAGCATTGCAAAATGGAACTCAGGAGCATACAAGCCCCAGGCTAGCCATATACCTTCTAGTACCAACAGACCCTACTGCTGCCACTGGAACATGCTATCATTACAATGGTGGAATATCTCAGGAACACCATAGTGTGGGTCATATTTAAACCAATTTTGCTGCTAAAAGAGTGTCCCTAACCTTCCTCCTCTCTGTTCATTCCTATATTACATGCTGACACAAAGGTTTCTGGAGTCCATCTATAAACAAGATTTAAGGAGTGAGTGTATGTGACTTGACTGAAAAATAGCCTGACAAGATAAGTAAACAAACAGATCGTGGCAGGACTGAAAAGATGCTTCTGCTGGCTCAGCACAGGTGATAACATGCAACAGCACCATGTAGCCGAGGAATGTTTTTTCCATAATCACAGGAAAATGCAGGTTAGAAGGGACCTCAGAAGGTTATCTAGTCCACCTTCCTGCTGTAAGCAGCTTAGTTATATGTCAAACTCCATCTCCTCTGAGGAAACACAGAACTGAAGGTAAGGCATAAAGGCAAAATGCTGGAGGCATAAACAGTCTTATAATGCCCCAGATTCTTAAAGGTTTATGGTTATTCTGGGCTCACTCCCATTAAATATGGCCAAATCCCACATCCTTACTTCTGAAACATTAAAAACACCAAACTAAATTCTGTCAGAATTGGCAACTGCTCTCTGCTCTATTGTCTGCATTAATTGGAAAGAACAGCAACATGGAAAGGAGACAGTGAAAGTTGAACATAAAATGTGGGCATGTCAACAAGCCAAAAGTAAATCTTCAGTCAGGAATTTGAACAAATCTGCAGATCTCAGATTGTTTGTCTTGATTTGTGTGAGAGACCATAGATGGAGGATAAGGAAACCTTTAAATACAGCTTAGAAAAGCATGGAGAAGCCAGAGACAGGACTTTTGATCTGAACACTGGTTAGACAAGACACTGTCCCATTACTTTCTTTCTCAATGAGTAAACATGCATTAAAAATATCATTTGGTCTTCTTAACTGGAACAACTTACAAGACTACAGTACAAGACTACTGCACCATTCTGCCTAACGTTCTGCACGTATTCTGGACAGCAAAATTTAGGGCTTGTGGCCAGTATGCCCAGCATAAAATGATCAACTTACTTTTTTTAGTTTATTTGCTAAATGTGTGGAAAAAAATCATCTTTACCAAAACAGAAAAGGAAAATAAAGAGTGTGCATTTAAAACTTAAGTTTTATATGAGTTTTATATTCATATATATATATTCATTAATGAATAGTAACAGTGAAACTCACTCACAGAGAAAACAAAAATGTCCCGTAGCAATAAGATACAAATAATTCCAGATTGCCCTGTGAAATCATACCATTTTGCTGATTAATGTTGCAGGGATCAACCACGGGAATGTTGATAGGCACAGAACAAGCTGAGGAAACCTTCCATGCATTGGCATGAAGTTGTGGGGTCCCTTCTATCATCCCTGCTGGAGAACTGAAAATGAAAAGATCAACGCTGCAAGCATCCTGCTCCCCTCACAGACTACACATGAGAACATGTGTACAAGGTACATCAAAAAGCCTTAGATGCATAGAGACATTCAACATTCAACATGTCAAAAGAATTTCTGTCTGTTAAGTATAAAAGAAGAGAGGGTATGTGAAGATTTTTCTCAATATTTTGCTCATGCAAAAATACTCTTAACACTCAAAGTCTGCCCTCCTTTACACTTCATGCAATTACTCTGAAATAAGTTGGATGAGGCATTAATGAGAGAAGAATTTGGTCTTTGTTCAGTGGAATGTCAGAAGATCAACCCTTTAGCTTATTTCAGCATTCTAGAAGGGGGCCGTTTGCATTTTGATTATGTTTTTCACTACATATTTCAAAATAATTCATTATTACTAGAAAAGTTTCAAGATATAATAGCTTGGAGAACTCTGGTGAAAATTAAGTCAAAGAATAAAGAAAATGTACCCTTCTAATTAAACTATTCCTGTGGCTCAGGAATATATTTTTCCATTAGAACTTGATATAGGGAAAACAAAATCAAACAGTAGTAGGTGTTAATTAGGTGAGGATTCTACTAGTACTGTCATCCACTCCTTTTATCAGTGCTCATTTATTTGCTCTGATGCTTAGGGAGCAGCAGGGAGGGAAAGGCGTGCATTCAAGCAATATCATGATCCAATAACCAATCTTCAAGCTTTCTGTAACAACTTAGTTAAATGTCTTAGAATGACTTTTCTAATGAGTTTTATATTTAGAAGTGCCTAAGTTTTAATTAAGATATTTTGTATTGGTTATTTTAATAAAGTACAACAGAATTAATGACATAAAAATATGAGGTGGTTACATTCAACAAAACTTTTCACTTGTTTTTAAAAACAGTCTAAATGTATTGTATCTAACTTACAGAAAATCATCTCTTAAATTCCCATTGTAAGTTCCACATAGTCCCAATGTTCTTCTCTTCCAGCTGACATCAACTTGAATATAGATTCTCTCTCCATCTTTAGCAAACAGTATCTTCAAACCAAACGTAGTTTTTAGTTGAACAAACAAGGAAGATATATTCCGAATTTCAATAGCCCCTGCAAATAGCAAAAGAAAAGAAAAGCAGTCACTGAAATCCATTTCCAGATTCTACATTCATCCCTAAAATAAAATTGATTATGTACAACCTCACCTGTAGCCAAATAACTTTGCACATTCTATTCTATTATCAAAAGTTATAAGACTACAAATCTTTTTCATTAACAACACAAATCAGGTATTGCAGCTACTGTCAACAGTAAAAAAAATCTCACCTTTCTGTACCTGTGAGTTATCCAGAAACGACATGCACTTTTTTTTTTTTTCTTTACAAAAAGCAATGCAACAGCATGCCTCTGGTAACAAGAAGACAAGACAAGAAACCACTTGTTCCTTAGCCTTCAGGGATGTTATAAGATAAATTAATAGATGTCTGTAAAGTTCATTGCAATCTTCAGATAGAAGGTTCTCTCTTACTGCTATTGATATGACATCAGTATATCTCATACATACACATACATACTTAGATTGTATGTGAACTAAGGCCCTATCAAATTCCCAGCTCTCCTTCCTAGCACATCCATAATGCGAGGAAATGGAAATTTCACAGTCACAGCATTCATGTGCTACACATTGTTTGGCTACTTGCAGCTGCAGACTTAAATCAGGTCTGTCTTCACAGCAGCCTCTATGCACAGAGACATACAGACAGTGAAGATAAAATGCTTATGTGAGCTGATAAGACTTAACAGATACAGCCAATTATCAAGAATGTGACACTAAAACATTTGTCATAGGTAGTATTTGTCATAGACTGTGAAAAGGGACAAGTCAATAAGGTCTGATTCAGAAGATACGAAATTAAATTACCAGCAAAATTATGAAGCAGAATTTTGATATAATTAAAAGTACGTGTATAACTGAGCTGTGAAACTCTTTGTCATAGGATGCTGTGAATGTCAAAAGCAAAACTATGACTAGTAAAATCCAATGAAGTAAAGAAATAGTTGCAGCCAACAGCTCAGAACTCCCTAAGCTCCTGACTGCCAGAGGCTGGGAAAGGACCGGTATTGTATCGCCAGTAAGAAATTATTACTGATCATTTTGAGATACAAAATTTAGCTATATCATTCCCACCTTCAGTGCTTGATTTTATAACATCCTTTCAAGGTAAATTTATCTTACTATCCTTTTCAAAAATGTGAAGAAACCTGCCCAAGATCATCAGTCAGCCTTGAAAGCAATATAGACCCCACTGAGTGCATGGATTCTATTCCATGCAATTCATTCTAAAAAACTTCAGTCAAGCTCCACCTTAACATCAACCTTTCAACTTTCAACCTCTCTTAACTTCTGTTTTGTGTGTGTGTGTGGTTTTTTTTTTTCTTACCTCCTCCCCCCTAAACAGAGACAAACCAGATGAGTAGAATTTCTAGGTGCTCTACAAGATAAGAAATGCAAAGAAAGGAGGGCGTCGTTTCATGAGGTGAAATGGTATATTTCTGGAACCAATACAAAGGTTATTAAAAGTAAGTGATTGTACTTTTCATATGTTATCTTTGAAGAAATTCCTTTTCTGATAAACAGATATAATTAAAAAGCTTTGGAGAATATAAAAGAATAAATGGGAATCCTGGTAAAACTCTACTCTTTATTTCTTACCATTAAGATTAAAAGCTTGATTAGGACCAGTTTGGACTTGACCATTTCTTGTAAGAGTTACTTGTTTGCTTGCATCATCTTCAAGAACTAGTGTTATAGACTCAATGCAGGCATGATCAAAGTTCTAAGGAGAAACAAATTTCACATCAGAAAGAGAACAAAGGCAACATTAGCATGGAAAGCAAAAGCAAACAGTGGGAGAAAACAGAAAAAGAAAATGAGAGAACTGTCATCAGGTAAATCAGGTGTAAACTATTATTCAAAGCATTAAACTGAGTACCCAAAATTAAATGCAGGACTTAATAAAACCTTGCTTATGGATGTAAGAATGAGGTGAATGCATTTTAGCTATTATGGCAGTCTAATAGTAGACAGAGCAGACAGAGATCCCCCAAAATTGATACTGGGTTCACAAGACCATACTTGCACGTCCACCCTGGGTTCTCTTCATTGCTGGATTAACCTGTGTCAGCAAAATTCTGACATCTGGGCTAAGCTGGTGCAACCAGAGCCCAAACATAGTACTGCAGTAGAAAGAAACTATTGCAGTTCTGGAGGTGCTTCTCTTCTTCCTTGAAACACAGTCATGACCTCTGACTGCAGACAAAAAGATATAATTTCTCTAGAATTATACTAAAATAATTTATAAATGTGTGACTATCAAAAAATGATGACATGTAAACTAACATCCATTGTTTTAAAGTGCTGTCCAAGCAGAATTTATGAAACCATTTACAGGACAAATGGTGACGCATAGCCAACTAAAACCAACTTATGTTCCCCTGGGCCTCTATGTTTTCACACAGGAACTTTTTAAGTTGCTTGGAGTTGTGCTAAGGGTCATTTTCAGTAGCAGCCTTATCTCTCAGTGGCTACCTAACCAACTGTATCATGCTTGAGGCCAACCTGAAATGCAGAAACAGGAATCTCAACACCTATGCAGAAGAAGGTATGTACAGAAAATCAGAGACACCAGCACACAGGCTGCTGTGAGGCAGTCTCAGAGTCCTTTCCCCTAACAGCCTAGTTGATTAAAAATGTCTTTAAATCAAGTCTCACAAATAAGTACTTTTTATAAACACCTCTATTCATAAGACCTGTCATTGAATATCTGCCAAAATACTTTCAAAAAAATATGTATGGTGCTTAGTCTTTTCAATAATTTTCTAAAAGGAATGGTTCCAACAATGTAAATATGCTATAACATAACAAATAGATATCTAAAGCTATAAAACAAAAATATCTTGCCTAATTGTCAGTGTATTAAGCATGCTCCATACAGTCAGCAAAAGCTGTTCTAAAGCTTCATGCAACTGTTTGTACTGTAAACATAGAAACATATGTTTATTTAATGTATGTAAATTAATAACTCTTTAGACTTAATCCTTTGAAAGTTACCATTGCTTTTACAAAGGACAGTAAAACATGTAGCAATTTGACAACTTAAAAAAAACTGTGAAAAGGTTTCAATGTATGATATTTTTCTGTTACCATAAACTGCTAGTTTACAGTAGCACCTTTACAAAAGTAAATACATATGAAATATATGACCACATGTTTGTTATGGAAGTTCAATAACAGTGTGACTTACCTGTCCACAAGATGCTTTTTGTAAAGTGATTGTGAATTTGTTTTTCCCAGTGCCTTTTACCAAAATGTACTGGCAAATCCCAAGAAAGGTAAAATGACGTCCATCAAATGTTGTGAAATGAGAGTTACCTGTGATGGAGCATTCAGCTTGAGAGAAAAAGGATAAATAAGAATGTTCACTGACATAAGAAGTTACTGTCCTTCTGTAAATGAGAAATATAATATAATTAAAAAAAAAAAACAAAAACTCTCCCCTTATTTTTTTGGCACATAATCCAGTCTAGCTTTAATCTTTATGGCTGTTACAGCATTTGGAAGTGAAATATATTATAGACACTTATTTCTATTTTAGGTATGTTGCACGTACCCATTTGCAGCTTTGGTTCTAACTAGAGTGAGATATGAGTCACAAATTCTCTAGAATACATGAAAGAGATAATTAAAAAAAACAGAGCTTTTTCTTTGTTACAACTGAAGTTTCCTGGAATCAGCTTCATCTTTTGACGTGATTGAATGTAAAGGAGAGAACAAGCTTCTTTCTCCTCCCTCACAGGGAGCCTGTTACTGCAGGCATGGAGATGCCGTGTCCGAATATGGGGGCTGTCCTGAATTCCAGGTGAGCAGAGGACACTCTCTGTCCTCAGGATGCATCTATATTCATGCTTCAGTTCAGATCAGGAGTGCACTGTTGAAGCAAGTCTCCAGCACATACACGCCAACCTTGGTTCAGTTCATGAGGCCACAGCAGAGCACAACTAACCCTCTCCCAATGTTAATAAGCATTCAGTCCCTAGGATAAGACTAATCATAACCAACCCCTCACAGGCACACACAACAAATACGAGACACATATGGAGTGGTTCTATGTCAGCTTTTTTACTCTACAGATCCACCCTGTTAAGGTTTTTTGTTTGTTTGTTTGTTTGTTTTAGCACCAGCTAAGTCTTGTTTACTACTTCATTCAAAAGGGTTTCCTTAATTTGTAATATATATATATATATATATATATATATATATATATATATATATCTTTCAGAAGTTTCATAGCATAATCTTGTGTAAAGTACAGAACTGACAAGGGAGTTTCTCTACTTGACTAATAGATATTTGTCTGAGTAACTCATTACAGAGGCATGCAATCTTTAAAGATGATGATCGAGACATGAACTGCTGTTACAAGGAAGACAAGATAGCATTCTGAGCATTAGAATAATGCTCTTCTTGTTCTCTGCACTACAGCAGCATCTAGAAGCGAGGACATCCTTAAACATGGCCCACCGTACAGATAGTGTGGTGCCGGTCTGTGGAATAAGGTGCCTGTCCCCAAGCACTTAGAGTGCAAGTAAGAGATAGAAGAGAAAAGGTGAATGTAACACACTGAGTTATGGAACCAAATAGGAAAAAGCACAGTTAGTACTGTCAGACAGTTAACAGCTTTGCCTCAGCTTGCCCAATGCTGCTGGGCATGCATCTGCTAAATCTTTCTTAAAATCACATCCCAAACGCTTAGACTGTATTTGAATCTGTTGTCTTTTGAAAAGTTTATCTCTTATGTTCACTGAGGAGACAAAGAAATCTTTAAATATATACCTGGGCAATCATGATCAGTACAGTTCCAAATGCCACCAGTGCAAATACTAAAAAGAAAAATCACAAAACACAGAAATTCACTGTTTTGACATTTATCAAAAAGAGGAGCTTTGAGATAGTTAACAGGTCTTGAATTCACTGTTTGCATAAAATAGTCTGTGTATTTTGGTGATACACAGAGCTCAGACTGTAAAGCATAAACACGAACTATTCTTTAAATTTTAAGTGTGACTATCATGTTAAACTAACTACAGACTAGAGTCACAGACAGAGGAAACACAAACATGAGGCTTTTACATACCAATTACTACATTCTTGTTCAATTTTTGAGCCTACAGAGAAGGCAGTTCCATGATAAGTACAAGGACAATTTGACACGGAGATACAAGTTCCATTTTCCATAATGAGACCTATTGGGATGGAGGTTTATATTTGAGATTAAAAACAAGTTAATGGACTCCAGATCACTGCTGTTCCCCCATCTGACTCAAATACTCAAATATGCCAGAAGGTGAGCTCATCAGTCTTAGCCAGGGACCAACATGAAGAGTCACCTAGTGAATGCAGATGGCCCAGAGCAATCAACAACATAGCTCTCTCAAAGCAGTTTTCACTCTGAATGGTTGCTTTATGAAAAATATATGCCTGAAGTGTGTAAAACTGTAGAGCCAAAAATACAAAGATTCTGAGAACAGATAATCTTCAATCCTCCCAGAATAGGACTGTTCATAGTCCAGTCCCTACTTTTTGTTTAGTACAGATCAAAAGAAGGTTTCTTGTACAGAGTGTAAGATACATTCTGTTTAAAGAAAACCTCAGTAGGTTTAGGAGTCATTCAGATAAAGTGGATTAAATTTATGCTATCCCTCATTGTAGAGAGCATTAGTTATGGCTCCAGGTTTTAATTGATATTTCATCCTAAACCACAATGACTAGATAAATGTTTAGAACACAGCAAAAGGCAGAATCACAGTGAGAGTAACAACAGCTAAAGCAGAAATTACAATATTTTTTGGTTTTAACTTTAAGCATAGTCTATTTACACAACTTTATTATTATGCTGCATGGTATCTTTAAACATGTTTTTCACCTAAAAGTACCAGTACTTACCATCTGGACAGTAACAGCCATCTAAGCAGTGCAAGTTGCTGCCAAGACAATCTTTTTCAAAGGTGCAGGTTGGTGGACAACAACTGATACAATCACGGTGTACAAAGCTGTCTTCACACGTCTCAGCTAGGAAAAAAAAAAAAAAAAAAAAAGAACATTATTACATTGCACATTAGTGTAATTTCTCTTCCCATACTGGAGAACTCCTATTTATCTGAACAAACAGTTGTGCAACACTTCTGGTATAGGTAATTATTCAGATCAGGTACAGTGTTTGTTTGGAGAAACTGTAGCAGATGAACTGTGACAAATCTCTCATCACAGTATTTCTATGTATTTTAGTATTTCATAGTATACTATGACAACGTCATAGTATTGAAATCTATTTATCAAGTTCTTACATCACTTCTCCACTAGAAGTTATAATTTCTGTAACAGGGGAACATGTGTTCATATCTCAACTAGTTCAGAGTTCTGTGGATGAGACTGAACTGCATTTCATGGGTGGTGGTGATGACTAGAAGGAGCTGGATTCACTGTATTCATTCTGTTACAGAGCCAGTAGAGGCTGAAAGGTCAGCTGGGAAGAGGGGCAACATCAGATCTCCACAGATGTTTTTTCTTCCCCCTAGAATATGATCAGCATACATGAAGTTTCAAGCAATCTGCATAAACATGAATTTTGAATGGATCTGCATCAGATCACAATGTAATTAAAATATTCCTCTAGGAAATCATTTACCTCATTTTTCACCAGCAATAGTGAAGCTGGATGATCTACTTTGGTATCAGGTTTGAGTCCAATAGTAACAAATGTCAAGATGGAATTATTTGAAACGGATATGTGGGGTTTTTCAAAGCTCACACGATATGCTTTATTAAAGAGTCTTACTACAGGCAGGAAAATCGTCCCTCCAATCCCTCACAGGGGACCCAGCATGAGAGCATGCTCGAGCGTACTCTGTCACGGCTCTGCAGTACGTTTCATCATCATCCACTCTGAAATGATAAAACGAGGGAGCAATTACCAAACTCAAATCCCATCTACAAATTTCTGCCACCAAACACTGCTCAGGATAGTTCAGTCAGCTGAGGCTGCTCAGCTTTAGAGGCATACTTATTGAAAATACTGTGAAGAAGGATAAACTGTACTGAATACAAAAATAGTAATTTATTACAAAATAAGAAAAAAATATATGCTTATGATGAAAGGGAAACATGACCTTGTCATGAAGACGTCAAGATCTATGTCTTGGTCTCTCTCCTTCCTGTATGACGTGGAAACTCTGATCTACACTGATAAGAGACATTCTGAGCCAAGTAACAAGTTAAAGTTTCTGATTTATAGTTAGTCCTTGAACTTAGGTGAGGAGAACCCTGTTGGTAACCTCCTGACCTTGTGCTGAAGTGCTTGGCACTAGAAGCATAATCAACCAGTTATTGTAGACAATTACAAGACAGTGCAACCTTGAACAAAGTCATTATCTCCACCTTAGTCTGTACAGAAGAAACCAGACAGTGCACTTTTGTCAGGGTCAAGTAAAGAGACATTCATCAATATTTAGGTAACCTCAAACTTTATTCAGATTCAAATCACATAAGGCAAGACACCACTATTTTTTTTTACCGTGAAAGTTCAACAACTCCTGTCACTCACTGTGAACCTGATGACAAAATGAACTAGTCACAACAAGACATTTCTAGTAAAGCATGACCAGGACAGATTAGCTGAGTTTGTCTTTCAGCACAAAAGATCAAGCTTCCAAAATTAATGTTCTTGAGAATACAATAAATAGTGTTTGTATTCTGCTTTCAACACGTTATCAAATCAAACAGCACTATATTCTTCATGACAGTGATCAGAATCTCTTCCAATTCTCCTTACCTAATCCAATTAAATGGGTCTTAATAAAAAGAATACTTGGCATATACAGTGGCCCCACAAGAAACATTATAGACTTACACTAAGACACAAGAAGAGAGGTCTCTTTTATAAACAAAATAAGCCTAAATTAATGAGGTTCTCAGACACAGAAACTTTCTTCAAGGTTTTTAACATTGACACAATTCATATCAACACACACATGCAATTTGACAAAAATCAAATCCTCCTTAGCATCATGACACTGATTCAATGCCACATTTGAAAATTTCCTTTTCATTATTCTTCTTTTGCTAAAGAAGAGGCACAATAAACTCCTGAATTATGAAGTGGCAGCTCAGCTCTTCTCTTAGCAAAATCAATGTACAGATCATCAACTTCAGGAAGCACACTTTGGAGACCTGCTTACAAACCCATATTCTTCCATGCTGATTTGGTAGCAAAACAGAAAGTCAAAAATTCATTGAAAATGAACTAAAAAGTTGTAATGGATGCTTCTAAATGGTTCTTACTTTTAGTCTTGCGAATTTTTCTGTACGCTCTTGATTAAATCGATGATACTCTGAGAAGGCCATCATAGTATCTGCTATTACTTCTTAGTTATAAAACCTTTTCTAAAAGGAAGTTATACATTGCTCAGTTTTCTGTTCAGTTATGCTCTGGAGAACCTGTTTAGCTTGAACAACTGATATTAACTAAATGGGAGTCTGGAGCTAAGGAAAGAATACCAAGTTGCATAAAACACAAGCAACTGAGGTAATATAACTCCCACCAAAGCCAGTGAGTGCTGAATTCTTTTAACATCTCTTAATTTATACAAATAAAACAATTTTGAAAAAAGCCTACTAAGTTGAATGACTTAGTAGTTGAAAGGTTACTCTGCTATATTTTTATCAGAAGAATAGTACAACTGTGTCAGACAAATGGACCTACTCTTCCAGTATCATTGACATTTCCCCAGTAGATTTTCCCAATCTCCATCTATTTTTGATTCAAGACTTCCAGATATAGGTATATTGTGTGTGAGTGGTTAGCAGCTCTCTCTTCTATCATTAGTGATTTTCCACAGATTTCTTTCCCAAGCATTTGTCTAGTTTTTCCTTGAATCTATGTAAATCTTTAGCAATCAAACTATTCCTTGGCAGAGACAAAGGTTGTGCGTCCTCTGGTTCCACAGTAAATCACCCACTAAGCGAAACCCCATCTCTTTCGCTTTTAACTCATTTCCTACTAACTTCACTCAGTACTGCTCAATTCTTGTCTGAATAGAGAGAGTGAGGATTCATTTCATGCATCAAAAATAAATACACAAGAACTCCATTCTTACCTGCAAAGATCATTCATACAGCTAGAAATATAAGAATATGGATCTATGCTTTCATGACAGCTGAAAAAAGGAAACTGTAGGAATATTTGGCACTTGAAGAATATGTCCTACACATTAAGGAGAAACAGGAAACAATAATTAGCAAATACTTTCTGAATGAGCATAATTGTTTTGATTTGTTGAGCTAATCCAGGATCCCTTATATTCCCATTAAAACCTGAGAATCTCACAGTCTCATTTTATTATGTCTCCTTTACTGTACTTCCTAAGATTTGTCCTCTCTGCAGTGTCTTGATTGCAAACTGCTCCTGCATAGAGCTGAGATGGCAAAGTGAAAACTAACAGAAAGAAAAAAAAAAAAAAAAAGCATTTCATGTCAATCCAGGAATATGGTACTTCTGCAATATTTCACAATTTCTAAAATAATGAGGTGTAAGATGCCAGAACTGGTAACTGAACCCAGGAATAATGATAATGCAGCAACAAAGAGCTCTGCCAGTGGACTTGTACCACTTGGCACATCCTATCTGAACATTTGTACTCTTAAGCTAAACTTCAGAAGATCTTCAGATATTCCCTAGCAACAGTCCTGATCTGAATCTTCACAAAGCCTCAATGAATTTGAGTTGTGTTTTTTTTTTTTTTCAGTATGGTGTATATGGCTAGATTCTTGTACTGTCACTATGCAGTGAAGATGAAAAAAAAAAAAAAATCACTATATGATTAATTTACCTCAGTGGATTTTTCATCAGCTGAGCAAGGACTGGAAAAATCTGAGGCAGTAGGTACACAAGCTGCATCATCTGGGGTTTGCACAGCCCAGCTATTTGCAAATTCAGCAATGTCTTCTGTATGTTCACCTACTGCATGAAAAGAACACACAGAAAAAAAGGTTGTCAACACAATCACAAAAGGTATCTTGGAAATTTCTGAAAGTTTTAAAATATATTCATTACTTCAGATACAGATATGTTCAGAGTAATGGGAGTGTAGAAAAAGGTTATTTTTCCTTTTTAACTACAAGTGATATTTTATACCACATTTAAATGAAACAAACAAAAAAAAATTTAATACAATTACTGACATTTTTGTAATAAAAATTCAAAGAAGGACTGCAATGAATACTTAAGAAAGAATGCATTTATTTAAAATAATTTAAAGCTTTCATCATATTTAACAAAGCTCAGTTAGCACTATTATCTCACTCCCTTTCCCCTAGTGCAGAAAAGCCCTATGACAAACACAATGCTACATGCCCAGTTCTCTTCATAGCATGAGCAAGGGAGAATGAATGAATGAATGAATGAATGTAATGCATAATTGGAAGTCACAGTAACAGGCAAAGAACATACACACAAAAACATACAAGAAAGTTGGCAGTAGAGGAACAGACCCCAAATTTCCATATTTTTGCAGCAAGAAATAAATATTACATTTTCTGTATGTTCTTAGATATGATAAAAAGGGTGTATGGCCTCCACTTTGAAGAGCCTTACTGTAATTAGTATCTATACTATGGGTATCTATATCAATGCATGGTTAGGAGATGGGATATTGGAAAGAAATCAACTACGGTTTGTTTTGTATTGTTTTGTTTTCACAGGGCTGTATTTTCCAAAATTTAATCTAACTTCTTCCAGGACAAGTACAAAATTTGACACTCTAGAATGTGGAAAACCCCAAAACACAATAATCATATGTTTGTACTTGGATCTCCACAAATAAACAAAGCTATTACCCTAACCACCAATCTGATTTACTTAAGAAGCAGGGAGAGTTAAAACTTTTCTTCCTCTCTGACAAAAGAGCTCATTTTACACAGAAAACACTTTGCAAACATAAAAGGCTGTTGTTTTTTGTTTGTTTGTTTGTTTTTATCAAGAAGTAAACCTGTTGACATAATTCTGGTTCTGCAAGCACATTTTAAAATATTTTATTTTCATTTCAAAATAGCTTGAAAAATCAGTTCTAAGTCTTAAAAAAAAAATTGCCACAAAATAAAATATTTGTCTTTGTAATAGCTTTATGCTCAGATACAGTCTCATATATTAAAGCAATGCAAAGATACCATTAAAGATGATGATTAAGGAAACAAAAAAATGAGCTGATTTTTTAAAAACATACTTTGAAATGGAGTATAACATGTCTCAGCACCTTCTTTATTTGCAGCAATGCAAATACAGGGCATTCTGACTGTAAGACTCAGGATAGGTGTACAAAATTCCCTTACACTACTGTGGGAGTAGTTTAGTTGGGGGAGATAAATCATCGTCCTGGGTGATTAATGACATTTTGAAACACTTAGAAAAAAGTTGCTGCTTAGAAGCAACTTTAATTAGCAGTATATTCTTGTGAAGATAGCAGAACTTCTTGCTTTGTATTTGCACAGAATCAAGGCACCGTGTTATACAACTAGTTCAAGGTTTAAGTGATTCACAGTGTTCTGGATGGTACGCTGCAATAATGCTGTCATTTCTGACAATGAAAAATACTAAAGACGTGACAATAGAAAAAAAAATGTGGTTCTGTAAATAAAGAAAGCTAACAGCTGCCCTACTTCAAATCTTTTATAAAATATATTTAAAGACACTGAAATTATTACTTTTGAAGAGATTGTATGAATTCATGTGAATTGTAAATCTTCTCTGAAGTCCATTTTTATTCATTATTTTAGATCAACCCTTTCAGTTAATTATTAAAAATACTATACCCTGGTGTGCAGAAGTTCATGTATGAAACAAGGAACATACTTTTGTCATGGTTGAAGACAAGAGGAATTTATATTGGGAAGATTTTTAAAGACTATGCGAAGATATGTAGTCTGCTTCTTCCCTTAGTAAGAAAGTCAAAAACCTCCTACCAATTAACCACAATGAATAGTGCAAAACAGTGGAGGGAAAACAGTTACTGTGAGATAACCTTTGTGATTTAACGACCTGCAGGGACATGGGACTTGATTTTCTCGGTAACTAACAGTAAAAACAAGACAGTCCTATCTTTATTTCTACCAGACTAAGTAAAGGATTTCTCATATTCCCAAGCTTGCTCTTTTTTCATATTAGTCATGAGTAGGACAAAGTCTCTATAGAATATTCCCTATATAGAACTACAAAGACTACAGAACACTTTATCAACTTGGCAAATCACCTCTTCCTCAGATACAGCATTGGGCAACTCCTAATCCTACAGGGTAGTAAGAGACCCATAGCACAACATAAAAACAGAGAGATATGAGCAACTTTCTGGAAAGAACTTTAAAGATTTACATATTTCAACTCATATTTTTATGATGGTAATGTAAACAAATGACTCAAGATTGTGTTTTTTCCAAATATTAATATTTTGGCTTTTTGCTCCTTCTGCCTCCATCCTTAAACATAGAGAAAACCACAAGCATTTGTTTATTTATTTATAATTTGAAGGCACTTTCATCAGCTAAGATAAACATACCCTGAGTGCTTTGCTGAGCAAGAAAGGCTTAAGCATACATATAAATACTTTCTTGAACTGTTTTTTTCCCCCTTAACATTTTTAATGGCATTGAAGAGTAGAAATATTCTATTTTCTACTGAAATAAGGACTCTGTCTTTTTATATAATAGTTTTAAAGTGAACATTGAACCTGTTTAAACAAAGGTAAGGGTGCATTTCTAAGCTATTTACTTACTATTTTGCAGTATCAGGTCATCATATTTATTGCCATTAAAATTTCCACAGAGGCCACAAGGTTTCCCTTTATGATCTTCTGTCAGCTTAATATAAATACCAGAGTTTCCATCCCAAGCAAGAGAAAAACCAAAGGTAGTTTTCACCAGAATATAGTCAGCCAATCTCTCAACGAAAACATTTCCAACTGTCTGAGGCAACATTAATCTGCAAAAATAAACAGCCTACTTCAAAGAGCTCAGATGAGATGAAGTTAGTGATAGAAAAATACCACATAAAATATCACCTTCTAACTCACTACACTCTTTTTTCCAGTCGTATACAGTCACTTAAAGGCCTCAAGTTGCACCAGGAGAGGTTCATGTTAGAAATTAGGAGACATTTCTTCTCAGAAAGAGTAGTTAAGCATTGGAGTGGGTTGCCCAGGGAGGCATTGGAGTCACCATCCCTGGGGGTGTTTAAGGAAAGGTTGGACATCATGCTTAGGGATGTGGTTTAGTGGGTGACATTGGTGGTAGGGGGATGGTTAGACCAGATACTCTTGGAGGTCTTTTCCAACCTTAATGATTCTATGATTCTTTGTTACATTTTTACCATGTTCTTTTCTATTTGCTTCTCTGTATTGATCATCAAAAGTGAATGCTTTTCTACTGTATACATCTATCGGTTGTACTAATTCTAAGCCTGAAAGAATCTTCTTTTCAAAGACCAGAAGAGGCATATTAAAGAGCACATGACTTCATGAGCATGCTGTGTTGCACAAGAAGCTCTGTGAAACTACTACCAGTGTTCCTGGTGTGGTGAACACCAGAAGCCCTTCTGGGCAGAAGATGGATCATCAGATTAGATGTATGCCAATAAAGAAACTTTCAGTACAGAAAATACCCTTGACCAAAAAAAAGTATATCCTCCTCCTTCAGCCATTGACCATTGGAAAATAATATTTCAGTACGATTTAGTCCTAATCTTCAAAAATTGCCTCTGTTGTGGTGAAGAGAGATGGCACAGTAGCCATCAGTCTCAGATGTTAATAGCATTGTTACGTCAAAGGTAATCTAATCTAATCACCTTCAAAGTGATACAAAAAAACCCACATCTTTACAAGTCTTTGAAATTTTCTGCACTTTATCTAACAGTAAAAATAGTTGATAGCCTTGTACTCATTTATTTATTTAGAAAAAAAAAAAAAAAAAGTATATTTGAGGGTTTGATGTACCTCAGAAATGTGGAGGTTTTGCCCAAAAGGGCCAAAGAAGAATTAAGATCTTTGATTCAATTAGTTCAGGCTTATTTATATGAAGGTTATGTGTTGAATTCAGTATAGCTGCACATCAAGCGTAAATAAAGACTACCTTGTTCAAAATGTTATCAGGATGCACCAAAGATTAACCAGATTATTGTGATGTAGACCTTGTCTATACAAAATTTATATGGTTAATCCCAATGTCAGAGCTGAGAAGTTGAACACAAGGCTCATGGGGTGCACATGCTCATTCATGTATTCACGTATTCACTTCATTCACGTATTACATGAACAGCATTACATCTTCTCACACTAGCACTCTATCAGTCCCAATATAGAATATCCAGGGATCAGTAAAAATATATAGCAAGTTATTTTCTCTGGTTGATGTCAAAAGCATCTTCACATTGTCATTCTGCAATAAAATATTTGAAACCATCATTAGAACACTTACCTTTTTCCTTCTTTTCTTACTTCATGTCCTGAAATAATTATTTCTTCTTGGTTTGAAAAGAATAAGCTGACTGACCTCTGACAAGAATATACTGAACCATAACAGTCAGGACTGTTATGAACCTTAGAGGGGAAGAATACACACACAGAATAAATGTTTGTTCTCAACAATTTCGTGCAAGTTTTCATAAAGTCATATATGATAATTTATTTTTCTGAATCACTGAACCACTGAAAGAGTTTTAGAGAGAAATATTTAAAATGTAAAAAGGTCATACTTACAAACATATGCAAAAACAGAAGTTCATGCTACCCAGTACTACTAAGAAATAGAGCAAGTGCCTAACAGCACAAAGCATCACAAGTTAGTGGCTTAAGCACTGTGTGAAATAGGTAGTTTACACAGATGAACTTCATAGACACCATAGTGTGCTGTTTTATCACTGCCAGTGTAGGAGCTTGTTACTTGCACTGAGACACCCCTACTGCTCATTTTCTAGAGGTCTAGAAAGGACTACTGTGCAATACAAAACCTCAGCATAGTGCCAGCATTCTCCGAGCCAGCTGAGACTGGCACCACCTGATCCAGCATGCCCTCCTGAACCACTCAGGATTTGTTGAGATTTTGGAGTGCTCCCACAGATTACTGCAGGCATCTAACATAAACACATCTGTTAAAACCCATTTTGCATTAGTTTCTCAGCATTGTCATTGGAGAAGTGTAGGCTCTTCCAAAGTCTGCCTGTCCCCATTGTACATAGATAGGGTAGTGAGTCAGGGTGTTGCCTTGAATCTGACATCAGCTTCCCCAGTTTCAGCACAGAAAGCATCACTCAGACAGAGAGAGATCTGCAAAATAGGGTCTCACAACTATTGGCAATATGTAATTTCCATGACTGCCCACTACTAGAGGTGTTAAACAGATCCCAGATGTGTACTTCTAGAAAAGAAAAATGTGCAATTCTTATCTTAGCGTGCGTACAGATTTATGGCAATGAAGTAATCTCAAAACAAAAATAATGTTTTATCAGAACTTGGAATAGGCATGATATGCCAGCATGCATCCTTTTTATAGTTTGCAGAAAGGATGCTACCTTTGCAGTCAGGCTTCCTTTCCATTCCCAGTCATCAGCCATGGCAGAGCATGACTCCTGCCTTGTAGTAATGTCTGTATCCCCAGAGACAACAGGGCTTTTGTTGGCCAGGGTGCACTCTCAGGACATGAAAAACATTGGTTCAGGTTTACTCTGACTGATGATAAGAATGCAGGTCTCCAACTTTCTGTGTGTATGCTTTACCCAGTCAATCACTACGACACAGTTTTGTATTACTTTGACAGTAGCTTAGGTGAGTCTGAAGAACATACCTTGTCCAAGGGCCTATGCAAAGCTCCCGCTAATCTATGCTATGCTAATCTCAGAGGAGCAGGAATACCCAAACTGGTGTGATGCTCTAGACTACTATGCTTCAAAAGCATATGTGCTGGTTTTAGTAACAACTGAGGAGGCATGGGGATATGCTGTGAATCTTAGCTACCATTACCTAAATTAAAATGTAGACAGAGTTTAGACAGCTCAAGCGTGACTCCTCTGACCATGTGCATCAGCTTTCTGCGAGAAGGATTTGAGCCATGTTACCAATTTACTTGACAGTGCTGTGAAGCTAAATAGATGAGTAACTGTGAAACATTTTGCCAGCATAGTAATGGGGGCTGTAACTAGTAACTAGAGCTATCACTTTTGTAGAAAAGATTTATTGGTAAACACATACAGCACTCACACATACACTAACTAATCTTCCTAGGTTGACAGTTAATGCTGGAAGTGAAAAACAGTTACTGCTTCTCTGAGTGAAATAAACCAAGCCAGTAAAAGCATTAGGGTTTTTACATGTATAAAGAAAGTTATAATTAAAGACATAATAAATGTTACTAGTATTGACAGATGGTTTCTATGTAAGCCTGTCCTAAGACAGAAACACAATCAAGGAAAATCAAAATAGGTCTTTTGTTTTATTCTGCTCTAGAGAGGTGGATTATTAAAACCAGAAGGACCATAATGTGAGCACTTGGCAAGACTTTCAGCTCTCCACTGCCCAGCTGATTGTGACTGTATTGCTTCAGCATTACTTGTGACTTTTCTGAATAAACATTTTAAGTTTTTAACAAAGTATGGCATTTGTTCCAGCAACTGAAAGGTAATTTCTCCCTTTCCAGAGCAACTGGAATACACTGAAATAAAGATTCTAGATTTTTAATATAATCTCGGGGTTTGCTATAGCATTTTCTGAAATCTCCTAAGAGATAATAGCTGCATACAAAGAATTAAAATGAAATAATGGAAGGTAGATGAAACAGCCTATGATCTGAGTGAGTAGAAAGGGCAGATTAATCTTCTCAAGATGCTAGTATTTGGGGGGACAGGAAATCATATGTTTATAAATGAAAACTTGTTCTTGGAGCAGGAATCAGAACCTAGATTTGCCCCTGTGATCACTGTGGCCACCATGGTTGCATTACAGTTAGGACCTCTCTTGTTCCCCCTCCCCTGCCCAACCAGCAGCAAATCCCAACCATTGAAAAAAATACCATAATGAGCTTATGTTCTCTGCCCACAGTAACCTACAGCCTGGTAGTTAGGGCACGTTCCTTCAAAGAGGATATAGGTTTGAACTCTGCCTGATCTCAAAATCATTAACCATGGATACCCATAAATCTGAGGAAATTACTAAAAAGAATGCCCCCTATACATAGGTCAAGATGAAGGCTTTTGAGCTGTTAACCTTCTCTGCATGACACAGGGGTAATCCAAAATTAGAACACAAATCCACAGCAGGGACAAACTTTTTCATGGGCCAGGGGAGGTAGCTCCACATCCTTGCATGTCAATGGCTGCAAGTTGGAGATTGGTACATTTGGGTGCCCAGCTACCAGGCAGGTAACAGCTGTTTTCAATTTACTTGGCAACTCAATTTTTTTCTACAATCTGACAGCTAAAGTTTATTGAAGTTTCCAAGGTCTGCCTTAAGACCCAATTTTGCTACACAGGATTTCCCAGAGAGGAGAGAACAGAGATCCTTTTTAGGAGAGAGGGAGTAAGAAACACTATTTTTAATATACTGACTCTGCTGATTATCATTTCATCGGTGTTTTGAGTTGCTGCACACATGCTTAGACATTTTCCAGCAGCATAGTTTTGTATTTAAGTAAGTAATGCTACAGTTTGATCTATTTATTTTCTCTCTACTTACTTTACTTATGAAATACACGTATACGCAGTATGTTATTTCTAATGTATGCTCACATACTTACCCAAACAGTGTACTGGGGTTCTGGAGTACCGCAGTCTTTTGCAAAAATATAGGAGCAATTTCCCGGAAAGTAGTAGTAGATGCCATCAAATGTTTCAAAGTGATACTGTCCCCATGACTTGCAAATCCCATCTCGGTCCTTACCAGTGTTAGGAACTGGAAAGAACACACTGAGTTTACAACAAGCACGCATGGTATTCAAAAATTGACAGGTGGCAAAGGTGTCCACTGAAGTAAATGCTTAGAAGGGAAATAAGAGCTTATAAACAAAATGGACAACAAGGATGAAAGATAACCTCACTTCTTCAACTTTATTTAAAGTCAGTACTTTTTTTCTTTCTTTTTTTTTTTTTTTAATCTTTAGAATGCAGTTTTAGTCACATGTAATCATTGCAGGTTTTGGATTTGCTTTGGTAGAGGCATTTTAATTCTAAGTAGAAGCAAGAGATTAAAGTCTACTGAAGATCCAGAAAGATGATTCTTGCTAAAGGAGATTCCAGAAACCAGTGCATTGAAAGAGTTAATTATTTTATTTGCAGTAGGTCACTGCTAGAAAAATGCAGTGACTTTTTAGTTGTTCAGTTAACTATAAAAAAGCTGGCCAGCCGCTGACACACTAGACAGTGATCTGTTTCTTATGGCATCTGTGAATCACCATACACCAAATGTTAAAACGTAGGCATTTGTGACGGTGCTCTGTATATTTCCCTAACATATAATTTTAACCCCCCTGTCTTCTAGTGGATAACATCCCTACTACAAAGGAATCATAAAAGTGCTGTTAACAATATTGTTTTAAAAACTTTCCTCTTAAATCTTACTTGAACCCAAAACTTGACTCTTTTGGTCCCAGACTTACCAATTTGGCACCTGCTTCCTTGAGCCTGAAATAACTGACAATCACAGTCACCTGCCTCTGTGCAACCTGCTCCATTAAGGCACTCTGGAGAACATGAACCTGTAAGCAAGGACAGCAGCCTTTTAGCAGATACAGCATTCTGCAAACAAATTGAGACCCACATTAAATTTGTTTATTGTAAATTCATTAGCAGCTGTATTAGCTAAGAAAATTAACCAACAAAAATCTCCAGTTTTTATCATTTACTTAAATTTATCCTTTGTGTTTCTTGGTTAAAAGACAAGGTTCTCTTTTGGTCTGAGACTTGTACACTAACAAAGGAGCAAAAGGTCAACCTCCTCCCAGCAAACAAAAGGTCAAGTTCCCATGTAAAGAAACCAAATCCCAGTCCTCCTGATCTTGAAATACACAGGACACAGATTATTCTAATTGTCCAAATTCAGCACAATTTATGCATATGTTCAACTCCTCCCTCCAAGGCTTTACAGCAAAGGGTATATTCAGCTTATGAACAGTCTGGAATGCATAATTTACAAAGTCAAAAACAGATAAAAATAACCCTCCACGCATGCTAAAACTTTTAAAAGGTTATTTCTGCTTAAGAGGTGACTGGAGTCAGAGACTTAAGATTCCATGGGAATGGCTTGTTTTATGTTATAATTAGTAATTGTTTCTAAATGCAGTTTCATTAATGAGTTATGTGGTCTGCTTGGACGCTAAGACTTCACTGTCTACTAACCATTCACTGAGGTGGGTCTAAATCATAGTTCCCCAAAAGTGAAGGAGAAAGGAAATTTCAAATCTCAGGGTTTGCAGATAGTTGATTTCCTTGTTGGGGAGGAATTAAAACCCTAGATACAAACATTTACAAAGTTGCTTACAGAGATTTAAAAAACATTCCAGAAAGCAGGAAGGCAATGAAATAAATAGGCCCTTCCACACCTAATGGAAGCCACTGTAAGCTACTAGTGATGCTAAATGGGAACAAAACTAGACCTTTACAGTAAAGCTTACTTTTGAATGCTTAGTTTTGAATTTTTCCCATTTAAGAATTGCTTTCCAAATATGCACAGATACCCTGAAAGTACAAGGCAAAAATACTGTTTATAGAACAGCATTAATGTGGAAAACTTTTTTGCTGTTACAACTATGAACTATGAATTATATATATTCATTGAGATGGAAAAACACACCTACCCAGGCATACATATTTTCCAAGGATACTGAAGTTCAGTTGCATACAAAAAACATTTCTGCAAAATAACTTGGACCTGCTGTAGGTGTTTGGACAGTGCCTGAACCCCTCTAGGAGTAACCCTGTGCTCATTGTCTGGGTACAACTGTACATACACATAACCAGATCATGCCTCTCAGACAAAATTACATCCTCTCACAAGGACAGAAAAAGTGGTAGTAAGAAAATTGTACTAGAAATAAACTTAAAAAAAAAAAAAAAAAAATCAAAGGATTAGCTTAATTAGCTGTTCAGATTTGGTCATAAATCATTATTTTGAAAGTCTAATTTCAGTGGGAACCATATGCTATTTAACATGGATAAAATGAAGTAATGAGTTAGTGTGTTGGGTTTTTTTTAGGGGACAAAACCACTGGCAACATGGGAAAGTAACAGGAAGGCAGCGTGTTCAGGGGCATCTCCTCCTGGGACGAGCAGCACTGACCTCCCGGTGGGCTGCGCATCAAGGTCCCGTGCAGGTGTGACCGAGGAGAGGCAGCTCGAACCTGACAGAAACACAAAAGGAAAATCAGTGTGTTTCTGCTTTATGAATGCACCACTATGAGCCCAGGGACTTGCAGCAGCATTGAGTGAGGACTTTGAGGGTTATTTTAGCACAGGAGAGAGATTTGTGGCTGGTCCAGCACAGGGCATGGCCTCAAGTGCTGTGATTGGCAGCCCAGACTAGCAGGAAAGGCAGTGACTGCAGCACCTGGCACTGTGGGGAAGGGAAGCATGGTTTCTGGGGGACAGGGAAGGATACATCTGTGCCCTGGGGTCACTGCTGGCCTCCTCTCCATGTTTTCTGCTTCACCAAAGGCAACAAACCAGCAGGGCTCCACTGGGAGAGATTTGTGTTTACATTCGGGAGGAAGAGTGAGGGCTCAGACAAGACTCTTGCCTTTTTTGCTTCCGTCAAATACCAAATGTTTCTCCCCTAACTCATGCCCTGTGCCACTCCCCAGTCATCTAACTGTGGCCACTTCAACTGTGATGGATTTCACATCCCCCTTGAGATCCTTCAGAACTCATTTAAGCTGGTCTCAAACAAAAAAAGGGGGGGGGGGGGGGAGGGGGGTGAGAGAGAAGAGATCTGCCTGATCTGCATCCTGTCTTGTATAGGAACAGGGGGACTTGGGACTGTAAGGAAGTCCTGGATCTGACCCAACACTCTGCTATTGCAGTTTGTCGCGTCACATCATCTCTTCCAAGAACTAATCAAGTTCCACGTGACAAGCACTCTGGGGTTTTTGCCCCGACAAGTACGGTTGGGAAGTTTACCAGGATGAAGTGCTGGGCAGTTAAATATTTCCCCTGTACATTTATTCGTGGTCATTTAAAATCTTTTTGTTTTACAAAGCTTAGCCCTTTTTCTTAAATAGCTCTTCATTCCTGCTTTGTTTTGTTGCTTTGTTTTTTAAAAATTCCCTCTCTGCTGTATTACAAGAAAGCAGTTACCCTTCCATGCTCCCCACACGTCTAACACCAGCCTTCAGCAGTACAACAGAGCAAAGCAACTTGTTTAAGTCTTCATTTGCAAGATACTCTTTCTTCACTCCTTCTGCTAGTACTTCTCCATGTCTGGAGCTTAAACTAATGGATCTTGGCATAAACACAACAGTACAGTAAATGGTTCAGGTGAAGTCCCACCAATGCCTCATGCAGTGACATAAATACTTCCCTCCTCCAACTGGAAATACTTTGATGCACCCAAGTAGCACAATTTGTCTAAAATCAATCTGAAATGGACTTCACCAGCTCACCAGAAAGCTGTTCCAGGGTCCATCATTAGCCAGAGATGTTCCCCACCACCCCTGCACAAAAACACCCCTCTTCATATTCTCTCTTGGTTACCCTGAGCCAGGCCTCTCAGCAAAGAAGCTTTTTGCTTTTGTGCTGTTTTGGGGAGATAGAACTTATTTGCTCTCCTATTGAGCACACCTCTGGACCACCATCAGTTCCCAGAGCCCATTTCCCTCAGAAGGTGTCTTCCTAGTGAGGAGAAGAGGTATGACTCACCTCAGTGTTATATTTCATACTGGCTACCTTCTAACTTGGTGAGGAGACACAAAATTCTCCAAGGGACATAGAGAAAATGATTTGTGGTTCTGTTGCAGCCTGCCTGCAAGACCCTGAGAAGAGTCTTTGGGCTCCATGCCTGCCCCTGTAGAAGAGGGCTATAACAGCTGCTTGGGCTCTGTAGCCCAAGATGTCTACCCACAGGGGAATGAGTTTCCCCTTATACTACTAAATTTTAGTCAAACATCACCTTTGTGCAGCATAAGGCAGCAGTACAGAGCGTGGAGTGAGGAGGGACAGACCTTAGGCTGCAGTGGTAGGACCCGGGCCTGGGCTGGAACTGCCACCATCACCACACCACATGCAGGCTCCTTGTCTACAGCCATCATTGTGCTTTGCATCAAACACCAACAGCTTTCTAGGGCTTTCTGTTTGCCTTCACAAAAGGCAGAAGAACCACGGTGTTATTTCCCATGGTATGCGTCAGTCGGTCTATCAGGGTGGGTGATTCAGAGAGCGTTTCGCCAAGAACAAATGAATGTGTGAGGCCATGGGTCTTGGCTGGAGGTGAGCAGGTAGGGAACAGCAGCTCCTCCTCACTGTCCTCCTGTTACCACAGCCTTGCTCCTTACAAAGGCCCCATTGTAACATCAGCAAAGCCCCAGAGCAGAAAAGGGGGAGGCTTTCCCCACCATCCCCCTTTCAGAGGTATAACCTACCTCTGCTGTTAAGAGATCTCTTTTCTGTCGAGTTGCATTAAACTCATTTCTGGAAGAAAACAAAAAGGAACCTGTTTAATCAAAGGTCCCTGGAACAGCCTGAATAAGCAGCTCCCAAGAGAGAAGCGTTTCTCTCTGATTACCATCACTTTATCAAAGAGGTCTTTCTTGGCTTAACATTTAAAATGGTGATTTTTTTTCATGGTCTCATTTTACAGAATTCAATAGTGCTCCAATCTCTGCTCTCAAACATGGGATGCTTTATTAGGGAGGTACATAGGTCTTATGAGGGAGAGGTAAGCAGGCAAAATAAGCTTTTATGACAGGATACAAAATTGCAAAGCAGTTTCATAGGTACCTGGCAGTGTGTGTGGCAGCAAGTTCCCCCAAGTATGATTTGAATATATTGCGATAGGGCTTTAAATAGCAAAAGATGGCTTGCCAGCTATAGCTGACTTAAATTTGCAATTAAGTTTAGAAACAAGGGCAACAGGCTATAAAACATACTTAGTTTTATCAACAGTCCAAGGTGGCATATCATTTGATATGCATGTGTGCTCACTAGATACAGAGGTCACTAGACATCCAAAGCTATGTCCAACTGGACACTTCTACTAAAATTGATGGCATAGTTCCCATTTAATTCAATGGGATCAGGAACATTCCCTAGTTTGGGTTTTGTTTGGATTTCAGCTTCTACATGAAAACTTGTATTGAAAATGTTTATTTTATGGCTGTATAGCACTTAGTTTTCTGTGCTTCAAATAGCAGCTAGGATTTTATCATGCAATTAAAATTGTAGAAGGATACTCATTTAATGTATTTTTCCAGACATAAAATAATGATCTCATCCTGGTTTCATTCCATTATTCCACTAAGCTTTCTTGAGACCATAGAAGTATCATTTTTCATAAGTGCCTTCATTTTTCAAATAGAGGATCCATGCCTGTTGTGTAAATTCTTTGAAAAGAGATGTAAACATTCTGAAAGTGTGTTTTACATCCAATGCACATGTACTTGACATCTTACATGTCAAATTCAAGGCTATATTTTACTTTCTAACTTATGCTATATCAGATAAGTCTTATATGTTTTTGTTTTATTTGTAGAACTTGACAAATATGGAATAAAAACTTACCTTGAAGTTCTTCTCAAAAGAGAAAGCTTGCAATAAGATCCTGTAGATTAAAAAGTCATTAAGTTAAATGTTTTTCTACAAACTCACTCTGCATTTGGCAAACAACACTACTGAAATTTATTCTTTAAAAAATAGCTAATGATCCTGAGTTTTCCAGAGCACTTTTACATAAACTTTTTTCTCTTCCTAAGGGACCTAGCAACAGACGCTTTCCTTCCTGATAGCTTGATTCTTTCAAGGGCTTATCAACCCCAGTTTTCCATGGTCTCAACTCTGGTAAATACTACCACCAAAAAGAGAGAAGAGTTCTTAGTTGTTCAGGGGCTCAGACTAAATCTGATAAAATTACGGAAGGTAATTATAAGTACAAGGGATACTCAGAGCTATCCAGAATCAAGCTCCTTCAGCAGTTAGGTGTAATCATTTTCTGAATATTACTTGCAAAATTCAATTGTAATCAGGTTACACTCTTTCTCAGATTATCTTAGAAATCTTCATAATGGCTGCAAAGAAACTATCTGCAAGACCCATCTGAAGTGAATATACCAGTTAAAAATAGGATTGTTTCTATAACCAGAAGAGCAATTATTTATTCTAGCATTCCAAAAATGCTTAAACAAAGTGCAGGTGCAGTCTGATGAAATAAAGTCATACCTCGTTGAAATTCATTACCTGCTTACTCATCTGACAGTAGTGGCAAGAAATAAAAGAAACTTAAACATAGTTCCTTTATAATTATTTTGTAACAAAATTCAGACATAGAAAATGTGTCTTTTTAAAAAATAAGAGCTATATTTTAGCTTCAACACCTGTCAGAGAGAAAGGAGATATGTAAAATGGATTATTTAACCTATGTTATTCTTTCATGAATTCCAAGAAGGGTTAAAAATATTGTTTGATAATGATAGAAAAAGAAGGAGCTGTATTAATAAAATATTTAGAGAACTCATTTTAAAAGTTAGTATTTCTTCAGAAATGGAATAAAGTTCTTACCTTGCAAAGAGGACAGCAGTGAATGAAGCAAAAATATACTCCACGGTATCATTAAATTCAGCTTTCCCACAATGTTCATTTCAGTATAATTTGGTAATAGGAAATTTATCCAAATTGATGGCTTTGATTATGATGGCATCTTATAACTACGTATTCCTACAGTGTGTTTAAATCCTTTCAAAGATAAACAGTTGGATGCATTATTTGAAATAATACAACGCAAAAAAGGAAAAAAGAAGACATCAAGCTTGGTAGATACATACAGCTTCAGGAGCTTTGCAAATGTTGCATACAACTTTCCGGCTGCATGTCTCTCATTAGTAATGCATGGTAACTCCTCAGCAGAGTCTGTATTAGTTACACTTTCGCTAGACCTGCAAGTATTACTCCTCTGTTGAGCTCAATTGGCCCTTTATAACACAGAAAACAATGACAGAAAGAAATTTTGCCATGTCATGATGGTTTGAGAGATCCTTCAGTTGTCATTACACCTTTGTGTGCTTTGCAGGTTGCGTTGATCTCTGCCCTTTGCTTCTTATAGTGAAAAAATTTAGCAAGAACCTCCAGTTATGTTAATGCATAAAATATAACCAGATTATTTCAGAGATTAACATATGAATGTTCCTCATCTGTTCCAAAAGGAGAGACACAAAATTCCATCAAACAACACATTTGGATTCTTAAGAATATTTGAGATACATTCTTGTATATAGTTTGCTCCTGTCACAAAATAAAAATTCCCAGAAGATAATTGTACTTCACTTTCATTAAAAAACTTGTTTGGAAATTTTCATACTACCAAAAAGGAGAAAGAAGTCAACGGAGCCAAGGGGCTTTGTTTCTAATTTTCATTAAAATGGAAAAGTGTAACTTAAACAAAATTTAACATGAACATATATTAAAATGGAAAAACCTTACCCACTTTACTCTAAACATTAATAGAATCATTAAAAAGTGCAGTTTTAATGACACATATAACGGTAATTGAAATTACTGCAATTCACTTTCATTTGCAAAGCCTATCTTTTGCCTTATACTTCATTCCTCCTAGCACTTTGTAGGATGCTGGGAGCATTCTGCACAAGGTGGTTGTGGAACAAAATAAAATTCAGAAGTTTTGTGTCTCTCTCAGGTACAAATTTCTCCCATCAGCTCTTTTAGCCCTTTCTCTTCCCCTCTCCCCTGATGGACTGGAAGAGAGGGCAAAGGAAAACACACAACCTTTTCAACCATAGTCAAAGACAAGTCCACACAGCAGTACCCATGCAGGTTTAGGATCACTGGTGGCCTAAGGACAATTATTGCAAACTGATATAATTTATTGCAGTACACTATAGTTCCACTATTTCTTAAGTTTTATTACTGACTGTATTTAAGTGAATCTGGATGCAGTTTTCTACAAATACATACATGCACAAAATATTTACCAAACAGCCATTGAAATGGGTTATCTGTCCATCTTGTGTTTCATTATTCTGTAAATCCTAAAGGAAACTTACTTACACAATTCACATTTCAAGGAGATTTTTGCCTTGTTTTTACTTTTGACTAATTCCAGGCTGCTCCCACTCACTGAATATGCAGCCAGTCTGCATTTTCCAGCTTATTTTATTCTGCTCCACAAGATCCCAAACCACTCCAGTCTGCAGACTGAAGTAAAAGGATTGAGCTCCTTATCCAAATTAACACACTAATGTAGTCATAGTCACAGATTGCAAACATTTAATGGGGGCACCTACCCTGTAGGAGGTGGCAGGGGCTAATCAACATTTCATGCTCTCATAAATCTCCTGTTAGAGGATGATGCCTTGAGGTTGCTGTCAAGCTGAGATGAACCCAATACAGCATTAGAGTTTCCAATTTCCATTACCAGTCTCTGAGTTATTTTCCTCTGAAGCTATGTCTGATGTAGAAAACATTTCAAACTCTTGTAAGAAATCTGATCTGGGATTCTTCCACTCCTCAAGATGATATTTCACACCGTGTTTCATATGTGGCATCAAAAATAATAAAACTTTCCATTAATATAAATTAACTCTTTTAATTTAACAGAAGCCATTAAAATGATTGTTTGTTTGTTTGATTTCAATTTTTCTATAGTAAAGTTGAGGTAATATACAGTGTTAGTATTTCGTTGTTGTTTGACTTCTAATGTCTTAAAAGTAGAACAAGCCTCTGCAGCTGTAAAGGGTCTTTTTAAGAGTTAGAGCAATAGGTTTCATTAGGTCTGGATATCTCTGCTCAAGGCAGGGTAGGAAATAGCACAGTCCCAAGCACATGAAGGACATTAGCTAATAAGGAAAAAGAATTATTCATCCAAGTATACTGAACTGTAGCTCATAGAACTATATTAAGAGAGAAAAAAAAAAAAAAAAAAAGAAAAAGAAAAAGAAAAAGAAAAAGAAAAAGAAAAAGAAAAAGAAAAAGAAAAAGAAAAAGAAAAAGAAAAAGAAAAAGAAAAAGAAAAAGAAAAGAAAAAAGAAAAAGAAAAAGAAAAGGAAAAAAGAATCAAATTATATTCAAGCAATGACAAATTATCTACACAAGTAGTGGAATACTCGCAGATTGGGACTTCTGGACAATGTGATCAGAAACAATACCTTAGAAAATAATCACTTTGGTGAGAAAAAGTACACAGTACAGAACACACGTTGGCCTACACTTAAAAAAATCTGGTGTCATTTTTCAAGTTATAGATTTTTCTTTCAAAATTAAGTCAGAAGTTTTCAACACTAATATTTGCTTATTACCATCAAAACAAATTTGCTCAAGATTTTCCAACATAACATTTGAGATGACTTAATTTTATATACAGCTTATACATTTTATCATGATTATAAATAACGGCTGAAGAAATAACAGCCTTCAGTTATCTTGGGTTCAAGCTTGCCCTGTTTTGGATTTGGATCCATTATCATCAGTAACAAAACATGGTACTTTTTAGAGCTCACACTCCAGCCTTAATTGAAGTGATAATTGAGCACTGTGTGCAGTTTGGGGCACCAAAGTACAAAAAGGATGTAAAATTATTAGAGAGCATCCAGAGAAGGGCTACAAAGATGGTGAAGGGCCTAAAGGGGAAGATGTATGAGAAGACTGAGGTCACTGGGCCTGTTCTGCCTGGAAAAGAGGAGGCTGAGAGGAGGCCTCATCGCAGCCTACAGATTCTTCACGAAAGGGAGTGAAGGGGCAGGCGCCGATCTATTCTCTTTAGTCACCAGTGATAGGACCCACGGGAATACTGTCAAGCTGTGACAGGGGAGGTTTAGGCTAGACATCAGGAAGAGGTTCTTCACTGAGAGGGTTGTCACACACTGGAACAGGCTCCCCAGGGAAGCAGTCACTGCACCAAGCCTGTCAGAGTTTAAGAAGCGTTTGGACTGTGCACTTAGACACATGGTTTGAATTTTTGGGTAGACCTGTGTGGTGCCAGGAATTGGACTCGATGATCCTTATGGGTCCCTTCCAACTCGTGATATTCTATGATTCAATGGTATTTTCAATGAATAATTAAAGTGGGGACACATTCCAATGTGTGTGCCTGATCTTCCTAAGAATTTATATCAGCGAAGCTCATGAAAGAGCTGGGTGATACGGTTAGGGGCATTTCTTCTGTTCCAAGAACTACCTCCACAGCTGCTCAAAAACCTCACTAGGGGCTTGAAATCAAATTGGTTTTATTTCTTTGTGGAAGGGTGTCCTTGGCCAGAGCAAATGCTTAATCATCAGAGCTTGACTGACATCAGGAAAAGGGAGGGAAAGGGGGAAAGAAGAAAAGGGAAAAGGGGAAGGAAGATTTTTATGAAAATGTTTTCTCCTTACATATTCCCACAGTTTAAAACTTCATGTTAATTACCCTTCTGCAATGAAGTTAAGCCCTCTAGTGGTTAATCGGCCAACAACCATTTAGAATAAAGATCTCCAGCCTTCCACCACCCAGGCAGACACTAGTCCAATTCCGCAAACATTTCTCATGTAAAAAACAAGTTTGTGGGAATGACATCACCCTCCAGGATTAATAGGGCATTTTCATAGGATCAGAGTTCAGTTCAGAAAGCATTTTTATTATGTTAAGAGCTTTTTGTCTGAAGAAATAACACACAGATATCATCTCTGGATATATTAGTAGCAATGCAAGCTTTATTTTCAGCCTTTCCATAAAAGAACAACAAAACAAAACCCCCCAGTTGCTACAAGCTGCTCTGTGGGCAGAAAACTGATAAATCAGGTTTCCCCATAACTGTGAAAACACCTCTAAGGTTACTGGCACTGGGTATTCCGTTTCCCCTGCCCCTGAGTTTCACATCCCAGGAACTCTGTATCCCCCCCTTTTCCCCTGCATCTGACTGGTCTAAGAGCTCAGCAAGAATCAGTTTTGGACAAGCCACAGCATAAGGTACGTATGTGCCAACTGGCAGGCTAGTACACATTTCCTAAGCCCTGAGTGAGCCATTGCTTGTCAGTCACCACACGAGCCAAACAACTAAAAGGCTTATTTTTCCTCAGCTGAAACTAATTAACATCTATCAAGATGCCAGTTTTCACAAAACTCACGGGAATTCAGTAATCAAATTTGAAGTTATCCCTACATAGCATCTTTTCCTTAGAAAGCCAGGCTGCAAGTCAGAACACTGGAGTTCTCAGCAGTCCAAGAGCCAGAGTACTTTGTGAGCAACTCTTACAAGGTACAGACTCTGAGCAACTTGCTGGACAAGAAATGGGTCACACTGAGGATGCAGAAGGAAGGGACTGAGGAAAGCAAACTATTCATCTTGCCAAAGAGACAGCAAGTGTCTGGGATTTAATATATCATTCACTTAGCATAAGACAAAAAATCCTAGTATTTCAATTGGCAATAGAATAGGCAACAGTCCCCTCCAATGAAAGTGTGAAAGGTTTGAATAAGTTTTCTACTTCTATTCAGGTCATGAATTGAAGGATTTTGTGGCAGACACTTGACAGCTAAAATGAGAGATGGATGGAGAATTCTTTTTCAGAAAGAATTTGTTCAAGTTACACGTTTAACTCCTGAGTAACTACACTTCAGTGAGAGTACTTTAAATAAAAGCTTTATCCATAAAAGGCAAAAAGATAACAAGTGCCAATGATTATATATATAAAAAAAAAAAAAAATCTATGAATAATCATTTTCCTAAACTAGAGCAAAAGGACAATATCATGCTATATCTCCAGTTCCCCAACTCAACTCAAGGAAGTCAGTTTAACTTTGTATAGACTTACACTGAAATAAAAAAGTTAAGTGAGAGAAGAAATACCACATTTCATAGAAATCCGGACAAAAATCTGGAGTATCAAGATGCTCATATAACAATTTCAGTATTGTCATACAAGCATACAGCAGACAAAAAAAAATATCCAGATAGAAGAGAGCAGTAGGGCAGAAGCTAGGCTATTGGTTGATTTGTCCTCAATGTTTCTTCCAGTCCCTCTCCAGATTGGTTTCCAAACAGCAAACAACAGCATAGGGCTGTTTTCATGCCTGTGGGGTCAGCTCATTTCCAAGGTCTCATTCAATCACTTACAACAAGGGACAGAATTAGCCTTTCCAACAGCCTTGACACATCCCAAGTTTTACTCAGAACTTAACTCTTCCTCTTCCTAATCAGACCACATCCAAAATGAAAATCCTCAAAGCTTCAAGAGATGGGAAACTGGAACTTCTCCAACATTTTATGTTTCATAAACACACACACTAGTTATGCTCTTCCAAACTACTGTCAGATTTTCAGCTCTGAATTTTTCACATGTATTTCCCTAAGGACTTCAATCACCTCACCTAGCTCATGACATGAGCAGTCTGGCTACCAAATGGATTTTATTATCATTAGATACAGTTCTCCATGTCTATATCCACCTGTGTTTGTAATGAGCAAACATGGCCAAAAGATGAAGTGAGCCCCAATGTGTTTTGTAAAACAAAGCTCTTTTTATGTTTTACAATTACAAAAAGCTATTTTTGAAAGTAAGTTGTGTTTACTTCAAAAGTTTCCTATATTTAGACATACTAATCCAGAAAACTGCCTCTTACTGTCTGGTAACAGCTCGTAGGGCAAGAGGTCATTCTCTTCATACATGAACATATATAATTACTTTGGTTTTGACGATGTAAACTTTAAATAGGAATTTTAAAATAGTGTCTGAATATACACTTTAGACTATGATGAGGGAGTTGCCCTCAAGGTGGTGAATTATTTGCCTCACGCATGCATCAACATAAGCAGTACGTGCAAATGCAGTGCTGTCACTTAATATTCCATGTCCACATTAGGGACTTTAAAAAAGTGGTTATTTCACATTAATATATAATGGCAATAAAATTCCTTTGCAAGAACACTAAGTGCCAACCCCAAAGCATTCAGAGATACTTAATGCAGTATTACTCTAGAATGGCATACTAAGATCATGTAAGATATGCATTACCAGCTAGGAGTCAGACCCACTCCTACACATTGCATGCTGTCTGCAACTAGGCTTTAACAGACATTTTCACATGGTACTCATCTCCCCTCGTAACACCAGGACCATTCAGAACCCTGAAAAGGTCCGCATTTGTTTAGACTTAGCAGAAATGCAAAGTCCACTTCAACAAGCTGTTGCATGTACCCACCCCACCAGCCACCCTGCCCCCCCCCAAAAAAAAAAAGGATGTAAGCCTTTTATGTTCTGGTAATTTATGTTCTGAAATATATCCACAGCAGAAAATTGCTCTTCTTTCCCAAGACCCTGAAGTCTATCAAGACTTACCATGAAAGGATCAAAGAGAACTGATGAAAGCCCTCTGATTTTACTTTAATATCAATGGATTTATGAATCAATCTGAACTGAAAATCTATCTACCCATACAGGAAAAAAACAATTTATAAACACAGAATTTATCAAATTCTTATTTTTTATTGACTGTCACATAACTGTTGACCAATTTTAACGGTAAGACTTCTGGTAGCGTGCACGAGCTCCAGGTCCTCCAAATTTCTTGGATTCACAACGGCGAGGATCTGCAACCAGCAGAGTCCTATCGTACTGGATTAGGATATCCTTGATCTCTTTCTTGGAAGCTTCATCAACATCTGTTTAGAAAAAAAAAGATTTCAGTTTTAGAAACTTCACAAGGAACAAAATCTTGGCATTTTCACACCTATCAGAAGTAATACATTTCCACTTAAGGCTAATATAACAAACAAAACTCACGAACAAACTAACGAACTCACATTTTTGATAGTAAGCCACCAATGCTTTGGAAATAGCTTGACGGATAGCTGTTAAGAAAGAAGATGGATCAGTAAGGATTGCAAATATATTTAAAACTCAAAATAAACACAAAGTGCCAATTATCTGAGAAACTTGCTGTCTTGTTCTCTGCCAAATTGTCCTTCCCCTCCTTCATCTCCCCTCCCACATACTCCATGTGACCTTTATTTTGGCAAATCTGAAGAAACGTGTGCCAAGAGGCCACCCACAGTTCATTTTCTGATTCAACAACTGCTAACTAGCCAAGGTACATGGGCAGTCCTGACCACCTTCTTTAGAAACTTCAGTTTATCTTCTACCAGGCATGATTTTCAAATCCTTAAAAACACAGCTCTCTAACATGTCTATAATTTTCAGCAAGAATAAAAGTTTTTGGTGAGTTTAAATACTAAAGAGGCAAAACGCACAACAGGATGGCATGCGTAGTCGTCAGCTTTCCTCTGTAAGACAAGCCTGTAACGTACCCATCAGACCTCAAAGCAGGGCTATGGGAGTTACTGTAAACATTTTGTTTAGGATCCGTGTTTTGATGAAAAACTGAATTTTCTGAAAAATTAATGCAATCTACTTAAGAGACTGAAACATGTCCCTGCTCTTTAAGCAGCTTCAACTCCACTGATCTACACCCAAACTGTAACAGCAAAACAAATCTATCATAGGTAAAGAGCAACCCTATCTAATGCAGGTATGTTCTCAATCTACTCTGTAAGAACCACCACCTAGCTCTGCAAGTCAGATTAAAGATGATTCTGGACAACCTAAAAATTTAGGATTAAAGACAATTTCTAATGGTAAGTCCCATTCTCTGCCTTCCAAAAATTTTTGCGTAGAGGCACACTTCCAATTATCATGATGCAACATGCAAGATCCATTCCTCAAATCTCCTCACAATTTCACAAATGTCCTTAGTTCAACTTATTCCAGATGTTACAACTCTGCAAATAAAATATAACCACTATGTCCATACAAAAAACTGTATGAGTAGTGAAACCGAGATGCACAAGCTGCTACTCTCAACTCAGGCCTCTCACATGTGCGGTTTGACCTCTTCTATCCCACAAAGAAGGTTCCACAGAAAGCCTTACCGTAGATTTGCGCTACGTGGCCACCACCCTTCACACGGACTCTGATGTCAACACCAGCAAATCTTTCCTTCCCCAGGAGCAGGACAGGTTCAAGCAGCTAGGAAACAAAACACAATAAAAAAAGTTAATTTGTGATCAGAGACTGCAAGGACTAGAGCTTGTAGCACATTTACTAAGTGTGAAGTTACTAAACATTCTGAAAAGCAGAGCCTTAATTTTACAAGTACATGTCCCATGTAAATTGGACTTGTACATCTCTTGCAGCATTCTTTGACATCTACTAATACTACTGTAAAACTAAGTTGTTGGGTTTTTTATTTAAGTTTCAAAAGGTTGGACTCGATGATGTGAGGTCTCTTCCAACCTAGACAATTCTGTGATTCTGTGAAAAGGCCAACCAACCGTTTTATTAAGTTTTAACGAATCTTTTGAACAGGAAGCTTTGAAGTTTCCTGTTTCAATGTAAAAAATTGATTATCTCCTGAAAATACTTCTGACAACAAAACGCATGGTAACTGATTTTACATAATTTTGTTCCACAGCACTTCGTATCATTCATGCTCACTTGAGACTCTTTGTGTGTACATATGGATGTTTGCACGTATCAAAGTTAAGTCACCTTATACAGTGTAAATAAGGTATGTTAACCCAATTAAGCAAGAATCCCTCTACCAACACCATAATTATGACAGGAGTTTTCTGCGTTTTCTGCAGTGTTTATATTTCTACACACAAAAAATATTTAGTACTGTCAATAAGGCAATCAACTCTTCCATCCTCAAGTGATTAAGTGAATACAGGTATTTTAATATCCAAGCAGGTAGGGAGGCTAGGCGGATGCTTACTTTATACTGCAGAGTTCTGGGCTCAATCATTTCCAGAGGTCTTCCATTCACCTTAATGAGGCCATTTCCTCTTTTGCAGTGGGCAACAGCAGTTGCTGTTTTCTAGAAGTCCAAACACATGTTACTGAAGCAGTTCATTTTTCACAATAGCAACATAAAGTGAAATCTTCTGAAACTTTAACAATCTAAAATCTTTAGTTTCGTGCTGAATATTAGCACCCCTCAAAAAACAAGATAGTACCATTTCTAACGTTCCAACATATTAGAGTATTACAGCACCATCTTAACAATATTATATTTATCTGAGTGTGGGAGAAATACCCAATCCGTTCATCAAAACGGCAATTTTGTGGCCTAATTCTTCATAAAAGCTTGCTACCTACGACTTGTGGGGCGATGGGAACCCCCAGCGCAAGCTTTATTTCCCAATCTATTTAACACGACTCCCGGGCACCACAGCAGATGATCGGGGCCCTTCTACGGGGAGCCCCCATGAGGCTCCCTGAACCGGCGGGGCCGGGCCTGCTCCCTGGCGGCACCATCTCCGGCAGGCCCGCCGCCCCACAACACGTGGATGCTGAGCAGGCCTCTCCAGCGCCGACCCTGCCGCACGGCAGCTCCAGGGCACCACCCCCGGGACCGCACCGGGCTCCGCCACCCCGAAGCAGGGCCCGGGTGGGCGCCGAGCACCCGGAGGCCGCGGCCTAGTCCTGGGGGGGAGGCGGCGGGGGCGGCCCTCACCTTCCTCCCGAAGACCTGGACGCTCTGCAGGGGCCCCTTGGCTGGCATGATGACTCCTGCAAGAGAGAGGGGCGCGGGGTTAGCGCTGTGGGGAGCGGGGGGGGGACAGCGGGGCCCGGCGGCGGGGGGAGCCGGCAGCGCTCACCCTGCCTCGGCGGCGGCGCGGCGGAAAGGGCGCACGGGGCCGCCCGGCCGCGCCTCAGGGGCGGCCCCGCCGCAAAGCGCGCCGCGCTTCCGGCCGCGCGACGCAACGCCAAGCCTCCGCCAGGCTGTGCTTTACGGCAGCCATTGGGGGGGGAGGGGAGGGGGGCGCTGGTGTTTTTTTTTTTTAATAAATATGAAATAGAAACAAAATTCCTTTGTGAGAACGCTCAGTTCAGAGAGGATTTGTCCCCGGGGGGAGCTGCGCAGACCGTGCCCTGGGAGGGGTGTGGTGGAGTCACTCGCTTTCTGCGCCGAGTGTGAGCCACACGCAAAAGCAGCGTTATTAGTCCTCCAAATCTGTTAAAATGCTGGAGAACATAAACCATTAAACTTTGTACACTGCAGTCACATCACACGCTGAGTCACGTCCAGGCAGTTCTTCGTACCCTCATAAATACTCACCAACCATTACGTCTAAAATCAGAGTTCTGCTTACATTCAGGGATCCAAGCACACAGAGCATTGTCAAATTGACCTTTTATCTCCGTTTTCCTTCTCACTATGTCATAAAACACAGAATTTAAGTCATTTTCAGGCTGTAATACTTTTCTTCTACAGTTTGTATTCAGTATGCAAAATTCTCCAGAAGGACAAAAGCCGAAGCTATCAATTAAGCGAGGTCACGCTTCTTAGGTATTTTAAACAATAGAGATTTAGATTACTGTGATTACTGTGAAAGTTGACTGCTCAAATGAAACAATCGGTTCTTCTGTCTTTGGACAGAATTTTAAATACTGAACATTAGTCATCAGTCATGTGAGGATTTAAACAAGCACTTAGCTTTATGCAATTTGAGTGATTAGTTCTCTCCAAGTGAATAGTGCTGTACAGAGCATGTAAGATTTAGCACATCTCAAACCCTCAATTGTACAAAGCTTCAACATGTGACCTGAAAAGTTGGTGTTCTGTTTTTTTTTTTAAAGCCGTTTCTTAAGGAAAACTGTTTTTGCAGTCACACACATCTATCATCCATTCTTTCACCATCATCGGGGGGAGGGAAATGGTAGCCAGCTTGTTGGCCAATTTCAGTTAGTTTTCACCAAAGAATGGAAATTTCAAAACCAACTTAGTTTGTGCATATTTGGTGAAAATAGGTGGCTCTGTATAAGAGATCTTTTACTTGCATAATGAAAGCAGCTGCAGGAGCTGAGGTATTAGACATAACAAAACCTGTATTCAGATGAAGAAAGAAATGTATTACCTAGGTACTCATGTAGACCAAAATGTTCAGCTAAGACTTATGATCAACCCAAAGGTGAGCCATTACCAACTGAGCTTTGTTTGGTGTTCAGTATTTTAAAGGAACAGAAAGTAAATCTAAATCAGTTCCTTTTGTGGGTATTATCTGAGGTCTGCTAATGAAAAGCCATGTTTTAATACTAAATGCACCTTTAAAAAGTGTGTGTGTGGGCGGGGGGGGATTCAAATGTCTGCTGTATAAAGCTCAACTTTTGTAGGAATGCTTTCTTAGGTCCTGTAAAATTCATCCTCATTTGGGTATTAGTCTGCTGTACATTCTACCTAGAACTAAAAAAAAAAAAAAAAAAAAAAACAAAAAAAAAAAAAAAAACATTAATCCCAGAAGTCTGTTTACAAAGCTGGTAATGTGTCTACAAATATATACCTTTCCATTACAAAAATAAGTTAACCAGCGTATATTGGTAGCATAGTCTAGAAACAAACAAACAAAAAGGTTAAATGCTTTGTGCTGCTTACTTCCTTTGCTTTCTAGCATAATAATAGGAATAGGAACCAAGACATATTTCCTAAGTACCTACTGCAGGAATTACACTGCATTGTGGGAAGAGAGAATTAGATCATAAATACCACCATACACCAAAGTACTGAGAAGAAAGACTCTAAAAGGGAGGAGAGGGGGGGAATTTCAGGTAAGGTACTATACTTCTGAAAAAAGTCCAAGCACTAACAATATCCCTACTTAACTAGTGAGCACAGAACACTCTAAAATTGTAACATATCTCTAACATTAAAAAAAATTAATAAAATCATAAGTACCTTCAAGCACCCCCTACAGACTTGTTTTCACTTCCTTTATACTTGTAAAATAATTATACCTGTGGAATGTCAGGCACTTGTTTAGCACCCTTTTTTACTTTCCTTTGCACAGGTGCGAAGAGGCACACAGTATGCAAAAGCTAAGGCCAACAGAAATTAAAGTGTATTTGCTGGTAAGACACTTTTACCAGAACGAGCATTTCAAGAGAAAGTCGGAAGGCTTGAACCCGTCTTGCCAAGGCATTTTTATTATTTCCTAATAGGAGGAAAAATATTTGAATTTGGCTGCAGTCTATGTCCTTGATTTCACAGTGATTCTGCATTGTACTAACAGATGATATCTTGTGTATTTTTATACCAACAAGTATCCTACTGCTACTATTAGATCTTTTACATAGGATTTTAGTGAGGCTTTAAAGGATTGAAAGTCTCTCGCTGACTGACCTCCTCTACTGGAGCTTCTCTGACCTCATTGTGGGCATGAGATGTAGCATAAGACCAACAGTCCTCCCACAGACCAGGCACAGGTTCTTCTGCTCTGACAGTCTGCTGAAAAGAGCTCCTTGCAGGATGTAGCACAACGGGGGAATACAGCTTGTCTCCGGTTGTTTCCTCACTGTGCACAAAGGTTGTGTAAGTAACAGGGCTCCATGGGGAGGAGAAAAGAAGGGAATAGCAAGGGATGGGCAAGGGTGGCCCGAGCAGAGTCCATGAGCTGGGCTGACCAGAGCAGCATTGCGTCTGTTTGTTTGGAATTTGGCCAGGGTGGAGCACGTGGAAAACTGCAGTATACAATCTGGGTGTCAATCCACTATCCACCGGTACTGTGAGGCTGAAGTAGTGCAACTCATGCACCTCAGATTCATATATGTTAATTACCTGAATGCTAATGGAGATTTTATTTGGTGTCCTCGCACAGGAGTAAACATACTGAAGATTTTAGCTTTTTACACTTTAAATAAGATTGTAGTTACTTTCAAGTATTAAGTGATTGGACTTCTATGTGAAATCATGATGTTGGCTCTCCACTTGGACCTTGTCGTCTTCTAAGTCAAATTCATATATAAGTTCAAAAGGTAAACATTCCAGGAGGACAGTATTTTAACTTGCATTTACAGTAGCCACATATTTCTGCGTTAAGGCAACAAAGAGTCAAGGTCAATATGTTAACAAGGCCACCTGTATTGTGACTCTAAATTTCCTCATATTTAAAAGAAAGAAGGTACATGTAAGTTTTCTCCGTGGAAAATAAGTGTGAGAACTAGGGAAATTGTCTTCCTCATGTAATATCCAAAATATTACTAGAAAGGTGAGAACTACAGCAAAATATGGTCAGTTACTCCTATGTCATAGGAGTATAAATAATATAAAATAAAATAAAATTGTAGAAATAAAGGAGCATTTAAGGGAAACACAAAGAAATATTTATTCTATGTAGTCTGTAATCACATTCATGCCCTCTATCCAATGTCCCAGTTTGCAGTTGAATTGTATATTGTAGTGTTGGTGTTTTTGTTGTTGTTGTTGTTTTTTCCCATTAGAATGGATAGTTTTAACCAGGGATATTGCATGCATGATAAGTGTTGAAATAAATATAGCATGTTCTCCACAGTTTTTGCTTCAGACAGCAAAATCATCAATATAAGTTTCAGAAGGATTATGTCTGGTACAGATTTATATATTCTGAAAATCAGTGGTCTCCTTAACTGAGAAATATGAAGTATTTGGGGAAAGAAGATTTTTCTTTTTTTTTTTTTTTTTTTTTTTTTTTATGGCAGTTCATACAATCTGAAAGATCTGGGGACCAGAGTACAGTTCTCATATTATATTTTGCAACTGATGCATGTTTGATGATAAAGTATAATTAGCTAATGGATCCCATTATTTCTGATGCTTGCTTTTCACAGATCATGTTCATCCAAGCAGCAGCTGAAGAGTTTTCTAAACTCAATTAGTACAAGAATGCTGTGACCAATGGAAAAATGTTTGATGCTTGCCAGAAAACAAATCTTCCCAGCTCTTGGAAATAGTGTTCTGAAAACAAATAAGGAACACACAAGATTTTCATATTAATAAATATTATTTTATAAGAAAATATTTAAAATCAAAAGCTTTTTTTTTTTTTTTTTCCTATTTTCTTTTATTTATTTATTTGTTTGTTTGTTTGTTTGTTTTTAGTTTAGTTTAATTATTTTTCTCTAAGGAAGCTCTATATCAGAAGCTCTGGAAAATAGGATAAGCATTATCCTGACTGGTAAGAATACTGACTCCCATTCACAGATTATAAACATTTATGGCACACTGAGATTGAAAACTCAAGACAATTTTTAATGTAGAAGTTGACAAGTGACAAGCATATTAAAACTAAAACTTACTGCATGTAAATAATTACCAGTTCAATAGATCACTCGGGACCCACTCAGCATTGCTACTTGGGAAAAATGACTACTAGTGATTGTCTTGACTTTAGTTTTGAATGAATAGGAAAGCTGTTTCGGTACAATAAACAAAGTTTGAAACAAAGCCCATCTTGGATCTGAACATATAGACAGTCACTAAGGCACTGTTTCAGCTGTGGTGCCTGACTTGTTGCTAGCATCTGATATGTGAATTAAACTTATAACATGTGTCCCATTTACAATAGATGGAAAATGCATATATTCAATTAACATAGTTTAGCTGAAAAGCAGTAGTGTATTCACTGCTTATTTTAGAACATGTCGATATATTCAAGGCCAAAGTCTAAAAGTCAAGGCCTTACGTTTGGAATATGACATTGTCTATGTATGATCTCTCTTAAAGTCTACAAAGCTTTAGTGGAATTTATTGACAGTAAATTAGAATTATTAAATTCTTTTGTACATCCACAGAAGCTGCACTTAAGTATGTGCTTGAGGTTATACACTCACACTTTTATATATCAACAGGAATTAGAGTTGTAAGAAGCTGACTGGGAAACAACCCAGTACCCCCAAGCTACACAAATAAACTAACAAGTAAATAGAATCACGTACATGAAACAATTTATTTTTATAGAACAGAGTTGCATCTCCAAGCTTCCTGCTGTATTTTGCTGCCCCTGGAGGCTGACTCTCATTTTAGTTCCCTTTTTTAGAAACTAAACACAGCAGGGTCCAGTGGGATCCAGCTGCCCTCTCTCAACTCTTCTGCAGAGAGAGGAATTGTCCTGGGTCTTAGCTTCCACAGGCCTGTTGACATCCTTTCTGTTTTTCTGTGTTGAAGGAATTCAGGGAAGAGTGACTATAGAAAAGGACATCTATTTTGCACATTTTCAAAATACAGACTTCTTGCCCCAGTTGCTTTAGTTATGTTCACATTACAAATACATGATCACACTCCATGGTGTATGTCTACATTTAATCTTAAATCTCACTTTAGATGTAACGCATAGAGAATATGTATTCTAGGTAGATGAAAAGGTGTGATTATTGTTAGTGATTGTGTAAATACAGTTAATTATGCATAGACTTAATCTGCTGAAACATCAGTGATGGCTTAGAACAGAACGAGGTAGATTCTGTTAAGTTATATTAATCTTTACTTAGGTCATTTCTATTTCTGATTTTGAATCTGTTTGTTGTTTCAAGTGAAACATTTTCCATTGCCTGTGGTAAGAGGGCAGATAAGGCAGAAGTATCAGAGCTTATGAACTGTTGTATACTTACTGACCTGCGGAGAACTGAGGCATTTTCTCCAGAAACGGGAGCAGTTGAATTCTGAAGGAGAATGAACCCTTTTGGCAAGGCTTTGTAAAGGCTCTGTATGGAAAATCTTGTGTTTATGAAGCAGAGAGAGCAAGCAGAAACGTAGTGACCGTTCAGCTTGTAGTATTAAGGGAGCGCAATTATTCATTTTATTCACACAGGGATGAAAACTGGTGGGTTATCTGGACACTGCATGCTGCTAGGAGTCTTGGAATCATCAAAGCCAGCAGACTCCCTGCCTGGTGTAGATCTGACAAGGTGTTGATTACCTGCTGCCAGCTGTAGCTCTTGAGCTGAGACAGTTCGGTTCTCGATATCTAGTCACATGTTAATAGCCGATGCATTTTAAGTGAGCTGTCCACCCTAAGCTAGCATTTTGTTCAGGGATAGTGGTTAAGAAGTCTTAGGAACTGCTATCTCCAAGTTTCTCTTCTGCAGTACGTTCCTCCCCTGTTCCCAAGGGAATCTAGCCTGTAATATCTACCCACTAGCAGAACTACAAGCAGTTCACAGAAACACAAACACATGCAGTATTACAACACACGTATTAAAATGACTTTTTTTTTTTTTTTACAAGATCAAAAACAAATAGAAAAAATAAAGTGCTGTGGGAAAGCTTTTACCAAATAAAAATGTCTTTGGAGGCTTGATCATATGTGGGCCTGTGAATAACACTCAGGAGACTATAAACTTTAGACAAACCAGATGGTCAGACAGCAAACCAGATGGTTTTATTTATGCAGACAAAGTTCACATTTAGTGAGGTACTTTGTTCTTCTAGAGAAGGTTTCACACACAAAGTAGAAGAGTTATATACATGGCAAATGGTGATGGACTGGACCATTCATACAACTTTAAGTTTCATCAAGTAGACAGTTGTCTTTTCAATAGAAATATCATCATAATTACGTCATTGGGGTCCTCATTGGCTGCTCTTGAGGTGGTGTTGCTTCTTTTTACTGTAGTCGTCTCCAAAGACTTTAGTGAGGATTATGACCAGCTTTTGGCAAGTGTTTTAAAATTATTTAGGAAGATACAGACCTTGTTCAGAAGAGTTTAGAGTCTAAGGAAGGTGAAAAGTATCACAGAAGTTGACCTACTATAGAGGAAAGTAAGAGTGAGATAATAGTCTGTTACTGAAAGAATTTGATGGGTGTCTGCTACGAAATAACTCTCCTTTTCAGTATCCATGAAAGGGACAGAAAAACAGCCTTGAAACTAGCCAAACTGACCTTCCAGACCTTTATCTTTAGTTTTGCTATAAACACAGATAGTACATTTGTCTTAACCATAAAATCTAGGCAAACCTATTTTTCGTTCACTTCTAAAAGCTGCTCCATCTAAACCAGTTAAAACCTCAAGGTGTCTTGAAATGTCCTGTTTTGTAAATTTTCATCTCTACTTACTCAGATGTGCTCCAGCCACTCCAAAAAACAGTTATCTGTCAGGTGGAGGCCAGTTTTCTGACAAATGGCAAACAATAGGTTGATTCTAGATTATTTCAATATAAAGTGAATATGTTAGGTTATAAACCTGATGCTAGCTCTACTGCTTAGACAGTAGCATCCAGCAACACAGTAGTCACAGGCAGCTGATGATCTATATTGTCTTAGCAGGGCTCTTTTTTGAGTGTCTAGTCTATATATATGTCATAATTTCACAGGAGCTTTTAGACCATTTTTTTTCTTTCTCTCTTGCTGATCCTACTTCTTATTGATGCTTGATAAAAGTATTTTTGGAAAATGTATTTCCACAGTCTCATGTAGGTGTGGCATATAGTGATGCATCTATTAGAATCAACCGATTGAGAAGTAAGAAATTGCTTTGGTGACTTTCTTAATGTAGTTTAAAAACAATAGACAGACTTTTTCCATCCATTCCTTATGAAGGATCACACATAAATGTTTTAACACATCTTCAACGGAGTTCTGTTCCGGACTCTGTTCCTATTTACACTTATATTCAATCCAGATGTCAGTTTTGCTGAAATTTCATTTTATCCATATTCTTGCTCAGCTATTGGCTTTACAAAATTGTTTGTTAAGTGTTATAGCTTCTCAGTAGAGTTGTTGAAATTCAGAAAATACAGAGCAGTTTTCTTTTTTACTGGTAGCAAATGTGTCAAGCTGATACAGACATTACAACGACCACTTCATAATTTTTACTGGAAAGTATTATCTTTCCAAAATAAACATCATAGGAATGATAGCGCCAGCACTGGCACCTTAGACACTGTTTCACTTCCACAGGTCAAGCACTTTTTTTTTTTTTTTTTAATGAAGAATAAAAATAAGGTGTATTAACTACATAGCAACAAACAAAGGCATTACTCAGAACAATTAGCAACAATCTTTCCACCCTGATTAGCATTGCATGTGGTCTTACCCAGTAGAAGACACTGTTGATACAAGCTTGTAAAGTCTTGTCAAGTGGAGTTTGGAGAGTAATGTAAGTACTGAAAATACAAAGTACTGAAATACAAACTATGGCGATTTTATATAGCAGAGAAATTAGTAGTTACCTCAGAAATGAACCCCAGGTGTCAAAAATGTGTAAAATGTTTGTGACATTTAGGTGCCCAACTCCCAAAGGAAAAAAAACACCTCCCTTTCAGTAAATCAGGAGCCTGCAAATGACATGGATTCTTCTAATTGAAAATTAATTAGAATCGACTTTTATAATATCTGTAACTTTTGAATATAGGACTTCTGTTCATTGGAAGTGTTTGGAACATTTATTTTATGTCCAACATGCTCCCTGTATCAAGTGGAGTAGCCCTCTCAGTTCTAGCATATCCATTACTTGGTAGGAAGTAAAAGCGTATAAGTATCTCACAGACAATACAGGACAAATGCAGTACGACATTAAGGACCAAAAGGATTTAATCCATTGGATTAAAGATACTCTGAATTGTCATTCTTTGTTACTTTTTAATACTCTGAATTTTAATACTCTCTCTGGCTTTTCTCTTTTCTCTTTTCTTTCCCTTTTTTTTTTTTTTTTTTTTTTTTTTTTTTTTTTTTTTTTTTTTTTGTTAAGAATGGAGTTAAAAGCTCTTTGAGTCTGTTTATTGTGCGTTCTGGATTCAGCTGCTGGCTGTTTGTTTTAAGAGTCAAAGTATTTTGACAAAAAAGTCTCATATTATCTCTACCATGTAATTCCATTCCATGGTCAGTGACATTTTATGTTTCAGGCTTTAGTTGAAATCCTGTTTAAGCATACAGATAGATAAGCTATCAACAAAACTTTTCACAATCTTTCATCATTCTAAATCAGTTTGGTAATAATTATGAATTTCTGACATATCATATGGAGCTGATATCAGTATTTTTTTATCCATAAACAGCAACAGATCTCAAATCTTTCAAATCTTTCAAATGCTTTTGTTGTTTAAATCTTTTAAGTAAAAAGAATAGAATACATGAGATTTTCTATATTACATCAATTTTTAAAATACCATTCATACAATTCACATTTAATAGAGATGAATTTATGCATGCTTCAACAAAATATTCAAATGTGATATATTGATTTATCACGACAAAGAGAATTTTTTGCAGTTAGTAGTATCTCAAAGAGTTTGACAGGTTGCTTGCCTTTCAACAGCACAAAGAGTTGAACCACCATTTGTGCAAAAAGAAAAAAGTTCCATCTTCTTTCATCTCCATGTGTGTACATGCATGAGTTTCCTTTATGCTGTTATCCAATCCTCTGAATACAAAGACTTAAGCAAACTAACCAACAGTTCTGACTGACCATGCACAGAGCCTTGCCTTCGGCATCAGAAGCTGCACAGTCCCTGTCAGTCTTCCTGATTTAATTTTAATTCAGTGTCATTATTGCTTCCTTACAAAATGTGGCCATTTGGAAACCCTAGCAACTGAAATCTTGCTTTCTATAAAGCAACATCAGTGCAGACTTCTCTGCTGAGTGTTTGCCATGCACAAAATTCTTTAGTTTCCTAGTTGAAGCTGTTAACCTCTGCATCTTTGGATTTCAAAGTATGTGTGTAGTAAGTAGTGATGTGACAACTGTTCAATAGGTAGCTCTGCTCTAAACAATATAACTCTGCTCTAAAGAATATATTTAGTTATTCTTTCCCAAACATCAAAAAGAAACAACTGCTTTACAGTCTGTTCTGTTCTGACAACAAGAGAGCAGTGACTAAAGGCACTTTCTTTCTGCTACTCCTGCATTAACTCTCAAGAGGAAAGACTGGACAGAGAGTTTGGATCAGACAAAGTTTAGATCTTTTGCAGTGCTGGCTCATATCACTCGAACCAGATCACAAGGACCAGCTGATGGTTTTACATGTGACTGTTGCATAACTTTCTAGTGATCATACCTCAAGACCCTTCTAATTTATGCCAGATTTTAAATCAGCTTACTTGAAGTGGATGTCTCCATGTGCTTTAGCAGACCTATTCAGCACTTCCCACTCCTAAGCTTTAAAATTAACAGTTTTGGATTCCCTTTAAGCTCATTTTAAATTCTAATAGAATTGGAGAGAACTTCCAGCCCAGTCACTGTGCCGTATTTGTGAAAAGCACAATCTAACAGAATGAAGTGAGGCCATTGGTAACCTGAAGGCTGGGGAAGTTATACTCCAAGTCTCACCTTTGCAGCTCCTGTCATCTTGGGATCCTATGCAAGTGGTTATTACTGAGTTCTTATTAAACACAACATAACTGAAAAACACAGTAGGATGGCTTTTTTTTTCAGCCCATCGCCTATATATCTGTTTCCCACACCACAAGCATGTGGATGCTTTCCATCTCTCCCCTTCTTGCAACTCCTGCTATTTCTCTCCTTATTCTTTTTCCCTTTGTCTTGTTACTTTACCAGAGTGTTGTGACAACTCTGGAGCAGTCTCAACACTGATCTAAATCCATTTGGGTGGCAGGGGATGGGAAGGGAGAAACTGGGAAGCTGCATGGCTTCTCAGCTGCAGCTGAGAGGTTGGTGTTACTACCAACTACAATGGGGCGAAAGCTCCCTCAACTTTTCCATCACCCCCTAGGGAAATCTACACCTCAAACCCCATCTTGACATGGTGGGCATATTAAACAGAAGTGTGTTTGCACTAAATGTGCTTGAAGAGGATCCAAAACACAACAACCTTCAAATAACCTGTGTCTGGGAGCAGCAGGAGGGGGCCTGCTTGTCACAGTGGGATGAGCTGGGAGCTGAGGGCGAGCCAGCACTTGCAGTGCTCCCCTAAATGGGCATCACCCCATGGGGGCTCAGCTGGGGCTGGTAACAGGGTCCCTCAGCCCCAGACACGGCAAGAGGTGAAGAAGGTCCAGGGTCCATGCAAGAGATAAGGCCAGAGACAGGGCTGCAGGAGCTACATAGCTCAGGTGGGGACAGGCAGATGGCCTGGGGGCTGAAATGGGGTCCTGGATCATGGCAGGGGAACCCCAAGGGAGTCTGGGCAGTGGTTTCAGGGATCATGGGAGCCCTCAGGTCCCTAACAAGCATATAATAGTGTGCATTATGTTGCTTGGGACCTATACAAAACTGCAACATTTGTAAAATCTTCATAAAGGTTATAAAAAAATTCAAGCTTTCTAATGTTCAATATTTTCCTTTATTAACTTAGGTTCCACATTTGCTTTTTTTATTGCTCCAGTGCAGTGTTCCTTTCCTTTCCTTTCCTTTCCTTTCCTTTCCTTTCCTTTCCTTTCCTTTCCTTTCCTTTCCTTTCCTTTCCTTTCCTTTCCTTTCCTTTCCTTTCCTTTCCTTTCCTTTCCTTTCCTTTCCTTTCCTTTCCTTTCCTTTCCTTTCCTTTCCTTTCCTTTCCTTTCCTTTCCTTTCCTTTCCTTTCCTTTCCTTTCCTTTCCTTTCCTTTCCTTTCCTTTCCTTTCCTTTCCTCTCCTCTCCTCTCCTCTCCTCTCCTCTCCTCTCCTCTCCTCTCCTCTCCTCTCCTCTCCTCTCCTCTCCTCTCCTCTCCTCTCCTCTCCTCTCCTCTCCTCTCCTCTCCTCTCCTCTCCTCTCCTCTCCTCTCCTCTCCTCTCCTCTCCTCTCCTCTCCTCTCCTCTCCTCTCCTCTCCTCTCCTCTCCTCTCCTCTCCTCTCCTTTCTTTGTGTTTGTTTGGTTTTTTTTGCAAGTTTTCTTTTTGATTTTTCTTTTTCTGAAAATCCTGCAAGCCCTGGATACTACCTACATGTCAAGAAGAATGCTTATGCCTTAAAGTCCTGGCAGTACAATATAAGATATTGTGAACTGATCATTTTTTGTGAGTTTCTGGCCTTTTGAACATTCCCATGGCTCATCCTCTGGTAGCTGCAATGGGCAGCTGGAGAAATTCTGCTCTAGCCGATAGCTTACATTGTCAGCAACCTGCTAAGTTAAATAAATGATATAAATATATATTAGCCTGACAGTAGTGAAGCAGCTTTCTTGAAATTATGAAGCCATTTTTACTGAGGTGCCTACTAGTATTTAGGTAACTGTGCTATTTATGTCTAGTCAAATTTTCTCTAGAGGCCTCCAGTTTCCTAAAGAGTTCGTTGTACTTGGGCTTATGCATTTGGCATCACCCCCCCAGCCAGGAGGCTTGGAAAGAAGCAGGAACCCACGAGAAGTGGGTGTAGAGATGGGAGAGGGACCTGGAGAACAGGCAGGTGGTGGGAGGCAGAGCTGTGGGCTGGGGCTGGCTGAGCCATAATCTGTTGTGGCTTTCACTGAATGCCACTCCCCCTTAAAGTCTCCATTTGAAAAGTGTCATTGCTGCCTGTGTGCTGGGTTAGGTTTTGGTTTCTGTTTGTTTGTTTGTTGCCTTTTCCCATGACTCCCTCCTAAAAAGTTGTTTCTCTTCATTTGGGAGCCACCTTCAGTCTGTGCTCCTCCCTCCCCATCCCACAGCCCTTAAGGCACTGTGCTTGTGCACCCATTGCTTCCTCCTGGCTGTGCTGCAACCACAACAGGAGAGATCAGGGATCTTCGCTTTCAACTTGTCCCACAATGCTCAAATCCATACCTTTCACTCCAAGCTAAACCCACCTCTCTATTTAAGTTACTTTAGCCCATGTGTTTTTTTCCTGATCAAAAAAAAAAATAATAATATATGGGACTGATTCCCTGGTTTATTCAATCTGCACTGTGGCACTCTAGCAATGCAAAGCAACTGTAAACCCTGCTTAATTGGGCAATTAAACTTTATGACTGCTCTGCACCACTGAAGTGGTAAAAGGCAGCCAGGAAATCTCACCCATCAACTGAAACAGCCACGTATGCACAAACACCTCCTCAGAGCAGACCCCGAGCTGTGCAAGCCCCATGGTTGGCCCCTGGCCACACGGGCTGCAGGGCTGAGGAGGGCAGTCGTGCGCGCAGCAGCAGGAGTTCACCACTGCAGGAACGCCAGCATACCCCTTTCATCTTTGAAATGCCCTTTTTGTTGTCTCATGACCATTTGTTAGTCCTACTTGGAGCCTTTTGCAGTCAGCAGCGTTGTTTGTTTAATAAATGAAAATAAGGGAACTGAGAGCTCAGGCTGCCCCATGGTGCCTGCAGGTCCTGGCCTGTGCTGCAAGCCTGCTTCTGACCCTGCAGGCTACCACAGACCAAAATACTTTGGGAAGGCTGGGACCTAGGTGTGGAGCTCACACCATGAGCCTGCCCCTGACAAGTCTTCTGTAACTGCCCAGTGGTGTTTGATCGAAATGCCTCTTCCAGAGCGTAGGTGTTAAACAGGCCAGAAGGGTCCAGTGGCTCTGGCTGCTTCGTGAAGGTCATCATCTGGTGATTACCCAAGGGAATGGGAGCTCCTTGCTAGAGAGAGGGGCCTGAACTAGCCATGTAAAGGCATGAGGGCTCAAGATGAACTTTGGAGATGCTGAAATTTGAAGTTGCTGCTGATATCCTTGTCAGTCACACCCAGTCCCTAGGAAAAGCAGATTTTTATTCTAAAGCAGGAAGATTTATTTTAAGATTATGTAAGTAAAGCAACTACTCAAAAGCTGCTATTGCTTTTTCTCACTTCATTCACGTTTAGATATATATATATACGTGTATACATATATATTTGTTGTGTTACAAAACTTGTTTTGCAGTTACTCTTAGCAGTGTCAGTGGGAAACGTCCCTTTTAGATTTTGTGGCTGCTTGGTTACCATAGCCTCTTGCTATCCAAATAGCCTTGCTCTGGCAGGGCTGCGAGATGGGGAGAGATAAACACACAGAGCAGTTGTGGCTTCCTGCCACCAGCCCCGCTCAGCGAGAAAGCAAGAGCAGATGAACCGCTGCAGCAGCGGTGGGAAGCTGCGGCCTCGCAGCCGTGGGGCAACCGAAAAACACAAAATGGCTGTCCCAAGAGCAGGATAAGTAGCCCCCAGCTCTGTGCCTGGTTGTAGGCCCACCTCTCCGGTACAAGAGTTTCGAGGCAGCCATCACTCTGCCAGGGAAGTAGTTTGTGTAGAGGCATATTGAAAATTATTGAAAATAAGTACCAGTTTTAAGGTAAAGCAGTTGGATACTATATGCGAAGCTTACTGTGGCGGTAGACAAATTAAAAATGATGCAATAGAACCATTTGTCAGTTGCGACTAAGTGTTGCCTTAAATTAAGTGTCAGGTGTTGAATTTTGTCACTTGACCATACGTTTCCGTTGTTTATTCAGTTTTGGAAATTGTGGCTAGACAGGAATAAAAAGAAAACTAGCTGATGGGAGAGAAAAATAAGAGAAATGAAACAAAAACAACAGAGTTAAAATTAGAGAAGCACCAGCAGTGCAAAAGAAGCAGGATCACGAACACTAACAGCTCTTGAGCAAATCAACCTTTCCCTTCCCTTCAGTGAAGTGTGGAGCAGGCAGCTTTCCTACCAGGAGCTGCAGGGCTTGTTTCTGATATAGTAGAGCTTTGTAACACGAGCTTAATCAGACACGATTTTGCAGAGGGAGGGAAATAACATCATCTGTTAGTTGTTTTTTAACGTTTGGTGAGGTTACATGTGGTGCAATTAGCTGGTGCTGACAGTAGCTAAGCACAACTTTGTTTCATGTTAGAAGAAAGTTACACAATGTTGTGGGTGGCAGAATATTTTGGGAGGTACAACTTCGCTGCGGACTGTGTTTGCATCACTTCCTGAAATAGAGATTGGCTGATATGATAGATTTTTATTTTTATTCTGCTTTTCTCTTGAACCATGTTACACTTGCATGCAGTTTGTGGAGCTAGGTTTTTAGACGATCATAAATGCTCAAACCAAGGTGCATTATATTTTTATCTAAATTCTCCCTGACCTTTTTTTTGTTTGTTTGTTTTCCCCTCTGGTATCTCAAAGTAGAAATTCTACTAAAGAAGTGAATAGAAAGGGTATGGCTTTACTGAGTTATAATTGTATTTCTTGCAATATTTATCATCATTTAATTCACTTTACTTTGGGCTGTCCTCAGCTTGTGTTTTTTAATATGCTGCAGATTTTGGAGCTGACAGTGGGTAACTGCGAGAAGCCAAGAGCCGGTCAGGATGAAACTGGCGTTTTAACTCACAGGAAAGTGTAGGAGGCAGTGAGAATTTAAGTTTCATGAGTAGGAGAATTTAAGTTTGTTTTTGTTTTTATTTATTATTTCCATGGGAAAACTATACCTCTTTTCAGTCCCTTGTGTATTGGGAGATGTGAAAAAGGGAGGTCTGGCAATTTCCTGCATTGTACTCCTGCAAACCCATGACAGCAACTGTCAGCATCCTACCCTTTAGCCTACTACTTACCACGGACTGAGTATTTTTGCTGAAGTGATTAGCAGAAATAGATTTAATTATGATATATTACACAGATAGTTTCAATCTCTACCAGGACTGGAGGGGAATACAACTCTGCAAGATGGTGTTTTGGCCTGTCTGGTGTTTCTGTATGACGTTATTTAATCAAAACCCATTTGTTGCATTGAATCAGTCTTCATTATGCTTTTACAATTAATGAGGACATGGGAACAAGTTTAGCTTTGAGAACTAAAACATACTCTTTCTTGCACTAACCTACTAATGATTGACAATGAAGGATATGAGATGTAGACATGGTGCATCACTCAAAAATGACTGCTTGTCAGATTAATTGTGCAAGAGTCCTTACTGTAATGAAAATACAATTTATTTTTTTCTGTAGTGATTTAAATAGTGATTTTATTTCTTATTTTCAAGTCATGTGTAGCTAATGAAGTATCTCAGTATCCTATTTCCAACAGTGGTTGCTTGAGACAAAAAAAAAAAAAGGGGGGGGGGGGGAAGGATAAGCACATGAACCAATACACTTCTTTCTTTCTTTCTTTTCTCACTTATCCAGTGAAAAGCTAGCACTTAGCTCTTCCTCCAGTGGAAACTGCACGTGGATTATCCTGTTTAGTAGGCAGCTTTGGATCACCACTCCCTGAATTCATCACACCTCTTTTAAATTTATTTGTACTTTGACTTATAATTTCTACAGTTCAATTACTTTACATTAAGTAAAACAACAATGAAAACTCATTTTGTTTTCAGTTTGCTGTCTACCAATTTCATTGGGTGTCCGTTATTGTAATAAAGAAATTTCTTCTCCTATGAAGAAAGGCTGAGAGAGCTGGGGCTGTTCAGCCTAAAGAAGAGAAAGCTCTGGTGGGACCTCATTGCAACATTTTAGTACTTAAAGGGAACTTATAAAAAAGACTGAGAGAGACTCTTTGCTCAATTGGATAATGACAGGACAAAGGGGAATGGTTTTAAACTAAAAGAGGGGAGATTTAGATTAGAGATTAGGAGGAAATTCTTCCCTCAGAAGCTGGTGAGGCACTGGAACAGGTTGCCCAGAGAGGTCGTGGATGCCCCATCCCTGGAGGTATTCAAGACCAGGATGGATGAGGCCCTGGGCAACCTGATCTAGGGTGTGGCATCTCTGCCTGTGGCAGGGGGGTTGGAACTAGGTAATGTTTAAGGTTCCCTCCAACCCTTCTATGATTCTATGAAATAATGAGTCATTATTCTGTTCTTGATCCCAACCATGTTCTTGTAGGTCCCTAGCATGTCTTCTTCATGTGTATCTTTCTCAAGGTGAAAATTTTGATTCATTAAGTGTTCTCAAATGGTCATATGTATCACTCATCTCTAAGATTTTTCTACCACTGCTATCCAAAACTGATCACTGTATTCAGACGTGGATCACAGTGGCACAGTCATCTTGTGATTTTATTTTATTTTTTATTATTTGTCTTTCAGTCGTTGCTGACCATTGCTGTTCTATGGTGGATTTCAAGATGAATGTTTGATAAATATTTTTTAGATTACCTCTACATGTCCATGTCCCTGTGTCCTGAAGTGGAAGCCTATGTTCCAGACATATTTTGTTTTGTTTTGTTTTATTGCACTCCGATGGCTAGGTCCTTAATCTTATATTGTCTGCTCTGAAATCAGTATGTATTCAGAGAATGGAATAGTGATCTTCAGTTTAGTAAACAGTGGGTTATTAGAGATCTTTTGGATAGCAGAAAACAGGATTGCATTAAAAGTTAACCTGCTTTAAGTACTGTGCTGCTCTGCTCAATAATATGTAATTTCCACAAAGACTATGAGACATTGGAAAAAATGGCCATTAAGCTTCATCTATGATTAAAATTATAACCTTAAACTTAATTGTTGTGGTCTCTTATATCAATCTCGAGGGTGCAATATTGAATTACTTTAATTTAGCAACATGAAAATACCATATATATAACAAGGCATACTGTTTTTTTCTTCTTGATGGTGGTCCTCTTTGATCCCTACTTAACTTACTGCTTATAAAAAGAAACTCTAAAAGAACAGCACCTGGGAAGGTCAAAGAATGAATCTTTGAAGACTCTTGTTCAAATATGCCAACAAGAATTGGAAGTTACTGAAGTACTAACAGAAAGATTTGTAAAAGGTAACCAAAGCTTGATGTGGCCATATAAGGTCTTTGGAAAAGACATTATTTTGCTTTTTCAGTATTAATTATATCTGAAAGATCCTGTTTCCCTTCTTCTCCTGCCCGTCTTCTACAGATTAGATGGCTATCTGTTTACACTGAAAAGGGTTTCTGCCCCAACTTCAGCTCTCTGTCTCTCCTGCATAATAACAGCTGCTAAAGAAAAAATACTTCTTGATGCTCTGTTCAGTCATCATTGATGGAATCTGTCTTGTTCCAATTAAAATGATAAATCTTGGGGAGGTGGCAAATTTCCCATGCTTTAATAGAGTCTCACTTGAGACAGTTGTGTTCAGTTTGTTGTGCTATGCAGAGGCTTGTTACTCAATACCTCTCAGTTTAAATGAAGGCTGCTTTTGTCTGGGAGCAGGAGCTGGAATGCTAACACACACAGTACCCATGCGGCATGCAGCTTCCTCAGCTTGTGTGTGGTTAGGTGCTGGGCTGCTCAGCCAAAGATTTTGATCTGCTTTAAATCAAGATCTGCTGAAATATGCACACCTCTTTCAAACACTTCATCACTTTCTGAGCAAAATCCTTATCAACCTGTTAGTTCTCCTTTATAAATACAGTGTCTATTTCCAATGAAGGATAAAACATTCTTTTTGGCATCCCAGGACCATACATTGTCCCAGCTTTGTCCAGAATGGTACAAGCTTCATTTGCAAAGTATTCCCTGGAATAAAGAAACAAAAATCTGGAAATATCTGTTGTCATTTCACACAAATGGATGAAAACATTTTATGTTATTAGAAATAATCTTTTGGTTCTGGTCTTTTTTTTTTTTTTAATTTCAAAGGTCTTATTTTCATAAAAATACAGATATACTTTCATTTCATCAAAAGATTCATTTTGACATGCATGCTTTTTCACTTAGAAATACTCACCCAAATTTTGTTTAGAGCTTTGGGGATGTTAGCTCAAACTTTTGTTATCCTTGTTTTGCTACTACTGAGAAAATGAAGAGCAGGAGATAAAATAGTGCTTTGTCTCCTTTTCTAAACAGCTTTTTAGGGTTTTGCACTTTGTGCAAAGAAGGAAAAATAAATAAGACAAAACACCGCTCTACTTTCTTTCTCTCTTTCTCTCTTCGTCTTTCTTTCTTTTTTTCCTGCCTTCTTGCCTTCTTTCTTTTTTCTTATGTTCCTAGCACTGAACTGTGCTTGTAAAGAATTGCGTCAGTATTTTGGTAATTTATCATAACATTTATTTGTTTGTTAACACTTTAAAGCAGTATAAATTACTCAGAAAGACAGCGAAGCTAAAGACAATGTCAAGAAAATATTATTTTTACTTTAGAGTGGTATTTTAGTCTATATTTTACAAGATCTGTGTTCAAGATCATTAATAATGTGTTGTGTTTTTTAGGAATACTCTATGCTTCTTGTAAAACCAATAAAATATGACATGGTAATCATGAAGATAATAGTATTATGTATATAAGCAAGAAATAAAATTATGCCTCTCAAATTTGTTCATTGAGATTTAACATAAAAGATAGAGCATTCTACATTGAATCTTGCTCCATACCTCAGACACAGTGAAAACCCATCAGCAAATGCAAGTAATTATCCATTGGTTTCATTGGGCTGCAGTTGAGATCCTATAGATTTAAATTATTATTTATTTTTTAGGGAAAAAAAAAAGAGTTTAATTAAGTACAAAACGTATTAAAAAGCTGTGTACAGTTTTCACATTTCCAACAGCTCGCTCAATTAGAACAAAAGACCTAAGATTTGTATTTACCTTTATCTTTGAACTGAGTCTACTGTACCAAGGGTGACTTACATTTTTAAAAACTTAAAAGCAAGAACCTTTTCTATTCTGAAAGTTAATAGAATTAACTTCTATGAAGTTAATTTTGATTTCTGAATGTTTTTATATTTCTACATCCAAAGGACTTGTTGGTAATGAAGTACTTCAAGTATTTGGAAAAATATTACAATGGCGTTAACTGTTCAACAAGCGTAGAGGTCATGATGGGAGCAGCCTTCTGCTTCTGTAGTTGTGGAGTTCACTATTTTGTGAAAAGAGGAAAAGTATGAGGCAATAGATACTCAAAAAAGCAGATTTCACCATCCCCAAAGGGTGATAGGTAAAGCCACAGGGAAACAAATAGGCTGGGAGAACAGAGGCTGGATAAGCAAGCCACTGCTGGGGAAGGTTCTGCTACCCATCCAGATGCAGAAGACGGCAGCTTAAAAAGCCACCATAGATGCAACAGTAAAAGTAACACACTGTTATGGAGGAGAAAAGCAGAAAGGCTGTGACTGTAAGGAGTAACAGGAAATCCTTCTGTAATTGCACTACTGGTAAGAGGAAGGCTGAGAAAGCTTTGGTCTGCTGCTCTGAGGGGAGGAAAGATATAAACAGAAGATGCTGAGAAGGCCAAAGTGTTTAATGCCTTTTTGCAGCCAAACTCTCCTCAAAGGACATCTGCTACCAGATGGCTCACACGAGTCACACAAGTGACAAAGGGCTGGAGGAAAGAAAACATAAGCACTTAAGTTTTAAGATTCCCAAATCTGCTAGTGAGAATGAAGCCTGATAAAATTCGTCCTGAAGCATTAGACTGACTAAGCCAAGATCTGCTGTGGGGGATTAACCTCATGTGAATGTAGCTGACTGAAAGTTAGGCACCCAGTGGAAACCATTAATCTGCTTTAGGGTGGGATGAGTGGCTTTCTCCATTTAAACCCACCCTTAAGAGGCATCAGGGCCAGGAGGGCACCCCCTGCCGTGTCTCTGTTCCTTGCCTCACGGTTCCCCCACGTGCCCCAGGCCCAGGACCCCGCATCAGCCCTGGGCCTGTCTGCCATGGCCTCAGCAAGGCCACAGGAGGGCCTGGCTCCAGCTCCCCACAGCCCTGCTCTGCAGGAATACTTAAACTGAAAAATATATTACCAGGTTGTCCCCCTCCCTTTTTAGTAAATATTAGCTAAACAGGGAAGGGAAATATCCACCGACCCCTGTAACAATGAAGATTAAATCTTTTCCCTCGCCTGCTACAAAGTGTGGAAGAACCATCTGAAATATCTGCGTCTGGCACCTGTTCCCTCCACATCCTGACCTCCATGCAAAATGACTTTGTTTTCCGAGTGTGTCATTGAAATGAAGGTATTCACTCCACGCATATCTGCAATATTTGCTCACCCCTTAGAAACTGCAAGTATTCTGCACCTGGCAGGTTGCATAATCTGGCCCGATGAAAGAGAAATATGGTCTATAAGTCCTTAACATAGCCCTTTGATCTCTCTTCTTGCCAGCAGCCTGTCTCTCTGCAGTTTCCTTTTACAGGGTGATTTGGAGGTTCCTTTTAAGTAGCTTACATTTTATCTCTTGTCGGACATGAAATAACTCCACAGGCTGTACTGGAGGGAACATGTTGTTCTGCTGTCACAGGCACAGCTGCCTGGGCAGAGGAGACTATTAACAATACGGCGTCCAGATAAAATGAGCAGATACCTGCAAAAAAAAATTGCTATCTCATTAGAGATATCCTATCTTGCAACATAGTGCTTTTGGGATCCCATTTGGCTAGTGAAATATGAAATAAAAAGGAAAGACATGCAGATGGTCTATTTTAATCAGTTTAATTAAAAGGAAGGCTAGTACCTACTTTTACTTCCTTTCATTTTAATCAAGAAAAAAAAAAATGTAATTTGTGTACCACAGACAGCCAAAATAGTAGGAAAAAGCTGCTGCAGTTTTATCAGCTTAATCTTTTTCTCCTGCATGTCATTTGGCATTTGCTCTCAGAACTCATATGGACAAAATCCTTAGAAAAATATTCAAAGGGAACACTGCCAAATTTGGTGGCTGTGTCCTAGTTAAACTCTCTTTCCTCTTTTAGCTTTGTGCTGCAAATGAAAGTCACCCAAACAAGAATGTCCATCTGCAGAAAGGTTGATTACAGAGTTGCCTGATTGGTACATCAAACGGACAGGGATCTGTTATTTAGTTATTTTTTAATTGGAAAAGTACCAACCCCTTATGAAATGTACCTCTAGTCCAGCAGATGTAACTGCAGTGGTGGCAGTAGAAGAGTCAGTACCACCTCAGTCCCATTATCCCTGAGTCAGGATGGGAGCCACTCTTGCCCTGAAAAGAAGTCAAAAAAGTTAGTGTTCTACTAATTTTTCTTCAACTATTATTAAAATTTATTGAATACAGAAAGGCCTATTTATTTAGGTACATCTGAATCACAAGTGGAGAGTGATGGGATTGCTTTTATTTTTTTTGTCTTCTCCCATTTATTTTCTGAAATTTACTCTGTGTAATGATAGCCTTGAGTATCAAAAGGCAGAAGTCCAGCAGTTGAAAGCTGTGGGCTCTTCATAGAATAAAAACCCTTTCAGCAGTTCTGGACAGAAATGCATTAGCAGAGTTATAAGGGCAGGTTTATCTATCTGAAATCAGTCTTGGTTAAGAAGGCAGTACAGAAGCACAGAGTACAAAATAGTTTTGGTGTGCAAAATGTCATTGTCTAGTGCATCTCTGTGTGCCCTGATTTCAGGCTATCGATGCTCTTAACTCTTTCATGTGGGGGGTTATGTTCCCTCCCATCGTGGCATTTGTATGAGTGGCTAGCCCAGTTTTGCTCAGAACTGTTGGTTTGCTTTGCAGAATAGTCTGGGAAATGTTTAGCCAGAAGGCTAAACAGGCTCATTATTTACTCACATTTAAAAAATTTCCTACAAAATGTCTACATTTGTGTTAAAGTAACTTTATAAAACTATTCCAAAATATTGCATAAATTTTGTGTCAAGAATGAAGCATTCAAGTCTTTGTAAAGTTAACCTTTCTCCTTTTTGACTTCCATGCAAATTTGAAATGTTTTATTTACTACAGTTGAGGACCTTATATGTTCACACCAAATTTGTTCACAATTTTAGCATTATGATTTCATTTTTTAAGTCAAATTATAACTTTATAAAAGAGACTAATGAAGTCTCTTTTGAATATATAAAAAATATATAATTTGTATAACAAATGCACAGAAGTCAGCAAAGAAGATGAAATTTTCTTTGAAACATTCTGCAGTGCTTTTGTAATATGAACTCCAAACAGTCTGGATTTGCAGACCACTGGATGTCACTTTTGCTTTACACTTATAGAACAAAATCTTGAATTATAAGACCTTTATCTTTTTATGTGGAGACATATATCTGATGCAGTGCCTGTGGTGGAAAAGGATGTCACCTGGTGTCTTCTACTTCTCTACTTCCAGACAAATCTCCCAGACGATTACGCTTTCTTCTGTGTCATGCTAAATGAGGACTATAGAAGGAAAACAACTTGTAATAAAAATATAATCTAAAAGCAGTGAAGGTTCTGTGAGAGACACTAATCCAGGCCCCTTTCTGTGCAGTATACAGTGAAGAATGGTATGCACATGACTTCTTTGATCACAGTAGAGGTGACTGTAGTCCCCCACCTAGGCTCAGGTAGGAAGCAGGACATAAACACAACCTGAAATATCTTTTTAAGGATCCTAATGATATACGATAATAGATTCTTCAATTACTTTGCTGTATTTGCATTATATTATTAAAAGACCATCCTAGGGGAAAGCACAAAAGACACAATGGCTGAGAAAGAACACTGGAAAGCAATTATTACTTTAAAAAACATTGTATCATGAAACCCATTGCATGGATATTCATTTTTCTGACAAGACTCTTGCTCCTGTATCTCCCTGACAGAAGAATTTGAATGTTAAATTTCTGTAGTCAACTGTTGAGTTGGAAACAGCCTGGAACAAGAAACCAATTGAAGCATAAGAGAAACTTCTGTAGAAAAAAAAAAGCAATTCTCATGAGAACAAGAGGAAATACACTTCTAGAGATGAATTAATGTGGAAAATTCCCTTCACCCAGCCTGTAAGACAAATCACTTTCCACTGACTACCCTACTGTCCCTGTTTTATCCCTTCTGCCCCAGGTGGGACCCAGAAGCAGGGCAGGCTGGATGCTAGTACCAGGGATGTGCAGAAGCTCAAGCTCAGCCCTAGCCAGAGGGGTGACCTTGGCCAGGCAAACTCCAGCACCAGCAACAAATCTCAAGATTCACCTCAGGCTCCTGGGCAAGACCACTGTTTTCTGACCTAGTCCAGGGACTGTTTCAGAAAGTGGAGGCAACTCACACAGGAAATACATACACAGTTAAGTTTTTAACTGGGTATGTATTTATATACTAACAAGGCAGTGAAGAAGAATAAGGAGTTTTTAGTCTTCGGTATAGTTACAACCATGCTTCATTAAAAATAAATAAATAAATAAATCATTCAAGATAAAATACTTGAACGTGTTTGACCACTCTCTCCCTTTTTTAATATTAACAGGATTAAATTTTGTAAATCTGGCAGTAATATGGTATGACAATTGTCATCTAATGACACGGTATCAAAAGAAGTCCGCTTCTAGAAACACTGAACATATGTTCATGTATGTCTATGAAATTTAACAGAGAAAAATTGGTATGATGTGGTATTTTCAAAATTAACTGCACTTGCAAAAACACCATATTTAAAAATGACATAAGGATTCATAGATGTTCTAGTACCACTGTAGGCCTCAGTTGCCATAGGAACTGCTTTGAGGTGCCAAGTATTTTTCTAACATCAGGTCTTTACCATCTATTTCCTCCTGCAAACATCATTCTCAGTAGCAGTCAAGAAAGGTATGTAGCAAGCTATGAAAAATGGTAAAACTATGGAACAGGAACGCACAAAACATCTACTCATAGGGTGGACAGAATAACCAAGGAGGGCAATTTTTTTTTAATGCAATGACATGAAAGAATAGTACCACAATGAACCATTGGTGCAGTTTTATTGCTAAAATATGAAGTATGTTATATGTTTTTTAAGTCATATACAGCACTTGACATAAAAGTAGATTGAAAACAATACCCATGAGATACGATACAGCACTGCAGATTCAGAAAATCTTTTCAAGATCAGTAAACAAAAAAGGAAATAAGTGATGCCATTTTTAGTGTTCTTCAGTTTCTATGGATACAGAAAGCCAAGCTTAGAAACTGAATGATGCATGTTAAATACGGTAAATGAATAAATGTGTAAATAACAGATTATTTCTGAATGTTATTCTAACTCCCAGTACTTGAGTTTCCCATACATGAGCTAAAGATGAAGTAGAGTATAATTACCTGTTAATTGCTTTTCAGAAAACAGATTGCAAGAAGAAATTTACAGCATTAGGCATGAAAACATTGGTTTATAGTTAAACTGAAAAGTACAATAATACACATAAGAATCAGCTGTTGAGGCTCAGTTCAGTTACCCAAATATAGGCATCTTGCATAACTTCAAATGAAGCAAAGGTCACCCATCCTCATCTCTACCTGCCAAGTGTGTAGGACTCCCACAGATCCTGTGTTATCAGTCTCTGATGGGTGGCTTAGATACCCCAGAGCTTCTCAAATAGCATCAGGTACCTAAGTTAAGCAATCGAATCACTCTCTTAGTGACTGAAATAGCCTTCAGGCTACTAGAAGGACAACTAAACAAATTCTGGGGTTGCACTCAGGCAGCAAACAATGAACTAAAGGAATTATACTGGGGCATGCTAATTGTATAGAGGAATTAGCAGAAAATGAATGGAGAAGTTCATCTGAGAAGGGAACATGAGAAAAAAACTTTGGGAAATGATACAGTGAACACACAAAAAAAAAGAGACAGGTTTTGTGTTCAGATAAGATCAAGACTACTGATGTAACTTGCTTGTTTCTTGATGTATCAGATCATACTGGTACAACTTACATTTGAATGATTATCTGGCACAGAATACTGGAAATGATTCAGTATTTAAGTACTGTAACAGGCTAAGCTCCTTTTTCCTCACAGTCCATGTACCTTGGCTCTGTGAGTATTCCTCATTTAAATATAGGCTTTGTTTTTTTTAAGGTGCTATGCAAGCCTTGCTGAGATTTTGTTGAAAGTATGCATTTTTTAATTCACAGGAGAATATACAATTTCTTTACTGACTGTATATATATATGTGTGTGTGTGTGTGTGTGTGTGTGTGTGTGTGTAATTAGCCACTTGTTGAAATTGAGGCGATTTGATCTCTTCAGGTTTGGCACCACTCTTTGCTACTGCTGCTCTTCTCCCTGTGAGAAGTTGTTGCTTCATAGAGACGTCTTCTTCCTCAGCTCCATCCTCTGGCTTGCATATACTTGCCTGGAATGGCCTTACCTCTGCTGGCCTTTTGGCTTCATCAGTCCTACCGTCTAGTGCTGAAATGGCAAACACACCAGCATCGCAGCCATGCCTATGGGTTTCTTCCAGTTACTACCCGTTTATACCCAGATAAGTTGTTTCTCTTCTTCATTACCCCAAAGTTTCTCTTTTAGATCGCACCCATAAGAGGAAATCCAGAGAAGAATTTGCTTGACCTGAAATTATGAACTGTCAACAACATACACTTGAGGAAAAGTCTTACATGTCCAGCATTCCTCTGGGTTTACTCTTTTTGTGGTCTCTACCTTCCTGAAATTTTGGCACAAATCCAGCAACTCATTTATGTGAGTATTCAATTAAGATGATATAAATGGCACTAAATCTGTCTCCCATTTTTCATGTAAGAATAGGACAGCACTTTGTGTCAGATGAATTAATTTAATTAGAGTATTTTGTGAACACCAAAATCACCTTCATCATCCATCAGTGTAAAAAATAAATGAAGAATGATTAATGTCTTGCCAAGTGAAGGTATTGTGAGAGTCTGAAATATAACAGGGTCCAAATGCAGTGCATCACATTTTTTCAATTTGTCAGATCATTATTTCCTTTCTTTTTTTAAATCTTCTTTAGTTTGATTATTTTCTTCTTTTGAAGCCATGTAAAACTGTCCTTGGTTCTAGCTGATTTATTTTGTTTTATGCTTGTCTGAGAAAAAATTGTAAGAAAAACACACAGCATGTTAGGATGGATGCTAAATTTTACCAAGATTACTTCAGTCACAACAGAAGAAAAGGAAGTCTTCTTTAGAGTGTTATTGTAAAGTGCAAATTCACACAAGAGTTTTCATTTTTAAAGAAGTGATGCTGTATTTGAATTGTTCAGGGAGTTAGCCAATTGCAGATACATAGCTTATACTGTCCTGTGAGCTCTCCTGTAGGCATTTAGCTGTAATAATTTGATCAGCTTTATTGCTGTAGAAGAAGAGAAGGGAGTTCTCTGACACTTGCATTCACATGTATTTCCTCCAAAATATTCAGAAATGCTAATTAACCTGGACAGCTGTAGCAAGCAAATATGAAGTAGGAAAAAGCAATAGATTGAAAGAAACACAAGAGTTTTGTCCAGTTGGTTTTGTATGGGACATGTTTAAATTACGAAATGCACATTGCAGTGTGAGATATGTACAATAGCTTGACAGAAGTTTTATATCTGGAATTAAACTTCTCCCAAGCTACAATGAAAAGCCCCAAACAAATCTCTTAAAAGCTCTTTTTGCACTTCTTTGCATCAACATACATTTTCAGGACTGCATCTAAGACAGCCATTGTATTAACATTTTTGCCAGTATTTACTGTGTGAATTAACTAATTCTATCATGTGGTGTGAACTACAGTGCTCTGGTTTTTAAACTTTATTATTATTATTATTTTCCAAGAGTATAATTATGCTGGCCTCCAAAAAGGGATTGGGCAATTTTCCCTGTTTAAAGGGTATGACGAAATGTTGGAAGTATTTGAAGCCCAAGGAGCTTCTGAAAAGATTTATAGAACTTACTGCTATAACTGTCTAGCCCTGGAGAGCTGCCATTTGGAAGGGCCCTGCTAAGACTTTGAACTTAATTTGTCAGCATCACGTCTTTAAAATGCAATCTGCAGCACTTCAGCTGTCTCCCCAAAACTACAGAACCATTGCCCTGGTAAACTGAGGCATATCTGCATGAGTCTGGGATCCCACAGGAGCTGGTTACGAAGAGATTCCCTTGGAAAAACAAAATCTTTATCTGCTGGAAGCATCTCCTGTCGCTCCCTCGCTGCGTGATATTGGCACATGGCAGTCAGAGAGCAGGGGCTTTGTGGTTCCTTTATGCCCCAATAATCCTGGCTACTCAAATAGCCCTTTGAGACTGCTGGCATCTACACTAGCCTTTAAACCCTGCTATACACTGGCCCTGACAGGCTTCCAACCAGGAGAAAATAAAGTTGGCTCAACGCCGTGTTTGCACAGCCTGGGTGCTGCACTGAACACTCTCGTCCTCACTCTGATGATCCCAGTTTGCGCTTGTATTGAGGTTTTTGCAGAAATGGCAAGGCTGTATTTTTAGGTAGTGTGTTTGTAGTATTTTCCTCCTGCTCCAATTGAAAGCCAAATGGTTGGGAGGCTAGCATCCGTGAAAATGTTGCATATTATTGGGTGGTACATAAAGGCTATAGTATCACTGATGTAATTTCCAAATTCAAAACGCTGTTGTATATTAAGAAGTTACTAATACTCATGCTGTCAAGGGGCAACTGAATTTCTTCAGCTGGAAGGGCACTACTGATCAGCTGTCACTGAAGCGACAGCTTTTTAAGACAGAAATCCTTGGCTAAGGTATTTGCTTGTTTTGTCAGGAAACATGCCTGCACGCTGTGCCTTCCACAGACCTGTATGTATTTTCCAGCACAGTAAGAAGGACTTCTAAGACAACCTTAAGACTTTGACATTGACAGCTTAAGCCATCGACTGTAGACTGATGCATGGTCTAAAATAACTATCATAGCTATGTCACAGGCTAAATATCTGGAGTCTGTTTCTGTCTTAGTGAAAACAAAATCTATTCTGGATGTGAGTTGCTGAATTTTTAGCTGAAAGTAAAAGCTCTAACCAAGCTTGATTTAACTGCCTCTGGGTATTGACTTAAGTCATTTAACATTAGGATAGAAATGAATGCCATACATATTTGTAGGTTGAGATTTCTCTCATTTGATTTTTAACACAGTATTTAAGGTCTTCTCCAAAAAATACTGATTGTGTGAATTCCTGGTCCCAATTAATTTAATGGCAAAGCTCCCACTGATCTTTGTGGGGCTGAGATTTAACTCACAGCATGAAAGTTAAGAGTAACTCTTTAAACAATTGGATAGAAACCTGAGATCTAGTAGGAAGAGAATATATTAAATAGATAATAAGTTTATTTCTAGCCTGTATGCCAGCAAGCAAGCAATAACACGTTTATATCGTTTGCAATGACACAAGGAAAGCTACTACTCCTTGCAAGTAATATAAGATGCAGTAAATATTTGTCCCACCCATTTTTTTCTATATTTGGAAAGATAGTCTATATTCTGAAGTATTTAATTTACTTCCTGAATCAAGATAATAGTCACTGCTCATAAGAAAAAGAAATCCCTTGATTATGTCTTCAGATAAGGCAATTCATATTTAATGTGAATAACTTTAAAACACACAAAATAAGTAGGAATTTCTATATATACATATACTATTTTGAAAAGTATTATCTGTATTCATTAATACTTTTCTGATTACTGTGTGACTATAAATTCTAGAATAATTCATCTGTTTCAAATAATAATGAGATGAAACACAAAACAAGTAGATTTCTAAGCAGTTTTAAAATCAACTACAGAAATCTTGGGAGACACTTCATTATCTTTTTGAATATTACATGTGCCTTTGTCATAGCATAAATAAATCATTTTAAGAGCTCTTCACAGATTACCAGTGCAATAAACAGCATGAAAGTAGATAGTCAGCCACCTGCAGGGACTTACACACTAAATTACCTGCTCTGACCTTGGAGAGAAAAGCACATGTTGCAGGAAGGCAGAGCTTGAAGGCAGCACAGAAAGGCGAGCTGTGTGCATCTGATTTGCTGGCTCAGTGTCCTGGTAAGTGAATCTGTTAATAAAGAGACAGCTCAATTTTAGAAACAGGGAGTCCTCCCGTGCTGATGTGCCACACGCAGTACGTGAAGCATGGTGGTCAGTGGAATGTTTCCAGTGTCAACTTGTTTCTTCATCAGATGAGTTTGGCGAGAGCAGACTGTAGACACAGAACACAGAAGGACGTTGAACGTTTTCCTCCTCAAGTGTGATACTGCTCCTATGTATGTCCTGTTTTTCTTGGGAGAAGCCTCTTTCAGTCACCGTGTTTTATTTCCTGGACCCAGCTTCTGAAGGGCTCTTGCAGATGTCAGAGCCAGTTGGACCTGCTGGGGAGATGCTGTTGAGCACCGGAGGAGGCAGGGCTGTGGGTGGGAGGATGTTGAAATCCCACCTGGAGAGGGCAGGTGGCCTGCAGCCTGCCACCAAATGAGTGGATGGGGGAAAGGCTGGTGAGGCGATTTCCAAGGAAAGGAACTTTTCTAGTAGCACATCATTTTTTTTTTATTATTTTTGTTTTGTTTAATCTGCATATTAAAATTAACCATGGAAATATGAGTTATGTAAAAACTTACTCTGACTTTCATCCTTGAATGAAAATGGAAATTTGAGTTTAATTGCTGTTTAAATGTCTGGAATGAAATGGCTACCAAAGGAGTTCAAAGATCCATGGTCAAGGCATTTTAAAAGCAAGTTCAAGCAGGAGCTTTAGTTGACCCACTGAAGTCAATAGCAAGATTTTCATTTGCATCAGTGAAAAATACATCCTTTGGCCAATTTGCCACACAATTTCCTGGTATAGGGCTGGACCAAGAACTGGGCTAGGGCTATTCAGTGCAAACCATAGCAGATTTGTATTCAGTAGCTCTTGATCCTTCGAAGCAACAGATAAAAATTTACCAGGGATAAGCCAGCTAAAGAAGTTTTCCAGTCTCCTTCACACACATACTCCCACATCACACTCCTGCAAAGCTCCTTCCAAATAAATCTGGCATACATTCAGCCCTGAATGGAAAGACAGACCACTGGTTATTGGGTATTGCTGGGTGGGAAGAGGGAATAGGGAACACTTTTATTTAATTTTTTTTGTTTTCAGGAGTTAAAAAAAAAAAAAAAAAAAAAAAAAAAAAAAAAGACCTCCATACTTCTTTGTCTTTTTCTAAGGCTGGGAGCCTGAAAACTGAAAAATGTTCTTTTTGCATCCAGAGACTCCCACAGCAGGTGTGTGTCCTTATGTTCACTTCCAGAAGATCTCTCAATTTGCTCTCCACCTCATCATTAGCCAGTGACTTTTAATTGTCCTGTGCGCCTTTGACCTCCAGGCTCATGAACTGGGTGAACCAGCAATTTAATTTCAAGATGGAGCCTCCTATTGCTCAGAGAGAATTGTTCAGAAAACAACTTGTGCTATGCTGCTTTTTTTTTAGTTTTCCAGTAACTTCCTATTAAGGAAGAGCTTATGTTACCTTGCTCCTCAGTCACACAGACACGTAAGACTGTATTACTATCTTTAGAACGTTTCATATCAGCTACATGTTGCTTTAATGACACATGTAATTGCTCTCAGTCGGGATCATCAAACATTACAGTCTAAGAACTATTACAAATTCATTTGTTACTCACATGAATTCAGAGAAGCAAGGTATGTACTCTGGGTTTCAGGGATGTTGTGAGTTTAAGTGTAGCCCTTGGGGTCAGGCAAGAAAGCCCTGAGTGGGATTCTGTGTGGGCCCCACACAGGGGGTGCATCAATTTTGTAACACATCACTGGGAAGCAGTCCCAGCTGAGCTTCAAACAGTGGTCTAAGCTGTAAAAGAAAACATCTTTTACAAAAATTAATTAAATCAAACAAAGCAGTTAGATAGCACCACAATGCAGAAATACCACCTTCATGTATAAGGCTTTCTTCTTCAGCTTGCATTACAATTACATTTATTTCATGTGAATAGTTACCATAGAAGAATTTTTATATATATATATATTTATATATATATATATATATAAGTGCCAGACTGAATTTATTATATGCAAAGCAGATAACACCTTTATGTTAGTTTTTAAGTAAGAACGTGATTCTAACAATACTGTTGATGTGAACAGTCAAGGTTATGAACAACAAAGGATAGAATGAGTAAAATAGGTTTACGGCGTGAATCATGCAGCTGAGTTAACACTAAGAGGAAGCAGATGATATATTTATCATCGTAATGTGCTCTTCATGACTCATCTAAATGCAAAAAGATAAAGTATGTGAATGATTAGGCAATAAAGATAGGTGTTAAGGAGGGAGTGACAATGGAAAATATTACTAAGCTTATAAAAACAAGTTGACTTATTCATTAATTTAAAGATAATCTGTTGTTTTTCCAATTAGCCTAAAAATAAACAGATTTTTTTTCAGTATGAAAGACAATTCCAACAATTTGGATGACAGTCAAATATGTTTGAGTGACAGGCTACATAAAATGATTTAAGGCTTTATTTGGCACATACTTTTCATGTGAATCAATGTGCTTATTTTTCTTATGATTCCTCACCTCCATGCTTGTAGGGCCATAAATCCAATCTTTCATGTCTAGAAACCAGTTGACGAGTGGCAGCCGTAATATCTAAAGCATCAAGCCAAACCTGTAGTGTAAAAGGGTATTTTTACAAGATCATCTTGGGGGTTACAGTTTCTGTTGATTCGGATTTTGTTGAAACTTTATTTTATTTATAACATATGAATTGCACACTTGCAAACAGCAATTGTATGGAAAAACCTTCATAAGTAAAGGGTTATTTAGTACTGCCAATTCTAAATATTCATTTTTCTTACAGCTGAAATTGTAGTTTTCATCTGTCACCCAGTTTCTAATTCTCTTTGGCTTCTTCCAGTCCATATGTGGTAGGACAATTAAAGTGTTGCAGTCCTATGTCAGAACAACTTGCCACTATACTCTACATGTAGAATTGGAAATTTCACAGTTTCTAGGAGTCAGAAAAACACAAAATAATTGACATAGCCTCCTAAGTATTACTAGGACCTGTCTGACCAAATGTAACTATCTGAAACAGGGCTATCTGTGGTTGAGCGAATCTTCTGGGCTACCCTTATTATCAGCAGAAAGAAAGAGGGTCTTCTAAAATGCACATGTTTCATCACGCAGGGATCTAAAACACAGGGGATGAATCATGTTTCTAAGTACCTATTTCTTCCCATGATCATACATCAGACCCAGAAGAGACTGGCTCAGGGGCTGATGTCTGAATTCAGGAGAGATGAATTTCACCTTGAAACTCTGATCTGAGGCTCAGTAACAGGGGAAAAGGTACGGTGGGAGGACACAGTAAATACATCTTGTTGTTACAGAGCATAATATGCATGACTATGTGTATCGTTTGACAGGTTTAACTTTAATCTTTTTCTTCCAATGTTGAAAAAACAAAGATAAAGATACCATGAGAAAGTAGCAGGAAGCAGGTAAGTGACAGCATTGACACATGGAAATGCAAAGGGAGAGATATGTGAGAGCTGAGCTGGGACAGGGGGTGTAAAGGAAGATCTTGCTTGGCTGCTCTCACAGAGGGGCAGATAGCTTCCTCAGCTGTACTCCTGCCACCCCAGTGACAAGGGATGTGCACCGGCACAGCTGGGGGAATCACATCACTAACTGTGGTTAAAGCAAAGCTGAATGAATCCACCACACAGAAAAGGTCAGAGCTTCCATGAACCAGCCTTGCATCTCTCTTGCTTTTAGTGTTTCTCTCCTGCACATCTGTGCTTATTTCTGTAGCCTGGAAATGGCAAAACTTAAGCTTCCAGAGCCCGTGCTGTAAGAACTCTTTCTGATTTCTTCATAACCAAGAGGAACCAGAAATATCTTAAAAATACAGAAACCTGCTTTTGAGAGGTTTATAAAACAATAACAGCAAGATGCATGTCTTAGAAATGTTTCTATTGTTCTGTTAGAGATAATTGTTGTAAGGTTTCAGAATGGATTTTCTGGATACTGCTCTTTCTTGTGCTTAGCTAATGACATTAGGCAGAACTGAATGAAAATGTGGTGACTTTGCTTTTTAAAATAGTCATGGTGTTGTTCACTGGCACCCAAATAAATGTCTTCTCTATGCATCAGCATGCATATCGATGTACGTAAGCATGAATAAAGTCCTTAAAGCCTAACTTCCAACTCCTTTGTAAATGCTGAGCTTTGTATATATTAAACTTATTTCATCTTGAGTTGATATGCGTAGAAATATGATGAATTCAACAGATCACAAATGGTTTTATAATCCAGATTTTATTATCTCTGTTAGATAGAAATTTACCAAAAAAAAAAAAAAAAAAAGAGCATGGCTGTGTTCTGCAATGCTAATCATGCAGAGTAACACAAAGTCATTAGAACATTTCCACTGCATTTTCAAGGATACATAATATTTGTATCATGTACTGACTTTTGTTCACCAAAGTGAAAATAGTCAAGCATTCTGGGAAAAAAAATAATGTTAATTAGGCACAGTCAGATTAGCAAACCTGTAGGGAATAGGGATGAGCTAGACAGAAAGTACTTTTTATTCATCTTTTAACCGTCGGTGTTAGGAAAGGACTTGCTAATCAGTAGCATTAGCAGGAACAATAATTACTCTGTTAATTCTCTGGTCTGAGACTATGGGACAGAGTTTAGTTCTGGGCTGTGTCCCAGACATCACATGTAATCTTGTGCAGATCTTTTCCAAAGTGGCCTTTCCTTCCCAATTCCTTAATTTCTGAGTACTTGGCCTGAATTTCAGATGCAGTAGATGTATATAGACCCTGTTGATGTTAATTGAAAATTACAATGCATAGCACTCTTGAAAACAAGTTTCCAAGGCATGTCAACGTGGTTAATCTGAACTTAAACACCCCTAATCTAATGACTGCTTGGAAGCCCAGTCTTAGGGATGCCACCTCAGTTTCTTTTGCAAAATCTGCAATAGCATTTTACATTAATTACTTGACAAATCTTTCATAAAATGACTTCATCTTATATATTTCAATGTAAATACATCAACTGCAAGAATGGATGAGGAGTGACTTATAAACATTTTAGATAGGTAATTTCACATCGATCGCTGCATATGGAAACTTATTCCTTCCAGATTTTGGTAATGAAAACAAAGTATGTGTGAAAAATGACTATGGGGCTCCACTAAATCATTTACCCGCAGTGTTTGAATACTGTTTCCCATAAAGGAGCAGAAACACTGTCAGTCTTGTGACTACAGGACTGAGGAAGGTAAAAGATAGCATCTTTGGAATGAAGCTGGAGAAATATGACTCATCCTTTTTTGTTGCTTGCCAAGCTTACCTTGACATTTATTTCTTTGCTGGAGTGCAGAACATGTTTACAGAAGTTTACTCCATGCAAATGCATCTGGATTTCCTCTGAACTGTCAGCAGCTTGCACAACCAGGAGAGAGATTCAGTTTTGCACCTCACGGCATATTCTTTGTTCGTGATTGTAAATTAAATGCTTACGTGGGTCTGATTGTTGACAGCATGCATGGGCAGCCTCATATTTTGGAAACTTCATATCCCAGTGACAGCTCTGTAACCTCTCCTTGTTTTTACAGGATGAAAACAAAACTTAGATTCAAGCTGGCTCAAACCTACCTGGGTAGGAGGTTGGCATCTCAGGCCGTGTATTCAAATGACAAACACTGCAGAATCGCTGGAAGGATCGTGATGGTTTAACAAGGTTTATAGGGTTTTTACGATTTAGGCCACATCTGCAGGAGAGGAGTTGAAACCATGTATCCCTGATATGTTTCAACGCAAAGCAAATGCATTTGTTTAAACAAATCATGAGTGATTTACTTTGTATGCTACTGACAAGGATTGCTCAACCAGTTAGGGATCACCTAACTGGGGGATGATAATTTGCTTCATACTGTTTTACTGGAGTGGATAGGGTTCTGACCAAACCAAATTTTAGTTTAGCTTTATATGGTAATTTATTGATACAAACATAACTGGCTTTTGCGTGGTTTCAGCCTTCTGAACATGTTCATAAGGACTTTCTGTTTGTAACTAGGCAAACGCTGTAAATTTAGTTAGATTAGTGCAGGTTTTACAGTCTAGACAAACTATCTTGGTACCATACAAATCAAGGCAACTCTTTTTAGCTTCCTAGGCATTCAGTACAGTTCTTGTGCAGTCCCAAAGCAGACACCAGCATAAAACTAAGGAAAGGTCTCCATAATCTAAGGGATCTGGGCCTTTAAGATGCATTCCTGTTTAGACATTTACCAGTATTCACAGGTGTGAATTTTTTTATTCTTCATTTTGTCAAATCAAAACCTTTTATATTATTGCATATGTTATTGAAGAAATAGGATGGGTAGTATTTCTCTCATTTAAGCAGGTTTTATTTTTTTTTTCTCATGGCAGAAACAATTAATTTAACAACATACTTTGCATAATAACATTTACTTATTATTATGTTATGCCAGCATCAGAGAAGTAAACCAAGTTTTTCCACAAGCTGTGTATTACCTAGAGAAATTATTTACTCTTCGCTACCTCACATTTAAAAAATGAAAGAGAGGAACAAGAAAGAAAAGTTATATTTATTATTGCAAAAGCTATCTTTACTGACAGCAGCATCACAGGCATATTATATCATCACCTTTGTAATTAGTTTAAAGAAATCTGAAGCTGCTATACTTTATAATTTAACTGGGCCAGATAATTCTAGCCTGGATTGTATCTCCTGTTATTTGTTGTGTTTGGTAAAGGTGATTATATATGTTTAAGTTTGTATTAAGTTTGTAAGATGTATTTTGTATACATCTGTTTGATTTTAATGTTGTATACGATTGACTACATATGTTGCTTTTTATTTAGGGCTTTTGCTGCATGGCCGTAAACAGAACTATCCAAATAAGTAAACAAATGAGCCCGGAGGGTTGTGTGGATACTTCACAGTTCTAAGGAACCCATCCTCCCAATGCAATATGTTTTTCTAACAGTCAATAATGGTGCCAGGCTTCTCGAGTTTGAACAGAACCACCCTCTTTGAGGAAAATTATATGCCTAGTTTGGGCTAATTTATATATTTTTTTAATTTTTGTCTGCTGTTTCCAATTTAAGAAAATTAATGGAAAATGACAAGGATCTATTTTAAGGCATGCCACTTATTAAGTGTAGTACCAAATAGTTTTTAAGTACAGTTTGCTTCTCTTTGTTTCTGTGTTAATCTTCTCCAGGAACATATGAGATAATTCACACTTTTGTATATGAGACTCTTCTCCCACTTTTGGCCAGGTGATCAAAATAATTGTGCTGCTGGGGAACCAACAAGATTAAAGAGTAATTCACATTTACATCTTTTTGCTAGTCAGGATCAAACTTCAGCTATAAACTATGAACCTGCTCACTTTATAATGAAGTCAAAGAGAGTCATATCTCCTCAGACCATTGTTTATAATCAACAGTTTGCTGAAGACTTTAAGTGCAATTTTGGGAATAGTAACTGACTTGAATATTCTCTGACACAGAGGTCAGAGAACTGATCTTCAAAATGTCCCCCACAAACGCAGAGACTACAGGAACTTACTAATGTACACTGTGATACTGGTGTTCCCATTTACTTTGGAGTCTTGTGCCCTCATGCCATTTATTCCATTAACCAGCAGAGAACTAAGAGCTAGGTTTGATCCCTGCATGATTATATGAGCTGAAATGTTCCTCTTACGAACCTGAACCAACCTAAAGACCTAATTTAACCTATGTGAGTGTACTGTCACCAAATATGCCTCAAATGTTGGTTGGGCAACTTGCACCTTCAATAATGTCCTTTTTTCTTTTGTTTAGTATTTGACTAGCAGACACCAAAAACCTAATGCCTGTTTCAGGAGGCATTAGCGCAATAATAGGAATAGTGTAGCTAAATCTACCTTGTAGCGTTCTGAAAGGGTTGTGAGGCACTGGAACAGGACGCCCAGGGAAGTGGTGGAGTCACCATCCCTGGAGGTCTTTAAAAGACGTTTAGATGTAGAGCTTAGGGAAATGGTTTAGTGGGGTCTGTTAGCGTTAGGTCAGAGGTTGGACTCGATGACCTTGAGGTCTCTTCCAACCTAGAAAATTCTGTGATTCTGTGATTAGGAAAAAGCTCTATTTTGGGGTTTCCTGTAATCTAAGAGGATGTTCTCGACCTATACCTTCACTGTAGTGGGCATTTCCAAGCAGGAAACACTTTCCAAGCAGAAAACCCTCCAGAAAAGCAGACTGGCTGGAAACTAAGCCATCAGATCCCCACTAAGGTTGACACAATATGATGTTAAAACAGTTACTGCAAAACATTTTCATCATGGAAGGTGACATTATAAACTAACATATATACAAACACTCCAACAGTAAGTCATGTAAGTCTAAATAACCCCAAATGCATGGTGCACAATGAATTTACTAGAGCTCTGGAACAAAAACCTCAGATTTCTCTTTGTATCCCTGGACTGAATCTGTGGTAAACCACCTTTTCAGCATTCCTTATGTCTCGTGCAGGTCTGTATCAGATAATTATATCAAAGCCTTATTATTCTGGTTGTTGACTAGCATCTGCTCGCTTGCCACAACAAACAAGCTATGTGATAACAACGTGATTTCTTTTGAGAGTTTAGTTGGTGCCTCCCCTGGGACCTGAATATTGTGTATTAAGCCTCATAAAGAGAATGTTGAGGAGGTTGTTTATTAGATTCCTGTTTTCCATTTGATTGGCTCTTTTCTGTAGCTGAACAGAGGGCCATATCATCCTGTATTTACACACCACATGAACTGTATTACTCCACAGATAGCCTCACTGAAGTGGCTGACATACTTGTGATATGGAAACTCCTGCGTTGAGGTGGGGTGTTGTTAGGATACATGATCCAGCTTTGTCTTCTCGGCTGCTAAGAAGGCTCTATTCAGAGGACAATCATTGCTGGTGCTCTGCAGTGAGGAGACCAAGTGAAAATTTCCAATTGCATGACAGATTTGAAGATTTGACTGTATTCCATAGATCTCTCAAGTACTCACTTCTCAATAAAGCTGCAGATTTCAGATGCTCTACCATTTCTTAGGTTTGGATTTGTAAAGAATATAGAATGGTAAATAATGCTCCAATATGGCATATTATTCTTGCTTTATTTTTGGTACAAGGTATATACAATTTTAAAAATTAAGAATGGTGTTTATTACAGCATTTATTATCATGTTTTATAATTTTGTGTTTCATAATGTTTACAGTATGTAGTAATGTTTATTCTTTATGCAGTAGCAAGAGCTGCTGATGGGACTCATCACCTCCATATTTAAATGCTGTTACAGCATTTTCTGTGAAATTCCAGTGATAAGTGTAAGATCTGATCACAGAAACAGGCACAGGAAATAAATGTAAGAAAAATGAATTAGAAGTATGTATCATATTCATTTTATGCATTTTGCATATCAAAATCATTGAAAGCAATCCTGTCTCGATTAAACCTGCTGATTTTTAGTGTAACATAGCAATGGCTTTCAGAAATATTTTTCTTTCTAAACTATTTCATGTTTTTTTGGGAAGGAGCATTGTTGCACTTTCATTGCGTCCCCCAATCCATCAACATTACTAACGTAATAGAGAAAGAAAATATTTTATCAGTTCTTGACTTTAGTTAAGGCAGAGATAAACAGTGTCAGAGGTGTTGCCATTTGACTGAAGTAAACAGCAGAGAAAGGTATTATATTTTCACAAATTTATCCTGAATTGCTATCATAATGACCTATGCCTTCTTCGCTGCTCCTGAGCTGAGCAAGGTTGAGCTAAGCCTGTGCTTAGCTGGAAATCCTCCAAGAAAAATATGCAGCGCCATGGAAAGCAGTGTTGGTGTATATTGGACCCTTTCTTCTGACTCATTATTAAACAAATTCTCAGGCCAGTTGCTAGGAGGCAGTGTGCCGTTCGAGGTGCTATCTCTTCTAATGGACCTGCTATTTATTTCCTACTCTAAATTTTTGTGTAGCCTTTTAACTACTTGCCAGATATTATCCCAGAAATGGCTAAATTTAAGCGGTGAGCAATGTGATGCCTATTTAGGTAATGTACTGCTTTAACTACGACTGTAGGCATCATGAAGTCTTAGAAGATGTAGATGCGGATATAATCACATTTAGGATCAGGCAGTTTAACAGCAATTATTAGGAAATACACAAAACCTGCTATATCCTTTGTGTATTATATGATCATTTATGACCATACCAGAACAAAATTTAGCCTTTAAGACTCTTTAGTCCCCTGAAAACAGATTACAGGAATCCTTTGCTGCTGTTGAATTTTGTGCTGGTGGAAGCCATTCACGTAATGGAAGCCTATGGTCTTTTCATTCCAAACACAGACTGAGGAATTCAAATCCAAATCTATCCTAGTGCAGACAGCATATTGTGACTTATTTTTTGCATTAATTGGTTCAAAACCTTTTTGAATTTAACGGCAGTCTCTCTACTGACCTCAGAGAGTGCTGGGCTGCACTTTGCATTTGGAGACTTGATTGCTAATAACCCGAAGGGATTAAGTGAGTACTTGTCAGTAGCTCACATCAGAAAGTCTAGCTCCATTGGAAAGAAAGAAAGAAAGAAAAAAAAAAAAAAAAAAAAAAAAAGTAAACCTAGCATGGACTCCTCCCCCCAAATTTTATTTTATTTTATTTTATTTTATTTTATTTTTTGTATAGAGCACTAAGTGAACATCATTTACCTTTTCATAAATTAAGGCTTTAATATTCAGTCAGATGTGTCTTCTTTAATAACTTTTCTTAGCAAGTATTTTTGAGAATGGTAGGAAAATGAACACACTGTAATTCAGATAATGGGGTTTCCTCATTGCTTGATAATATTCAAAGATATCTAGTAGCTGAAGACAGTATAGGCAAATGTACCTCCAGAAAATTTAATTTTGCCATATTACTTAGTTTCAGATGATAACAGAAGATGAGTAGTTGAATTTATGCAGTCTCTCTCTCTCTCTCTTTTTTTTTTTTTCATATTTTTTTGTATGGAAAATAGATTACTAGTCATGATTATCTCTCCATTAGCTCTTCCTTTAAATAAATTGTTCAGTGTCCTAAAAGTGCAACCCAACAATTAAAGTTCTGTCAAAATTCTTCCTTCACCAATAAAATTTTATAGTCAGAGGAAGCCCTTTGAATGAAATAAGTCAGCTGCATTTACTGATGGATCTTGATTTCTAGATATGTGACAAAACCAGCCTTTACATAACCATCTGATGTGGGATTGTCCTTATGAAAAGAGGACATGATATACAGATCTGGTAAGTGCTGTGAGCAAGTGTCTTGCCACCCCACATTGCCTTGGTCATGACCTGTGGATTGCGGCCCCTCTGCCCAGTGAGGGGCCCAAGTCAGCAGGGCATTCACCAGCCAAGAGAGGAGGTCAGCAACAAGGTCACTCACGCAGGTGTGGGTGGGTTGTTTTGTCCTTACCCATTAGCAACACGTGCCCATGCAGCAAAGAAAGGCTGCCTTAAAGTTTATAATACAACTCCCATAGACCCATGGAACAGAAGACCAATCCTGACAGTGAGACAAGACCTCTTCCAGAAAACACTTCAATCAGCCCCAGCAAGAGATCTTCTCTAGGGAAGGTGCACTAGGCCAGGATCCATATTATGTTGCATGTGAGACTCCCTGATTTTGATTCAGCTGGTTCAGATGGAACAAAGTCAGAGCACTGTGCTACAATAATTGCTAGCCAAGGAACTAATTGGAACAAATTGCCCTTAGGGGGGAAATTAAAACCAAAAGGATACCACTTCCCATCTTTGCACTACTGAATCCATTTACAGCAATGAGTTGTTCATCACGGAGGGCAGCCAGGACAGCAGGCTCTGACACAGCACTGAAAACAAATGATTTTCAGCAGGTACCATGAGGCCACTCCTATGCATTCCTGTCTCATCCCTGAACCGCATAAGAATGAAAAGAAAATCATTAGAACAAAGCTAACAAGCATATGGACAAATATAACAACCTTCACAGAGTGAATTCTTGCCTCAGAAGCTTTTTAGTGTTCCCTGAAGGCCTCGCTCTGTATGTGTCTAGGAGGGTCTCAAATTTGTTACAAAATGTAATTTTCCTCACCAAAATCTCTTAAAAAAACTAAACTCTCTATATCCTATGTAACTGGTTAGAAGATAGGAAACTGATTAGAAATAAACGCCCAGTTTTCACAATGGAGGGGGGGGAGGAGGATCACCAATGGTTTTCCACAGGGATCTGTGCTAGGACTTCTGTTGTGAAACATTTATATGTGACCTTGAAAAGGGAAGCAAATATGGTAATGAAGTTTGCAGACTAAAATTATTCAGGGCAGTAAAAGAAAAAACAATCAGCAAAGAGTTGCAAAAGATATAGTGATACTGTATTCTTGGATAATAAAATGGTAGATGATGTTAATAAATGCAGAATGATGCACACATAGAAGGACAGTTCATATGCACAGTGACCCCATATTATGGCTTAGCAATCTCTAGGGGTCTGGGAGTTATATTACATGGTTCTATGAAAACACAGCTCAGTGGCAGTCAGGCAAATGAGGGCAGAAGAGGAAATCAAGGAAAGGAAGCTAAAAAAATAAACAAATAAAATGCTGTTATGTTATATTTTAAATCCATGGTGCATCCACCTCTTAAATGGTCTTCTTGTATTTCAGGAAGAATATTTTAGAATGGGAACAGTTACATGCTGACCCAAAAGAAAGATGAAAGGTATTGAACAGTTTCTATACAGGAAGAAACCGGTTAGGTTTAAAAAAAAAAAAAAAAAAAAAAAGATGCAAGATGCTGGGGTTGAATACAATAATCTATATAACCATGAGTGGTTTGGAGAAACTGAGCATAGAACTATCATTCACCATAATGCAAGAAACAAGGAGGATTCAAAACACGAGATACGAAGAAGACTAAAGGAAATACTTTTTCACACAATCTACAACGGGGTATTGTAGATGCCAAAGGATTAGATGAATTCAAAGAACAACTGGATACGTTTCTGCAAAATGCAAGCAAACAAACAAACAAAAAAAAAAAGAAATGAAAAAATAAAGAGATCACCTCTTGCCTATGTAATCCCTAAGCCACAAAGTAGTGGAAAAATTAAGAATATACCAAGGATGCATCACTATGTGTTTGCCATGTTTTTATATTCTTCCATAAACAAGTGCCTTCGCCATTGTCAGAGACAGGATACAGAACCTTTGGTCTGACCAAGCCTCATTATTCCTCTTATGTTCTTCTGATGAATTTATTTTCTACTTCACTGGCTCAGTCTTCAGGGTACAAGGCCCATTACCTTGTTATAAAAGGAAATTAGATAGACAAATTATTCTTGACAATTCCTTAGGGGCTACTACTCCTTACTTCTTGCTTTGTTATCCTCTCAGGATGCGCAGAGATTGACTAGGATGTCTCTTATTTGGGCTTGCTTTTGCTAAAAACTCATTTTCTTATGGCAAAAGCAAAATTAGATTTTACTTTAGATATGGACTATTACTACAATATGGACTATTGCATACTTCCTCTTATTTTCATTTTCGAGCTAGTGGACTTTGCAATATCTCTAGTTCAGCAGCTAGGAAAAAAAAAAAAAAAAAAAAGGCTATATTTTTGCTTAAATATTTGCTAAATTCAGTAAAGATATATATGAACCTTATCAGTTAGTGACCTGGTTAGGCTGCCTATCTGAAAATGATGTGTTATGAGTTACTTTGGAAAGTAAATAACATGATTGAAAAGTCATATGTATTTTATATGTATGAAAATGATGCTGTAAAAGCATGTTAGATTACAACAGACTGGTGAAATTGGAAACATGCACATGATCCACCTCTTAACTGTCTCAGATGATTCCCGTTTGTTAGTTATGCTAGTTGCTTGCAACAGCATGACATAGGTCATTAGCTTCTATCACAATGCAGTAGAGCAGACAGACTATAGTTTCCTTCACTAGAGAAAGGAAGTTGCTAACATCACTGCTGTATCTTTTAATTCATCATTTGAATTTCACGGTTCATCTCCAGTGCTCTGATAGCTCTTGCTTTCAGCAACTGTCCTAGAAGTTGCAGGAGGCAAATTGGGAACTTCAAGGCTCAGGGTAAACTGTACAACAGTCATGGATTTAGTTCCGATTTCAGGGTGTTGTTGTACAGGGATGACAAATCCCACACCACAAGTATGAGTGGTACAACAAATTACATTGTTCACCAATTACTTCTGGCATGGTCTTGCAACTCAATCACTTTCATAGGTCAAATATATTTTTCACTCAAAGACAATGGTAAGTTTTCAAAGTTCTTCTCCTTACTGTTGCTTAGGTGGCTACAAGGGTTAGACATCTGTCACTGCTGCTTTAGATATGGCATCAGTAATATTCTTAATAGGCTGGACACTAATAATTTATTTTGTTTCATTTAATATGGTGATTACATAGCTGCTAACAAGGCCTTGGAAAATAAGGAATTTCAAAGAAGTTACGGTCAGTGACATCTTATTTACATTTTTTGAATTCTTTTTAATTCTTTGAATATCTATTTAGATGTCTGTGCCATTTTCTTGACACCTTTTCACCAAGTCTGTACGTTGTAGATGTGTGTGTTGTCACAACATACAGATGAAGGAAATGAAACATCACCATGTGTGAAAATGTGATTTTATGCTGTCTTGAATTTCTTTAAGCATAATGAATTCCTAAGACTAGGTCCATGAGATAAATTCTAAGGTTCTCCGAAAAAAAAATAAAAAATAAAATAATACACACACACACATATATATGTATATGAGGTGATTAGCATCCCTTGCCACTTCTTTTTCTAAAACTTGAAGTGCAGGCTAAGCCTTGGTTAAGTCCAAATTCAGCAGGTGAGAGTTGTGTGGTATGAGCACTGAACATTCCCCTTAGTCTGAATGGTCTCCTTCAGACAGTTCAGTTCTAGTTCAATCCTAGAAAAACCCAGAGAGGTGGAACTGTTACAATGACAGTGCAGATCAAAACTCCTGCACTAATGAAAGTGCAGGAGCTAACCCTGCTCACTTCATATGCTGGGCATGCTCCAGGATTAAAGACCGAGTCTCCTCCAGTGCTCCTGTTGTACAAGCTCACTCCACCCCTAATGAAGTCGCAGTGAAAATGTAAAAAAGATTTCTTCCTTGCTGCTTTTTGGAATATTTTTCCTGTTTCCTGCATGCATACATGTGAATGTGTGCGACCAGGGAAGGTGGAGAGGTCCCACATGCGCTTCCAGAGCTCAGGGTATCTTCAAAATGGCCGCTTCCCTGAGGTCCGCAGGAAGGCCGCACTGGCACCATGCCGCCTCACCCAACAGGGTTCTATCTCAAATCCACTCCTTGCTGAGGACAACATTTAACATATTTTTACTTTGTCTCTCCTTTGTCTCAGGAGCTTTCTGCAATACAGAGAAAGCCAAGATCCTGCCCGGTGAGCTCAAGCCATCCTCACAGACCCGAGTTCAGCCTGCCCAGCAATCCCACCTGGAGCTGCAGCAGTCAGCATGTGTTGGGACCACACCGAGGTGTCAACCTCAACCACCCCATCTGTCCAGCAGTGACCTTGTGCTGCCACTGCAATGGCAGACAGGCACTTGGAGGTGGTTCAAGTATAGTTTAAAGCATGGGGCGTAGCTGATGGTTTTCTTCAAACATAGCATATGGGTATCTCCAGGAGCACACCAGCAAGTGGGGAGGATGACTGGTCACTACATTTGGCCAGTGAGTTAAGCCTTGACATTGTTCTCTTAAAAGTATGGCTACAACCACCACTGACTTCAGTGGATCTTAGCTGATTTATTGTTTGTTTGTTTGTTTGTTTACCATAGTCCTTTTCTCCCTTCTTTCATTATATTTTTTTTCCTGTTCATATGCTGCAAAGTTAAATGTAGAATTTGTTTATGTCAACATTATTAGTAGTAGCTTTATTATGCCATTTAGCATATTATCATGGCATAACTAATATATTTATATACTACTACTAAATTTTGCAAAAAGCCATATACTTCATCAGGATATCCCTGTTTTGGGGTTAAGCGGTTTTCACGATGGAGTTTAAAGAAAACTGAAAAGTTAAACTCTTTTTCTTCAAGGGAAGAAATGTCTGAAGGGGAAAATAATGGTTGTTTGTTCTGTAAGTTAATGATTAAATTTAAAAGATTGAATTATAAAGTTAAATATCCCTAGAAGAACTTAATGAATCTCAGATGCTTCTGAAATTGAAATAAAACACCCATTTGGACTGACCCAGGGCCCTGGTATCAATTCACTGTTTGGAGGTTAATTTTCCAGTTCATTTTAACTAGTTTGTTGTTTTAGTTTTACTGAGCTTACCTGAAGGTAGAAATATATGATATCAGAAGTAGAATTATCGCTCCATTTCTCTTTTGTTTGTGTCTGTTTTCTTTGTTGCTAGACAGCATATCATTTTTTAGTTGATTCCCCATCATTTTAAAAATACCAGTATAGTAGATAATACCAGTGAAAGCTAAATAACATGCTGTCTCTTTTGTCCTAATAATGGGAAGGTATTTGTCTGGCTAAGGTCACGGTTGCTTCTAAGTATAAATTACTTAATTGTTTTCAGTAGGGCTTGCTGTGAGCTTCAGGGCTGGGCAATCTAATCTAAAGCAGAGCTCTCCGTGTCTGAAAGAATGTTCCAGGGCCAATCCTTGCAGGACATAGCGACTGCTGGGTCACCAGCTGCTGGAGAGTTGGATTGTATTAGTGCTTTTTATTCTGTTTTTGAAGAGAACAAGACATAGATAGTAATGAAGCATCATTTTACTGACTTCAGGGAGGAGTACATTGTTTTCTGTGACCATATACTTTTAATTACTCACTTGAGTTGTTTTGGCAGAGAACAGGCTGCTGCCAAAACAAAGTTTGTCTTCACAATAGCTGAATATACCAGTTACAAGCATAGTTTGTAAGATGTTTAACAGCAACCTGTTAAAAATCAATCAATCAATTAATAAATTAATAATAAAAAAAGTTTAACATCTATTTCATTATCCACGTCTATACACATAGGTGCATTTATTAGGTATACATTTCTCACAGAAGTAGGGGGAGAATGTGTCCCCATCAGTACCATCTGCACATGTGTCTGATGCAGCTGTAACCATGTCCCTGTGCACTCACAGCAGCAGCTCCATCTTCCCAGAGAAAAAAATAAATTTCATTCCATGTAAGTTTGTATATGCCTTTAATATGGATGGAAATTCCCGTGTGCGCAGCTTTGCAGAGAACTCTCCATCTGCATAAACACTCTCTCACACAGCCAAAGCTGGAGACCAGTTCAGTCAAGATACATACCAGTTTAACAACAAATTGTAGTCAAGATTTTTTTAATTGACACCTTTGTGGACAGTCTTACCTCTGCTTTAATCTGGCTTGTATCAACTAACAAACCCACAACTTTTGAGGGAAAACAAGCCCCTGGACCTACCCAAACCTTGTGCCTGTGCAGGCAGTTTATAGAAAACTATGCAGCAGACTGCATTACTTACAGTGCAATCAAGGATTCACTGGGAGGGAAAAAAAGGACTTGTCCTTATGTGAACTGTGCATAAGATGCTGTTAATTCTTTGTGGGGGCTTTTGTGGTGACATAAACTAAGGGAATGCTGTAGATAGAATTACAATATAACTTTTTGTAAGTTTTAGGAGCACATTTGAAATAATTAATCCATTGATTTTTAAAATATCCCTTTTATTAACCAAGTGCATGCAACAGTCCTAAGATGAGCAAATGCCAATGCTGCAAGAGTAAATTTAGCATGCACCACAATGCTAATGAACAGTTATCCAAAACACAAGGCACAAGGGGGGTTGGATTTCAGGGTGGGTTGTTTTTTTCAGATTTTTCTCTGGGAAGCTAGAGTAATCCTCTTGGGAGAAAAGGAGGCTTGCTTAGGAGCTTTTTTCAGGGGAATCAGTACACATACAGAAACCTACACCTGCAAACACAAGGAAACACACACCGTGCATTGCCCCAGCTCCATCAGAAGTAGGCCTGTTGAACAGTCTCCTTCTGGGCATGTAGGGAAAGAATAGAAATAAATATCTGAATAAATATTTGAAGCCCAGCTGCACTGTTTTGCTAGTATCTTACTTCCAATGCTTGTTGCATGTTTGCATTATGATGTTTGACATCCTTTCTTTTCTCTTCTCTGTCTTGAATCCTGTTTTGTCTTTCCCCTCTGTCTCCATTTATTTTGGCCTTTACATCCCTCCAGTTTGGGACTTTTTTTGTAAACATCATAGTAAATGTGAATGTGGGAGCATCTATGACTTCACTTTATTACGCTTTTTGTGCTCAGCAAACCAATATAAACAATTCTAGTTTTGCATTTTGGTCTCAATTGTTCAGTTGTCTGTGTGTTTAAATTGGACATCAGCATAGTTACAGACCTTAGCAGGCAATCCCATTCCTTCAGTGAGGATGCCTACTTTGTATAAAACATGTGACATTAGAAAGGTTTGTTAGCGTATACAGTGAGACAGCTAGGATGCCATCTATGGTTTTTGCTGTAGTTGATTATTCTATACAGTAGCTACAACCTGTTAAACATTGTATAAATGCCTCAAAGTGCACTTCTAACATGCTGCAAGGCTTTTATATATACGCAACTCCTGCTATTATCAGTAGCATATACATCTACCCTGTGTTTCACTCTTGGCATGATACATTATGCATGGATTCATAGCTGCTCTCTAAAAGGGCAAAGATTTCTGTATAGGAACTGCTGAATATATACAGGGACGCTGTTTTTTTTAACCATTTTCCACAGAAGAAAAGCTTGCTAATATCCTATATATCTTGATGTAAACTTTCAAGAGCAAAAAAGGAATAATGTATAGCCGAAATGCCTCACCAACACTGAACTGCTCTGGAAAGCTGCAGAAGTGCATAAATAAAGAGCAGCCCACTGCTCTGTGCCAGCTACTACTTAGTTGGGAAACTATGCAACGATTAAACAATGAAATTAAACACATAGGACCTGGTACATTTAAATATTTAAATGCCACTTTTCATAACAAATCATACTAATGCATAACTGTGAGTCTGACCTTGCTCTGGGATGGCCTATAATACTGAGAGCAAGGCTGTTAACTTTGTGCATTCCTCTACAGCTTCAGCTAAGATCTGTGCTCTCACAGAGGGGCAGGGCTACCTGCATGAGATCTTTATTATGAAACTTCTTTGTTCATGTATATTTATCAGGGATATGACTGTTATCTTTAAGTGAAATCAGGCTGCTCATATGAGAGCATAAAGCTGAAGCATAAATCTGAGGGGAATCCACTGCCCTCGGTAGTGCTACAGGAAAGCGTGAGTTCAGTTTCTTGATGCCTTGCTGTTACTTCCAAGTTTCCTCATAGCGTTTAAACTACTACTTACATTATTGTACTCAATAACTTTGTTGCTTTCTGCAGTGGAATTAATTCCCCCCTCATCTACCATTCAGGTAAATTTCTGGGTAGAAGATCCAGTCATGTCCTTCAGAAAAGGAGGGTTACAGGTAGGAAGAAACCTCCAGGAAGAGGAAAACTCTAGAACAGATGTGTGGCAAAGAAAAGTATTGCCACATGGCTCTAACACAGATTTATATTCCAAAAGGGGAGGGTCAGCAGGAATAACCATTCAATGTCATATTAAAGCAGTAGTTCCCAATTTTTAGTAACTTCGTTTATGTAAGCAAAGAGCTGGTTATAAGATGTTGGCTTCTCCTTGTTTCCATGCCAAAACTGTATTAGAAGATGCCTGTAAACATATTAAGTGCTTTCCTAATGTTAATTTTCCTTGTACTCAATTACGTGATTGAAACAGGATCATGAAATCACTGAGGTGGTAACTTGCCATTCCCTCTGTCTCTTGGGGCCAAGAAGTACATTGCTAACAGCTGCTAATGGGTTAAAGCAGCAGGAAGAACAAGGTAATCTGGGGTCTAACTCTGGATAATAGCTCAAATTCAAATCAGCATTCTCCACAGATCTAAGCTCAAGGTGCCAACCAGAGCTAAGACACACTTGCACTGTCATTGTCTCAGACAGGGCTTTTTTGTAGCAGAAGGGGGTGGGAAACAGCTCATGCCGGGACTATGTTGCTCTAAAGGTCACTCTGTCTTGCAGAGGCAGCCTGCAGCCATGCAGATTCCTGAGCGAAGATGGTCAGGAAATGTTTTTTAGCTAAAAGTACCTTTGAAACTCTGTTTTAAAAAAATCAATAAAAAATGGATCCTTCTCACAGAAGTCCCTCTGCCAAGGGGACATTTTCACTTCAGGTGAACTCAATGGAAGTTTTTAACCAGCTTTAATCCTAAAACCCCAGTCTAGTATTTATGGAACAGACACACAGAGACCCTGAGGGATTATTGTTGCAGCCCCACCCTGACACCTGCACATCTTTGGTCTGTTCAGATTGTGCTCTGGGGAAAACATTTGCCCCTACATGCAAATCTAAGAGTTTAAAAAGATTTTCTTTTATGGATATTCTATCTCACAATTCCTAACCATATTTTTGAAATCTATCAATTTACTGTTTGCTAGGGCCTACTGGTGCACCCAGCTTCATTCATTCTCTTCAGCTATACTCATGGGGTGTTTGTGTGTCCACATCCCTTCTCCTTCCCTACATCCTATCTATCTTCCTGTTTTTTCTGTTCCATACATTTATCTTATGATACATTTATTTATGTAGGTTGAACAATCTTTTTACTTTCTGTTGATGTCAACTGAAAAAAAAAATCTAAATAGATGGATACCCTTGGAAAACAAAACTTTAGAAATGGATAAGATAGAAGGGATTTTAAATCCTAAATATACAAAGTATCCATAGAGCCTTTATATAATATCAGAAGCAGGTATTTTTTAGGCACCAATACGGAAAAATTGTTATTCCTTTCATTTCTTAGAGTTTGTTGCTGCACTAATCATGTACCAAAACATTGCTCATTCATTCATTCAGGAATGAATTTTGTTTGTGTTTTATGATTTTAAAATAACAAAGACTAATTTATTTTCATCTACATCCACTCTAAATTTGATTCCTCCCCTTTGATTAACTCTGACTTATCTATTCATTTCATCGGTCCTTAACATATGGCTTACAGTGAAGCACTGTCTTTAACCTTTCAAAAAACTCTTCTTGTTTTGATTCAGTATAAGGATGGGCAGACATGGTCCATAAAGAATAGAGCTCAGTAAAATGTCCTGGGGATCACAGGATGGCACTGAGCATGCAGGCAGGACTTCTGGGCAGCCCCAGCAGCCATGGGCTGCTGCCCCTTTGCCCCCTGGCAGAAAGGTGGTGTCCAGATCTAATGGTGCAGCCCGAGCTCACATCTTCTGTTGCTGCAGACAGAAGGCTGAATGATCAGTGGCTTCATCTCTCAAGCAAGACACTGACCTAGGGTTTCAGGGGATATTTTGGAAAGAATAGGGGAATAACCCCAATGCCTCGGCCAACATCCCAGTCTTTAGCAGAAGTAGTATTAAAACAGAGTGTGATTAATGCTAAGTGCATAATGGCTGCCACATTTGCCTCTACAAGCAGAAGGTGTCCTGCAAATGGGCTTTTTCTTTTTTTTTTCTTTTTTTTTTTTTTTGTTAAAAGTCATAAACTTTGCTTAACTGCAGGACAAGCATTGTAAAGTATGTTGGTATTCTAATGTTTTACAAAGATCATCTTGAGTTACGAATGTTTCTGCTGCAATTTTAAATTGATATAATTTAAATGCTTTCAGAAGACTTCAATTCCTCTTAAAGATGGCATTTTGTGGTCTGAGTGTATTCTCTTCAGACTAGCACCACTGCTCTGATATCTCTGTAAAGACAGAATAGTGCTTACTGTTTAAAGACAGGAATTTTGAACTAAATAAAGAGCTCTCCTGTTTTCTGTTTTCTGTTGCTCTTGACATTTGCTGTAGCTAATGCTGTAGGAATATAAGTGACTGACATTAGGTTGACTTAAAGAATTATAATCTCCCTCAAAATATGTGTTTAAAAATCACTGGTTTTGCTACCATGTTCTTAAGCACATTTGAGCTCAGACTGGCTCCATTTCCATTCTGATCACATATGCTTCAGACTCGGCACATACAAAAAAATCTCAAGCCATATAAAAATTAACATTAGGTGGTGAAGCTGGACTGCACCTGCCACTTGGGACAGTCATTGGCAGCTTAAGAAGTCTTTGCCAGGGAGAAGAACACTCCCTGAGCAATGTACCTCTATTGTGGGAATTACCTCTCTAAGAAGTAGGAAATGAATCATTAAAATGGCAGAAACTCACGCTTCTAAAATGTAGGAAGTACAAAGGTGAAACACATCCACTTCAGGAACACAACCTTCGCTCTGCCCTGAGGCCTACCAGGCCAACGCTGCGTGTATGAGCAAGCTGCAGATGCAGATACACTTTGGAGAGAAACCATATGAATACTGCAGGAAAGTACTTGTTTTAACACTTCTCTTCACTATGGCAGAGCACAGGTTCTCAGACACACGGCAGCTACGCATAGTTGGCCTATTTTCAAGTATTCAGGGCCATGTCAGCAGGAGGATGTTTACCTGCTGGTGTCCCTTTTGGCACGCAGCTGGCAGCACAGCAGTTTGGGTGGATGGGGTCAGCACCCGGGGCTTTTGCTGGGGTTGGCCTTCCCAGTGCAACGTGTCCCACAGCCCCTCAGCACACTGCCTGCTGCGGCACCGCCCGGTGAGATGGCTCAGCAGTGTCCTGGGACTCCAGAAACCCTTCTTCAGGGCTGTGGGCCTTGTGGTGGAAAGTTCCTGGCCTATATTCCCTCTAATCTTCTCTTCTTGTGCCTATTGTTTATATCTTCTCTGTAATATATGTAATCTTTTTCCTGCTACAATTCATTCTCTTGCTTAACTTGCATAGAAATACAGATGGTAAACCAGTCAATATATGGTTTTGAATATGAGACACAGAGCATCAATTTGGTTTGCATTTGTTTGTTTGTTTTTGCTGTTTGTTGTTTTTTTGGGTGGGGAAGGGGGAGCATTGTTGTTTTGGTTTGGTTTTGATTTGCAGAATTTCATCAGTTACTAAAATACCTGGTTGTAGAGCAGTGAGAATAACTGGGGTGGACAATAAATTAGATCCTGAATGCTATGAGCATCAAAATAATGTCTACATTTGGTAAAGGAAAGCTACAGAGCTTGTGAAACAAGTAATGAGAGGTGAGGCTAAACTGTTGTACAAGTGTTGATGATCACCTGGAGGAGAGGGGCTATGGAAGACAGCTCTCTTGGAGATTTCAGCTCCAGCCCTCCAACATCCACTGAATGATGAGAGATTTTTTTGAGGAAAAAGAGACAACACTTGCACTGCTGAAGGCTACAGTATGTGTTTTAACAGCTATGTGGAATCTGAAAGATCCAAGGCTGCAAAGCTACTGAGTATGCCTTGCTGCATCTTATCGTGACCATTGGCAATAGAGGGAAAATAACAAAGGAACACAATGCAATTTCCTCCCAGTCTGAGCTTTAGAGAGAAATAATATAAACACTTTGCCACCCACAGCATCTTCTCTACTTTGCCAATGAAAAGAAAGAGCTAACTTGCCACAGTTGAGAAAATGTTACTAGATCATCAGGGACATATCATATTAGTGTGAACACAGCTGGTCAGGGAGGCCTATGTTCAGAGAGGATTTTTTTATAGTCTTTTTGCAAGTTCTAACTCCATCTTCCCAGACTGCCATATTAACATTGGTGTTGCTGCCAGACTAACAGCTTTCTGAGGAAACAACTATTTTCCTGTTCATCATGGATATAAAAAAGAATATGAGCATCACCCGAGCATTTTGCATTGCCACACAAAATGACTGTTTAACACGTATTTAAAGACTGATGCTGGAAATGCCTCAGAATTTGATTGTCTAAGTAAGACAAAAATGTTTTGTTCTGATGTTTGAATGTTGCATTTCAGAGAATATTTGTAAAGTAGGAAGGAAAATGTTACCAGAAAAGGGGGTAGGGACAGAAGTACATTTGCTGATTAAGAACTGCCAGACACAAAGGTAATTATCAGAGCAGACAGTAGAGATGCACACCTGAAGGAGGCCTTAAGGGCATACTTTGACAGTATGTCAGAATCAGAGGAATATCTGCTTTGTGCTAAGTTGCTAAGTTGCTAAGTTGTGTTGTGGTAGTTGGCTTGCATATAGACTTGTAGTGTTGATTTTAAATGAATATGTCAGTTTTGAAAGACAAATTAAATCATGATCCACATAGGAAATAATAATAAATGGAGATGCTTCTATGAAGATTTAAACTATGAGAAAGAGAGTTCAAGGTGCTGACCTTTCTTATATGAATCACATATTAGCGTATAATTCCCCTTAATGCACACTGTGGTCAAGTGAAAGACCTAGTTTGGCCATAATATATTACCGTGAGGCAGAAGATGGCTGTAACCTAGACCACAAAACCATCCATAAAGTACAGTAGTTCCTGCAAGTATGTCTCAGGTTCTTCTGCATCCTAATACATTCTTTTGGTATCTGAAGGGCTGCAAAACATCTTGTCTACTTGCTGAACCGCCTTCTGGATCTCCTGCCTTCTCTTAAAAAGATACTCAGTCCACTCCTTAGTGTCCAATGTGCTAGCCTCCACACTCTTAAATTTAATAAAAAAGAGACCATGTCCTCTTTTTTTCTTTTTTCTTCTGATTAAGTTCCCATACTAGCTGTTCAAGTATAGAACAGAACACTGAGAATTATCTGATGAGAAACATGTAAATGAGAAAAACCTTCCAACTTTTCCATAACAATATTCTTAGAATTATTTAATGTGATTTAGGTTGCTCATTCAGGACAGCTCAACAAATCCCAGTGAAACGAATATGTGAAGGACATGACCAGTGGACTGATGGATGTTGATAGTGATGAGATAACTGATAATACTTGTGATTCTGGCTGATATTTTGCTTGTCAGGATGCCAAAGCCATACTAGAATAAGCTGAAATGGGCTGTGTTTGTTCTGTGGGATATCTCACAGTGATAATTCTGCCAGAGTTTCATCTTTACTCTTGGGGTTGTTCTGCAGCCAATCTCATAACCAATTCTTCTCTACATAGACTGAGAAATTGAGGGCTCCTTCCACAAGAAAGTCAAGGAACTAGGCTTTGAATTGAGTTTTTCTTTTAGATCTGCACCAAGTCATACCTCTGTGCTTTAGAGGTGGAAGTACCAGGGAAGAGATATATATAAACACACTGGGTAATATAATGGAGGGATAGGAGGGCTTTGAGATGTAATTACTGTGACTTCAGGCCACAGAGTTCAAGACTGTAACTGTGGGAACATAGGCATTGCTGGCAGAGGACTGCTTCCACTGAGGATTAATGCAGCATCCAGGGATACACTAATGGAAAAGGATCAAAAGTGAATATACATCAGCTAGTTTTATTTGATAAGCATACATTTGAGATTTTAACAACCAGATTTCACATTGCAATGTGGAAGTAAGTGCCAAAACAGGGGTGGTTCTACTGATAAAATCATGGTGGCTCAACCTTGGCTACCTATATTTAACAGTAATAACTTTGGATTTGCTAAATGTTAATAGTCTTCATCATTATTCTGAAGACATCTTCTAAAATATGCCAATCTTTACTCATCACTGTATCACAGAAACTATCGTTATGCATGCAGACAGGCTGCTGACAATCGTATTGACAAGATCTCTTTCTGCTTCTACTGCTTGCAGTCTACAGCCTACACTCTGGTATATTAATTTCATCTATCAGGAAATCTGTTTTCATATCTTAGGTTCTATAGCCACTGCTCAGGATCTCCTTCCACAGCTCAAGTCAGAGAGAATTTTTTCCTTGCCTTTCTTTAAGTCCCTGAATGCCTGGGAGCCATTCTGGTTTATGAAACAAGAAAAGGCAGAATATAGCTCATGTCCCTGTTTAGCAGAGTGGCCAGGCTGGAAGACTCAGCATCAGAGGGATGAGTCGAAAGAGTGATTATGTCTGGCTTTCAGGGTAAATACAAAGTCCACACTAATTATCAGTGAAGACAAGGCAACTAAAAAGCAGTTCTTGCATTCTTCTCTAATTTGAGTCTCCATCATCCAATAGAACCAGACTGAATACCACAAATCCATCTGGAATAGTTGCTAAAATTTAAATCTGTAGGAGCCAGCTCAAATAATGGCTTTCTTTCTTTCTTTCTTTCTTTCTTTCTTTCTTTCTTTCTTTCTTTCTTTCTTTCTTTCTTTCTTTCTTTCTTTCTTTCTTTCTTTCTTATTATTTTATTTTCCTTAATCTTTGCTTATTGTGAAACAGCAATTGCTGAATCACTTTGAGTCACTATTGCTATAACTCTATGGAACCAACTGAGGCTTCTCTGCACTAATGGCATATACAATACCTCTTCAGTGCTAGTTTCTTTTTAAGTATCTCATTTTTAGCCGATGACTTGATCCTTAACAGACGCCTCTGAAACACGTGTCATCTTTGGAGTGCTGGAAAGGCTTTATTACACCAAGGACAACAAAAATCCTTCAGTAGCTGCCTGTTAAAGAGAAATATCCAAATCTCTGCAGTGAGCAAGCATCCCCATGCAGTACAGCATATTTCAGTCTAAAGCAGGATCTTTCTATTCTACTATGTACTATGCATTTGGATATTTACAGATTTAGGACACTGACTTCCAGCAAAACCAGCATTTCTCCTACCACACCCCCCCAAACACATATTATCTATAGTAAGTGTGGAGTAGAAAACTAGACTGTGATTCATTTTACAACATTCCCAGTACTTCTGAACAGTTCCTAAATTATATTTATCATATGGATGTTGTTTGTAAATACTTTTTGCCAGTCTGAGTTATCTTAGTTCACACTTGATTTTCTAAAACTTCATAAAGTGTATATACGGTATACTACTAACTCAAATTATTTTAAAATTAACCTTTTTGTGTGTCTTCCATTCTTCCATTTTACTTTTGTTACTATTCATTAGAAGTTCTCAGTAAATTGCCTTTTTTTTTTTTTTTTTTTTTTTTAACAGAGCTTTTGAGTTAATATATTATAACCTGAATTTTCAAGTCTCTTCCCAAGAACTTGATAGACATGTTAGCTTCAGCAAAGCAGCTATCAAATATTACAGAGGCTGAACAAAGACCATTTTTATTATTTACATTGAAATGTTAAAGTTACAGGAAAATAACTTTTATTAGTAGCCAAGTTAAATAACATATTTTAAATCATTCATCACTATGGCATTAACGTATACTTTTGCTGCCAGGCCTCTTCATTCTGAGCTGGAAGAATCTATTTAAAGTGAGCTGAAATTAAATGCTCTCATTGTCAGACTGAAAAGTTCATGCCTTGGGACAGCGGCAAATTGTTCTCGAAACACTAAAAATGTAAGAAGACTAAGGGTGATTTATTAGGAGCATATTTAATGAAATACAAGCTTTTAGACTAATATTGTTCACATATGCACAGTAGCTTCTGTAATGTCATCTTGCTTTAAAAAAAAATTAAAAAAAAAATGAAAGCAAGCATCTATCTTCAGTTCTTTATATGAAAAGTAAATTCGTCTTCCTGCATATAAGACCCACAATAGCTGGCTTATATCCACAAAACACAGTCAAATATCACATATCAAAATAAAGTGAAAAATGCAATGTTCCAGTTGTTTTCCACGGTTCTAAATGGAAGTGTTAGCAGTGCTGAAATGGCAGTGATGTCGTTCATCACCCAGACGTGCACTAATGTGATTTGTATTTTAATTAAGGGCAGCAGTACTGATCCTGTGGACAACCTGGCCATTGTTTTGCAGTGCAGCAGGAACAGTCTCAGTAAGCAGTCTTCAGAACTGTATCTACAGCAGTGTTTCTGTTGAGAATAGCAGTGAAGTTTTGAAGTCATCATCCCCACTTACTATAAGCTTGTTTGTTTTGCAGAGTGGTTTTGGTGCATACAAAATATCTTCTCTCTGGGGGAAATGAAAGAGTAATCTTCACTTCAAAAGTGTATCTACTTTGCTCCAAGCCTAATTAGGGCATAAGGACTATGAACCACATCTGTGATAGGGACCAACCACAATACAAACCTAGAAATAGTTCAAACATCACAGTAAATCTGATCTGAGGTATAATGCCCATACATAAAACATACAAATGTAGAACTTGGAGCCAGCCATCTCCAGCTGCTGATCTGCTGCTGTTGCACTGAGTTACTTAGTAATGTAGACGTGATCGTGACACTAACATCTAGCAATGCACAAAGCATACTGAAGCCTACAAATAACATTTAGAATAGAACAGATTAGTTGGAAGGGACCTAGTAGTGTGGAGCTGACTACTGAGTACTGAGCAGGGATTCAGGTTCTGTGTCAACACACATTTCCAAAACAGATCTACAAAGCATGGATCAACAGTGAAAGCTGTGAACAATTGCTTCTTACAGGTTCTGTGGGGTAAGTTTCACTTTGGATTCTGCTTCCTTTGCTCATCTAAGCTGCATACATTCAATGAGAGTCTTTACAGGCTGAGATGGAATTGAAACAGCTCAATTCCCTGTCCAGCCATTTACAGGCATGCAAATAAAATGTAACAGAACTCAATCCTTTCAGTCCACTTTGCACTCACGTTTTGCTCATTTAAATGAGTGCGCAGTGGGGGATCTTAACACTGACAAACTTCAGTTACCCATCTTCGGAGAGCAATCTTCTTTTATTCTGTAGTTACCTGAAAGACAAAGATCCTTCCAGAGGACAACCCTGATCAGCTAACTTAGATAACTGAACTCAGGCAATGGAAACACACCCTAAGGCATAGCAATATAACCTATTGGCAATTGAATTAGGACCTCTAGAACGTAACAATGCATTAAAATAGTGAATAAATGTATTTTAATGCATTAAAAATGATGGGAAAAAAGTGATTATTATATAGCATGGATTTTTTTTAAATGTGGTTATTTCATGAGAAACCCATGTGATTCTTAAATCTGATGCACTTACCTTGTGGAACCAGAGGAAAATAATCCTAAAGCTTTATAAAAATTTACTTTTTAAACTACCTGCTAAACAGCAAACAGAAGAGCGCCTGCTTCAAAAAGTAAAGCTCCCAAACCATTCAGCTAGAGCAAGGATAATACAAAACTGCAGTTTGTTTACCAGAACACAATAAACTCATCCAAAGAACATGGCACTGGAAACCTTATGTTTGAGTTGGATAAGTTGGATACATAGCCTAAACATAATATAAGGGATAATATTGCCTTTTTAATTTCCTATTTAATATCAAAGAATTTTTATTTTATTTTTTTCCCCCGGGATAAACTGTCAACAAATCCAGAAGAAAATTCTGTTTGAGGAAGGTATTTGACAGAAATAAGCAAATGTGGATAGTTCAGCATGCTGGCTAATTTTTTTTACTTTAGCTTTCTCATTTACATTTACAGTTATGTAAGAACATCCCACCCTGAAAATCCTATCTCATTGCTGAGTAATTAGTCTTACTAATAGTTTGCAAGTCTAAGGGTAAGCTGGGAATGAACTGGTGCAGTGCCTAAATGGTAAAGGCCAAAAGCTTTTTGTTTTTGAAGGACCAAAAACTGGCATCATGTCAAATGGCATTTTGGCAGAAGCCCAACTTCTCGCACTTGCATGTAATCTTCACTGTTTTCCAGCTAGAAGCAGATGCACCAAGCAAAAAAGGCTCTTATCCAGTTCTGTTGCACTGCACAAGAGCAATGGGCAACATGGACAGAATTGTTGGTGTATCCCTTTGGTTAGATTAATCTAAATATCATAATTTATATAGCATTAACCTATATAAGCATTCATCTCATTCTATGATTCTGTGATTCCAATATTCATGTTCATGCCAATCATTTCACAGACACTGAAAAGATGTGCATGCCTCTGCATCAAAATACTTTATTGTACTGACTGACACACATGCCAGAAAGCTAACCTATCTTCTTGCACCATCATCAGCCCTACAGGTACTGAAATACCCAGTTCCACTGTTTATTGCAGCCTTTCATTCCCTAGAAAATTAAGGCTCCTGCTTACATTGAAGTAGAGTCCTTAATAATTACATGCTTACCTAGCACATATAGATATAAATATATGCATATCTAGTAGGCCTTATAGGTCGCAGAGGGACTGATTACATGATTGCACCTCATTATATTGATTAATATTGCATGGAAACAAATGCTTCACAAATTTCCTTACAATCCTTCTCTAACTTTGCTAGAATTAATAAATGCAGTCCCTTCTAGGTATGACTATGCAACAGCTAGCTAAGGAAGACTCATCCCTCAAGAGGCCAGTCATTGTGTGCCATGCCCTCAGGAGGTGGACATGGCTTCCAAAACAGCTGTTACAGCCAGCAGACAGATGTCCTTAGATGTCAGTAGATAGGTGTGTGCACAAATGATTTCCCCGGAATAAGCACAGAGGCTTGAACTCTGTTCTCTGCCTTGCCTCTAGGCCTGGTCTATGTTGTTGTCTTTGGTTTCGCAGTTCAGGACCCAGCTCACGCCTGCTGCCTGCATAGTCATAGTTCTGGCCTGAGCTATCTGTCCTTGTTCCTGCTCCATGTGCTCTGTCGCCTGGCGCTCACATTAAGACCTGCACTTCTGCTGCCCTGACTGCATCTGAAGTTTGGCTGTGTTCTTGTCAAAGTGCATACAAACTCCCTGGCTTCTTGCTGCCAAACCCTACCTCTGACCATATTCTTGCCTTGCTCTGTTAGGCTAATGAGTATTATATGTCTCTGGTTCTTGATTTCAGATTGCCTTAATTACATCACCTGGCTCCTGCCTCCACCCAGACTTCAGCCCGGGGCCTCACTATGAGGCGTGCAACACCCTTGTCCCGTCACAACAGTCTACACGGACAGGTGCAGGCAGACAGCAGCTTGTTCCACTACAGCTCCAAGCCGGGCAGAAACAAGCTAACTCTGGTCTGGAAGCTCTATACCCACAGAGCCTGAAAGGAAGAGCATGTTTATTTCCAGACAAGACACACCGCCAGCATGGAGCACAGAAAAAAAAATGAAACCATCTCTGCCTATACTTGTTCAATTATATATATAAACCTATAAAAACCTGTAGTAACTGATACTAACTTTTAGGGCACAGAGTAAATGTAAATGCTGAATAGAGACAGAATGTATAGATGTCTCAGTGTTTGCCCAGATGTTGAGCGGCATCCTTCATGACACATAGGGAGATAGAAATCTTCTGTGTGGGACAGAGGCGAAAGCAGAAAGATCTCTACTAAACTTGTCTCATCTCATCTAAAAGCTGTTCTTAGCTTACCTGAAAACACTGTCTATGTTCACTGTGCAACTCAGCTGAAGCATAGAAATTGTGTTTCAAAACATTTGGGTAAGATGTAGGAGCTACAGGGTAAGGGAAGACAGTTCTCTCGGTGTCCCATTCTTTGGATTGCTTTTTGCTGTTTTGAGCATTTGTTTTCATTTTGAGAATGGGAGAAGCATTTTCAGCCCCAAATCAAATCTTTGACCTGAAGTACTAAAATTTGAAGTTCAGGCCTCCATCCAATACATTCACACTAGCTGTTGGTTTCATCCTGTGTAACTTCCACATCAACAGATGAAACCTCAACAGGGTCAGAGTACACCACAAAAATGTGCTTGAGCTACTTTAAAACTAACCAGTGCAGCTCCTGGTAGCAGCATGCTTGGGTTGCATAAAGCTCAGTGGAAACTAGTGTCGGCTACTGCCTGTTTGATTTAGGCTACCGGACTTCTGCAGCTTAGGCTGAGCTCCATGCTGCTATAGCTTGTACCCATGCCAGGTAACGCAAGCCTAACAAACGTTCCTGTATTCTGGAAGCAATAAAGCAAATGTTGGATCTAAACAGTGCACATTTCAGGGCAGTTTTAAAAGCTATGAAGCATTTATTGACTTCCAAATCATTTCCAATGCCCTAGTGGTTCAATGGGGCTGCTCACAAGGGCTGTACAATGTGAGCAACAGTGGCAGGATCTGACCATAAACACTTTCAGGCATGTGATAGAGACAGACTTTTGTGCCTTTGTTTCTAGGTAACTGCGTGTTTTTGTTTAACTATGTTTTGATTATGGTATGGAGCTCATTTAGCACTGTATGGGCAAATGGCATTCTTTATGTTATATTTAGTTTTATCTCTCTATGTGTGAGGACCATGTAGTGTAATTGTTGCTTTGAGGCCTGATTTTCATCTCCTTATCAAAGCCGAAGTGCAAAGCTGTGGGAATGTTATATAATAAGGGAATGCAACTCCCAATCTGCCATAATATGCCTAATCTGAATAAACAGCCGGGCTGTAAATTGTCTGTGTGGTGTATAACCCCACAATAAGTTAACATATAATTAAATTTCAGATTTTGGAACCTATACTTATACTGGAAATCATTTACTTGTATAAGTAGCTGCAGTGGGTTTCAGTGGGACATTAGTGGCAGCTTGTATAAACTCACTGAAAAGAGCAGAAGTTCCCAAATCTAGCCTTGACCAATTTAAATAGATATAAACTAAGGCATCTGTACTTTCGCTAGCTGGAGCAAGCATCTAACGTGACCTATATATGTATCATCTATGAAATTACTATATTTCTAGAATACATTTATATTAAATCTGCATATATTTTTGGTGTAAAATATTAAGAAATACATTTTTCAGTGTGCTTATGCTGCTGCAGAGAAGTGTGAGTGTAATATGATGGTGATGATATTGCGGGATGTGGTTGCAGGATATTCCCATTTTGTGCAGGGAACTGCCTGATGACTCTTTGAAAGTGAAGATGTTCCTAAATATGTGATACAGAAAAGCAGGGACAGATTATGAATTTTTGATATGGATTAGTTATTTTTTACAGGAAGCAGACATCAGAAAGGTACTTTAAGCTATTATTTTTTACAGTCATTCCTTTTCTATAGTATTTGCCCGTCTTCTCCAATCTTATCTAAATGCAAAATGATGAGAGAGTATGGCAGACCCTTCTCATTTTGCAGTAATTGTTTGACATTTATTTTCCTGGGAGTGACACTGCGGTTTTAGCAAGATCCTAAGATTTAATATTACACCTATTTTTAAAATTATACATAAAAATAAGTTTTTGAAATATGAGAACCCACAAAACTGTAGCACAGACATTTTATCAAAGAAATAAGTGTATTGTTTTCTAAAACATAAAGTATTTGTGGGTTTTCTGAGCACTCCTTGCTCAATCAAAAGCCCCACTGCAAAAGAAGCTGTAGCACTGGGGGCTTTACCTGCAGCTTTTATATCTTTATTAAGGCTTTAACTTAAATGTTTTAAACCTTAAATTGTGAGGACTGGGAGTGGAAAGAATCTAATTACTGTGATCAACATACTTTATTCAGCTCCTGAGGTTTAAATACAAAATGAGGTCAGGAATGGAAAATTAAGAACTTGGAGTTATTTATTCCATGTAAAATCAAGACTGAGATGCAGAGCGAGAAATGTTCTAACTTCTTGTTAGTTATTCTGCCCATTAGGACACAGTCATAAAGAAATAATTAAAATGTTAATAATCAAAAGAGTTAAAACAATTTAACTTTAAAATCATATCAGTAAACTGTAATTAATCACACAATTAGAAAGTTCATTGTATTCCTATTAATCTGGCTTAAATAGTAGCAATTCATAATACATAATTATCTATCTGTCTTAAAATAAGCATAATGCAAAACTTTCAGAGGACCAGCCTTTACTTTCTTGAGTTCCATCAGAAGGAGAGAGCAACAAAATGCACATAAATAAAAACACAAATCAAGGAATACTTAATGCAACCTGGAGCCAGGTGTCTGATCTTAGCAATCTCAGAGCTTTAGATCTGACTTAGTACTTGAAGTAAAAGTACCCTATGACTCTTTCCTAGTTATAAAAAAGTAGCTGCACCAGTAGTGCTCACAGGGAAGTGACCGGGACACAAACACACCTGGGAGGAAGGGGCAGGAGGACATGGGAGATGAACCTCGGAATCGCCTGTCTCTGTCTCTGGGGTGAATCTCGGCTGGGGTCCTGGCTTTCTGTTGCTGTACTCCCACGACTGAGAGTTCAGTTTAAAATGAAGACTGTCAAGAATGAGAACATTAGTTTTATCATTTAATATGAAAATTTTCTAGCCCTCCACTCATCGTGTTTGTACAAAATCCTATTTGGCAGCTCTCAGAAGGAAACAGGAAGCGAAGCCCTCCCACGTACAGCACCTCCACTGAGAAGACATAATGCTGGGTGAAAGAACTGACTCGCCTGTGCTCTCTCGCCTTACTCCAGCTTGCAGATTTACTTTACACAAGACAAAACCTAGGACTAAAGAACACCAAACCAAACCAAACAAAAACAAAAACAAACAAACAAAACCCTTCCCAGGAAAAATAACAAAGTTCACAGCTAGAACTGTGGGTTATATTTCATGTGATGGTCGAGCCTACTGAATGTCTCCCTGCTTCTGAGAAGAGCAGCTCTGTCTTTCCCCAGTCCTGGCCACAAACTCACATCTTTTCTGGAAAGCTTCTGTGACTCTTTTACAAGTCTATTCAATTTTCTAGAGCATCTGGAAACTAACCAAGCCAAAAAGTAAAAAGTCTGCCAGTGTTGACCGCTCACTGTGGTGTCAAATGAACGCCAAAGCCTGTGGAAAGGCTGGAAACAGTGTCTGTGCCTCTGGGAGTAGGGAGAGGGCAATACAAAGGGTGAAGGACTGGCCCTTGTCCTGGCAGTAACTTGCCTGGATGCCTCAGCTAATTGGAGAAACTTAGCCTCAGTCTCTAAAGAAGAGACTGAGAAAATGCTGGGAAGAGATGCTTTCTCTTTCAGCAAATAGAAGTCTGTGTCATAAATCCAGAATGTCTAGGAAAGTAATAAATTTTGGACAAGATCTAGAGGTTATGACTTTTTTCTCTTCTTATACTAAGTGACTAAATAATGTTTTGGTGGGAAGAAGCTGGTTTTGAGTTACTTCAAGCATCTGCTAGAGAAAAATATTGTTATGGGTCCCATCTCAATCAGGCCTTTGAAGTTACCATGATGACTGAATGGGGGAGTTGCAGGCCAGCAATCCATTTTGGAAATAGGTAAGAAAATTAATTTTATCAGATGGGAGTTGAAAATCATAAACCTGTTGAACAGGAAGACATATTAAAAGGTTTGGAAGCACGCTTCTCTGTATTCACAATATTGAAGTTAAAGCTTCTGGAGTACCTTAGTGTTACATTAATGGTTGCCACAGATTAATGTTGTCTCAGATTAATTGTCACAGTTAAGTCACCCTTCTTTTAAACTGACAGGATAAAGCAAGTCAATTTCATTGTAAACTCATGCTAAGGAACAATAGGAGGTCACCACAGGAGTCACTTGATGACTTAGGATGAAGTCTGATTAGTGAAGCTGTAGCCTGAGGAGTTACCTACAGAAGTAACTCTACATAGCAAACACAGGGCTAATAATAAACAAAGGGGGAAAAAACAATAGTGGAAGTGTTTATTAGGACACTGAACTACTAGAAAAAGTGACTTCTGAGAAGAAAACCACTTTTGCTCTCTGTTGTATTTAGAGAAAAAAGTTATTATGAATATTCTTATAGTTATCATGAATATTCTTATAGTTATTATGAATATCCTTGTAAAAAAGCATCACAGTACTATCAGCCACTTCTCTTTTAAAGAAAAGCAATTGATTTTCCTTTTAATGGCTTCCTGAAGAAGCCAAAGGGCGACATTTTTATTTTTGTCACTGATATAGGTGTGTTACTTATGTTACTACATTGCTAAGACTAGTCATGATGTGAGTGCGCAGTTATGTCATATGCTCTGCTGGCTCACAAAAATAGAGCCTGTAGGCACCATGACCAGCAGGGCATACTCATAGATGCCCAAAATCCAAGCCAAGCCAATTTTGCCCAAACTGAGATTTTAGTATTTTTAAACCTACAGTTTGAGAAAGGACACTTTCACATACCAAGACGAGTATCTAAAAAGGAAAGTCACATGCCTTCCAGTAGCACAAAGGCAGAAATCTAAGTGTCGCAACTGTCAATAACCCTTTAGTGTATGTATATTTGCATTGTGAGAAGCTAGACTTGGATGTCTTTCATTTCTCTTTATCCAAAGCGTCCTCCTGCAGCCCTGAAGTACGTTTCTCAGCTGTGATATGTTCAGAATGCAGCTCCCAGGGAACATCTTGCATGCATTTCAGAGTGACAGGTCATTCCCTTCCCCCAAGTATTTAAATTGTGCATTTCAGTGTCACGCTCCTTGACTCAAACCGCACAGAACAGTGGAAAAGAAACATGTTGCCAGCTTACCAGAGATTGGTAAAAGCAGACGTACATGTAAGATTATGTGGCATTTTTTACATTAGAATAAAGCTAAGGTACTTGTTCTCAACAGCACAAGGCCAAAATGGACAATTGTCACAGCACTGTCTAACAAGAGGTCTGCACTTACATATGTGCAGAATTCCCAGGACTGCAGGGACCACAAAGAAATGGAGTGCCTCTATTTCTGTTAAACAAAATACAGTTCAATCTTGATATTTTTCATGCAGTGACAAGGCAAAACTTAAATACAACTGAAAGTAAGAATGGTTTTCTAAAGTCGATTTTATAAATAAGCATATTTCCCCATTTCTAAAGGGCATGGTGTTACTCTTTACTAACCAAAACAACTATTTTTAGCTTAACCCATACACTATTGAAATTGTCAGTAGAGTGCATGCCAGTTTAACAGATGGGTACAAGTAGAAGAATGTCAGAGAATCTGTATGTGAATCAAGTTTAAATGTTAGCTTGCATTGCCATCCAAGAATATTAAGATGGCAATCTGTATAAAGCTTACTGAAGATGCTGGGAGAATACACCATTGCAAATCTGATTCAGAACTGCACAGCCTATAAATACGTGCCTAGGTTGCTATGGTAGTTTTAGTTCTGGTTTTGGTGACTCAGGATTATGCAGCATTAAAAACTAAACCACCTTGAAATATGACATTTCTGGGAAGAACCTTAGTCTGAACTGAAAGAAACCAAAGAATGAGAAGTCTGCCTCTTACATAACTCACTTCAAAACTTTGATAGCACTTTGTGCATACTCTTTCTATCTCTTTTTTTCTGGATAAAGAATGGATGAGAGTTTTCACTGTTACTTGTGTGGGTTTGTCACACAATCAGAGAAGAGAATACAACATATTTATAGAAATGAATACGACTATCAAAAAATATGAAAGAAATATCTTATTCTTATGATAAGTATCTCTATTATGGCCTTTTCATGATGAAAAAGGCTTCTATATTTTCTTATCCCATTTCTCATTTTAAAATCTGTTATTCTTTATAAAATTCTGGAAGAATTATCAGGAAGTTTTATGTCAATATATACAGTATTTGTCACTGTCCCTTCAAATTATTCATTTTTTCCAGAGCTGGAGTTGATGAAATTAACTTTGATATATTAGTTTTCTTCACTGGGGAGAGAAAAACATTAGGACAAAATTTTTAGAAGCCACAATGTGTCTGTTGCTGTTTGAGATGAAAGACAATTCAACAATTATCCTTAGGAGGTCAGAAGAAAAATTCTACATCCCAGAAGCTGACTATTTCGGGCAGTGCAAAAACTTCATCTGTGTACTTCTGTTGTACAGAAGACTGCAGGAATTAGCTTTGAACAATGCCTGTAATTCTTTTAAGAGAAAATGGAAAACCAGAAAACACACTGATAAAAATCCAAGTGTTAAATCACTTTGTTGATCATTTGAAGCCTGTCATTAAACTAACTGCAAATATATACATGCATAGATGCCATCTCTGCAAGTATTTACACAGTTATCTCAAGAGAAAGGTATGCCTAGTGAATTCAGTGTTACTATTCATATGTGGAAAATTATACATTCAATCACTTTTAGTGCTATGTATATACATACAAAGGATTTTACAGAAAATAGTCTGCTAGGGACATATCAAAACAGCTTGGTAAAACTAGGTCTACTTGGTGTACCCTTATGTTGGACACAGATCATGTGCCTAAAATGGTGACTCTTATCAGCACACTGATATTGTCGTAAACACACACACACACTTACACAGTGATCTAATGCCATTTTGTGACATTGTTTTGTAATCAAACCAACCAGTAATGCCTGTTTCAGGGAAAATTTTATACTCAATATTAACATGGTCTTCAAAGTGAGCCTTAATATACAGGGTTTGGGCCCGGACTCTGTACAGATGAATTTCACTAGATTTCTGCAGAAAGTATTTGTCTGTACCTTGTCTATACCTCTATACCTTTGTCTATACAAGTACCTTTCTACAGAATATGTCTATATTCTGTAGAATATAGACATATATGTCTATATGTCTATACAAGTACTTTTCTACAGAAAGGTACTTGTCTATATTTATCTCAATTGTATGTGTTCATCTTAATTAGTACTGAATTAGAAGCTGTAGAGGGTCTCATCTCCTCTCGGGTATTCTGATTTTACACTGATAACAAATGACATCAAACTGGTATGACTGAATATGGCCCAGTATGCCTTTACTATTGGAAATATAAGCTTTTATGAAATTATAAGCTTATATGAAAAAGGAAAAATAAGGAAGAAAAATAAGAACATGCGTTAAGAATTATTATTATTTTTCTTATCATTCTTGGTCTGAAGTGTGGCTAAATTTTGTTGGATACAGAAAATGGGGACAATTGTAGAGATGAATGAATGTACATGAGTGACAGCTATATACTTTTTTATTTAAGAAAGATCATATGCTTTGCTAAATCACATTCAAGGTACAATTAAAATAATTTACTACAGAGCACACAGGTATCTGGGAAAGGCACATATACCCCATATACACAGAATATCTGAATTTAAACCAGCTGCACGGATGAATCATACATTGCTTGTGGGGTGTGTTAAAAGGCTCAAACATGACATAACTCCCAAATAATGAGGTACAACCAAAAAAGAAAAGAAAATGAAAAAGTCAAGAAAAAATGAAGTCAAAAATGTAGAATATCCCAATAGCTGCAGTGTAAGAAAAGATATTTGTCAAAGTTCTCTGTGAAGCTGGACATAAATCCGTGAAAAATGCCCTGGAGAAAGGAATCAAGAGGAAGTTATTAGATATGGTCTTTAAAAGCAGACTGTATGTTACTTAAGAACAGAAAAGGACATCCTTTCTGAGCTGGAAAACCTCTGCATTTCCCTAGCAAGTCAAGGACAGTGAGCTTAAGGAGCTCCTTAGGACCCATGACCAGAAAGAAAAAGCTGAGCTTGAGGAAAAAATTCAAGGAGTGGGCACAGGAGCCCAGATGGAAACCTAAAAAAACGCTCCCTACCAATGAAATTCCTGAGATGGCATTTCAAGTAAATACCTATCAGTTTGCCTAGAATTACTTTGCTGTCAGTAAAGCACTTGATTCTTGAGTTAAATCCTTGCTGAAATCAGTGTACTACATTCTTCAGGTATGTGGTTTCTCTGAAGAGCCAAATTTTCAGACAGCTGATTGAGCTGGTTCAGAGGGAAAGAGTTCTGCAGGGCACTGGGGAGGGTACACCCACAATACTGGAGACACCTGGGGACAGAGGACGTTCATTCGTTTTTGTGGGAAGGTACTTTCCTTACAGAATGTCATTGGATTGAGAGTCTGTCTCCAGGGAAGGATGCCCAAGAGGACAAGACCACAGTATGCAGCTGGATGCCGCACAGATCCTCTCCTTTGCCACAAGTCAGGAGTTGCAGCCAAGCTGCAGGCTGGTAACTGTGCATGTTGGGCACCACTCAATTACCCGTGTGAGTAAAAAACATTACAAAGACAACTTCTGAAGGGGATTATGCACAATCAGGTCCAGGAACCTAAACTGTATGTTTGAGTAGACACATGGGTCATCAATGGGAATGTATTAATTAGATGCCAAGTCATTGTTCATCCACCTATTTAGACTGCAAGACTTTCTTAGGCAAATCTCTTGTCTTGCCTACCAGGTACTGTCTTTCAAACACCCACAATTGTGTTGCTCCTGCAAATTTTCGGTGGGCTGCATGTCACACACCACTGTGGGAGCAATACCACTGAAACAGTTGCAGTTGATAATCTGCTGTGAAGAGCACCAGTGAGAACACACTGCTAAAGGTACGTAACCTGAACCATCACTTCTTGTGCAATGCCACTGACATTCTTATGGATAAAAACGGAAATAAGAAGGCAGAGCGGGCTCTGTGGCCGCCCACCGTAACGAAAGAAGGAGACATTATAATTAAGGAAAGAACAAACCATGCAAAATTCGAAGAGCGTGAGGTTTTGGTGACCCTTTCAAGCTATACTTTGCTTCCTGTAATTACTTGAAATTAAAACTTTATTTTTTTGTTCCCAGTGAGATTAAAACCACGTTTTATCCCCAGAGATGCCTCAATTTAAGCGAAAACGTGTATTGTTTATGGGCAGGAAAACAAACACGCTGTGCACGGGGAAGGGCGCTAACTGCACTGCATGGCTCGCTTCCTGGAAGCTGTGTGTCTTGAGGAAGTACACTTTAGGGTCTGCACCTTCAAATGGGGCGTGTGTGTGTGTTCTAACTCGTGTAACACCACCAGAAGAGGGGGGCTCTAGGCCCGTTCCTCCCCACCCCCGGCCATGACGCCACTGGCCGCGCCCCGCGCGCTCCCCTCCCCTTCTCCTCCTCTCCCCCGCCCTGCCCCGGCGCTGAAATCTCGCGGGATTATGCTAAGGAGGCCGGCGGCGCCGCCCCGCCCCTCCCCTCCGGCTCCCTCCCGCTCCGCGCCCTCCGGCTGGGTGGGTGCGCGAGCGAGCGAGGGCGAGCGCGGGCCGCGGTGCGCTGTGGGATCGTGGCGGTATAAAGCCTATCCGCCGCGCCGCGACCGCCAAGGGGGCCCGGCGGGAGCGGGGCATGAAGATGGCGGACGCCAAGCAGAAGCGGAACGAGCAGCTCAAGCGCTGGATCGGCTCCGAGACCGACCTGGAGCCGCCCGTGGTGAAGCGCAAGAAGACCAAGGTGAAGTTCGACGACGGCGCCGTCTTCCTGGCCGCCTGCTCCAGCGGCGACACGGAGGAGGTGCTGCGGCTGCTGGAGCGCGGCGCCGACATCAACTACGCCAATGTGGACGGGCTCACGGCGCTCCACCAGGTCCGTGCGGGCGGGGGGGGGGGGAGACACGGGGCAGGGGGCAGCGGCCGGGCCCTCCCGAGGCTGGAGAACAGGGGACGGGGCAGGTGCCCCCCCCGGGGGGCCGCAGCGCTGGGGCGGCCTCCCCCGAGGGGGTCTCGCCCCCCTTCCCCTCCCCTTCTTCCTATGGGGCCGGGGTCCCGGGGGCGGCTTCCTGCTGTAACCGTGCCGGGAGGGCTCCTGCCCGTAGCCATGGCTCCTGCCGCAGTGTGGGAGCCGAGCGGGGCTGCGGGGCTGCTCGGGCCGTTCGCTGGGAGCAGCCCGAAGGAATCCGGATGGCTTTGTTCTGCCGTGGGGCTGCGGCGAGGGGAGGGGGGGGAAATAAAAAGGAGGGGGGGTGCGGGGCGTGGGGGGCGCTGCCCGGAGGGAACTCGCGCTCGGGGCAGAGGGGGGGGGGAATGGAAGGGAAACTGGCTGTGAAGTTTCCTCAAAATGGATGCTTTGTGCATGTTGAAGTTCATAGCAGTCTGATTGGAATCTCAAAACGTTAGCCAAATAAGGAAAGGCTGTGGCAATCCGGAGATAATGCGGGTTTGCCTGAATAGTTTTTCTTTCTCTAGAAGGCCAAGAGCTTCGACGCGATATTACGTTCACTGGATGTCCAAAAAGCAAAAAAAACATAGTCTTTGACAGGCTGGCTTCTTGTTCCTGAGTTTAGCAGTTGTTCACTTTTTTCAAGCAAAAGGAGAACGGATGAGATGTAGGTTGATCGAGCAGAAACCTTCCCCAAACGGTTAGGTGAGGACACGGTTATGTCGTGCTTTTCTCAAAAATTAGGTGGCGAATTCAGTGCATCTTATCCACCCCATACTGATTTTTTGAGGATGTGAATTTCTCCAAGCGTTAGCTGCCCCACAGTAATGAAGTAAGAAAGGACAGAGCCAAATTCTGAACATAAGATGTAATTTTCTACTACTTTCTGCCCTGTTTCCTGTATGTAAGTCATCTCTCATTTGGCTGTGGAAAGGGCTGGTTTACTTTCAGTTGTGAACTGAACTGGAAGAATGACTGCATGTTGTGGTTAACTCTGTCACAATGTTACTGCAGCAGGCTTACCTGACTCCAGGCTACTCTGTCGCTTTCAGAGTGTGTTGCTTTTTTTTTTTTGTATTTATTCTTTTTGAATCAAGTTATGATTGCTTTGTGCATGGGGGGAGCTCTGTATTGGAAGTCATTCCTTAACTGGTTAGGTCGATGGGTCTGCGAGTTACTGTGGGCCGGTGATTGGTAGGGAAGGATGACGTTTGGTTTAACTCCCTGAGACGAATGGTGCTGCTTTTCTCCATGGCATTTAGATAGTGTTTTCAAAATGTTTGACGCTGTGGGCTGCAAAGCTTGCAGCAAAATTTCTCGGGAGTTATTCTGCCATTCTTTCTACCTGTAGTCAGTTTGCAGTTGGGAAGGGTGAAGTCTAAGAGAACAGAGGTAAAGATTTACATCGCTGTTAAAACTCTTGCTCACTCTCCTGCTCTTAGTGATACCAAAGAGCCTTTTCTGGTCTTATGATATTAAACACAAATAAGAAGATCAGTTGTGAAACGATAATCCTCTTGAGGCAGTCCAGGCATCTTATGTTTTTTTAAAAAAGGTGTGGAGGGGGGCGGACATAACAACAAATCCTTGCCCGCAACCGTTTTGTTATGGTTTCACTTTATTATCATCAATATGTTTTCTCTAGTATGCCATATAAAAGGTGCAAATCGTACATTATGCAGCCTATAGCATTGATTCATTTAATCAGATTTGGCTGCAGAATGGAACAAAGCTTTATCTGTTCCCAAAGGAAACTCTTCGCAACTACTCAGTCAGAACTGTCAGGAAGAGTGACAAATGTCAATAATGTTGAAGTCTGTTGTGTTTAAGACTGCCATGGCTGCTGTTGCATTGTTGTTAGTTTTTTTTGTTTGTCAGATTCCCTGTAGGTTTTACTGCTTCACAGGAATAAACTTGTCCACAAAGACAAAGTGACTCTACCTTGTTTGGGTAGGTTTTTGTCTTGCGTTTAACTTTTCTTCTGCAATTATTAAGAACAAACGCGTGTCTGACAGTATATGAAATGTTTAATTCTCTTCCTATTTGGCCTTTGTTTTTTCCCCAGTTATATATAACAGTTATAGGAAAAGGCCTAAGCTGTGTAGTTTTTGTTTTTTTTCCCACACCCCGGGTGGTTGGAAATACTGAGGGGGAAGTACTATTAATCCTGAAATTCTGGTGAGCTTCAGATCTTGTCTTTAATGGAGCATCAAGCTTTGCTACTGAGGTAATTAGCTGAACTTCCCATTTCAGTGGGGTAAGATGTCATTACCTTCAGAAAGCTCTGTGTAGAATTATTTTTCTTACTGTGCATGGTGGGGGGAAAAATACAATTGGGTTGGTTTTGCTCAGAGGAGGAAGAGGGAGGGTATATGCAGGCATCTCTCATCAATGTTAGTGAGTGATTTCATTTTATTTCACTGCAGACTTGAGTGCATTATAGCTGAGGGCATATCAATTAAGTTGCTTTGAGTTAAGTCTTGAACTGTGGAAAAATCCTGTTGTTAGATAGTGATTTTTATTCCTGTATATAATGTTGGATTTGGACGTTGTTTTCTTTAAGAACTTGTTTCAGCATACATCCAGCTTAGGCCTTCAGCAAAAAAAAAGACAAAAGTGGATATGCAATTAATCCATCTATGGGAGGATGTACATAGTGTAGCATATTGCAGCAGGATATTTTTATGCATCCTGTTGCAGTATCTTAAGTTATATACATATTATGTGTGTGAGACCAGAAAACCTTTATAAATTTATAAGGTCTAACTTGAAATCAGAGGTCTGTTCGATTAACTTGGAGGCTAAGTTGATGATGTTGTTAAATAGTGCATTCCCAGACAGCTGTCACACAGGCTGAGATGCAGCGTACAGATAGTGCAGCTTGTCTTATCTGCAGTAACAATTGGACTGGAGAAAAACAGGGCCCAGAGGTGAGCTGTGGCCTCCCAGATTAATGGCTGCTGCAGAGAGGGGAAAAGTGGCATATTCTGAAATAAGAAAAGACTTTGTTTTTCAGTGAAACCTTATGGGGCATACTTACCAAAAGGGGGATTCAATTCTGTACTGTTTAAAGCAAAGCACCTATCCTTCCTCGGGGTTTGCATGCTCTTCCCTTGCCCTCCACGCAAGGGGAAGCGTTTGGCTCGCCCCGGCTGGGACTTGCTGCTGAGTGACTGCAAGTGGCTGGCCTAAAAGCTGCACAGAGCTTCGTACAGGAAAGAGGAGCCCACCCTTTCTGGGCAGCAGCGTGGGAAGGCTGCGTGTGCTGGGGAGGGGCTGGGATGTGCCCGGGTTCCTGGAAGGCCGCGCTTCCTGCACGTGCAGCTCCCTGGGGAGCGCAGGCCTGCTCTGCAGAGTGAGTACCTGCGTGCTCCTGATACAGCAGGCAGCTGGGATCAGGCCTTGACAACTCGTGTGGCTTTCTTCTCAGCTGCCTTCTTCCTTTGAGGCTTCACAGATCTAGGAGGTGGTGGCTTGCTGTTTGCACTCCTTCCGTCTGCGTGAGGGAGGCGGGTGCTGCAGTCTCGTGCCACTACAGAGCGTAGAAGATGTCTCTCAGGCCTGGTCGGTGCTCTGCTTGGGGAGCACAAGGACAGGGTTTTGGCTATTGGTGCGTAGGGGGCATTGTGTTCTCCAGGTGTTGTCACTGCTGAAGGCTGAACAGCAAGAGAAGTTCCTAATGCATAATGAAGAGCGTGTGCACCTTTTGTTTCAGGACAAGGAGAGTTTAATTAAGCAAAGTCTCCCAAAGGCTGTTCCCTCTTTCTGTTGCAAAATTTCAGTGTTTTTCTGTAACTCTTCGAGTACTAAGTGTACATATAAAGCAGGTTAAATAGTCAACTTTATAATTTTACAACAGTTTAGAGGCCTGATTAGTATGCAGGGTTGAATAGAAACTCTTATTGATGCCACTGCTATAGTGCTTTGCATTGGTCCATCAGTAGTAGAGGAGATGCTGAGAAACTATTCACAAGTGATCCAAACTATTCACTGTTACCACTGACCTACTATATCCTGTGAGTCCTGTGCTTGGGTTTTATTTTGTGAGTAAGAAGTAGCTTCCTTGAAGGAAGCTTCCTGGTAGTTTATAGGAAAAATTCTGTCAGGATTCCTGGCGGTATCGTCACAGTACCTGACGTGGTAAAGGGTATCATTACAGTAGGCATCAATGTCATCTTTGTTATGACATCCTTTCAAACAGAAGGTGAAAAAGGGACATAAATTTGACCAGCACTGGATCTCTCTGCCTTAGGTCTGGATGGAGGGTATTAAGGCTGCACTGCCGGAATCCTTTTTGACAAATGATAACACAGGTCATGTATTTGAGCTGGGGCCACAGCATGCAGAGCACGTCAAGTCATAAGAGCAAAGAACAGGTTGCTGCAGTCTTAAATCTCCAGGGTGTTTGCATCATAGCAGCAGCACCCATCATCCAAGGATAAGGAAGGTATAGAAATAGCTCAAAGCTATCTTAGTAACCTCCCAGCTATGACTTCTGCACTGCTTCTTTCGGGGAGTGGAAATACTGCTGTGTATGGTAAACCTGTTCATTTTTTTGAGATTATCAAGTAGGAGAACTTCCTTTTGCACAGAAAGGCTTTGTGCATGGTGATGAACCTGATGTCTAAACCTCCCCCTCTCTGGAGGGGGAACAGCTTCCCACCCACGCAGCCCCCAGAAGCTCTTGTAGATGATACACAAGTGAGAATTTTGGAGTCATTTGTTGAGCTTGTATTATGTTATCCTGACTTGTTTAATTCTCGAGCTGTACAACAAAGCATAGCAAAAAATGAGTCCTGAAATAAGTGTAATTTTGACTTCACTTGGTGATTAGACTACAGAGGCATATTTGTTTAAAATCCCCTTTGTAATTGGAGTCGGTTCTTGTGTGGGCCATAGATCTGTCTCTCCATAGTTACAGTAGCTAGGTTCAGATTCTACAATATGTACTTGTTAGCTTTCTAATGATCATGTCATCTAAGTTTTTTTTTTTACCCTTCGAAATGGAGGCAAGAGGAGAGAAAAGATGTAATTCTTCATAATATACTTTATAGTAGTGGAAATTTTAAATGCTGCTTTTGAAGTAATTGTTACTTCTGTAATACCAAGCAGAAAATCAGTGGCAATCTTCCTGCCTTTTTAGGTTTGTTATCTCCAAGTGTCTCTTGGTCTCTTTAAACTCTGTCAAGTCTAAACCCAGGGTTTTCATTTCTGGTTTTGTAACAGTTTTCATCACTATGGGTAATATGCATAAATAGAAAATTCAAATGAACTCTAGCGCATAGTAATGAAGCGTTTAAAGCAGATTTCCTTGTTTGACATTTATTGAGTCATGTACGAAGAGTTCTGCGTTCAGTGTAAGGACACGTTCAGATGATAAGGCTTTAGTGTTTGCTGACACTGATGCTCAGGAACAACTTCTGCTGGTCTCTAGCTGTGAATTTCACTGTGGCATTAATAGTGCCTTTACACTCAAGCTTTATCCATGGTTTTGTGTGCATTCTGGCATATGTTCAGTATCTTAGAACATTCTTTTCATGATAAATCATCAAAAGCAGCTTTTAAGAGTAGATAATAAGTGCAATTATAAGTGTGAATAAAACTGATGTGAGCATGCTTGGTTTGAGGCCTTCTTGATCTTGGCATCATAGTAGCAAGCTTCTCGATTACCATTTGGTTGCTGCTTACCAAATTACTAATTTTCAATTTATTAGCTAGATCTGAGGTTAGCAGACAGAACTAGCCAGTGTAGATCATTAGCAGCTCCTCAGTTGTAAGTCTTAAGTCACATCTCTGTATTCCAGGCTTAAGGGTACATGCTAAACTTAAGATGGAACAGATGGCTTGACAGGCTCTTGGCCAGTCCTGTACTTGTTTATGCCTTTATGCATGCTTGCACTCACTCTCTCTCATCTTACTTGGGCTAGTAAGATAGTCACTGCAATTCTCTCAAAAACCAAGCTTCAATTTATCCCCAAATTCAAATACATTTGATGTACAAGTGTGGTGGTATTTCTGGATGACTATAGCATGAGTACATACTTCTGGGACTTGTTGCAACCAAGAAATTGGGAGCTCTACCTCATTACTGCCATACTACCAATGCATACTATATGCCATGTAGAAAGCGCAGCATATGAGAACACTTACGTAACAACTACTACATCAGTTCTTAACAATTTATCTATCTTTATTGATCTGGATGACCACAGGAGTGTAAACTGGGATGCAGCTGCAAGGCTATTGAGCTGCTGGTGAGCTGGGCAGCTCCTGATGCTGCTGGGTGGGTGGAGACATTCCAAGCTGCTTTACTTTCCTATACGCATTCCTGAAATGACAGTCAATGGAAAGCATGGCATAAGAGTGGCGGCATTCCTCAGCTGTTTCCTTTCTAGTAGCTTCAAGAGGATAAGGATAGAATAAGAAGACAAAAGATGATCAGGGTACTTGTAGGGTGAAGTACTTGAGGATTTTTTTTTTTTTCATGCTTTGGTTTGACAAGACCTGGTACCTGGCTTCTGTTTTCTGCTAGAGCACTAATTCAACCACTGTGCTTATCCTGCAAATGTTGTTTTTGTGAATCAGTAGTCAAAGATTCGATTAACAGTGCGATGAAGTTTTTGAACAAGATTGTTTCCTTTTTTTGCATGAACTGTGTTAGCACTTAGCCCATTGACATCCACTGATCTAGTGGAAGGTGACCCTGCCCATGGCATGGAGTTGGAACTGGGTGATCTTAAATGTCCCTTCCAACCCAAGTTATTCTGTGATACAATTCTATGAATATGTTTCTTAGAGTAATGGCTTCCAAAGGTCTGCTACTCTAAATGAAGAGTGAAGTTGAGTTTAAGATGGTGAAACACCCCCTGGGGGGAAAAAACAAAAAAACTTGACCAGCCAATACAGTCTTATTTTGGGCCCAAGCGTGGAAGTATCAATAGGTTTGTTCTCAAGGTTGCAAGTAAATGATTCTGGTATGAGTGTAACTTCACACAAACATCAGCTTTACGTTTTGTCTAAAACCAGCATAAAACCATCTATTATAATACCAAAATATCTGTAAGCAATGGTTGTTAGAGACAGTTCCAGCTTTAAAACTTTCTGTCAGGGCCAAGTTTCATGGATTATTTTCTTAAAGTCAGTCTGAAATATGCTTCTATTTATTTTTCCTAGGTTATGGTTGTAATGCATGGTCTTGAGTGCAAATTGAGGCAGTTTGCTTTGAAGCAATCAGTTGGCCAGCCAGGAGTGGTTACAACTCAAGTTTTAATTCTGGGGGTGTTTGTTTGCTTTTGCTGTTGTTGTTTTTATTGTCCTGATCGTGATCCTGGAAGAGGAAGCCAAGCATCTTCTATACACACTTGAGTGTTTGATTTTTTTCTACATCAGGAAACTGTATACAAGTCTTAGCCTTGTGTTGTGGCTCTGAAATGCTTGTGTGATTTATTTACCTGTTAGTTTTTTGGATTCTTACACAAAATGGCTAAGATAAACTAGCAACACAAAAACTGTTCATTATCAGATTTTGCTTCAAACTTACAGGAAGGACTTGCCTAACATTTTTTTTCTTAAAACTTCATACTTGAATTGAGTACCTTTCCAAGGCAAAACAAGTGTCTTCATTTGGCAACAAAGGTGAACTCTGACTGTTCATGTACACTGCTGTACGTGTGGTCAGTGCTACCTTCTGAAATACTTAAAAGTGGATGAAGCCTATGCTGACAAGCTGCATTCCTCTGTCAAATTTGGGATCCTTGTGGGCCCCTTTGGAAACCAAAATACCATCTAGGACTTCTGGCTCTGAAATGTTTGGCTTAATGTCCTGAAACTTGCTACAGCATTCTTGGTTTAAAACCTATACTTCCATTGTTGAAGTGAATTGTTATTTTTAGTTACAGTGGATATCAGGCCAACTTTTAACAAAAGCTTTGTTTATAAATATATGCAATTATGCTTGAATGAGTAGGGTTAATTACATGAGTAACCTTAATGAAATCAGGGAGAGTTTTTAAAAGTACCTGCCCGTTCTCTCATCCAAATGCCAGAACTAAAACAACCCAAAGCTATTGGTAGCATCTTCTTGATTGGTCTGCATTTCGACTGCCTTCCCTGTGATGGTTCTATAAACTGTAAGTAACCCTGATTATTGCTGTTACAGGTGTAGCTTTACTTAATCTAGTTAGCAAAGCAAGTTCAAAAGTTGTTTGCTTTTTTAAATCTCAGTACATGTCTTTTTTTTGGAGATGTTTCCAAATCAGTCTGGCGTGGTATTTCAGGTGTCTAATTTGTTGAGAATTGCCTTAGGTTTTACTCAGTAAAGAGTGAGATCAGAATGGTAGTATTGTGCCTCTCATCTAAACTGGGACTCCTGTTGTTAAGTTGCTTCCATCAAACCGTATAAAACAATGTTTTTAGGAAGATTACTAAACTTAACTACTCTACCTTGTTCAGCAACTGGAATTATTTTAGGCCCTAATGATAATTCCTTTTTTTTTGTTCACAAGGACTGTGCTCTTTGTCTGGCACTCTGTGGAAAATAGCTCAATGCTTTCTTTTTGTAAGAACAATCTGTGTGTAACATCAGTTTCTTTGGCTACTTCCTGCTTCTAGAATAAGATATTTTTTTCTTGTTATTATATAAATAATTCCAGGTGTAAATATAACAAATGTAAAACTAGGAGGAAAAACCTAAAATCATTTGTAGGTCATAATAGTTTGTGGAAAGAAAGATCTCCAAGGAGCTGCGGTTGGGATCCAGGAAGAGGCTGTCCTGAGAAATTCGTGCTTTGGCAATGCATACAGGTGCTGGATACAGCTGTAGGTACTGATGTGAAGCATGGAAACACAAGCAACCTCTCACAGTTTTTGTGTAGGAATTCCTGTTAAGAAGAGGTAGTACTTGCTTTTCTGGTTCTGGCTGCTGAAAATCGGATGAGAGATCTGGGGGAATTTTACCCTTTCCCTAATTTGCTCTTGAGCGTTGTTCTTGAATTAGATTATCCTGGTGCTAACCTCAGTATGTAGCTGTCTTTCACTTAAAATTAGTAATTCCTGACTAATTCCTTGCTAATGGGCTAGCTTTGCACTAATGAATAGCAAAGATAATCGCATTTCATAAGGCTGAGTTTGGAGTCAATGTGCTGTTCTGGTGTCTATGTGGTATTAAAGACCTCAGTCTTATGATGAGGTTACATTAAATAAATATGGACCAGAAGTTTTTCCCGTGTCCCCCCATAGGGGGAATTAAGTTTCACATGGTGCTAATTGTAGCTGGTTTGCAACCATTAACTAGGAAAAATATTTAGTGTCAGATACCCTGTTTACAGGGTAGTGCAGTAGATGTTAGGCTATTTCTGTTTCTTTATGTAAGAATTAGCATGTTAAATGTAGCTCGTTCCTTTTTCATGAGGGAGAACATGCAAGATAAGTTATTTATGTCACTGGAAGGGAAACCCCATTTCAATCCAGCTGTCCCTTTGCCTTTTTTGTCACAATTAATCTGTGGCAGCTTGAGATGCTGCCTTTTATACTTGCAAAAACAAAACCACCTTAGATATGTTGAGTGGACTTTAGCAGTTCTTAAACAGATTTTCCCTCTCAGTCCCTGGAGCCAAATTATACTGTATTGATAGCTCTACACATATATGTATAGTACACTCCATATAGGATGGAGATAAAGTTTGGAGAAGGATAGATAGAAAATAAGCACTGTAGGCTTTGCGTGCCAGGTGATTGTGTGGTACTGTCTTAACATGCCTGAGAAGGACTGCTTGATTTATCTTCTTGCTAGTTACAGGTTAGCTAGTATTCAGGTTTAGTTTGTTGGTTTTGGTTTTGTTTAAGGCTAGAGGCTCCCGTGAAGTATTTGAATGTCATATTACCTTCAGTAAGAACTTCATGCTCAAACATGTCATTTCCCTTCTCCCTGCAAGAAAAACTACCACCCTGAACAAGCTTTACTGAAGACTAGTAAAAATATCAGATATAGTTTTGAGTGTAAGGCAGTGCTTTGGTAAAATGGCTACTGGAGTTCTGGCTTCTTAATCAGCATTTTTGGTTCACAATTCATGAAAGTAATGCAAAGTGTGAAACATAATTAGCAGCTACCACACTCATGACCTGGTTATATTTGTTACAATGATTGTAGTACTACAACTGGTCAAGTAATGGGCTTATTTTGTATCTACCAATTGAAGTTTAGTATATATGAAGTCAGGGTCGTGTTGAAGAGGATACAGTGTTTGTCAGTCCCTTATGCAAAGAGCCATTAGATAAAACTGATTTTTCAGAACATTCCGAATTCTGCCTAAGATTATAGGTTTCTCTACTGAAATTCACTAATCCTACTGGTACAGTTACCTACTGGTAACTGAGTGTTTCTTGATGCTAGTACAATTGTCCCTTCTGTCACCAAGGCAGGAATGCTGCAGTAAGCTGGGAAGATGCTCATTTCCTTGGTCAGTGCAACAGAGGAAAGCAATTGCATCTCAAAATGAGGAAGGTGTGCTGGGTGAAGTTCTGTAGTTTATTCATAGTGAATGTAAGAAACCTACTTGTGAGAATTGATGTTACTGTAGCTTTTTGGAGCTTGACTTAGCAGATCCTCTGGCATAAGGAACGTGGAAATGGGCAAGTCCTCCTGGATGCGTGTGGGGCAGTTCCTGAGGGAAAGTCAGGTGCTGGGTGTCAACCTCAGTTTGGGTTTTGGTAAAGTTTTCATAAGTCGAAGAGCCTACTAAAACAAAGTACTAGATTGATGAAGATGGTGGTTTTTAAAAGTTCTTTTGATGCTATTAACTGTTCAGTATTCTTTTAGAGGATGTGATCTGTCATGTCAGGTGTAAATGCTGGATTAAAGCACAAATTGGGAAGTTCTGGTGTGGAAAGGCTTATATGATAGTCTAACCAGACATGTTTTTCTATTTAAGCTTTTTGCAAAATACTGCATATACCTAAATGTGGCTAAATGTAGAGGTGTGCAAGCTATGGGGGATTCCAGTAAAAGTCCTACCAACAGGACTTAAAAGTAACTTTCTAATAAGAAGTTTTGTTGACTTCAGAGTCACAGAGTCATCAGTGACATAGTTTATCATCAACTACACAGATATGACTCAAGTGTTTGCTTAAAAGAGCTGATGTGTAATTTCCCCTCTGTTGGAGTTCCTCCAGGGACTTTGTCTCTGTAGCTGTTAGCTTGTTACTGTACACAAAGGTAAGCATTTACTCATGGCTGCCTTTGGTGTCTTAATTTGTCCCCTCTTGGATTTTGAGGATTTTCAACTCTTCTCTAATTATCTGCAGAAAATAATATTAGATAAGAAAATTCTCTCATTTAACTTTTTTCCCTGTTTTGCCTTGTCATGTTCCACTATTGTTGATAATGTATTAGATAACATGCATGTGCTTTACATTCTGTTAATAAGTGGAAGGTGTTTGTTTATACAGAGTTTAAAAACATAATAGCACGTTTCACTAACTTGGACTGTTGTGTGGCAGCTTCAACTGTAAATACTGTTTGGGTAGTAAAACCCTTTAAACATTAAGCCAGAACCTTCTTTTTTTTTTTTTTTTAAATAAGTGGCCTAAAATTTAGCTTCAAATATTCATTGAAGCTCACACGATAGACTGTAAAACTGCATTTCACTTAATGAGTAGTAAACTGCTATTTTTATATACTCTTGTAACTTACTTGTAGCTACCTGTGATTCATGAGTCCCGTACTACATCCTGCAGTTGCATAAGCTGCTCTTGGAAGAAGTCCTTCAAACTAGACAAAGGTGGGCACAGAGCAAGAGAGGGTAGAGAATATTAATTACCCCGATCATAAGATAAAACAATGTCAGAGATGCAATTTCTTTTTTTTTTAATCCAGATAAACTGCTCCTTTTTCTCTTTTCCTGTCTCCTTGTGTTGTGGAACCTGGATCTTGACACATGAGAAGTTATGAGGCAACAAAAACAGCTAGTGATGTCTACTGAGTATTGGCTGTGCTTTTGAGGTATAAAACCAAACTCAATTCAAGTCTGCATCTGCATAGCATTGGGCAAGGAGCTGGTGCTTATTGAAACACAACATGTGCCCTACTGTGTTTTCTTGCTCCAAGAAAGGTCTGTTGCTGCTTTGTTTACTTCCTTTGGTGATATCAGCAACTGATACATACAACTGAGACTCAGGATATGACTTGACTTCAAGAGGATACCCAAGATCATGACTTAGGCTCTACTTGCTTTCACTGTAAGTTTCTCTAGCGTGTTTTTGACTTAGCTTAATGCACAGAGTGACAAAATGTGAGGAAAGGGATGTGAACCACTTATAAAGTCACATGCATGAACCAAAGAACTTGATGAACTCTTGCTTTTGTCGTTGTCTTTGTGTAGATCATGAAATGCCTCTGATGCTTTCAGGGAGTCTTGATTCACTGAGAATATTGATGACTCTGGTAGGCTGGTTGCTGCCTTAATCTCAAATACTTCTGGGTGAAGGCCAATTTTAGTAAGGCTCTGGCTTTAACGATCACATGTAAATCTCTTTAAATTCTTACAAGATGCAGATAATCTGCCTGCTTTGGTACAGCATGGTGTTTTGGCTTTTCCATGGCTTCTTTGTTTTCTGAATACAAGCCTTGAAGTTCCAGATACTTGTGACTGTTTTATCAGCTGGCAGAGCATGACTCCATGAGAAAACAGTGCTTGGAAAAAAGCTTAGCCACTCTGGTGAACATTGCCAAAAGTGGTCGGTCTCTTGGAAGAAAACAATTTCCCCTCTCTCCTAAAACACTTCAGTCCTACAAAAATAATATTGTGGCCAACTTAGAAGATGTTGAATGAAGGGAACTTCTTGCTTATAAGATCATGCTGACACATGAAAGGTGAGCAGCAGGCTGTTGGTAGCCTGTTGGAATAACTGAGGAAGGACAATTTGTCTGACCCATCTGCTTTAGAGGGGGTGGGAGGGATGAGAACAACCCTTGATTTGTAAAATTGCACCTTTGGGTTGGCATGATGTCAAACTGAGAACTATAATTAGGCAGCAAGTTATTGGCCAAAGAGACTGCTCAATCATGCCAGAAGAATCCTTTCTTGAGCCAGCAAGACATACATTTCTGCAGCTGATCCAGTAGTTCTGGCTACTTTCCTATCTTGTTTTTGAATGTGTATTCTCAGGCATGTTTATCTTGAGGCTTTTGACTAGTTATCAGCTACTGCTGTTCCTTTGGCTCTCACAGCTCATGTCCACAAAAGCAAGAATCAAAGGGGAGTGCTGCATCTTGCTGAATGAGACAGCAAAACGTCAGATTGGACTGATTATGGTGAATGCTATAGAAGTTAAAATACGAAGTGAAGCTCAATGGAAACCTGTTGCAGAAGATGCTGTAGCTAGTAGCAACTACGGAGAACAAAAGTTACATTTGGTGTCCTTTACAAGAAATTAAGAGGTGCTAGATAAGAACAAACTAGTAATGCTTTGGTTACTTACCTAGTTTTAAAGTTGTTTGGAGTATGAGTTTCTAATTGATCTCTTCTGGCTAGAGAATTTTTAATTTCTAAGCCAAAGAATGGTAGCATATATATGGTGGTTATGGTGTGTATGGCTTTTCTTCCCTCCCACTTCAAATGCAAGCTGCATGCATGGCTAGTAATTCTTAACATTCAGAGTGGCTTTTTGTAGCTATTAGGAGGAGACACTTCCACATCGTGTAGTTTTTCAACTGCTGTGGCATTGCAAGTACAGGATTGAATAGGCAGGTGTATGCTAGAGCCTCTGGATTGTGAAGTGGTTGCAATATCTCCATGTTGTTAGTAAACCTTAATACTGTTTTTACTAATATTTTTGGCTGCCTTGATTACCCAACAGTACAGGTGCTTAGCTGGTTGGTAACACTTCTCAGCTGTAAAACAAATAGTTAAAATTCTGGCTTTATGTCTCTGAATCTTGTATCTTTAATGTAATAAATGTTGACAACATTCTTCTTAAGCTTGGGGCTTCAAGTGACCATGTTAACAGTAACTTTTTCTGTTTAGAAGAGCATTCAAATTATCAAGCTTTAACTTTGTCCTAAATTTGTGCTGGGTTCTACCATGACTTTGATATACATGCCACTTAAATGAAAGAATTGTGATTTTTTTTGCATTGTTTTAACTACTGGCATAATATGAAAGAATTATAACACTCTGTACTTCTACTAAAGGTGATAAGCCAGGAATCTTCTGAGTTCTTCTAAACCCAAGAGTTTGGGAAGGGGAGAGAGAGATGTTCTGTGTTTGCTAATCAGCAAACATATGTTGAGTTGTACATCTTATTGAATTTGAAGATAGAGGAGAAGTCTTTGGATGTTGTGAAATCAAGATGTTTATTCACCAGTACTTTTACATGGGATTGTTAGTTTTTTTAACTTCATCCAGCACTACTTCTAAAACTGCCAGAAGCAGATGTGACGTTGTCCAGTAGTAGCAGAATCTCTAGTAAAACTTAGTACTACTGCTTCAGCTGATGAAGATCTAGTACACTTGCTTTGAAGTTTGTTTTTGTGCATGTACCAGTACAAGCAGATCCATCAGGTTGTAACCAACTGTGATGTGTAATCAAGGATAGCTGGATTGCTTTGACCTCCTTCAAGTTGGTCTCCTAAAATGGAAATTATTCATTTTGCAGTTGGAAATCGGAGCCAAGCAGCTGTGAATTCCAGGAGACAAATACTGAGGCAAATTCATAACATTACTCGTGTTCAACAACGGCAGTTGATTCCATCATTTGCTACTGCTTCCTTCTGTATCTTAAAGATCTCTTCCATGAAGCGAGATAGTAGTTGTATGAGGACACTGCCTAATATTTAAAGTTTTGTTTTTTAAAAGTCATTTTTCATAATTCCTTCTCTCCCTAACTATTTTTACTCCTTTTCTTCCCCTAGATACCAAGCCCTCATTATCCGCCCTCACCCTTCACCTCTGTGGCTGCTGTTTCGGGGAACTTTTTTATTTCTTAGCCTTTAATCATCTTTTTCAGACTGACTGGCATGAAACTGGAATAGTTTGACAGCTTTGTGTGCACGTGTTTTCCTATGCATGCAGTGGTGACTGGTGACCTGCAGTCTGAGAGGCTGGTATGGAACTCCTGAACAGAAAGGACTATTATAAAAACATGTGAGAAGCAGCATATTTATGAACGCTGCTTCCATGAGTCTGTGCTCCACTGTAATTCAGTCTAAATGGTCTTGCCTAGATGGAAGACTTACTGCCTTTTTTCTTTAATTTCCAAAGCTGAGACAAAAAAAGAGAACCTGGATGAAATTGTGCTACCACTGTTGGTAGTGGTCTGTGCTGTTCTCAGGGAACTATTGAGTTAAACTTACAAAACCATCTGAGGTTAGTCCTATGGGAAAGCTTGCTGGATGTTTCAGGTTTTGGTGGAGGCTTGCTGCTAGTACTACTTCAGGTTTTGTTTTTTGATGACTCTGACTTCTAAGCAAAAGTAGAGCTGGGAAGATATTCAAGCATACTACCAAATGGGTATGCTTACATGTTCCCAAATGTCCTACGTAAATTAGAAGAAAAATGATGCAACCTGTAACTGCAATCTGTCAAACCTTGTAGCTGTGTTCCGACCTTGCCTTTAAAGATAGAAGGCTCTTGAAGTTGTGCCTTGGGATTGAAAAAAAACAGAACTAATATAATGGCATGTGCAGGATAGCTGGGATCTTTCCCAATAGGCAGGTCAGGCTAGTAACTAATTTTGATAGAAAGTGCTGTTTTGGAGGATTACTGAGAAGCTGAAAGATGAAGCAGAGCTGTGGCTTGCTCAAAATTTCTTTTGAAGGGGGAATGTTTTCTGCTGGGCCTCGTCAACAAGGAGCTGCCCTTGTGTGGGTTTCTCGATTCAGCTCAAGGAGTAGGTACTGTGAATGTGATACTGCCTTCTCTTATGAGGTGGGCTGTTTTTAATGCAAAGCATCTTTAGGACCCCCCCCCCCCCCCCCCACTTTTGAGTACCTAGTGGAAGGCTGTACTCTTCAGTGCTTTTACCATTCAAGTATCTGGAGGGTATTTGCTTACTCTGGGTATTCTTAGGTGCAGTAAAAATGGGAGGAGGGCTGTCTGTTTATCTCAGAAGTTACCTTTTAATCTTTATATATTTTTTTTACTTTAAGGAGGTCCAAGGAGTTCCAGCTTCCGCAGGTCCCTGGCTGTGGGACACAAATATGTGGAGGCTAGGTATTTGCTGCAGTAGGGTACTGGTTGTTCTGTTTCCTGCTGTATTCTGGGTGGCCTCTTGTTTTCTCAAGGTTACAAAAAGCAGTAAGATTGTCTTCTCGTAACTATGTACTTGCAGTAGACAGTTATAGACCGCTAGTTGGTATTTTACTGACCTCTGTAGCTTGTGGTGCAATGTGTCCTGTTCAAGCAAGACCAAGCAAGGGGGCTCTCTCTAGTCTGAGTGCGAGTATGTGGGTGTCACCCCGTTGAGAAGGGCGTGTCTCCACTTAGCCTGTTCACAAGCCCAGGAGTCTGTTTCTTTGGCAGCTAGGTAGGTATCTTCCCACTGGGTAGAACTTGCACTCATTAAGTGGTCATAGTTCCTGAAAAGCATGGTGTAGGAAGTGCAGAATGGAGGAACTAGAAGAAAGGAGGAACAGCAACAGTGTATGGAATGAAAGGTGTCATGTGAGAAGAACAATAAATCTCATTACACCAAAGCATTCTTTGTTCTGCAAAGCAACAGTGTAAAATCCAGTCCTTCACTTCTCAGTTCTGTGTAAGTGAGTATTAAATTCATAAATGGGTTATCCTGCAGCATCGTTCTAGATATTCCAGGAGACTATGCCTTAGATTGTCTTTTTGATTATTCAAGGCTGAGGCTTAATTTTTTCAAAAGAAAGATTGTGGCTTTTGACTTCTGTCTAGAAAATGACAACTGTGTAAATAGGTTTAAAAAATAATCGTAAATAGTTTAAATCAATAAATAAATAAATGAGGTCTCTGACTTGATGAGAAATCAGTTTGAACAGCAGTATCTTTTTAATTAAAACATAGTTTAGCCTGTCTGTGCTGAATAGTCATTCTTAGAAGTGGATGCAGAAATTCAGATGCCCTAGATAGTTTGTCCGCAGTATTGTTTATGGAGTTCAAGACCTTTGGTGTGCTAATAATAATCATCCTCTTTTTTCTGTTCCATTTTGGAGACACTCTTGTTCTTGCTATACTTGAACAGACTTCTGGATTTTGAGGCAGGAAGCCTTTTCCAGAAAACTTGAATAGCCCCATGAATGTGGATATATTTCATCCACATCCTGATCCTGGTCCATGGCTGTAACTCCTTGGTGTTACAGTGATACCGACACCAGGAAGCTATGTTAACTATTAAATCGTTCTTAGCCCGTGATCTGCCTGACATACAGAGTGAGCAGAAGTTCCTAATGACAGTGACTTCACTTCTGCTGGACTCTGTACAGACCTCTGAAGACATGGCTCCTGCTCTACGGTTCTCTATAATAGAAGACATCTGGAGTGGATTAATATAATCAAATATGAAAAAAAATGCAAGCTAGTATAATTTTATGTCAGATTCAAGTTGAAGGAAAACAATTTTTTGACTTATACTATTAAATGTGGGTTGTACTTACTTTGTATCTCTACCTGCAAATTGTGGGGAAGTGTAATAAGCATAAGTTGTCTGCTGTTCAAGTACTGCTGTTTGGTTTTGTTTTTGTTTTTTTTTTGTACTTGATGAATTGAAACTGAGTAGTTGGGTAGGTGTAGCAAGACTGCCTTAAGGAATAATTATAAGTTTAAAATGTATTTTCTGTGAAAACTAGCATAAATTCTCACAACTGTATGAAGTTATCAGATGCTGTAAACTTTTTTTTTGTAATGGTGTTTTCTTATGCTTAATGCAATAGCTATTAAAGAAAAAATACCATTTTGCTGTTCAGAAGTCTTATTTGTAGTACTACGAAGCAGCAGATCATGCAGTCTGTAGTCTTTATTTAGCTTCATTTATGTAAAGCCAAGATCCTAAGTAAGAAATTAAAACTGTTGAGTTGATCACCTTTTAGCCACTGTGATGGTATGATTTTACCTGGTGATGAAACAATGTTGGGTCTCAAACATCCATCCACAAGGTGGTAAAATTGTTACTATGAATTACTTGAAGGAACTGTTTAAATTTGTATTTCAAGTGTTGTACAGAAATCTTTTTTAAAGTACATAGCCATACTGGTTACTTCAGGCTCATTTTAATTGCTAATTTTGGCAAATTTTATCTTGCTTTTAACCATAATTTTGAAGATGTGATGTTCTGAACATGCTTAGACTGAAAGCATCCAATAAAAACAAAGTAGCTTGCAGTAATGGAAAAAATGACTCAGTACGAGTTGGAAACAGAAATTAGCTAAAAGGCAAATACGCAGTAATCCTTACAACAGAAGCGCTTCATAAACTGTTCTCAGACATGTAGGTTGTAGATCAGTTTATTCTCTGTCCAGTTCCCCAACTACTTCAGTAAGGGTTCCTGTATCACTTTTACCAAAACTTCCCAGTTTTGCTGAGAAGGTTTCACACTTTGATATTCTAGAAGTGGTCAATTGCTGCTTTATTTCAAGCAAGTGCCGTCAGCTGAGATTAAAGCACAATTTAACAGAGGAAACTCATGCTGCACACTTCACAACATCACTTGAAGAATAAGGACAGGGTGAGTGTGCTCATCTTCCACTTGCTGTGTCATGAAGCACGTGCTTAGGAGTGATGAGGAGGTTGCTGATGGGATGAGAGCTATCGCCTGTTCAGTTTCTCAGGTTCTGTGCCTATGTGCTAGGGTTTTGAGATGGAGATCAAATAAATCTCAGATGAGAAAATATGCTTTCCTTCAGAGCAAGACAAATCATGTAGTGTAGTTCTGCCTTTAACCTTCCTTTAGACCTCTCAGTTCAAGACCTCAAGTACAGGTTAATTTTAAATCTTAAGCATTAATAGAGAAGATTGCTGTAATTAAGGATTCATTACTTCATAGTTGAGTGAGGTTAGTTCATAGACATTTTTCCCAAAGAACAGCATTAATCAAATCAACAGTAACATGCTTGTTTCCGTGGATTCCTGTCTAACTGTACCTTTGCCTGAACTAAAAGTACCTACTAGAATATTCTGCTTTAACTACATAGAGCATGACACAGCTGAATATTACTATGCTGCTGTGCACGTAGCAGGTATCTGCCAAAGCAATACCTGGAACTTGTGTTGTAACGTGTGTTGCAATTAGGTAGACATTTATTTTATAGACACTTTGTTTGTTATTCCTTAAAGTTACTCCTTAAACACACTTGTAACATGGGAACTTAGAGAAGCAAGCTCCTCTTTTTATGGTATACTCATGAGTTTCAAAAGGAAACTGGTTTGGCTACCTGGTTTCCCGAGAGGAAGTGAAAATTAAGCACAACTTACTCTTAAAGCTTCATAATCACTTTCTTAGTGTGATAATTTTCAGTCTTACACTGCTTTTACCTTCCCACATCCAATCTGTGATGTTGGCTTCTGCTGTGTGAAAGATGTCTATATAATAAAGGTGTCTCAAGGCCCAAGCATGCATAGGCACACTCTGCAGATAGCATTAGCTTTCAGCGTAAGAACAGTGAGGCTCCAGAGCAAGGGCTTTGTGTTAACTTGGCCAGTGCCTACAAAGGTGAAGTCTAGCAGTGTTTTTAGTCTTATTAGAGATAAGTCTACGGTCATGAATGTGATGGCTTAAGCCACCAGGAGAATTATTAGAATTCATCCTCTTTGTCTTGTCCCATGATAAAACTGGTTCAAATTACACTTAGAATCCCAGAATCATTAAGGTTGGAAAAGACCTCCAAGATCATCTGGTCCAACCATCCCCGTACCACCAATGTCACCCACTAAACCGTGTCTCTGAGCATGACACCCAACCTTTCCTTGAACACCCCCAGGGATGGCGACTCCACCACCTCCCTGGACAACCTGTCCCAATGCCTATTTCTGAGAAGAAATGTCTCATAATTTCCAGCCTGAACCTCCCCTGGTGCAACTTAAGGCCATTCCCTGTAGTCCTATCACTAGTTACCTGCGAGAAGAGGCTGATCCCCAGCTCCCCACACCTTCCTTTCAGGTAGTTGTAGAGAGCAGGAAGGTCTTCCCTGAGCCTCCTCTTCTCCAGACTAAACAACCTCAGTTCCCTCAGCTGCTCCTCATAGGACTTGTGTTCCAGGCCCTTCATGTCATTAGTCTAAGAACAATGTTACTCCAAGTGTGACAGCTTCATCCAAAAACCTCAATTATCGGTACTTGTTTGAGACAATGATTAATTTGTTGGGAACTCTTTACAGGCTCCTGCTGCATTCAGGAGGGAACATAGACCCAAAAACTGAATCTTGCATCTGCACCTGGAAGTGCTTTCCGTAGCTTTAAAAAAAATCATCCATAAGGTTTGCTCAGCCAGGGCTAAACTACAGCAATTTCTTGGTAGAATTGGAGCACTCTTTTGTCAATGCTCACATGTAAATTCATACATTCTAGTTTCTTGATTCTTCAAAGCTATAGGTATAATTTTAATGTAGCTCGTGGTAGTAACTTCCCAGTTTGCAAATGCATTATTTTCCCCATCTCTAAATGCAGTAAACAACTCTTATCTAAGCCCACTTTGCATCTGCTTTAACTAAATACATTGCTTAGTGAAGGGAACCATCTATGGTAATACTTAAACCTGTTTTACTGCAGACAGTATCAAAGTGTTGTTTTATCTTTTTTTCTTTTTCTTTCTTTTTTTTTTTTTTTTTTTGGTCTGGTCTGTTCCGTAAGTATGCACACTGCTTAGTGTGGTTAAACTCAAACCTCTAGAACAGGAAGGTGGTAGAGTGCCTTCTGTCTCACCACTCACTGTTTTTGCTTTTGTCCTCTTCGTGTGAGAACTTTGAGTGACCCAACACAGCTCCATTTCTTCATTCACCATCTCATTAATAAGGGTGCCATCACTGGTGTCCCAGGTGACCTGTTGCTTTTCATTAGGGCTGTGAAGAGAGAATTAATTCTTACAACCATCTTAAGTCAGTCTGTTCTTCTGAAACTCTACGCCTACATTGATTTTAGTGCAAATATGTACACATTATTGTATTGATGAATATTCAACAGTGTCATGTTGTACAAAGATACAGGGAATGATCGCGAAGTTACTGAAAGCTTCGTGGTCAGAAGATTGTTGAGTTGGGTTTGGATTCAACTAGCCTGAATCTAAATCCTTCTTCACTGTGACCTCAGAAAGTGGCGGTTGCATTCTGCAACATCATCTTTCACAACCGTCCTCTCCAGTTGTGCGAGATGTGCCTTCGCAAGATCCGTGAGGATGAGGAAGGAGTGCCCCAGCATGTGATCGAGATCGGGTTTTGAAAGAGGAGTGCATATTACTCTTTGTCACCTTACAAGGCCTAAGACATTCTAGATTGTCACTCATTAAACTAACAAGGGTGTATGCTTTTGTTTTGCCCTGACCTGAATTTCCATTCTTTTCCTAAGTGATCATGAAGACTGCTGGCCTAAATTCTGCTGGTAGGCGGTTGCCCTCTTCTCAGTTCCTAGGCAGCGGGAGGGGAAAGGGGTGAGATACTCACCGATTCACTCATTCTGTGATTGTAAAATCTGAAGCCAGTGGCTGCTGGTGACAGGACAAGGAGGTCCAGAGTGCCCGTGCAGCATCAGCTACTGTCTGTGTAGAACCTCCCTCCTTGTACACCAGACTGTAACTTAGGACATTTAAGTACTTAGCTGCTTCATCAACCTGTACGGTCTAAGGCATTCATTGTTCCTATGAGAATGAAGTAGTCTATGGACTAGACTGACTGGGAAAGATAAAATCTCACATGCTATCTCATTTTCCTCTTCCGCTTGCTTGCTACCACATTGCAGGGGACTTTGACCTTCCATGGTCATAGCGTTCAGATGGCTGCAGCACGCTACGGTTGTGCTGTGGTTTTCAGTTAAACCTAATTCAGTGTAACAAGGGTGAGTCCTCAGCTGAACAGGAAGTATTTTCTGTGCCTTTCCTAAGGCCAACAGCATTTGAACGCTATACTACCGCAATGTTAACATGTTACTATATATCAAATATATAGTTAAAATATATTATGTATAAAAAGTGCAGGACTTTTTGAGAATACCTTTGATGGGTTCTGGAAGTGTCTCCATACTGCATGCAGTACTTCCAGACAAGTGTTTGTGATCCCAGCTGCCCCTGAGGATACCCTGTCTGAGGTGCTCACAGAAACTGAATGAGAGCACACTTCCTCAGATGAAACTTGTAAGGAGAGTCCGTGTATCTCGAGCTGCAAGGGTATGTGGATTTTTGAGTCCAAGGCCACATAAAACATGCTTTTAGCAAATTAATATCCTACAGAGCAGGAATGCAGTTGTAGCTACTGTAGTTATCTGAAGTACCTTTTTCTGAACTATGTGCATTTACTTTAGGTAGGTTGGGATGTGGATACACTGAATTTCAGTGCTGTCATTATTATAGACTAAATGCCTAGTTAAGCACAGTACTTTTTGGCAGCCCCTGTAGGTTTCTGCGCTCATTTACTCTACGGAGAGAAGTTTGTCTGCTTGGCAAATCACGTGGTAGACAAGTTAGCAATAGGAATGCAGTAATTCCCAAAACACTGGTATTAAGAACTAATTGAGCAGTCCATGAAATTACTGCTTAGGACAACCCAATGATAAGACATGGAGAAATGGAGTCATAGCTCTCCTCGGTGGATGAAATTGTATAAATCTAAAAACTTTAAACCTCCTTAAGTGATCTTTTTAATTTGGGGGAGCCCTAGCCAAGTGAATTCTAGACTTGCACAGAAAAGGCTCTGATTCCTTGTGTGGCACATAGGTTTCAAAGGTGGTTAGCTTTGTGGCGAAATTTAACAGCAGACTGAAATTTCATCTTACACAGAAATGCAGTTGGCATCTCTCCACTTCATGTCTGTATTTATACCGTGGTCACATACATACTTAAAGTTCCGTAATAAAAGTGATTATGGGTCCTGTTTGGCTACACGCTACTTCTTCTGCTACTTTTTCTAACTGGGGGTATTGCCTATCCTGCTCATTACATAAATCTTAGTGACTATGAGATTTTAGGCTGTCTTTAACATCATACTTACTGTTTTGTGAGGCAAAACTGAGAAATAAAAGTTGGTAGAGATCTGACCCAGAAATTTTTCACTGCGTTCATTTCTCTGTCTTTACTGGTCCAGGATAACCTTAGTTTCTTAGCTGAACTTCAGTACTGAACATAGTAAGTGTGAAATGGTGCGATGTGGTTAGTTACTCTTCACTTATACACAGAAACTCCCAAGTTCATCCAGGAAAAGAAAAGTGGAACATCTGGATTCAACCGATTTTTCAGATTTTTCTTAGTAACTCAGCCCTTCATCTGGAATAGAAAAGGCATCTACAGGAGATATATATGTATATGTTTGTTTAGTTTGATAGGAAAAATATCTAAACAGAAATTTCTGTAGTAGGCATCATTTTATATTTAGTGACTATGAAAAGACACCCCAACAACATCACCCGTCCCTGAAAGGTGTCCCTGTTTTTAAATAAATTTCTTAAGGGAATAGAGACTAGTGGATTTCTGCATCTTGCTACTTTTCTGTTCTATCCCAGATCTTGAGGACTGTTCCTTTAAATTACCTTTTTGTTTTGTCGGCCCATCCCATTTGGAATCTGTTTATTTGCATTGTAGGAAAACAAAACAAAACAAAACAAAAAAAAACAAGAACAAAAAAACAAACTCATGTACTTACAATATTTAGAGGCCTGTCCTTAAAATTCTCAATGAGGAGAGAGTTGTTCACGTTTATAAATTATGGCTGTTGTATTCTGGTTATGGATGCAAGCATAAATCAGCATTGTAGTTAGAATAGGTTTATCCTTCTGTGAGTGCTTTTGCTTTTCCAAATCAGAACCCTGTCTTTTGGCAGTCACCTTAACGAAAAATGCGAGGTACAGATTATTTAAAATTCAGACATTGAGGTAAGCAGTAACATAGTCTTCCTCTTTTCCTCAGAAAATTAGAAAGAAAAATCAGGAGGATCCATGGGGATGTGTAATTTAAAATAAACATTTGAAGTTTACTTTAGTTTTTGGCCCAGGAATTGCTCTATGTAGGGGTGCTGTGGTGCTGTGATAGAGTGGTGAGGCGTTAGAGCAGGTGGTGGTTGTGTGCTGATAGCTAAATTTTCTAGTGTGCATATGGGAAAAACTCAGATAGTTTTGTAGACAATGGAATGAGAATGGTTAAATTGAACCCCCTGTATTTTTATGAAGGATATATGAAGTTGAGTGCACTACCTGACATTTTGCATATTCTTTGATGTGATTGAAATAGTAGCTAAGAGGTTGGTGACATAGTTATTCAGTTTGTAAACAGTTGGATTGTGGCAGAGGGAATCCCCAAACAGCTGTGGATAGCATAAGCTGTATGCAATGGAAGAAACATTTAAATTTGGGGTAATTAATAGAATCGTTGCTGACTGACACTGCTTAGTATTTATGCATGTTGCTTAACTGAACATATCTCATTCCCATGATGGACGGCATGACGATAATCTAAAATTTCCCATCTCCAGTAGGAGAAGGGAGTTTTTAGATGGATAGTACTGTACTGGAAGTACCAACTCCCAACGTCATGCCACGCAAGCCTGTGTCATACAGTCAGTTGGTCACCAGTCCATATAGTAATAAGGAAGCAGGGCTGGTTTCAAAAAGTGCTGAATATTCTTTTTAATAAAACTAGAGAGGTTAGTCTCGATGCTAGGTTATGGAGGATGTTCTGTGAACTGCAAGAAGGCAGCTAGGCTTGTCAGCAGCTGGCATTTATTGGAAGGAATAGTTTTGTTTAGATTGTATTAAACTACAGGCGCATTTTTTGTCCTTATGAGCCAACCGACTTTGTGTTTATTGAAGAATTATTTTCTAGTCCCAGTTATAGCAGATGCAAATGTCCTAGTTAATTTACCAGCGCGGGTTGTCTGCTGTACAGAATACTGTGAGGTTTGGGCATTTGTTCGCCACATTGTACAACATACTGGCAAAATTAAGTTCTCATAAAGCATTCATCCATATTGTGAAATTCTATACCTAAAAAGAAAAAAAATCCCCCAACTTTTAATAAATACAAAAAGTAAGTGAAAATGGGATACAAGAGGAGTGGCAGAGTTTTCTGCTAATTTTGATACCGTGTTAGAAGTGTTGCTTCCCAACATCTGAGTGCTTGATTCCTTCGAAAATAATATATCCTAGACTTCCGAAGACCCAGTTGTCATGCAGGCACACAGCTCTAAGGCTTTTTGTATTCCTGTGTTTGTCTGCCCTAACTCTAAAGTCCTCATGTATTTCTTTACCGTCCCTTCTTTGAGATTCTCAACATTTTCCTTGCATTGACTCAAAAGATTCCCTTCCCTTCCCTTCCCTTCCCTTCCCTTCCCTTCCCTTCCCTTCCCTTCCCTTCCCTTCCCTTCCCTTCCCTTCCCTTCCCTTCCCTTCCCTTCCCTTCCCTTCCCTTCCCTTCCCTTCCCTTCCCTTCCCTTCCCTTCCCTTCCCTTCCCTTCCCTTCCCTTCCCTTCCCTTCCCTTCCCTTCCCTTCCCTTCCCTTCCCTTCCCTTCCCTTCCCTTCCCTTCCCTTCCCTTCCCTTCCCCGCAGCCTGTCTCTCACCCCCCGCCTGTTCAAGAATGGTGCTTTCTCCAGTTCTCCCTGCCCTTTCTCTGTAGACTCTGTATTACCATCTCCTTATAAGCCCTTGCTTGTTAGAGTTATTCTCGTTGGAATCTAGGCTACAAATAATCTTTCCATGCAGCAAGTTGCTGCCTCTGATAAATGCGGGCTGCAGCCAGCGGTTGGCAGGGAGATTCGTTCGCTGTTAGCCCCCTAAATTGTGAATTAGGCTCTTCTGGCACTTCTTGTTTGCACCAAAATCAGCGATGTTGTGCTTATTAATGCTGCCTGCAATTTTGAAATTGATCTGGGCTAATACTGCCAGAAGAAATGCGTTCAGATGAATGTTATGCTGTGGATTCTTCTGGAAGGCTATTTACATAAACTCGGCTAAAGCAGAAGTAACGCTATATACCTACGATTTAATCCTGAAGTATCTTTTAAAAATGTAGGGCAAGCGTTCGCATTAACCATGACATACAGGCTAAAAAGACGGTATGGATCTGATTTGTGTAAGCATTTTCCATGGGAATCCCAGTGCCTTATATGGTCAACTCGCTTTGTAGTGTTTCAGGGAAACGAAGGCAGCCATCCAACAAAAAAAACACAGCCCAGCTGGCTTTGGCTTTGTCCATAATACCCTCTTTCTTGGCCTCCTTCAGTAGCACAGTAGCTAATTATTAAAACTAAAAGTGTGGCAAGAGCCTATGTAGCCAGTGGAAGAAATTCCTTTTGTGGCAGTGGCTGTATACCGAAGATTTAACGCTATTTTAATAAAGACTGGTAATGCATTGATAGTCCCGCTTTGTTGCGTGCTGAACTTTTGCTCTCAGATAAGCTGTTGTGCCTTCACCCCAGCTTGCTGTAAACTGGTGATAGGTAATTTCTTCTAGCTGTTACAAACAAAGGTAGGCGACCCAATTCGGCATCCCTTTTTTCCATGCGTTTGACCTGTTTGTTAGTTGCCTGAATAGATGCTAATGCTTCAAATAAGCGTTTGTGCAGGTTTGCATATGAAGCTATTGCTTCAGAGAGATCTGGTTCAGGTTCCTCTGGAAAAAGCATCCGAGTATGGTGGCACCACTCATTGAAAATGACTGTGTTTGCAGTGAGGTGTGAGCTACCCTGTATTTACTCGCAAGTATTAGGGCGCACGTAGGCTTTGCTGTAATTCTTCTGTGGTAACTTACATACCTATACTTTAGAAAACCCTCCTGAATGAGAGACTGCACATAATCACATCTCTTTCTCCAGATACGCAGAATCCTGTTTTACAAGAAGCGTAATAAATTGAAGATGCAAGAGTGTCAGCACCTCAATTTGGAATATTAATGAAACGACGACGTGTGCTATCACAGAGGGGAAAAACGGGGCACTTTATTACTTACCTCCTGAGATGAGGAGATCGAGCTGTGAAAGTATTACAGTATTCACTTGACTTATAGTGAAGAGTGTTTTTTTTTTTTTATATCCAGGCTGCCTAAGGCCTTTAGGACTCTTTCAGTTAATCACATAGTTCCAGTGCCTGATTTGTGTTAAAAGGAAAGGCCAATCTACTGAGCTCAGTAATAAGTCATCTCTGCTTCTGCTGATACGGGGCATTCCAATCAGCTTTCAAAAAGCAGCTTTTGTTTTTTAATGGCTTTTGGTCCCGGCTCTCACTGGCTTGGTATAATGACTTCTACTCCTTGTCCTAGGAGAAGGGTTGAACAGCTGCTTGCTGCTTGCTGTCTCTGTATAATTCATGATTTGTAGCCATCTATTACATGGTCATTGAAGAAATCTTGTTCGGGGCTGAAGAGGCCTGGCCTATTGAGTTCTTTTCATGGCAGATAGTCCATGCCTTTGATCAACAACATGGGTCTCTGCAAAGGCTGTTCTCTTACTATTTGTTAATTCTTATTAGTAGTTAACTACTAGTAGTTAAGAACTGTAAGGAAGGATGATACTGCCTTTTTTCTTACGCTAGTCAGTGTTGGGTTTGCCACCACAACAAGATGTTCTGGCAGTTGTAGCTGCAGAATGACAGCTGGATGTTTTTATACTTAATGAGGCTGAGAGAAGCAAAGAGAAAGTCTTGCTGGATGGATACATGTTTTTAATATTCCAGCATGATGGAGAGTATTAGTATTTTTTGGAAGATTTTTTTTTTTCCAAATATTTTTAGATCCACCAGAGGAGAACAGTGCTTCAGAGAAAAACTGATATCCAAGAGAATTTACCAAGACCTAAAGAGACTGTAGCACTGTACAGTGATATATTTAAGTTACTTTTGAATATGATAGTTCAGATCACAGAAGCAGTACAGATGTCAGGTTGCTATAGACTTCCAAAATTCTTCTAGAGATACACTGGTACTATCTGTGCTGTGACCACTTTGCCTTCAGTGGCACAGAGGAAGAAGCCATCAGATGGAGACACAGCGTAGGGATGTACAAGTGAGTCACAAGAGTGGAGGCAAAAGGGAGCTGTCAGATGTGGGCTGGCTGTCAACATGAACCAAGAGTTGGGAAAATTAAATGGTGATGTGGAAAAGGAAGCAGGAAAGAACGGATGGTACCTGGAGCACTGAAATAATGGAACTTGGGTGGTGGTGTACTGGATATCAGGTAGTTAAGTTAATGCTACTTGTGAAATATCTGCTTGGACTTAAACACATTAATCTCTTAATGCTCTAATTTATTGTCATCATACCTGGCTTATAGAACCTGTATGGAGGATTTGCTCTTGGGATAATTCAGACCAACTGATTAAAGATGCTGTTGTGTGAGAAACTTCTGCTTTATCAGTGGGGGAAAAAAAAAGAAAATGGTATATGGAGTAGGAGACTGCAGGAAGGCTTGTAGAAACGATGTACTTGTGTGCCTGTGAATATAACAAAAGGAAATGTCTTCAAACATATGAGGTGGTTTATATCCTAAAATCTCTGTTCAGTGCTATTTCAAAGTGTATGGTTGAAGCAGGGGATACTATTTATGATGACCTTTCTGTCTGTTTGCCATCTGTAAAATGGTAACATACTTTTGTGCCAGAGATTTTACAAAAATACTGCTTATGTACCTAAATGGAGATAAGCGCTGGTATGCAGAAGAGCCCATGAGAAAATGACTTCTGTCTGGAACAAGATCTGAGTAGCACAGGCCAAACACTCAACAGTGAAGAAAAATCCAAAGTTTTGAATAGCTTCACATTAAGGAAGCACTGATAATCTCATGGACTGAATGAAGCAAGATCCTTTGGCCACAGGGAAGTAGTGGTCACGTAGGACTGTGCATGGGTCATGCTTGTGGGGCCAGTTGATTGGGCTTAGGCAGCATTAATTAAAGCATTTCCTACTCCTGGAGTATTTGGCTGGTTGGCCTTATTATTGCTTATATATAGGTCTGTGCATAAACGATATTTAATATAAGTCCTTAGAGAAGCATAAAGCTTAAGCACGTTTTGGCTAATTTAATGTTGTAAATTAAGTGGCAGAACAGCTTTCCCCTCCAGGAATTCTTGTGGAGATGTGCACCACGGAGGAGAAAAAGCAAGCTCCAGGCAGCAGAGGTAGTCAGTCCCCTGGCACGTCAGGGGCAAGTTTCAGTTTTCTGATTAACACGGAGGCAGTTTCTTGCTGTGTGCTTTGAGGTATTTGGAGCGTAGGCCTGAGCCAGATGGCTTGATAGCTCCTGAGGCTGAATTGAGGACCCAGCCTAAAAACAGTTTGTGTAGCAGGAGCTGTTGGTTTGCAGCAGGAGTGGTGGATGATGGAATAGCAGAGGAAGCCAGGTGGGCCTTTGTCAGCTTGTCTGGATGGGAGGCTTGCAAGTCGGCCCTGTCTGAGCCTGTCCTGCCCTTGCTGCCGCTCTGTCCCCACTGTCCCCAAGCTCTGCAGCACAGGGGCTTTCCCTGTTCTCAGGCAGCTTTCTCCATATAATCAAATCTGTGTCATTCTTTGCATTTCTCCCCCCTTTTTACTTTAGCTCTTGTTCTCATGTATTTGCAAGAGAAATGCAGTCAGTGAAGTCAGTCCCATTTCTTTGACTAAACTTGAAGCAAATGTGCTTTTAAACCAGGCTTTCATTTTTGTGCTCTTTGATAATTATAATCTTTAACAAGCAGCCTGATGTACAAGAAGCAGACTTCAGAGCGTTTATGATTAATTTTGTGATGATGTGCACGCTGCCAGGGTCAGGTAAACAGTGGACTCGGGGGTCCTAGTTAGGACCTAATCATCTCTCTCAAGCCAACAAAGTGCTGGTAAAGGGAAGGGCGGCGTGTTCTGTGTCCCAAATTTAGAGGTGTCAGTGGTCTCTCAGAAGTCAGCAGTCAGCACAGATGACTTACTACATAATCTGACATGTAGACTTTTAACCTTTTCTCCAAAATTGGTCACGAGAATGAGCAGTCAGAGGTGGCTGCGGCTCCAGGTGCAACTGAGGTCATAGGCTAACTGCCTTGAAAAGGGCGTGCTCTTGCTTCTTCCTCCCACCTTGCTGTTTCCTTTCCTGTTGTTGTGTTTGTTGTGTGTTTTTTTTTAGTGGGTGGGGGAGGAGAAAGGGTTGTTTCTGCCATGTTGGTGAGCTCAATTGGCTAATGGAGAGGCTGACAAATGCTTCTGGGAGTGTGCGGTTGAGAATGAGGAGGGAGCCTGGGACCTCCCTGTTTGTCAACAGTGAGCTCTTGCAGGATCGTGCCCTGGGTGGATAGCATTTGTTAGCTCCAAGAGGTTAGGGTTTGCTAGTTTTATAACACTACCTCCTGCAGAGAACAGAATATTGCTTAAAACTCATCTTGAAACACAGAGAAGAAAAATTTTCAATAGGAATGATATTTTATACGTACTTTGAAACTCTGTCATCTGCTGAAGGGCAGAGATGCTAATGCAGAATTTCCACGTGAGGGCTTAGTTATTATCAGCTGGGATGCCATTTTTGGATAACTACCTAAAACCGAATGTAGCAGGGGAAGAAGATCCTACAAGCTCAATTAGAATAATTTTATGAAGTTCTTGCTTTTGTCAGTATTTCTCTACAATAACTTTTACCAATGTTATCTTTTACTAACTTCTTAATAGTGACATCATGTGTTGTTAAAGGCACAGGAAGAAATACCTGCATGTCCCTGTGACTCAGGTGAAAGCTTCCTGCAAAGTGACATCATTGCTGAAGGAGTGAGTAGAAGTACTGTGCCCGTTTTAAGACGCCCTTTGATTTTCTAGCAATTTTCTTCAGTGCCTTTTCTCCTTGAAACTGATGTCTGTGCTTCCAAAGCCTGGCACGTGGGACTGAGCAGGCAGAGGCAAACCGCCTGACCACGTGTATGGATCTTTGAATTCCTTGTGCTGGTTGGTGAGGACCTAAGGCTCTGCAGATGGGGAAAATAAAGCTGTGTCCTTTCCCTGTTCCTAAGCTCTTCCCCAGGCATTTGGTACTGCACAAATAGAACGTGTTGGTGGGGGGGGAAGAGAGAGTAGTTGTTTGCTACTCCCCTCCCCACATCTCTCTCCTTAAATAGGAAGATCTCTGAAGGAAGTGTGGTGGAGTTGTCAGAGAATTCGGGGATGGCAGGCGCTACTTCTCCAGGCAGTACATGTCACACAAAATAGGCAGTGACAACAGCTGTGACCTGGAGAGTCCTTAAGTCCTGCCACGTGAGGTGCTGCAGACGTACTGCACAAGCAAGCGGTGGCAGCGGTGGCTGTGGAGCAGCACACAAACAGCTGCCCGGCATGAGGTGGTGTCAGCAGTGGGGCACACGCACCAACTGGGAGAAAAAGAAGCTGCTTTCTTAACATACTGACCAAAGGTTGGAATATTCGTAGTATCCTGCCTTTCTTAATACAGTTACCAAAAGTCAGTACGTGGTTTTTCCTCCTGCATCAGAATATGCACGGAGCTGAAGAAGGGTTTGCTTTTCCCACTTGCGCTGTTAGTAGATGCACAATAACACTGGGTGCAGATGCAGTCTAAAGAACTGCTTCTCAGAAACACCCCCTTTCTGCTGGCTTTTCATGCATTGTGTGCCAAAACCATGCAGTTAGGTTCTGCTGCTTGCTGTGGTGAGGGGCTACAATGGCTAAAAAAATTGAGGCATCTGTTTAATTCCAATTTGTGGGACATGCTTAAAGGTGTCCTCTGACAGGGAAGCCTCTTCGGGTTCAGCACCTCAGGTGTCTTTGCTGCATGAACACTAATGAGCTTTCCTGAACATCCATGAACAGAGACAGTTTTCCTGTGTGGGGTCAGCTTTCACCTGGCAAGGCTACAGGTTTAAAAAGCCTCAGTGGACCCAAGCTGGTTCAAAATTATGTCTGCTGGTGCCCCAGGTTTTAGGAATGTCAGTTGGGGTCCTTCAGTGGTGGTCAAGTCCAGCTGTGTGGTGCCAAAAAGCAGTGGTAGCATTGGTGAAGCTAAGCAAGCCTTTGAAGCAGTGTAAGCAATGGCATGGTAATAAGCCTAATGGACGTCAGTTATCTTGAAAAATCATGCTGATTTTTTTGGTTTTGTTTCTAATTCTTCTATCTAGTATGGCTGACAGGCTAACTCGTTTATCCATCCATGTTCCTGCTTTGTGGTGCTGGTGCAGTGTAACAGTCCTTTGCTGTGTCCCAGGTATTTCAAGATCTGTTTAAATAAGTATCAGCAGACTTGAAGCTGCCCTAAGTTCTTGAATAGTGGCTAGAGAGCTGCCTAAGCATGCTTGTGATTCATATTACCAAGGCCTATTGAGGTACACGGTTATTTGTGGGTTTTTAGCATTTATTTTTTTTTTTACTAGTAGAATGGTAGGTATATAATCATCATTATGCAATACAAATTAAACTTTTTGCTTCTTTCAAAACATGAAATAGAGACATTTGTTGACCAATTCTCTCACCCCGTATCATTCACATATATGCCCTACATCACTGGTAGGTTTTCCCCCATTATTAATACACTTACAAAATGGCTCAGTATTTCTGTCCCTGCCAGCTGTTTTTTTGTTGATGTTCATAGCTCTTCTTTCCAAATTTCTGCTGCCAATTGCTTGCAATTTATATTGATTTATACCCTTTTAATTTTTATAGTGATTTTCACATTTTTGTTATTTTTTTATTTTAATTGCTGCCGTTGCTTGGCTGTATTGGCACTAGTGTACTTTCCTCATAAATTGCTCTTTCTTGTAGAATAATGGCTTCTCATCCATGTGATACACATTAAAAACAGAAAAGGAAAAAAAGGAGTCTCTTCTTCCTCTTTTGAGGTGTCATGTATGTATATATCTGGTGGTGTCTCCTTTTGCAGGTGGGTTAATCTTTAAATTTAGATTATTTCACATGTGGACTGTTGTCTTCCTGTCCATTTTTTAGTGTCATTGAGACGTAGGTGGTTTCCTAGGCACTCGTGTTTACCTGCAGTTTGTTCATTAATGTCACAACGAGTTTATAGTGGGGCAAGTGTACCAAGGTACTTCCTCTTCCTCTACACCTGAGGCAGTCAGATGTCAAAGTTGGTGCTTCTGTCGTGCTTTCTTGGGAGAGGGGAGGTTCACAAAGTGGATGTAGTGTTAAGTTTGTGGCAGGAGATGAGTCATTATATATCATCTGCTAAGAAGCACCCCAGGCTGTTTTCCCGTGCCGGTTACGGCTTTGGGCAGATACGGGTTGGAGGAGGACGGCGGATCCTGCCGGGCTGGGGGGAGCACACAGGGGCGAGTGTGGAGCTTCGACCTTGTTGCAGTCAGGGAAGATCTGCGCAGTAGGTTGCATGATGGGGCTGGCCTATTGAAATTAGGGTATTAAGTTACACTGTGGCAAAAATGCCTTTTTTAGAAGTTGCAAACCATATCTGTGTGGATGAACAGCTGCATAACTAGCCTTTGAAAGAAACAGAGATGAGTGTTGAATGCACTTTTTCGTTATTCTTAATAAAGATTATAGTACATTTGATACTCATCTCCTTATTTGCTTATACAAACATTTTTGTTAACTATACTAAAACATTGCGATGTATTTCATGTAAGCTATTTTAGAAGATTGTTTAGCAAATTTAGCTGCGGCACAGCACGAGAACACCCTTATTTAACTTCGAACAGATTCCTGGAGTGCCTAGTCTGACTTGAATTTTGGCTTCAGGTGTAGTTTGAGTTGATCTTATCCATGCAGAGGATTAGAGTCTAGGTGATGTTTGTCTGTTGGAAGTACCTTACCTTTTGGGGATCACAACAATGTTTTTTTCAGCCGATTAATTTAGAAAAAAGGCTTTGGGCAGGCTGTTCAAAATGATGCTGAGTGTCTATATACAATATGGAAAATGAAATTACCTGACCACAAATTTATCAATTTGACAGTTAACGTTGTCTGTGCCTGTGGTGCTCCCAAGTAATACCTTCAGTCTTTCAACAGATGAGAAATGCAGACCAAGTCCCAGTTTACTGAGGTATTACAATGAACATATATATTTCTCAAGTCAGAAATTAATTGGGCTATTCTAAAAATGTAGTTATGTATAAATGAGTGTGTACGACAGCCAGTGTATTCTGTAAGGGAAAACAGAAGAGCTGCTGCTTGTTTTTTCTTATTGTAGTTGAAATGGGTATGCATTACAGATGAGTGTAAAACGTACTGTGCTGTCTTTAGGTATTTAAAATGCTGCCAGAATCTAGAGGTTTATTGGCACGTGGGTGCTGGCATGCTTTGGGGCTAGGGCTGCCCTGAGCAGCTCTTACACCTGACAAAGACTCTTACCTGGTACCTGCTGATGTTGAGGGGACAAGATGTGGAAGGCTTGTCATCGTGTTATTGCCTGAACAAAGTCTCTGTGAAAAACTACAGTTTTCAGAAAGATCAGCTTCTTACTGTAGTAAGTTTGCCAAAAAAACTTTCGGATAACTTCACTAAAACTCCATTTTTTTTTTGTTACTTCAACAGTCCTTGCTTTTCTGCTAGAATTTTAGCAACACTCGGGGTGCTCTGCTTTCATTTGGCACCAGCTGACTTGCAGCCTGAGTCAAATTCAGGACTTAGAAGTGTTTTTGAAGAACAGAAAACTCTAATTTATTCAGCTTATTCAATGCTTTAGAAGTTTGATCATAAATTGAAAAAATTACCGGGATTAATATTGTAGAAAGATAGCTTTTCTTTTGCCAGTCTGGGATTAGAAATTAGGCGTGGCAATATATTCTTTCCCTAAAAATAGGAATGATGAGAAACAATTAGTTACGCTTCCTATTTATATGCAGTGCTAGCTTTGTTTAATGAGTTTTACATGCAAAAGCAGTTTTGATAAACTTTAATATATTTGACACATTTAAGATAATTTTAAGCAATCCAAAATGCCACTTTTACTCACTTCTCATTTAATTCTTGTTTTCATCCAGGTGCAAAGTGATTACTTTATTTCTTTATTTATGCATAAAATATATATAAATCTCACTGGAGAGGGTGCTTGTTTTATATATTATGCTAAATCAGATTATAGAAATTAGTTCTTTATTTACATAGATTTCTCTAAGAGGGGCGGGGCTGAACAATACCAGTTAAGCCAGCTTATTAAAAATATGGTTTTGCTTCTAGTATTTCATATAAAGATGGGGACAAAACCACATGTGGCAGATGTTAACTGGAGGAAGCATGCATAGATGCCAGTTGTATTCTCAAATTTGAGTGTCTTACTGCCTTTTTGTACCTGTAATCATGGTTTCTTCTGTTAAAGGGGCAAGAAAGTGAGCATGAATGTTTACCTTGGTATGCCCAATCAACATCTGAGCATGTTTTTTTTATTTTCCATCGTGAGATGTAGACTTATTGCTTTTATGAAATTTCATGCAGCTTCTATTCTACTCAGTTGTGTCACTTCACTTTGCTAAAAGTAGAAAGCAATGAAAAACCCACTGAGGTCCTGCAGAAGCAAAAGATCTAGATGCCAGGTGGCCTATGGATCATGGCCGTAGCTCCTAAAGGCAGTCAGTTTTGCTTCCTTTCTGTCTTTTCACCACACTGAAGAACTCGGAGCTTTATGGAGGTGATAGTTAGACACAACGGTAACATGGGAAACTTGGCACATGTGGCTTAACTTAGATCCAAGAAACACGAAAGCGAACAAACCTGTTTATTTATAAAAATGGATTCTTCTAGCAAGTTTTCTTGATGCCTTTTTGTTTTGCTAGATGATTAATTTGGTTAAGAAAGTGTATTAGAGGGTATCAGAATGCGAGGCATTTTAAACTGAAAAGCTGCTTTGGCACGTGAGCTCGTTTAGTTGCCAGTATGCTAAAAGAAGATTATCTTTACTGGTGAAAAATTGAAGAATTTGAAATATGATTGGCATATTCTTAAATTTGTCTGGAACATAAATAAATACACTATGTGACTCAGCCTTTTCCTTCTCAAATTTAATGTTTACAGATTGTGTTACCAGATTTCTATCATGAGAGCTAACACTATCTGCCAAGACAATAACAATAAATGCTTAATAAAAACAGAGCTGCACAGTGGCACTGTATTCTTACAGTGTGGGATTTTTGTTAAATTCTAATTCAAGAAACATATTTTAAACCTAATAAAGGCTTCTTCTGTACCTGTCAGGAGGTGGGTGTGGAGTGCTGTGGTGTGTGTGCCACACGGAGCACAGTGCATCAGCCAACATTGTTGAAATGGTCCCAGAAAGCAAACTGCAAAGCCAGGGGTCATAAGAGTGGGAAGGCTACCTGCGTGGTGGCTTTCTGTTCAGGCAGCAATTTCTATTGCCTGAAAGTCACTTCGGGGTTGAACTCCCAGCTTCTGACACTCACAGATTTGGTGCTGCTGAATGAATGCTTTCACCAACGTGTATAACAAATGAGCATCTGTCATACGTAATTTGTACATACAAATACCTAAGCCTTTAGGGTTCAGTCGCACATCACATTAGCTGTAATACCATACTGTCAGTTAGATCTTCATTGCTCCGTTTCTGTCAGTGAACTCATGCTTTTTCACCTGCACTGTGATTATAAAGCTGATAATAAGTCTGAATCTATTTCTAAAAGCAAATGTTGTCCTGCAGAACATACTGGTTTTATTTTTAAATTGAAAGAAATGAGAAGGAACAGTACCATTTGGAACCAAGGGAGAGCCTGATTTGGGTGAAGTTTAGGCAAAGGTTGTTTCATAGTCTCCTTTGTATCCTGTATCGTCACCAGGTTAATTTCAAAATACCGAGCCAGGAGACAAAAGTGCTTTCAGCCAAATATATCTGCTGGAGTATCAGTATCTCCTCTAAAACAATTTTAGAAGCTAGCATTTTTTCCATGACATCTCATTTCCATGTTTGTTCATTTATTTTGTCATGCCTTTTTCTTTTTTTGGTTGTTGTTGTTGGCAAGTTGTCTTGAGGTTTTTCTTTGGGTTGAAATACATGAATGTCAATAAAGCTTAATATGTTTAGAATGGTATTAGCATGGTAGTTTTTACTGATAATCTCTACTGTGAGAATTTCAAGTGTCCTTGAAAACAGATTTGCATGCGGCTGAAACAAGAAAACAAACAGTTATTTGAAAGAAGATTTGCATGTAATATTAGGCGGCCAGTATTTTATTTATTTTTTGAACAAAAATAGGAAAACCCTGATCCATAGCTAGTGGGATTCCTAGCAGGAATGGAAGTAACTCTGGTTATAGCAGATAACAAGTTGCGGCCAACTCTCCCGTTCCCCTTACTTATCTCAGCAGGAGGCTAGAGGACAAGAATAATTGCATCTCTATCTACTTGAAACACACTACCACCACCCGAATATATGTATTCTATTACAGTTCAGATTAAGAACCACGTGTAAGCATCCAATAGGTTTTAAATAGTGGGAAATCCCTATGAAATTAATTTTGTGACATGTAGATTGTGTCAGTCAGCCACAGATTTTAGTGTTTTTCGTGAATTGTACCCTTCATTAAATTATAGGTATATGCTAACTGTAAACTGCAAACTGGCAAACCTGCAGTGCAAGTAATTTGTATAGTAATTCAGAGAAAATGGGGCAAAACTGTAGTCAGTATAGAAATGACAGTATGTTCTTACTGGATATTTGCCCTAAGCAGTGATCAGTTTTACATAGCTCCTGGTATGTGCACCTCTTTGAATGCACGTATAATCTAAGTGAGCGTCTGTTGGGATATGCTCTTGCATATGACAGGGTGTTTACATGAAGTGGAATTAATACCTACAGAAGTTTGCATTCTGGAGTGATTTGTCTGTTTTTGTCAATGCTTGACAGTTATACAGCATTTGATTTAAGTAATGATGCTTAATGGATGCTTTGTTTCAATAGTCTCTGCATGCCTTCCCCATAAGACATGAATGGACACGAAAGATTGCATCAGCCTCAATTAATGTTTTCTCCTTGAGAGAGTGTCTTCTCCACCTGCTTTTGCAGGTGTCTGGAAGGACCCTCATTTTCTACAGTTAGAAGCGAAAGGTTTCCAAGAAATTTCTCCTGAGAATAGTTTGCTGCTCTGCAGTGGGTTAAATGGGTTTGCTAATGAAATTTGTGCCAAAATTGACTCATATTCTGGGGTGAGGAAAATACAAACAATTAATTTCAAACTGCCAAAACTTCAGAAGCAATGCTTTTTAAATGGTTTCTTGGGTTATTTAATATGGCAACTATCATTTTAACAAGTTTGTATGTATCAGCCCTCCAGGATTTAAAGTAGTAGGCCTTTGTTAACTGAAAATAACAGATGCATCATGCACACATGCACAAAAGTTCAACAAAATAAGGCTAGTGTTGCCAAAAAAATATATTATTATTAATCAAGAATACTTGCAGGTAAACTCTTCCGTTTTTACTAGTAAACACAATTAAAAATAAAATACGTAATCGTAAAAACTGTGTTTTGTCAGTATGTGGAGATATCCGGTATTATCCCAGCTTACTGAAAAATATAAGCTATAACTTGTGGGTTGGCTAAGTGAACGCTGGAAAGATTATACTTAATTTCATAATTGAGCAACACTTGTCATCCTTAATAGTAGATTAGTGCCTGAAGTTCTGTTACAACACCAAACCTGCCCTGTTTCTTACCGTACATGTGAACAGCAACAGCAGCCCTTCTACCCTGTGTGTATTGTATTTTGTTAGAAAGAATAGCCAGCAAGTGTAAAATGCCTGCATTTAGAGCGATTCCTTAAATAAGTGCAATAATCAGTAATAATTTATGACCTAATTTGCTGGTCATTCTTATTACCCTTTATGCTGGAAGTATTCCCAAATATTCAGTGAGCGTTAGGACATTGTCATTACTAATATTGGGCTCTTCAGCTGTTATGGTTTGAACAAAAACATTGAATTAATGACCCACAGCTAAATTTCAAGTACAAAAAAAGTATTCCTCCTTTGTTTTTATGGTTATAACTGCCAGGTTACCTCAAAGCACTAGCTGGAGAGTTAGATACAACTTATGATTTCATTTCATGCATCTTAATGCTGCTTCACTTTTTTATGCTGTGTTCTTAATTAACATGAAGCATAAATATGTGACCTGCCAAAGGTGGGAAGTGTTACTCAAGCTTGCTTTGTATCTTTTCACCAAATTTCTTCTTGTACCTTCACAGTTAGTGGCTTATTGAAAGAAAAAAATAAAATTAAGAATTGCAATGTGGAAGCTAATTCTTTTATTTCCCAAGGAGAGCTGAAGACGAATAGAAGATGCTCATAAACAGCGTGACTAGCGAACCTTCATTTCCTCTGTCTACCAAAACCCTTTCCTCACAGTGGCAAAAATCAAAAAACGAGTGGTAGAAATTCTGGTTGAAATTGAGAAGTGTGTTCTTAGAAAAGTGTCGGTTTGAAACAAGCCTTGACACCGGGCTTTTAATGGGTGAAATTTCACAGTAAAGCAAAGTCTTGTTTCTCTGGTAGTGGAATTAGGGCGTGAAGATGAATTTCAGAGTGCGCCTTCTCTGAATATACAAAGTGTTTTAATATAATCAGAACGAATCATGCAGTTTTAATCCAATAAAGATAATAGTTTATTACAGTCCTTTTCTTATTTTATTTAATTTTAAATTCTAATCGCCTTTCTGATACACTCGAGATCCAGTTCAGCAAAGTATGTTAGCCCCATGGTCCAGGTGTGGTGTGCAACCAGCAGCTGAGGGGGAAGATCAGGAGCCTCTTCTGAGCATCTCTACTGCTGGATGTGGATGCTCTCCCCTAATTTAATTCTTGGGTATATTAACAAAGACGTTAACATCCTGCTTAGTTGCAATGGACTCATTGGACTTGGTTCACTAGGTAAATCAAGGGAAGGGATAACTATTCTACAGGCCGTTGCATGAGGTCTTTCTTCTGTTTCCTGCATTTCCACGGGAATTCAAAGTGTTTGGCTTGTTTAGACCTTTATGTCTCTATATTGCTCTGTGTTGACGGTTTCTGAATCCTGTCCATACTAAGGGCAAATGAAGAGGAATGAAGTGTGCTTTGCTGCATGGATGTGAGACAGAGGTGGTCTCTCTAGCTGATTGCTTGTCTCTTTCCCTACAAGATTTCTGTGGGTTTTCTTTTCTTTAAAAGCACACTTGTTTTCTCGTTGCTGTGGGGAAGGAGCCCTGTCTACTGAATCCTTAGAGTGGTTGCTCACTGAGGGGCCGGACACCCCAGATACCTCTTTTAAAGCTATCTATTTTTAAGATTACAGACTAACTTACAGCTACCCTTCACCTCTGTCCTTAACACCTGATAGTAAGGAGAGCCAGCCCGAGCACGTGCCGCTTGCATTGGGATATGAAGTCATGTTGGAAACAGCTAAAATCCAGCGTGTTCAGTGGGCCTCTGGTTATTCCCTATTGAGTGGTCAGGAAGTATTTCTAGGAGAAGTCCAAAACATGGGCACCTTGTTGCAGGGACGAGCCGGACCTACCTGGGTGCGTTTGCCAGAGAGCAGCGAGCTGTTGCTCTTTGCCGGTCCGTGGTCCAGCTCTTGTTCGTCTGGGGGTCCGCTGGCTAATTCCCGTCAGGTTTGGCTTGGGAAACGCCACGTTTCTGCCCGATTTGGGGTGAGGAAGCGAGGCAGCGTGGGGAGCGGGGAGGAGGCGGCAGCGCTCTGGCCCCATTGCATGTCAGCAGAACTCCTCTTAATTGCAAGTGGCCTGTTTGTGGCTTTTTCTGTTTTAATGATATTCAGGTTACGGCCTCCTGAGGTTTAGAAGGGCAGACTTTTCTGAGGCTGTTGCTTTAAGTTTATCGTGCGGCTCTGAAAAGCTTTCCTTTTGGGGTTGAGATGTCAGTCTCTAACAATAGAGGCTCTCCTGGCACTTGATAAATACTGCTTTTAGAAGTGACTGGGAAGATAACACAACGACAATCGGAGTAGAAATGGAAAAACAATGAGATAAAATTTCCTTTATACCATTTGTTTCTCGGCATTCATCAAAGTTGTCTTTCATATGGCAAGTGATGAGGGCTCTTGGGTCCCTCAAACACCTCTGGTGCTATGAAAGGGAAAAAGGGGACAAGGGGAAATAGGGCACACTCTATCCTCGTTCTTCAGCAATGAGATCAATTACAAATTACATTTGCTTTTCTTCACCTTAAAATAGATAATAGCCTTCTTGGATGTCTCAGTGGGTTTCTGATACAGATTTCCAGGTACAAGATTTACTTTCAAGTAATCTTTGTTTAAAGAGTCTCAAAGGCGATGGATTTTTAAATTACACAACCGTCTGCCATTTCATCAACTTCAGCTTCTGTGGCTCCTGTTGTCCACTAACAAAATTGTTCTAACTGTTTCTCAGATTGTATAATCGGGTGTGAGAAACGTGATTTAAACTTCACAGATGTTCACAGATCACCAGCAGTGCCCATTTGCACATACAAGTAAATTCTTTTATTATCTTAATAGCTCTTCTTCTCTCATCCCAACATATATAATCTTGCTGATTGTTTATCTTTGCTTGTCATGGGTGTGCAATCTGTGATAATACATTAGAAGGGGATCTGAGCTCTGCTGGTTCTTGCCATATATGGCACAATAAACTGCCCAAATTTGGTCAAATATTTTTAGCCACTTAGTCATATGTCTTTTAATGTGCTGCATATGTAAGCTTTTGATTCACTTAGCAACAGTATTTTTATGAGTATGTCTTGCCAGTTTTTCTTACGTATAATTGAAAAACGGGCAAGGTTTGTTCTGTGATAGGTTGTGTCACTAACAGATGGCCTGGCTTTTTTTTAATTGTGCTAATCAATTTTAAGATACCCTTTTCATATATTATGCATTTGGAGGGTCGGAACATACATGAGCATGTAGCATACCGGAATGTAGTATTAAAAGTCCTCAGGAAATTCTAAGTTTTTCTGATAAAAGCATATTTTGCATATGATTACCTGGTGGATATTATAATATACGTAGGATATCAGTGGTCAGGCATATGGTATTTTTGCCAGAGAAACTAGGTGTATTGCATGTGTGAAACATGGTTGGGTTACTGCTTCTGTTAAGTGTAAACATCAGTGTTTCTTGAATTTCTTCTCTTCCTGAACTGTTACGACATCTTGCCTTTAGTTCCTTTCCCTCTAAGTAACAAAACGATTTGCAAAGAGAGGCAATTATTTTTTTAAGAGCTTGTTATTACCATGTAAACGTTGTACACTGATGGTAAGTGGGAGAAATGGAAGACAGTATGCTAGAGGAACCGGTAGTCTTTATTGTTGGAGTAGCTTAGTACATCAGTTATTAAAAGAATTGCTGATTATAGGGATGGAAATGGCTAAAAAGATGATTTCTAAAATCCTTTAAGAAGGCACTTTTCTAGAATACCTGGAAAGGTAGGAAGGGGACTCAGGTTTATGTTATGTTTATACACACAAGTGTATTTTTGTTTTTAATTGAAGAACAAATAAAGCAAGCTGTCTACTGCAGTCTAGTTACAGCCCAGCTGAAAGTGCATGGATGAACAAGTCCAGATGAGGCTGGTTGTTAAAACAGTTCTGTGTTGCATTCTAAACAAAGCCTTAAAGTTCATACCCTGCTACAGCAAATGGGGTCAAAGAGGGATAATTCCTTGCTGTTTTTGCTGGGCTGATTAAACAGGCCAGCAATACACTGTAACTGTTTCCTCAGCACTACAGAATGGAGGAAAGCTTCAGGATTCATCTTGGAAAGCACAGATGATTAAATAAGGAACTTTGTGGGTTCTGCAATAGTACAACAATATATAATTTTCAGTATTTGTTTCTGTAGAACTGTTCTAAAAAGTAAAATTTACACCTTAGCTGCATTTTTATTAGAGGAATAATTCTCTAGAAGGATTTAGGAGCCTGGCAATAGCAGTTCCCATTTCAGCCTTCTGGTTTTGTAGTATTGTTGATTTATTAAGCTAAAAAAAATTAATGCCAGTCTTGTGGGGTCTAGCTGTTTTGAGTCCTTGCCGTCCTGAAATGCAGAGGGACTTTTCTCTGTGTTGCTCTGCCCTTTTAAGGGCAGCAGTATGGAAGTTGGCAAGAAAACACACTGAGCACCCTGTGAGAAAAATACTCAAACACAGAGAAGAAAGACAAAATAGCAGCCAGGCGATGGGGATCTGGAGAGCGGCAGTAGGTCTGCATCCGTGCAGCACTGCTGCCTTGGTAATTAGGATATGTGCACAGAAGATGGTAGTATGTGCACAAACGATAGTATTTTTACCATGCGCTGAAGTGATACTCAAGTAAGTTCATAAATACAGTGATTAATAGGCTGTTGCAAGATGTATGGTGGTATAGAGCACGCTGCAGTAGAAAACAGCAGGGTATTGCTGAAGTGCGGCCTCACATCCCCTTGCACGCTCCTTAGTCTCCTCTATGTCGTAATTAAAACCATGTTATGATATTGTTTTCAAAACTGCTCCCCATCTCTTGGTTACAACAATTCTGCTCCATGGCATGGTGATCCTGTTGGCAATTGTAGCATCCAGTTGGTTAGCTGGACTTGGGATGGAGCTAGGGTCTGGGGGCTTTACAAGGGGAACCCCTTTGTGCAGGAGAATAAGGTTGTACTGGTGGCTGTAAATGGGTTTTCAGAAAAATAGAGCAAATTTACCTGAGGAAATCATAATTATTGTTTTTTTTAAACTCTGAATTCTTTTGTTTAAGGATTTTTTGATGAATCTGTGACAACTATTGCTTTTTTCTCAAAATATTCCTGTCTTGCTGTCAAATCCCAACAAATAAACCTCACTCCTGCATCATACCTGAAAATACTTATTTTTATCCTAAGTATGTTACTTAAACATGTGTATTATTGTAGAACAGCTTTAATATGAACTTCTTTCTTTCTTTTTTTTTTTTACAGGCTTGTATAGATGATAACGTAGATATGGTGAAGTTTCTGGTGGAAAATGGAGCAAATATTAATCAACCAGATAATGAAGGCTGGATACCTCTACATGCAGCTGCTTCCTGTGGATATCTTGATATAGCAGAGTAAGGCTTTTTCTTCTATATTTGAAATACCTGTATTTTGGTATTTTGCTAATATATTGTTGGAGGGGTATGAGAAGCAAATAGCATTCATAAATTGTCTTTTTGGTTGCCCCTGGGACATGCAGTCAGAGAGAATGCTTTTATATTGCATTTTATTGTGTTTTGGTTATGAAGTGTACCGTGTGTATAGCTATTTGTGCATTGCATAAGATGTACACATTTAAGACTGTTCACGACTGTCACACGATTTATCAGAAATATTTTTCTTTTTTAGAAATGTTGCTATGGGGAGAAAGTTCAAATTTAGATTATATTTGTAGTCTGAAATATTACCCCAAGATAAGTCTACATACAGGAGATTGATAGTGCAATTATATTTGCAGTCTTGAAATTTCTGTTTTTCAGGTGTGGTGTGAACTGGGGATATCTGCTATGGACATAAACCAAAATCTTACAGTTGAAGTTAGATGCCTGTTATTAGTTAAAGTTTCTTTGATGCTGAATTCTATGAGTGATTTTTGTATTATCTTTTAAGCCTGTGGAGGGCCTTTGAAGATGCACGAAAATCCATTTTTTCGAGAAGTTTTATGTCGTAACCTGTACCAATTGATCTGAGAAAATGGGTGGCATATTTTGTTCAAAACGATGTTCTTGCAGTAAAGAGAGTAGCAGCACCTTTCCAAAGACCCTTCAGAAATACATAGACTTCACTAATTCTGCTAAACATTGTGTGATGTCTGACCCGGTGTAAGACTCAGATGAAATAAGTATAAGGTAGGGTTCTATCAAGCAGTAATGCTAGAGGACTACTTACAGTGGCAAAAGATGGAAATTTTTAGTTTAGGGGCTGGTTGATTGGTGTTCTGTCCTGCAAGTTTGAGAGGCTTGATTGTTTCAAACAAGTTTTGAAGGGAAAGGAGAAGCTTTTTTTGCCGCTTTCACAGGGAAAATTTTATTTTTTAGTTTTCAGAGACCGGAGTGCTTTGTGTATCCTTGTGAATTGGGACAGTGTGACTGCTAACTTGTGTAATCTGCTTTTCTACACTATGCAGATACTGTAATCTCTCTTGCATGCATGTTGGAAGTGTTGACTTGTTGGCCATACTATGACAAGAATTTCCCTACAAACCGAGATAATATACGCCTTTCTTCAGTATAGTAGAGGTAAAACTCTACTATCCTAGGAATATACTATTATTTTTCCATAATAGGAAAATGTTGAGTACATGTTCTTCATTTGGCATTGCAGCCTACAATAGGCAGATGTTCAGGGAAGAAAGATGAATGTATTCCCTTGTCCACAAGAACATTTTTCACTTTTGACCCATGTATCTGAAATCAAGAATAGTTTTGAAGGTTGTCATGCTTTTTATTCTCTCAGTCTGTGACAGGACAGGAAGGTTTGCATACCTTCCCTAGATGTCCTTTAAAGAAGTAAGGTTATTGAAGCATAGTTCTGTGGGATGTAGGACCTCTAAGCTGTTGGAAGTTCAGTGTTTCTAAGATGTGAGGAGTTTTAAGGATAAGCTCTTGAAACTGATTTCCACATAGAGCAGAGGGAGGGGTAACCTGACCTGAATGGAGCATTATTTAGATCTGGTGAGGCCCGTAGAGCTTAGATTTTCTTCTAACTGCTTTTCCAGGAACGAGCTCAGCTTCAAATAAGTCACAAAATTAACAACAGTTTGCAGCTCAGGCAAAACATGAAGAAGGAGGAGAGGCTGATGAAAGAAATTAGCAGACATTAGAAATTTGGTTTTTATTTGGCCCATAGTGCACATTGGGTTCAGCATCAGCATCAGTTTCAATGAGAAAACACCTTTCCTGGAAAGCATAAAGGTGTGGTTTGCGTGGCTGTGGCTGTGGATGAATCTGGTACATAGCAGTTTTAGAACTGAATTTTCTGGTTCATGGAAAGGTGCATTTACTTTTGGATAAATTACATGGATTGTACTTAAAGTTCTGAAAAAATTACAGCATGACATATCTCTGTCCTTCATGATATGGACTGGCATTTTTGTGCAGAATGGCTTCTGTTCACATTTCCTGTTTTCTTCCAAGGTGCAAAAGAGAAGAGTCAGGGAATAGAAGAGTAAGGGAATAACAATGCTTACATTTTTACAACTCATAAGAAAAATGTAGCATAGTACAGCATACTTTCATTTTTTCAGGATTTCATTTCTCAAAGTCTAAAATCATACGTAAACATCAGAGCTAGAAAATGGGGATCTTTTCTGCTATGAAGGGCATTTCTTTGTTCATGAGGTAATTTAGTGACCCTCTAGCTCTATATCTGTCTTCAAAATATGTATACCTTTGCAACCTTAGTATTCTTTGTTTATGTGCGTGCATCACTTCCTAGGCTTAAGGGAGGGAAGAAAATGGAGGAAGGAAAGCAGTTGTTCTCTTAACATTGTGTGTAATCTCTTGCATGATCCCCAGGGCTAGTCTATGAAATAAAACCAAGATTTTGAAGTTTGCAGATCTGTTAATAGGGTGTGAAACCCTCCTGCTTTCAGAACACACACACACACACACACACACACACACGTGAGTCATTAAATGTTAATCGTTTCTCCTGATGTTCACGTGACTTCTGCAGGATTATATTGGGATGAATAATGCACTTATAGAGTGAGAAAGGTTTCTGTTCAGACAGCTCTATAATTGAATCAGTGCCCCCTCACCTTACAGTTCAGATGGTCTTTCTACACGTTCCATCCATTTGCTACTAGCAACCATCTCCTATTATGTACAGTAAATGGGAATGACTGAGAATCACTCTCCGGTTAATAGGGAATTGTGTATGCCTATTTGATCCATGCAGGAGCTTTCCCATCTCTGTGCTTTCACTGAACACCTGATCATCTCTCACTCTCAATGCACACATTCCTCGTAAATATTCCCTGCTGCTGCTCGGGTGTTCCTGAGTGAGTGCACCCGCGTATTGGAGATCTGGGGGAAGTACAGGATATGTGTGTAGGGATATGTATGTACAGGAGATGTGATAGGGAGCTTCTCACTAAAAAACAAACACCTTTATGTCTCAGGGAGCCATCCCTTCAGCCATGCGGCTGAACGGCTCTAGTCCCGTTGCATGGGCTACAGCTAATGGGCTGCATGAATTTGTAGCATGGCCCCAGTGAGTTAGGGATTGCTGTTGCCTTTGCTTTGGGTCACTGCACTCTCGCCAATGGGCAAGAACAGTGGGCAGAACTGTCCCTGGCATCCTTCACCACATCCTCCCATTCTGTGGCACTTTCTCCCAGCAGCATCCCCCGCCCATTTCAGTTGGCAGCTTCTTTGGAACCTTCATCCTGACATCTTCTCTTGTCTGTGCTTCCCATCTCCTTTAAAAAAGGCATTTAGGAAGTGTTAGCTGTGTAGAAACCTGCCTCAGGTGAAATACAGCAAGAAGTTACCCATGTAGAAATACAGCAAGATAATGTAGTTTAGTGTGGGACAAATTATTAACTGGTTGCAGATGGAGGGTTGTGCTGTATAAGCAAATACTCTGCCATGGAAGGCAACTGCTCTTTTCTTTCTGGTGTTTCTGAGATCTCCAAATGCTGGGACTGCTTCAGCTTATCGGGAGTTCTTTGAATAGTTTGATTTTAGAATTTCCCCGTTAAGTTATATGTTCATCTGTTTTATGTTCATACAAATTAGCTTACAAGTAATTGTAGAATGAATGGTTTAAGGTTATTCAACATTGCCAAGACAGGTGGATTTTGTCTAGATGTCTAGAATATTCTCCTTCCATTTGTTTCTGTTTTTTCATAAACAGAAAGCTTTATATGGAGTTTTTTTTTTTAGTGCTTTTTTTTTTTCCTTCAATGCGTTAGTATAAATTAAAATATCAGCATCAAATGCTTTGAAAAATTATAGTTATACGGAAATAAATTTCAGTGCAGAAGCACTTTTAACAGAAATTTTGTGTATGCATTAAGATGGTATTTAACAGTTAGGACCCTTACAGTTAGCTGTTACTGAAACATTAACTCATCTAGTAAAACTGGATGGGTCAATATAAAGAATTGTTTTATGTGATAGATTTCCTCTTCAGTTTAAAAGCCTTTATGTTATTTCAGTGTTGGGGAATAATCAAATTCCTCTTTAGAAAGCAAAAAAATGTAGTGGATTAGCAATAAGCAGTTTAAATTGGCATTTAAGAAACAGAATATTAAATTGCTTGCTCTTTACAATGCTTTGTATTGTACCAGATTAATGTAAAATAAATCTGAAATGGCATAAATTTCTTTGGTTTTGAAAGAGTATGTGTTAAAAATGCATTTTCTTGTGGTTGTGTACCATGCCTGGTTGTGTGTAGCTGATGTGTTTTGAGTTTGCTTGTAAGTACTCAGAGGCAATCGTATAGTTTTACTACTTAAATGCGAATGTCCTTTCATTTTCACCAGCATGGAAGAAAGTGCATCTTTCAGGAAATGTAAGAAATGTGTTTTTCTCAAAAATAACACAAAATTCAGTTCTTCAACTGACAGTTACACTTTTGTGCAGAAAAAGAGGGGGAGGGAGATGTCTCGAGGTAAGAATAGGGTTTTTATAATGAATATTGTTTATCATGATAGATATTAGTACCCAGTAGATAATGTGCTTTCCTGTATTAGAAACTTCACAGATAGCTTATGCTTCTTGAACTGAGGAGTGTCATACAACTTAATGTACAAGGCTGGGATGAACTTGAAATCATCAAATAATGCCCTTATATTTCCTTCCTTGTTGTCAAGTTGTGTGAAAGAAATGTTTGGTTCACAGTAACCTTTTTCCTGTTTGTACTTAATTTTCATCTATATTAGATTTTTCTGAATTCCCTAAAATTTCTTTCTTTAAATGCTAAAACTCAAAACTCATGAGTTTGAAATATGCAAAATTGCCACGATCTTGCTTAAATGTATGATGAAATGTTTTCCCTGTCAATGGCAGCCAGTGGCTACCCATTTCCATGGCCCTCTGGTGTAATTAGCAAATGTGACTCTCTGCCAGCACTTAATGGCCGTGCTTCCTCAATCATTTGTAATCTGTGCTTGCTAATAAGTATTCCCAAAATACTGCAAACTTTCAAAGTCTTCCTAGCACTTTGAAGTTAATGTAAATTGTTTCCAGCACCTTACAGAGATCATCTATTCATTTTCTTCTGGTCTCTGCAGAACGGATGTATGAAATCTAGTTAATAAAGCCGCAGGTGAATCATGCCTTTGTAGTCTAGATGGAGTCCAGTCGAGGAATGACTCTGTAATTGTGTTTGTTTCCAAAGACATTACTGCTATGATGTTTCTAATGCTCTTTCTTCAGAACTAGATCACAGAATTCAAGTGCTGCAAGATCCGCTTCTTGCTTCCCAGATTGCCATTGATGGTTTAAATTCCTGAAAATCTGGTAACGTTGTGCACCTCCTAAGATACTAATTCTTCAGCAAAAATGCTGATCCCTTGTTAAGAAGTATAAGGGCAGAGAGAAGGGGAAAAAAAAAAAAAAAACAGAACATGAAGATAACCTTTTGCTCATATTTTGAGTACTATGTGTGGTTTGGACAGCCTCATTATTTAAAGAATATAAAAGGGCGCAGAGTTTCCTGTGTTGTCTCCCCTCCTTGCCCCAGTATGTCAAGCTCACTTGAAAAAGCTTTTGTGCGGCCACTGCCTTGTTGCTGCCGCCCATCCGTTTCTCTGGGCTCCAGCCACCTGTAAGTGAAGCCAGCCAGACGAGTTTGCTGAAACCTCTGCAAGCCAGTGACCCGAGATCTCTCTATTTTAGTAACAACCCATTAAGACTACGTGAGGGATTGCTGTTGTGCATGCAGCGAGTGAGACAGACCTGCAAACCTGCAGCTGAATACATCAGTGCTCAGTGACAGGTGCTTTACTTGACCTACTAACTGCCCCGTGGGGACTGCCATCTGGGGTGGGTGATAGTGGCTCCTGCCTCTTCCAGCTTGGTCCCAGTGCTCCTCCGGCAGCACCTAGTGAAGGGGATTCAGGGCAGTTTCACAACACACCCAGTGTGATCTAACTTGAGGCTGCTGCAGAAATGGGCAAACATTCCTTTCTCTCCCCGCTTTCCCCCCCTCCACAGGCTCGGGACTCTTACCCCTCCCCTCTTGCAGTACCTAATGATCACCCAACAGCGTGGTAACTATTAGTGTAAGACTAGCCTTGGGGGGTTTGGGAGGACTTACTCTCTTTTGGATCAGTGAGCTGATCTGGCTTGCCAGCAGCAGTTGGCACAAATATGCGGGCAGTAAAAAAAAAAATGTCTGGGCTGCTTTTCAGACATAGCTTGTACCTCTGATCAGAAGCCTGCCTGCGGAGCACTGTCTGTGCTGAGATGGAGTCCTCTCCTTGTTCCCCCACGTCATAAGCCTGAACCAGCTGGTGCTGTTGAATGTTCTTCTGCAATATACAAGAGTGGTGGTGCCACAAAATAGCTTTCAGAGCAGTTGTTTCTAATATATTTCTCTCTAAGGTTTGCTGACTTGATCATCTGGAGCAATCACTTACGGGAAAGTTTTTAATATCAACTCCTTTACTGTAACCCATTGTAATTTTAGAGGAGGAGGATATTATTTAGGCAAAGCAGACTGACAAAAACTTTTGGGAATGGTTCCCTTCTCCATTAGATTTCTTCTCAGTTACAGACTTAATTAACAGAGTATGAAGTGATATTATTAGTGATATGTCCAGAAGTGGATCTTTGGAGGATAATAGGAAGTTTTGATTTGTGTGTGCCAGTGATGTTGGTGGTCTGATGTAAACCACATGCGAACTGTGCAAACTGATTCGGAGTTTGGAGTGATAGAAGTGCTACATGGTGAGTGAACGGTTTCATACGGATACAAGATGCTACTTGGAAGAACACAAGGAAAGGCTAACTGGAAGAGTAGAATTAAAAGTGGTGTTCCTCAGGGCTCTGTGTTGGGACCAGTGCTGTTTGACATCTTTCTCAGTGACACAGTCAATGAGATTGGATGCACCCTCAGCAAGTTTGCCAATGCCACCAAGCTGTGTGGTGTGGTTGACGTGCAGGAGGGCAGGGATGCCATCCAGAGGGACCTGTGCAGGCCTGAGAGGTGGGCCTGTGTGAACCTCGTGAGGTTCAACAAGGCCAAGTGCAAGGTCCTGCAGCTGGGCTGGGGCAATCCCAAGCATAAATACAGGCTGGGTGGGGAATGTATTGAGAGCAGCCCTGAAGAGAAGGCCCTGGGGGTGTTGGTTGATGAAAAGCTCAACATGAGCCAGCAATGTGGGCCTGCAGCTCAGAAAGGCAACCGTGTCCTGGGCTGCACCAAAAGCAGCGTGGGCAGCAGGGTGAGGGAGGGGGCTTTCCTCCTGCTCTGCTTTCCTGAGACCCCACCTGGAGCCCTGCGCTCAGCTCGGGCCTCCAGCACAGGAAGGACATGGACTGACTGGAGCAAGTCCAGAGGAGGCCACAAAGATGATCAAGGGGCTGGAGCACCTCTCTTGTGAAGAAAGGCTGAGAGAGTTGGGGTTGTTCAGCCTGGAGAAGAGAAGGCTCCAGGGAGACCTTGTAGCAGCTTTCCTGTACCTAAAGGGTGCCTACAGGAAAGCTGGGGAGGGACTCTTTGTCAGGGAGGGTAGTGATAGGGCAAGGGGTAGCTGTTTTAAGCTAAAAGGCTTTGATCAGATATTCAGAAGAAACTCTTTACTGTGAGGGTGGTGAGGCCCTGGCACAGGCTGCCCAGAGCAGCTGTGGATGCCCCATCCCTGGAAGTATTTAAGGCCAGGCTGGATGGGGCTTTGGGCAACCTGGTCTGGTGGGAGGTGTCCCTGCCCATGGCTGGGGGTTGGAACTGGGTGGTCTTTAAGGTCCCCTCCAACCCAAACCGATCATTCTGTGATGAAAAGGAAAAGGACCAAAGAAACTTGATACAGCTCACTAAGGAAATGAGAAGAGGACTTCAGAAAGATACATTGTAAAACTCACCATACCACAAAATAAAAGCAGGAAAAGAAAATCTGTTCCCAGCCAAAGAAGAGCAACTTTCTAAAAGAATGACTGACTTCTTACAAGTTGACACTGGTAGACGTTTGTTTTGAGAGCTGTGAAAAGGTCACTGCAGGCTTTGAAAGATTATTTCAGTTAATGCATTTCTATTTGCTGCCTTGTTTCTTTCTGGAAGAAGTGATTGGGGAAAAAAAAAAAAGATTAAAGATATTGTAAGACTGTTTATTGGTCAGAAGAGTAAGACAGGTCTCTGGGAATGTGATAGAAAATATGCTAATGTGGTACTCTCTTGTTCTTTTTCCTAAATCAAAGAATGATGTTCAGTCTTTATCAGGAACTTAAAGGTTGCTCCTCCTCCAAACTTTTATTAGACTTCTGCAAGGATAAAGTTAAATTCCAGTAGGAAAAAAAAATGGAGAAAATTGAAGAAGATAAGAAGATAATTGAGCTAGAATTAATTGGCATTTATTTTGTGAAATGTATCATTGCAGTGTTTGCTATTTTATACATGGTTTTGATGCATGTATGTTCCTCATAGGAATAATGAAACACCAATTGAATTGTTTAGGTTGAAGGTGAAATCTCCTTTCTATAATCATGTCATTATGTGGTAGAGTTTAATCTTTTCTACTGTGTAGACTTGATCTATGTTTGGATAAGAACCAGCTGGCAGAAATACATGCTAAGATATGGTTGATGGGTTGGAAGAAATTATAGGGCCTGATTTGATACCTGGTTGTTCAGTTGAGGGTGTCCAGGAGCACTCATCACTCTAGGATGCACAAAAACAGTGTGTGCTCTGGAGCTGCCTTCTTCAGCTTGGCTCACTGAATGCATCTCCACTTGTGCCCCATAGTATTTGATAATATTGTATGTTGCAGTTCTGTTGTTTCAGAAGTAAATCTAACAGATTTTTAAGTTTGGAAATACCTTCTTCAAGGCTATATGATTTAGTAGAAGGTATCTTTTTTCTTATAATATGCTTTAGCTGTTCATTGGGTCAGATGAAAAGTCAAGGGACTGATGGCCAGTGTAAAGCTCAGAGCACTCTTTTTTTTTTGTCTGAAAAGTAATTTAAAATGGTGGGTGGTGTCTAAAAAAACATCCTGCTTTGAGATGTTGTATGCATAGGAAAGATCTTACTTGTTTATCACACAGCATAGGTTTTATTGGTATCCCAAGAACAATTTGTAATAGATACCTTAACTACGACTTGTGAAGTTAATTAAATATGAGCAGCTGAGTGATAAATATGGAAAGGTGTTGGTTTTGAATGTGGTTTTCTTGGAGAAAACATGGGTGTGGTGTAGGTTGTCACTTCTTGCACCTCATTTTCTTTCAGCTTTTAAATTAATGTTTACTCTGCTGTGAGTTTGACCCTCTTCTGCAACATCCAGTGCACTTTCTAATGACACTAACGCAATTTGTGCACTTACTTACCCTTTCTTACAGCTGTGCCTCTTGTTGGATATCCTAAGCTACGTCATTCGAGTGCAAGTGATGTTAATCTGTGTGTATTTTTCTAGTCTTCTTATCCCTTACTGGGGCAGGATAAAAGCTGCTTGAATTCTTTTGAAATCTGTGTAAATATAGTGTGGTGTCTGTAGAGATACGAGGCTGCTGTGCATTAGTGAGAATGGAGTTTCTTGGATACAGTTCAGATATGAAGATACAGAAATGCAATTTTGTTTATAAACAGTGGGTCTGACAAGATAAAAGTATAAAAAGGGAATTATAATTATCAGCACCTCTTAATTGCAGATGAGGTACTACTCACCAAATCTTTGTATAAAGAATAAGTTTCTTTTGGACACAATTTTTTTCAAGGAATTCAAAGGGCAGGTGCACAGCTGCTATGCATTGCAGATTGATGATACTTAGTGAGGGCTCAGACTGCATATAGTACTTCTGGGTGATGCTAAAAGCTGTACTATGAAGGTAATGTTGCTCCGTATAGAGGTTTGGTCACTATATTATTGCATAAAATAATTATAAACAAGATAAGTTCTATGGTGTAGTGATTATATCCGTGCTAATATCTATTTAAGTGCAGTAAAAGGGGTTTTCAGAATTGGTCTTGGTTTAAATTTCTTTGATGTACATGCCAACACATCACTGTTGGAGGAAAATAAGGTTGTCAGCTTAAGTCTATCCTCATAATTTCTGCTATAATAAAAAGAAGCAGCTAAAAATCAGTATCTGTGGTGCTACTGTAGTCAAATCTAGCAATGCTACTTTTAGCTCAAGGCAGGAGGGATGATGCACGCTAGCTGTGTGATGACCTCTTTCTGGTGAGCAGTTAGTTGAGCAGAGTGGGCAGCAGCAACATTTCCTTCTTCCTCCTCCTCTTCTGCTTCCATGCTGTTGTTGGCTCTTTTCAACCAGTATAACTCAGTCCTAGATACTCACCTTGGTGACACTTCCTTAGAACACCATAAATGCTTGCAAATTTACTACAGGAAAGCATCCTGAGCACAGAGAGCATCATGAGTTAAAGTTACTGTACTCTTTTGAAGGGACAAGATATTTGTCAAACTTAACCTTCATTTTTGCACAATAGAATACAAGAAAAATAATCAAATTTAGATAACAAACAGTATTTCTGGAGAAAAAAATCAGAAAACCAGTTATCTGTGGTTGAAAAACCGCATGTATTTTTGCTGACATATGTTAATATGTTTCATTGTTTCTCGTATCTTTTGAGAATGTTAGACTTCAAAACATGTTGTTCTGATAGCTTAAAACTTGGTTGATTTTTTTTTTTTTTGCTTTGTTTTGTTTAAAAAATCATGCTAATTTTGAAAGTATTTGCTATAAAATTTCATATGCCCAAGCTTGAAAAATCAGCATGCCTCATTAGCTAGCATAAAAGGTGTGGCTTAATTTTCAAAGACTTCAAAATAAAGAGGGGAAACACTTGTTCACAGAGTGCATAATGAAATTAACATTCAATATGCTCTTTAAAAATACTTTTTTGTTTTACTTTCTGTTTGACTAAAGTTTTTGCACTGTATTCATTCTGTCAGTACCAGGCTTCATTTTTTTTTAGGGGGGGGAGGAATATGTTCTAGCATGTTTCCCTATATAGCTTTCTTCATGTTTCCTACTTCCCTCGTCTCAGTTACTGTTTACTTTCACCTAAACACTGCTCTGCCACCCCTCGTATGTCTTTCCTCTATATGGATACAGTAAAATATGCAGGCTTAGTTGCTTTTCTTTTGCTGCGGGTAGGAATTTTTACTGTTCCATCTTTGCGCAGTTAATATTTAGGTAGCCACCTACGTACAAGTATTTCTAGAGCTTATTGCTGGCTTTTTTCATAGGTTACTTGGAACTCAGGACTAAGAATAACCAGTTTCTGTTTAGATATTTACACTGTTTCTTCCATGTTCCTGCATACCGAAAAGGAAAACAGATGTGATTCTAGTTACTGCGCTTCCTTGGGTGTGCCAGCTACAGTGGGGGCTAGGGACAGCCACCTACGTGCAGGGAGAGCTCAATGTTGGTTTGGTACATTTTGGAGTACTGTCTTCATAAATGTATTAGTATGCATATATTACTTAGAATCAATAGAAAGAGCTGTTTGCTGAGTGGATTTTTTTTTTCTCATCTCCGTGACATACTACTTGGTTAGCTTTGGGAGTATTTGGTAATTTTGAAGCAAAGGTGCGTAGCTGTTCAAGACGCTTTCACAACAGCTTCAAGAGGGAGAATCAGAACAAGCTGGATTTGCTGCTGTCTCTTGCATAGTGAAAGATATAAAAATCTTTTCAAATTGGTCCATAATTTAGAAAAAACATACTCTGAAACTTGGATTCGACTAGTGAAAAATGAAAAGAAATTGTCACTTGCTGTTTTCTTAAACAATTTTGGTCATCTGTTTCCCATTTCTTTTTCATTTTCCAATTTCCCATTTCTTACTTATTTAAAAAAAAATGCTTCTACCCACTTGAAATTCTTAATTCTTGTAGTTTGCAAGAAGAAAACATAAATTCACCTGATATCTCTGATTGATATATCTGCTGTCTAAAAATCTTTCACTCATGCATTTCAGGAGAAATAATTATCTAGTTTTGCCAAATAATCCTAATTGTCCTTATTTAACCTGGTGCTTTGTGTAGGTGCTCGCTGATCATAGTGCTCTTAGGGGAACAGTCCTCTTCAGGAAGTGCTCCAGCTTCTTTTCTCCCAAATGAAAAAGATGTGATCGAGAATCTTCTAGAATTTACAAAGAAGCATAACCTTAAAAATTCCTGAGTTTTATTATGGTTAAATAGTAGCTTAAATGGCTTCATTGTGGCCTGTCTCCTTAAGTCTGCTTCAACTTGATCCTGAATGTTCAGAGACAGCAGGTTGAGACACAGCGGTGGCTGACAGCATAAGATGGCAGTTTGCAAAGTTCCTGAGTAAGACTTCCTGTGAACTTGACTTGTTTCTCAGGCCACTTGATTTCTTCTACATCAGTCTTCAAATCATTCAGCACAAAGTATTCTGGGCCCAATGAAATGTGTGTGGTTTTGGTTCCAGTATTTAACACGGAGCCTTCATTTTCTTCTTTAATACATCTGATACATTAAATACATCAGATTAATACATCTCAGGAGAAAAGGCAACTGCAGGAATGTTTCATCTGTATAGAGAGAGGAAAAGGGGAAATTATTTGTAGGTGGTCACTGGAGAGAGTGAAGAGGCCCCGGCTGTGCAGAGCGGCCTGCTGCCTGGCCTGTGTCACCTCAAGGGGCAATGAGAACTTGGCTCTGTAGTGACAGCTGTGAGGCACTTGCCTCATGTTGGGTATTTGCTTCAATTTTGTATGATTTAAGTTGTGTTTTGGTTTTAAATTTTAAAAGGTCTGTCTTTAATCTGTTGTTCTGAGTGATTATGTTGAGCAGTGCACCTGAACGGTGCAAGAATCAGGTAGAGGCTGTGATCCTATCTCTCGATATCTTGTTACCCAGGTTGTGTACAGGTAGTTACTGCTTTGCTGCCTTACGTATTATATATTTTTGCTGTAAATTTAACAAAACAAAAAGCTAAACAAACCAGAAATGGTTTTGAGAAGGGCTAGGCAGCTTGAGGTAGCATTTCCACTTTGGTCTGAGTTAATAACAGTGCTGTCAAGAATTTAAATTTGAAGTGAAACTCTTCTGGTAGGGGTTACATGAAGAAATATTCCCAGACACTCCAACCAATAGAAGGTCTCAAAAGGATCAGGAGTTACAGTTTTAGTGTACTTTAACTTAAAAATAAAGAGCAATATTAAAATTGTATAGTTTCAACTTGTTAGATGTGGCTTGAAAGTCTGATTGTTTGGCCAGATTTTGATGTCTTTTTAGTAGTAATTTGAATGATTTACAAGGACGTGCTTTTAAAAGTTTTTTGAGACGTTATTCAAAAAATACAGCAAAATAAATTGGCAAGCTGTGCTAAAAGAAGGCAATTAAAATATATATTCCAAAGATTTGCAACTTTTTAATTTGTTTTTACCTCCTGTGAACTCAGGGGCAGATGTTTGGTTTGTTTGTGCCTGCAAATGATTGTACAGCTGCTGTGAACACGGTGACACTTTTTCCATCTTTGGCTCCACGGTATCATTCAGTTAAGGCTCTTGTGGAATTAACTTGAACTCCACCACCTTTGGATTTAAAAAAAAAAAAAAAAAAGAAGAAAAAAAAACAAACAGCTGGGCTTATCTGAAATGGGTAATTAGTTAAAAGCTCAGGAGATCAGTTGTGCTGTTGGTTGGTGCCTCACTAGCATTAAATCTTGTTTCCCTGCAAGGCCAACCTAGACTTGCTTATTTCAAATATAAGAGATGTTTTAGGAGGGTCCCTCTCCTCACATTTTTGGGGTTAGAGGATCCTGTCCAGTGGTCTGATGAGGCAGCAGGCAGTGCTCATTTCTGCTGCTGAGCTCCTGGTGAGTCCAGCAAGCAGTTGTAATGAACTGAATCAGTTCAGGAGCCACGTCTCTGCCCTGCCTCTTGCTTGCCATGGTTTTTGTGACCTTCAGGTTCAGCAAGTACTTAAAGTTAATTATATCCCTAATTACTTCACAAACTTGTTTCCAGATATGGTGAACTGGGACAAGGTTTGAATGTAAATGAATGCCCCTTTCTTTTGCCGAAGTAAATAATATTAAAATACTTTCTGAGCATAGCAAGCTGGTTGCAACTGAAGAAGTTCAGAAAATCCAAAGTTTGAGATTCAGAAGGAAATGCTTCCTAAATCCCTGAGTTTGTATGTACTGTCTTCAGAGAGGCATCTTCCTCTCAGCTTACTTTGTGTCTCTATGTGCATTTTGTTAATAAATTTTCAACCTAAAGAATCATCAATTGAAGATGATTATTCCTTTTATTTTTATTCAGACTGTAGGCCAAGTTGCAGGGTAAAATTTTTAACTTGCACTTCCTGAACTTAGTTTCGGTAAGGACTCACTGGCTTTCATACAGTAATCTCAGAGAGTTATTATTTATTGTCTCAGGGATACCGAGATCCCATCTCTTTATAAAAAAAGTTAAAATGTACTTCTCATAATGTGATAGGAGTCTGGGTTACATAATAGTGATTTTAAATAAACACTTCATCTTTTTTTTTTTTTCAAGGTCATTAACTTATTAACTCATTAGCTTATACTTCTCTAGTTATTGAGGAATATGTAGCAACGATTCCTAAAACAGAGATTTCAGGTAGAAGTATTTTCACCTTCCTAAGGCAGTGCTATCACAAAAGCAAACTTGTTCTTCCAGCCTTACCCAGACTGCATAACGCTTATCGTGGAAACTTCAGGGTAAAAGTGTCAGGGACAATTTTGTTTTCCTGCTCTTGTCTTCCCTGGTATTTGTAGGATGCTTGTGCTTCTTTATACTTGGACCACAGCGGTATCTAAAATAGGTGCTGTAGATTGAATATCTACACTCGAAAGCTTTGTCCCCCTAAATAAGCATGATATGGATCAAACTACTGTTCTCTTCTCATTTACTTATATTTTGAATGAGCACCTACCAGAATATTGTATAAATTGCCATATTTTCCTGAATTATTCTTTTATAGCTGTCTGTTGAACATAGCTATAGCACAACAAACAAATTACAAAAGATGCAAATTTAAGTGCCATTCCAAAATGTTTTATAAGTGGGTGACTGTGGGGGTCCTTTTTTTTTTAAACTTTTCTATTGCATCCTACTTTGCATAAAGCACCTCTTTCTGGACTTGGTATCAAAGGCCACAGTTTTAGACTTTTGTTGCACTGTTCCAGTTTCTTTTTCAATGTATACCATGTGGATGTATCGATTACGTATCAGCTGAGGAAATTAAAGTTATATTTTGCTTACTTACTTTAGAAAGGTGAAATTTCAATTTGAAAGTAATAACTATTTGATAATGCTTTTAAAAAGCAATTTTTTGCTTTCATTTTGAAACGTGGATAACTTTTTAAATATGCATACATACCTACACAAAATAATATGCTGTTGCATCTGAAAATTTCAGTTATGTGGTACTGGAATAACTGAAATGTCAAATATGCCCATATTCAAAGTCATAATATTAGTTTTAATTAACATTCAGCTTGAAGTACAGTTCAGTTGGAAAGTGATTTAAAAAATAAATCTTCTGATTTGTAGGGCTGTTTTTGTACTGAGTTTTGCTCAGCTATGCCTTAAAAACATGGAGCATTGTTCTTGATCTCACTTACCAAGTCTGTTTTCTGTACATGATGCAGAGCCAGGCCACCTACACATCTGAAATGATTGTGCTCCCTTCCCGTGGCAGTGCCAGGTTTCCTAATTAAAGCTACCATCCTGTAGGCACCAGGGTAACTTCATGCACCATCTGAACCTTGTCATTGCTTTGCTGAAACTATTATTACTGTAAAGGAAAATAAACAAATGCATAAACTTGTTCAGGTTAGGGACATCTGTTACTGAATGGCGTGAAAAACAGAACAAACATTTGTTTTCATTAGCAGGTTTAGAAGGTTTCTTCAGAAGAGTTGGCATTTGAGTATTTTTTTAGACTGGGTATTCCAATTTCATTATTCATCCCTGCAGTGTGGGTAGCAGGGGGGATCCCTGGATGGAGTGGCCAAGGGAAGGCTGAGAAGGGACCATCACCACAGAGATATTCTCATTTCCCCAGCAAGTCAGCTTTCTCCTACTTCTTCCATCCCTTCAATTCAAATGTGAATTTGGAGCAGGTTTACCAATTCATTTCTTCATCAGATGGTTCTTCCTTTTCTGACCCAGTAAAACCAAAACCCTGTAAGCACATGCAAAGGGGAACTCAGTAGCTCCACTTCTCCAGCCCTACTGATCCTCCAACTTGGCTGGTCTCATTTTGATGTGTAAGGTGCTTTATTTTTGGATTTTACTTTAAAGTAAAAACCATGAAGTTGTTCACATGGCTAAATAACTTTCTGAGGTATTACTATAGCCTTTTGTTCATTCCCTGCACTTTCTTATGCACTGCTTGCTCCTTTTATCAGGAGTAGTCTTATGCCCTGTATCTTACGCACTGTATCCTTTTATCTATATGTCTAGAACTGAATGAACAGGTTGAACAAAATACAACCACTTCAATAAGGTACGTATTTTCCTTGCAAAAGTAGCTTATTTTTTCCCTGCAGGCATTAGGTAGAAACAGGTAAAATCACTTTTTATAAGAACCAATTTTATGTTTATTTTAGAAAAAGGAAATTGAAAAGTACCTGAATGCTGACTTGGGATTTTTTTTTATAAGGATATTATTGTTGGTGGTTGACTTTGTTTTTGAGTCCAAAGTTTTGACATTGCTAGAAAGTTAGGTTTCCCCGTTTTTTTGCCTGTTCAGCAAATACCCTGTATAGCAATTATCTGATATGTAACCTGAAATGCTGTGTAACTCTCAAAACAGTGGAACTAGTATTGTTGAGAAATTTAGTTACTTTGAATTAATTTTTCATTCAAGCAGAAGTTAATTCTTTAAGCTCAAGAGAGGTTAAGAGTCACAGCTATGCTCTTTCAAGAGGAATAGAATAAAAACAGCACAACATACCAGCATCAAAGCTAGTAGTGTCAACTGATGGTATGTGTCCCAGAAGATACAGTTACACTTCTGGGAATTCATTTCCATTTTGTGGCCTGTCAGTCATTACCTTTTCTTGACTTAATTGCAGAGGTTTAATAACAAGTGCTGTTAAAATCATACGTCAGAAAAAAAAGAGAAGGAGGATACTTGAAGCACCAAGCTGTTGAATAAAGATAAGGAAAAAATTATCCTGGATCTGGAATCTGGCATTAATAGCTGGCAGTAGTTAAATAGAAATATTTTCAATTATTTGTATGAGTGGTGGATTAATTTTGTGATTGATTTCTGCATAATTTGACATTCCACCATAGTGAGGCTAAAAAAGCACTTTTGATTTCCGATACCTGTTACCAAGTGGCGAACTAGTTCTTCAGGTCTGAGTATTTCCTTTTATTTTTTTCCCTCAAATATATGGAAGGTGTAAATTAAGCTCTGTAGGACAGAAGGTGTGTTTGTAATGTCGTGCTTTTACTGAGTGTTATTGTGGCTCAAACAGTTTAATTTGTTAGGGAAATAGAAATGTTTTGGCCGGAAAGTGTAAGACTGTTCTGTATTGTTCATTTCTTCTTAGAAGCTGACTACATTTTATGCAGTAGGTTCTCAGTAGTTTCATAGGCTTATGGTTTAAAACTGTGAAATAACTTAATCCTTTCTTGATTTATTGTTGGAATCCATCCATTTGACTTAACATGAAATTCAGAAATCAATTCCACTGAGTCCAGGTTGTTGCATCCTAAGATAGCAGTACTTCCAATAACAAACCAGTTAGACACGTGGGACTTGAATAGAGTGCAAAGTACTGTTGCTTCCTCTCTCTCTCATTTCCCCAACAAAAGCTAACTTTGGGAATACTTTGGACCAGAGGTGATTTTCGTTTTATTAAATTTATGAACCTGGCTTAGAGACTAAGAGTCATCATTCCAAGGAATATATGGGTATAGAAAGAATGATTATAGAAAGATGATGTGCCACTAAATATGGATGCTTTAGGAAGAGTGGCTTAATATGTGGAGCTCATGAGTGTTGGTGTTTCAGCCATTGTTTGTATGTTTGCTTTTGTTTATCACCTAACCATTTTCTTCTTTCAGTTCATGTAAGTGTGTATTTAAATATGATTGGAAATCCTTGCGGCAAACTGAAGTTCTATTCATGTAAATGGGTAGTATGATAAAAAGATGTACAGGTATTCAGGGATTGTAGGGTAGTCATGAGGGTTTTTTTTTGCTTATACCAAATATGGTTGCTTCTATTAATTGTATGTGTATGTATATATATCCATTGCATGTGATATCCTGGTGGCTGCTATTTTTTACATCAGCTTTATTATGTTGAAGTTCATGTTCTCTTCTTGTTTACCAAAAAGTTTGTTTTTCTATTGGCAGGTATTTAATTAGCCAAGGAGCACATGTAGGAGCTGTAAATAGTGAAGGAGACACTCCATTAGATATTGCTGAAGAAGAAGCAATGGAAGAGCTGCTTCAGAATGAAGTAAATAGACAAGGTAATTTTGAATATGAAAAGCTGTTTTTGTCTGTTGAACACTAAATATGCTAAATGTTAAATTAGCAACTTTAAATTCAATTATTTTTTAAAGAGGGTTGTCAATACAATGTACAGTGCTAAAGCTGTGTTCCAGGCATTTTAAGTCATCCCAGCCTTTTGAGAAGAAAGAACTTGGAAGCACTGAACTAAGGTGTTGGATGCATTCTTATATTCACTCACCTCAACAGAATATAACTGGTGTTCAGATAGTATGGGTGGTATACAGTCCATCTGGGATGTAGACTGCTATATCCCAGCTTTAAACTGTGTCTGAAGCAAGACATCTGTACTGAAGTAAATTACCGTGGGAGGGAAATAGGCACTTTTAGGGTGACTCAGATGTCAGTGTTAGCATGAAGTGAATCCAGCCCAAAGGGAACTCCTTTCCATTGAAAGCCTAGAATAACTGAAACAAGAGTAAACAACTATACCGTGTTACATAAACCACCCTTTGCATCTAGTTCTGACCTTTCGAACACCCTCCTACTATGCCAAATGTCTGAAACTACTTGTTAGGATAAGGATTCTTAAACTATTTTAGGTCTGACAACCAGTCAGGAAACTTTAAGCTCTCTGGTAATTTGTGTGCCCTCCTGAGAGCACCATGCAGGTGAGCATTCATGTAACAGTTAATGGAGAAGTATCAAATTTTGATAGTATCATTTTAAAACATATATCCTAAATATGTCCACTTTACTTCTATAAAATGGCTAGGGCAATGCTAGCAGTGACATCTTTGCAAGAGGGACTGGCCTCTAAAGAAGCATATGGATTCATTTTTCTCTGATTCATTTTTCTCTGATCCTTTTTACCTCCTTACATTGCTATTTCCCATTTTGCAATCCTCTAGTGGTTTTTCCAGGGTTTTTGAAAATTTCAGGTTTTCCCATTCCACAGATGGGAGAACATTCAGATGTTGTTGACTCATTGTCCTGAATCTGATAGACATGCATTACTATCCCAAAACTCTTAAATACAAGAAGAGGGATGGTGTAGTCTGAGTTACATCATACGCTGAAGGATGATGTCAGTTTGTGAAGACAGAGCCTTTGTGAGGGGCGTGCTAGGGACCTGCATCTCCATTACTTCTGGCCATCTTACTCTCTCTTAAAAGTCTTCCTCCTACGTTACTTTTTTGTAGCATTGATTTTATATCTCTAAAACAGATTTACATAATGTAATAGTAGACAAGAATTGCTTCAGGCTTTGTCATGATTTAATTTGTACGCTTAAACCTGTTTAATGCCCAAAGGAAATGTTGAAAAGAAAGTGGTGACACGATATACAGGGAATAAGAGATGGGTGCTAATACATAGAAGCAGACTGTAGATTCAACAAAGGCTTTGATTCAATTATTTATTGCTGTTAACTTAATTTTAATTGATAGTTCTTATAGCTAGCACATAAAAGACTCTGGATTAGATAGATATGATTTTTTTTTGTCTATTTTAATTAGTTTGGAAAAAAGCACAGTTCTTTTTCTTTTTTTTTTTTTTTTAAGAATACTGTTAATCCTTGCTGGAGAGTCACTTCTGGCATGTACCTCAGCCTAAATTCTTTGGGTAGTTTTTGATACGTTTGACTATACTGGCATGCTATATTGATTGGCTGTAGTTCTTTGTAAAACTGACATCATTCAGAAAAAGAATTATCTTGCAAAACCTCCCTTTTATGTTAATGATAATATATTGTTATAAGTTTTTATGTACATTTTTATAGTGCAGGTTCAACATTAATTTTTATTCTTTTTTCAAGTTTAATTATTTTGAACAGCCCAATTGTAAAATCAGCATTGGTAACCTAAACTAAATGTCACAATTCGTTGAAAATTTCAGTGTAGTTTACATATTTTATAAAGCTTACAGTAGAATATCTATGGCACTGTTGTTACAAGCCTGAGAAGAAAGGAGATGTTCCTACAGTGTAGCTGTTAGCTTCCAAAGGGATAATTCAGGCTATTTTAAAATATTGAATTTCAGTTGCTAGGGAAAACCTATTTTTCAAGCATTCCTGCTACATGTTTATGCCAGTTACTGGATTGGCTAAAGGTTTTTCAGACGACTGGTCTCTCTATGGTGATTCAAGCAATATATTGGTTGAGGGAGGCACCATGTAAGGTGAGAAACTTCCTAGGACTCCGCTTTGCAGTGGTTTGACTGCCCTCTGGAGAACAGGGGACTTTGTGTTGTCCTGAAGAGTGACCACACTTCGAACATTTGTGACAGCATTTCTGCCTTCCTGGTGCTAACAGTGCTCTAAAGTCTAACCTACATACATAAATATGTATATGTGTGTGTGCATATATATATATATATATGTGTGTGTGTGTGTGTACACACACACATATTTATATATACATATATGTGCATGTATACTTGGAACTGGTATTAATGCTTGCTTATAGACCTGTTACAGAACTTGGAAAGGTCTATATTCTTTGCTGTTAAATCTATCTAGAACTAGTTTTGTAGGGTTTCAACCTAGGTATTTCACGTGTGCTTCGTTTTATATAAATTATTCTTTTCAGTGTTTTATATATACATATTCTTTCATATGTAAGATATGTGTTTATATATGTGTGTGTGTGTATATAGAATATATATATATTCTACCTAGCTTCTTTGACTGCAAGACCACTTAGGAGTTGCAGTTTTGTAGAAACAGGGAAGAAGGCATGTAATGTAAAACTAAGGGTTTTTACCTGCAGGGATAAAATCACAGGAAATATTTAATGATTGTAAATGAGGATGGAATAGAAAGGGTATGAATCTGAATATAAAATTGAAGTGTATATCTTAATAAATCACAAGACACAGGAGCCAGCATAAAATAATAATACATACAAAATAATATAAATACATAAAATAATATTACATACAGAATGACTGTTTAGCCATGATCATGGTCACTTGAAAAGTGCCCAATTGTACATATGTTGTAGCTAGAAAAGTTCAGATTTCTAAAATAATCATTTATGTCAGTGGGGAGTTAACGCTGATGTATTGTGACAGTTTCATCTTTGAATGTACATGTGGTTAAATGCAAATATGCTTCCAACTTTACCATTGCTCCTTGTATAAAATAAAGCAATACTGCAGTTTTGATAAACCAAATTGACTGTGGGGTCTCTGGAACATTAAACCCTATTTCAGTGTTACTGGTAGTGGAAAATAAGCCAATTTATTTTGAAAAGGAACAAATCTGGGTACCAAAAATCTTACCCCTGTGTAGGTATAACATGCAGCATGACAATTATGTAGACATTTTCTGTTTCATTCTTGTCTTTGGCAACTTTTTAATGTGTTCCTACACTTATTATAGTGGGTTTTTTTGTGTGTGTTGCTTAGTTAATGTGATGAATATGGCTTCCTACATATTGGCATCAGCAGTCAGGGCTATTTTGTGGATCACTCTGATCTGATTCATTGTGATTTCAGATATTTTGAAGTGATGATGTTTGACATTGTTTCTGTTAGAGATCTGAGGAGAATCACCATGCTAGCTTATCCTTTTTTTGCTGCTTCTGCAGACCTTGAGTCTATATAGGAAGAGTTTAAATCAGAGTCTTTCAGTTCAGCCTTCATTAGTTTGTTTGTATTTATGACCAATTTTCACAAACATTGACTTATATATCTAACGACAGCACTAAAAATGGGAGCCTCTGGAGATGCTAAATTCACAGACAGAAATGATAGAATAGGATACAATTCAGCTCTATGTGACATTGCAGGCTTAATACAGAGAAGGATCCAAAGTGTTTGCGCATCCTGTTCTAGCATTCAGATTACAAAATCTGAACTGTCTAGAGAGGAGGTGGTCAACTATCCCAATTAAGCTTCCTGTTCTACATGTCCTTTTGGTTGGACACGAAATAACAGAACTTGCCTGTTATTATTGTCCTTCGGTTATTCTCATGTCTGTGTGTAACACTTCTAAACTGCGACCCTTGGTTCATGCTTCTCTCTTTTCTTGTGTCCTCTGATGTGGGCCACAGGTCCCCCAACGCGACCACCTTGTATTCTGCTGAGCATACAGCAGGCCTTCGTTGATATAATGGGCTCTGCAGTCATTCTCAACGAACGGACTTGTTATCCTATAGATGAAGCCACAGCACTCTGATAATAGGGAAAGCATTTTTCTACCTGAACCTTCAAAGGAAAATTAAGATTTTTTGCTGAATTTTGTCTAATTTGGACTAATTTTGAAACATTCTCTAATATTTTTTTATTTGTTTTGTTATATAAATAGAGCTACATTTATTACATTATTTCTAGACTGAACAATTAATGGCTTAATTATTTTTAAGCTTAAAACACAATTTAATTTTATACTTCATGAGAAGGTAAATTACAAATATGCCATAGTAATATATACAGATTTTTTGACACAGATCTGAACAAAACACTTCACTGGTAGCAAAAGTAGTTGGTTTATGGAAGTGACGTAGGTGCAGTGCTGAACAACCAGTCTTTGCACACCATATGTTTTAACTGTTTGGCGTGCTATACAAAAACTTCTCCTAGCACCTTTTTTGATGTTTCCTCCGTATGTCGGATGGCTTTATCATGGACCAGTCCCATGTATATAGATGCCACTGCAATCCACAGCATTTTTAACCTTTACATTAAAAGCACTACTTCCAGTTTCTTGATGTGACCCTTTATATTTCAGCTCTGTGGCGTATCAGCATACCATAGCTATGGAAGCTGTCTTTTGCTAGTAAAGCCTTTTCATATGCACTGGTGAAAGCTGGCAGACTTGAGAGCTGTTTTGCTTGGCCCTGGCCACAATCCTAGCTGCCACTTTAATCACATTTAAAGCCGGTCAGCTCTCAATGCTGCCTCTCCTTCAAGTCTTCAGTAGGCTTAAGCATTGGTCTGAAGCGATTTTTTTAGTGGTGGCAGGCTATTTATCATCAGAAGTCTTTTAAAAAGTGTTTTTAACTGCTCAAGTGGTTATTTTGGATGGTAGGCAACATTCTCGGGAGGTGAGCTGGTGGCGAGAGGTGATGTGAGGTGAATCAGGAGGTGAGGATACAGCGCGGCACTTCCTCTGGGGCGGGAGGCAGGCCGCTTCTCATTTCCAAGCAGAAGCCAGTGTTCCTCATTCTTAATTATAGGTAAATGTAATGAGGCTCTCTCCAATGTATTGCTTAACTCAGCTTTGTTTATGCGGCTGAAATGCGAACTATTACGTTTGTATATAAACATTAACTCGATGAAGTCAAAAAGCGGGCCGCTGTTCCCGGCGGTATCTATGAAACATGCCTTTATATGGCCGAGCCGCGCTCGGGCTCTGATTCAGCGCCTCAGGTCCCGCTCAGCTCCGCCGTCTGCTCCCCGCGCAGCCCAGCGTGTCGGACCTCCTCACAGCTGCTGACTGACACGCCTTGATAGGAGAAATGAGAGCATTTCGCTGTAAATTACTACTGATCGGAGCCGTGCTTGGGCTGCCAGAGGTTAATGCAGAGGAGTTGGAAGCCAGGCTGGAGTCGAGAGGCAGCAGCACATTGCCATCTACGGGCCGGAGGCAGAAAGTGGTGGTGGAAAGGTGCAGCAGCGGGATCCTTCACCCTGGCGTCTCAGGGCAGAGTCTCAAAAGCAAAAGCAAGGAGGAAGGTCCATATAAGGTATAATAAAGGCTGTTCGTGTTCTCTTAGCTGTATTTAATAATGGGAGCTATATTTAGCTTATCTCAGAGCACAGCCCTTTTTATATGACACAAAGTTCGTAGAAATACCCATTTTCGTGCCAGTTAGCACCGTGAGGCGTTTTATTTAGATCGGCAAGATTCTCTTACTTTCATCTGTTGAAACACGATCAGAAATGTACTGTCTTGTAAAATAACGTATTGATGCAGCTGTTGGTCCTGTACAGCCTTTATGTCTTGTTTGGGCTTCACAGATACATTCATTTGTGATACTCACAGGGTATTATATTTAACATTTATTACTTTTTCTGCCAAAGCACTGGTATTTTGACATAATTATTTAGTTCTCTAGGCCTACGTAGAAATTATGGTTAAACATTCGCCATTGGAATTTCAGGATCAGGCTTTTGGAGGAACGTTTTCTCAAAAGTGCTTCAAAACAAACAGACACGTGGGCAATTTTCCGTTGAAAGGAATTTATGTAGGATTGTTCGCCTGCAGAAAGTTACTTGTGCCACGAGCATTTTCACTTAGAACTCTGGCATGCAAGAAGGGGATGGACATAAGTGTGCCTAACGTGATATATAAACCACTTATTGGCATAATTGTGCCTGGCAGGAAACACTAAAATGTAAATGATTTTACTCCAGAGAATTATTTTCCCAAGATCTGCTGATCTGCACTGCTGTGTCATTCTGAAAGAAAATGAAATGTAAAGGCCCCAGAAATTTACAGTTTGCACTAGTTCATACATACAATATGTAGAAGTCTTCTGGAGGAATGAGAATACATGATTATAAACACATTATTGATTCAGAGTTTCTGGGTTTAATTCTTCATTTCGGTCAGAGTTATAAAGATTTTTAGATATGTGAAATTTAATCTCTGTTCAGATTTATTTGTCATGCATTGGGTTAAGATGGACAGTTTTAGAAACATACATTTCTTTAATTTTTACCCCACTTTCTTTCAATATTTTAGCTTCTCCATAGGCTCTGCTTAGTGCTTCAACAATCATATCTTCCTGTATCTTGCAGACTTAACCCAGATTAATGGGTTTTCAGCAGTTTCTATTGTTTTTTATTAAATTGCGGAGGCTGAAATGACTATTTTAGCAGATTAAGTGAATGAGTCTAGAAATTCAGTTGACTGCTTAAAACGCTTAATGTATTACCTGCCTCAGTTATTTTATGATAGTAAAGTTATGTCTTTAAATTCATCCTTGACATAACATTTTACCAGATCTTCTTACTGAACAGAATCTTTTGTCCAACTTTGTGGGTGTTTTTTTTGCAATTAAATTCCTTTTTGCATATTTGTTGCTATGGAATATCTGTTATGGTTTGAATTGACTGAAGAATACAAAAAATAGTCTATTGTAAATTTGCTTGTAGCTAATTTGAATAAAAAGGAAAGCCTCGGGTTTTGAAGTTGCATTATATAATATTGTTTAAAAACAGAAAAAGTTGAAGTTATTTATGAAAAAAAAAAAACCATGACTTTTTCAGGTATGGTGGTCTTTTCTTAGTTTTCCATGAAATGACTATTTAGATCTTAGTATTGCTTGTACGTATATATCAAAAAGGAAGAAATTAGCACCTCAACCTCCTTGTAGCACAGGCATTTTTCATGGGTGAAAAGGGAGTTTAGCAATGTCATATGCTACCCCAAACAAAATGGCAACAAAACAAAACAAACAAATGGCACCTTATGTTTCCAGAAGCATGTAATGCTTCCACTCATTCTGTCTGGATGTCATTGAAATTTTGATTTGGGCATGTCATTGTCAAGTTGTTTCTTCTTTTTTGTTTGTTTGTTTGTTTGTTTAACTTGTATAATGGGTGAATTGCAGTTTTTGTTATGGTCATAGATGTGCTATAATACCCTAATTTAATCAAAGGGTTTCTCAGTGAAAGATATTTTATTATATTTGTGCTATAAAAAAAACAATCAAGGAAAATCTAATTCATATGTAATGTAATACAAGCCTCAGTCTACCATCCACTGCCTGAAGGGTATTTCAGCAGTGCCAGCGTAATTGCTTTTGGTTTGCCAGTTTGTTGTTCCAAGTCTGGCTTTTTAGTTGTTAGTGGATTAGTAAAACTTGAGGAATCTGGTTTATTGTAGTCTGTTTTACCATATATATCTGCTTTACAGTAGAAATGATGCATTACATTACATACGATCATTTACATATCATTCCTGTCTTTTCCTTTTATGATATTCATAATTTCTTTAATGCAGACCTTTTTATCCCTCAGCTCAATTCCTGTTGCATGTCTGAACGGGCAACAGTCGAGTTGGATTTTCTTTGGTTTCCATACTCTAGGCATTCATTTGCTTTGTAAAGGATGAATAGCTCAGTTTCTTTGAAGACATTAGAGCCTGAAATTGCAGTTCATTATGAAGGCTTTGAAAATCAATTAAAATTAATTAATTATGTAGAGTAGGGTTGAAAAGAGATGTTCTAGGTTTCCATAGGCTTGTTTGTGATCGCTTTATATTGTGTTTTGATTAGCTGGGCAGTTAGAAGAGTTACGTGATACAAAAATGACTACTGGAAAAAAACAGTTTGGGGACAGATGAAAGAAGGTACAATTAGTTCAGAGGCCAGGAGTGGGAGAGAGATTTCGTATCTCAGTGTTAAAAAAAAAAATAGTTTAATTTCTGCTTTATAGGCTGTGAAGGTTACTGTTGAGGTTTGTGATAGTATCCAGTAAGTCAGTACCCGTTTCCAGATTTCACTTGTTTTTGTCATGTCAAAATTACATTTTGCTCCAAGAGAAAATAAAAATTCAGAAGAACAGTGTATATTTCTCAAGACCCTGCACAAGGTTGATCCACTGATGAGTTTTCTCTTAGAGGTCAACTCAGTTACATTTTCACTCTTGATAACCACAATTCCTGGGTCCCATTTCCTTGCAAAGTTGTTGGTGTTCAGTTAGCATAGATGGACCAATACTCATGCATTGTTCTCTTCAAGTCCACTTTTCTGTTGCATTGTTTAGGCCTTGAGCTTTTTTTCTACCTGTTGAAACTGCTATGTATAATTGTAAATGTTATATTGTGTTCCTCCCTTTCGTCAGTGTATGAGGTATTTTTTTGTGAGAATCTGCTGTACAAATGGTTTCAGCGTGGTGGTTTTTTTTTGTTTGGTTGATTTTTACCTGAGAATCCAGAGGGAGATCTCAAAAGGTTTGGCTATTTAAGGTTTCTGTTGGACAGTGATAGAAGACAAATCTTTTTAACCAAAATTTCTTTAGAGAGTATGAAAAATATAGCTCTACCTTGTAAGTATTTGACAATGTTCAGAAGCTAGGCTGTTATTCTTCCCACAGATTTCTACTAGTATAAAATATTGTGGCTGTTTTCTGGTTTCTACAGATATGAACAAGATAAATACTTTAATGCTTAATAAGGCTAAACTTTAAATTTTCTCTCTTTTTTGAACACATCTTTTTAGTGATTGTTACTGTGATGGTAGAAATTCTTAAAAGCAGAGGGCCAGTTTTAGTAGATTTTTTTTTTCTTTGGGGAAAACTGTGTAATGCATGCAAAGTGTCATACTGATGCTGTAATGGATGTTTCCGTAAGCTCTTGGGGTTGATATGCATATAAGATTTGTTGTATAATTGCATTTAAGTATTTGAATTAAAACATTGTGTCCTGTCTTTCCCTCTTTGTTTTCTCCCTATCTGTTTTAGGAGTTGATATAGAGGCAGCTCGAAAAGAAGAAGAACGAATAATGCTTCGAGATGCAAGGCAGTGGCTCAACAGTGGCCATATAAATGATGTCAGGCATGCAAAATCTGGTGGTACAGCACTTCATGTTGCTGCAGCTAAGGGCTATACGGAAGTCTTAAAGTAAGTATAGTTTAAGTGGGAATTTTTCCCATTTGATTGTCTTGTTGAGGTAATGTGGCTTGGAATTGTTAGAATTGGGCATATCTGACAGCTGGGGATTGTATGTTGGGAAATTACAATCTGTAAAACTGTATTTTCCTCAGAATTTGATTTTAAGTTTTCAAGTACTCATAATTCATGATGCTGTTGGTTTTCTAGATGTCATTCAAAATGTGAACACAGTGTACATAACGAGCCTTAATGCTCCGAAAGAAAGTTGACCAAAAAGCTTTCCATGTTTCTAAAGTCAATTCTATAAACAAGTTTAATTATTTTTATAATGCCAGTTAGCATTCTGGGTGAAGCATATTTTCACAATACCAGGTTTATTTGCATACATAGAGCAGAGTCTGTGATCCAGAGTAAAGGTTTTCAGACCTAAAGAATAGAGAATTTAGTTTTGTCTTTTGAGATTGTTGTTGAAAATCATGACTCTTGAAAGCTTTCATGGAAGGCTTCAGGCTTTTGGTGTCCCCTAATTCACCCGTAGCATTTCAGTAATACAATACAACACAAAGTATATGCCGTAACAGAGGTTTCATTTGTTTTTCATCAAAGCTCAGCTTTTAGTGAAGTACAGCATACTTAATACATTGTTTTACTGTGATTATAAATGTATTTGACTGCCTTGGCAGGACTAGTAACAGTTATATATTGTATATATTGTAAAATTAATGAAGATGAGCACACACCCATGCTTAAGTATGGCTACCATTAAGGTTTGCAGAGTATTGTTCTGTGTCAACACCAAAGTTGACTGAAAATTGTTTTAATCACATTACATAGAATAGGAGTTCTGCTTCAAAAACAAACAAAACAAAACAAAACAAACAAAAACACACACACAAAAAAAAAAACAAAACTGATGCTTCAACATGATAAAGAGAAATAATTCCGTTTGAAATAATAATTTGTACATTAAAATAGTGTGCATCTATAAGGGATTTATATCTTTAACTGTGAGGTTGGGTTGTAGTTGTTGTTTTTTAACCTTTGGCAGTTAGTGTCTTTTTTGTAGTACAGTTCCTGTACTTTTCCTAGGAGAAGTAAAAATATATGTTGAGGCAATTTTCTTGATGGTTTCAAAATAGCAAAAAACCTGCTCTGTGTAGGAGGTAAGACTGCAAGACTTTGTGTGAAAGTTGACTCATTAGAGGATATTAGTATAAGTATATTGGCTCTTAAGAAACTGAGAGATTTTTATTAAAGAATACTTCACAATTATTTGATTTTTTTTAATAATTATTAAATAATTGTTTAAATAATTATTTTAATTAATAATTAATTTTTCAGCTCAGAGGGTCGAAAACCATTTACACAAAACAGTTTGTTGGGCTGAGTATGTTCAACAGGCACGACAGAGCCATACTGAATTTGCATGCTGCAGAGCAGGTCCTCCATTTAAGGAGCTCAGCCACCACTAAGAGACCAGTTGAAATATGTAAACACTAGGCTGTTACAGCATCAAATGTTAGTGACAGGAGGAGATGCAAGCTTCAAGCAACTAATATTAAAATAGAAGGTAGTTTTAATAAGTTAACAGATTAGAACTGTGTATCTGACTTTTTTTGGCATTTTACAGCCTTTTTCTTAAAAAGACTTTTCACTATCACTGCACATAGAGAGAAAAATGCCTAGGAAGAAATGAAAAAGGGTAAATGAAAAAAAAAAAAAAGAGAAATTAACAAATCAAATAGAAAAGGATATTTTTCCTGACTTTTCCTTAAAAGTAAAAATGCCCATTGAACAATGAGAAGGCAAATATTTCTGCGGGGAAATAAAATTAATGGCAGTAACCCAAATAAATACGTTTAGTTGACATTAATGAGAAAGGAGAAGAGTATCATTGTAGAATAATTAAATGATTTTATGACAGTTCAGCTATATGTCAGTAGTGTCGAGATCTAATTGTGTGTATTTCTTTAGGCTTTTAATACAGGCTCGCTATGATGTAAATATTAAAGATTATGATGGCTGGACACCACTTCACGCTGCTGCTCACTGGGGTAAAGAAGAAGCATGTCGCATTTTAGTGGAAAACCTTTGTGATATGGAGGCTGTCAACAAAGTGGTAGGATTTTTATGTAATCCTTGTCAAGATACAAAGTTCTGGTCTCTAAAGTGACTTTAGAAGCCAGGGTAAGAAAAGTGATGATAAACTGCTGTTTACTGTACATGGAGCTTTATATAATGCATGTTTTGTCAAAACAGCATGTTTGTGTTCAAAACTAAATTTCCTGATTGTCTAAATTAGTTTCTAGGCCAAGTTTATACTTACTTCTATATTAAATGATCCAAGTGATCATTTACAACAAAATTCAAAATAGAACAGTTTTACTGATATTTCAGAGGTACAAAATTAGTGACTAGATGGACTGCATAGAGGCAGTGTATTCAGTCAACATTTGTTTGCTGAATACGATGATGCCTTTGAGTAGTGTTGGGCATTAGCTTCTGCTTTTAACTCTTAAAAACAGCTTGTGTTGGAATACTAAAAAGTTACCACTAAGCTGCTTTGGGTGCACTCTAAGAAACTTCTAGGCATCTGTGGACTCCCTGGACATAACTTGGATGCTACCTAAGCTGTATTTCCTCGACCTCTACACAAAAGCTTTTGTAGTTTGTTGGCTTTGAAAGTTCTTGCTCCCAACAGAAAAAAAATATATTAATGACTCACAAAAATATATTAATGACTCACAAAGGTGTCACAAGGAGCTGAGACTCTTTGATGAACGGTGTAAGTGATGAAGCTCTCTTTCTTCTCTTTGCACCATGTTGTTCAGCTAGATTCTTAACTGCTCCCAATTTCTGTCAATATTGTATATCAACCAACTTTTAACATTGATTTTTTTTATAACTTTTTTAAGTTAATCATGGAAATAGGTAGAGATAGGCTCTTAATTAGGTCATGAATTTGCTAGTATCTATATAAAGGCAAAACTACTGCAGCTTAACATTTTTATTCTTTGTTGACTTCTTTTAGAAGTTCAGGTTGCTTATAGTAAAATGAAAGAAATCTGGAATTTCATTTCACACAGTCTCAACTCTGTTTCCTTATAATACTTACAGAGCTTCTTAAGATCAGGTATATAAATGTGTTTTGTGTCAGGTAATCAAAAGCTGCTGCAATTGAAGCCAGTTTAGCAGGCTATCTGTTAGACTTTCACAGGGATTTTGAAAATGTGGAGGGTGGTATTCCTGAAAGCACTGTCATAAACCTGTGTTCAGCTCACCTAGGACAAGATTAAGAAAAAAGGAGGTACAAAGAGATACGAGCTGTTTTATTTGTTGTATAGGCTTGTCCATGTAAGGTAGGAAAATTTTACCTGTTATGTTTTTAAGTAAGCCAGTACAGGTTTTTGCTTTAAGAGATGATGAAAATTAAGAATTCCACTGCATTTAGTTTCAGTTGTTAGGTGCTTAGCATCACAGAGATCTCAGCAATTATTGTTTAGGCACTTCACATATTGACTTGAGGTAACTTCGTGTATTGACATCTACGGATTGAGTTTAGATAAAACCTTCCAACTACAACAGGGAAAAAAAAAAGTTATTTTTTGTAAAGTGATGGCCATGATAGGCCTGATTTGATGTTTTTTGGAAATAAACCCACTTAATAGCTACCTAAAAATAGAAAGCTAGATTAAAAGCTGTAATCACAATGCAAGTATAAACTTGAGATAATTTTGTTTAGTTTCCAAGTTAGTGCTGTGTTACACTATGTGGAATAGTTTGTGTCAGAGGACCTCAAGCTGTTTTGGGTAGTACTTGTTGAAAGGAGTGTGTGCTTCTGGTGTATGGTCAGAAGCTTTATAGATGAGAAAATTAGTGGTTTAAAGGTTTGTCCTTTCTAACCACTTAAGACAGACTTTGCAAAGTAATTGGGAGCATGTTTGTCCCTAGTTAACATTTTGACAGACTAAAATAGACAATGAGATAAATATGAACACATTTCATTATCTTTATAAGCTGCTGTGACCACTTTAAAATGACAGCTCTGTCTTTATTGCTGTTCTTTTGTACAGAAGTATTTACTTGACTAGTGTTGTCATCTCACCATATTTCAACATGTCCACCCAGCATGTTGATGCAGCTGCATTTGTACCAGTGGATGTATGACTTAACCTAGATCCCAACCTCACTTCGTTTAAATGCAGACTTACAAATACAAAACATTCTATTGCAGTCTTGAAGCAAGTAAGCTAGTCTTTCTTTGTAAAACTGTGAGATTCAGACTTTCTTGTCTTCACGTGGAGGTGAAGAAAAGGAGTTTTTGAAACCTTTACTAATTCTGACCTTAAAGATAGAATCTCTTGTCTTGTGGGCATCTGGCCTACTCAAGAATTGTAATGACTATGTAGATGTGAGGTACGGCAAGCCAAAGAAAATTCCAACTAATGGCATTACTCTCTGTTAATGAATCACAGTGGGACATTTATTCAAGTACATCCCATGAAAATCACACACTAAGGGGGATAGGAGCAAACAATTGTAGAAGATCTTTTCTAAACAGAGTGGAAAATGTAAATACAGCTTTACTGCAAAAAATGTGGAAGTATGACTTTTTTATGTTTTCTTAAATAATTTAAATTTCAAAAAATCAACTGTATATGGTAGTCTGAAGATGGATAGTGTACTAACTAGCTAGTGGCCATCCATACAATTTCTATTGGAATAATTGTTCGGAACTAATGTTGTGAGCATTACATTCTTTCAGCCTGTTTTATTTTCCTTTATAGTATTTATTTTCCTTCAAAGGACAATAAAATTTTATTGAGTCATGTTTTTCTGTCTTAAAAGAAGTGTTTACTCATGAGGTATAGATGCTTCTGTTTCAATTAAAAAAAAAAAAAGTAATATTGCAAAATTGTTTTCAGTCACTGACAGATTAACAGTTTGCAATAGAGCTTGGCTTATGTGTTCTAATTTCTCTGTATAATTCTGTTTCTTACCTACATCATCAATGTGATAAGGCATCAAAATCTGTTATATTTAATTTCTACTGTACAAAACTGTGTTTTTTTTTCTCCCTTTCTCCAGGGCCAGACAGCATTTGATGTGGCAGATGAAGATATTCTAGGATATTTAGAAGAATTACAGAAGAAGCAGAATCTGGTAGGATTTTTGCATATGTATATGTTATACTTTATTATACATGTGATGATGGTGCACAGTTAGCTCAGAGTAGCATATAGATTAAAATCAAAGTTATGATTTGGGCCTTCAATTCAGGTAATGCCAGTCATCTCAGCTCTTCTTTCAGGCCATTATTTGGTCAGTTACAGTCATCGGAAGGCTCTGGAAGATAGAAGGTGCTCTCCTACTTGCTTTCTCCAGTAGCATTTTATGATCTATTGCTTCTGCAATCAGCAACTCAATGGAAATAACAGTTTCTGAGATTTTAGAACGTTGAGATTTGACATTTTGAAAGTGTATGAACGTACTAGCATTTTTTGTAGTTAAAGAAGAGTTCTCTCCACCAGTAATTTTGTCACATTGCTACCATTCTACCAATTTAACTGCATTATTCTATGTTTTGAAGCTTCATAGTGAAAAACGGGAAAAGAAATCTCCCCTAATTGAATCCACAGCCAACATGGATAATAATCAGACACAGAAAACATTCAAAAAGTAAGTAAACTAGGAAAAATTATGAGCTCTTAATGAAACACATAACTTCACAAGCTGTCACAAGGTCCTACTTGACATGTTTTAATAAGTTTTTCAGGACTTAGTAAGTTTGGTGTTTTGTTTTGTTTTGTTTCAAATTCAGTAAGGAGACATTGATTATGGAACAAGAAAAGAATGCATCTAGTATAGAGTCTCTGGAGCATGAGAAAGCAGATGAAGAGGAAGAGGGAAAGAAGGATGAATCCAGTTGTTCTAGTGAAGAGGAGGAAGATGATGACTCAGAATCTGAAGCAGAGACAGGTATGTTGAGTATTGTCTAAGTTTTTGCTTTATTAATTTACTTATTTAATGTCATATGATGCATAGATAAGTGTATTAAGTTTCACTTCTGCATTTCACTAAGCTTCCAATCATTTTAAAGCACATTTATGTACGTCTGAAGTCAAGTCATGACAGAGATATCATAAGAGTGATTTTATTGATGGCTACTGAGGTTAAAGCAGATAATGCTTTAGACTTAGTTAACTGTCTATTTAACAGTTTATTTTCATTAAATTTTTGGAATATATAAGCCTTAAGCAGCATGTAAAAAAAACATTGACAAAGTTAGAAGGTCAAAGCAGAAATGAGAAATGAAGACTTTATTAGTAGTGTTTGCTTATGGATCTGGTACAGAGACTGGAACAGCAGGTGCACAAACATTCTTATTTGTTCTTGCCATCCTGAAGTAAAAACCAGTATAAGTATGACAATCTTAGATATTAGTAAAGTAATGGTGTTCAGACTTACTCTCGATTATGTACTGGGGAAAGAAAAAAAAAAAAACAACAAAAAAACTTAAAAACCTTCAAAAGGTGTTATTTTAACATATGCTTCATATAAAACTTCATTTCCAGAGGAACGTTCTTGGAAAAGTTTGGAATTATATACAAAGAAACACATTACTCAGTACTTCTGAGAATAAGCTGAGTATTGATGTTTAAATTTATTCATGCAGCCTAGATGAGGGGAGACATTAAATGCTTTGCGTGTTTATGCATAGGTCTCTGGAAGTATTTAAAGGTGCCTGAGTCTCAAAGTACTAGGTGGGAAAAAATGAAGAAAAAGAGAGAATGAAGCAGGGAGGTGAATAGAATTATAATCAAACAATGTAACCATGTGTTCTTATTTCACCATTAATAACTTTCCAGATTTATAAATCTTTCGTATACTTATCGTTAAATATAGAAAAGTACCCTTGTGTTTGAAATTAAAAAAAAAAATAAATCCTGCATTTATTCACATATTATTATTCCTTCTTATTTGTCCTTCTATATTTTTCCTTCCGTTGCTTGTATAGGTTTTCAGTTCTTGACTGCTGTTGTGACTGATTAAATTTCAAAAATAACAGTTATTTTCCTTCTTTTCATTATGGGATGTGCATATTCTAGTGCAGCGTGAGACTTGCACTCAGGATCTTTGAAAGGCAAGCTACTTATGCTGTTACAGCTGGTAGGAGCGTACATTGAATTTACCATGAAGTTACAGGCACATTCAACACTGCTTTATTTGTAAAAATTTGTGGGTATTGCTATACTGTAGTTATTGTTTCCATATAGGAAAAAATCTGTTGTAGAAGAAGAGATGGAAACTCTTGCAGATTTTTACCAGTCCTATCCAATTTTCAGATTTTTTTCCTGGTACCTGGAAGGTCTGGTACTGATCTGAAATCCAAGAAAGTAAAATACATTGCCTTCTGAGGATAATGAGGCTTGCCTTTGCTCTTTCTTTAACTTTTGTCTAGGTTTCCTTGATAACCTTCAGGGAAGCTGAATCTTTCCTCTAGAGCATTTTAAATAATTCCCTTGGTCAACAGCTTGCTCTTCAGTGGAATTTAGCTTTTTTTCTTCCTGAAAGATTATCAGAGACTTAAAGCAAATAATGATGTAAGAACAGCATAGCTTTTGAATTAGAATTTAGAATTGCGGTGCAGTAACATAATAGACAGGTGCAGATGGCATTACAAATGTCTTGTTAATATTTCATAGTTATGCTTGTTAAAATGCGTAAACCTATTTTCATCATGTTAGTTCTCATTTTAAAGCATTTTTTCTAATTTATTCACCTGAAATAGTAAGGTTAGAGAGTGATTTTAGAGCTAATCAGTATATCATAAATACTTGATGTAGGCAGAAACAAAAATGAATTGTGAAACCAAACATTCTGTTTGCTTTAATTATTTTTGTATTTTGAAAGAAACCAACATCTGAGTAATAAGCAGGAACAAAAGTCTGTCACGCTTTGTAATTATTCTGTCACCTTAGTGTACTTGCATCCCTTGCTTGCAGAGACTGAACTTGGATAAACTCAGAACACTTACGATACATAACATGTAGTACTTTCTCAGTAACTGGACTAACTGTAATGTCTCCTGAACTTTATGACTCTGGTAACTGTGTTCTCTTCGTTACCAGTAGATAGTTTGTGCCAGGAAAATTTGACTGTGACACAAGAATTAATTTATGTAAACTTTGGTTTTTTAATATCAACAAAGCTTTATCATACTTTATTTGGCAAGCCAGACTTTAAGCTTTTCCCTGTAGAACTGCATCTCTAAATTCCAAGCTTGTGCTTTCCTTTTTTTCCCATTATTCAGCTTAAGGTAGTTAAAATCTTAAGCTTAGGAAGAGCATTCTAGCTGTAAAATATTTTAATGTCATTCAATATTCTGAGGTATTGGAAACTGTATGGTTTCTAATCTGTTGGGTTATTTGAAATGTTTCCCTAAAAATTCTGTTCTGATTCATTGATTATGTGGGTATACAGCTTCACAACAAATACATTACTCCGTAAGACCAAGCAGGAAAATATGAATTCAAAACTAGCATCTCCTAAAGGACAAGAAAACACGGTTAAAATAAACAAAACTTTCAGCAATTCAGTTTTTAAACATACTTCCTTTGAGTTCTGTTCTGTTTCTTGAAAATTAGCTCAGCCATGCATGGTACTGCATTCTGCCCGTCCTTGAAATAATTTCAGAATGCTGTTGTGAAAAATGCATTTTCTTCTTTGTGCTTTCACTCCTGTTTTTTTTTTTTTTTACTGTGTATCTTAAAGCTGTATTACTTGTTTACAAACTTCCAGCAGATCTGCTTGTACATCTTTTTCAGTTCATACTGTCAGCCCACATTGCCCCATTGAACATTTTATCACCATGACCCAGAAGTTTAAAACCATTTAATTCCCCTTGTGTTTAAAAGAGCTTTCTATTAAGTTTAGTTAGTCGTGCAAGCTGTTTTTTTTATGTATTTTTGTTTTCTGCGTAACTAATTCTTCAAAATATCTGTTAAACTATATCCATAAGCAAGTGTGTAACAGTAATAGGTTTAAGTGTGTGATTTCAAATCATACCATTGATAGTTCTCTGAATGTGAATGGTAGATATGAGAACGCTATAAAAATGTTGCACACTCTTAAAATGGGTCATGTAGTGACAGGACTAGAGGCTATGATTTTAAACTGAAAGAGGGTAGTTTTTAGATTAGATATAAGGAAGACATTCTTTGCTCAGAGGACAGTGAGGCACTGGCTCAGGTTGCCCAGAGCAGCTATGGATGCCCCATCCCTGCAGGTGCTCAAGGCCAGGCTGGATGGGGCTTTGGGCAACCTGGGCTGGTGGGAGGTGTCCCTGCCCGTGGCAGGGGGTTGGAACTGGGTGGTCTTTAAGGTCCCTTCCAACACAAACAATGCTGGGATTCTGTGGCTACGAAGCTCAAGCAAGTGAATGACAACAGTTGGATGACAACCAGGATATTATATGTGTTTGTATAAGAGGAATTAAGCTACACAGCAGAAGGCATGGGCAGGGAAAGACAGTGCAGAAGAGGTCAGAGAAGGTAGGCGGTGAAACTTACATAAGAAAAACAAGGGAGGAAGAAGGAAGGAAGCAAATGGACTCTGATTGTTTCTCCAAGGAAGAGCAAGTTCCTGCCTCAGCTAAATTCTTCTGGTCAGAGTCCCTGGCTAGATTCTCTATGCAGTTAATTATTTCTTTATCCTCAACATACACATTTATTCAAGAATAAATGTTTTACTTTGAATTAGTATCTTCTGTAGTTCAAATTAACTATTACGTGCCAATGTACCTCCCGCTGATTAACCAACTGCTAAAGTATAGTTTGCCTAGAGAGGTTGTGGCACCTCTGAAGGTTTTCAAGACCTGGCTCATCAAAGCCCTGAGCAGCCTGGTCTGTATGTAATGCTGACCCTGCTATGAGCAGGAGGTTGAATTAGGTCACTTTCACTCTGAAAGAGTGTGGTTCTGTCTCTGCATCTCTGAGTGTTTTAATAATTCCTGAAGAATGAAAATAAGTAAAAAAATATATGTATGAGCATTATGGAAAGAAGATGAACCTAAGATACAGTGGGAGGGAAAGGGAAAATACTGAGGGATAAATAATATTGTTGGGAAAGCTGACTGACAAACTTGCTCAAAAGAAATTCAACTCTGTGTTGTAGAAGTGAGGGAGTTATGAGTGAAAAATGAAAATGAGAATCTTGTAAATATTTTTCAGATAAGACCAAAACCTTGGCAGGTGTAACTAATAATGCAAATACCACAAGTACACAAGCATCATCAGTGGCTGTGACAGCACCTTCGGTAGCTGGTGGTCAAGGGACGCCCACATCACCTATTAAGAAGGTAAAATAAAATACTTTTCTTGTTGTGATTTTAGATTTCTGTTCTTTGTAAGCATACATTTTTTGATATTTGTATAAAATTGAATTGTGTTATCCAGTGATGAAAATATGAATAGATTCCTAACATATTTTGTTTTTCTGCAGAAACTGTGTTCAATTTTTGTAAATTTTTAAATTTGAGTGAACAGTTTTGATTCTAAACAGGAATCTAAAATATATAGCTACAATGTAGCTGAACACGAGATCCATTTAAAAAAGCAAAAACCTATTGCACAGTGACTGTAATTCTTGTGTTTGTTGTTTTTTTTTCTGAAGCTAAACTTCATTGTTCAAAAGTATTTTTTTTAATGCCAAATGCCTCCTAAAGTTTTAGAATCTACTGTCACTCCTAAGGCAAGAAGCCTTAGCAAGAAGTATGACTAAGGTACTTTTGAGAGTCCTTAGAAACATTCAGCTAGTGCTAGAAGTTGAAAATGATAGGCACAGAAATTGAAAATGATATTTGGACTAAGAAAATGCTGTAGGTTCTAGCCCTGATTTCAGTGTGGTTAGGATTTAATGGAAGAACCAGAGGATTGGAGCACATAATTTGTGATTAGTGCAAATAATTTGTCTCAAAAACATAGCCATCAAAGCCATATTGCTTATAGGAAGCTTGATTTGAAAAGTTAGTTGGAATGAATCTTGGGTTTGCTTGTCAAAAGGGAGATATGTATGCCTGGAGAAAAAAAAAATTACAATAGATACTATACAGTCAAGAGGTTGTATGCAAGTCAATCATTCAGAATATATAAACAAACTGGATAGCAAGCCAGTAGGGCTTCCTTTGTCATCCCTTACAAGTTTTCTTCACATGTCATAATCAAAGCTTAACCCTCTACAGATGTTTCTGAAAAAATTTGACTATGATACACTGAATCCACATCAGAGAGGGAAGACGTACTATAGGGGGAATATTATGTATTGCATTTAGCTTCCTGGCACTTACTGGAGTTGTGCTTTCATATACACGATGGAACCTAATAATAATTAATCTTAAAAAGCATAGGTTAGAACCTAATGGTTAGCACCTTTTCATATAAAAGATAAAGGGAATATATTTTAAATCTCCCAACAGCATCATATTATGCTATACTGTGCAAAAGGGTTGGGCCAGCTTTCCTGATCCTAAAAGCTGCTTTATAAAAATCATCATGACTAATGTTCACAAGATTTCTCTTAAAAAAAAGCATTAAGAGCAAAAGGTAGTTGTGGGCATGGCTCACTGGCAGGAATGACTACTGTTTCCCCTCTCTGAGCCCTTGTGGCTGGGCAAACAACTAGATTCCAGGGTGATCTTGTGATGTTAATCTAAACAGTTTGCACTGGCTGAGTTAGGAGTTACGGTTCTCTGTTATGGGAGAACAAGAGTTGCTCAAGAGCTGCAGAGAACTCAAGAGCTGCAAGTTTTCCATGCAAACCGTAGCAAATGGGGCTCTCAAACCATAGCAAATGAGGCGCTGGGGGAAGGGAAGACATTGTGAGGAATTTCTGGTTTGCCAACTGTACTTAACTGTAGAGAACACAAACATACAGTGTGAAGTTAACTTCAGGGAAACAGGCCTACTGTATAGTTTATCTTTTTGAAGTCAGTTTTTCAGTTCAACCAATATTCTCTCCACCCAGTTTTTGCACTGGAATTAGTTATGTTTGCATGCTTCATATTCTAAGGTATCTAATACTTCAAGTATTTCATTTTTCTTGAAATTGTGCAGTGAAAGTTTCCAGCTTGTGCTTTTCAATCCATTTATTTCATACTATGCAGAAGTCTTCTGAGCTATATGACCTTCAGTGGCAGGATGTTATCAAATCATTGCATGCTTGGGGTATGGCTTGGTATTCCAGAGTTGAATGTTCAGTTATACAGAATTTTTTCTTGGTACATGATTAAATTATGATGTATGAAAAAGTTCTGATAAGAAGAAGTAAGTATGATTTTAAGCTAATTGAAAAACTTTTGCAAATCAGCAACATATTGGCATTTAGTTTGTTCTAATTTTATTGTGCAGTAACTAATAGTTTATCTTATTTTTCCGTCTTTGAGGCAAAAAGTGCAGGTTAAAAGTACACTGCAGTTATCTTTCTACAATTAAATATAAAGACTCTGGGTCTTCTGTATTTACAAAATAAATGCCTGTTTATATTGAGGCTGATCATTTTGTAAAATGGTATGCACGTATGACTTGGAGAAGCAGTTGCAGCTCATGTCAATGAACAAACAGGATTTAAACTGTTTTTACTAAAAAAGGTAGAACAGAGCTGGTACATGTACAAGTTGCCTTGAACCTACTCTTGCACCTGCTTCTTCAGGCTTGCAACATCTGTGCTACTTCAGTTACTCTTCTGATTTTACACCATAGGTGTCTGAACCATATGTTGCTCACAGCAGTGTGCTAAGCTTGAACTTGGGTTTTCCTCAATCGTTGTCACATTCAGTAATGTTACTTTCTGTCTGAGGACACTAAACTTGGGCAAGTGTGTGAGTAAAGGTGTGGGTTTGATAGCTAAGCTAGCATGTGATCATATTAAGAGATCTGAATGTAATATGAAAGAAGATCAGAAAGGTAATGAATATGTTAGTGTGAATCTTGTAATATTCTCCAGCATATGATGATTTAGGCACGGACCTGTTAGATCTACAGGCTTTGCTGTCCTATTCTATGCAAACTGTAGTTCTGTCACTGAGCTAGCTAAACATGTTGTGCTGTGTTTAATAAGAATCTGTTACTAAAGTTGTAATTGTCTTTCTGCTTTTTGGTATTATGTGGTGTAATGAAGAGCTACATGACATAAGCGTGGGAACAAACTATGTGCTTTTGAAACAACCTTCTGTTTCTATTTTCTGTTCTTTCAATCTTCATCTTTGTCTTGTCTTAATTGGCTTTAGTATGATTTCATTCCTCCTATCATGCCTGTCGTGGAGTCAGTAGATCCTGCATCATGGAGGCAGGGCTTGCGCAAAACTGGCATTGTTCTTGTGCCCAATAAGGGTGAAAAATCCATGGTGAGGTTCTGGTGTGCACAGGTTTGTGTATAGGTTGCAAAATAACATATTTAATCAAAGTGTTGATACCAGATCTGCATGGTTTTAAGTTTGCATCTCCTGACCACGGTGTTTATTACAAAGTGTGAGTTTTTATAATCTAACTTCTAGAGGACTAGTATTCCTTGACCAGTTTTATGTTTCTTATCTCATTAACTAATTCAAGAGAAGAGCGTGTAGGTTTTCTTTCACCTTAACTCCCCTAAGAATTCAGTATTTCCATGATTATTAAAAGTAATTGTGTTCTCAAATCTCTGCAAAGATCATGTATTACCACTGATAATGCAAATTAATAGCCTTTAATTTGCTGCTGTGTTTTACAGTTTCCATCATCTACAAGCAAGGTTTCTCCCAAAGAAGAAGAGAGGAAAGATGAATCTCCTGCTTCATGGAGGTTAGGTCTTAGAAAAACTGGTAGTTATGGTGCACTTGCAGAGATTACTGCTTCCAAAGAAGCTCAGAAAGAAAAGGACGCTGCAGGTGTTATGCGTTCTGCTTCAAGTCCTAGACTTTCCTCTTCGTTGGACAACAAAGAGAAGGTAATCTTTTTCAGTGTGAAACAGCATTTTGAGGAACTTTGCTTAGCGTAGGTGTTTGTTGTAAAAGGAAGACATTCTCTTTAGAGTTTACTGCTCATTTATTCTTTACTAAAATTCTGAACTGTTAAATTATATATGCTTCTGTGTAGTACTTTAGAAGTACAATACGCACCTTCACTGTCTGGTGACCTGGTACATGGGTCTGGGGCTTTTCCCTTTCTGGGACTTTCACTGGCAGTAGTAGTATTTTTTACTGTTAAGGGAGACCAGAGGGTTGACAGTTTTGACATCATTTGGAGAGCAGTGTTGATAGAATCGTCTGAAAAAGGAAGCTGTTTTTGTATTCTGTAGTCTTTTTTTATTTACAAAACTTTAATTGCATAATTAAACACAAATGTACTGCAGTCCTTAGCAAAGGACTAATTTGGAACAGGTATGCATATAACATATGGTTCTTTTTCAAGTACGAATGTTCAAATCTGTGTTGGGGATAGGGAATAATACTGAACTATACCATGTAAAAATACTGAAATAGTTGTTTTCAGTAAGCAGTTTTCTTTTTCTTGCAGTTTAAACAGAAATCAAATCATTTGCATAACTAGCATGAAAACATAAACAGTTCCCTTTACCTGTTTTAGTCTTTATGATATTTAACTAAAGCTTAAAACTCATTTTTATAATTGGGTCACAACAAATACAGATGAAATTTTCATGATGATGATTTTCCAGCTTATAGTTCTATAATCAATGATAGTAGCACTTAGTAAAAATATGTCTTTCAGGAGAAAGATGGAAAAGGAACTAGACTTGCATATGTTGCACCTACAATACCAAGACGACTGGCCAGTACCTCTGACATTGATGAAAAAGAAAACAGGTGACTCTAAATTTATAATTACTTTTAAATATAAAATTATGTGACTTTAGAGTGGCTGACAAACTTGCAGATATGAAGATAATGCTGGTTTATAGCATTATACTTTTCCATAGATTATGCTAATCTGTAGAGTAGTCCCAAAGGTTTTTGATTTTGTAAATCATAAATTATTTTGTTACAGGAGCTGATCTGGTCATTGAGTGTTGTCATTTTAGGGGAGAAAATAAATGCAAAATTAAAAAAAAATTAAACTTTAAACTATTGAAGGGTACTGAAAGAATTTTACTGATTTGTCTTGAGCCATCTGGTGCGGATATTGGGATTCATTATTCTGCTGAAAAAAATATTTTTCTTATAGTGCTTGGTAAAACTATATCATGCGTCAGCAGCTGTTTGCAGAAATCATAGTGGTTCTTTTGTAGCTTTCACTTCTATTTTTCTTGTTTGCATGTTGGCCTTTTATCTTCTTTTGGGAATACTCTCTTTACTGATATTTTTTATTCAGCTTTCAGTATAAAGTGGAATAAAAAGTTCAGGTGCATAGGCCTGTCACCTGTTAGTATTTGGAGTACTTTCATGACATATTTACGTTGTCAGAACCTTCCAATTTTTCACTTCTCTCTTTTATTGCGGTTCTACTTGGCTGCTTTCTTGAGTTTCAATATATTATACATAGTACAAAATGTTAAGTGTTGTTTCTGTCAGATTGTGTCTAGATAGCTGAATTTTGGATGACCTGAAATGAAAATACTTCTCATTGCTCCACAATAATCATTATCTATAAGACTGACAAATCTCCGTATGTCTGAAGAGGAGTTTTTTTGTTGCTACTGTTGAGAACGTTTCAGTTCGGAGAAAACACGAGATAAATGCTGTTTTCTCTTAAGCTTGCAGAATGCTGTTGCTTAAGTTCAGTGTCTGGGTGACAAATTCTGTTTTGAAACAGGAATATTCCAGATCTCATACTCCCCTGAAGTTCAACTTAGTTTGTTGGCATCTGTTTTGGTACATCCTGGTTGAGTCTGTGATCTTAAGGAACACGGACCTGGCAAATGGCAAAGTCAGGACCTTGAACGTGCACAGAGCAAACTTCCAACTGTTTGTTCCAGTGGATGAGATCCCCTGGAAGACCGTCATAAGGGACAAAGGATTTGAATAGAGGTGGCAACTCGTTAAGGATGCCTTAGAGACCAAGAACTCTTCCATCCACATGTGTAAGAAAGCGAGCAGGGAGGCCAAGAAGCCTGGATGGCTGAGCAAGGACCTGTTGCTCAGACTGAGGTGTAAGAAGGAGATGCACAGGCAGTGGAAGTAGGGACATGTGGCCTGGGTACAGGGAGTACAGAGTACAGGGATGCCCCATCCCTAGAGGTGTTCAAGATCAGGGTGGATGAGGCCTTGGGCAACCTGATCTAGTGGGTGGCATCTCTGCCTGTGCAGGGTGGTTGGAACCAGATGGTCTTTAAGTTCTTTTTCAACCCAAGCCATTCTATCATTCTACTATATTCTTATTTGAAGTTGAGTTCATTAATCAGTTTTGGTTTGTTTATAACAGATTGTTCTTATTTCATGTTTTATTCTTTTAAGAGCTTCTCAAATGACTTTCTGAAACTGTCTTGACCAGGTGATAACTTAAGATTGGGATAAATACTTAATTGTAATTTTATTTCTTCAATTTTTTTATTGTTTGTAACAAAGGGATTAAATGTTGGTGCAGTGTTGAGGTTTATTTAGTCTCTTTGGCATACCGTCATGACGTACTCACAGACACAGTTCCAAAAGTGGGTACCAGCAATATTATGTTTTTCCTCATATGTATTGGGTGACCTGAGATCAGTGTCATTAGTCCTGACTGTTGTCTGAGCAGTTGACCTGAGAATATTCTTCATTCCTTGGTGTATGAAAGGTGAAGAGTGCTTTTAGGCCAGCCTTTCTAGGCACCAGTACTTTGCCTAGTGTATGACTTGGCAGACAACCCAGCTTATTTATTTAAAACCATCAGAGATTTTTGACTTTTAGTCTGACCTTTTTTATGGTGACTAATTTAACTCTCTGCCTTACAGATCCATTAATTAATTAATAAGGGTTCTGTCCTTGTCCCAGATCCCTATCCTTGTTGCTTAGCTTAATGCAGTGTTCTTGTTCCACCTGTCTGAACACCTGCTTGTCTAGATAATAGATGATGTCGTGTAATCCATCTAACTTCCTACTGTGAGTAATGGAAAGGACTTCCAGATGAATCCTAGTTGGGCCTTTAGATAAACAAATCTTAGACATCCAGCCTCAGAAGTTTAGCCAATGCTACAAGAAGAGTGCTGAAGTCTGTAGAGTCTTGGCAAAGCTAAACCTTCAGCAATTATTAAAATTTGTCATGCAGCGGGACTTACTTAGGATGTATGGTAGGCAGTATCTCAGAATTAGTGTTTCTCTTTGTTTGTAAGACGTAGCATTGCATCGGCCTGCGTTTGATCCTTTTCTGAGGTTGTTTGCAACCACAGAAATACCGCCATACATTTTTGTGCAAAAGGATATATTGGGAGTAAATTCTGAAGTTCACAAGTATCTTGAACATGAAACACCTCTTTACAAGGTTTTATTTTCCCTCACATATACAGTAGCCTTTTATATATAGTTTTGTGCAAGACATTTCTTTCTTCCTTCTATGTGAACTTTACTTCAGATCTTGAGCTTATGTTAGACACTGAGTTTTTTGTATTAGTATCAGTTTTCAGAGCCATTTTTCTAAGCAGATTTTTGCAAGGTTGTTTCTTGCTGCTATAAACTGCAACAACAGAATGGAAATTCCTCATGACTAAAGTAATGTCAGCTAGTGATATGTGGCAGGCCACTCAGGAATGGCTACTGCGGACCTGTTTACACTAGCCTACAATATCATGAGTTCTAAAGAGAAGTCAGCTTTTGAACTTCTTATTATAACATCCACAAATGAATAATCCTAAGAAACCAACTTCTAAAATCACAAGGTAGTTTTCCCTTGATTGCACTGGATTATCGCAGGAGCAAACGAAGAAGCCTCTTGATCCTTTTTGGAGGGAAACAAAGCCAACAATGATCACAGATAAAAGCTGATGTTTGACTTCCTATTGATTAAATCCCCTTTAACAGTATTTTTCTGAAACTTCTTTTCTATTATACTTCAAGCAATGTTAATATGAATCTGATATTTTTCTACAGGAGCTTGAAAATTACTGTATGTATCAGGTCACTTTATTCCTGTTCTGCATTGTTACGTTTATTTTAAATGCATTATCCACACACAAGTTTTTCATCTTTAATTTGAAACTCATTTTCAGCTTGCATCAAAATCAAACTGCTTTAATATGAGTGTGCTAAATTAAAATCTTATTTACAGGGACTCGTCTGCTAGCTCAATACGTGGTGGTAGTTCCTATGCAAGGAGAAAATGGGAGGAAGATGTCAAGAAAAACAGTTTGAATGAAGGTCCTACATCATTAAACACAAGTTATCAAAGAAGGTGTGGGATTTTCTCTTGTTTTAAAATCAAAATAATTTTACAAATCAAAAGAAAAAAAAATAATTCCTGAATCCTTAACTTCGTAAGGACAGTTGAAAATTGAATGGTGACATGTTAAAATGGCGTTCATAGTAATCACAAAGTATGTACTTAAGCTGAGGTACAAGCTCATGTGCTTGTTTTAAAGCTACGCCATTTTACCAGCTTAGAGTGTTACAGCAACTGCTATATAAAGTTATATGCTTTTTTATTCCTATTGTTTATTTCAGTTTGAGATTATTTTGACTCCTTCCAGATTTGATCAGGAACCAAAGATAACTATTTTAACTGTTGGAATAGTAGTTCTGCCTGATATCTGAAAAGACGAGGGAAAAAATGCTGAATTCTGCTAGTGATAGTATCAGAGGTCTTGGTCTGCTGTCCACAGTGGTAGGCCATGCCTGCCTTGAGTATCTCCATCATAGAATGCAAACGTAAAACTAAAACTCACTTGAAGGTAAACTAAATTATGATGAATATGAACATAATTTTCAGGTCTACATGGTTCTCATCTTGCAGGATTTTCTCAGAATGGATCATATCCAGGAATTAATACATGACTCATTTTACTGTGTAGTTTCAGTGAAGCTAATTGAGTGAAGTTTTTCATTGATATTAATGAAGTGGGCAATAAATATCTTAAATGAATAGATCAAAAGTTTGACATTCAGGTAGCTAAGCTGTATACTGATACATGCTGATGACATACATGGTGATGGATGCTATCTTTTTCAGTCCTGACATTGATGTGTTTTCAGTAGCATGTAGTCAGGCTGTTTCATACAGTACAGTACATCTTAGATCTTTGCTAACCTCTTGCCTTAAAAAGAAAACTAAGTTTTCTTAACATTGAGTGTAGGAGAAATACTGCACAGATTTCACATTCTGGGTGGAAAATATTAACAGTTTGATTTACGAAAACTATTGTTGCATGATAGCTTTTATCAGTATTGTGCTCCAGACTTCAAACACCATGTACATATCCCTTTAATGTGGTACATGGTGTTTTAATTGTGCATTTCCTTAGTTGTTCTTGTACAAATGTTTTTTTCTTGGCCGTTTTAGAATTGATAGCAAAAGAAAGAAAGATCAGTAGCAGAATGACAAACAGCCATTTTTCCTTACATCTTTTCTAGTTAGCGATGTGATGTTCTGTTGCTCCTAACTGTGGGTTCTAATGTTTACACACGAAAACATCCTGTCTTGGTAATGTAAAATATGTTCAGCCAGAACCAGTGGGATAAAAATGTGGAAACGTGTGGATCATCGTTACAACTAGAAGAGCAAGGGAAAAGCATGGGTGGGAGGGTTAATCTTTCTGGGAGTGATGTGAGGTTTTTGTTTGTTTGTTTGTTTGCTTGTTTCTTTAAAAAGGACGTCTGTTGAAAATTGTTACAGGAGTGATATTAATGACATTTTCTTTTCTGACAAGCTGTGGAGTAAAGTTCTGTATTTTCAGAGGTCTTCAGTGTGGGTGAAAGAGCAGCTTAAAAATGGAATGTTGAGGGCTCTGTGTGAGTATTTTGGTAGATGCAATCAAGACAAGTATCAACCAGTGAGATGCTACTTTATCTCCCATTACTGTGGAGGAATGGTCAGGTCTGTTGCTTTCAGAAGTTGAAGTTATAAGTCCTTCTCGATGAAATAATGAAGAAAATGGCGTTTGGAAAAGCTTCTTTTGCCCAAAAAGTTTCCAGAACTCAACTGAAACATAGAATAGACAGGCAGAAGTTCAATGGATCATTCACAGCTTTGTGATATTTTAATGAACAAAGAAAGATAAGTCATACAAATGTATTCACTGTAAATGTCTCTCCTTCAGTGGCTCCTTTGGTAGAAGACAAGATGATTTGATTAGTTCTAATGTTCCAAGTACTGCATCAACAGTTACCTCGTCCGCTGGTCTTCAGAAAACACTGCCCGCCAGCGCAAACACTACTACAAAGAGTACAACGGGTTCTACTTCAGCAGGTGTACCAAGCAGGTAATGCCACCAGTATACTCTTTGTTGTTCTTTTTTTGTCAGGTCTACTATGTGCTTATGTACGTGCATGCGTTCTTGTTTAGTAGATCATGGGGCTCTGGATTTTTTCACTTTCCTGTTCAATTTCTTTTAATTTTACACGATTTGGCTCAAATTATGCATGGCTTTCTACTGTAAAGTGACAGCCATGTTGTTATAAATAAATAAATCCAATATTCGAATCAAAGGGTGAAGAATAAGAATCCAATTACTGTGAACCATTCAATTCCTAATTCATTCAATTAAATAGCTCAAGTTGAGCTTTCACTGTAGAGACATTTCTCAGTTTGCTTTTAAAAAAAATCCGTCCCTCAAGTTACATGTTATTAGTTGTTTGGTAAAGTGCTTTCATTGTTTAGCTGTTTCCTTTTCTCTTTTTTTGTGTTGCTGCTTGTTATGCTGTAGTACCTCAAATCGTTTGTGGGCTGAGGATAGTACTGAGAAAGAAAAGGAAAATGTTCCTACAGCAGTGACGGTTCCTGTTGCACCATCTGTTGTAAATGCTGCGGCCACTACCACAGCCATGACTACAGCTACTTCTGGCACTGTGTCCTCAACATCAGAGGTCAGGGAGAGACGGAGGTGTGTAAAGGTCCTAAGAGTAATGTTGCTCTTGTACAAAAATAATCTTTTTTTTTCTTATTTAAAGGAACGTGTTGGTTACCACAAATTTGGATAGTACAGTATGTAAAGCAGTGGTATTTGCTTGCTGTTTATTGAAACAACTACCAAGATGCCTCAATTTATCCATTGATAAATCTCATCCATGAAACTTAAGCTTTGATATTGTGTATTTTGGCTGTCCTTGGGTTCTCATTTGGTATGCTGTATTTTTATATTTGTTTTTCTGTTAATACATGAGTCCTCTGAAAAATATCCATAATGGAACTACGTAAAAAACACTGAGTTAAAAATAAGAAAATCAATAATTACTTATTGCAAATGCATTGCTGCTGTCTACTGTGGCACATCTGTTGTGCCAAAGGCAGTACGCTGACAAGTTACCACGTACTATTTTTTCCAGTCACTTTGTATGTCTGCCATTACAAAGACAAGAGTGTTGAACCAAACACATTTTGTTCATTTCATTGCAATCATTTAGGGTCTCTTCCATTTGAAACACTATATACAGTTGTAAGTGCAATGGTTTAGGAGCTATTCAATATGAAGAAGTAGTAAGAAGCTGATGTAAATTTTAAGAATACAGCGTTTTTTTTCTGTTACACCTACATGGAGGATGAGTTACAATTGATGCATATTTATGTTTCCATAAACAGGTGATACCTACTATTTGTGAAAGCAAAATAATAAGATTTCACAAGGTTGTTAATTCCTGTTAGTTTTCCATGGGTTCTGATTATTTTTGATATTTATAAAAGTTTATCCCTTCTGCTGAAATGCACATTCAGATTTCTGTGTTGCTGCTGTATTAGTTTTGAAATGCAGCTACTATGTCAGTGGTGGACGTGTATCCCTCTGTATGTTTACAGAGGGAACAAAGCTATTTGTTGTTAGAGAAGAAAGGCAGCAAAAACATTCATAGATTCCACAGACCTTTAACTGTGTTTAGGATATTCGTAGTCCATTTTCCTTTCATATCCGAAACTGCGATGAACAACCTTCTTTTAAATGGGGATTTTTCTGTCTCTTCCATGATCAGGGAGATGCCCACAGGTGCTTGCCACCATTGTCATAACAACCATAGCCAGAACCTGCATTTTCCGTAGTGCAATTTGACAAAACAAAAGCAAGAAAATGTATCATTTTTCCAAAAACAGTTTCAACTTTAAAATGCAAATCCTATTTCAGTCTCATATGAGCTAGAAAAACGAGGAGATCTAGAATTAAGGCTTTTGCTGTCTCGTTTGCTCTCACTAACATGTGTATACTAATATACGTATACTACATATGTTTTAGATACCTGCAATTGGCCTGAAATTCTTTCCTTTTAATCTGACTCAGGGCCAATTGTATAATATACTGTTGTAGATGTATTCGTGATGGCGTGTTAAAATATCCATTAAGTGTTAACAGTCAGCAAAGTCTGAATAATTCCTGTGTGCATGTGAGAAGGTAGTACCCTCAATATGGGCACATGCATATCTATCTGTATATATACAGATACATATCTCTGTGTGTGTGTATGTGTATCCATGTATGTTTATATGCACATAAAGAAATTTTGTCTGTTCATGAAATATGTTAAATATTTTCTTAAGAAATGAAGTTGATTAATCCATATAGACTGGAAGTATGTTAATTGGAAAATATGTTTAAGTAGTATTTCAAATAGTATATGAAAAGTAAGCATGTTATGAACTACTTTGAGTAATGCAATATGTAATGGTGAATCCTTTCAGAACGTACCGAAGAAGCTATATTCTTTATCTAATTTTTAGGATTGCTTTAGAGAAACACGGAAGAGAGTGACAAACTTGAATCTTTAAAATCTTTGTATCATGAATACACAGTTGACCCGTGAGGCATACACAGAGGATGCTGGGGCAGTTTCCAGTCTGACAGTAGCTATAGAGTTGTCATTTTCTTTCAGCAAGGTTTAAAGCTTTTCACATTTTTGGAGGGTAGGAATCCTACAGAGCAATTTGCAGCAGTTTTCAAACTGTAAAGGTTACACCTGCTCTGCAATCAAAGCTGTCTTAGGTAGGTTAAAGCTTGTGTCTACCTATGTGGCTGAGGAATACATTGGCTGACTCTAAAGTGGAGTCAGATTTATGTGATGAATTGTATTTCAGGCTAGCTAAAGCAGCTAGTAGGCACCCTTTTCCTAATATAGATAGGGCCTAAGGGTCTAGGAAAACAGAAAATCTTATCAAAAATATTATTTGCAGGAGAACAAGATAGAGGAATGAAATTAATATAGTTCTTGAGAGGGGATATTTCTGCATTTGTAAATATAACAGCTAATTATATTTTTTCTCTATTTTGGAGATAATTCAGTTAGTAGAGATAGAACATGGGTGGTAAAACATAGGCATAATAATCCGTGTAAATGAAGTTTATTTTAAAAACTTAGAACCATTTCAGAACTGTTTTAGTATGCTTTAACCCGAGAAATACATAATTAGGTGACCAAAAAGATTCTTTTTCCATAGATAAATGCTTTAAGTGTTAATAGGTGATAGCTTCCCAAACAAAGTATTTAAATCTGAGGAATTTCAGGAAGAACTTCTTTACAGTTCGGGTGACAGAGCACTGGAACAGGCTGCCCAGAGAGGTTGTGGAGTCTCCTTTGGAGATATTCAAAACCCACTTGGATGCCATCCTCTGTAACATGCTCTAGGTGACTCTGCTTCAGCAGGGGGGTTGGACTAGATGATCTCTGGAGTCCCTTCCAACCTCAACCATTCTGTGATTCTGTGAAATCGTTAGCCAATTATTAACGAATGAACTATAGAAATAATATAGTCAGAAAATATCATAGAATTCTGCTTTTAATGTAGCTAATTTTATCTAAAGGATCTCAGAAGGGCTTTATGTCGTAAGCAACCCTTTAGCAACCTTCAGTTTCTACTTTTTCAACTTTCTCCAATCTGTTTAATCTAAGGATTAATAAACATGATGGTAAATTATAACAGCATTCTCAGAATGTTCTGTAATAGAAAACCAACAAATGCATTAAAAACTTCAAGGTCTTTAACAATGGTTTTACATATACACATATATTACATGCATACATATATATATTTATGTATGTGTACGTATTGATTTTTTTACCCAAATTGCCTGGGTTGGAAAGTCTCTTTAAAGAGTCCTGACCTTGCATGGTTACTGTAGTAGCCCTTTGGCTTTGATTACAATTACTTGCTTACTCTGCAGGATTGTTGTGGGATTCCTGAGGATTTATTTTTAAGGTCTGTTGTTTTTAAAGGGCGTTGGATTACCCAAATCGTGGATGATTCATGTGAAAATATGGTAACTACCTCCTTAAAGATTTTTAATCTCCGGTGCAATAGATGGTATAATTAGGATTTCTGTGTTAGCAGTACATACGGATTTTTCTGAAAGCCTAAAAGTTATGTTAAGGGTTTACTTGCATGGGCACTCACATCACACACACACATTTTGTTTGTAATTTTTTATGTTTTATTTAGAGAAAAGCAAATCTAAATTAAATAGGAAACACTATGTATTTTAAGTGAGTTGTAAGGCCACTAGCATGATGAACAGGTCATTACGATATAGACGATATAGTATGTATGATGTATATAGTATATATGATACAGTAATTCATTTCATATCTTTAAAGGTTTTCTTCTAACTGCTTTGGTTTTCATACGTTGTGAGTTTTTTTCTGACATTTAATGCATTTGTACAAAAATTACTGTTTGCTGACTTACTTGTAATTAACTCTTTAGATCATACCTCACTCCAGTACGGGATGAAGAGTCAGAGTCCCAAAGAAAAGCTAGATCCAGGCAAGCAAGACAGTCTAGAAGATCTACACAGGTATGGTTTTATTACAGCTTCTACATTTATGGGAACATATATAACTCCCTGAGTACAGTGAAGTTTTAATTTCCCATTAAAACTCCAAGTGATCAGTTGATCTTCCTGGTATAAACAACTTGTTACCAGATGAAGTAAATGCCTCTTAGTTCCTTTATTTCCGTGAAAGCTTGAGGAGCCCTCATTATGTCCTGGAAAGTGCTTTTTCTGATCACCACAGAGTAATTTAACAGAAATTTGAAAGCAGAGATGCTTCCACTGAAGTTTTTGTTTGTGTTATGTGAAAGTGGCTTACTCGAGTAATTGTATTGCTTTTATGTAGGTATCGGCTTTCAATTCACCAAGAACTAACAGCTTCTCTGTCAAGATTTTACTTGAGAATTAGGCATGGCATACAATATGTAGATTTACATACATTTTTAAGTCTTTTCTGTGTATGGACTATTGAAGAAAATGTGATTGAGTTGACCAACATATAGATATACGATGTGATCTGTGACACAGAAAATACGCATTCAGCCTAGTTTCCATGGACACGTAAGAGTACTGGGGAAGAGGTTTTTGATATTTGATATTTTGATATATTTGGAAGTTTTTCCCAGTTTCTGTGAGAGCTACCTCATACTGAATTGCAGCCATTGCAGTCCTTGCATAGAAAAATATGTGATAGTAGCAAAATAGATGATGTCTAAACAGGACTTGAATGCTTTGTGGGCCCTGGAGCAATTACCAGCTACTATCTTCTGTAAAGTGTGTCTACCCTTCTCTCTTTGTCTGCTGACAAACTGAGAATAATCAGCAAAATTGTCCTTAGATAAAACAGAACAAAGAAATACTTCAGCCAGTATCCTTATCTGCATTAAGGTCAGATCTATAACTAAATTATTTACTGACATTACTTTCAAACCTTTGTAATTCTAAACCCCTCAAATGTTTCTGGTTACCTTTCCTATTGATAGATCACATTGTTTGACATGGGTTTATCGTAGTGGAGTTCTTTTCTACTTCTTGGTAGTAAGCCAGATCCTGGAAGATTGTTAAACCACAGAGCAATTCTTTTTGAATCTTTACAGTGGAAAAGCATAACAATCAATTAAATAACTAATGAGCTGGGAATTTGGCTTTGGAATAGGTCACAAATAATTTTGAGCAGTATCTCCATAAGATAGATAAGCTGAAAATTGCAGTATAGAAAAGTTCTCTTTATATAAGAAGTTGTTTGCATCCTGGCTTAATTTGAAAATTAGCATTTAGCTAGATACAGCAAGGAGATAAGATATTAGTTACAACTTTCTGTAGTGCTCTCAGTGTATTTATTTGATGTGTCATTTACCTAAAAATCCAGTTCCAGTGGGTGAATTTGTAGGTACCAATATTTCCGATTTTTTTAAGTATTGTATTTTCAGGTTCTTTCAAAAATGTTTATGATGGTTATGATGATATTTGAGGGAGCTAGTGTATTCTTTAATGATTTCTACATGATTTTCTACATGATCTGTATGTACTAGTTCACCTAAAATGGTGTTACTAGAGAACCTGTGGTAGATCACATTAGAGCAAACACTTGCTGCTAATCAGAGAGGAATATTTGGTTCCAGGATTCAAGAGAAAAGTTTATAGGTAGAATATGTAGGTAGAATGCATTTTTTTTTAATAGAGAGAATTAATTTTCTTAAGCTGATTTTTATATTTAACAATAAATAATGTGATCATCTACATTAATACAAGCTGAATGATACGTTGTACCATTGTTTGCTGACTGCTATTTTCACAGGGTGTAACACTGACAGATCTTCAAGAAGCAGAAAAAACTATAGGAAGAAATCGTCCCACACGAACCAGAGAACAAGAAAATGAAGAAAAGGAAAAGGAAGAGAAAGAAAAGCAAGACAAAGAAAAACAAGAAGAAAAGAAAGAATCTGAAACTAAAGATGATGATTATAGACAAAGATATTCCCGAACTGTTGAAGAGGTATTTTCATGATGGGTCTCTTTAGGTAGAGAAATTATATGAATCTTAACTCCAACTATAACACTGTAATTTTTGTATTACTGTAAACAATCATTTACATATTTAAATGTTTTAATATCCTGTGGTTTATGTTTGTTTAATCTTTGTAAATTAATTTTGACATTTTTCTGCTGAATAGCCATATCATCGCTATAGACCAACTTCAACTTCAACTTCTTCATCATCCACCTCCTCGCTCTCCACCTCCACTAGCTCTCTTTCAACTTCAAGTCAACTAAACAGACCAAACAGCCTTATAGGTATAACTTCTGCCTATTCTCGGAGTGGAACAAAGGAAAGTGAGAGAGGTAGGACTACTGTCTGTGAAGTTGTGTTTTTATTTTTCTTTTAATTGCCAAAGGGCAATTTGTGTTTGTAAAGACTGTTCAAAATGGGGTGTGATGTGTAAGACCTCTCGTAGATATACATCACTCCAGATCTTGTAACAAATTCCAAAACTTGCATGTAGAGAGGAAAAAAGACTTCGAGGACTTGATGGTGTTTTTCAGTCTTACGGTGTGTGAGTTCATTTCTGCTTTCACACAGCAGCTGTAACAGAATATCACGCTTCAGAGTTTAAACGTGCAGATATCGAGGAGGAATTTTACTTGATTAAATAATTGCTAACTAATTGGAGAGGAGGGTTAGTCTTACAGTGAGGGAATGAAACGATGCTTTCATGGTTTCATGAGCATCTGAAAACAGGAGAGAAAGAGATACTTCTGGTGGTAGTGTGGTGTTAGTTCATAATATGTATTATATGTGCATATGTGCAACCACACTAATATCTAACCAGTTTATATAATTTTACACTGAAGATGAAATGCTCGATTCAGGGATCAGAAAGGTGCTTTTCCTTGATGTCACAGATTTTTTGCCTAGAGTTTTATTCAAATATGAATCATCTGCTATAATTCTTTAAAAATACTGTACCTGATCAGTTGCCTGTCAAAGGATGAAGCTGTTGACATACATTGTGATCCCTGTTCTCTCTCAGAGGTGCGGCACTGTTAAGCTGGGAGAAATATATTAATTCAAATTATTGATTAGATATAGGATTACTGATTGAAATTGATAATTTTGTTATACAGAGGCTCAGATTAGATGATCCATTGATCAAATCTCCATGAACTATGCATCAGTATCACCTTGTTCTCTATATTGGTATTTTCTGAACAAGTTGTTAGTACTAAGCTTCAGTGATAAGATTTCTGATTTTGTTCCCCTCTGTCCTAACATGAACTGAAATTTGTAATAAAAATTTTCAGTACTACATGCTTACTTTAGGAAACTCTTTCTAGACTGTTCTATGGAAAAAAAAAAAAAAAAAAAAAGGTAAATATTAGCTACAGCATTTTTTTTTTTTCAAATTATGATTTTAGGAGGAGAAATACATTACTGTCTGAAAGCTCAAAGGTAAATCATCAATTACTAGGAAAGGTCGGTGTTCAGCATGAATACTTATATTTCTTTCTTCTTTGTTTAATTCTTGCTTCATGCTGAAAAATTCATTTACCTCTGAAAAGCAGTGATGATACAGTTAAGTTAGTAGGGATGCTGTGATTTGAACTCAACTCTGTGGTTTCTTTCTCATAAAGGAATAGCAAACTGAACAAACTACCTAACAGGTAAATAACTTCTGTTTGGGCAGGTTTGTTTAATTCTCTTTTTTGTGCAAGTTACTTGTGGGACACCAAACACAATTCTGAGGTATTAGGTCAGTTTTGAGCTGCAATTGCATTTCTTTTAAAGAAAAAGGAAATCTGTATTACAGAGTTATAGGTCTTTGAGGTCTGATTTTATTATTCCTTAGATGGGAAAATGAAGAAGACTAACGAGAAAGGGGACACTAAGGAGGACTTAACAAACGTTTAAAACATATTTTTAATAAGGAATTTTTGATGTAAGCAAAAAAATCTTGTTTGAAGGATGATAAGGAACTATCTTATCCTTTGTACTTTTATATAACTACTGACACAAATGTTAATGAATTATTATGTGAAAGTTTTGAAAATCGAATTTTATGTGCAATTTATGGTGTGTTACTGTTACACTGAAGCATTTTGTTTACGTAACTGTTTAGGTGGAATTAGTATTTTGCGATTGTTGTTCAACAATTGGAATGGTATTTATTTTAGAGCTATGTTCTGAGGAATGCATATTACAGCAAACCCTGTGGTGAGGTTTGTAGCGAATTTATTTCAGGTAAAAATATTAATTTTAAGCATTTTAGAGACTGAGAAAATTTCAGTAGATTTTCAGAAAATCAGATTGTCTCAAATGAACAAGAAAGTTGTCATTAACAGAAGGGGGCAAAAAAGAGGAAGAAAAGGAAGAAGATAAGTCACAACCTAAATCTATACGGGAAAGGCGGCGACCAAGAGAAAAACGACGATCTACAGGAGTTTCTTTTTGGACTCAAGATGTAAGTAAAAGACAAACTACCATCAATCAGCTACTGCTGATTTATAGCCATAGTTTGTAGCAATATGGAATGCTTATAGTGCATTCTTAACCTGGAGAACCATTTAGAATAATAGAGTATTTCACTAACTTGTTCTGGAGAAAATGGTACTCGTTCATTCTGTTTCTCCATTGTGAAGCTTTCAGGAGCAAATTCAAAATCAAGTCTAAGTTATGCTGATAATGGTTAAAAAAAAATCTAGAATACTGTAATAACCTTAATGTAATAGGAATTAATCATAATCTTAAAAAAAATAAAAATAAAAAAAATTGAACAATTCTTTCCTATTGCATGCATACCAAAGCTGTAAGAATGAGGCTCATTATCTGGCATGTTACAAGTAGCTATGTACTTAAAGCTGAAAGAACTGTTGTCAAATTAGAAGGAATATCGCCAGTGTTTCAGCAGATTACCTTTCCCTTTTCTTTGTCATAGGAACAGCATATAATTTTGTAAAAGATTTTTCTGTGCAAATGCAAAATGCAAAGCTGTGTTTCCTCTGCTGGTACTGAAAGCAAGTGCTTGTTTGAGAATTTTCATTTTACATCCCAGATATGCTCTGTATATTTTGGATAGGTAGAATTCTACTACTCCTAGCTTTTGATATTAAAAATACAGAACACATTAAATTCTCAGAAAGCTTTCAACAGCTTAACTGTTTTCCTTATCCCTCCTCTTTCACCAGAGTGATGAAAATGATCAGGAACACCAGTCTGATTCAGAAGAAGGAACAAATAAGAAAGAAACTCAGGTAATTACAAAAAAAATGCTAACTTAATAACATATATCCTAATTGTAAAACTTTCAGTGCAGTTGGATTCAAATAAAGTAGTGTATATGATGAAGTCCTTATGAGTGCTTTCTTAGTCATAATTTGATTCTGTGTTTCAGTGCCATTTCCTTTGCAGATTTATAGTGAAAATCTTGTCTTCTAGTATACATATGAACTGCAGAATTTTATAACAATTTTAATATGTTAACAACAGGTAAAACTGTCTTTTTCTCTTCCATTCTGATTATGTAGAGTACGTTTCTGGGTACTAAACCCAGAAGGTCTCGGTGAAATTTCTGACATATAGGTCAGGGACATGTTGCAGCAAGTAACTGGAGTGAGTTTTCAGATTCTACCATGCAAATATCTTTGTTTCATCTGCTCTGTTATTTTCAGTGGAATGATGTCCTCTGACAAATACACAATAGAACCTTTTTAAATTAAAAAGTGGTGTTGATAATGTAATTAACATCTAATGTGAGAAAATGTTAATATGAGAAAGCTTAGAAAGTTAAAGAGCACAATGCACCTTATTTCTGTGTTGAAGAAAAAAGATTTCTGAACATCCTAATTCAGTATGGTTAGTTTTGTTAAAAAGTCAGTGGCAAACAGTATGGCTTTATTTGATGCAAAAAATCCTTATAAAATGATGCATGAGAGTGGGATAAAGTGGGCTTAAAAAGTAAGTAGCAACTTAAGCTATACTATAAAATGGTGTAGCAGAATGTATTTCTTTTGACCTAATGCCTGGAGTAACACACTAGGGAATCAGGGTCATTATTGAGTAATAAAACTCGAGTGATGTAAAAGCTTCCATTACATTTCCTTAACTGGTTTAGATGTTGATTCGTTCTGTTCCCTTTTGTTTTGCTCTATTTTTGATTCCACTGTCATGTTAACATAAATACTTAGTCCTGTTTCCTCTCCTCCCACCAGTAGCTGTTGTCAGATCTCTAATTATTAGATCTGTAGTTATTTCATATTCTATTCTCTAGAAACTTGTTCTGGTAGAATGCAGTCATTGTAATAGAATTAGACTTAGATAAAACTGCAGTGAAATAATGGTAAATCAGGCACAAAACAGCTTATCAGAGCTTTAAAACATTATGTAGATTTCAAGTAGTTTCCTCTCTTTGATGAACAGCTATTTAGAGTTTTTCAATTATAACCAAAGAACTAAATAACTAACTTTTTACGGTACAGTATTTTGCTGCCTCTAGAAAAAAAGAAGTGGAATAGACTTCAAGCATTCTAATGGCAATCTGTTCCCAATTCTATGACAAAAAAAAATGTATTTTTTGATTCTACATCAATTCCACTTTTCTTTTTGCAGTCGCTAAATCCACTTACAATTGACACAAATCTTGCATGTTTTATTGTAGAAAATGCGTGATTATTTGGCTATAAATCCTTTTCATTTTTGAGAGAAGGAAAGAGATGGAATAAATTAGAATTATAAATGGAGGCTAACATTTAGAAAATATTTATGCTTTTTAAATTGTACTGAATATTTGATGCACTACTCAGAAAACAGAAGTCTTTGGAAAGACTGAAATTCTCTGTTACTCCCTTATGTGGTGCTGCTGTTGGTTTTTTTACTTGTTGAAGCTACAAGCCAGAAGTAGAAGATGGCAACTATAAACTTTGAAGAGCTTTGGCGGTAACTCAGGAATTTCAAGGAGGTCAAAAACAAGCCTTGCACATGCTACAACAAAAACTAAAGGGCCTTAGACAAAATAATTTCTAGCCTGAAATCTTTAAGGAACTTGACAAATGCTTATGCTTTTCATTTCTGAGGTCTTTGAAAGAACTGTCTTACAAGATTTCAGTTTGTGCTTTCTTGTTCCCTATACAGAACTACCTTTTGACATTTTAGTTGATCATTAAAGGAGAACAAAAAGGAGAACTATTAAAATGAAGTCAGATTTTGCTAGCACTATGACAGTTGGAGGCTGCTGTAATGAAATTTTGTTTAGGCTAAGAGATGAAAAATTCTTTGCAAAACAAATGACATGTTACTTACAGGAAATTGTTGTTCCTCTAAGAAGGATAATCTTACGTTGTAGGAAGGCAGTTCAAATATAAGCAAGTCTGCAGATCATTTTGGCAGCTGAGGGATTTTATATAACAAACTGTTCCAGTGAAGCCTCTTTTTCAGTTACATTTTTGATTTTATAGTCCAACACTCATCTCATGGATTTCATTCTGAAATTGAGACTGTGAAAAAATAACTTGTTTTTGTAGACAGATACGTTTTACCAGTGTAGCATTCTTGGGAAATGGAGAACGTTACTTGCACCAACTTGTTCTAACTTTTGGTTTCTAGGAACAGTTATGTGTGAACTCTGGGGACAGAAAGAGATAGGAATTAGGAACCATGCTGTTGGTAGCCAGTGTGCCAGAAATAGGTATAGACCTTTTACGTGTGGGTAAATCTGGCCTGAATTTAGTGAATAGGGAACAACAGAAAGTAAAGGATTGCTCAGTCTTAACCAATGTAGGCATTTGTTATGTCACTGAAGAAGAACTATTTTTGAAAAGCACAACAAATTTCCAGGAAGGTGAAAAAACAATTTTACCAGAACATAGTTCAGTAATAAATTTCCATAAAGCACAGCTTTGAACGTACATACCAAAGTGATCTGTGGAACAGCTCACATTATTGTCAAACATGCCTGAACAGCTCTCTTTCTTGGCTGGCTGAAGGGGAAGATGTGTTTAGATAACTGATTTAAGTTCTGTTGATGTAGTCTTCAGGAATTAGTATGATCTCTTCCTTTTTGATAATTAGATTTTACTTTGAGTTGAACTTCATCTGTGGATTAAGATTCGCAAGATTTCTTTGCTTTTTGAAGTTATTTGGGCTAGCTATTTGTCCTGAAGCAAAAATAGCTCAAATATGAATATTGAAATCTGATTTATTATTAGTGGAATGCTGACCAGACAGTCAAAAAGACTTAAGGTATAACAGAGTTGCCAAGTCTTGTGATGATGTGGAAAGTGGTGTTTGCTGTGCTTTTTAAAATTTTATTCCCCTTATTGCTGCTTTTTTCTCAGTGAGCCACCTTGCCATTCCTTTCCATTCTAGCCATCTTTTGTTCATGGAAGTATGTCTTCTGTTACTGGAAATGGTGCCCCCGTGGCACAGTAAGAGATAATGAATGAAAAAGAAGCCAGTAACTTCTAGGATATGAGGAAATTTGGAGTGGAATTCAAGCACATGAAATCAAGGGTATTTGACAGTTAAGCTTTTTGTGGTATGAATATTTGCAGGGGAAAGAATATGGAATATGTGTGATGAAGGAGAAATAGCTTGTACTTGGGCAGGAGATGAGAATGGGAACATGATCTGTTAGAGAAATGATCTGCTTAGAAGTGGGCAAAAGACAGATATCAATTGACAGTGATACAAATTGTATAACTTCTGTTATCAGTTTGTCCTGTTTTCATTAGCATTGAAGCTTGGAGTGCACTTGAACTACACTCAGAAAGATACCTATAGAAGTGTGGGGGCAGCATAACAAAAAAACACATTAAAACAGCAAAACTAAAATCTACCCTGAGATGATGTATTTAAAAATAATTACAAATTTAAATAGTCACTACAACAGTGGTTAGTTTATAATTAAATTAACTTAAATTTTATTTAATATGGGATCAGATATGTGACTTCTGAAGGTTGAAAGATAGCAATATTAGAATAATGAATGTCATTAGCTCTGCTGCGGGAATAAACATGAGAAACTGGCATTACTAGCACTGGTTATACATTGTACTCAGACCTTGTTTCTTAGTTTCATGGCTGTGGCAGTTTTATACAAGTACTGATTCACCCAGTGTAGACAATTCGTAAAATTAATATTTTATTTCCATTACTAGAAATTATCCTAACCTCACCAAAATGTGACATATGTCTGGAAGCCCAGTGTACATTTTCAAATACGGTGTGTTTGAGGGGAAGGACCCTCTTATGGTCTGTATAAACTGATAGCCTACGGTTAGTGTCAAGTCAGCTGGTGTAGATGAGGATACATACACACTTTCATTTTTCCTTACTCCTTGGGTGCTGCTTTATGTAACTTCAGCTGTCACAGTCTGCTCAGTTCTGTGAATGTGTTAAGAGCACCCATCTCATGTAATTTGGATGTGCAGAGATATATAGCAGCGGTGGTCTCATTTGTCTTCAAACCAACTTTATGCAAAATCCATAGACTTAGAGTTCCAATTAAAAGAACAAAAAAAGTAAAAAAATTAAACTGTGAAAAATTGTGAATGAACTAAGAGAAATCAAAGGGGGAAAAAAAAAAAAAAAGATAAAACACCACTCCTCAAAAAAACATATTTTGTGACAAGTGAGGGAAAGAACAGGCATGTGCTTGAGAAACGTGCTCCTCTCCTCATGAGCTCTGGGGGCTGGATGCTGCTTGAAGCCCAGCAGCAGGGCTTCACAGCTTTCAGGAAATGCAAACTGCTGACGTACACTTTCCTGATGGTCACGGAGTCCTGGCCCTGCTGCTCAGTTTCCAGATCTCAGCCGGGAGAATGGGAACGGGCTGGGTCGTTGCTTCCCTGTCTCCAGGACTGTCTTATGTCACTAGCTTCTGTGGTCTTCCTCTGCAGAGCTGGAAAGTTCTGTTTGCAAAATGTTCCGTGTATGACTTAATAACTTGCCTTTCCATTTGGGAAGCTGTACAGCAGCAGGTTAATGGAGATCCATGAGGCTTTCACATTCCCATGACATCATGGGGAGCCCACTAGAAGCAAGGAAAAACAGCTTTTAGAACCCTCTTTGTTAAGAAATAATGCAGGAGTGGTGTCATCACATTAGCTAAAGGGTAAAAGGCTTAGTGTTTTTGTTCGTATGGTGTCCCTTCAAGGTAAAAAGAGAAAACATAAAGTATTTGTGGACAAAGGATCCTCTGTTTTGTTAAGGTGAGAAGGAAGGAGTAAGCAGTGGGAAAAAGGTTTCTGTAGGTCATCAATTATGGAGTGATATTCGGTAATCTCATATGGATCTTAATCTTTAGATATGCAACATATGATTCATACTTAGGTGGAAGTTAAAAATGTTGTGGCCAGTAGCTTAAAAACTAACCAGGCATAGCTATGTGACACCTAACTGCAATGTTTTCTACAAAAATATCCTAAGTTTTCAGAATTATTCATGCCCTTACAGAAAATAACAATATTTTGATAGGAGTTGTTTGTCTGTTGCACATACTTTTGATAAACCATGTGTAGTAAATCCACTTCAAGGTGTCAAAGGGGAAATTGAGTGTGTTATGGAGAATGTGACTATTTTCCTCAATGTAGGATAAAAAAAAAAAAACAAAACCTCCACTCTACTACCCCCAAAAAACAAGCACAGGAGAAAGCTCCAGCCACTGCCAGGTGAACATCATTGGAGGATATCCAGGGGAATATGCGGTGGAGTTTCTTGAGTGAAATGTCTTCACTCAAGATTATTATAAAGATCAGAATAAATGATGAATATGTATTGACCACCCAGAGGGGAAAAAGGCTTATATGAGTGATGTAATGCTTCGAGGACACTCCCTCAGTCTTAAGTCATCACTTTTAATTAAATTTCACTCATCAAGTAAAGTGAATATACTATCTGCCTGTGGATGCACCTGTAATAAATTAATTAATTAATATAAAAAATGAAATTACATAATTTAGATCTAGGCTAGTAAGTGCTTCCTTATGTAGTTGGTATAGCAGCTAGTTTTCCATTGACGTATGTTGACGCAATGATCTTGTAGCTTATTTTACATTATTATTGTAAGCTGAAGTCATTATTATGTTGACCTTTCAAAAACATTATTGCTACTGTTACAGAAGAAGAAGAGGAATAGGGAATTCAGAGAACAGGGTCCCCCAGCTGGGGGTCAAGTTGCAGAATGCACCAACTGCTGAACTGTTTGTTACATTAAGGACAGTCCAAAATTTTAAAGTGTAATGCTAATGTCCTTGTAAACCACATTTTGGCAAACCCATTTCTAGCACATGCTTCTCTTCTGTTCCAGACAACAACATTGCAACTTGACAATACTACTGTGCGCTGTAACATAATTGTTGAGTTATGCTTGTTTACAGATTGTTATATATTTTATTTAAATAAATCACTAATTTGATCTATTCTTTTTCTCTCTTTTTACCCTTCCCAACCTCAGAGCGATAGCCTTTCAAGGTATGTGTGATTTAAGTAAATTAATTTAAATTTTTTACACTTTTCAGTCAAATATTCTCATTTAAACTTGTTTATGTACAAATTCAGCTTTACCTCAGTATTGAGTTGGGTTGAACTTCAAATGGCATTAGTGGCACTTAAAATTTACATTTAAAGTAGTACTGCAATTAAAGTAATCCTTGCCAGAAGTTGGACTCAGTCGTCCCTGTGGGTCCCTTCCTCAGTATTCTATGATACATTTTTAAGAATAGGTCTTCAAAAATAAAGAAGTAAAATATCTAAACCAGCATAAAATCCTTTAAAACTTTTAAATATTTACTTGAATTAAATATTTTAATTTAATTTTTAAAATTTCTCAGCATAAAAGGTAGGTATTTACTTGGCATGGTGGGCAGTTTTAAAACATTTTCACTCAGAGAATCTTGAAGTATACTGAAGAATATGGAGGGAATGTCAAAGTTTAATTTGCATTAAATTAGTATGCAGCAGCTTACCTAAAATATGTTATTGCAAGTGGTTGTGTTCAGTTGGGTAATGGTGCACTCGCAATGTCTGATACAGTGAGTAGTCTCAGTTTGAGTACAAAAGCAAAGAAAAATAAGAACTTTTCTTTTACAGATATGATACAGGATCACTCAGCGTGTCTTCCGGTGATCGTTATGATTCAGCACAGGGGCGATCTGGGTCACAAAGTTACCTTGAAGATCGAAAACCTTACTGCAGTAGACTAGAAAAAGAAGATAGCACTGATTTTAAGAAGGTATCTGGTCCAGTGATTTTGGTGTGAAAGTAATGTTTGATTAATGTTTTTCATATTTTTTTCATAAATTGGAAATAATCTCACGTTATTTCACAAATGCTGCTTAGAGCAACTCAGTTTAATGGAGGAGCAGAGGAACCATTGCAGTGGGGGAATACATACATTACAGAACAGTTTATGGCTTTTGCACTGAAAAAAAGTTCTAAGGAGTTCGAAGTGCAAAAGTTCAAATGCAACGGAGAAAACCTAAGGAGCCAAAATGTGTATTTTTATGACAAATGCTATCAGATTGTTTTTGTAGTTGTTTGTATTATTAAAACTGCTTTATACGTGCATGAAATCCTATATTTGATCTTAGGTAGCTTATAAACATATAGTACAGAAATTTATTTAGATCTTGTTTCAAAATAGAGGAGGAGTTTGTTAATAAAAAAAAGGTTTACCATAGTGTCTAATCTGTGATATATAGAAGGTAAGTTGTATGCTCCCTGTGCAAAGTTGCTTTTCTCTATAAATGTCTGGTAGCAGTTCTTTATAGTTGCTAATTCTAAATATTTTTAAACTCTGTAACTGATCTTTACTTCTCAGACTATTAATGTATTTCTTCATTTTACATGCAGCTCAGACACAGGTTTTAAAATGTTCAGCTAATGTCACGATTCTTATTAAATAAATATTTTTTCTTAGCTTTATGAACAGATTCTAGCTGAAAACGAAAAGCTGAAAGCACAGTTACATGATACCAACATGGAACTTACAGATCTTAAACTACAGTTGGAGAAGACCACTCAGGTTTGTATAAAACAAAAGGCCCGTACTTTGCTGACAAGTAGATAGCAAATTAGAAGCACCCCAGTATATGGGTTGCTATTTACTAGGCATCAGCTTTGTTTCTTATTCAAAGATGGGAGTGAAGAAGAGTATCTCTCTGTTTCTAAAGAAAAAAGAGCACAGGATTCTGGTCCTCAGCTGTGAACAAAATGTGTGAGACCATCTCCTGCTTATTTAAGTACTGGTGGTTCTTGCCAACATGTATGTGGAACTTCTTTGCAGGGTAGGGATAAACGCTTTCTACACTGTTAAGCCTATTTTCAAACTGTCAGTCTGATTTGATTAATTAATTCATAAACCTGCTGGCAGATTGGCATAACCTGCCAGTTCTTCCTGACTGGTTAGATAGCCTTATCTTAGAACTGAAGAGCAAATAGTGCACTTCACTTACAGGTAACTGCTCTCAGATAACAGTGCTGCATACAGTAATATTATATATGTACACAAAAGTGAAATTCTTCTTAAATTGCTGTAGAAAGAATGTTCCCCTTTCTCAGATCACATTTGCCACAATTTACCTGTGTATGTACTTCACTGTCTTCCATATGCAACCTGTAAATATCAGTACAGTGCATTTAAAAAGATATTTGTTTTGTAAAGCTTTTAGATAGATATACTATATTGCTCCTATTTGCCAAAGGCTACGTAAGATTAAATTACTTAGGGATGGTCACAGAGGAAGTCCGTGATAACTCCAGCTCATTCTTTTTTATTTCAGTGTTACTTCCCCGAACATATTTTAAAGTGCTTTTGAAGACATATTTTGGACAGTATACAGTAGTAGTTGCCCTTAGCTGAAATGCCTTTTGTATTACTTTTCTTCAGTTTTACATTGTTTGAGGACAAGTACCAATGTCTCTATTAATTCTGTGTTTCAGAGACAAGAAAGATTTGCTGACAGATCACTCTTGGAAATGGAGAAAAGGGTGAGTTTCTGCCAAATACCTATTGAGTAGTCCAATACAGGCTTTGTTTTAGTTTGTTTTGCAACCCCTGGCTTCGATGTATTTTAGTGGGATAGCCTTTCTTACAACTTTCATTTTTTAGAAGATTTGGGGATTTTAGGTGTCAAAGTGGCAATGAATGTGAGATACTGTGAGATGGAATTACTCTTAAGAAATGCCTTCAGGTTGTCTGTTGGTTAGTGATAACCAAGTTCTAAACCTCACTGCCCTCCAGGATTCTGCTGCTTGTTCCATCTCATCCAAAACAATGTTGGCTCTCCAGAGAGTTAAGCAGATTCAGAACGTCTCATCTTTTAATGCATTTCCAACGTTCAGAGACTTTAATTTCCTCAGAGCTTTCCGGAGGCATGTGTGTCGTGTTACCAATTATTATTGGTAATGAAGTAGCTGTTTCTACCCCACAGACATCAGACCTCAAACCTGCTAATGATGTAAAATTAAGCATAGTCTGTCTCTTTCCTTGTACTGTAACTTTTCCAGAGGGAAAATGACACTGTATTGGGGCGGAGTGGAGGCAAATGAATGAGCAGCGTGGGAAAAAGGGCATTAGGGTGAGAGACAGCCCTAAATTGACAGGGAAAGGAGATGTGTAATAAATCCACATGTGAGATAGACTGCAGGAATTATTTCAGAAGTTGTGCCCATGATAATTTTAAGCTGTAGTTTCATGTTAGCTTAAAGCCCATCCCAAGTTTTGCAGAAACTTAAAGAAAACTCAGTTTCTTCTGTTGTGGTCCTGGCTTCTTTTATGTCCCTGGTTACATGTACCTTTCTCCTCCCCTAACCCTGGAGTGACGCATTGGATACTTCAGTGGGAAGAAAACTAAATGGAATTTGACAGTAATATGTGATATGGTATATATTTATTTATCCCTAGTAAACTTCACATTTATTAGCCTTATATGTTTATTTTCCAGTATTTGTGGTTTAGAAAACACATTTCAGTTCTGCAAACCTATCTGGTAAATAAACAAACCTTTGCTTGATTTTACAAGAGGACATGGAGATGCAGAAATGCTCTCAGGCACTTCCTGAAGTTCTATTATTTTTATCTTAATAATCTCGCCAGATAATTGCAGTGGCCTTTTAGTGCCTATTTCTTCTTGTTTTTGTGACATCCTGCTGTAGGCAGTGATTTCATCAGCAGAAAAGTTTCATTAGCAACTTTAATTGGTTTCTTGCTTGCTATCATGGCCACACAAGTGGACATTTAATTATTTCATAGATTTAGCTGTATGCATTACTATACAGGTTTTATACTGCAGAATATTCTGTAGTGTACATCTTGACATTATTTCAGTTCTAAATTACTGTGCTACTTTTTCTCCAAAATAGGCCGTTGCATCAATTGGCTATCATTAGGAATTCTTGCACCTTTTTCTTGTAAAGACACTTATTACAATAGCAGAAATGTCTTTCTGAAATGTTATTCATTCTGAAGTTATTAATACCGAAGCTAGCAGGTAAAAAGATAAAATAGTGACGATGCTGCCTGGCTGAAACATGGTTTACACAAATTTTAAGATATGTTCCTTGTATTCTTATTATTTTTAATTTACCTCTTTTCAGACAAGAATTTAAAATGGGAATTTAATTGTGGGTATATTTTCCTTGTTAGAATCTGGAGCTGGTTTCACTTTGAAAGTGACTGAAGTGAGATTCTCAGCTGCTACTTACCAGTAGCTGATCTCTAGAAATAAGCTGACTAAATTCAGTTCAGATGGTGGGTCTTTAAGAATAATTGTAAAAACATCTATCTATGTGTGAAGTAACCACATAAATGTAAAAGGTAAAAACAAACTATAGAGCTTTTCTACATACACTTTTCCAAGTATAAGACTACAGTAAAATGAAATACCAAATTAAAGATGTTCATATAAGTACACAGAGAAAAAGGGAGGACAAAAATAAAAATAATTAAAAAAAAAAAATGAAGACATCTTTGAACTATGATATCTTTCAGTTGAAGCATACCTGTTCAGTAAGGAAGATAGGAACATTTATTAAACCTAGAATTTCACTGTGACAAAATTTAGAAAATACAGATTTTTAATTTTATTTGAACTTAGCCTTTATTGGTTTCCATGATGTGATTTGATGATGCTTTGTCAGCACTTTTAATTTGAGGACTAGAAATAAGTACATAGGCAAAAATACAGTTTTTGTCACTCTGAAAACTATGTTAAAAGCTCTTTGCAGAATTTCATGACATGGTCATATGCAACTCACACTGCAAGATTTCAGTATGGATCTGAATTGGAGATATGTTTAACCCATTTCTCCTAAATCTGGAATTCATCACCTGGGAATTTGTTTTGGGGAGAGCTTATTTTTTTTATATTACTGAATAAACAAATATCTGGGTTTACTTAATTTTAAAACTCTGGGGTCAGTTTTTCACCTGCGTATATCCATGTTCCTCAGTCTCACTGCACCAAGACTGTGGTTTCTGGTTGCTTCAAAACATACAAATGAGCTGTTGTCTTTTATAAAATGAGAAACTGGCTTGAGCTTTTTTTTCATATTGAGAACTACAAATGCTCTTGGTGTACATTAAAGAAATGGTGACGTATATCACAAGATTTTACACTGTATAGGCATTTGAAAGCCTTAATCTTTGAGTCCAGGGACTAACCAGATAATACTGGCAAATTTTCCTACTGAAACTCTGATGTGTTCTTTTGTTGGCATTTCTTTAGCCACTTCCTAGCAGAGTAAAAAGGAAAAACAGGAAACATAGCTTCATCTAATTAGAACTATATATTTTTGCAACAAATCTTATATCTAGGCCAGTCCATTTAAATGTTTCCTTTGTATTATGTGAAGTATGCAAAGTTGATGAAATAAGGATTTTACTTAACTGTTTTTTATTGCTAATAGTTATTCTTAAACAACCTCAACACGTTAGGTAAGCAAATACATCAAAAGGACGAATGGTTTTTAGTCCTACAAAAACAGTAGGTAACTAATAATGTTCTAAGTCATGTAAGATGGTGTGGGTTTTTTGTTAGTCACTTGCTTACTGCAGTTAACTCACTGGTACTTACTATGCCATTACTATCAGTTCTTATCCTTATAGGAAAATTAGTAACTTGAAGTAGTTAAGTACAGTAAGTACTAACAACTGCAGTAATCTGTTACTTTGGTAAACTTTTAAAGTTGTATTCTAAAATGGGAAAATGTTGGGGAATAACTGCACTATGATTAAACTAAATTAAATGATTTGTATCTGAAAGGTGACCGGCAAGAGTCAGTATCTACTGGGCGGTATGATCTAACCAAAGTTTTACACACCTCAGTCAATGCTGCTTGCTGTTTGCATAACACCATTGTATGCAGATGCATATGTACACTTTGCAATAATCTGTTGCTTTTGCCTTTCACACTTTGGAAAGATCTGAATGTAGAATAGTGAATAACCGCAGCTGCTTTTACATGAGACACACCGCATTGTCTGACACAGGAAAGCAAGCAAGCAAGCTATAAACCCCTGAAGTCTACTGCATTAGCTGTTGATCTGTCAGATGCGTTGAAAACGAGGTTTAAACAAAACAATATCAACTAGAAATATGGTAGTGTGTCTGCACTGCAGACTGCAGCATAGTATAGAAAACCCTAAGCTAACTTTCAAGTAGCTTGGGTACTCCGATCAGTGATATCAAAACAACCTGAAGTTCTTGACAAAGGCTAATTCCTCCTGCTTCTCAGGTAAAAAGGAAAAAAAATAAAAAATAAATAAATCCTACCAACTATACTATACTAGAAACGCAGAAAATATTCAGGAAACATTTACTCAGGAAGCAGGTAGTCTTACGTGGCTAGATTTCTTGGTACTCAGCTGAACTCACATAACGTAAGTTTGGGTTGCATCTACACTACGTTGCAGTTTATAGTGTGGACAGATCCCACTGAGCTGAGGCAGATTTTTCAGCTACGTTTGCTTGTCTATGAAAGCTTATGCTTTTGTGCTTGTTTCTTTTAATATTCTTTTTTGTTTCTGATCATTTTCTGCATTTCTTGTATATTAAGCTTTTATGGAAACCCAGCTTATGAAAAATAATTCCAAACGGTGCTTACAAACTGTCTAAGTTTTTGTAAAGGAAGGGGTATATTACAAAATAGGACTTGATGTAAATTTTTATATCTCTTCCTCCTAAGTTATTGAAATTCAATATTGAAATATTTTCTATATATCACTGCCATCACAAGTTTCCTGTCTACACTATGCTTCTGGTTGTATGATCTTTGAAACTTGAAGTATTTCACAGTTTTCACAATATTTACAATCATTAATTAAAAAAGAATGTTATTGCTCAGTATTAACAGACATTTTGTGATTTAGGAAAGAAGAGCTCTAGAAAGAAGGATATCTGAAATGGAAGAGGAACTGAAAGTAAGTATCGTTAAACTTGTTAACACATTGTATGATTATGTCATTGGCATTAAACAACACTTAGTCTAGCAATATTACTGCTCTCTATAATTTCATTAGAAAATAAACTATACCCACATCTCAAAGTCATTTGTTTCATTTAGTTTGTAGTGAAGCTGTTTTCCTGGCATAAGCAGTCATACATGTACGACTTACTTTCTAGGAAGGTGCTGAGGCTTACAGTTCTATAACATATTGGCTGACAAGAAGCATTCAGAGATGTTTGCAGTGAAACATGTTTTGATATAATCAAGACAGAATTGCCATCTATGTTTTTGATACAAAACTCTCATATTTTAATAATTTAAAAACAATGTTATTGTATAATTCCATAGATTAAGCATAGATAATTCCATAGGTAAAGTATTAAATGTTGCTTTGCTCAAAAAACTTTATCTCATTAATTTATGTATTAGGCAGCACGTTATCAATATCAAAAGAAAAACTTCCATTTGTATAGAATGAGTAATGATTTTTTAGTTAACAAAAAGCAGCAGATTTTAGATTTCAGATGTTGACAGCTAAGTCCCATTTACCACATACATCGAATAATAAAAGTTGTGGTATGATTTTTCTCATTCCCTGGTTTATCAACATTAAGTTCTTTGATATAATTAAGAAGACAGAGAAATCCTGCAGGTTCACTTTGGATATAATATTGTACAGACGCAACCAAACTGATAAAATTAAACTGTAACTAGACAACCAGTGGACCATGATGAAATAGAAAACATTTTTGTACCCCATAATTTTAAAGCAGTACCACTGTTTTGACATCTGATAGCTGTCAGTGATTAATAAGTTTCCTTTAAAGCTCATTTTTGAGCTCCCTCTGGTGCTTGAAAACTGCATTAACTTCCAAATCCTTTTCATTAAAATACTTGCAGTAAGGTTTGTTGATACAGTTGAGACTGACCAGCAGCAGTAAACAGAAGGCAACCACAATGTCTGTAGCTCCCTTGGATTCAAGCCAAGGTAGTTTCCTGTAAGGAGGGGAACACAGTGTTCCTTGAGGGGAGAGGTCTTTAGAAGTGAAATATGTAGAAAGCTAATTGTGGCATAGGAAAATAATTATTTCTAAAAGTGGAAGACAGGATATGAGTTTCTGTCACCAACCTGTAAATTTCTGTTAGGGATGGTTGGCCTTTTTCAAAAGCTTACATCTTGCCTTTGTCAAAAGCTTACTTTCAATATGCAATATGTGAAGGTTTTGAATTAAAGATTAATACTCTTCCTGACATTTGCTGCACTCTCATGCACAAGTATATGTTAAACGTATCATTATTTACTGACTTTTGAATAGGAGATTTAGTTTGTGCAATTGGGATGTTAAGTAAAGAATTCCAGGAATAACTCTCATTGTTAATGTATTCTGAACTGTTTTGGAAAGCTGTGGCTAATCACTGCTGGTTCTTAGATTGCTTTTCAGGAATGTGCCACTTGCTTGATACTTTATTTTCAAAACAATTTATCTACTTTAAACAAGACTGTCTCTTCTAAGTTTTCTTTCAATTCCGTTCATCTCTAGTTCTTTTCAACATAATATATGTGTTGGTTTGTTGTTGTTTTTTTTTTTTTCCATTTTCACTCCTATTTCTTTGATTCCTGCAGAACCTGCAACAAATAAAGCAGATTCAGTCTTTGAAACACATAAATGAGCGACTGGTGACTGAGAATAGGGCCTTGACCCGTGTGATTGCCAAACTGTCAGGGTCCTGTAGGCAACTGCGTTCTGTGGACTTGTAATTCCTTCCTTCTTTGTGTAGCCAGGCAGGTGTTGACAATAAGTTTGTGCTTGAGCAGAGTTTTACTATTAACACTTGTGTGTTCAAAACTGACTTACTGCTCGGTTATGGAAGTGTGGCTAAAGCATGGTGTCTAGTGTATCGAATAGAGATGTCATGGATATGTTGTTATGGTGTGGTATTGCCAATACTAGCACTGAAGCTTGTCGTTTTTCACTTGAAGCTAAGTTGGCAAGGATTTTGAGAGACCTTTCACATGTTAAAACCCTGGCAACAATTTGAAAGGAGTTGAGTTCACACTAGGATAAACCGAAGTCACTCCCCTGTTTTGATGTTTGAGTAAATGCTCAAATTGATAGATTTGTCTTTGGTTTTCCAATAAATTGAAATTAAGAAGTGACCTTTTCTTATTGCAGTAAAATTAAAATGCATAGAACTGATACAAATCTGGTCAGAACTAAAGAAAGTTTGAGAAACGGTTGCAGTACTGTGCATTTCTGAACAGTTGCATTAACAACTTAGTTTCTTAAATTTGTCTGATGTAGTGTTTAGAGGGGACCAAAGGTGTCGTCTGTTAGAACATATCAGACTTTCAAGTCAGTTGATATTTTCTATACTAACTTGCTGTGAAGTTCTGGACAATCCGTATTTTTATCCAGACTAAGCTTAAAATACCCAATTTTAGCACTAAGTCAAAGGTTACTGAGTTATGTTGCTGTGTATGTAGGCATTCCAGTCGTGGACCAAAATCTTATCATGCAAGGACGACACAAACACAGACACAAAAATACCCTGCCTAGACTGACAGACTGACCAAATCTATTGGCCTTTCTTCCGCCTCTTACATAACAACTACATGGGGTGGACGTTTCGGTGAGCTTCAGTGAGATCTGTAGATGAAAATAAAATATTTTTTTATTCTGCACAGTGGCTCATGCTAACCTGCTTCCCTTTGCTTACCCCCCTTCTCTCTTAGAAGCAAGGAGATGAGCATACACTTTTTTTCATTCTGCTCAGAGTCAGATCTCAGGTTTTCCCCACTAAGAGGTATGAAATAAATAGCAAGTTTATCCTTTGGCTTTATGTCTTCCTGAAGTTCACCTAACAATAGGATGCAGATAGAAAGGTTGTTCTTGGTCCAGGCCCTGCATTCCCGAGCGTTCCCTTGTGTTAACCCTTGCTGAGTGAATCAAGTCCGCTCAATGACCTGGCTGAAAAGAAATCCCTTTATCAGTTTTATGACTTGATCCATCTCACCCCAGCGTGGCTGTGTTGCTCAAGCTAACACACAGAAAGCAGCAGGAGCATATTGCTGCAGGAGAAGGGAGAGCTGTTCCTTTGGGTCAGCTTGTCTTACAGCAGCTTCAGCTAAGCATGGGTTTCCAACACAACCGAGCTTAACCTAGTGACTGCTGTCCACAGCCACACGTCCATACCATCTTCTTTTTTTTCGTACTGGCATTCCTTTAACTATGTTAAGCCATTTCAGGATGTTAAACTATTTGGCATTCCTTTTTGTAGGGGAATTTTTCAAAGGCAGATCATTGTGGAGCTTGAGGATCTGGGCTAGCAAAAGACAAGCAATGGAAATACAGCAGCGAGGCTTGACATTACAATTGTAGCTTAACCACAGCAGTGTGCCTGATTAATCTGAACAGGTACCTTAACAGCTCGTGAGCTTTCTCTAATATTAATTTACAAAGCTGTTTTATAGGTACAGACTTAAATCCTCCAGCAAACACAGTCATTACTACTGAGTTGGCTCCATAGATCAGGTGATTATTGAAAAATTATTTGATCAGCTACAGTACTGCGAAGTTAGTATCTAGTTATATAATAAAGATAGGCAAAAGTAATATAATAATTAGTATTATAAAGTAGTATTATAATTAAAAAATATAATTATTTTGAGTATTATTATGTATAATACTTATAAGTAATATAATACAATACAGATAGTGCACTTGTAATCTTATTCAAGAATCTCATCAAGGCAAGCTACTCAATTTAGTGAAAAGCAAATTTGAATTACAAAGTATGTAATTGTAATTTTAGTGAATTTCATGAAAAGCTTTTTCTTCTGCCTCTGCATATGAAAGGCATGTGGTACAACCTCACAAGAAGTCTGAGTACCATAGGAATGCACTGCTCCAAGAAAATTGCATAATGTCTTTGGCTGGGCTTAGTATGTGGATTTATATGTCAGGATTAGTATAGATGGGAAGTATAAGTATTTTATGTTACTTGAACTTATACTTTCTGATAAGTCTCCTATTACTTACAAATCCTTTTGTCTCCTGCCAGACTTCCCCTATTCTTTAGCAGACTCATAACAAAGGAGAAAATATTTTCTTAATATTTATTCTACCTATCAGTTTAATCAGGATTAAAATCTACAGAGATTTGCAGGCATGTAATGGTACTGGATTATGTTAAAGCTCTAAATTTGAACAGTGTTTTTTTTTTGTTAAAATCATTTACCAGAAAATATATCAATTTCTGTGTCTGCCTGTTTGTATTACTTAATATTGACTGTAGCTCCCTAGTCACTAAGCTGAAAGAGGACTGTGAAATAACTGGAGTTGCTTTGAGATTTCACTGGAAGGCATACAAGGTGACGCTTGTAGAAATACACAATTAACAAGAACAAAGTCAGACTCCTTTGCTTTCTTGTGCATAGCTAGATGAATGCTTTGTGGTTCCACCCAGGATCTTTGGTATGAAGTCTGTAACAGAATGAAAAGTAGGAAAGAAAGGTGTTGGTTGCTTTTACCAAACAAACGGTTATTTCATTGTTTGCATATACACATCAGAACAACCGTAGGCTTATCCTAATATTACAGGTGCATGCACAAATGCATGGCACACCTGCCTGTTACCTGCATATGACCAATAGCATACGTATCTCAACCCACAGTATGGTGGTTAGACGGAGTCTCCAGTTTTTGCCCTCCTTTTCCTAATAGACCCTCTCCACTGTCAAGATAAGACACTGACCTGAGATCACAAAATCAAGGCGTCAGAATGAAGAATGTGCAAATCATTTGATCCCTCTATATATTAGAATTGCCTTGGATAATAGAACAGCTTTTTGCTTTTTTCCTCCTGAAGGCACTATTTCACTGAGTCGATAGCAGCATTAATTTAACTGTCCAAACTCATAGAACACAAAATCATTTCCTCTTACTCTCAGGGTTTTTGCGTGTGTGTGTGATTTTTCACATTGCACTGTGAGTTTTTCAAAAAGTAAATTAATGTCTCTTCATAGCATATACGTGATAAGAAGTGGTGATAATGGGCTATTTAACAGTGTAGAAAGCACAGATAACGTTTGAAAAATGGCAAATGATTACTTGTGTTGCTCAAGTTCAAACATGTTGACGTGGTTTTTGAAAGTAATCAGTGTTTTACAGCACTTTATGTTCAAAGCACAGCTTTCTCTTGACTGTAATGGAAGCTGTAGAATTAAAGTGCTTTGATTCCTTGTGAAGAGCTCGGTTTAGGTGATTTGCCCTAAGCCACTCCAGTGAGTAGATAGAGTAGGAATCCAGGTTAGCAGAATTATTCTGTGGAGACCATCGTTTTTCCTCTTATGTTATCCTGTAATCTTCATTTCACATACTCTGGTATTTGCAGTTAAAGAAACTAGAGATCCTATAGCCTCAATTATCCCTAGTGCACCATCATGTTCCACTCTGTGAGGATCTGAGGAATCCTTTGGAGACGTGTAAAGGAAGCCTCTAGCGTAACACATGGTTAATTAACCCCACATTTTAAAACTTCACAGTTCCTTCTATTCCATAATAATGTCCTGAGTATCATGGAGTCAAAGGTGTAATTTTGTTTGGATAAAGCAAAAACAAAACTAGTGACAAGGAAATTTCATCATGAACAATTCTGTAGCCGTTGTTACATAGGTCATCAGTTGGACTTAGACCTCTTGTATGCTCTTGGACCTGCGGTTACTGAATAACCACACTGCAAGAATAGGCTGATAGCTCCTGTGTGAATGTGCTGCTCGAAACCATACACATAATGCATCTATGAGTTTTATAGGTGGTTTGTTATCAGTGTGTGAACACAGATACTGAGAATTTCTGAAATTACCTCTAGCTTCTCTGACAAGTTATGTTCTACCAGTACAAGCCTCTGTGCACTGACTTGTCCTCCTTTCCTGTCTGATCCTGTCCAACTCTCACCTCACTTGGCTTCTGCCTTCCAGCTTTTGTGCTTGTGTGTCACCCATCTCCTGTGGCAAACTTAACTTGCCATCTTCTAACTTGTGTGCCCGAGTATGCAGCCTGGTGTTTCAATATCTGATCTTGTGTGAGCCATGCTATTCAGGGATGTGATCTCAAATTATAGGATGTGCGCTTGAACACAAGTTTGGCAGTGATTGGAAGATAAAGGCAATGCGTTAATAAGCTGAATCACGCGGTATCTGATCAGGATGAAATCATCCAAGAGCACAGTGGTAGATTTAATTAGCCACAGCATGTTGTTTTGAAACCGTGCAAGTGCAGTATAGACAAGCCTCTTTAAATTGTCAGTAATTAACATTTTTTGTTCTGCACTGAAATCTGGAGCATTTAATTGCTTTCCTTATGCTACTGTAAATGCTTTTGTGGAGAGGCTGCTCATCTGCACCACTTGGTTTTAATGTATCTAGACCAAGCAAATGAAAATCCTAATCTAGAGCTCCTAACTGTATTGTGCTAAAAGGTGAGAAATTTCTGAACTGCTGATACAAAGGGGGACAGTAACTGCCAAAATACCTCAACTAAGTATTTTTGTCCCTAGTGCTTGTCTAGTCTTGTTGCTTTTACTTAGTGTATAATTGCAAATAACCATTGTGTTTCGTTTTTGATAGATGCTACCAGACCTGAAGGCAGACAACCAGAGGCTAAAAGATGAAAATGGGGCCTTGATCAGAGTTATAAGCAAACTTTCGAAATAAAGGGTTTACTACAGCAGCAAATAACGGTATTGCACATCACTAGTAACTCCAGTGGACCATAGTATGGCAGTCACTGGAAGTGTGGGAAGATCCCTTGGAGACTGTCATTTTCAGATATCCTGCCAAAACGCCCTCTTACCTGTGTGTTTTTTGTATCAAGATCATTGTTTCTGTTAAAATGCAGCTGCTGAGAAGATAAAATGACTGAGAAATCCTGTTTACAGCTACAGCATAATAAGGAAAGTGTTCAAGGCCAGATACGCCTCAGATATTTAACCAGTAAGCCTTAGTTGTACATAAACACTTTTACATCAACAAAAGCTTTCAGCTCTCACAGAAGACAGTTACTCAATAATGTTTTTGTTGTGCCACAATTCCCAGGTTTTTTTCTATACTCAGTTTTTCTTTAAATCTTAAGTTTGGATTTTTTTCCCTTCTAATTATTCATGTACCAGATTTTCTTGTACAGTGTTTTCACAGCTTTACCATTTGCAGAGACCACACACCCTTTTAAATTACATAACTGTGTAGCTACCTAGAGTTGTATTGTCCAACCACCTGGAACAGAGATGCTTGGTGGAACATTTGCTTTCACTGTTTGTGCAATATGCATTTATTTCCTATACAAAATGCTTTAAAAGTCAGTTGAAACTAGAATTATTTTAAGAGTCCTGTTTTCTGCCTTTATTGGTCACTTTAAAAAAAAAAAAAAGTTTGTAGTGAAAGATGTTAGATCCTGTAATCGTCACATTCATTTGAGCAGGTACTGAGTGATGCTGTATATATAAATGTGTACTGGTTTGATTTTTCAGACCACCACGTGGCATGCTTGAATATATTTCCCTATTGCAAATGTCTGTTAATGCAAATTAGGCTACTCCAGAATAGTGTGTTTAACAAAGTTCATTAATTTTTATGGTATAAAGAATTTAGACATTGTACATTGTATGGAGCCCTATCTTTACAAAAGGTCTAAACTATATAAAATACTTTATTATCTTTTCTTCCCATTTTTTTTTTCATTTGATAGTGTTCACCATAATAAAAATTGCATAAATATAACTGCTTCACTACATTTCACATACCTGTATTTATCTGAGTGCTGTCCAAAACTGTTGTGCTAGCCAAAGTAATGTTACTAAATCATTTGAAAAACATAACCCATTACACTCACATTAATGTTTATATGCACTGTTGTTGCCATGTGAGAAGGCATCTAATTTGATAACACCATCATGTCAGACCATTTTATACATTTCAGTGGCCTTTAAAAACAAAAAAAAAGTACTTAAGTGAAGATCGCTTTTGTTAGAAACAGCTTTTATATTTTCACTAAACCATTCAAAATACAACATCCTATTGGCACATAGTTTATTGCCTAAAACCACTGAACAGATCAGCCATTAAAACAAATTGTACATTGTAAAGCTTGTAGTAGCTATTGTATTATTGATTATATTGTATACTATATTAAATGTGAATTTGTACCCCTTCATTTAAAAAGGTCATTGTGTTCTACTGCCTACTTGGGGGGGAGGGTAGTTTTATGGGGGTGGGATATGTTTTGGTAAGGAAGACATGATGTCCTCTCTCTGTTGATTGGTTTTTTGAAGATGTAAGGTTATGCTCTTACTACCAAGCTCAGGATTCTTGATTTTAAAGGTACACAGATAGTTTGAGATATCTTATTGTAATTGATCTGTATGAGAGGTGGGTCTGAACCATAGGGAACTTCCATTGTCGTATGCTAACGTAAAATAAGCAAAGAATTGAACAGTTTGAATGGCTGCAACGTATTGAGTTCTGTTACAAGACAGTTAGGCATATTCTGGGTTATATTTGGTAAAGTTTGGGTGCCTGTGAATGATTAAATAAGTGTTTCTAATATTTTAGTGTTTTATATTTAGGTTATTTATTCTTTATATCTAAAAAATGAATGGCTACTGTGCTATATTGATTTTATTGGTAGTACTGAGCAGACCTTGTATCTGCATGAAACTAGTTGCAAAACCCACTATTTTGGAAAAAAAAATGTATTTTGACATATACAAATAAAATGAATACAAACTATTTTAAATGTGTGAAAGTTTTACTGAGAAGTCATTGAAATTTGTTATGAATTTAAACCATGTTATAAGTTTGCTATTTAAATTCTTCGGTGGGCATTTTTCATTCATTGCGCTACTTGGATGCCAAGTTCAAGTACGTTTCAAAGATTGTAATCGAATTGTGATTATTTGCACATCGTTGTACATGCACATCTGTAAATGCAACAGTAAAAATGCCATATTTATGCAATCTGTAACAACTTGGACAAATGTTTCTATGTTTTACATAAACCTGTATGTGTGCAGAATCTGAGAACCATTTTTTACGTAATACTATCTCAATCTCGCAAAGCAATTGCTAAACTTGTGTCACCATCATACTGTACTGACTGTGTTGCAAACCAAACACACCCCCAAAAAATCAAGCTACCACAGAAGCAAAATGGTAGCAGGGGACTACTTTATTATTTAGGCAATGGTTTGCGTATAAGAAACTGGCTGCTGACTGGCAAGCTTGCTTAAATAACTAATGGCTTAAATGGTAATTCCAAACAGCAGCTTACATTTTCAGGGGACTTGTCCCAGTGTGGGAAGGGATCTTTATGTGCCACAGTTTACACCAAGAACAGATGGCAGCATGTAAGTAGCTGGTGCTGAAGAGGAAGAGAAAATGGGAATGTACAGAACCACCCCCAGCTGGTAGCAAAGCTGTCACCCCGAGAGGAGGGGTTGAGCACACGTGGGGAAGCAGCGCTGGGTGCAGAGAGGATGGAAGGAGTGTGTCTGTAGGGCTGCAGGACTTACTGGGTCCAAATGCTAGCAGTTGCCTAGAATAAGAGGCTCTGGAGATGGAACTGTGTTTTTACCCACCGCATCTCCCTCATCGTGAACAATTTCCTCTGGACCTTCCCAGTTCCTACCATACACCACTTCAAGACTTATGCTAAATGTGTCTGAGAAGCTCTTTCTGTGTAGATTGGCGCATTTGTTCGTTGAGCACCAAATACAAAACATGAGAGTCTTGGTGTTACTCTCCCTGCTAAACTTTGTTTTGTGCTTAGATAAGCATTAAAACAATGGATATTTGTCTTCCCTCTTCAATAGTTGTAAGCCACTGTTTGTTTGGTGGTCTTGTCTTAGAGCAAGTGTTCTCTCCTTTCTAGAAAATGTAAATACATACAGGTGATCTTGTAGAAGAGAGAAAAATATGCTCCTGAGGAGCTGAAGATACCTGTGTCAGGAGATGTGCTTTGAGGGAGAAATTTTAATTATTCCCTTCATCTTTATCATACAGAAATGGGCTCCACGTGAGATGACTTGTATCTCTGCTGTCGGACTTAACAGTGAGGTTTATATTCAAGAGCAAAGGCACCAAAAAGATGAGTAAGATGGTAGACGGGAGATCTCTAGTGCTAAAGAGGAGCAGGTAGCAAGGAGGAAGTACAGCACAATGCCAGGTGCTGTAAGGCATCACCACCTCAGAAGTTGAGCGGTGCATATGGAAGGTGAGGGCAGCTCCACTTTCAGTGACACTGAGAGAAATTTTCCCCTTTTAGTGGTAGCTTCAACTTCACATGATGCAGTGTGGTCAGTAGATAACTTTGACACTTCAACTGTGCAGCTGATAGGTTAATATTTTATAGATAAAATTTAATTTCCAGCTACAATCCTGAAGACTGTCACAGCAAAATGCCAGACAAAATCACTGGGTAACATACAGTTTGAAAAACTACACAACTGTATGAACTTTATGTAAGTTGTGGAACCTAATTTTAAAGAAGGTAAAGAAAGAATTGTAGTTGCCTTGTAGAGGGTTGCTTTCCCATGTTTTTTTGTTGGTGTTTTTTTTTTTTTTTAATTTTATTTTTTAATTTCTTCTTTTCCTTACATTTTGCAATTGTTTATTATTTCAGTGGCTTATGAAGTACCTTAATCCTCCATTTCTACTGCAGCATCTTCTGTAGGATTTCCAGCACAGGCTGCCCATGAGTTCTTAAATAGAAAACTCCAGAAGCTTATGGAATTGTTGCCACAGGATTGTTCTAACTCTACAAAACAAAACAAAGAACAACAGCAAACCTATACAGGGTTTTAAATCTTAGGACAGTATTCTTGCAGTCCTGATAATCATCTCTGTGAAATTACATTTTTTCCCCATGTAGGAATAGCCAGTCTGTCTGCCGGGGATAGAGGAGACAATTTGCTGAAGTTTTTCAGAAGTTGTTACTCTGCATGATTATGTACACATTGTTAACATTTAGCTATGGTGATTCAGCTTCCTCGGGTTCTTAGGTCGAAGCCACTAATAACAAGGGAAAAAAAAAATGTTGGTGACTGGAGGTATTTGCTTTACATTTGTTTTGAGTGCAAGAGCAGCAGTTGGGGTTTGTTAGACAGTAACAGCAAGTACCCTGCTCCAGTGACAGTGCTCTGCCTCAGCATAGACTTATTAAAGAATGTACCAGTCCCAAAGGTGACTGCAGATTCCTGCATGAAAGACAGAATTAATACCCCCTCCCCCAAAAAAAAAAAAAAAAAAAAAAAAAAAAAAAAAAAAAAAGCTTCAAAAACCCACAATGAATTGCTGACGCTTTAAAGGGAGAGCTGCTGCCACACCGATGAAGTCATCAGCTATTCTTACTTTTGTCAGCACCTCCCTGGTCTGTATTACTGATTAGATAGCAAAAGTATGTAGCCTTTAGAGAAAGGAGGAACTGTTCGTTTTTTCGTCTGAAAACATCACCTGTTGGATGTCTAATGTTTCTGATCTGGCCCAGGGATAATGATGGCAGGGACAAAAGCCCCGCATTCCAACCCTAATTATTTCACCCTCCTTGGTTGGGTTCTACCCATCTGTTTCGCAAGCCTATTAAAGCTTAGCAGAAGTAGTTAGCCAGGGCTGCACAATTCATCTTCCAGTGTGGTCCTTCCAGCCTTTATAACAAAGGGGAAAAAACATTAAAAAAAAAAAGGGGGGGGGGGGGGATGTGGGTGGAGAAGAACCCTTGGTACCGTCTTTGGGAGCTCCACCTGTTGCAGTACATGGTGTCCTTTGAGCAGGGAGATGAGCTGGGCAGAATGGCCCCTAGAGCAAACCACACAGCGAGAAGTGGTTGCAGACCTCTGGCCTCGAGCTGAAGCATCTCTGGACCCCAGAGCCCCCAGCCCCGAGGGTGGCTATGCCAGCCCCAGCTCTCCCCTACCAAAGCGGACAGGGGAGCCAGCCCCATTGCCTGTGTTAGTGTCTACATCAGCCACTTGTTTTCAGGCTGCATCTCAGCCTCAAGAAAGGACAGGCCTGACTCGGAGTTGATACATTGCAGCTAAAATCAAGCTGCTGCTTTCTGGGGGGCTCACCCAGCCCTGCACCCTGAGGCTTCCAAGGGAAAGGAGCTTCATCCTGCCAGCTGGCACTAAACACACGTCTAGGGAAAAGGTACACAAAATACATGTGTGGGGACACAGCATACTCGCTGCCCAGATACAAGATTTAATGTAAAAGTGAAATGGTTTAAAAAAAATAAAATAAAATAAAAAAAATCCACATTTGCACGAACTGCTCTTATCGCGGTTCTCCAGCTGTCGTCAGCTCACCCCTCAGGTTTTTATGGCAAGCAACAGGATACGAAACTCCTTCCTCCCACCAAACCTGCAGCCACGGGTGCTGCTTCACGCCGTGCGGGCTGCCCGCTAACTCAGCCGCAGCCACCCCTTCCTACAGCTGCCGGAGCTCCGTGCCAGCCTGCTTCTGCCGCTTGTTTTTCCCCCCTGCACCGACGAGGAGCGATCCGCTCCCGTTTTATATCCCCGGGCCGGGCCTTGCCGGCAGCCAGCAGGCGGCACCCGGGGGCCGCGGCAGCCGGGCCCCGCTGCCCTGTCAGGGGCGACCCGGGCCCGGCCCAGGCCCTCGGGCGCCCTGGAGGCGTTTGGCAGGGGGGTTTCCAGGACTGCCCGCTCTTGTTGTTGCTTGGGGGCAGCCCCTCCAGGTCCTTCTGCCTCTGTGCGAGCCGAGGCAGAGCTGGGCTGAGGCAGGGAGCGGGGCGAGGAGCAGAAATCTCGCAGAGTTAATTGAGGCGTGAAGTGAGGCTGAGCACAGCAAGGCCCCCGAGCACCGCGTACCAAAAAACTGACCGGTGCAGAGAGCTCTCAGCCAGCCTGCTGGGCTGAAACTGTCCCCTCAGGGCAGGCCAGTGAGCCTGGGAGAACAGATTTGGCTAGCATGGTCCTGCTGGAGCCTCTCGACATTGGTGTTGGCATTGGCACAGGCATTGGCACTGGCACCGGTGCCCTGCGCTGTGCCAGCAGCCCTGTGGCCAGGGAGCCAGCACGTGCAAAGCACCCCAGGAAGGCTCAGCTAGAGCCCAGTGACGAGGGGGGGAAGGCAAATTTTTAAAAAGGAAAAAAAAATCCTTTGTATCAGGTGTTGGCAAGCCTGTGTTTTATAGCAGCACTGAACTTGGCTGAAATGCCAAATGCAGATTAACTCCTTGCCCAACCCCATTGCAGTGTGACCACCATGCAAGTGTGTTGCTTACAGGCTTTGCTTTGTAACCAGAGCACTGTGTACACTGCAATATCTCTCTAGTCTCCTTTTCTTTTGCCTCAGTCAGTCTCTCCTCCCCGATCATTGCTTTGCAAACACGTATACTATATCACAAGCACTGCTCACTTTCCTTTTAACATTATTCTCCAGTCTCCTCCACATTTTCTCCTCAGCCCTGCGTTGGCAGGGTTCTGCCCCTATTTCCAAGCCACCATTTATACCTGTTCTGTGTGCTGGGGAGAGCTTTGAGCTACATTATTTGTAGTTCAGGGTGATAGCCGCAATAACCGAAAGATCCAAGAAGCCACTGCCCTGAAGACCTTAAGCACTCTGAATTTCCACAGTTTCTGGGGAGTGGCACTCAGCATTGCTACACACAGACATCCAGTGTAAGAACTCCCTTCATGTTTTACTAACAAGTCCCTACAAGCTTACTGACATGCCACAGCTTCTGGAGAAAACTGACTCCATCTTCTTCTCATCTCGGCTGTCAGCCTCCTCAGCCGCTCCTGTACGCCACCCAGATCTCCAGGACCCTCCTGGGGCATTCAGCTCCCAGCACTCCTCAGTCAGTTCTCGTAGTCACTGCCAATTTCTGCCTAGATAGGCTGTCTCCCACCCTTCTGCTTGGTCCTTGCATTTTCTACTCATTTGCTGCTTCCCTGTTGTTTCACTCACTCTTCAGAGCTGACCATGGGTTACTTCTTCTCTTGCTGATAGTTGCACCATGGTATCTTCCATCAACTTCTCTGCTGACCACAACTTCTGCAGCCTCAACACTTGGTGTCCTCTCCCTCCACCCCTGCTACCTGCCGCCCCTTCCCCCTTTTCTTGCACCTCCTTATCCCGAGCCTCTCACAAGCACACATCCCTAATGGTTTCAGAGATGCCATTAATCTTTCCTGACCACAGGATCTTTTTTCCCCTGATAATCTAATCTTTACTCAGGAGGAATGAGGAATGCCTCTACCAAGCCATTTAGTTCCCACCTACTCCAGTTTCTCTCTGACCCAAGGGAGTGCTCCTACCATAAACCAAGCACCATACAAGTCACCTGTTCCTGTTTAATCCAGTTACTGCCCTCCTCAGGAGTCAGCACTATTTTTCATAGGCTTTGTTCCTATTCTTTGTACCTCTAAACAGATTCAGGTTGAAAGCAGTTAAAAGTCTTACACTTTTTCCATTGAAATGTGGCTACTTTGGGGAAAATTTACAAATAGCATTGGCTGTGGACTTGCTTGCAGGCAGGACAAAGTATGCAGCTTGTCTTCTTCCAAGTAATTTTTTAACTTAAAACTTCTTTTCAATACATATTTGAAACTTGCTTAAATGACTTAGCAATTTTCACCTTGAAATAGCAAAGAATGTATATTATGAACAAAACTCAAAGCTCACTTTTAAGCATTGCCCACGCTGGTTTATATAAAATGGTTATGATATAGGCACATAAGTTTTGATGTTCAGCCCCAAGCTTTCATGCTAGCTGTTTATAGCACAGACAGGTATCACTGAACAAAGTTTGGTAAAATACCATCATAATTTTAACAATAGAAAGCAAATTTCATTTTTATCTTGTTTAAGCTGTTCTCTCCCTTTGTATTTCGTTTGCTTTCTTAGCAAGACTCTGAACTCTTTTCACCGCTCCCCCTCCTCTGCTTACACTCACTGATATGTCAGGGCCATTGATTGATTGCTGTTTGTGTTTGTTTTGGACACTTCCAGATGATTGCTACTAATAACCAGTACTGAATTCCTGAAATATCTGCCTGATTTCTTCTACAAGGCAACTTCTTTATGGCCCGTTGTATGAAAAACCCCGGGTCCTAGAAATACTGTGGTGTAAGAGAAAAGAAATCACCAGACAAACAGCTAGCTCAAACAAAGCACTGTAAAAAGCCATGGCACTAAATTCTGCATGCACCCCAGTGAACACCCAGTTTCCCAGTGGTCCCCCAGAGGTTGGTCAGTCTGTCCTAACCGCATGCCTTGGGGGGACACGGCTCTGAGCCCCCCACATGACTGAGCCCTGCCCCGCACGGGGTGGATCAGGATGAAGCTGTGGAACAGGTTTGCCAGAGGGACACGGGACAGCCTGGAGACCTACTTCATTTTTACTGGCTTTGTATTGGCCCTTCAAAGGATCAAAACAATTCATAAGAGCTAGAGGGCTGTTTATTGAAAAAAAGGAAAAAGAAAAATCCCCAGAGGGTTTTGAAGTGTAACTAGCAGACACGGACAGACAGCAGCCCAGTCACCACTGGATTTGGTTTCTAATTATTCATTTGCATGCTTACATCTGGGGAAACAGAAAGACAGGAACTGAATTATCTTTGTCAGGGACCAGAATCTGTTGGCCAATGCTTTAAACCTACCCTGAGCATCAGCTGTATAGAGGCAAGTCTGTTCACAGCTTGCTGTCTTTAAGAGGAGGAAATGGGCTCTGCTGGTGCTGATAGTCCTTCAGCACAGGTAAAAGCTTCTTGGTGTACAAAGAGTTTTACATTAAGCACTAATGGAGGTCATCAGATGTTGACATCCAGTCTGGAAACGTATCAAACGTAACACAAAAAGCAACAAAGGTGGTGTTATTCAGATAACTTAAGGTTATCTTAACTGTAATGTAAACCCATGATATTATTTTGGTCATACAGCTAAGTAAGCCAGCACTGAATTGCCAGGGTGACAGATATTATCTGAGGTGGCACAACAGCTTTGTGACCAGGCGGCCCCTCTGTGCGGGTGGCAGCCCAGCTGGCTCCCTGAGCAGTGCGGAGCACAACGTGCACAGGTACACACTGCAGAAAGCAGCTAAGGGTAGCTCATGTCCAGAAGACTGCATGGTCTCTCCTGCAGAGGACTGCAAGGATACTTCAGCACCTCTGTTTGTTCCCTGAAGCACAAGTGTAGAGGCTGGACTAATAAGCCAGCATGCAGCCAAACCCACTGCCTCCCTTACATTCACACTGTGAGGGAACACGGGCACTCTGGGGGACCATTTTGGTTTGACAGACTCAGTGCTGCTCAGGTATGTCTAGATCATAGAATCATTAAGGTTGGAAAAGACCTCCAAAATCATCAGGTCCAACCATCACCCTACCACCAATGTCACCCACTAGACCATGTCCCTGAGCACCAAGATGGTACGTGCTCAGACGGCACCTTAGAACATTCTTCCCAACCTAAGTCACTTCAGGTTTGTCTACACTGAATTCCATGTACTGCGTTGTCACCACCCCTCAGCTTGGCAATTTGTGATTTTTCACTTTATCAAATTGTGTTATTTCTTTTCAGTACTTTAATTTTGACGGATCCTCCATAACGAAGCGTTCTGTGAGAACCTCCCTAGGTTCCTTCACAGGGAACATGAAAGTGGAGCCAGAATGGAAAGACCGTCTCCTCTATGTGCTTCTTTTGTATCATGCTCATATCCTATATCCTGGCCCTACTGGTTTGCTGCCAGGATTTTGGAGTTTTTCCATGCCTTTTGCAAACTGGTCCCAAAGCATATTCCTAGCCTGCCTAACGGCATTCACCCTTTCCCCCCTTCTTCCCCATACTCTGTAAGATTTGTCAGCTTTGGTTTTCCTCCACCTTATACCTCACCACGTAACATTCTGACTCCATGTCTGTTTTCCATCCCACTCCTCAGCAAGTTGCTCTAGGGCATATGCACTCGGTTCACCATTCAGATCTGGCCCTAGAGAGTACCTATTTCGACAGTGAAAAAGAGGTAGTGTGGTTGCTCAATAAACTATTTCAAAGCTATGCTGACTGAACTTCATCACAAATAGAAAGGAGCAGCAGGATAAACAGAGCCATAGGTCTTTTTTTCCTGTAAGGCAGGAAAAGCATACAGAGCAGAACGCGAGAAGCAGTGATTGTGAACTGTGGCAGAAAATGTTCTTATCAAGCCTTTGAAGTCGTCTCTACCCTCGTTCCTATCCAACAACTGCAAACTGGAGACAGATGGCAATCTCTGCATGAGTTTCTCATACTGTAAAATGAAATACTTCAAAAATCACATTAACTTCCTTCTGTAAGTTTTTATTTTTCTTTCCACACTGCATGCCTCCACCAGTTCAATGAATGAACTTTGCTGCAAGAGCTGATACTACATGGTTTGAAGAAACTATTCAGGTATTTATGGTCAAATGATAGCAGAGTTCAAGAATGGTAAAGCCACGTACAGAAACCAGACTAGAAGGTATGGCCCCTAGGACTGATCCTGAATGCTAATAGCTGCTGATAAATCCAGCATTTTACATATCCAAATATTATCCAAATATTTTACAAAGCTTTGTTATAATTGAATGCAAGATTTCAAATTGGGACCTATTATTTAAAAAAATATATGTTTTAGGCGTCTAATTCAGTAACACGGCAAATAGTACACAGTTGATATTTCAGTGAAAGAGGGAATGTCAGATTTGTATGAGTTTCCAGACAAAAGCCAGAACAAAGTAATACAGCTAAACCATTGACCACAGGGACTAGAACATCACTAACTGTCAGAACCTAACAGCAGAAAACCTCGCCAGAAGTTTAGCACTGCAGCAGTAAGCTCCAGTGAAGGGGGGGAGGATGAAGGAGGGGAAGAATAATTTAATTAAAACCTGGAAGAAAAGTTTAGGAAATAAAAATCCATGCTGATAGGCTAAGCCTCTCAGATTTAGATAGCGTGTACAGCTCAGAAGTAGCAGAAAGTTGTATTACATTGCAAGGGATAGCAGCTTATCCACATTTAGACAAAAATGCAAAACCAACCAAGACCAAGTGATAAGAGAAGCTGGTAGGTAAGATGAGAATAACCAAAGGTTAAGAGAGAATTTGAAAAGCAAACAGTACAGATGTAAACAGAAATAAACCTCTCTCTACATGCCTAAAAAAGAAAATTTGCTAGAGACAAAATATGTAATCGCTTTGCTGTCCTGAAGTAAAATGGAAAGCGTCTCCATGTTATCCTTCACAGCTTCGCTTCTTCACCACCACAAATTAATCCTCTGAAGCAGGGGGAAGAGACCAGCAGTCAAGGCTGTGGAACACCACCAAAGTTTTTAAACTCTTTTGACTGTTTCTGACAGAGATACAATCCTCTATTAGAGACATAACTGGGAATAGCAGGAGAGTGCAAGGAGGGAGACACATCCTGGTAAAGTGTACTTCACCAGATCTTGCCTCATCCTAGGGACGTGGTCTGTGGCAGCATGAGTGACCTGAGGCAGGAAAGCAGGCATTGCCACTGGAGAGCAGGGCATTGGCTGGGAAAGCATTAGCAAGGAAAGGTTAAAAGAAGAGTCAAGAAGGACAGCAGTGCTATGTCATAGGATCATTTTACTTTTACATGAAGATTTGACTTTAGAAATTTCATGCAGCACAGGTGGGGATTTTTACAGAAAGATAGAGAGGAGTTACAGTAAGTCATTTAATGGGAAAGGTTTAAAGAGTAGGCTTTTGAAATTCTATGGATAAAAAAAGAAGCAGGTATTTCTGTGAACAGATAGCAGTAAGATTTCACTGAAATAGATAGGTTATCTGGGGTACAAAGTGGTGTGGGTGAGGATTATCCAGAAGGTGAAACGCAAAGCAGCAGAGAGGGGAGGTTTAATGGGACTGTGCTGGAGAGAGCTGAATAAATTTTGCAAGAGTGATGGAGCAGGCAGAGCAAGCAGGGGACTGACAATGTTTGTGCTGGGAGAAGCAGCATGAAAACTGTTGGCTGAATGAGCTTCAGAGGGAGGAGAGGAGGGCACACCAGGCAGGAGCACCAAGCAGCAGCTTCGGGGATGCTCAGGTAAGACAGATGCAGCTGGGGTAAAGTCAGGAATGGAAGGAAAAGTATGTTTTCAAAAGACAGGCAGGGAAATGCAGCAGTCTCCGCAAAGATTTTAGGGAGAGCTTCCAAAGATGCTGAAGAAGGAGGGAATGTTTCTGTGGAGAGCATATGGGCATCAGCGGGTACAACAAACACTAACCCAGAGCCTGGGGACAGCAGGCAAACAGACATTGGCCAGGAGTTGGGATGTTTTCCTTAATTTGCTCATCTGGTAATACATTAATGTGTTCTGTGTTTTATTTTCCAGCCCTTGAAAAATGCCACTTCATAAAAGATTATGGCTCAGATAAGTTTGTACACAGAACCTCATTAAGGTTGGATAGTTGTTTGGATTTCTAGCAGAAGTCACAAAAATCTGAAACAACTCGCAACCTTATAAAAAGGAATCAGTTTTAATGTGCCCAATCCCACAAGGCACTTCATTTCCTCAAGATTTTAGGAATAAATGCCTTAAAAAAAAAAAAAATCTGAATATTAAAGACAAAGTGTTTGGTTTTTGCCTGGCAAAGGAGATCAAGATCATCCTACCAAATCCTGGTGGTAATTTTACCTCTAGGGGAAAATCTCATTCCATAATAATGAATATACAAAAAACAATATTTTAAGGCTTAGGGACCCTTGTCATCATGCCAGTTTAAAACGTAGCTAATAAAATGAATTGTATTTCTAGGCCTTAAGAATATCCTCGAGATTTTTTTTTTTTTTTTTTTTATAAGAAAAGAGAAAAGTGCTGTTTGAAACCTACTCAGCTGTTCTCAGTTGTGGCTGAGGAAAACATGCAGCGTGATACTTAAACTATTTGGGACTTTATCCCTGAAAGCTCTCCAGCACAGACAACCTTATTGAGATGCAAACGTCTGACAGTCAGCATTTTTGTTTTGGGCACTCAAGCCCAACCTCACTCACCACAACATAACTCCTGTTAATATATAACAGACCATAGGGAACACAAAGCCTTTTTTGGCCCTGAAAAAAAACAAAACAACAACAAAAAAAAGTGCCAATGTTTTTTATAGAAGATAGAAGCAATAAATCTAACAGCAATGGCAGATGCAGCTAAAGCCCAGCTGCAGTGCTCAACCCACGGGAGAGGTGGGCAGGTAAGATGCTGCCCAAGCCTCGCAGGAAGACCTGGGTGATGGGGAGCCGAGGGAACCCTCAAACTGAAATACATCACAGTGTTTCTCCATATACACGAAGTATTACAAACAATTACTTTGTTACATGATTTTTACACATTTTTAGCCAGATGGGCTGCTCATGGGAGGCAATGTCAAGGAGCGAAACACTGGTGTTTGTCTCAAGGACAGCTCTTCTTCATGTAAGAGGAAGTGTCTGTAAGAGGAAGAGTCTGACAGAATGGGAAAAGTACTTTGCAGGCAAGAATTCACACTAAGGGTCATTTTTCTAAATTGTGTTTTCTAAAACACAGCTCAATAGCTTTCTAACAAAACTCTTTAGATGAACGTGAAGGTAAGAATGTGTTTTTTTGAGGCGAGAGCTAATTGAGTCAACATTAAGTCAACGCTTCATTAAATGCTTGATTGGCAAATAGAAATATAATCAACGTCAATAATTTTTTACTGCTGAGCATTAAGGAGTAGAGCTAGTATAGACCTGTATTTTCAACATCTACTCTTCTGCCTATTGACAGCTTTCCAGCGTAACACGGAACCATTAACCTGTTTTGTTTTGGGCTTTACTGTTAGCCTGAAAGACGAGAGGTTTCATCTGCGCTGGGGATGCAGGTATCTGAACTTCTACCTACACAGACAAATAAACTCCTTCAAAACCAACTGCCTCCCCACTAAAAGCTCTAAGCCCAAACCAGAGCAAAAATCTGATAGAGCTAAGTGAAATGTCTGAGTAGATGAATGATCACCAGCCGGGCACTGATGGTAGGAGGGGTGAGACACAGGAGCTTCCCTCTGAACACCAGGCAGCACGTCTTTTCTGTGTGGGTGACGGAGCAGTAGCACAGGCTGCCCTGAGAGGCTGCGGAGTCTCCTCCTTGGAGATCTTCCAAAGCTGCCTGGACGTGGCCCTGGGCAGCCTGCTCTGGGTGGCCCTGCTTGGGCAGGGCTTGGGCTTGGTGGGCTCCCGAGGCCCTGCCAGCCTCAGCCACTGGGGGAGTGAGTGAGTGAGTGAGTGAGTGAGTGAGTGAGTGAGTGAGTGAGTGAGTGAGTGAGTGAGTGAGTGAGTGAGTGAGTGAGTGAGTGAGTGTCAGGGTGAGTGATTCCCCGAGGCAGTGCCCACCACTGCAGCGCTGCAAGGCTCAAGCAGGACGGAGCAGCCTGCTCTATGCATGCAGTGGGGCACAGGCAGCCTCCCGCAGCCATTTGGAGCCCCGTTTCGCCGGGAATTTTTAACCGGCATTCATAGCATCCGTACCGTTGCTGCAAAAAAGAAACCAAAACCGTTTCAAAAAGTTCACGCTCCAAACTCGTGAGGGCTTTTATTAACCGCACGGCCGGGCTCAGAATTACACATCAGCCACAAAAAAAAAAAGAAATAAAAAGAGCCGTGTTGCCGGCTCTGCACCTTGCTGCGTGCGGACCTGCGGGGAGGGAAGCGCCGGCCGCGTCCTTCCCTGCCCGGCACACGAGGCTGGGCGACAGCGGCGCCTCCCAGGCACAGCCCCGGCCCGACGGCTGCGGCCCCGGGGGAGCCCCGGGCAGGTGCCGGCGCCCCGCGGGTGCCGTAGCGGCAGCTCCCGGCCCTGCCCTGCGCTGCCCGGGCTGTGGCCGAGGGGAGGGGAAGGGGGAGCCGGGGCCGCCCCGGGGCCGCGCCTTCCGGGCCGGCGGGAGGCGGTGCCGCTCACCTGGGGCCGGCAGCGAGCGAGGCACCGAGCGAGGCACGGAGCCGCGGCCCCGCCGGGCGGCAGGGAGGGAGGTGAGCGCCGGGCGGCTCCGCTCCCGGCAGGGTGGGACGGAGGCAGGGAGGGCGTCGGGGCCGGCGGAGGGCGAGGAGGGTCCGGGGGGGCGGGGGGCAGGGCGAGGACGGGCTGGGCTGGCAGCGGGACGCCTGACGGCCCCCCTTTTGTTCCCCGCAGGGTGTTCGCCGTCCGCCGAGCCTCCCTCCCCGCCCCCGTCTCGCCCGCCCCGCCGGGCCCCTCTCGTCGGCGGGCGGCGGCGGAGGTGCTGCTGCCGGGGCGCTGCCGCCGCCACCACCGCGGAGCCGAGCCGAGCCCAGCCGACCCCGCCGGGAACATGGCGACCGGCGGCTACCGGGGCGCCGGGGGCAGCACCACGGACTTTCTGGAGGAGTGGAAAGCCAAGCGCGAGAAGATGCGGGCCAAGCAGGCGCCGCCGCCGCCACCGGGGGCGGCCGCCGTGAGCGAGCCCAGACCCACGGGGGTCGCCGCCGCCCCGGCAGAGCCCAGCGGCGGTGGCGGCAGCTGCCTGCCCCCCGCCGCCCCGCCGGACCGCCCGGCGCCCCCCGCCGGCGGGGCCCTCAACTGCCTGAGCCTCGGCCGGGCCCCCCCCGCCAAGGAGCCGCCGCCGGGCCTCGCCGGGGGCCGGGGCTCTGAGCCCGCCGCCGCCTCCAGCCCCGTGCCGGGCTCCCCCGAGGGCGAGGAGAAGCCGGCGGGCAAGGGCAAGGGCTCGGGCTCGGGGCCCAGCGCCAGGAAGGGGAAGGGGCAGATCGAGAAGAGGAAGCTGCGGGAGAAGCGCAGGTCGACAGGTGTGGTGAACATCCCGGCCGCCGAGGTGAGCGCGGGGCCCGCCGAGCACACGCGGCCGGCCCCGGTCCCGGTCCCGGTCCCGATCCCGGTCCCGGTCCCGGTCCCGGTCCCGTCCCCTCGTCCCTGCCCCGCGGCTCTTCCGTGAGCCGCTGCCGGGGCCGCTGCAGGTCCGGAGGGAGCCGGGTGCCCTCTGACAGCGCCGTCAGAGCGGGGGAAGGCGGGTTTGCGGGCGCTGAGTTAGATGTTCAGGTGTAAACAGCGCTCGGTTTGGAGCCCGAAAGAATTTCCTGCGCTGGAAAAAATGTGGTGGTTGAAAGAGCATTCTTTTTTTTTTTTTTTTCTTGAAGGCAAAGGAAGATATTTTTATCAGCCAACACCACTGTCCTCTGTGGTTTGCTACTAGTATAAAAATCTGGCATTGATTTATAATACTCCTAGAGGAATTCAGAAGAATGATAACTAAGTCTTTAGCTTTTTCTTTTTTTTTTTTTTTTTTTTTTTTCAGTTAATAAGAAAGGCCACAGGAAACTTTAAACAAAGCTGTGTTTTACTCTCCAATTTTGCATTAATGCTTTCTCTCCGTAGAAAACATTTCTATTATCTGTTCTTCTGGTTAAAGTTATAGATAGTTAAAATGACAATAAAATCTCTTTCTAGAGCAGCAGGAGAGGAAGGAATCCTGTTTGCCATACCTGCAGTCATTAACACTTTCTTTTTGATACCGTAAACACGTTCAGGGCAGATACTTTCACACAGGACGGTATCAGAAGGTGAGGAATGCCTTTTTGGAGCAGTGCAGGTCTTTCAGAATTGCGTTTTTTAGGGGCTGGTCCTGCACTTGGTCAGACTCTTTACTTGCATAGTCTCTGCTCTGAGATAAAATGTTTTGGTGTGGGTCTTGAATATTCCTGCTTTGGAAAGGAAGGGGCACAAGCAAGTTCTTTCATCCTCTGGTTTTAGAGCCTGCACCCCTCCTGGCCTGCCTTTGGTTGGCTCTGTATGTTCCTCCCTCACTCTGCCCCCATGCTCCTGTATGAACTCTTAAAAAATGCTGTACCTTTATTTCCCCAGGTGAGGTGGTGCCAGTTCAGTACTGGCTTTGTACATTGCAGTAAGTGTTCATCGTAAAACATCTTATTTGAGGGCCCTCTGCTGTACCCCCTACCCACAGTCTTCTCCTCCCCTCGAGGCTGGTGTCCTGCCTCTTTGAACTGGTTTTCTGAACTTGTGTTCTTGTGGCTTTTGGGTGGTGTGGTTTGGGGTTTGCTGGTGGTTGGATTTCTTGTTTGTTTGTTGTTTTTTTTTTTTTTTTTTTCTTTGTTTCAAATATTGCTCAAAATATTCTTTGCTTTCCAGGAACACACACTCCTTGCTCAGCAAGTGTTAGCCTCTTCTGTGTCAATTTGCAAGTGTAACCTGCTACGCTGCTAAGGGTGGCTTATTTATTACAGTTGAGGTATTTAGGTGTTGAGAAGCAAGCTCTCACCCATTCACATCCTTTTGAGGGCCTCCTCATTATGTTGAGTGTCACCATGTGCTGGCATTTCTTGCAAACCTCTCATCTTTGTACTGCTTACTTCTAAAAGTATCGATTAGCATCCCATCACCTTTCTAGGGTCAGATTTTAATAGATACAGATACCTGTTGTATGAGGTGTTACTGGGGAGACTTGTAAAGCATTGCATTCTGGCTGGCGTGTATTTATACAAAAGTACTTCTTTCCAGCATTTCACATTTCTTAAATGTGTTTTAATCATTACCACTTGCATTCCAAAGCATTATTTAACTAGGGAACACTAGATCATTCCTGATGGTGGACAGCTTCAAAAACTGTGTCCAGTGTCAAATGTGAGTAACTACTTACTAATGAATGTTTTACAGAGTATTTACTTGTGCTGTCCTTCTGTTTATTCATGAGGAAATGCCTTAAAGCACTGATTCAATATGCTCAGCTTAAGTTCTCTTGACTCTGTGACTATGAAGCTGAACTCAGACCAAAGAAGGCTGCTGCTGTGTAGATGATGGCTTGTAGACTGAACTGGCTTGCTCTTACAACACTCTGGTTTCTTGTTGTCTTCCTCCTTTAGATGCTAGGCTTAGCTTCAGTGTGCTGTGTAGTGATTTGGTGGCAGTACACACTGAATTTAATCACTCACATTGTGCAGAGCTTCAAGAGCTCTGCTTTAGTATTCCTTTTTGGAAGATATTCTTGTAGAGATCTATTGGCTGTAGTGTCGTCTTAGCTTTCAAGAGAAGTCTCCCTCTAGAACAGCATTGTTGTTGTATGATCAGCATGGCTCTGCAATGGGGAATGGCGATAAAGAGGAGTTTCTGATACTTTGAAATGAAACCAGGTAACTGGCTACAAAATGCACTTGCAGAAGCCCAGGAGCTTCTTGGCCCAAAAGAGATTATGAAAACAGTTTTCACCACCAAAGAAACATGATGTAATTCCAGTTCTAATGGTGTTGGAAAATTTAAATTATGAAGTGGTGGAATAAGGAAAATAAATGTTCAGGTTGTCTCGTTTATGTTGAAGTGGTCATGAAAACTGTTAGCAGATCGTTACTCGTTAATGATTAATTCCTCTTCTGTTCAATAGGAAGGGAATGGAGCTAGGTCTTAAAAGTACTGTCTTAAAAGTATTTTGTATTTAAGTGGTTGGAGGCCAGAAACCGAAGGGGAGGCTGTGGAAACTAATGGTGACAGGTTGGGAGCAGTGGTGAGGCTTTGTGCTTAGAGGCCATTGTGGTGGAATTAAAGGTTGGTTTTTCTCTTTGCAGCACTAGTGCTTATCAGGGTACAGATGCCTTTTGAAAATGGCTGCTGAAATGCTTGCAGCTTTGTTACTTTTCAGTGTTTTTGAAGTAGTTTCTTGATAGTGTGTTGAATCTTAGTAATTTAATTTCACTCTGAGTAGTGTTAAGCGCTGTGGGATTTGCGCTTTGTTGCCTTGCAACAGGTTGTGAAAGGTAACTAAGTTGTATCTAATTATCATCACTCCTTAAGTTTATTTTTTTTAAGTATTAGGCTTTCCAGCCCACTGCGCAGCAATCTGTTAGAAAGCATTTTTTTGGTCTGTAGATACTGACTTGATGCAGGTGTTAAGTTTACTTGTACTGTTTCCCCACTTGGAGCTGTGCTCACATCTGTCCAAGAAACACAGAGTTCCTTTCGTGCTACGCTGACAGTGCTCTGTGAAGACCCACAAGGATGATGAGAGCCGTGTTTCGTGGTGTTAAAGCAGTTCTCCTGTCCTGCTCCAAGCAAAACAAGCCGCACTGGTGAAAGTGCAGCTTTACTTTTGTAACTGTTTACACTGGAGGATTCTGCTGGCAAAGCTGCGCCCGTAAGCTTTTTCTGAACCCCAACCAGCAGAATAACAGCAGTTGTTGTGGTTACCTTTTTTAAGAGGTATATGTAGAGTCAAAGTCTTGGTTGAGCCAGGAGGGAGAGTTAGATGGCTGGTTTTGCTGTAACGTGCTTATGGACAGAGTTTACATTTCACCTGACCAGCTGGAAGTCCTCTAAATTCAAAAGTGTTCTTCTGCTACTAACAGGGTGATGAATGATTTAAAAAGGTGTAAAGAACTCAGATCTGTGTATTTTGCCCACGAAGCTGCCATATGCCAGACACAACAGTCTCCTGACCTTTCTGCAGAAAATCCTAATAACCTAAAGGTAGCGTAACAGGTAAAAACATGGGCTCTGCATAGGATGTGCAGCCGGTCTGTCCATCCGTTGTCATCTTACCAGCAGCCCGAAGGGTTTGACTTCTTGCAACCTCACCAGTGGCCTGCTGCCTTTCTCCCTGGAAAGTACTGTGTGCATGGTGCTCGGTGGGTGTTGTGCTGAACGGCAGCATTGCCAGCAGAGGGATGAGCTCTGTCTGTGGGGAAAGAAAGGGTTCCTGCTACCAGAAGCCAGCGTGCTGTGCTGTGTAGCTGACAGAAGGCTGCTGCGTTCCAGTTGGAAAAACCTAAGGAAACTTCAAATGCCAAATATGTCAAGCGTAGCAATTACCGTGTAAGTTGTGAAGCAACTGAAAACTTCTCCGAATGGCTGGAAACTCGAGAGAAGAGTGGAGCCCAGTGTTGGTGATTGGATTCTCCTGGGCAGAAGTCTCCCTTCAGCAGTCTTTCCCAGCAATTCCCTACCTGAGGACTAAGGTAACTGGAAGAGCAGTTCTACCCATCTCTTCCTGTTAATGGGAAAGCAGCTTTGTATTGTCCAGCATCTCTGAGCATTTTCGTGTAAAACAACTTCTTTCTCTTCGCTTATGTTGGAAGACAAATGTCTCAATAAGACATGTTGAAGAAAATCCTGGGAGGTTAAACAAAACCTATTCCTGGCCACTGATACCCTTGCCATTGGTGCAGAGGTGTTAGTATTATGACAGAAGTTTAAGATATATTTATTTGACCTGGATGACCTTTGACAGCATGTTAGGCCATCCTCCTGCTTGCTTTGTCAGTGAGCACATGCTTTTTACTACTTTCTATTTATGGTTCCTCCTTCAAGTGTGTCGGGGTAAAAGAAGTGAAAGAAGCATTCTCAGGTTCTGATAAGGGATTTTATCACAATTACTTGCATTCAGTCTGCTTCATTGTTGATACCTTTGTGAATTCTCATTTTGATAGCGGGAGCATATGCAAGGGGCGTTTTCTTTTTCCACCTCTTTCAAGTACTTAAGCTTCTATGACTGCTTTTATTTTTTCTGCTTTTGTTGTTGGTTGTTTGTATATGTTTAAAGACATGTTTTAAAGCCCTGACACTTACATAGGTAAACTTGTGTGCTCAAGTAAGTCACATCATACATGTAGATGTAGAAATCCGGAAGGTTTTTACTTCCAGAGCCCTTGTAGCAGCTTCCAAGTCACTGCATGCACACCTTTCAAATCTGTGGTCTCTAGGCACTCTAGCAGCTCTCTTTTGGCACAAGGCTGGGCACTGCAGTAGTTTTCCAGCTGAAAATATACATGCAAATAGTGTAATTTCTCTTCAAGAGGTGATAGGGATAATTTTATCCTTGCTGTTTTCGTAGACAGTCAGATTGCAGTCCAGTATCTACAGCTGGAACTCACAGCACTCAACCAGCAAGTACTGACTCTTTTATGCATGTATCTCTACCCAGTGCTAGTTCCTGCTGGAATAGGAAAGAGTGGTGGAAAGGAATCAGAACCCACCAATTTCCCCTCTGATTCCTTTGACTTTGCATTTATCTCGTAAGTGCAATTTTGGGAAAGTTGGTTTTTAAAATGATCTTTTAATAATAAGGTGCGTTTGGAAAACATTATTGTAGTTAGCTTTTTCACTCTCCTGTTTTTGGGATGAATCATGTGAAATGATACCGTTATTAGGTGGAAAATAAACGCAGAGTAAGTAAAGTATTTCCTCCTCTATTGAGTACTGAATTGTATAGAAAGTAAGAAAAGTATTTAGCTTAGGTTGTAATTGGTGGTTGAAGGCTTCTTAATACTCTGCCTTTCCAGTTACTGCCTTTTCTTGCCAGTCTGTCATGTAGTCAGTAACCCTAAATAAGTGTAGATGTTGGTTGGCTGAAGATAAATGTTCCTTTGTGTTGCTTTTAGGTAATTTATCTAGTACTTAAGGGTGAAATGTCTGTCCCATCATTGTTTGTTCCTAAAGCCTAATTGTAAGACAAGATACATCTGGAGCAACAAAAAAATAATCGTAGGGTAAAGAGAGGATACAGCCTCTCAGCTGTGCATTTGTCCACTTCTGCCCTGAAATAAACATAGGAAGCATCTTGCTCTGCACTGTAGATGGGGTGACTTCAGCCTCACTGAAAATCACAGGCAGGGAAGCATTGATGTAATCAATTACTGCACTGAAGTGAGCATGCTGCTAAGTATTACTAAAAATGACATACCTGACAAACTTACAAATGCTTTAGGTATCTTTTCTGTAATAAGTAATTGTTCTGAAAACACGTAACTGTTGTTTTGTAAAAAAAAAATAAAAGAAAAGAAAATAAAAATCTTGATCTAACCTTGAATTGGAGATGCCTTGCATAAATGATAGGTTGATGGTCTCCTACAAAGCAAAAAGAAGTTGTCAAAAGTCAAGGAAAAAGCAGCTAGTGGCTCGGACGTAAATGCAAAACTAACAACTTCAAGTTCATTTCAAGAGATTTAGACTTCATCCTAAATGTGAATAATGACGTAATGAGGTTAGACTATAGCTGAAACTTATCACAAGAGACAGGTATGGACAACCTGTCCTGAGTCTGATCGTTAGATTTAATGGTGAGGTCTGTGTGAACAGCAGGTGTGCCTTCCGGCCTCTCCACCCCTCCACCCCAGTTTGATATTGGCCGCAAACCTGCTTGCAGTACTTTCCATCCCGTTGTTGAGGTTAACAGCCACTTTGTATGCTGTTGGCCCTGATACCAACCCCTGAGCTGGCTGCCAGCTCAAGTTCATAGTACTGCGCCCAGCCTTCTCAGCCTGAAGATGCAGCCAGCTTTCCACCACCTACAGTACACTTAGGGGGCCCACGTTAAACCAGTTTGGCTTTAAGGATACTATTGGGAGTCAAAGGACTTTCTTCACCTTATGTATTAGAAGGAAACTTTGAAGGTTTCTGGAACTGGTGGTGCAGAAAACCATTATATGAGAGCTGCTGACACTAATACAGCTGAATTGCTACAATCATCTGTGTGAGAGAAATTCCTGAGAGAAATTCCTTAGGGTTTTCTCGTTTCTTATTGGTAGTGGAAGTGCTGCACAATTTTTACTTTTCTTCTAGGGAGCAGGCGCCCCCCCCCCCCAAAAAAAAAAGCAATTTGAAAGATGGCAAGAGGTCAGTCTATCCTGTTCCTTTATTTATTGTATTGTCTCAGGTATCTGAAATGACTAATACTTAGGAAAAGTAATATTTAAAAAAGATTTTATTCGAAAAAATTATGATATTTTGATATTTAATTGTTCAAAGAACAGTGTTTTAATCCCCTAAAATTGAGAGTAGCCTAATGCGGCTATCCTGAATGATGAAAAATGAGTTGGTGTTTGGCTTCATTCCCAAGGAGGATCACCTTTGCTATCTCATCTCTCTTAAATATCTCAGTATTTAACAGGGTATTCCAATGGTAATGGGATTAAATAGCAATCTCGAGTATTTGCATAGTGTTTTCTAAAGTAAGTTATAATATTCATATAGCTGTGGAGGAAATAGTAGCTTAGTATTATAAGTAAATCATGAAGACTGCAACAATGAAAGGCTAAAAGAGCACTCCAGAGTTCTGAAACCTCATTGTTTGCATTTGTCGTGTTTTCAAAATCCCTTTGTGACTTTGGGAACCATGGTTCATCCCACATCTGAATATTCGGAGCTAATTGCTGAGAGGATTATTTATTTAACACATTTAGAAGACAATATCTGGAATAAATTAACTTAAAATATCTTTTGTATTTCATAAACTTAGAATTTTGAGTTCCTTTTATACTAGAAGGAACGAATTATAGATGATGCACATTTAAGATTTGTATGCTTTGATTTGACTATTTCTAGTGAAACTATGCTGATTCTAGTTTTTAATTTACAAAGCTATAAGTAAGTTAGTCTAAATGTATTTTTCTACTGTAGGTTCAGGTGACTGAAAAATGTTGTGCCCCTCCCCCCCCCCCCCCAAAAAAAAAGGTGGTTGGTGGTATTTTTAATAGAGTGAGAGACTTCTGTCTGAACTGAGAAGTGTGCTTTGTGGCTTCATAACTATATATAAATTTATATTTATATATATTTGTAAGAACTATTTACGAGACTTTATTCAGTACTTTTCATTAATTAAAAAAAAATACAACCCTTTGTCGACTGTGTTTCACAGATGTGACTTATGTGAGGATACAGAAGAGCGAAAACAATGAATGGATTTCAGCTGTCATTTATAAACCACCATCAGTCTTGTGAATTATTTTGTTACTTCTCCAGTTATTATTTTCCCTTCCAGCAGCCTTTTCATGCTTTGAATGTACTACATCCCGGATGTGTTACTTTGAAAAGAAGCAAGCTAAAAAAAAACAAACTAAGAAACAACTTCCAAAACAAATAATCCTCCACCTCCCATGCCAGACAAACAAAAAAAAGCCCACTGTAGCCCCCCACCCTGAAAGAAAATCCACCTCTTGACTACTATGCTCAGCAGACTGTGTCTCACCCTGTTCCAGTTTTGCTTTATGGAACTTGGATATTCATTCTTCTTCAAACTGAGTTTGAGCAGATCTTTTTTGTGTCCCTTTATATTCTGACAAGGTTTTTTTTTTTTGATTATTTTTGTTTACTTTCTGTATACCCAGTAAGAGCTGGTGGGAAATAACCTCTGCTTGTCAAAAGAAATCTAAAACAATTTCACCCCTATCTCTAAGTAAAATATAATCATATGAATTGATGCAAAGTATTTATTTGCACAAATGTAACATTTCTTACTTCATTGCTCTTTAAAACCTACATGTTTTCTAAATCCTCTTGTAGCTCTAAGCATACAGGGACTTATGGAAAGGTCACTGTTAAATGCTCAGTTCCACACAGATTTGTGCTGATTCCTTAATATTATCTTCACAATATGTGGTTTGTATCCATTACATATATGTGAACTTCTTATTGTGAAAGTTTTTCTCTGCTATATTTTTTTTTAAGTTGGAGTTCTATATTTAAAGACTTTTCAAGTGAAAGACCGTAGGTGGATGACTACTTCCCATGCTTTACAAGGTCATGGGAAATTAAAATAAAAACCACAACCCCAATGTTTTGTTTTGGGATTTTAATGTGTTTGATCTGCTTGCATGTTGCTTGGAAGGGCTGGATGGAATATTTAGATCTCTCAATCCAGGCCTGCAAATGCCATACACAACTCCATCGTGTAGTCTTAACTGTACAATCGTCATGTCATCTTAAAAGTAACCTTTATTTTGCCTTACATAAGAACATAATCCTGGTTGAAGGTACACTTCAGAAAGAAAAACACAAACCACACCAAATAAAAATGCCTCAGTGAAACACAATAACTTGTCAGCAGCACGCTTTGCCTGTCTCCATGCTCCTCTGTCTTCAAACACAAACGTGGAGTGGGTATATGCTAGGCACAGGCTTTGCACAGTAGCTGTTATACAGTCCTTCATTAGCATTGATTTTCTTGATCTGAAGCCTCTGTACATGACATTTTGAACCTCTCTAGGTCAGAGTCTGTAACAGATGCTTGGAGGAGCATGGTTTGGGGCAGCACTGAGTGCTCTGTGTTTAGGCCTTGGGTCTAAGCGTCACTGAGGTGGGAAGGAACCTTAGGAGGGCTTTAGTCTGAGCTGGTTGCACAAGGCTTAATCCAGTCAGGTCTTGAAAACCTCCAGGGATGAAACCAGCATAGCCTCTTTGGGCAGCCCTTCTAATACATGACTGTCCTTAGGTTTTCTGTTCTGTTTGGTGAGGAACTCACTTGTTTCGATTTATATCCGTTGCCTCTCATTCTCCTGCCGTGCCTTGAGCCTGGCTCTCTCCTTGCTGGCTGCCTGAGATGGCTGGAAAAAAAGCTGCTTTTTTATTTTTTTCTTTGTCAGAGCAACAAACTAGGCCTGCTTTACTCAGCAGAAGTAACAGGTGCTAATAGGATTTGAGGCACAGAGGCAGGATAGCCAGGCAGAATGATGGCAGTATTCAGATATGGAAAAGGTATTGTGGAATAATGGTTGTTCATCTCATTTAATCACTTTGCAAAGCTCTAGCTTGATTCTTTCTCTCAGTACTCTGTAAGAAAATAAGTCTAAATATAGTTGGACTGGCCAAGGAGCCACCCAGCTCAATGTTCTGCTTCTACAATGGCCATAAACAGACATGTAGTAAGGAAAAATGACGTGCAAATCTTATCGGGAATTTCCTGTGAATTAATTTTCTAGCTTCTTGACAGTTTTCAGCTTGAATACTTTCAGCATTGGTTGAAGGTTACTAAATAGACAGAAATCCTCTTCCAAGTACTTTTCAGTCTGAACTTGAATGTATGTTAAATGTTAGCATACAGTTAAATCATTGGGTAAGGAGGTGCACGTTTCTAGCAACTCTTACTTATGATGAACCAACCACCTTTTTCTGATTATTATTTTGCTCAACTGGCCCACAAAACCCAGCCTGGTACCTGTTAGCCTCATGTCATGATCCCTGCTCACCAGTTATTTCTGTGGCATAGCTGTTGTAATGCTTAAGAGGCTTTCTGTTTTTTAGTCCCTCAATGAGGGAGGCAATCCATGTCACGCTCTGCCAAAATTTTAGATTGATATAAGTCACTAAGGAACTGTACCTAACAACCTTCTTTAACAAGGAAAGAAGGTCTTTAGATCTGTTAAAGACCTTCTTTAGAAAGGAAAGCTAATTACCTTGCTGGCTGAATCAGCTTGTGGTGGTTCAGTACAAAACTGTAATGTTCTCGTCGGTTACCAAAAAACAACCTCTTACTGATTTAGTAATTTGGATAAGAAGTCTGTGTACTAAAACATTTGGAAGTATTCAGGTTCTACCAGATAAACAGATTGACTTTTAAAATGTTGACACCTGTTTTTATTGTATATTTTACCTTTTCATTTCTATGTTCTGTTCTGGGGAGAGCAAGGGAAAATTGACCAGAGTGTTGCAGATTGCTGTTGGACTTTATTGTTTTGCATGTATGTAAAAACAACAACAACAACAACAACAGCAAAACAAAACTGCGGAGTGTAGAAGCTGAGGCTCCTGTGTTTACAATTTGCGTGTGTATAAATGCAACATAAGAATCTGGTTACTAATGATTGACGTTGTAGCAAAATAAACAAATTAAATATTCATTCTTGAATGGGTCATTAATTTAAAATAGCCTCTTAATTGTTTACATAGTGCTTCTTGTCTTGTTTTACTGCCTTCTTCAAGCCAACTGCACCAACAGAAACTAAGCTGACCTACATCTTTTATAGTTGGAAAGGGTGGAGAAGTTGTTGATATTGGATGCTATGGTAGGTGGTAGCCAATAAGAAATTTGATATTTGCAGTTTTTTCCTCCTTCTCTACAGTGTTTGGGTATGTATTTGCCTGTCTAGGTAGGTCCTTTTTTTCAGATTAACAACCAGAAAGCTGTTATGCCGAAGCTGAATTAATATTTTTCTTAACAAAGTAGCTTTTTCTTCCCCTTTTTTAGAACATCTGTTTTTCTGCCCAGAAATACGAAACTTTTTGATTTGATATGCTTTTCCTGTGTTTAAGAAGTAAATATGTCCAATACATTATTTTCAGCTCATGAAAAAATGACCTTTATTACACAGTTCAGGAGCTAATTGATGTTCTGGTAGCCCAAAGCAGGTTATTAAACAGGCCTAACTTGAAGAAGCTCTTAAAACATCAGTATGCTGTGAGTAGTCGTTTAGAAAGAGCTCTAAGGACACTAATTTAGTCTGATGAATTCTTCCAAGGTACAATTTACAGTTCAGTTGATAATGTGAAGTATAATCTCTCTTACATAAAAACACTTCCTTGTCTTTGCAGGTTAAATTAGGAATTACTTATTATCGATCGATTAAGTGTGCTTTACCAAGCCAGAACTGTGCTAGTGCCTTATTAATCTTAGTTTTAAAAATGTTTTTAAGATAGTCATTTTAAGTTTGGCTACATGTCTGCTTGTAGTCTGTGTCCCAGGGTGTTACTAAGAAGTTGGGACACAGGATGTGTATTTTTTTTCACTTGTGCTGACATGGCTTATCAAATTTTGTATAATAAATCCAGTCTGAAATAATGCCATGACCTCAATCTTCAGGCTGTTCATGAAGCTGACAGCTACCAGAGTTGTCTCTAGCACAGAAAGTCAAAAACTTGTCTTCCTATTATTTTCTTAGGTGTTGTAGGCTTTTATGTAAACAGTCATGTAATTTCTTACGTACTTATGTTACAAGTTTCTTGTGAAGTCTGCTTTGAATGAAGATCTGTATATTTTGGAATGTGAGAGGTGGTATTGAACCTGGGAGTGCTTGGTCCTGCTGCGGATCATGTTCTAGACTAAGCACTAAGCAGGTTGCTTAGCCTCTGTGGTTAGATCATCTGCTATGCAGTCAGGTTTAGAGTTACCTTTTTCTTCTCTACTAAAAAAGTTCTTAGATGTATAGTTCTATATATGGAAAGGTGCTGTGTAAGTTGAACTACTAACTCCAAGATGAAAGATTTAGTTTTTTATGTGTGTATGACATTGTAATTTAAATTAGACAAAAGCTACAAACATCTGTAAAGTACTGTGACATGGTGAATGATTAAAAAACTTAAAGAATGTGCACAGAGATTTTGCAGAGATGTCCTTTGGGTCCATCCTTTAAGAACACAATGGTGAAGCTGTTGAATTGAGATGTTCTACATTAGCATTTGATGCCAAAAACCTTCTTTAAAAAAAACAACAAACCAAACAAAAAACATCAATTTCTGATACAGAATACTGTGTTGAGGTTAATGGGTGTTTGGCATTTAAGTTTGAGCATACCAAATGGTTTCTGGTCTGGGGGAAAATGAGACAGGAACATCATACTATCAGACTCAAATAATGTGACTCAAATAAGGTGTTAAATGACTGGGTGTTGGGGAGGCTTGGGAAAAGCATTGCTGAAAGTCTGACTGTAAGCTGTAACATGAATGAGGCGTAGTCACGTTTCTTTTACTAAGTTATTAAATGCTCTTAGTAAATGCAGAAATGTGATAAATTGTCAGGTTTGGGAATCTACAGCTGGATGTTTAAGTAGCATGTATTTGATGTGCTAAGTACTCTAACAAAGGGTTCCAGTGAAGTGTACTGAGATTGGGCGTTTTGAGCATGCTTGACAATTAAATCATATATAGGGGCCTGCATTCAGACATTTCTGGATAATGGCATAGCTAGAGTCCTAACATATCTGTGAAAGAATTTACTATTCAGCCTATTTCTCTACTCTTTTCATTTGTTACTAATCAAAAGAATTGAGAAAAAAAAAAAAGAGTCCTTAATCTCACTTAATGAACTCCTGTGGCTAGAAAGACAGAAACCCTCAAGGTAATTCTTTGTCAAAAGGGAGGTAAACTAAAAATGAAGAAAACTTATACAGTAAGTACACATAAACTTGTAATCTGATGAAGATGATGTGCAATGTAATTATCTTTCATGAAATACTGGCACCTCAGGCAGCTAACTTTTATAGCAAAATGTAGCACTTACTTTTAGCCAGAGGCAGAAACCCATTATCTGACAGTTTTCAGCCATTGTGTATAGTCTAAAACATAAATGGGTGTTTTAATATAATCCCACTTTGTGGGTTTGCTTCTTTCAATTAAAAAAAATTAGGCTCGTCAGATGTCAGATCAGTTTTTGTCAAACTTACCCAGAGGCTATTTGAACGCAGGTGTTGCTAAGCAGCTCAACACTAGAAACCACTTCTCATAGCACGTTACATTTTTTATAAGATGCAAGAATGTTTGCAAATCAAAGTAGAAGAAATTAGAAATGGGTATGTTAATGTATTTTTGCATGCATGAAATGTTCCTTGCTAGCACTCCGCTACCCATTTGCTTCTTCATAAATTTCTTTGTGTTCTGTTTATTTAGAAAGATTTGGAGGTTTGTTTGTGTGTTTATATGTTGTAAAGCTTTCAGCACTCGCTGTAAGCTGGCTCACAGAGACTGGAAACTGAGATCTGAAGCCTGAATTCTCAATGTGGTAAGCTTTCAGTTAATTGTTCCACTATGATAAGGGTAGACATCCCTATTGCTTTTTATAAGCTGGTACAGTTTATTAGTTTAGGTTGAGGATTGTTGCTCTGCTTTGAGATTCCACTAGGGTTGTCGATCTGGAATCACTGTGATGGTTTGTGTGCGCTGCTGAACTTGGGGCTGCCAAATCTCACCAATCTAACCTGGCTCCATCTAGAAGCCCTGGAAAAAGGGGATGTGGAAATGTGATGCAGTGGTGTTCAAGCAAACTCTCAGACCTTGGGATGCTTTGCTTCCCACTTCCAAGAGTGTTTAGTGGGCTTGCCATTATGTTGCATAAATATAACTAAGGTCTTATATCAAGGCAGATTTTTCATTGATTCATGTGGCTGAGGAAATAAGCCCTTCCACAAACTTCATTTTGGAAGAAATGGTATTAAGAAGAACTGTTTTTGTACCACTTTGGCAGAATGAAATGGTAAAGGTTTATCTGCAAATGTGATTCTGTCCATTTGAAATATGCCAGTAAAAATCTTTTTTTAACTTTAAATTTTAAAAATATAAATTTAAAAACAGATGTACTGAAGTTGTAGCAAATAACAAGGCTAAACTGAAGAACAAATTCAAGATGTAGTTCTCTCTTAATATGTTACAGAACTTCAGCAGAGATCACAGCAGCATCTTTAAGAATGTTAGCAAAAGCGGATGATGAGGAACGATAGGTAACTGTAATGTGAAAAATAAATGAAAATTATATTGGCAAGATCGGAGCTATACAGTATTAAAATTACAACATTAGGACATTAACACTGCAAATACATTCTTAAAAAGCAGGTAGTTTTTAGTCATCAACACAGAAGTAGACTAACGAAAGCACTAATGAAATCTGAGAGGAGTATCTGACAGGGGAATCATGAAATGCATTTGCTAATTAGCCTTGCATTCATAGGAAAGACTGAAGTTTCTCCTCTTTAAATTAGACTCAGTTCTCAGGTGTCTCAAATGTCATACTGGGATCTTCTAGTTAATGAAAGCTCAACGTATGTGTTGCTTATTTGACGTCCCGTGGATAACGCCAAAGGAAAGGCTGATTCTTCACCTAGACACAGTTACAGAAATTGCACAGGAGTAGCTCGTGTACCACCTTAAAGAGATTGCCAACAAAGATGCAGCTTTATATCTAAAACTTAACCTGGCCCGTGCTTTTCAGCCTCTCCTGATGTGCGTAAACAATTTTTAAGACATCACACTGGCTCATCTTAATAGATGCCTGGCTGTAAGAAGTGAGCTGAGAGGAAAGGGTACTGGTGGAGGAACCCAGTGGGCTGAATGTGGCCTGGTGGGGTGTGAAGCGGCCTATTCGGGCTCAAAAACCCAAGGGACTTAGTGGTATGCCACAGGTGTCTGTGCACCGACACAGGGACCTGCCTCTGAAATCTGCTCTGCACCTAGGCTGGGACCGAAATAAGTGCAGGTGGTTTGCTTGGGAAGGGCCTTGGCTTTGAGTTGCCTGCAGGTGCAAGGAAGGGCATGTTTTCTCTGCTATAGGCAATTCTTCCGAAAGAAGGATGTAAATAATACATTGTCTGTTCCTTGATACAGGGGGAACTTGTTCTAAGAGTTTTTGCAGTTTACGTTGTAGTTACGGAAATCTGTACCTTAAAACAAATTGCTTTGAGAAAATTATACATTTTATATCCAGTGTTTATGTGAGTTGGCAGCTGTTGGTAGAGATTGATTTGAAAAGTGCAATTGTAAGTGGAAGTTTCTTGAAAACAAAATTATTTATCTTATTTTTCACTTTTTACTTCTTAATGCTTAATTCAAATTGTAGGTGTCACTCATCATGTCTGTAAGAGGACATTCTCTTAATCAGTTGTAACTGCAGGCTTTATTTAACAAGAAAAATCGCAAAATGGCATGTTCAGTCATGTTGTAACTGCATGACAAACAAAATGCCTGAAGCCGCTAGAGATAACAGCAAACAGGGACTGCCTCTTAGCAAAGAGACCCTGGCTCATTAAACAATCATGTTCATCCCTTGTCTTCCAGCCCTTTCTTTTCTTTCTTTCCTCCAAATTCTGGCACTGCAGTGCATCAGCACTAGCATGCACTAGTAATTAAGAGGAGAAAGGATGTGAAGCCTATATGCCCAAACAAGTTCACTTGAGGTAAAAATATGTAGAACTTCTCTCACTGATAGTTGAGAAGATTTAATTTGTAGTGAATCTTTCCCCCCCCCCAAAAAAAAAAAAAGGAAAAAAGGGGGAGGAGGGGATAGAGAAAAACTTGTTTAAATTGCAGCTAACGAGCTTCTAATATCCATGCTGTTTGTGTGTATATGTGTATAGTGAAGAGAGAGTGAGGGTGGATAAAAAGCAAAAATAATCTTAAAGATTCTGTTTTAAAACTTAATTCTTAAAGGGGGACGAAAAAGATTTTTGTATGTCTTTGCTCACCTTCATTTAGAGCAAATAGATTTTCTTTTTGCAAAACTGTTTTTTTTTATTAAATATTATTATTTCTGATTAATCTTGTAACCTGTTTGTCCATTTCTGTAAGTAATTTGTTTCTGACTAAATTTTTAATAGCCTCTTAATGACCATGTCTATTTCTGTAATCCATGTATGATTTACTGGTGTTCATTCTCTACCCACAGTATCTAGTTTAATTAAATGAGGCTGATTGTTTCATTAGTATGGTAGCCATTTAATTCCTAAATTCATCATGACTTTTAAATGTATACTTCTTGGAATTTGTTCCTTATTTATTGCTTTAGGCCCTCATTCTTAGCGTGAGTTTGTAATGTTTATGCAAAACTATGCTTGTTAGGGGAATTTAATAAAAATTACCTTTTGAAGTTTTAATGGGCTGGGTTTTTTTTAAAGACTGTGAGCTGGAAACTTTAAAATAAAACATCCTTTCAGACTGTGAATGCATATTGCATGCCTTGGACTTTTTTTGTCTCCAGGTATGTCTGAGGTAGAGCAAAGGTCAAATGTTAACCATCTCCTCAAGTTACGTTTCAGATTAAGAAGACATGAATGTCAGGAATTTGCAGGATTGAGTTTAGTGAGGCCAGTAATGTCAAGGTATTAGCTGAAAATGCGAAGGGGGGGGAGAAGGGAATGTGGCAAGAGGGAGGGGGATATTTTGGAGGTATTTAAATGTTTTTCACTCAGAACAGGCAATGTGTAACAAGGGATCACAGACCTAGAAGTGTGTATGTGGTGAAATTGTGTGTGTGCGTAGATTTTTTTCTTCTAAAACTATTATTGGTTGGGGAAATGTTTTGATTTTGTACAAAAACATTTGCTGTTGTTTGGTTTTTGTTGCTCTTATTTTTGCTCAAATGTTTCAACACCTTTGAAAGTCTGCAAAATACATAGGTGGAGCTGTAATCAAGAATGTTTAGTAATTTTTTTTTTAATTGGGAAGCTTCTCAAGAATGTGCTTGTTTTCTGCTCAAATGCATTTGCTGCTTATAATTTTAATGAGTTTATAGATGAGTGCATTACTTTCAAGACCAATCCTCTTCAAAAGATGGAACCGTCCTTGAAAGGTGGATTTATTTCTAAGAGCTTTGTAAAAAGCCATTTATCTCCAAAGGCTCTTTTTATTGTTCAGATGATAATCCTCTCCTTTAAATATTTCATCTATCAGTCAGAATGTTTTATACACAGCAGTTGGATTGCATCCCTTGATTTTTAGGGAACATTAGACTAGAAGATAGCACTGTGGCTGAGTCAGTTTTTGCTGCAGCATGGCTAGACGTCTGCTGCTGCCATCAGCTGAAGTCCAAAACGAACTTGTCAGGAATTCAGTCGCCGTGGTTAAGTTATATTTAAACTTGCTTATGTCATCGGTATGTCATCAGCAACAAAACCTGGACAAAGGATAACTGAGGAAGGAATGATTCCCACTCACCTGTTGTGAAGCATTTAGCAGGAGAACTGCATAGCCTTTTGATATTAGTGAAGGGGAAGGTGCTGTGAAGCTTACAGATCAGTTAGTTGCTGTGCTGCACCTGCTGCTAGCGTACTGTAACAAATTGGCGTGCCACTTCCAGTTGTTAATTTTGCTAGGATGTTTAAGTGCAGCTTGTTTTGAGGACCAGATAAAATGAAAATACACTGAGCTGTGTACCTTTTTTTCCTTGAGCTTGATTTGAAGGCAGCACCTATTCCCAAGACAGGCTTTTACCAGTTTTATGCTGCTATGGTTTGCCCAAAAACTTTTGTTATTTTTGTCTTTAGTTCTTAACTCTGATAGAAGTATTCAATATCTGTTAATTTCTGGTATAGATCTCACTTCGTTAATCCCACTGCTCACTCTAGTTATTAACTGCAGGTGTATTTGCTTTAAACAAACAGTCCTTTCCTATCTAAGTGGGCTTTTGGGGAAATCATCTTGAGAATAACCTTGAGAAGTTACTTTTTAATGAAAATAAAGTTTGCTTCATATGCCTTTTCACCACTGTGAAAAATAACTTACTTTACTGGCGATAGGTATGTTTGGACTTCAATAACCAATGTGTTTTGTGGACAAATATCAGTCCATTTTATTACATTCAGTAGAATTCATATTTGTATTGCCGTTATTTGTCTCATATCTCATCACAAGTTCTTGCTCAGTGACCTCCAAAAGCATGCCTTTCAAAATCAGGGAAAAATGAGTTTGAAATCATGATGGCTGTGTGTTGTTCAGTTCTGGCAGTTAGACTCCATTATACATACTGTATGTCTCTTCAAATGGTCTTCATTGGTGTTATTTCAGTGACGTGAAACAAATTGTTAAAAGCTTCACCCATATGTCCCTTGGCTTCTTGCTAAGACCAAGGTGTGGGAGGGAAGTAGTGGTAGAAGTAATCTGCTATGGTCATTTTTCCTCTAGAGCTTTTAACTCATGTTTTCATTTCTTGTTTTCCATAGATTGGGGAAGTTGTGACTTGTCTGTGTGTGTGCTTATATGTATATATACGCATATAGCCAGAAGAGTGTAGGAGTTGGAATAGTCAAAGCATTAAAAAAAGAAAAAAAAAAAAAAGGAAAGCACTCAAATAGGGCAGCTCACTCTTCAAAGGATAATTTATAAAGCAGATTTTACAGGAAGAAGCACACATCTATTTGGGTTAAGTGTGTTAATTGTCAACAATCCATCTTTTTCCTTCTCCTGATGAATGATAGCCTATCAACTTGCTGTGTCCAATCCAGAAACTTTGGCTTTTAAAAGCTTTTCCTTTGAGTATTTTAGAACTTTTCTGCTTGTTCTTCTTCAAAAATGTATCTGATTGTTTACTTTGATTTTTTTCCATTTTTTTTTTTCTTTTCTGCATATTTTGGATACATTTTTGGATTTGTGCCTGAATCCTTCTTTGCACAGAGATTTGATTCACAAAAGATTTTGCCTGTGTCTTAAGAAGGAAGTATTAATGTATAATGTTGCCCAAATGTGAGAAAAATAAAAGCCAATCCAACCATGAGATTTCCAGGTTGGGGTGGGGAGGGAATGGCAGGAAATAAATCAAGAAAATCCCACTGATGCAGTAAATGCATAGAAATGTTGGTTGAAAGGGGCTTTTGGAAGTCTCAGAATATTACTTTCACCAGTGCTAGATCAGGTCAGCCATGGATTTGTCTTGGTGAGGCTTGAAAACTTCTAAAGGTAGAGGTTCCACCATCTCTCTGAGTAGCTTGGCCCAGTGCTGTACTACTACCCTCCCACTGAACTGTTGATCCTAGTGCCCAGCTGATGTATTTTGTGGCCATTGTCTGTCTACTTCTTCCATCAGCCTGGCTCTATTGTCTTTGTAACTAACCTTCATGCAGTTCTCTAGGTTGCTATTAAATTGCTCCTTGGCTTCCTCTTCAACAACTAAACCAACTTATTTTCCTCAACCTCTCCTCCCAGGACATGTGCTCTTGCTCTGTATACCCTCTCTAGTTTCTTCTCCTGTTCACTTGGGTCTCTCATTTCAGAAATGGCTCTGATTTTGTACGTTAGTCATCTCTTAATATGAGTAAGGGGAGTATAAATTACCTCATTTTTGTTGTTTCTCCTCACCCTTGTTATCAGTGAGCAGAAGGACATCCCAGAGAAGTCTGATTTTGTTGGTTCTCTTTGCTAGAGTAACCAGTAATCGGATGCATAACAGAAAATGTTTTGTTAAGAAAGACGAAACAAAGAAAATTGCACTGAAACAAGGAAAATTGCACTGAAACAAAGGTGATTCTTTATAAGTTGTTAAAGTTTGGATTTTTCTCAGTACATTTTTTTTTTTCCTCCAGATCTTTCTGGTTCCTAGGGAACTTTAGCTGTTCTTCCAATGATGGAATCAAAATGGATCAAGAAAGGATATGTACAACACAGTAATTCTAAGTAGGAAATATTTTGTAGGTTGTTCTTCATTTTTTTAACTGAAGCATTTTTATTGCTAACAGAACCAAAATTATTTCTAGTAACAAAAATAGTTGATGTTTATTTGGATAGATATGTATTCACATATTTCTGGTATTTTAAAGAGTTCTGCTATTGCTTGCGGCAGCCAAATAGGAGACTCCTAATCTTAGTGAATTATGGAATGAAAATACAAATATATCTATTCTCTAGTTATAGATAGCTGATATTTAAATTTGAATGTGAAATATCACAAAATCTTTCCTCTGACCAGTAAAAAAATTTGTTAATTTTTCGTGTCTGTCCTAGCATCTTAATCATTCTGATTGTGCTTGTCGTGGTAGAAGTTATTTGCCTTCTTTGTGCTAATAAGGGAAAAACAAAACAAAACAAAAAGACATGCTCCAGAATTTTGGGAAGAACATTTTCTTTCTTGAAAATTTTAAGAACACTTTAGAGATAATATGGACTACATATTGTTATTTTTAGAGGGCGGTTCTGAAAGTCAAATGGCGCTGCTGTTTGTGAAGCATCACTTAGCCTGGTGTTTCCAAGAATGGTTTTATTTCTTTGGTTTCCTCTCAGAAAGCCGAATTTTAAGTAATGTGTCCAAAGAAATTATTTTTTCTTCTTTTTAGCTTCCTGTAATGGACAACATGAATCCTCAAGTATGTGCTTCCTGGTGGTGAAGTTCTCCTTTGCTCAGAAATTGAAAAAACCCTCCATCTTTTGATTCTGATTTGACTCTTTAGTCATGCTGATATTAAACTTTTACTTGGGCAGTGCAAAAAGGAGATCTGTTCATGCTTCGTTAATAGCAATGATGTGGAATGGCGTGTTCCTATATGAAGAGCTTGATATTTGATCCAATTAGTGGTGGAGCCGAAAAGCAATGTGGGGATAGTTCACACAGCCGTTTTGTCATCCTAGGACTTGCCAATATTATATTTTTATTTATCACTAAAGTATGTGCTAGGGAACGAGAGCTGGCTATTGAGGTGCCTAAAAGTCATTTTTCTTTGGCAATTTGGGAGTTTCTCCCTCAAGTTGGTACTAGTCTTCCACTAGTGAATATCTGAATTATTGGTCTGTGCATAACTGTGATTCAACATTTGTGGAAGGGATTAGCCTTGATAGTAGTGTTCAATAATAATGGTAGGGTAGCCATAAAATCCATATGATATGGTCTCATTTGTATGTAATGCTAAATGAGTTGTTATCCCCTCCCCTGCCCCCACCTCCTTTTCTTTCTTTATGACTTGTATGTAAGAAGAGTTGTTTGATTTTTAACTACTTTGCTATTAAACTAAAGGTCATGTGAGAATCCACAGGAATCGGCCAGTTTCCAAGAATGTGACTCCTGAAAGATGGTCTGCGCTAACACGCTGCTCCCGTAGCCATGGTGTGCTGCGTGCCCGGGTAAATTAGAGCGCAGCTTATTCATCCTCCTGCTCCATCGCGGGAGCTGCATTTTGCATACCCACTACTCTTTATTCTTCAGACTTCATTAATAGTTTCGGTGCACGAGTAAAGTTCTAGGTCACTGGCCCTTTCCCTGTTAGTGTTAATGGAGCCCTCTTTAAGTCTCCTGGAATGCTAAGAATGAGGTTTTACTTCCTTTTTTGGGAACTCCTAATTTTTGCCAGTTGTATGATTACTTCAAGCTTCTGCATTGCTTTAAGCAATACAACAGAATCACTAATTTATTTACTACGAATAATTAGAATTTACAACACAAAGAAATGACATTTAAGCCTTAGCCTTTCAGGAAACTAATTATCATGTATATGAAGATTCCCTGGAAGATGGGAGCTGAATGCTGAGAAGATTTAATGAGGCTGTTTTCAGTTTCTTTTTTATGTTAAGGCCTGTTTTTACTCTGATGCCCTACTGATAGGCTGAGGGGAAAAATCAGATTGGAATGAACAAGTAAGAAATTACTTTAAGACAAGCATGTCTCAGATCCTGGAAGAAGATGCAGGAATTGTAGTTGGAAGTCAAGACGTACAGTTCCATTCCTTAATGTAAAATTGCCTTTTTACTTGTCAGTTTAAAACTAGCAGCTTCAGCTTTAAATGGTGTGGGTTAAATAGTGTAAGGTTAGATCCTGTAGTAGCTTTGAGAACTACAAACATGTTTAATTTATTTTAGAAACAGCATCGCAATAAGCATTTTCCTCTTAGCAAAATAACCCCTCACATTATCATATTAAAACGGACTTTGCATGTTGATGACTGTGTTTTTCAAAGAAAAAGATCAGGAGGAATGCGAATGCTGTCTATTTTGCGCGTGTGTGACTGTATCCAAGTTACTATCCGTAACCCAGGTTTTGTTCTGCTGCAAACTAATTTAAATCCCCCAAGGAATGCATAATATCCTTGCCAAAGGGTTTCACAGAGCAGTTGAAAGCTGTGTTTCAAAATAGGCATTCTTTACAAATTCTTCAATTAAAATGTTGTCTTTCAGAATATAATATAATAATAATGCATACACTTTGTAGCGAATAGAGGTAAATGTTTAGTCTGCATGGCTGAATAACTCAGAGCTCAGCACGGCTGGCTTTGCCAGTAGTGCGGCTCAGTAGAGGGTGGCGTTTGAAGAAAACCACAAATTAAATCACTATAGGAGCGTAATAAATAAATGAACAAGCAAACAACTATTGGGTAGATTAAAAAAGTTTCAATTCTTGTGTCACCTCTCTTATTTTTAAAAGGTTGTAAATAAGTAATATATCAAAGCCAGCATAGTCAAATAAATCCTCCAATTTTCCCCCATTTGTCTCAATGCACAGGTGATGCAGTGGCTTTCAGGTCTTCACTCTGGAAGGGCGCAGCCAGCATCCCATACTGAGAGCTGTGAGTCCTGTGACTTGGGTTGAACTTGCAGCACTTGCAGTAGAGGCTGCGTTCATCTGAGTCTGAGCCAGACTTGAGGTTGTGGTGAGCCATTATCTGTGATGGTGATGGTACCTCCTTTAACTCACCTTTCTTACTGAAGGTTTGGTTACTGGCAGTGGGCGTGCTGTTATCCAATTACAATGCAAAATGAAGGGCTTACTTCAGTCGGTTTGGATACTATAACAGAATCTCATCAGTTCACAGGTCTGGTAACCCTTCTTTTGTTTGTTTGCTTGTTTGTTTTTTCCTCAACCAATTATTCAGTCGTAATCTTAAGTCATGTTGGTTTTTCATTCTGGTTAAATGAGTATTAGGATATATTATCAGGTGTTTGCCATTAGCAGTACAAGAAACATTTCTGCCAGGAGGAAACAGGATTATGTATTCATGTCAAAAGAGGATTTTCCAAGGAGTTTTTTGCTCTATAATAAGGATAAACGTTTGGAACTGAGTATGTCCAGATAACTTGACCTCAAAGTAGATGACCAGAATAGTCTCTGGCCCATAAATATTAACTTGTCAGAAACCTTGAAACAGTGGAAAAGCTTTCAGAGAATTTGAATATAAATTTAGGGTTATAATTAGAAAAAAGCAAATCCAGGAGTATAAATCTAGATGAACAGATGTCATCTGGGTAGATGTCAGTCTAGGTAAAATAGTGGGAGATCTATTTTGTTTAATTCTCTTGGCTAAAGGACAAGCACTGTAATTTAGCAGGTCTTTTTTTTTCCTAGGATTTTATCTGGATGCTTGAGTGCTAAATTGCAGAAGTCGGTTATAGTCTGCTTGTGAATAGCTTGTGTTAATAGGAAGGCAGAGGTTGTAAGAAGGGTACTAATTTTGACTGAAAAAAGCAGGGAAACATGGATCACAGTGCCTTCAGTAGATAGGACAGACTAGTACTAATTGAAGTTAATAGTATGGTGCAGACAATTGAGTAAGGTCAAGGGGGAGAATGTAATTTAAGAACTCATTTTCTGTGCTTCTCTCTTGAAAAAACAATCTGAACACTGAAATGACAGAAGAGCAATCGTCCTCATTCAGGGAGACCTACCATCCGACCATCCTTTCTTGGCAGGGATGAGTACGGAAGTGTTTAGGGTAAAGTAGGTACAAGGCAAACTTTTTTATTTCTGTTACCTTCCCAGATTAGAGCAAGAATCTGCACAAAGAATTCTTCATGCATACATTCATGTCTTCTCATGAAAAGCAAGTGCTGTGGTTGTGTAGTGTGATGGTGCTATAGCAGAATTACCTGGCTTCCATTCTTGCTTCTTCCAGTCCCCTGCCTGACTGCAGTTGGTCTATGTGGGATGTATACATAGACAACTCCATGGGTTGGTGGGGAGAAAGGTCTTCTTTGTGAAATTCACTGTCTGTATTTGTTATATTTGTTGGCACTGAAACTTTTCATGCAAAGAGTTTACTATGGTATAATTTTAGATAATAAAGCTGCAGGGGACCTTGACAGATTATCTAGCTCATCATCTTGTCCCAAAAGGATTGTTGTATCTGTGTCACCCCTGACATGGTTCATCTGATGTGGGTGTGGTTGATACATTCTTGAAGATCTCTGGTGACAAAGGTTGCTTTTCTAGACAGACTGCTCTATGCCTTTTTGTGTGTGTGTGTGTGTGTTCATTTTTTGTGTGCAATGCATTTGTTGTTTTTGCAACAAAACTTTATTAGGTGCGATGAGATGCATAAGTGAATCAGTCTTCATCCTGTTTGCAATTATTCTGCTATTGATGACTCAATAAGGTGTTCATAATGTTAGCTGGATTATTTGGCACAAATTCTTTCTTACAGTATTTCATATCAGTGAAGAATGACTCTGAGGTCTTCATGGGTGTTTGGTGTGACACTGCATAGATGCGCTTAAGTTTTCCTTCCCTCTGTACACATTTTAAGAACAGTCTTCAAACACAAACCATAAATTAAAAAACAGCCAGTGAAGAGAGTCAGAGCTTCTATTAGTATTCTAGAATCCAGTAAAGAAGACACTCTGTTATCTATAAATAAATATGGCAAAAGTTTCACGCTTTCAGATTCACTGCCAGAAAAGATCCTAGTCCAGATTTATATTTCAGGCATAAACTGCTACAGCTTAATTTTAAAATACTTTCTGTTTATTTTATTGCAGCTCTGTGTCAGAAGTACAATAAAATATCATAGAAGTGTGAATGGAGCTCTAATTGTTTTAGGAAATGGGAGTTCCACTTAACACTGGAAAATGTTGCTTAAAGCAGTAATAAGAGAATGCCAAAGCCATAATACGTAGGGCATAGTGTAATAGCTGTGTTACGATCTCTGTGGTCTTGATTTCATTAGATATTTCTTTCCTACAATTGCCTGCGTATGTTAGCAGGGGAAATTACTCATGTGAGGAACACTATTATAAAGTATATCATAGAATCATAGAAGGCTTGGGTTGGAAGGGACTTTAAAGGTCATCTAGCTTCCAACCTCCCTGCAGGGATGTCACCCACTAGATCAGGTTGCCCAAAGCCCCATCCATCCTGGCCTCGAACACCTCCAGAGATGGGGCATCCACAGCTTTGCTGGGCAACCTGTTCCTGTGTCTAACTACCCTTACAGTGAAGAATTTCCTCCTAATATCTATTCTAAATCTATCCTCTTAGCTTAAGACCATTCTCCCTTGTCCTATTATTTTCTGTCCGAGTAAAGAGTCCTTCTCCATCTTTTTTATAAGACCCTGTTAAGTATTGAAAGGTCGCAATGAGGTCTCCACGGAGCCTTCTCTTCTCCAGGCTGAACAGCCCCAGCTCTCTCAGCCTTTCTTCGTAGGAGAGGTGCTCCAGCCCTCTGACCATCCTTGTGGCCCTCTTCTGGACTTGCTCTAACAGCTCCACAGTGGTTCTTGTCATTGTGCTGTGTCTTGTGTTGTGCTTGGACACCTTTCTTATAGTAAGGTAAGTATCAGGTCTGAAAACAACTTCTTTTGCTGTTTCTGATACGTTAGTTTTCAGCAGGATCAGCTTCTGTCCATTCAAACAGTTGTGCCAGCACAAAAGAATTGGCAGTGCCAATATGAACAGAGGATGAGGCTAGGTTATTTGGCCACGGTCTGTGGATATTTCCAAGTTCATGCTGTTCGTGGTGGGAAAGCTAGGTAAAGAAGCCCATCCTGTCCTGGTTTTTTTTTAATCCTGTTCATTTATATTTGTGTTGCAGCTTACTTTTCTTTCAGCTGTAATGGCCCCACTGCTAAGGGGCCAAGCTGTAAGACAATGTACATTAATCCCCTCCCAGTGACTCATTTGGCATTTTTACCTTTAGGAATCCTAATACGGGGCTGTGCCTTTATGTGAAAACTTCCAAGAGTTGAGTGAGCTCTGCAGTAGGCCCCTTGATGCTACTTCCAGTGGTAGCAGCCATGCAGGTTACAGGGGGCGAAGTGTTCTGTAGTCCACTCAACCTGTAGGTTGAAGAAGTCACCGTGACCATGTGTCAGAGCTCTGAACTCGAGTCAATAGTTTTTTTTCACCTTAAAAATAGTGTTTACCATTATCAAGGGTACTACTTAAATCCCAAAGTAGTTGATTTGAGTAATGTTCCACATTAGTACAGGCTTTAGATGAATACTTCGGCATTTCTCTGGTTTGATTTGCTGAGGCCTCAGTTCTGTGAGAGTTCAGAAGTTTCCAGGTCAGGGCTACTGTGGATCCTTGCTTGCTTTTTGCCTGCCTCACCCATGCTGACTCCAGCACTCTTTGATCCTGTAGCTTGCTAGATTGAGGCATACAAAATACTTTTATAGGGTTAGCTTTTTTCTGGTGAATTACCCTGACGTGGCTTGCCTGGCTTGGTGGTGCAGAGGACTGGCAGAATTGGAAAAGGCGAAGACTAGGACAGTGGCTCAGCCCTTGTCCCTCACGTTTGTTGGGAACTGTTGGGGAGGGAAGGCAGTCTTGTTTTCTTGGCTGGAAAAAAGCAGTTACATGGGTTCACCTATTTTATGTGGGGGAAAAAAAAAAAAGGAAGTAAAAATAAAATCAAAGTAATGCAGAATTATTTCAATGTCCAAATAAAGTTTGGCTCAACTTTTGGGTGAAGGTTCAGTTCTGATTTCAGCTGGAGCAGTTTCCTTTCTTTAAGTTGCCTAGCGTCCTAATACAGTCGGTCATAGATAGGCAGGGAGACTTTTTAATTCTACGTTGTTTTTTTTAAAACCGTGTTTGAGAGACTTTGGGATTCCTTACTCTTCCAAATCTACAGATGAAAATCATGTGGCATGGAGGGGAAGGGTTTTAAGTTGTTAAACAAAAAATAATGTTGTGTATGCGAAGCCTTCTACTAATTTTAGTATCTTTTAGTGCAGGTGCTGAAAGGTCAATTGCTAGCCTATCACTTGTGTTGGACCAAGAGGCTTTTTTCTACCCTAAAGCAATGTTAATGTCCATTTAAGGAAGAATGTCTGCAGGAGCCGGTGGTATTTACTAACTGCGCCTGTGAAAACATTCCTCCTCACCCTCAGATGCTCACTCAGCCTTCTGTTCTCCAAGTGACATTATTACAGGCTTTAGCATGTGGTCTGAGAAATTAAAAGCACGTTTTAATAACGGGAATAGCAGGGTCCGGACCCTGCTGACACTTCCTCTCTTGCCTTCCCCTAGGTTTCAGTGCAAGTGGCTGGGAAATTTGGGATGTTTTTTATTTTTTTATTTTATTATTATTATTTTTGTTTTCCTTGCTTACAACACAAACACCCCTACTGGAGCATTGTTTTATCCATGAAAGTTTCCTGTCCCTGGGATTCTTGCAAACAGATTTTTCACTGATTTAAGGCACTGTTTGCCCTTGTGGCAGTGGCTTGAGGTGGGAGCTTGCCTGTGGTGCTGCGGGCCCATGCCAGCCCCGTTCCCTGTGCCCCGTAGGCTGGCCTGAGGCAGCCTGAGTGCTCCTGGGAGAGGTAAAACTGCCCACCTTTCCTCTTCTGGGGATGGTGAGGCCTGAATTACCTCATGTTTGCCCCAGATTGGCCTAGAGAAAACAATGTGTGTGAGCAGTTACCATGGAGAAGATGGTGCACGTTAATTGGTGTGTCAGTCTTAACCTTCACCTCATGCACTCTTCGAGCTCAAAGCAACACGGGGAAGGCTGTCAGGGCCCTTTTGTTCTGCGCCTCAGCGACCCAGACCCTTGCCAGTGATGTGCTGCACAGAGCAGATTCATGGATTCCTGTCAGGATATAACAGATTTTATCAAGCATCTGTAATTGATGGGTCTCTGAGTGCTTCAGAAAAGAGGACTTCACCTTTTATGCCTGTTAAACAGCTAAGAAGTGCGTGTACAGTTGGTGTTTTGAATCAAGATAACAAATGCCTTATAAGCTGAAATCTTAATGATTTGCTTGAGTTGTCTGGCCTGAAACGCTATGTCTGTTGACATGCAAAGAACCTCTCATTTGCTGAAGATCTGACAAAGACTTCTGCTGTGTTTTGTACAAGTAAAGGTATATCTAAAAACCAAAAACCTTGTCAGGCACTCAGCAAATCTGGAAAAACAAACAAACAAAACCCTCAACCCTAATGGAAAATTTGGAAAATTGCTTTTTTTTTTTTTTTTTTGTACACATTTTTCTGCACTCAAATAAGTTTTGATTTATCTATCTAGCCTTTTCCCTGCTGTATTTATTCCTGCCTTACTCTGGTTCGATTTGCTGCAGAATCCCACAGCTCTCCCAATGTAACGAGGAATGGTAGCGCAGGGCTTCAGGGAGTGCGGTTGTTTTGAACCAGCTCTGTGATGTGACTCATTCCTCCCATCGCTACCCCACACCACATTTCCTCACATCTAGATTGAGCTGTTTTGTGTCTCTGCATGTTCTACTCTCTTCTGAGGTCACCATATGCAAATGCTGCTGTAGCAAAGCACTTGAACCTGCTTGTACTGTTTTGTTGGCTTAAACTGTGCGCAGGAAATGCTCTTGAGTGGCAAAGTCTTGTCTGGCTCCATGCTCCCATCCTGAAGTCCTAGTTTTCCTTATCTGCTGGGGGAAGAGCTGTCTTGGCCATGGTAATCAAAAGGTAAAGATTTGAGGTGAGTGCTGCAGGGAAAATAAAGCAGATCACTCTGACACTCATGGAAAGATCAAGAAAAAGTAAAAGATGTAGATTTGCTTCTCCAAACAAGTGACACAGAAGTGTCCTTTGCTTGCTTGCTTATTTTTGCTGCTGCAATCTCTGCTTGCTTGCATAGTTCCCTCTCACCAGGCATTGGCTACACGTTCTTTCTATGATCGTTTCCCACAGCTCTCTGTCGTCCCACGCTTTCTCCTCCTCACCCCAGCCCTCCCTAAGTCAATAAACCACTGGCTCCCTCAGTTGCCCGTGTGGCCTTTGAATGGGAAGAGCCAAGCACCTGCTGGGCTGTGTGCGTGCTGTCTGCTCAGGTGGGAGTCTGACAAACTGTCTCGTCTGTCTGTTGAATTACGGAAGCAGCTGAGCTGCATCTTGCACTTGAAGCAAACTGGATTTTCAAAATACCTTGTGTGAGTTTCATATCTTTAAGATATTGACCTGTTATTATACTATTATTATTATGCGTGTCCCCCTTCCCCCAACTGTTGACTTAATCAAAATACGGGTACAAAGGAACTCGATTTCTGAGCAGAGCCCAGAGCCTTTGTAATCCCCCCCCCTTTTATTTTTTTTAATCCATATCCAAATTTCCCCACGCTTTCCCTTTTTTTTTTTCTGTTTTGTTGTTGTTGTTGTTGTTGTTGTTGTTGTTTTTTCTGTAACAAAGTGGAGCACAGATGCTGGTGACTGAAGACTTTCATACTGCTAGGACATGGGATTGCACCATGAGAACCTGGACTGGATTTCCACCAGGAGCCTTGGCCAGTCATTGAAGCATTTATACAAAACCAAAACTGTTGGCAAAGCCCCCAAGGAAGAGATCTTCACTCCAAACTGCATAGTTGTAGGGTCATCTCAGAAATCTGATTTGGGAACCAGTTTCACAGTATTGTTGCTAGGATTAAGTTGTGGATATAAGGTCATTTCTTTTGAAATAGTTCCAATATTAACTGCAGCAGCAACTTTAAATTGTTTCTGCCTTAGCTGGGTATTGCCAACCTGGCAAATTTCAGCAACTGGGGATGTGCTTTGTCTGCCTGCATGGCTTCTATCAATATTTTCTGTCTATTCCCGACGCCAGTGATGGAGGCTTCAAAAGTGCTTATTTATTGCACCGAACATCAAATTTAACAGTTATTATCCAGCTATGTGTCTGTTCTGTCCAGTGTGATTTTTCAGTACTTTCTTTCCTTTTCTGCATCACAGTGGTGTAGCATCCTCATCTGTCTCTGGTAAAACATTTGGTTATTTTAGGAGTCAAAAGGCAACAATGTTGGAGAGATGAAAAACTAGTAGATATTTTTATCAGTTTTTCTAGGGATTCACAAGACACCACTGCCAAATTAGAAATGCAGTACAAGTCTCAAAAAAAAAGCATTGTGCCAAAGTTTTCTTTTTCCCTTGGAATTGGTTCTGGTTCTAAGTCTATTGTTCTGACTTGTCGTGCTCACTTGCTTGTCAGCAGCCTCTCTCCCTTTGTTTAGTTTGACCAATCCCACAGCCACTGTCTGTAAACACTGAATGAGATTCACTTGGGTAGAAAAAGCAAAATGACAATTAGCCTGTTAAGCAGGAGAGCAGAAACCTATGAAAGCACTGTATTACATTTTTAAAAAGCCATTTTAAATGCAACTTGATACTCAGACAATATAAATTGCTACAAAGTGCATGGTTAAGAGGACAGGATAGTTAGAAATACGGTACACATTAACCTGTTTGATCTCCTTTTAGAACATTCCTCAAATACCGATCTCATCTTTATTTCTTTTTAGAAATACCATCTTTAATTAAGGGAAGAAAACAGGAATTAGCTGCCTTCCATATTACCTTGTCACATGAAAAGAAAAACTTCTGTTTTGAAAATAGCATGCTAATCTCCAGGATTTGCTTCTCTCCCTGTTCTTCTGGCTTTAAACAAAGGGTGCTTGATCTGTTTGGTCTTCATCGACATGAAGATGCATCTTACTCTCTTTTGGAGCATTGTTTCTGTTTGTTTAGTTTTGGCATGGCATTTGAAGGCAAAACAGTGGTGGTTACAGGCATTCTAACTCCATTATCCATGTGTTCCCTGAGTGGCTTTTGTTTAGCCATTGTTCCAGTGGGTAAACTGCTCCTATTTCAGACAGTTTACATTGCCTCCAGTAGCAAATATCTCTTAAGAATTGTATCTAATAGGGGAGGACGTTCTATAGGAAAAATAGTATAGGCAGGCACTGAGCCTATAGACACTTATTTTCTGTATACCCATGCAAAGATCTCGCTTCAAGTTTTGCAACCTGTAACTATTGTTTTTTAACATACAGGACATGACACAAACATGTGTCATGTGAAACAGTCCTTCCATGCATGGTACAAATATCTTCAGTGTTTCTCTGTTCCTTCTGTCTGTAACAGGCAAACCTTGTCTGGCAAGGATTTTTTTGGCTCATCCTCTGGTTTGTGATCTTTGTATTAGGTTGGATGTATCACTTTAAGATGTTGTTCAGGAGGCTAAGGTGGTGGGTTTGGTGGTCGACTCAACTTTGAAAAAAAGTTATGGATTTTTCTTCTGGTTTCTGGTGTTTCTTGGGAATGTTGCTATAACTTTGAGATTTGGATGTTCAATGCTATTTGTGATAGCTCTTTAATAGGCATAACCAACAGCAAAACAGGGAAAAATATGTTTTTTTTCTTCTAATCAGCAAAATCTGATTAGAGCAGATAAGAAGAGGAGTGTGCAAAATTTTAGAAGTGGGGGATGTTTTGTTTTCACTCTCCTAGTATATAGGGCTGTGCTGTATTTGAAGTTTGGACTCTTAGTTCTGAAGTGAGACAGAATGGATCATATCCGTCAACAAGAGGAGGATTTGGCTGTTTTTCTCCTAGCTTCTTTATTTTCTGTTGAGATTAGTTCTGTTTTCTTTTTAAGAGCAGGGCATGAATGCTTTATCATTTAGTTGAGTGATTATTATATTCATATAATAATTTCCCCATGGAGCGGGTGTCCGCAATTTGACTTCCTCACATAGTGGTTTTCCATTAGTTCTGCTGTTTGAGCTTGGTGTTTAATTCTGAAAGCTTGCCAATCCATATTTTCTATTCTGTTTTTGTCTATTCTAGAAGGATTTAAATAATGCTAGATTGACACCCTCCCCATCCCCCCAGTTTCTCTTCTATCCTCTGGTATGCTGGTATTTCACTGAGTGACCTTAATATTAATATCACGTACTAAGTAGTTAAATTGAGCATTTCCACCAATCATTCATGACAAGCCTTGTGATAAAGGATTCTTTGGCGATTAGTTTAAGTTAAACATTTGACTTTTGAACTCATTTTTGTGGTATGTTTGAAGACAGTGGTGGCCAAACAGTGTATTTTGCTGAGTAACAAACGGCAAACATAGCTGCTTTTTGTTATTATAATAGAGGGATAATTGGCATTCTGGTGTTGATGTAGTTGATGTTTTACTTAGCTTTAAAAGAATTCAAAATACTTTGTTATTTTGCTCTAATACAGACAAATAAGGTCATGGCTCACGTCCCCTTCATTTTTAAGTGGATTTTCAAATGTATCCTATGGAAACAAAGAACACAAATTGCATTTGCTTGGAAATACAATGGAGCATATAAAGCGTGTACTTCAAAGGTCCCATTTTGGGTGAGAAAAGGATTGACTTGAAGCAAAATGTAGGTGGGACATATCACAAATAGGATGAGCTCTGTAGAGCAAGACGTGCATCTCATTGTCCTCCAAGTGATGGCTGTCTCTTGGCTGCGCTTTGTAGGCAGCGTGGTCAGGGTGAGCACATCCTAGGGCTGCGGTCAGCTGTGCTCTGGCCCACCTGCTGTTCGCTGACCCATTGCTGCATTCGGGTCTCTTTTGATCTTAGATACCAAAGATTCCTGTCTTTATTCCCTTTCTGGGTTAAAAATCCATGCTTGTGATCACACTAATTGTTGGTATTGGAGTGCTCCATTTGGATACGGAGACTGTTAGAAGTGCACAAAGATCATTCAGATAAGGTACCCAAGTTCCATATCCTTTTTTGGATTCCTTTAATGTGAGAACTAAGGCTAAGTGATTTTTTTTTTTTTTAATTTGCTGGGTGATCTGTATTCATAACACTGTATGTTTTACATAATTCCTATGAATAACATTAGCTCTTTTCACCCCCATGGAGATGTTTTTCAGCTTGCCAAAGTGCTTTTCTTTACATGTTAGACCTGATAAAAGGCTTGTGTAGTGAAAAAGACATATTTTTTTCCAATTTTACTGCTGTTCCGCTGTAGGATTATATTACTGTAAACCTATTTTACTTAAATATTTTGGGTACTGTCTGGACACTTTAGAAGAAGTGTGTTAAAATGTGCGGTTAAAAACAGTGTTTCTGAAGGGGAAAGGTAATGTAGTCTCAAATCGTTGAGGTTTGGGATTTTTGCTTGTTTTGTGGTGTGCATTCAGAATGGGTGATGACAGAAAGGTTGGATGTGTGCAGAGGTAGGAAGCTGGAATTTAGCAGATACCAGGGCTCTGTGTGATAAAGACAGAAAGCCTTTGATTCCCCATGCGGCATGAAGAAAAGTGATTATCAAGAAATGATGTGTAAAATAGTCTCGTACTTGCAGATAGCTTTTCCAGGCTTTTCTGAAGGGTTAGCTGGGTTGATTCCCAGAACGCACTTGATTATAGTTGATTGCCTAGTCACATTTTAATGCAGAGTGAAAAGGAGTACTTCATCTCATCTTATATTTCTGTTGTGGAAGTTTTTAGGAAGTAGTTAAAATTAACATAAACCTTTGTGCTTTTCCAGCATCTTGGTAAGAACTTGTGATACCATACTTTAAACCTTTACTAATCAGAGAAAATGACCTCACTGTCCTTTTTAAAATTGTTTAAAGTTGTTTTGGGGCAATGAGAAGAAACCTAGATTTACTTCCTCTCCTAAATTGTTCACTTGTTTAAGAAGCTAAAGAAATGTCAGGATAACTGATAGTGCTTGTGTTGTGAAGATTCAATTTATTGCCCAAACGTGAAGTTGAAAACAGAATTTTACTGACTATACATAGACATCTGCTCACACGTCTTGCTGGACTCTTTAAATATGTTACTGTCTCAAGTGCTCATCATTTTCAAAAAGCTGATGTAGCACAGCCTTCCCTGGAGCTGTGTGAAAGAAAGAGCTTGAACCTGCTGGCATCTGGTTGAGGCAAAATACGTGGGCTAATTAAAACTGCTGAAATCAACCTGACTGATTTTTCATGAAACGAACTGGGAAGCTCTCAGATATGTGCTCCGGCAGCAGAACTGCAAGGCGAAAAAGCAAGTTGGTGCAGGAAGGGGGATGGGGACGGGGACATTTTGCATCAGCACAGTTGCGGCCAGAGTCACTTGTGTGCGTTTCGAAACCGCTCCTTTTGCATTTAGAAATGCTGCTTGGTCTTTTGGAGAAGACGGCCCCTCCCCGGTTTTTGTTTGTAGGATGCCCAAGTGTTTATCGGAAGCGACCCCAGTGAATCACGCGGGAGGTTCTGTGCAGCGCCTGCTTGAACTGCAGGCCGGCGGTGTGCTGGAATGTAGGGCTATCTTTGGGGCCGCTTCCTTCATCCTTCTGATTCTTTCGAAAGCATCTCATTCTGCTTGTATTTTCCATACTAGAGGTTTACAGAAAAATGTTTATTGCTACAGCTTCAAACATTTACTGAAATGCTAGAAAACCTAAAGAATTTCTGTGGATTCCTTATATTAAGATCAGATGTGGGAATGCCACATTGAATGTCTGCTTTACAAAACTCAGATGATTTTAATGGAAAATAAGCATCTGAAATGGTATGTGCCTAGCAGCAAAATAAAAAAGCAGGGGGAAGGGAATGGACAGGGGAACGATATAATGGGTCGGGATTACACCTCAGTGGTTCCCAGTCTGATCCTGGGCTGCCGCTGACAGAAAGCGATTGCCTTTCAGGGGCGTGGAGCTGGTTTCTGAAGCGAAGTGCAGCATTACAGGGGAGCAGGTGATGCAAGCAAAGCACTAATCTGCCTGGCTGAAACGGCCTTTGGGTTCAGGCAGTTTCAGCTGTAGGGCAGTTTGAACAAAAAAGTTCAAGAGTGTTATTAATTTTTCAGTAAAAATTAAAATCTGTCAGGTTTACTTTCGTTGATTTTTATTAATCTAAAGGCTAGCCTAGAACATAAATAGCACTAAGATTACTGAGGTAACTGAAATTTCTGGATAATTGCATGAGCAGGCTATTGAATGTATTCTTTTGGATACAGAAAGCTAATTTTGTCATGAGTTTTAAAGTCCCTTCCAACCCAAACCATTTGGTGAGGCTTAAGCAATGGATTTCCTCACTAAGGCTAATGGTTAGTGATTAAAAAATCTTAGTAACTAATAAAAAGTATTCAAATGTTAAAATTCCATAATTGTCGGGGTGTAAACTGGTGCTCAGCAAGCATTTCATATGAGGGCACTGTTTAAGTTGGCTGTGGCTTCGGGCTTGAAAGAGGAATGTGACTTTTGGGTTTGGGAAGCTGCTGGTGGCACCCAGCAGCCTGTAGGGGAGGCCCTGCCAGCCCCAGCCTGGAGTTGCAGCGCCCGCAGCTCCTGAAGGATGTCCCAGCCTGGCCTCGTCTGCCTTCCTTGTAACCCCAATGTCAACCCACTGCTGCTGTGGGTCCCACCACTCATAAACATGCTTGCCCCGGCTGGTCCTTGGCCCGCTCCCTCCCTGTTCACTTCCCCAGAGCTGGCCGTCAGTGCAGAGGCTGTGTTCTCCAAGTGAAGTTTACAGCAACTGCTTGGCTAACTGTTCTGTGCTTGGGAAGGGAGCCTTTAATTGTGGGAGCATGAGCTTTTTGGGGTTCGTAATACCTTGCAGTGACATCGATTTTCAGTCTGCTCTGATCCTCGCCCTTCCTGAGAACGAAGGTGGGTGGGAGTACGTGCCTCTAGCAGGCCCCAACTGCAAAATTTGGTGGCTGGAAATTTCCTGACAAATGATGACATTTTGTCTGTGCCCAAAACTACCAAGAGGGTAGCTAGTGGCAGGTGATCTTATATGAAAAGAGAGGAAAACATTTTTCCTTGCAGAAGTAATTGTATTCAGGGACAATAGTTCTGTGAAATGTGTACGGTCTCTAGAAAAACTTAGAAGTACACATCTGGAGGAGAGAACTTGTGAGGAAAGGAGCACTTGTCTGCTTGGTTGTTGCAAAAGCAATTTTATTGTTCCTACAGCATTATAAGCTGAGCTTCACACGTCCCTTTAAAGAATGTTGACCCTTGAAAATGCAAAGCTTTTTTTGAGGTCTGTTCTGATAACTGAAAAGTTTTGATAACTGTTCTCTTCTTTGTCCTCTTGGTTTTCTCCTCAGTTTATTAAAGGCTGCTCTTCCAAATTCTAGTCAGATGGTCTCTTGCCTTTGTGTTTATCTGGGTTCTTAATTCTCTACCTGAACAACCTGGAGGCTAGCAGAACAAAGTTTTTCTGGTTTTCTAATAGCATGTCATTCTTCACCTGCATGACGTTAATCTGAATTTATGTGAGATCCTCCTTGAGCCTCTGAGGTCTTTCTGAGCAGGGCTGGCTTCACATGAGCTGAAGATGATTTCGTTTCTTGTTGCAGTGAAGGCGTAGATTTATTTCTTATTTTGTCACTTCAGAATGGACTATTAGGATAGTGAGATAAAATAGGATACAGACTTAAGTTTATATTACCAAAATTTGTGACTGTTACAGTTTATAAAAGGTAGAGGATGTTGATTTAAAGATCAGCTCCTAGAATGTGCTGTGACAGTGTTTTTTAAACTCTCCATTAGTAATGGACCCGAGAGAACCAAGTGAAATATTTTTGATTTATAATTACTTAATTTGAAAAGATCACTTCTTGAAAACATTTTTTGCGTGTATCATGATTTAGATGTGATCATTTTTCAAGTATGTCTTTCCTTTGTGATAAAAGTAGGCAGGTCTACGTTAACGTTGATTAAAAGTATACTGGTGAAATTGCGTTAGGATTCTGGCATGGGTGGGACTGTAAAGAATTTGAATGGCCTTTATTTGGGTTCACTTATGTTCAGTTTTGGAAGCATATGCCCTTTTAGTTTGTCAGTTTTCCAGCACTTGTCACAGTGGAGTTTGCTTTGCAGCAGCCAAAATTATTACTTTTTTTTTTTTTAATGCTGTGATTTTCAATTAGCAAATAAGTGTTTTTTCTTTTCAAAAATACTGCATTCCACCATTCTCATTGTATGCTTTTTTTCCTACTTTTATGTCCTCTGGAAAAGATGATGTCAAAGATTGTCAGTATCTAAGCCTTGGAATGGTGATTTTTTTGTGTGCATTAGAAACTGGCGTTCAAGTCATTTGACACGTGCCTCCGTACTCTTGTAGCCCAGCTCTCTGCTTCTCAAGTTGTTACCCACTCATCTAGAAGCTTTTTTGAATGCCTTAGAATAGTTCATTCTCTGTGTTGTTGTAGTGCAACGTGCTAGCTTGTGATGTTATTTTTTGGGGGCTTCATATCTACTTCAAGATAGTCTTCCAAATAACTAGACTGTAGTTTTTCTTTCTGTAAGGTTGTTTACGTTAAGCTAGTATAGACCAATCTAGACACAGCTGACTTAATCCAAAGGTGGTTGAGCTCTAAATGTCTCTGCTGTGTATTTCAGAAGTCAGAAGTGTCTCTGAATTCTATTTTGTACTTTTTGGGTCTCACCTATCAGCAGTTAGTACTTTAGAAATGTGATCTTTTGAACCAAGTGTTTCAGTAAATCTAGTATGAAACATTAGTGGCGTTCTGTACCTCTTTCAAATCAGTCATGTAGAGGTAAAATTATTGCTCATGACAAATGGGATTGTAAAATCATAGAATCAGTCAAATGGAAGGGACCTCAGGCACAGTCCAAGCTCCTGCTCAAAAAGCAGGATTAGCACTGAACTCGGACAATGTTCCCTAGGGCTTTGTCAAGCTGGATCTTAGTTGGATTATTTCTTTTTCGTGATTAAGTAAAAGCAGCTAGTTGTCAAACTTTATTCTTGTACTGGAGATATTAACATCCATTTAAAATAAATTAAACTTTTCTGAAATGTAAAATTAATCTTTGAAAATATTAAGTCACTGATGCATGAATTTTATGAAATGTGGGAAATACATGAAGCAACATAAAAAGACAATTGTGTAACTGTATATTTTTGTTTTTAGAGCCTTGATGAATATGAAGATGATGAAGCAGGACAGAAGGAGAGAAAGAAGGAAGATGCTATTACTCAGCAGAACACGATACAAAATGAGAGTTCCAGTGCAGATACCACTGGCTCATACTTACTACAGGTGAGATCTTAACACTTTCTCCTTTTGGTATTTTATTCAGTTCTTAAACTGATGTTGCCTTCTTTTTTTGTACTCCTACTTAACAGTAGATTATATGATATATGAAAACAAACATGAAATTCAGAAGCTGTAACATATCTAGAAATAGAGCATATAAGGTTCCTTTCCCCAAACTCAGCACTGCTGAGACTCAGCTCTAACAACAGGATTGTTAAGATAAAGGTATAAATGTCCACCAAACACTCATTTGGTATGAGATAGAAAAATGTGAAGATAAGAGAAAATTACTTGTGGGTTTAGAATATTCAATTAATTGGAGGTAAGCTTTGCAGATCAAGACCCTTAAAATATGAAATAGTAAACTATTGGCTGTCTGCATATGTGATTATTGGTGCTTTCCATGCATCCAGTATGGATTTGGTAGGGAGGAGCAGAGGTAAAATTACCTTCTTCCATGCAGTATTCTGCTTCTTTTTGTTGTCCTTCGTTGTCAGTATCACTTGTCTCATCCATTGTGCATCTTCCTTTGCACAGTCCTGACTTGTCCACTCTGTCACAGCCCAAAAGTCTACTGATGGTGGGGGGTGGGGAAATCGAATCGTTACAATTTATAGTCAATTAACAAACTTCTAATTACTGATTCTGGTACTGAAGCAAACACACACAGAAAACACCTTGCCTCTACAAAATCACTTCCCCCCCCTTTTTTATTCTCCAGTCCCTTTGCAGTAGGTGATACTTTGTCCCTTCAGAGGCACAGGTGATTGGGATCAGTTGCCATCTATTTCCATGTGATTTCTCCAAGGTGTCCCAGTGAAAGACATGGGGAACACAACTGCTTCTTTTTTCATGTGACTGAATGCTGCAGAGAAAGCACAGCCTATAATACCTTGCACAGCCCCTCTCAGCAGCCTCTTCTCCAAGCTAAGGAATTCTGTTTTATTTAGCTCTTCCATGTACAGAAGACATTCAATAACATTCTGTACTTTTTTCTGCTTTGACTCCACTTTATTTGGGATCAGGAAACAGAAATGAAGAGCATGTTCAAGATTAAAATTCAGATAAACCACTCTACAACCATGTGCTCTAATTTTTTTTCTGCTTCTTTCCTGATAATTCCTGCTAGTCTTCCTTCTTAGTGTTGCTGAGCACTGAGTTTACTTTGTTTGTTTGTGTGTCTATTACACAAGTTCAACATTTTGGGTTTATCCCTGAGTCATCGTAGCCAGCTCATATTCATGCACATGTAAGTTGAGATGCATTATTATCTTTTTGCCTCACTTGGTGCTTATGTACACAGTATTTCACCTACTGTTTTGCCTCCCAGCCACTCCTAATAGAGAAGTCCTACATATTTCAACAGTTGACTCTGTTCTGAATAACATCTGTGGACATGACCTCCCCAAATGTATTGAAAAGCACAGGTCCCAGAATGAGTTCCCACGGAACTCTTTCAGGTACTCCATTCACTGCAATAGCTGGCTGTCAGATCCTACCATCCTTTCATGGATTTTCACTGCTAATTTATTCATGGAAAGACATCAGCTCTTATTCCAGTGTAGTTTAATTTTGTAAAAAAAAAAAAAAAAAAAAAAAAAAAAAGAGGGGGATGGGGGAAATACCAAAATTCAGTAGACTGTCAACCAAATTTCTCTTCTGGACATCTTTTGAATGAGTTACACTTAAGAAATTGTGTACAGCTTTCTATTTTACAGGTGCCCTGGTGACTCTTCCAGACTATATCATACTTATTTATTTACTTCCTAATTCCATTAGACTCATTAGCACCACTTTATTAAGAATAAATATCAAGCTTGGTGGTCTGTAGCTCTTTGGTCTACTCTAGAAACTTCTTAAAGATGGTGACTGTGTTAACCACTGCTACAAGGGCAGTTTAAAGTGAGAGATTAAGTGACAAGAAAATCAGGAGGAAGTCCAAATGGATTTACCAAGGGGAAGTAATGCATGACCAACCTGATGGGGTTCTATAATGGAATGCGCAACCTGATGGATGATGGCAAAGCAGGGGATATAGTGTCTTCCTAGACTTCTGTAAGGCCTTTGACACTGTTCCCCCTGAGATCCTCCTAAAGAAGTTGCTGAAGTAGGGTCTGGATGAGCAGACAGTGAGGTGGATCAAAAAAATGACTGAACAACCAGACCGAGAAGTGGCTGTGGTGCAATCTGTACATGGAGATCACAGGGGTCAGTACCGGGTCTAGTCCTCTTTAACATCTTCATTAACAATCTGGATAACAACTGAGGGTAGAGTTCACCCCCAGTAAATTTGGAGATGACACAAAACTGGGGGGAGTGGCTGACTCACCAGAGGGCTGTGCTGCCATCCAGAGGGACTTTGACAGGCTGGAGAGGTGGCCTGACAAGAGTCTCATGAAGTTCAACAAGGAGAAGTGCAGAGTCCTGCACTTGGGGAGGAACAGCTCCAGGCACCAGTACATGCTAGGGACCACCCACTTGAAAAGGAGCTTTACAGAAAAGGACCTAGGAGTCCTGGTAGACACCAAGTTGAACAAGAGCCAGCAGTGTGCCCTTGCTGAAAGGAGTCTTGTGGTGGCCTGGGCTGCATTAGGCTAAGTATTGCCAGCAGGTCGAGGGAGCTGATTCTTGTTGTCTGTTTGGCACTGGTGAGGCCACACCTGGAGTGCTCTGCCCAGTTCTGGACTCCCAAGTACAAGAGAGACTTGGACACAATGGAGAGAATCCTACACAGGGCCGCCAAGATGATGAAGGGACTGGAGCAGCTCAATTATGAGGAAAGGCTGAGAGAGCCTTTCAAAAGCTGGGCCTCTTGAGCATGGAGAAAAGAAGGCCTGGAGATGTCTCATCAATGTCTGAATGGAGGGTGCAGAGGGGACAGAGCCAGGCTCTTCTCAGTGGTGCCCAGTGCCAGGCCAAGAGGCAATGGGCACAAACTGGAACACAGGATGAACTCTTCCTAAACACCAGGCAGCACGTCTTTTCTGTGTGGGTGATGGAGCAGTGGCAGAAGCTGCCCAGAGAGGCTGCGGAGTCTCCTCCTTGGAGATCTTCCAAAGCTGCCTGAACGTGACCCTGGTCAGACTGCTCTGGGTGGCCCTACTTGGGCAGAGCTTGGGCCTGGTGGGCTCCAGAGGTCCTTTTCAGGATTCCTCATTCTGAAATGTTTTTATACAGTTTAGAAGTTGCTTGTCAAGCTTTTTTTTTTTTTTTTTTTTTTTTTTTTTTTTTTTTTTGTGCTCTGCTTTCACTCTTTCAAGAAGCATTCCAGAAGTTGTCACTTCGTTTCCCTGGTGTTATTGTTATATAATATTTTGACTGTATTCTCATTTTCCTTTTATTTTTTTCTTCCATATATTCTATTCCTTTTGACCAGCAGTCTCAGTTTCTCTTTAGCAGACTGCCTGCATTAATTTTACCCTGCACAGTTCCAAGTTTGTCACCTCCAAATTCAAACAGGCACTACTTCTTCTTTGCTGACAGAGCACAGCAGGGGTGTCTTGTCACTGACAATACAGTGTCCCAGTCCTCGGATCTGGCAAAAACCCAGGCTGCTTCATGCACAGAACAGATGGAACCTTAGCAAGTTGAAGCTGCTAAGACTTAATCAGTTTATTACTGACTGTCAACTCGCTTTTAATAGAATACTTTTATAAGTGGCCCAAACTTGAACAGAATTTGACAGTGTTATTTCAGCTTTGATGAATTAGTTTCATTTTGATGGTACACTGTGTAACAGTGGAGCCTCATTCTGTTCTTAAAATTGAGGTTATGTTGTAAATCTAAGAACTCAGTCAACTCTAGTTGGCTTTAACCAACATTTATTATAATTCTACCTATAAAGCAAAGTAACTGCATTTCTTCAGTTACAGAGTTTTCCACTGATTTGTCCATTCTATGAACATTTTATGAAGCTTGTAAATAATTACTGTGACATTTATATGGGAATCACAGATAGTAATGACTCTGTGTCTGATAGACAAATAAATTGCTGAATTATATTCTCTTGTTTCCAGTCCTTAACCTGATCTTTCAATTTATTTTAGTTTTATTTTAGCATTGTGGTCAAAATGCAGTTTTTGAAAACAGCTTTGAGGGCTTAGCTCTGGCTGAATTTCACAGAATCACAGAATTGTCTAGGTTGGAAGAGACGTCAAGATCATCGAGTCCAACCTCTGACCTAACGCTAACAAGTCCTCCACTAAACCATATCACTAAGTTCAACATCTAAATGTCTTTTAAAGACCTCCAGGGATGGTGACTCCACCATTTCCCTGGGCATCCCATTCCAATGCCTCACAAACCTCTCAGTAAAGAAGTTCTTTCTAAGAAGAATTTGAAGTCCTTGACCCAAAGCACAGAGATGTGAGACTTATTTAAGAACAGATAGGAGAGTATTTTTCCTGAAACAGAACTTATTTTAGCTGAAATCAACTTACCTTTTTTTTATTATTGGAAATGTGGATGTGGCAACTGGCAACTTTATCTAAACATTGAAAATACAGTGCAATCAGAACTCTCATTTAACTTCAGCAAAAGATAGTGTGGAAACCTTCACCTCACCAGCTGAATCAAAACTGTATCAACTCCCAAACAGAGAACAAGTGTGCTGACTATCTTGCTTAATTTTTCTACTGTATTTAATTGTGCAGCTCTCAGCTTGTGGGTCAAAATATTTGTTGCCAAATACTGACTGAAGTGTATGGGGATGCAGGCTGAGAGTGGTAATGTTAAGGACAAGCAGTAACTACAGCTAGGATTTGACAGAGTCTGGCAATTATACAGGTCCATCTCTTGCTTAGCAGAGAGGGTAAAATTAAAAATAGTGCAAAAATATTTGATAGCAATGTCTTTCTTGCAGTTGGACAGAAGTGTTGTTATATTTAGGGTAATGTCTCAGTTGAGGAAGGGGATGATATCTACTCAAAATAAAGATAACTTGCATCAAAAAACCCTACGAGAGTTGGCTGAAAAAGATGATCAGTCCAATGAAGATATTTTTAAAAGCCACTTAGAACACTTGATGAGTTCCAGAAGGTGGAAAGATGCAACTACTGTGTTAACAGTCAAAACATATATATATATATATATATATATATATAAAAACCTTGTGGGTGTATATATAAAAGTATATATATATACATGCGTATCTATATGCAAGGCCTTATCTTTTTGTATCAAAGAATTCAGGTTGTGCTGATACCATGGACAACTGCCTCCTGGAATTCAGTGGCTCAGGGAATATTTTAGGAAACTAGATGCACAAATATGTGCCCTTCTTGGTGTAATCCTGTTCAGGAAGTGCTAATACTGCTTTTGTGTCATGTTAGAACTGATACCTGAGTGTGACACCACATTGCGTCTGTATTACTTTGTACTGTTCGTGGAAAACCAGAGAGCCAATTGGGAAAAAACTGAGAAGGTTAACCCAAAGCCTATATATATATATATATATATATACGTATATATGTATATATATACGTATATATATATATATATACACACACACATATATATATATGTATGTGTATATATATATATACATATATATATTATATATATATAAAATAAATTTATTAAGAAAGGAGAGTGAGAGTTGGCATTACAGTGGTTGTAGTAAACTACAGAGGGATGATGTACTGATATATAGTAGACTTTTCTCTAGGGAGAAAAATGGGGTAAAAAAGCATTCCTAAGGCAAATCAAGCTCATGGTAAAAGTAAAGCTTGCTTTTTTCACATTGTGGGTAGTCTTATCAGTATGAGAAACTAGGTGTATAAATGCATAGATTCTCCATCCCTTAAAACCTTCCAATAACTTGTGGCTGTTTCTTTTTTTATTCTTTTTTTTTTTTTTTTTTTCTGGAAACGATGCCATAATCATACAGACTGTCATTTTCAGTACACTATAGTAGTTTGAAATCCTGTATTTCGTGTTAGCTTCCTTTCTGCTCACGTTTTATTTCAGATGTTGTAGTATCTGTGAGTGCTGGTTGTTATGCTAGGCATTGTGCGAACACACACAAAAATGTCATCTTCTCTGAACAGTTTGACATTTAAGTATAAGATGTGGGAATAGTTGAGTAAATATGTATTGGCAAGAGCACCAAGAAACAATAAGGTATGTGAGATCTGCAGAGTTATTTTTGACTTTGGCATTGGGGTAGGGTTTATTGTGTTCTAGATGTGTGTTTTTCTCTCCGGTGATGACAAAAGGAGTCTGACTAGATCAGATGTAGACATCTAAAATCAGATGGGCTGAATCCTTTCCTCTCTCTAGCAGACTTGGGCCAAGCGTGTCAGAATGTTTTGGTTCTAAAGGAGTTGGAAGCAGGTATCACATTAGCGATAGCGTGAGATACCAATTTTCGTGTATTCAAGCATGAAAAAGGGATACTCCAAGTCAGTTAGCTAACGAGGTTCAACCTTTGTGAAATAAATACTCTGAATCCTTCAAGTGAAAGGTAATGATCTACAAAAATCAGAATGTTTTAGAACATCCTGCCGTAAAATGGGACTGTTGCTCTTCATTACTGTCACACAGTAGCACAAGTTGTCCGGTTAATTTCTTAATACCTAGTTAAGGAGCCGCAGCTGATAACTGGCACAGGCACCAGTACCTCTGTGTCAGGAGCGACTGACAGGAGTCTCCACAGTCATCTGCTAGACACCTGCTTTTGGATTTGTATTCCTGGCATGCAGCTGGTAGGGGAATTCTGCTTCTCAGAAGTTCTGAAGTCTGGGACTCCAGTGGGAGATGTGACTCATGCTTTTTGTTAAGCGCCACACCTGCTCTTTTGCTGTACCTGATCACATATTGCACACTGCTGCGGAGCCCAGGAACTTTCTCAAGGCCCTTGGGCTCTACTTAGAGATTACAGTCGTCTTGTTCCAACCATAAGTTTGTTTTTGTGTGTGCTATTGTAATGGGCATTTCTTGGAGTTCCCGTATTGCTCTTACATTGTGTAGCAACAAGAAACTCAAGAAATTTCAGGATGTTCACTCTTAAGAAATGATTTTATGGAAGATTCAACTTCCGTAAGACATATTTGAGACAGTTAAACATCCACAGGAGCACAGTCAACAACACTAAAGAGATTTGCTAGGCAAAAGGTTTCATTTAATTTATAGGACTGAACCCTGTGGTTATTGATACACTGTATCTTGAATCAGATTCCTAAAATAAATTCAATTTCTGTGCAATGTTAGACAGGCTAAAGCTTGACCCTAGTGCTGTGTTCCTTCAGAGCTGTTAATCCAAGACAACACAGGGAGAAGTTGCAAAGTTGCTTTAGTTTTCAACCCATAATGCAGACCCGCATACAGTGCAGTATTGCCACATCTTGGGTTGCTGTCACTCCTCTCAGTAACTCAGACTTTTGTTCTTTGCAAGTGATTAGCTTGTGTTTGGGTTTTAATTCTGTTTTGTATAGAAACTACCTGATACCTCGAGAAGAATCTTTCTGATTGGAGATGAGGATAGGATGAAATTTTTGTTCTCTACAAGAAATTGGTTCTACATAAGAATGCAATTTGTACTTAGCATTCACCTAATGATAAAACTGCAAAATTATGCCACGGCTGATTGGGTTCATCATAGTCAACTTCAGCAGCAGATAGGTCAGAGGGCTGGTGAAATCCCCTAAACATGATTTATTAGTGAGACCACACAGTTATGACTGGCCCATTTAGTCATAAGTCATACATGAACATGTAAATTGAAGGAAAAACATGTATGATATTTTTTAACTTTTTGTTCCAAGTAGTCTTAACATTTCTCTAAAGCATTGCAGGTGATTCCTAAAAGAAACGCAACCCAAGGGGGTTCCCACAGAAGCACTCTGTGGCAGTTGTATTTGCTTAAATACTGTCTTTTGCCTCAGATGTGGCCCAGCATGTTGAAATTCTCAGAAGCAGCTGTGCACGCCAGTGTTACAAAGCTGTAAATGTTTCGTAGAGGCACCTTACAAGCTATGCTGAAAGCAATAAATAAAATCAAGTTAGGGAATGAAAGTCTCTGGTGGCTTCCAAGCTGTGTGAAAAGCCACGAGGAATGCAGCGAACTGAAGTATTACGTGCATCTCCATTAGGAAACAGCTGAAAACCTGCTTGGCACAAGCATCCCTAGAGTTTTCTGCTTGAATCCTATGCCAAGGATATGCTGCCAAATAAGCCTCTTAACTTACATTATTGCAGTTTATACCTGTCTATTTTGCGTTTACTGGCTTTTTATTTTGCACAACAGTGTAATGACATACAGCATCGCTTTGCAATAGCTATTATCTGATGTAGTAATGATGTTCATATCTATTCATACCTGACCACAGCTTTTCAGTGCTTTCTATCTAGGTTTCACATAGTTCTTGCAAAGTAGAACTGGGTGCCTGCATTTAAGAGTAATAATTACCTTTTATATGTATATTTTTATGGTGTTACTTTCTGTTCACTGAGGCTGTTCAGTTATGCTACAGGGAGTGCCCCAATTTATTAAGACATGCTTTTATTTTTTATGCTATATTTGTTCAGATGTTAGGCCAAGTGTTATTTTACATAATAACATGATCATAATACTGGTATACTTAAAAAAAATAAATTAAATAATATGTGTTTAAAATACAAAAATATGTAAATTAGGAGAGGCTGTATTTGAGTGTATGAAGTTGCGTGTAATTCTGCAAAAACAGATTGTAGGACTGATATTTGACAGTTAAATTACCAGATAATGTTGGGTTTTCTCTTTGCAGATTAACGACATAATCTGTCTGACAGGGATGGTGAAAAAACAATTAGTATTCACAGAGCACTTAGACAATAACAGTGAATGCAATAGAAAGACTCATGAGGAAATTTTATTGTATGTCCAAAGTATTCCCATAGGATGGATTAAAAAGTACTGAAATCCAGTGTTTAAACATCGAAGCATCACTTGTTTATTTAATGTACTTACATCTAAAGTAGGTTTTCCATGTGCAGTGATTTTAAAGTGACACTGGACACAGGGGATTTGCTGCTCTGCATGGTTCTGGACACGAACCAGGTACTTTCCATGTTTAACTGAGTTTCTTGACATGACTTGGGACACCCAAATTATTCCTTTGATCTCTCTAAGGAATATGAACCCAGGAATTCCATCTTTCCACGATCCTGTATGATTGATCCATCACGCAAGCAGTCTACAGTAATACAGGCACGTACCGGAGCAGTTTAAGTACACCAACTGCAGTAAATACAGCATGGTGGCTGCTGCTTGAAAATGCAACAAATGCAGACCCTGGGCAGTACTCACAGAGTACAGTGCTTTGTGTGGTGTGTCAGAGGTCTTGTGCAAAAATGTGTCATCGGATGACACCGTGAGAGTCAGCATCAAGCATGTAGCTGTAAGGATTTGAATAAAAGATGCCTAAATTATTGACATTCTGGTGCTTTCTGAACTGGTTGACTTTGCACTCTTAATACTTGTTTTGTAATGCATTTTGTCTGTAGTGTTGGAGACTGTGGAATGGGACAAAAAAACTAACATAGTAACTTCATTAAGCCACCAGCTCACCTCTCTGGGTTTAGGAGTGATAATGTTGCATGGTGGTCTTGTCTGGTATAATTAACTAATTTAATTAAATTGTGTGCGTGTTGTTATTGTCGCTTTTGTAGAAAGGCAGTTTCAAAACAGTGGAATTCATTGCTGAATGGGCTGCATAATCCTCATGGCTGCTGCAGCACAGGTTTATTTGCCAAAATCTTCCTCCTGTCCTCTCATGTGAGCAGCCTGTGTGTGTGTGGTGCTGAGCCATGTGCGTTTGGTAAATTTTGTATTCCCCAAAGGATCTGCACAAGCTCAGCAAGTCTGGTTCAACTCTATCACACGTGTGCTACCAGACACTGCTGCTGGTGAGGAATGCTTTACACAGCCACATCAGGAGCATTTAATTTAGTGAAGGAGTCATTCCAACTTCAAATCTCATTTCAGGAACGCATTTCACTCCTGGTAAATTAAGTCAAACGTACCCATGAAGTCTTTTCTATTTGAGTATTAGTTCCTGTGTGCACACCCACAGCGGTTCGTCGCAGGACCTGCATGAACACCAAAGCTGAACCAAGCCTGAGCGGGGGCTCCTGGCTGCTGCTTCAGGTTCTCAATGGTGCCTGGCAGTGGCAGGGGTTTCAGGAACTTCCTAAATCCTTGTGCAGAGTGTGTACGTTATGATTTCTTTCTTGTAGCTTCTGTTAGGTTGTGCTGTGATCTCTCCGTTAAGATTTTTTTGCTTTGTTTGCTTTTCCTTTCCTATTTTCTTATCTCCAGATGTTGCTGCCATATACTCAGCCTGTTTTGAGCAGGTTTTTGTTCTGTGGTTGCTCTGTTTGTTTCTTTCACTGTTGACTTCATGAAGTTATACTCCAAAATTGCATAAGCTTGCACATTAGCCTTTATACGGCCAGAAGGAATAGGAAGCAGTTTCTCAATTTCTCAGCTAATGTTTTTGAGCAGTCAGCAGGGGCCTCATGTCAAGGAATTCATTTTCCCACATGCGTGCTTTTTTGGACTGGCACCACTTTTAACTCAGATAATTGAACGCTGTTTTGGAAAGCTTCATTTATTCCCAGAGGAGTCAATGTAGAAATTCTGCTCAGCTGTCAGAGATGATGATGTCTAAGTGGGTATCTCATCCCAGTCTTAAGAGTCCTTGAATAAAAAAAGGTGACCCCATGTAGCTGAAGTCCCTGTGAGAAGAAGAGCCCTCTGGTAGATACAAGTTTGTTGGACTTCTGCCATATCTGCTTATGCAAATAAATGACCAGTGTGACTGATGGCAAAAGCTTCTGTAAGATAAAGTAATACATCACTGCTTGGGGTGTGGGCACAGGGGGGAGGACACTTCTGTAAGACCCTATGTGGACCAAAGGGATCCTGCTGAATGCCCTTGTGCACAGGGGAGGGGAAAAAAGTTACTTAGTTTTGCAGAAGGATGAGCAAAAATGTACACAGCTCTACAGAAATAAGCATAGCAATACTAGTCAAACATCTTTGTGAGGTGGATCACAACTGCAGGTATTCATAGTAAGTTACAGAGGATGGCAGTGGTAGTTGCTCATCTGGGCTTGTGTGTTCAGATTCTACCTAGTCCAGTTCCCCGGAGGGCTGAGGATGGGGTAGAGGTCCCCTTCTCACAGTGACCGTCGTCCAGGGTAAATAACGTGACAGCCTGGGAGGGAGGAGGACTCCAGGATCCAGAGTTGTTTGGTGGAGCCAGTCTGGCTACGTTTATGCTGCTAGAAAGCACAAGGCCTGGGCGTCAGCTCAGCTCCTGCACTGCTGATAGTGGCTTAATGATTAGCAAGACTTTCTGGCATGGTTCTGGTTTTTGCTGTCCTGTGTTGTACCCAGGGACTGTTTGAGGACTAATGCACCAGGAACCAGCCCTTGCAGCCAGTATGAACGTTGCAGCATGGGGTTTGGTTGCCTGTGTAGTGCTACTAGAACCTTACTCGCCTCTGCATTCCCAAAAAAAGCTGTGTGCCCTTCATCCACACATCGGGGGTGTGCAACGCAGACCTTGGTTTCATGCTGTGAAAACACCCCTGTGGGCTGCCACTCAGCCCTTGCATTATTTTCAGCTGCTTTTAACTGCAAGGGTTAAAAACTGCCACCGCCAATAAACAGCACAGATGGGTATGGCTCCACTGGAGAAGCTGGGTTTGTGACAAGTTACGTTTCTAGTACATGGTGTGCAAGCCACTGCATAGACAAGTCAACCCATAACTCAACACCCACAGATAGGTGGAAGAAGTTATAATGCTTGTTAAGTGTGAGATGAATCCCATCAAAGAGAACGTCGGGAACTTGTATTTTGTGTTTTTGTGCCTCTGGACAGAGACTAATACATGGTAAAGTGGAGATGCACCTAGTTCCATGCAGGATTTTATAGCTGCTGTAAACCACCCCAGCAAATTATGCTTCTATTTTCACTGTTGTCATCTCTACTGTGGGTTTCATTGCACAATTCAGCTCTTCTGTGACTTGAGGTCCTGACACTACTTTCTTAATTTCTCTGAGCTGTAAAGGTTTATGCCTATTTGAATTCTCTCTTTTAAAAAATGTTCTCATTTCAGTGATGAGTAATGTGTGTGATACCTGTGCCTTTTCCTTATGTGCTGGAGGTCTTCAGGTATTTGGCAGCAGTATTGCTCCTCTCTCTCTCTCTCTCTCTTTTTTTTTTTTAAATGAATGGCCGATGTGCTGCATTTGGGAGCTTTGTTCTAGTATTTCCAAGCTCCCATTTTGTTTTGAAACCCGCATCTTCAGTTTACTGCTGTGCAGTGCTGATCCATGAAGGTTGTACACTGCTTGTAATCACTATCTTTCTGATAACGTTTCCAGCCCTGCTCCATCAGTGAGTCACTTCAGGTGCTGTCGGCCTGCTTTAAGCATTTCTCCTTGTCATGTTCTCTGTTGGAGTGCCTAACTGCATGTCATGTGCTCTTCTGTCTCTTTGAGGTTGAACATGGCTTGGGTAGAGAAATGAAGAAAAACGATTAAAGAAAAAACTCTGCTCATGCATTCAAGTGTTTATGGCTTCCTTATTTGTTAAGCTGTTTTCTGCTTGATTGTACTTGACATCCCCAGGAGTTGCTTGATTACCTGCAGGTGTCTTTAATTTTTTCCCCTCACTTAGTGCCCTCAATACATTGCTTCTTGGGTAGGAGTTGAGGGTCCTTACTGCCTTGTTAGACATCTGATTGGATTCACTAGACTTTCTTCCAGAGTTTCTCAGAGGCTTTCTGGCTGTGTATAAGCAGGGAGATGACTCATAATTCTTCCAGCTTCAGGACGGTAATCCCTATCACTTGCACCCAGGTGTTGTAGCATGTCTGTGTTACTTCTTGTTTGAAGTCCCTGTTAATTATATATTAATTAAAGGCTGTAGTTAAGGCTGTAAAAAGTAATTTTAAAGCTCGCTTGTATCCAGAACTATGGAAAATTAACTTTTCCCTTACTGAAATCTGTTTTTTACAATCTGTTTTTTCCCTTTGCTCCTTTGGGGGTTACTTGACTGTACAGGCTGATCATTTGCCGTAAATAAAATTTCACTGTATTTCTTTCATTTTCTCTTCCCCCAGTGTCTCCTTTGTCTCAGCAAATCTGTAATTAACAATTTTGTTTATTCTACTTTACAAATTATGTGTAATAATTTTGAAACTTCCCGGACATAGTGAAGACATCACATAGTGTTACTTAAATCACATAACTGCCAATCAACACAAAAGCAATATGCTGAAACTGCACAGAAAAAGGTGCCACAAAAAAACACTTACATGTAAGTGTATGCAATATAAACACAACGTGCCTTCCAACTGTAACCTCTCTGTGAGTCTGTGAAATTAACATCTGGTTTAAAGCTGATGAAGAGATACGGGTGAACTGTAAGAACTAATAAACTTTAAAATCCTCCATTTGTTTGTATAAAAATGCAACTATGTTTGTAAATCTTATCTACCGAGAAGCAGCCCAGAAAGTTAGGCATGAAATTTAGTTCATGTTTTCCAGGCACAGAACCACCATGACCCATGTGTTACAGTGAGTTTAATAGAAGACGTTTGTACCTTCACAACTGTGGAGCTATGTAAGATTAAAAATAATAATAAAAAAAAATAAAATTCTAGTAGTGCGATGTGATAGTCTGACCTCCATGTTGTGCCACAGTTGAATAATTGGTATACCAATATACTGGATTTTTTTTTTTTCCTTCACAGTTGGACAGCTGACTGTTAGTTGGATTAGCCACGTTTGACCCAGCAAAGTGATTTGGGACAGGCAATGCGTGTGCTCCAAACTGTTCTGGGGAGCATGGTGCACAAGCATTTTGGTAGCTGGGACAGAGTAAGTGTGCATGCAGCAGCTGTGAGCGTTGCTGCCCACGCTGCAGTCTGGCTGGCTCTTCACCAAGGCGCTTGAATATCCTTGAACCGCGCTTCCCAAGCCGGGTGTGCGGGAATGTTTGAGTCACCTGGCGGGAGCCAGAGCCCGAGGGTGCCCCTGGATCTGGGCAGGTCTTGGGAAGAGGCATGCTTTGCACATTGCTCCCGAGTTCTGGAAAAGCAAAACCTACGTTAGCAAGAATTGGGTGCAGGCGTGTTGGATGTGCAGTACTTAATTGTGGCTCTGCTTTGTTGGGCAAAGTGAGCTGCAGCGTGTTCACCTAGCACGTTGCTCATCTGCAGCCCAGAACCACACACACATTACAGGGAACTGCATGTTTGCAGAAGATGTCTGTTTTTAAAAAATAATAAATTGAATAGCTTTTCTCTCCAATGTGTTGTATAGTCAAGAAGTACAAGACCTGAAACATGTCGGAGATGCAAGGGTTTTATATGGGCTGCAGAGAAAGGGTCTGGGAAATTGCAGGTGTCTAGGGAACTGCTAGCTCACGATGCTAGCCTAATTTATTGTTATGGTACAATACCATACTACCTCTGAAGTGGTGTCTTCTCTTTGGGTCTTGTTTGATACTATTTCATATGTATATCAACATATCTTGTTGTTTAGATGTATTTGTATATCTAAACATGTAATGTAGATATATGCACATGGATACATATATAAAAGAAATTACATACACATATAAAAGAACTGAATGCAGATAAAGATGTTTGAAGGCAGTTGCTTTAATAGATCAATTTACTTATAAAACTTAGCCTTGTATTTTCTATCATTCCTAAAGAAAGCATTATGCTTATGTAGATCTGTAATGCCATTGCCTTTCCACTTCTATGAATGCCTACCTGAATCCATCAGACAGTATTTCAGAAATAGGTGACTAGAGGATACATTAACCTTAAATTTCCCCTCTTTAGCATAGATAAAGAAATTGTATTCCTCTTCTCCCCTCTGACATTTTTGTTAGGTCTCAGTTGTCTACACCAGCTGCCTCACAGGGAAGAGATTGTTCTTTATTGCTGACCTGGGTTTAAATCTCTGGGTGCTTCATTATCAAAACAGTTCTGACAATTGCATCTGAATTTCCAGAATACTGGAATGTCTTTTTCCTGCTCAAAGATTTATTAATTCTAGTACCATTCTATTCACTATGGCATGTTTTAAAAAGATCGGTTGGATGTAAATTAAACAAAGCTCTTTTAAAATGTGTTGGTTCCTGCTTGACAGAGTACAAATCAAAGGAAGATTAAAATACGATGCCAGGCTATTTCAGAACAGTAGGTCAGCTTTTATTTTTGTTTGATCTTACCAGGTTCCTGTTTCAGTTTATTTTGTAACTGATTAATAGGTGGTGATAACTTCATGCTTTCTTAACAGTTTTAGAAATAAAAGCTCATTTTTACAGTGGCTGCTTATAAAAGAGATTTACTGGGTGTGTAAAGTGTTTAAGGTCAGCTCTAGGAAATCCACGCCAGAAAAAAATAAAATGTAATGAATCTGAGCAGTAGATGTAAAATCTTGGCAGCTAGGAGACTAACGGGAGGGGAGGAAGCCTGGGATGGTTTTGTATGTACAAGGCTTCTGCCCAAGTAGAGATCTAGAAATTGCACAGCTACAGGGGGTGCAAGTAGTTCAGTAATATAACTTGAGCCTCTAAAAAGTAGCTTGGAGTGCTACTAAAAGGAATGGTTTCAGTGGAAATGAGCTTTACCATTTGGGGTGAAATTGGTGTTACATTCTAGGGAAAACTTCTCTAGAAATTTTCAAGTGGTTTAGAATCAGGAATGGAAAGTAAGTGGTACCCTCATGGCTCTTTTACTCCTGTGAGGTGCTTTTTCGTGGGGAGTTTGGATGGGAGGGAAAAGTGGCATACCTCATTTTCCTTCCTCCTGCTGTTCGCATCTGTAGTTATTTCTGGCTTGTATTAGCATCGGGTTGCCTTTTAGTTAGCCAGCATTCAGAAGTAATCTTACTTCTAATAACTGAATTAGACTTAGGCTGCATTGCAGAAAGTATGTAACTGCTGTTTCCAAGGAAATGGCAATAAAAAATTGTACTGAACCTGAGAAGAAAGCAATTAGAGTCGATCAAGATGTGATTCATGACAGAGATTTGAGTTAACTTGATTGCCTGGGTGGAAGTAGAATCCACCTGATCCTTTTTTTTAATATAAAAACAAACAAACAAAACCTTCCTCTGGGCAGTGAAGTTGTATCTGCTCCCATCTTGAGGGATATTTAGGAAACTTCATAAGGAAACCTGTATTAGGATTGCATATGAAAACTGAAATTGTTTTGATGGCCCATTTTCAGTCAAAATTTTACCTTGCATGTTGCAGCAATATTGTTATGTAGTCAAAATGTGAGTTTACACCGGTATTGTCAAATTCTAAGACACTGCCCCTATTATACATACCAGTATTTACACCAGCATGCCCCAGCAGCCTGTTTTGATACAGACAATTAGCTTTAATTGTTTGTGAAACTTTTAAGTAGTCTTCAGGGGATCCCAGTGAAATACTTTCATAGTTTGGCTGACTTCTAGGGTTTGTAGATGTTTTAAAACAATGTTTGTTAATACATTTTAACTAACGGATTTGTAATGGTAGCGTTGGCTTAACATCTGGAAATCTTTGTCAGACACTTATAAACATGGACAACTCTATTTAAAGCCCGATGACCAGCCTGTTCATCTAATCTGTGCATCAGCCGGATGAAATACCAATGAGCCAGGAGGAGAAAAGGGAATTAGCAAAGTTGCTTACGTCCTCGTTTGCCAGAAGTTAAATTGGCAGTAAGTGGTTTCGTTAATGGAGTGGTCTCAGCTGCCATTTGTGCCCTTGCACCCCTTCTTCCTCTTGTGCAGGTGTGTGTTAGGCTGCGTGGTGAGCCAGATGGAGCTCGTCTGCAGTGAGACAAATCTGTGCTTTTTTCTCTGTGATTTCACGCCCCTGGTGCATTAACTTGTGGCAGTGCAGACACGACTGTAGACACCAGGAAAACGGAGCATGATCAGGGGGTTTGTAGGCATGGGGCAAAGGGAGCGTGGCCGGTTTCTGGAGCAGTGCTGGCTTCTGTCTGCCTGCAGTGACTTTGCAATCCCACTTGAGATGGAGCGAGAGCAAGGTTACTTGACTGTAGAAACTATTAGTGGTAGCATGGTGTTACAAGATAATACAAGATGCCAGATACCATGTGCAAGAAAAGTAATTTTTTTTTTTTTTAATGAGACTTAAATAAATTGATCTCTTTATTGCTCATAAGGAATTATTTTGAGAAATCATTCATTTCTGTAGTAATTATTGTAGATTTTTAAACACTAGTGAAAACTCAATTTAAAACAAAAACAAGATTTGCAAATTACTATATTTATGCATGCCTAATGGTCTGCTTTTATTTTTTTTGTGGAACAGAAATATTCTTCCTTTCCCATCTCTTATTTCCTGCCAGCCTGTTCTTGCTCCTTACACCATTTTTGGAGAAGGTCACAAGTTGTAACAGATGTTTGCGTCATTTTAAGAGTTTTTAAATAGTTTGAAACCTTAAACTAATTTTTGTTTAACAGACACATATGTTGATTTTAATATAGCTACATATATACTTGTTTTTGTAGCAACGTTTGGGCAAATAAGACACAAAAATAAATTTCATAATGTGAGAACAGAGACCAAAAATGGATTTCCCTGGTGCTTGCATTGCTGCCTTAAAGAATGGTTAGTTTGTATTTACACGGGAGATTCCAAAATAACAAGTCACAATTTACAAAGTCTGCAACATTAGCTTGGTTATCAAAGTATCGGTGATAGGAAATTGTTTTTACACATAATTTGCTGTATATTTTTAACTTTTTGTTGATAGTATTTGTAAAAACAAAACAAACCAAAAAAACCTACCATAGAAACATCTGTTACAAAGGACTAGTTAGTATTCTGTTGTGTGTTTTTTTTTTTTTTTTTAAGTTTTACCAGCTGTCGTTTGTAGCAAATGAGAATATTTGCTGTGAACTTTGTTCCCGAGCATTTGTTTGCTTTCCCAGCTTTCTCTTTCTGAATAACTGGCATATCTGAAGAGTACAGGCAAACTTCTAGAAGCCCTCTGTTGAGGTGCATACGCAAGTCTGTGTGTTTAAATTGCTTGCCAGCCAGTATTTGCACTTACTGGATGAAAAAGTCTCATAAATTTGTGGTTATAAGATGTATATGTTGCATCCTTTTGGTGTCTAGAGTAGGGAACAGGCACCAAGGCCGAGGGATTTCTTTGTACAAGGAAACATGTGCTTTGCTGGACTGCAGTGTCTCCCCTTTTTGCAAATTCTCCCTTTTTTTAAGTTTTTGCTTTTCCTGGTATGTTCACCAGTGAGCACAGCCATACTGTTGAGGCTTCAGCATTTTCCTTAAAAAGAAGCTGTTTAAAAAATGAAAGTTGAGGAAGCTTAGAGCCTGAAGTTCCCATTTGGTCCAAAAGGCTGAGTCACTGCTTTGAGGAAGTATAGCATAATCTGGGGTGACGATTTTTAGTGGCAATATTAGAGGACTGCTTTAAGCATCTTGAATGAGCAGTGCAGGACATTTTAAATGATTAACAAGAACTTTTCCACAACATAGCTGCAAAAAAGGTAATTTTATGAATATGTTTGTTATCTTTTGACCAGTAAGTTGAGTGACAAGGTTCACCGAGTACAGGGGTAAAAAGATCATAGACTTCATCTGTAGTAGGAAGTTAGTGAAGTATTGTAGAAGAAAATCTGCAGTGAAACTTCCAGTGCTGAGGTGTTCAGTCTGCTTGATTTTTATTTTTTCTCTGACAGTGTTTCTGCCCTTGTGGCCTGAATACCTGTGAGCGTTTGTAAGACTTTTACAACACATTTCGTGCTTTACTTTCATCCAAAGGGAATCCAGTTTGCACATTCTGAGAAAGCTTCATGATAAGATCTGGAGCACAGGAGTAGGAGGCAGTTAGGAGGCTGATTTTGAGAGAACACTTGCGATCTGTGCTAAAAGACCAATAGAGATGTAGCACGGGCTATAGGAGCACAGAATCACTAAGGCTGGAAGGGATGTCAGGAGGTCTGTAAGTCCAGCCCCTGTGCACAAAACAGGGTCAGCTAGAGCAAATTGCTTGGGGCTGTGTCCAGTTGGGTTTTGATTAACTGCACGGGTAGAAACTGCGTAGCCTGTCTAGACATCCTGCTCCAGTGCTTGACCTGACAGTAGAAAGAGATTTTCTTAGGCTTGAGCTTTCTGTATTTCAGTTTGTGTTCACTGTGCCCTTTTGCTGGCACAACTTAGTCTGCCTCCACCTTCTCTTCTTTACCCATTAGCTACTTATACACATGGACAAGATTCCTCCTGGGCCTGTTCTCTGAGCTGGATGTTCACTTTCAGCCTCTCCTCATATGTTGGATGCTCCAAACCCTAATCTTCATGGAGATAGACTCACTCCATTACATCTTTGTTGTGCTGGGGAGCACAAAACCGGACTCAGCATTCCTGCTGGGGTCTCTTCAGGGCTGAGCAGGGGCAAAGGATCACCTCCATTGACCTGCTGGCAACACTCGTCCTGGTACAGCCCTAGATCCTGTTGGACTTCTTTGGGCAGACTGCTGGCTTGCGTGTCCAGCAGGACCCCTGGGTCCTCTTCTGCAAAGCCCACCAGTCCCACAGCACATACTGATGCTTGGGATTATTCCTTCCCAAGGTGCAGGACTTTGCATTTCTCTTTTTTGGACTTCATGAGGTCTTTGTACCTCTATTTCCCCACCCTGCCAGTGTCCCTCTGCATGGCAGCAGAGCTATCTGATGTATTAACCACTCCCTCCATCTTAGTGCAGTCTGTGAACATGCTGAGGAGGCACTTTGTCCCATCACCCAGGCCATTATTGAAGGTGTTGAATGGCCCTGGCCTTGCATCAATTCTGGGGCATGCTGCCTGTGGCTGGTGTCCAGCTTGATGTCATGCTGCTGCTCTTCACAACCCCTTGAGCCCAGTTCAGTCACTTTTCAGTGCACCTTACCGTCCATATTCCATCAGTTTGCCTGTACGTTTGTTATGGGGGAAGGTGTTGAAAGCCTTGCTAAAAATCAAGATACACAACATCTGCTTTCCCCTTATCTGCAGAGCTTCTCCCTTGTCATCATAGAAGACTGTCAGGTCGGTCAGTTTTATTTCCACTTCGTCTATCCATGCTGAGTGCTTCAAATCACCTTCTTTCCTTAACAGATGGGTTTGTTTCATTGCCTTCCTAGGGACAGAGGAGAGGCAGCCTGGCCTGTAGTTCCCTGGATCTTACCTCCTGCCCTTGAAGATAGAAATGCCATTTGCTTTCTTTCAGTCCTCACAGACCTCACCCTACTGCCATGTCCTTTAAAGATAATGTACCTTTCCTAAACTTTAAAGATAACATTGGTATGGTTTAAAATTATTTCCTTGCCATTTTAGAGGTGGAATGAGGTTGCTGTTTCACAGCTGTAAGTTGCTACTTTTCAGATGCTGTTATAGATAAATCATCTGTGTTAAAACAGCAATTTTGCACTACTCTGTGTGTTTCTTTAAATACTTAATTCTCATGACTTAAACAACTTTGTTCAATATTGTTTTTCTGCTTATAGTAGGAAGAGTGTGGCATATATTGCAGAAGTTGAAAATGTTTCATAAATTAAAATACACCTTAAGATCAATTTTTTTTTTCCTGTAATACAAATTATTTACCACTTTATTTTCTATCATAAAATATTGTTATCTTCATTTTAGCTAGTTTATTGTTACTTACAGAGACATCAATAAACTGATCATTGAAGCCAGTGTAATGTTTCATAGGATTTTCAGTGGGTGGAAACGTTTTTTGCATCTTGTTTTAAAAATTCATTTCTTCCTTTCTGTGTAATTAGTATCATAAATAGACAGAATTTGATGCTTTGCTGTTACATTTTTTTTTTTTTTAACCAGTAAAGGCAATTATTCAGTTCATTAACTCCTTAAATATTCTTTTCTGACTTTTTACCTAGTACTTGCTGATGCTGGGGGGGGAGTTTTGTCTATGACTAATAAAATAATTGGTTCACGTTCTTACAACATCCTAAAAAATGTTTGTGGATTTACTGTCTAATCTGAGCCATCTTTTATCCAAGTGAAACAAGTCTTAACTTTTCTGTGTGATCAGGCTGTTACTGAAACTACAAGCATAGTGTTATCAATGCAAATGTATTTTTTCAGGGTTTTTTTCTTAGTTGTCATAATGCATCGGTGGTTTTTTTTTTAGGCATTGTGTAAAAGAATAAATGAGCACTTTCTCCCACTGCATTTTTATTTCCATTTCCGTCTTTACAGAGCAAGAATAAAAGCATAATGGGTTATTTTATTATTGTTGTTACTACAATTGTGGGACTTGCCTTCACACTAGAAAAATAATGAAAATACTTAAAATTTGCAAATAACCCATGTATGTATCTTTGAAGGGCCAGATGCAGAGTTCTTGCACTGTTGAACTCTTGTTTAAAATGTGCTCTGTTTCTATTTCAGTTAAGATCTTTTCCAAATAGCATTCAAAGGAGAGGAAGAGTATTAGAGTTTGTAGTCAGAATGCCTTAAGCCTCTGCAGGTACTTAGAAAGCAATGATCTAAAAATTAACTTCTCATAGCTTGACAAATTACTGCCTGCTATTTGAGTGCACAAAAGAGCCACATACAGTCTTCTAGCCTACTTGCTTACCAGCCTGACAGAATCTGAGGTGAGCCAGGTTGCAAAATAGAGTGGTGAAGGGCTTACCCATGGACAGGTACAATGGCCTAGCTGATATGCAGTAACTTGATTTGAGTCTCAACCCTGTACTGCTTGCCAGCTTCCAAAAAAATATCAAAATGCGGAAGTATTAGTAGTCATAGTGAAGGCGTATTTGTGATAGGGTGCATACTGTTTTAGTAAACTGCATGTTGTGAACATGTGAGTGCATCACGTTTTAAGAATAAATGAGAAATTGTCATTAAGGGTTCTGAGCTTGTGTTCAGAAGCAGTAGCTTGATGGCAGTAATCCTGGTATTCTGTCTATTCCTGACAGCCGAAAGGTGCAAAACTGAGTTGTTCAGTAGCTGTTTGAAACATGGACCTCCTGCTCTTATCTGCAGGATTCATTTTTTATGATGTAGTAAAGTATTATGGAAATGCAAATAAAATAAAAATATTAATAATGATGTTTTGCTTTCTATTTCTTTCAGGACTCCTCCAGGGTGGTTTCAAGCAGATATAAAAGGTATGAGATCTTTGTACTTAACACATTTATTCATATACATAGTTCTGCCAGATATAAACTTCGGACACCAAGTTGAACAAGAGCCAGCAGTGTGCCCTTGCTGAAAGAAGTCTTGTGGTGGCCTGGGCTGCATTAGGCTAAGTATTGCCAGCAGGTTGAGGGAGCTGATTCTTGTCTGTTTGGCACTGGTGAGGCCACACCTGGAGTGCTCTGCCCGGTTCTGGACTCCCAAGTACAAGAGAGACTTGGACACAATGGAGAGAATCCTACACAGGGCCACCAAGATGGTGAAGGGACTGGAGCAGCTCAATTATGAGGAAAGGCTGAGAGAGCTGGGCCTCTTCAGCATGGAGAAAAGAAGGCCTGGAGATGTCTCATCAATGTCTGTATGCACCCTGAAGGGAGGGTGCAGAGAGGGCAGAGCCAGGCTCTTCTCAGTGGTGCCCAGTGCCATGCCAAGAGGCAATGGGCACAAACTGGAACATAGGTTCCCTCTTCCTGAACACCAGGCAGCACGTCTTTTCTGTGTGGGTGACGGAGCAGTGGCACAGGCTGCCCTGAGAGGCCTTGGAGTCTCCTCCTTCGAGATCCTCAAAAGCTGCCTGAAAGTGACCCTGGTCAGCCTGCTCTGGGTGGCCCTACTTGGGCAGGGTCTGGGCCTGGGCCTGGGCCTGGGCCTGGTGGGCTCCAGAGGGCCCTGCCAGCCTCAGCCCTTCTGTAAAAGCTAATTTAAATAGGATGAGTGTTTGATGTGTAGGCCATTATACTACTGCTACAAATATACAGCCTGATTTGGGGATAAGGACCAAAGTGATGCACCCCAAACCCTTCTGTTATGTTACTATTTTAAAATAATCTTAGCTAGCATTTTGCTGGGTCTTATTAGTGGGTTGTGAAGCACCAACTTCTTAAGATTGATAGGTAGATAATTTTGTTGCTCTCCACAGTAGTATTGAAAGCAATTTCTATGAATTTATCATACTAACGTCTCTGTTTTAAGGGATGCTGCTCACTTAACATGTCCTGTTTTGTTATTTGCCTGCCTTTGAGACAAGTACTACTCTTGTCATTTCTCAAGTTCATCAATCAGAAACATGTCAGACACTGCTGATGCACCTGACAAGTGCATGAAAATTTCGTCCACGTGGAACATACTGACTCAGCTATCGCAATTATTAGGAAAATGTAACATTAACATGAAGTTTAAAATATGTCAACTGAAGCAAGGCATTTTTGGAAATACATTTTTATTTCACACATGAATTTATTCTCTTTTACATATTTCCTTTATTCAGGTAATATATGTTTTATTCACCTGTATTATATGTCATGTCTGCAGAAGTAACTGCAAAGAGCACCTTCAGTTACCTAGTATTCACTAGTGTATTTTCTACTCCTCAGACTTGTACACATACTCTTTTATGCTTCACATTTCTTAGTGTGATACTTCCTTTTATATTTTGGTTACTGGGTTCCCATAAACGTGGCCAAGTGATACTTTTTATTGCTGTGGAGTTTTTTGAATCACTTTGTTAAAGCAGAATGTGCGGATTTACTTTCACAGCCTTAATATCTGTGTTCTGTATCTGAAGTTCAACAAGGCCAAGTGCCGGGTCCTCCACCTGGGGCACAATAACCCCAAGCAGAGCTACAGGCTGGGAGAGGAATGGTTGGAAAGCTGCCAGGCAGAGAAGGACCTGGGAGTGATGGTGGATAGTCGGCTGAATATGAGCCAGCAGTGTGCTCAGGTGGCCAAGAAGGCCAACGGCATCCTGGCTTGTATCAGGAACAGCGTGACCAGCAGGGCTAGGGTGGTGATCGTCCCCCTGTACTCAGCTCTGGTGAGGCCGCACCTCGAGTACTGTGTTCAGTTTTGGGCCCCTCGCTACAAGAAGGACATCGAGGTGCTTGAGCGGGTCCAGAGAAGGGCGACAAAGCTGGTGAGGGGCCTGGAGAACAAGTCCTACGAGGAGCGGCTGAGGGAGCTGGGCTTGTTCAGCCTGGAGAAGAGGAGGCTCAGGGGTGACCTTATCGCTCTTTTTAGGTACCTCAAGGGAGGCTGTAGCGAGGTGGGGGTTGGCCTGTTCTCCCACGTGCCTGGTGACAGGACGAGGGGGAATGGGCTTAAGTTGAGCCAGGGGAGTTTTAGGTTAGATGTTAGGAAGAACTTCTTCACTGAAAGGGTTGTGAGGCACTGGAACAGGCTGCCCAGGGAAGTGGTGGAGTCACCATCCCTGGAAGTCTTCAAAAGACGTTTAGATGTAGAGCTTAGGGATATGGTTTAGTGGAGGGCTGTTAGCGTTAGGATGGAGGTTGGACTCGATGACCTTGAGGTCTCTTCCAACCTAGAAAATTCTGTGATTCTGTGATTCTGTAATTCCATTATTTCTTTTCTTATTAGTCAAGCACATTTTAGTTGAGTCTCCACTTCCTCTTGAGTACCTGTGAGGAATTTTGTTGCTATTAGTGTCTGCCAAATACTTAATCGTGTGTGTCATAAGTACCTGGTGGGTTTTCCTGAAACTTTATATTTACCCTGTACTCACTTGCAAAAACTTGGTTGTGTCTGGCGTGGTAATAAAGAGAAGTTTGAGTAATCACACACATTTGTAACTTAGTTGAAAATAAACTAATTCTTCTGATAACATTGCAAAAAATTGGAAACTCTTAAGTTAGGAAATACTAAAATAAGACTTGTTTGTGTGGTCTTCATTCAGTCAGCTTTAGTTATATGAAGGATGTACATTTTTTGTTCACGAACTTTCCCCCTCAGGACTTGCATCACTTTCAGGAGGAATCTGACTTGCTGTGAGCTGCAGTTCAATATTTTGTTATGTATGTTGCCATATATCTCACTCATTGCATAGTCCTCAAACCTCATTTTGAGAACAAAGCATTATTTTCCTGTGAGGTCATCACACTACCCAGTACCCAAATATTAATTGGATTTTATTCTAACAAAACCTCGGTAGGTGTACAAGAGCCAGTACTTCACAAATAGAGACTTAACACCTACTGTGATTGGAGATAGAAGTATCTACCGATTTTTCTCTATATTTAAAAATTTCTACCCTCCCCCAAGTAATTTTTCAGTTAAGAGCACTTGAACAAGATATATCTCCCAGTGGCTGCACTTTCTGGTGTAAATCCTAAAGGAATCAAGACCAGACTCCTCTCCTCTTCTGACAAAGCTTGGCTTTTTCACCTCTTCCTTCATCTGCAATACAGGAAAGTCCTGGAGAAAACACCCTATTCTACAGTAAGCATTATTATTAAGGCCCAAATGTATTCAACATAATGGTCTTTTAACAGCTTTATGCGTACTTCCTTAGGTTTTCAGGAGAAGTGAGAAGCAAATTCCAACCTAGGGCTAACCTGTTTGAGATCCCATTTGAAGCTGTTACTTGCACTGCTCTAACAACAGGCAGTCAGTACTTCTGGGGTGGGGAAGAGAGAGGCTGTTAGTAGACTATACAGCAAATGACAGCAAAAATGGAAAGAATATTTTCATAAAACCTTTGGCTCTGTTGTAGACCCCCATGGGAAGAATGTATTATTTGTCAGAAAATTTCCAGTCATTTTCCCTCATTTTTACTGCTTCTAACCTACTCATTTGTTTTCTCCCTCTTTCCTAGTTGTTCCTCACCAAAAGTGACATCTCAACAGTTTTCTTCACTTCCCTGGTTTCCATTTCCTGAACCAGTCAGACACCTTTTCCTCTCTCTTCCCCTTTCTCATACATCCTCATGTTTAACTACGGAGGTACTAGTCTTTGGCATTTTTCTGATCTCTTCTGTTCTGTCTCCATCTTCTGACTTTCAGTCCTCAGTTACTGATGCCATTCCAGGCTTCCAGTGCCTTCCCTCTCCCTTCCCATATAGCTGTTTTCACGTCTACACTGAGACACCCATCCTCCTGGGCCCAAGAAGATGGGAGATTAATCAAGAGCAGAGAAAGGCTTGTGCTGTGTGTTGTGATGGAATTTCTACTCTCGCAATATATCTCAGGGCTCCAGGAATTGCAGATTTTACTACCTATTTAATCAGACATACTGACTACTTTGCCTTGTATGGATGCAGGAATCCATAGTTAAACATTTATATGACATTGCTGAGAAACCCGTTTCACTGAGTGCCCTTTGACGGGAAGATGTGTTTACAAATGAAATCTGCTGGCTGCGATGTTGTTCGGCTGACTTGGACAAACTGAGCCTGTCTCCTTATACAATAAAGTAAATAAAAGTTTGGAATGAGGCTCTTATAATTGTAGTCTGTCTTCTGATTCTTTTTTTTTTTAATTCCATATTTATACCCTAGAATTTTGTATTGGGGTTCATTTGTAGTTGCATGAGTTAACCACATAAAACGTTTTCAAAAGAAAGTGATGGTTCTGTTGTGATCTGGAGTGGCACAGTAGGATGCTTTAAAACCATGACCAGTATCTTCAGGGTCATGCTTACATGAAGGCTGAGGGACATGCTCATGAGTTTATTTGAGAGTTGTGACCAGACATCTGTGCTGACTATGAGCTACAAAGAATGACTCGGGGGACCTTAATCATACGGCTCCTAGGATTAGGGGATCTAACTGTCCCATCTAATTCATAGGATTAGAACGTGCGGGTATCCTTCTGGGGTAATAGCCCCTATCTGTTTTCTCATCTTTAGTTTTTCCCTAAGCTTTTCTTAATACAATGTGCTGCAGCTTGGCTGTTCCAACTGCTATAGCTGGGACTAGCATTTTTAGCACTGCTTTGTGTGTAGTTCTTTTAAACCAAGAGGCACCTTGCCATTGGTAAGGGTGGTTTTCTGAGTCAGTTCTGATGCTGTCACCAGAGTTGGTGTCATCACTGATTTCTCAAACAAGTCAGTGACAAAGTGTATTGTTTCTTGAAATACTTGAGTGTAATCTACATGTAAATGTGAATTATGTTTCTCTTGCATTCTGTGAACTAGAAGTTTGCAAGTTATAAGTTTGCAAAGCAGGATATGCATGTGGGCATAGGAATATTTGGGTTTATTTTAAAAAGCCATTTAGCTTCTTTTCTAGAAATGCCTTAAATTAAAACTAAAACCTTGCAAATTGGGGTTTAAAATAATTCAGAAGATTTCACATGGTTCATGGATCAGACAGATCAGGCTGAATCAGTTTACAGAAAGAGTCAGATTAAAATCTCTTAATGGTTCAAGGGTGTGTTCCCCTTATAAGTTTGTTTATTAGTGGAAATGAATACGATATGGTGTGGCTTTATGGCTTCCAGGCAAACGGCAGAGGGCTTTTTCCCTTTTTCAGGATAGCACTGCATGCTCACACCGAACCCAGCAGGTAGGGACCCTGCCCACTAATTCTGAAAGACCACGTTGTACTCTGGTTTCACATTTGTGCAAGAGTAGAAAAGTAAATGAGGTGTAAGAGATCACCAGCTCCTAGTTGGAAGTGCTGTGAAGGAGATGTTAAAGCCCATCTGAAATTCTCTCATTCGGTGTTTTTTTTGATTACCGAAAGTCTTAAAGCGTAAGGAAAAAGCTTAAAGTCTACCAATTTACATGCAACCTACTAACCTTGGTCTCACTGCTTCAGAAGGGATGCAGCTGCAAAATACCATTTTGTAACACTGTGCCCAGACTTGCCTACTCGCCCCGGTCTGGGAGTTGTGCAGCGAGGCCCTGACGGCTTGGGTTGTGTGCTGAGCGCTGTCTCATCACGCCTGCCACAGCAAGACCTCAGCTGTGCCAAAATGAGCACTTAAGTAGTCAGGGATCACCCAAAGGGCTTTTCTTGACTGTCATATCCCCTTTTCCACTAATTGTTGATGTTACAAAGTGGTGGAAAAGGTTAGGGTATTCCTACAGAAGCTTATTATGGCATAGGTTGGGCCCACTGCAGTTCCTCGTTGTTGGCTGCGCCAAAGCAGCTGGGCCTGGTGGTGTCTGAGGGAGCTGCTGTGGCTGGCAGTCGGAGGTGTCCTACTTAGTCACTTTACAGCCAGAGCCAGGACAAGGGGCTGTGAGTTGCAGGGACGACAGGGCTGCCTTTCTTAGCTCAGCACCAATAGCCTCCAGCACGGCTTAACCAGTCCGAAGCAACAGAAGTCCGAAGTAGGCTGTTTAGAAACACTGCCTTCTGCTCGTTCTTCTAAAGAAGCTGCTAGCAGCTGGCTGGATTTCAGGGTGACACAATTAACTATGAGTTTCCAAATCAAGTATAATTACACGATTCTGGAAATGAACATAAATGCATTATAATTGAAATCATTGATGTTTGCTTTTGACGATAGGTGACTTTAATTGGATGAAATTGTCATTTGGGCAGTGCCTCTTGAAAACATTGAAAGAGACATTGAAAAGAGCAAGATTTTTTCCACCCTCCTGTAATACTGCTATTAATGCTGACCCTTTGCAAATAGCAGGTTTTATTTTATTTTATTTTAAAGGAAGTGACTAGAATGTCATTCTAATACAAAACTTTTTGTGTAAGAATAGTCAGAAACTGCAATGTGGGTTCATTTCTTTGCTAGTTTGTTACAACAGGTGAAATAATGAATTTTGTTTCTGTCACTTTCCTTGTATTAAGAACTAATGACTTAATTTTATTATTTTTTTAAATCCCATTTCCTAGAAATCTTCATGATGTGTCCTTTATACTTATGATACTGATAGGGAATGAGTTCAGTAGGGTCTTCTCCCCATAAAAATAGGTGGGGAAATTTTTAAGCATCAGTTTCAGGGAAAATACAGAAAAGTGTCTTAAGATTCAGTATTAATGAAATTCTTCCTATCTAGTTATTTTTTCTTTTAACTTTCCTTTAGGAACATCTGCCAAGGTCATTCACTGGAGTTGAGATATTCCACTATTGGCAAAAGGGATCACTTCTGAGTGATGAAAAACTGAGTCTTTTTTTGGTGTGGTCTCTCCTTGTGACATGAACAGCATGAAACAACACATCTTTCAAAAAGCTAAATAATCTAGAATTTATAGAGTTAAGCTAAAATATTTCTCTTATGTTATGTTGCAACATGCGTATCCGGTCCCTAGAAATGTTTTTAAAAAAATCTTCTAGATGGAGAATAAACAGTGCTAAATATGGTAATAACATTAAGCTACAAAATTCCTTACAATTGTGTCAGTGTGCCTTGGAAACTTCACACATACTGGAGCAAAGCAACATTTATATCCATGAAAAGGCATTCTTTTGCCAGATATGCCTGCTTTTGATTTGCACCGAATCCATCTAGATTTGCACATTGTCAGCAGGGGTTTTCTAGAGTTATGAAATGCAAAACTGTTAAATGAAAATGTTAATCATATACTCTCCTGCATTTTAAAGGAATTGTTGTAGGGATACTCATGGTGCTTTTTATTCTTCCCCCGAGTGCTCTCAAAAGCCTTTTTATGCATGTTAGAGTGGTGTGGTTTCACAGAATCCCACAAGGGCTGAGGCTGGCAGGGCCCTCTGGATCCCAGCTGGTCCGACCCCTGCTCACACAGGGCCACCCAGAGCCACTAGCCCAGGACAATATCTGGATGACTTTCAAATATCTCTATCCAAGTTCTGGTTAATGCTGAACAAGTTTTATTTTGGTCATATAGATGTATATTTTCAAAGTTTTGGTGGATCAGAGAGTGCAAAATCTCTCTCTGCCTGGTCCTTAAGGTCTTCTGTTCTGCTGCTCTTAATTACTCCTGTTACAACTGTGGAAAGAACACCATTAAATCTGTGACTTCGAAAATGCTTGACTTCTAATATTTATATTTCTAAATGAGCACTGGTTTTGTACATAATCACAATACAGAGGCCATAAGCTTTTTATAAACCAGCTCATGCACATCTGCAATTATTATCTGTTAAGATTCCATTGCAGTGTGTTTTAAGGTTACATGATCTAATGCAAAAAAAACCTTATCACCAGCCTGATGTGATAAATAGGTAACACATATATATAATATACATATCTAATCAGAGGAGTGCCTCTCCAAATATTTTGTGCTGGTTTTTTTTTTTTGTTGTTGTTGTTGTTTGTTTGTTTGTTTGTTTTTCCCATGGTGCTTGTAACCTGTTGTGTTTTGTCTGGCTGGGATGGAGCTGACTTTCTTCATAGCAGTCAGCATGGTGTTGTGTTTATCCTTTGAAGCAAGGTTGGGAGAGGTTGGGGTTGTTCAGGAAAGAAGGCTCCAGGGAGACCTTAATGCAGCCTTTCAATATATAAAGGGAGCTTATAAGAAAGACAGAAGAGGACTTTTTGCCAGTGCCTGTATTGACAGGGTAAGGGACAATCATCTTAAACTGAACGAGGGGATATTTAGATCGGATATTAGGAAGGAATTCTTCACTATGAGCATGGTAAGGCACTGGAACAGGTTGCCCAGAGAAGCTGTGGATGCCCCATCCCCGGAAGTGTTCAAAGTCGGGTTAGATGGGGCTTTGGGCAACCTGTTCCAGTGTTGACAACTCACTAGTGGTTTGGCTGTTGCTGAACAGGAATTGCACAATGTCAAAGCCTTTTCACCTCTACCTTCAGCTCCTCTGCAGTGAGCAAGATATTGGGAGTGGGCACAGCTGGGACAGCTTCCCTGGGCTGGCCAAAGGGATGTCCCATACCATATAACTCAGGAGTAACACTGGGGTAGCAGAAAAAGAAGTGTGTGGGGGGTTGTAGAGTAGCTTCCAGAGTAGCTATTGCTCAGAGACCAGTCTAACAGACTTCATCTCTCCCCATGAGTTTTCTCTATTTTGTCCTTTCCATTCTCTCCCCAGTGCTGCTGTGTGGAAGAGAGGAGGGAGCGAGCAAGCAACTGTGTGAGTGCTTGCTTGGCTGCTGGTTGGGCTCAGCCCACCACACCCAGCTTTGCTCAAGTTCTGTTGGCCAGTTTCATATTCTAGGTCAATTTCTCGCAATACAGAGATACAACTGTTTCAAGGTGACCTTCAGGTAGCCTCTGCAAAATTCTGTGAGAAAGCAGGGATCGAGATTTTCCTTTTTCAAAGACTTAATGAAAATTTCATAATCACCTTTCAAAAAAAAGCAGATTAGTACCTTTTTCTGAAGACTTGAAAACAAAACAAAAAAGCACACAAAAATCAACTATTTGCTGTAATGATGAGAAATTTCCAAACATTTTGCTTTGTGACATCAGACAGGCTGTATGTGTCCTGAATTTTTTACTGAATTTAGATAACTTTCAGGCAAACAAAATGGGATACATTTCTTAGGGATACAGCAGTAGAGAAGATCAAAAACTTATCTATAGTGAATTCATGTCTGCTGCTTAAATAACCCTGGCCAGAAAAGAAGAGATTCCATAAGGATCAAAACAGGTAGGCTACTATAAAAAACTAGGTAAGTTGTGAATTACAACATTTTATCATAAGGAAATACACTCTAGATTCTTGGTGCAGGTTGTATCTTGAGGCAGTATTGTGCATGATTCCTTGAGGCAGTGAATTCAGTAAGTTCTCAAAAACACAAAGCTGTGAAATAGCTGCTTTGCAGTTTATTAGACTGACCTCTTGAGTGCTTTGGAAAACACTCTATTGTTACTTCTTCCTTTTCCATTTTGTTAAATCTCTAAATAGGTGTCTGCTTTGTTCTATGCCTTTGTAGCACAGCTAATGCTCCAGAAGACGATGCTCTCAATAGATATTCCCGAACAGAGAGGACAACTTATAGCAGATACAGCAGGGATACAAACTCTTCTGGGAGCTCTGTACCAAGTACTGCTTTGGAAAAGAGAATTGAGGAACTTGAAAGGGTGAGTACTAACTAACATCTGCATGGTATAAATCTGAAATAAAGTACCTTTGAAACTCCACGGGGATATTACAAGTAAAAATACATAGAAATGATGCTCAATGCTTGAAGTGCAGATACTTATGTCTATAAACATGTATGATGAAACAAGCAGACTGAAAGAATGTGAACTTTCTAATCATTATAAATGTTTAGTTTTCATTTGGTGTAGAAGTGCGAAATAATAAGGTAAATATAATACACTCAGAGAGCCAGCTGTTCTCTATGTATTTGTCATATGTACCTTGTGACGCACCAACACAGGGCAGATAAGTTATGGGGAGGAGGGGCTCACTGGCTGTTCAGAAAATAACCAAGTCTGTTTCTGATCTACTTCTAATTTGATTTTTTTTTATGTTCTAAGTGTTATGAAATGTAATTGTTATCTAGTTGTTCACTGAAGTTTTAAGCACCTAAAATACATTTAAAATAATGTTTTCATTATTTCAGACATTTTTCATGCAAACATATTTGGGAAAGTGTAATAATGTTAAAGCTGTATTTTTCACTTAAAATATTATTTTGGCTAAATATGTCATGTGTGTAATACGGGCTTCTGTTTCTTCCTCTGAAGTGTATTTTTGTGGGTAACTTGCCAAATTTTCTTGAATTCATATGGATGAAAGTTACTAAGTAAATGCAATTTGAATAGACTTTTTTTTTTTAAGGAGAAAATAGGGCGTGTTCTGTAGAAATTATGTTTTTTTTTTTTTTTTAAGATTTAAGCCAGATTTGAATGAAATGTGTTATAATCCTCCAAATCAACTTTCTTCTGAAATAAGTAATAACAAATAACTGAACTACCAATAACACAGAAAATAGGAGATTTAAGGCCTTCTTTTTGCTGTACTGAACACCGATTTACTGAATGGACGTTTTAATTTTCTCTTGCATTTGAGCCCACAGATATCATGAGTCTTCATTTCCTTTGTTAGCTGAAGTGTGAAACAAAAATAAAAGGAAAAAAACTATAAAAATTTGGAATCAGAGACTTTACATTTACTTGTTTGTCTTTTGGGCCCCCTATCCAGTTCTGGGCTCACTCATGCTTAAGGTAGATATTAAATAAACATCTCTGGAAACAGAGATAGCACACAGGTTTGATGTGGGTAAAATTCCTTATTAGATGTGATTCATTAGCTCCTTGAAATATAAAGGCTTGAAGACATATGGGTTTGGCTCATAGAAAAGAAATTACAGGTAAGTGCTTGTGGTGTGTGTGTGGAGGGTTGCTTTGATTAATTTTAATGTTAGTAAATTAAAAATGTCTTTAAAATGCACGATTACATTTGACACCAATGCATATTCTGTTTTTAGGAACTTGCAAAGGAGAGACAGGAAAATCTGAGATTAATGAAGATGACACAGGACAAAGAGGAACTAATTGGGAAACTGAAGGAAGAAATTGATTTATTAAACAGAGTAAGCACGTTTTCTTATATGGTGCTATATAAATAGGGGAAAAAAGCCTCTGCATTCTCAGTGCTTTGTTTCAGGCACTTATAACCACCAGGCAAGGTCTGAATAGAATTAAGTGTTATTGGGAGTTTTTGTTTGTTTGTATCTATGTAACTTTTCTACAGGCATGTAAATAAGTTCTGTTTCCCAGGTGGCTTCTGTTCATCATCATTAACATCATTAATCTCTAGTGGGACTTGACTCTTGACTGATGTGCAGAGCCAGGATGTGCTAGGGAAATATGCTTCTAGTAGTCCAGTGCAGGCTTTCCTATAAAAATTTGACAAAAAATTTCAAAACTGGACTTGGTTGATCCAACAGTGAAGGGAAACTATAAGTTTATGTGCATAGTGCTAAACTTTCATTTGCAACAATGGAGGACAACATACTCAAAAATTCTCAAACTAATGTACAGTACTGAAGGAGCTGAGAATATTCTGAAACATGTCATTTCTTTTTATAAAGAAAGTTGGAATTTATAGGGTAAGTGAAGTATGGTCTGTATTTTGGAGAGATGTCTACTTTAATGGGGAATTGATCTTTATGCCACTTCTATATTCAGCAAGGGATCTCTCACATCTAAGCTGATGACCTGAGTATTAGTCAATGAAACTGCTCACTCCTACATAGTGGGCAGCAAAGCTACGTAAAATGCTGGTCACATCTGATTTCCAGTCTCAGAGGTCAGAAAACAAACAAACAAACATAAAAAACAACACAACCCAATTCACTCAAAGCTTGTGTTTTAGGACCATGATAGTTTCTAAAGTTTGCTTTTCCAGAGGAGTTCTAGAAACAATGTTAATTTTTTCTGCTGTATTTGAAGGATTATGTCCTAAATTAAATCCATTGAGTATCTGACTAGATATCAAGTATCTTATAACATGTAAAGACAAGCAGACCGTGGGCATTACATGCACTAAAGTATGATGGCAATTTCTGCTTCTTGTGTGGAAAGAAATCATAAAATGTAGTCCTTCCACAAATCTCTTCACTACAAAATGACTCAAGCTGTACCATTCAGTGAGATACATGTGGTGGTCCCTAGGTAGCCTCTGTTAAATGGAGAAGAGAATGCTTTCTTATTTTTGTTATCCATCAAGTCAGCATTTATCGTATCTATAACATTATCTATTAGCTTTATTGCAGAGCAAGTATTTATGTTTGAATCCCACAGACTTTTCTTAATGAAATAGGTGGCTTTTGAATTTCTGGCCACTTTACTAATTTATCTTGCCACAATTTGAAGCCAGCATGTCTCAAGAGATACTTACATTAAAACAGGTAGTTTTACGTTCTTTTTAAATAGTTGTTGGATTTATGACTGTTTTTGTATTGGCTATCCATGTGGATTTAGAAAGAGGAAAGCTTTAGAATGCTAAAAAGAGCTACAGAAGTATTACATCATTCCCATAAAGGAAAGGAATGAAAGGTAATATGTGATCATATTTGCCTAAGGTTTGTCTTTGCAACTGCAGTCACGAGAGCCAGCACTTAAACATCCATCTGCTCTTCATAGAACATTGCTCTGTAGACCTGGCACCAGGATCGGGTGCTTTACATGGAGGAACAGTTGTGATCTTCAACCTTCTGTTTGGATAAGCTGATGACGTCCTGATGACCTAGTGAGCTTACGCAGAGATTTTTTTAAAGTTTTGCTAGTAGGGAACCTAAATAGGGGTCTTGAAATTCAACCATCTATGCATTCATGATATTTCTTCATTCATCAAAAAATGCTCTCATTGCATGTTAGGTTGTACAGACTTGGAAAGAATTTCAAGTCAGAGAGCCTAGATGCCATTTTATTGCATAGCTTTGTGAGTGCTCAGCCCTCATATTTAGAGAAGGGCTCTTTCTAGAAGTTTTGGTCAGTTCATGACCACAGATGCATCCTTCATTGCCAGAGATTGTGTGTTATAATTGAAAAGCTGTTTTTCCAAGAATCCTGAAAACTTGTTGGCAGACTTTTTCTTATTTTAAGTAAAGATATTTATTTAATGTAAAAATAAGATTTTACTGAGTACAGTCAGTGCAAAGATACTTAAAGAACATCAGCTGCATTTATATTGAGAACCAGAAAAAACCTTTTGTCATAAGTGGCATTTTTTCATTCCAGTAGACTAGCCTCTAAAAGTATGTCTGACGCTTTTTTTTTTTTTTTAATAAGATAAAGGCAATTGCTTAATACAAGCCTCAAATAAAGGAAAGGCATCTCAAGATATTTGTAGGCTATGTTCAGCTATCAACTAGTTTGTACTCAATCATTTCTGATCTTACTGTCCCTATAGTTAAATGCACATTTGGACTGAGAATTCACAATCTACTTTGTGTCAATGGTGTAGCTATTGGTTCATTTGGAAGTCCAAACTTACCAGCTATTGTATTTTATTTACTAATAAGAGTAAGTTAGCATTGCAGTTTTTAATTTTGATAAGAAGCTTTAAATTCCAGAGCAGCAAAAAAACCATCTGCATCTCTCAGTCCATTATTTCCCTAGATATTTAAACTGAATTAGTTATTTTTCTTGGATCATATTCAAGAACTTCTTTGGAATGTTATTTTGTCAGCATGAACTTTCACAAACTATTTACATTTTATTTTGAGTAAATAACAGGTATTTTTATACAGAAGGCTTTTAGGTAAGTTTTAATTGAGCTATCTAATGTCTCTGTTAACAGCAAGATCAAATACACTATTACATATGCCGAACTAAAAAAAATCATTTTATTGAAAAAGTATTTTGTTTTCCATCTGATTATTGATCTGCTAAAGAGATAAAGTGGTGTGTTTTTTAAAATTGTATAGCTTTTCATCAAAACTTTTACATATTTAGATTTTTAAGTCACTTGTATCTGTTACTTTCAGAGCAATCAAGTGATTTTCCTGGAAGTCATTTCTTCTGTGACACAGTATTACCTCTGTTAGGTAAAAAGCAATTTCTGCTAGCGATTTCTTGATTCCACATTACAAAAACAGTACATGACTTGCAAAGGCATAGGTATAGCAGTATGGATTTGGTTTGGCAAACTGAAGAGGCTTTTAAAAGTCAGAGTACCCATTAACACACAGTCTCTAGAATGCACTTCTGGAATGGCCCCACTGAAAAGAAACAAGAAAATAGGCCCCTTATGTCAAACAGTGCTTAACGACTTCAAGGAAGAAGAGAGAAAAATCTTTTCACTATTACTGTTTTATATTTAATCAAGCATGACAACAGTAGGAATTTGCAGACAGATCAAAAGGCATCTAAAATCTCTGATCAGACTCCTGGTTCTTCCTTCTTTGGCCTGCCTTTCATTTTCCTCGTCAGAGTGCTGTCCCTGAGGTCACATTCCTATTTCCTCATTTTTTTGTTCTCATTCTGTTTCTTCCATGTTGTTTGTACAGTAAAATTATTTTTACTGAACTAATGCTTACAGCAACTGCCAATTTCATCATTTTAAAATCATCAGTTTAAAATCTTGGAAAGACTTGGTAAGAAGTCAAGCACTGAATTGAGAACTAATTAGATACAGTAGTTAGTGGAAGAGAGACAGACCTTTGAGGTAGGATCATTCTATTTTAAACACAATTTTTTAGTATTTGTTCTTTCAGTAGCCGTTTAGATAGAATTTACAATATGCCTTTTACTCTTTTTCAGAGAAAATGAAAAAGATGGGCATGTAGTTCTTTTCCTGAAAAATTTTATGCTTAATTTAAAATACAAAGCAGACTTTATTGCAGTAATAACCAGTGATGTGTTCATCAACACAAGTGGGATAGTTGCAGACAAGTGCAGTCCAGGGAGCAGAGACAGTAGCCAAATAAACGCCATGCTAGTAATCACACCTATCCAGTTTTGATTTCTTGTTTAATTCCTACTGCAGCTTCAGTTTTGCTTATATATGTTTCCACTTCAAGGTTCTTATATGTGGGAGTATAATACTAATGTTTTTTACTTCTGATAACACTTGGATAAAACGCCAGATTTAGCAGATTTAGGGATGCTGTGACACAAATTCTTCCCAACCCTAATTTCTTGATTTCAGAGCTAAATTCCTGCTGCTACTAATCGAGAGTTTGTATTTTATGTCCTGAGAAATGTGTATTTTTCTTTTTCCTTTCACAGGACCTAGATGATATAGAAGATGAAAATGAACAATTGAAGCAAGAAAATAAAACCCTCTTAAAAGTTGTTGGACAGCTGACAAGGTAGAAGATTCAAGCCTCAATGAGGAAAGATTTAAAAACTACTGATTGAACATTAAGGTCAATATAGTAATACTTCCTGTGTTGCATTATGTTATAATAACTGTCTTTATATTTATTGTTAGGAAACCAGATGAATGTTTATTTTCATAGTACTTCCTTCTTCATTCAATGAAATGGCATCAAAATTGGGGTGTGTTTTCATTTTCATTTCTCATAAGAAAAAGTTTTGACATATTTCAAAATACTAAATTCAAAAAAATGAGGTTTTGTACTTTCAGATTACATCTGCATATATCACAATAATTTAAAATTCAGAGCACCAAGATCACTTTCAGTCCATGTGGATGTATATTTTTGAAATGAATGGAAGCAATACATACATATGAGCTTTGTTTACACAGATCCAAAATATATATTTTGTGAAATATTTACTTTTTTGTTTCAACTTCTGTAAAGTGGATGCCTTTTAACTGTTGTATAACATTTTGCAGATTGATTTCTTGCTCTAAAAACTCTTGTATGTTGACTTTTTTTTTTTTTTTTTTACTTTATCTCAAAGACTGACAGAGTAGAGTAGCAGCATTTTTTTTTTTTTTTTGTATAGCAGTATTGTGGCAGGAGGGGGAGGTTTTATTAAAAAAAAAAATAAATCACCTGTGGTATCAGCATTAATGAATTCTTAGAATCACATTGAAGTTGTGCACTGCAGTTTATTTTAAAGCTTTTGCTTTAGCAATGAAATGCAATTTTACTATCAAACAGTTTTGTTTGCTGTGTTGAGAATACAGAGCCTGGAGCTTTCATTTTTGCAAATACATCTTTGCAATACACTTTTATTTAAAGGTGTTGTCTTAAGATGATCATAACCAATGTGAGTTTTTTGATGTTTCATTTTTTAAGCTGGGTCAAAAATTTTGTATATAGCAAAGTAGACAGGAATAAAAGAGATTCATGAACTTTGGAAACATCAAATGCTAAAAAACCACTTTTATCCTTGATTTTAAACTAACAAAGTGTTTAGGAAGTGCCTGTTTAGATGTTACAGTCCACTTACGAGCGCATACTGATACTTCTATAACGTGACAGTAGACAAAATTCTCATTTTACATAAACCACAGCCTTAATTGACAATTCCATTCCTAAAATTCTTATTAGGCAGAAATTCAATGTACTTTATTTCATATTAATACAACATATATTTCATTCATTTCAATCAAAAAAAGATATATAGGTCACTTGAGTGAGGAGACTTGAAAACATGTCCAGGCTTTTTTTTTTTGATGATTTTGAAATTCGTTGTCAGAACATTGTATACATATAATTTGTGTTACCTTAAAACTTAAAGGCAACTTCAATATGTAGTAGCAATCATCTTTTCAGATTTGCCAATTGTTTCCATAACACGTATTTAATGACTGTAAGAGATTCTTAAACTTCAAATTCAGGAATTATTGTTATACCTTGGATTATTATAAATATAGGATATGTTATTTTACATATGTGTATTCTAATGAGGAATTTTTCAGAGCTTTAAAGTATTTTTCAAGAAGTATTTTTCAAAATATGCCAAGATGCCTTGGAGTTTTCCTTCGTAATGGAAAAGATATCCCATAGGACACTGTTTAAAACCTTATCTCAGGGTTTTAAGTGGTATGTGGGGTTTGTATTGGCCCTCTAAACTATGGTATTCACCAGTGAATATTTGTCTTAACATTAGTCAAACAGTAAGAAGTCCCTTCATTTATCACTTCCATAAAGTTAAAAATTGAAAGTCATAAAAAAAAAAAGAATAATTTGAGATGTACACCTTCTGAATAAATACAAAACTTTATGTGGAACAACATCTGATTTCCTTCTGTGTATGCTGTGTAGGAAATATACATACAGACTTAAGCATGGGATGTCAAACATACGGAAACATCTTTAAGGACTTAATGCAGAAACATGAATACTAATACAAAGTTGTAAATGAGGTATTTCACAGTCTGTACTTCATATACATTTTAAACCAAAGAATAATGACAGCAAAGTATATAAACAAGAATTGCTTGTGATCGTATTTACCTCTTCTTGGTTTGCATGTGTATTGAGTAAAGTTTAGCAGCAGAAACCCCAAAATTAGAATTTCTTTTTTTTAACATGGATACCCAGTTGATGGGAATTTGGCAGAAGCGCTTATTATATCCTACCTTGAGGAGGTACTGGCAAAAGGAAGTTTCCAAATATTTGAAAGCTGTAATCCTTCAGGCAGAAAGCATGAACAGTGGAACTGTTGGGAACTCACACAGGAAGTACCTAAACATTATTGTTTGTTTTGTATACAGATGTTCTGTATAGAAATATAAAATGTTTCATAGTCCTAAAAATACCCACAAATTGTATCTTTAAGCATCACATTTTTTCTGACATTTTTGAAGATTTAGATGTTTTTTTGTAAAGAAATATTTCAATAATAATTCGTTACTGCTTATGTTATCAGTTTCTTGGGAGAAGTTTACTAGACTCTAGGAATAATGGTGTATGACATAAAATGTTAATGATCATCTAGTCTTGCCATTAAAATTTGATTTCAATGGGATGTCCTTATAATCAAGCTCAACCATGGAATAAGTTTTTATTCTAGTTGATGTGGTGTTAAATTATCCACCTTGCCAGCAATTTACTAACTTGAGCCAATGTGCTCTCCCATCCAACACCTCAGTTGTTTTCAATTGTCCGTTTTGAAATCAAATAAATACACTGCTGCAAATGGAAACCCACCTCACTTGGTAAAGCTGTATGCTTCGTGTATGATTCCTGGATAAATCTGTATAGTAACATACCTAGGCTAAATTAGAGCTTTTTTTGAAAGAGGGCATTATTATGCAATATTAGTTGACTCATGAAGATTTCTTAACTTTCCTATCTTTAAATTTGTACCCAACTGCCTAGATCTAGCATCTGTGTTTCTGGGTAACTTGAGTCATCTAAGGATATCTAAACAGAAAAGTACCCCAGTTGACTAAAAGAAACAAGAGAAAACGCTTAGTTAATGAACAGCATATAATACTCGCTTTAAGACTGCAAAATGATGCTCCTGTTGTGGTTGCATATCGTATAGAAAAGAGGTGCATCCAGAGCTGAAAGTTAAAATTGCGCAGAAATATTTCTATTGTTGATTACATGCACTAATGTTTGTGGGATTTATTCTCTAAATTAGAAGATTTGCCATATATAAATGTTGCTGATTTTTACAAGGAAATTCAAAATTAAGCATTTTTCATTTCAAAATAATTAAGTGGCCATGTGTAAATGCATCGTTACTTGATATATATATTAACCAAAAGTCTGTATTTGCAAAGGAGTGTTTTCTTCTATCTTTAAAGAAAAACATTTCTTTGTTAATTAGCAGACTTTTAAAATAATATAAATTACCATTTATATTGACACATTTAGATATTAATTATTTTTCTGCTATTTCTCTTGTCTCTGAATTTCAGAGGTAGAGTGAGGAAAGAGGGTAAAAAGAAATAAATGAATTAATTCCAAACTAGGAAGTATAACCTAATGATTTTTGTTCAGTTGTACTGAGAGTTAGCTGTTGAAAAACTTGCAATTGACACAAGCATTACAAGAGATACAGGGGTTTCTATACATGGGAAGCAACCGATTAATCTGCATCAAAACTTTTTAAAATTTACCTGCTATTATTACAACTTGGAAACTTTCTACCCTAGGACCAGAAGGAATACTGGAGATCAAATTTTAACTCTTTCCTAGGAAGGCAGAGGAACATTGATTCCAGCTATTCCATAGTTTTCTGCACTTGTTTTCTATTTCCAGCTTGAATTGAAACAAATCAGTATTAGTAGCCAACAGGAAAGGTAATTATTGGGAAACAAACACACTAAAGGTACTATCAATCTATGGCTTGTCAGTATTTATTAAGTTCAAACCCTTTTTGAAGATGTCAGTTGAGTTCGGTCCATTTTCATCAGTGTTAATGACCATAAACATCTGACACTTTTAGCAAGAAACAACCATTTTCGTTGGAGAAACTGCCATTGCAAGCCGTAACTTAAATATGTACAATAAAATAAATTTGTGCTGGAACCTGTATCTGCTGAGACTGAGGAGCAAAGGATTATATTTAAAAGTTCTGTTAAAAAAAATAAATCTGGATCTTGTCACTCAATTTGATATGGATGATCTCTACTAAAAGTTCATTTCAGAAAGTCATTCCAGTGTCAATACCTGTGTAAGGAACATTTCTACTCCTGTTATTAAGCATTTCTTTAGGACTACTTAAATATGTCCAGGACATAGATATGTGTTTTATGTACCATTCATGGTATTACAGGTATGGTGACTTACTATAGTAAATCTCCATTCCTGCTTGTACTGCAGCAGATGTACATTACATTTTTAATTTTATCCTTTTGTTTTTGTTTCCAGATTTCTGGTGTAACTGTTCTTGTTCAAGGTTACAGCTAGTTGTGGTTTTTCTGTTTTGCAAAAGTTGTGATATTTGAGTTTACCTCTGAAAATAATCTCATGAGGAGTCATTTTTTAAAATATCAATTTTATGCATTAAAAAAGATGAAGCATCATTAAACTACAAATAACTAAATACCCATTTTAGTTTTGAACACCGCCTAGTTGTAGTATTATCTGTGGTATCAGATTAAATTTGATGTTGAGATTTACTATTGCAGGTAAAAGAAACACGTTTAATCTAACGATAAAGACTGTGTGCCTTTGTCCAAATAAAACAAAATTCTTTTTAATCCAGGCTGAGTATTTATTGTGTTCACAGGAGAATTAACGTTGTCTGACTAAAATTCTAACTGGATTTGTCACCAGATATGGAAGGCATTTGGGCAGGAATTGACAAGAGGGATATTCTTGTGTATACATAGTAGTCTGAAATAGTGACAGTTCTGTATGGAGGTCTAGTGGTTTTTTCACCTGCACTGACACATTTGAAGCTGAGAGCTTCCACTCTAGCAGCCGACAGCCTTTGAAATATGGAAACTGATGCTTACATTTTACTTAGCATTACTAGAGCAGGAAGGTATGCATAGTCTCTTGGTAATATCTCAACAGGCTTTTCTATATAAGCATAATTGACTGAAAGTTTCTAGATTCACTAGAAGTTTGAAATAACATTAATCAGCAGGCACAGTTAGGAAATGGGTAGACTTATACCATGTAAAAGTATAGCACTTAATTTTTTTAGGCAATGTCAAGTCTTCTAGGCCTTTTTTTTTTTTTTTTTTTTTTTTTAAGCAAAAGTTGCTGCCTTCAGAGAAGACTCTTAAATCTTAACACTTTTAAACACAACTCATTTTATAGTCTTATGAGGGTGTTTGCCTTGAGAAAAACGAAAACTCCAGTCCTTCTTTTCACAAGCACTAGAAGTTTAATTGGAAAAGTTCTTGGAGCAGAATTGAGGGTTAAGTATCAAAGGAATTCTGTAAGTATTTTTTCCTTCGTAGAAGAAAATTTTGCTGAAGATCAAAATCAGCAGTGTTTCTGAGTGGCTATGTTGGTGGGCATTGATGTTGTCTCTGCACAGCATAATCCTGCAAGTACCTTGATACATTGAGAAATTACTGCTGAGTGCTAGAAATGACTGACTGCATTTTCTGCTAGTTCAGCCCCCTTTGTGCAAAACATGGTTAGTGACTTGTAACTGAATTGTAGTTGATGTTGCTGATGGCATAGGAAAAGTGAGATTCTCTTGCTTTTTCCATTTTATTTTAGACTTTCTTCAGAAACATTTCTTTAACATTAATCCTTGAGTGATTAAAAGGTAAACTTTGGTAATAGTTAGTAGTTAGGTTAGTAATAGTTTGGTAAGACAGAATCTTTGAATTAAAAGTTTCCTTAGAAGTCTTTAACATCTTTGACTTTTAGGTATTTGTTACATGATAAAGCTCTATTACAGATTATAACCTATAGTTACAGCTTTCATCTTTTACTAATATGAGTATCAATCTGTTTTGAGAACTGGAATTAAAAGGGAAGTAATGAAAAAGTACATATATTGGAGGTAATTATGTGCCTTTTTTCCCAGTAAACAGAAGATGAACAGGTTGAAGATGAAGAGGTTCTATAATTGATCTGCTCATTGTTAACTTCATGTTATGATTCAAAAATGTCCATGCTTTCTGAAATAGTAAAAGGCCACATTTATAATGTAGTGACAGCAGAAATGAAAAGTTAATCTCTGCTTAGTCTCTTATGATGGGAACTCGAACAATTTTATCAGTTTCCTTTAATGAAATAACCTGAAGATATTTAGATATTACAGGCACATTCAACAACCTATTGCACAATCTCATGCAACAAAGCGGTATCAACTCTTCTTTGTACCAAGGTATCTTTTAAAATCCCTAAGCATAATTTTAAAGAAAAACAGTTTATTTTTTTTTATTATTTTTTTTCTTTCTCTTGCACAAGATTATATTTGAGAAAAGTCCAGCTTGATAATTGGCATCTTGACACAAGCTCCATTAGTATTTATCTCTGGAAATCAGGTTTTGTAGAGCAAGAGCCTGTGGAATGAAATCTTTTTTTCTCTCTCCCTTAGAAATGTTAATCTCTGCATTTGCCTGAAGGCTCGTTATAACAATGATGCATTTTAGAGAGTTTAAAATTTTGATTGCAACAGTGTAAGTGTAGTTACAGCCAGCTACCAAATATATTTAATGGGTGGGGACAATAAAACCACTGAGGCTTTGCAAGTTGAGACTGTCTAGAAATAACTCTCATATTTCTCTGTGAAGCAATTATTTAGAAAATGCTAATTGTTCCCAACTGAATCACTCCTTCTACCCATTTAACTGCTTCTTTTCATTATAGTTTGTAATAAAATACCACTTACAAAACCCTGTTATAGTGGCACTCTGGCTTTGTATAAAGCAGTAACATTTTAAAAAAGACTGACCATTTTCAATTCTCATTCTCCAGATTATAGGATTTACAAAGATAGTTAAAAGAAGGAAGAAAATTAGGAGAAAAAGTAAGACTATGCTGGACTGAATACTAGGGAGATGAACAGGTATGTGAAAATGAAGACCTAGGTTTTCTCCAACATTTTTTCATATACTTTTCAATATTGAACGGATGACAAACCGATCTTCGTAAAGATCTACAAATGTTATTGCTACAGTCCAGTATCGTTAAGAGAAAACATGATTTCCAGCCATTCATGTTCTTGTCTGTACACAAATGCTTCAAAGTGAAATGAATAAAACTCTCAGTCCTTCAAGAAATACAAATTACTATTTAAAATCGCAGCTTTGATCATGTCTTTCCTAGACCATCCTAGGCTGTAGATGAGCAGGCAGCAATTTTGGGCATTGCTTTCCAAGTAATGTGGTACTACAGTATTATCAGTTAGTGTGTCTGATGTTTTTAGGGATGTGTAGGGCAGGTATTTAGATTTCTAGCAAAACCATGGTACAGCTAATTCTTAGGATATGGTGGGAGCCCCTTGCTAAAGCACCAGGGCCTCATGGAGAACTTCTGATTTGCTTGTATCTGAAAGCCCTTTTCGCTGCATCCTGCAAATTTAAATAGAACAAAGTCTTGTCCTGTAACTGCTGAGAGATTTGTGAAAAACAAAAGACAGCTGCCTTTGCATTATACCAGCTACTAGTGCTTGTTACAGAACAAAATAATAATTAAAAAAAAACTTTTAAAAAGCACTCAGTATAATTCAGTCATTTAGTACATTTTAATATAATTCACTATGCCTCTTCTAACGTTGTTCTGCTTATAGGATTTTTAAAAACAAATGGCATAATTGAAAATATATGGATTGTAGTTCTGTGTTTACAGAGTTAAAATCACATTTTATGTAACAGAAAAACTGTATTTAGGTGCTTCCTGAAGTACATCCATTTAAACAGCTGTACCTATTTGAAAAGTTTTCTTAGAGGAAATGCTCAATAGAATTAGCAGATAACTGCTGGTGTGATGGTTAATCATTTTTTAGTACTAAATGTTTCAATGCAAAAATTGATGGCTTGAAATCAAGTTCCTGTAAGAACTGCAATGATTATTAACTGTATTGTAAGTAAAATCTAAGACTACTTAAAAACAAGGTAAAGAAACCTTATTTCCCTTTTCTGACTTTATTTAATATTTAGGAAGTTCAATAAACTATTTGGCTTGTTCATCCATTTTACTGAGTTTTTATATGTATATTTTTGTCTGATCTACATAGCAGCAGGAGAAAGACATGGGGTGCTGTTGACTGTAGAAGCCCAGAACTGGTAAGGACCTCGAGAAGGATATTTCTTCTTTTGAATAAAGAGTCTGGTACAGCTCTGTAAGCGTGTTCTTTATTCAGATTCCTTTTAAGCAGCTGTAAGCAGTCTACTCTGAGAAGCTGTCTACTTAGTACTCACGTCCGTTTTATTTTATAACCTGCCCATTGAGTTTATGAGGCTTCCTGAAAGCTGCTAATACTTCAGCTGAGACAGTCGAGAGCAGATGGAAGTGCACCAGATGTCTTCTGTGGGAGTGTGTTCCACACCAGGCCCCAGAGAGCAGAGCTCAGTGCCTGCCCCTCCATTCCCCTCATGAGGGAGCTGCAGGCCACCACGAGGCCTCCCCTCAGCCTGCCCAGCTCTGGGCTGAACAAACCAAGGGACCTCAGCCATTCCTTGTACATCTTCCCCTCTAGACCCATCACTGTCTTTGTTGGCCTCATGTCTTTGGTCTTTCTGTTCTGTAGGTAAACAAAGATGCAGACTTCTCACGTGTTCTGCTTTGGAGCTTTCATCTGTTCTGTAGGTAAATAAAGACACAAGCCTTTTAGGTGTTACACTTCCGTATCCTTGGATTTTCAACGTATTTTTATTTTCACAATTAAAGACAAGTAGATCTCATTTAGCTACTTGAGGATTCCAAAGTAGGAGTGTAATTGTGCATTTTTGTAGTTTCATTTTCTTCTGTTATCTTTTATCTCCTTATGACACCACCTGAGACTTTTAGTGCTGAAGCTGAAATACAGTTCAGTTTACATTCTAACGCTAAGGGAAGTTATCCCAGCAGATTACCGTTTTCCTCTGAAGTTGGAGTATTCTGTACATTTTGCTGGATTTTTTATGCCATGGGGGCAAAAACATTTAACTCAGGAAATGCCCATGTCAATCCCTTGAAACACTCAGTATTGGAATCTATTAGCAATCTTTTCTGGCCTATGTGATTATGGAGGGTAAGCATCCGAATGCAGGGGACAAGTTACAGGTAAGCACTATGGTGGGTTTTTATTTGATTTGATTTTTTCCTCTCCTGGGCTATGCACTAGACTATACAGTGCTAAGCTTCTGTGACTAGACAGCTGAACCAACATATTTCAGGGCAATACCATTAACTGAGTGCTGATATGAAAACCTACCGGACAGGATGAATCAGCTTCCATTTATTTGCAAACTGGCAAAATGTCATGTTCCTCCTCTGTTCTTCCTCTGAAAGTTTTGCCTGCTTTTCCCACTGCTCTTTTGCAAATAACAGCATGTTCTGATATGAAGAAACAGGAAGGTTTTAAAGCAAGTCACCTATTGATTTCTCAGCTGACTTGTTCAGCATTGAGGCACTGAGACTCAGGATGCAGTTTACTAGGCGTTGGCACTACAGAGAATTTTCCTCCTTGTAATATGGCAAAGTGCCATATCTCCTCACCAAAGAGACCGAAGCAAAACATATTTTTCCTCGTAATTATGTGAAAATTAAAATAATAAACCGTTCTGAGATCTTGGCAAGTGATGCTTTGGATTTTAATGAAGTTTAATCACCTCTTACGAAAAGTAATAATTAAACCATTTTGTATAAAGCATCCTAATTTGAAATCATGGACAGAACTTTTTTTCCCTGTTCTGTCCCCTGCATAATGTTACATTATTTAGCTTGTTAGACATTCTTGGCACTTTCAAGAAGAGATAAAATGACATTCTGAGGAATCTTTTTCAGTGCTTAAGAAACCAGATCTCTATAAAAAACATCCTAATGAGCACAGAATGTAACTAAATATTAGGCCTTTTTCCAAAGGAGAAAAGAAAAAGGTTTTATTTAGTGTGAGTTTTTAGCAATCCATGTTCTGCTTTGTGACATGAGGAGACTAAATGCACGTGTAGGAGAAAGTTTTGGAAGGCTTGTCTTTGTGTTAGAGTTAAATGTGACTTAAATCCACAGAACAAAGGGAGCTTTGGATGTAGTTTACATTATCCTGTGCTGGTGGCCAAGATAGCAACCCATGTTCAAATTAAGCAAGTGGATGGCTTTTCTTGCTAACGTGGCTACTCTGTCACAGGCCTAGGATGGGAAGCGCAAGGTCAGGCAGAGCAAGCCCTTGCTTCAAACCCAGTGTCATACAGTCAGGGGAAAGGCTGGGTGTTGTATATAGTCTTTTATCCTTTGTCTAACTACACTTTCTGTGCTGCTTGACTTCACTGGAGTTCTGCTGCAGGTCTTTTTTGTTTGTAAGTCACAGAAATTTGGGTGTGTCAGCTGGGGATGGCAGCTAGAGCAAAGGTCAGGCTGGAGAGCAGGTAGGGACTGAGGAGCTTTTAAGCACGCCCGCAAGAAGTGCATTTGTGTGAGGTGACCGTGTTTGGCTTGGGAGGGGAAAGACAATGCTATTTGCTTGGTATGTTGGCATGGAGATAGTTAGCCCAGAAGCAAGGCTGTGCTGGACCTGCGGAAAATATTATTTACTATTTCTTATTTAAAAATAAGTCCTCATGCATGCAGGTTTTTGTATTCCCTTTTCAGTACAGTATAGAACAATAGCGCTGGGATGCAGAGGAAGCAGAGAGGAACAGACAAGGAGGGGGGGGGAGCAGAGGGGGCAGAGTGTAAAAACTGAATATGGCAGAGGTTTTAAAGCAAACGGGCAAAGTAAGTCAAATGTGAGGGGAGGGTGGCTGTGGTCCTTTTGCCAGCAGACAGCCTGTCCCAGCACTCAGCAAAATAATACCAGTCAACCAGAAAGGCATCCAGTCAACTTAGAAAGGCATCCAGACTATGGGCTGTGAAAGGTAAGAGCCGGAAGGTTCTTCCTTTTCAGGCATGTAATCTTTTAAGGCTACAGCTTTAGTCAGTTTGCACCTGATAAAAAATCTATATGCTGTTACTAATCCTATAAGGTCCTTGATAAATGATGCAGTGCATGGTTTGAATATGTTATGTATTTTCAGATACATTTTGAAGGTGTGTTTGAGAGATGTAATTTTAAAAATCTTGATATGCAATAAAAGGAGAAATGAGAAAGTATCCACAGGTAGTGAAGGTGGCTCAGCAGAAGCAATAGCAGATTCTGAGCAACATCTGTGAATGTGGGTGCTCTTTGGTATATTGTTAGTTTTTTGTTTGTTTGTTTGTTTTTAAATTAACATGTGGCTGAGTCTCTGATGCTTGCTGACAGCAAATTTGGTGGAGATGCAGAGACATCTGGAAGTTTCCAATTCTGCAAGAACCAGCCCAAATATAAAAGACAGTTCATGAAGAAAGAATGGAGTGGCTGAGATATTGTTGTTTCTGCACTAAGTGAAGAGGGGAATTTGACAACAGGTAGCAGCAGTAAGGACAGAGCCCTGCAAACTGTATACACCAGCATTAACAATCTGCTCCTTTGAATCACAGCCAAAGGGAGAGTAGGGTTATCCAGTCTGTGAGGGAAACTAAAGAATAGCACAGGATGATATTAGCATGAAGTGTTTTCTACATGCTTAAAAACTGGGCGGTGTCTGGGCCTTTGAAGTGATCTTTTAAAAGGAAGGAGAAATTCCATGGTCTCATTCATAGGGCCAAGTACATCTGAAGGAAGCTGAGTTTACTGTTTGTATCTCTCTCCTCTGCTGAAGGAAGATTCAGATTTTAGAGGGGTTTTTGTTTGATTGATAGAGGGGGAAGATCTGCCTTAAGGTTTTCCACAAGATCTTCTCAGCTCTGGATTTTTATTTTATAATTCATGTTTAGTATTCAAGAGAACAAATGTTTTAGCTATCTAGACACTGTAAACACTTCTTATTCCTTTCCCTTTCTTCCAATTAGGGTAAATGGTAGGAAAAACATTTGAAATTGTCATTTGTGAGAAGGAGAGAGGTGGATTTGTTGATCATTTCTAAGACTGTGATTTAATGGGTTTTAGTGTTATTGGAGAGTTGGGTATTTTGGAAAGCATGCCCAGAATTTAGGATAGCCATTCTGAAATCAGTTTTTAATACATTCCTAAATTAGGAATTAAAACCAAATGCAGTACAAGATTAATTATTCTCCATGTACTTTCCCTTGTCACCATGGAGTCCTCTTGTGAGAGCTGTGTGCCAGAGAGGCAGGACAAGGGTAGTCTTACCACAAGTAATTTCATTGTACAAGAACAAAAACGAATTCCCAAATTTCCTCCCAAGTACACTCATGTTAAGGAGAGGATCTGTTCAGGGTTGTATTTCTAGTTCTGTAGCAATTACAAAAAATGCCTACATGGAAAAGCAGCAGTAGGAAAACATCTGTGTTTCTAGCTCGTCTCTATAACGTTTTATTTCCTTTTGTGTTAATATAATACAGATATAACTGTGCAATCCATTTTTTTTCTTTATTACATTTTTTTCTCATTTGTTTTTTCTCTTCCTAAGAGAAATGAGTAAAGTCAGCTTGACAGAGCTAGCCAGCTTTCTGTACATCAAGGGCATGTGATTTGTGGCCCATAGTTGGGAAACCACTGGTATTAAGTTGTTTATGAAATCTACTTCTGCAGCATGATGACTGGAGAAGGACGCCAGCCCTCAGGAGGGATCAGGCTTGATACAGTGCTAAGGAGTGGGGGAGAAAGAAACCCCATTGCTTGCTTGACCACAGGCTGTCTAAATCACTCAAACTCTGGTTGAAACACTGACCTCTTTGCACAATTAATAATAGTCCCTTTCTAATAACCCTCTCTCCCTTGCTCTTTGACTTGCTGCTAGGAAATCTCTGTCCAGTCTATTACTGGAATATATACACACTAGCTTATGTGCAACTGGTGATATGAATTCCATCCTCTATCAGCATTTTTGCTTTCAATAGCCTAGTTACTCTTTAGACAGAAATACTTAGATATCTCGCTCAAGCCCTTTTGATCGGCCGTTTGCTGGAGTCAGCTGCTTCTTAGAGACCTTGCCTGCATGCTCTTCCAGACCAGCTTGGGTAGGGTTGCATGAGGGCTGAGGCTGCCAAGGTTCTTGGCACCTTACTCAAGGTAGAAGTACTGCTGGGTGACACGTGCTGATAATTTTATGAAAAAGGCCTGGAAAGGCTAGGATCAAAGAATTATAGTACGGGAAGCAGCCTGCTTGGGAATGCAATCACAAGCCATTTCAGCAATGCTCTTTTTCAGAAAGATACAAACAAGCAGGCTGAGAACTTCCTGAATGAGTCAGAACAGAGGCCTGGACAAGGGGAAAGAAGAAAACTTGTGGCAAACTGCTGCCCACATTCAAAGGTCCCACACTTCCAACTCCTCTGGGGCTGAAAGGGATGTATCTAAATGGGGTTGTGTATTAGAAGCCCTGCCCCTAAGTAAGGGAAAAGGGATTCAACAAAAAACTGACTGCCCTTGGTACAAGGTAAGATAAAAAGGGAGCTGTTTACTGAGTGTGAAGGACTTGTGAAGGACTTTACAAGGTAAGAGACCGAAACACTTGATGAGATCCAAATGCCCAGCTCTATTTGTATTGATGTTTCCCATTTGAGCTGTTGTTCTGAAATGGCAAAGAAAGACTTCTTTAGCTGGAGGCCAGATCATTTAACAAGGCCTGAAGAAACCAAAATATCCTGAAAGAAAACTTCTATGTGGTGTCCGTAGGTCTAGGAAAGCTAAGTATTACTTCCTTTTGTATCGTATATATTGTAATGTCTGTTGGTATTGCTGTTTAGGAACATGTGTCCTGTATCTCATCTGTATTTTTTCAGGTGTAAGAGCTACTCTAATTTTAACATCAGACATACAGAACTACAAAGGCTATGTAAAAAGAGAGAATAGCAAAACAAAACAACAGAAGAAAACTCAAAGGAGCCTACTGCCTTCATGAAAAGGTAGAAGACTGCTTTTTAATTAAAGGACATTGGAAATTTTTCTCATAAGGAAGAGGTGGGGCTTACATTGTTTTGCCCAGATGATGAGTCACATGCCAATTTAATTCAAAGGGGAATAAAAATTCAGTCTGCCTTCCCTCTCATACAGAACGCTTTAATGTAATTCAGTTTTATGGAGTATATTCCATAAAATAAAGTTCAACGGTTTTACCTACTGCTTATAAGCAGAGCCCTGAAGGTGTACAATGACACAAAGTGCTGCTCTCTGGGCCTTTAAATTCCACAAGAGCCAGAGTTTTGATGAAGTCACGTCTCTTGGCCAGTCTGTTTACTGTCTCCCATTTTCAACATTCTTCTCTTGACCTGCAGTGTTAGTTTATTAGCTCCATTAAAAATTCCAGTACTCCAGGTCAGTAGACGAGTAGAGGTTTTAAGTAATTCAAGGCTGGTTTGGCATGGTGTAGATATGGGTGTGTGATTGAGTCAAACTCAAGTTATGTGAAGTTTATCCTAATTTTACTCAATTGAAACAAAATGACAAGGAAAAAAATCCCAATATAAGGGTGATCAACTTCTGTGAAATATGGACAGAAAGTACCAAAGTTACATGTATAGTTGCAGGAAACTAACAGATTAATGAAGCTGCAGTATTAGAGCTGCATCTGCTCTAGCCTTTAAAGTTACCCATCAATTTGCAAGATGCTTGAATTAGCATACATTTGTAAATTCATAATTGATTGCTCAACAGTAAATGTTGCTTACTGCTAATGCTGTGAACATTTTAGAGACAGTAAATTACTTTCCTGCTGTAGACGTGGCTTTAATTGTATTTTTAATGCTGGAGATAGAATTCTTCAGATCTACATTCATAAAGAATAGTTGAATCAAAAATCTATTCAGTACCCCACCCCCCACTGCATTTTTGGCTGATGGCTGGGACAGCAAAACCCTTCTGTCCTGGGGCATTGAAAAAGGACACTAGTTCTTTATTTGAAATGCAAACTCTTCTCTCTGTTTCTTGAATTTATTTGAACCTGAACCATGTGGAGATGATCGCCAGCTGAAGACACACATCACATCTCAAATTTTTAGGACGATAAAGTTGGTAAAGCACCAGCGATTCTTGCCGTTTCTGTGGGATCACTAATAATTAAAAACAAAAACTAAACCAACAAAACAAACAAACACAAAACAACAACAAAAACATTACATTTTCTCTGAATCTTTTCAGATAAACTACCAGTTGCTACCTGCCTAGCACTAGCCACGGGGCAGAAGTAAATCCACATGATAGGGTTTTTATTGTTCCATTTGTCATCACAGTATTCAGTAAAGATTATGGATGAGTGTAAGGAAATAGAAAAGACGTCATAAAATCTACTGAAATAAATTCTCTTGTAGCAAGAGCAAAAGCCAAAGAGTAGGTAAGCACTAGTCTTAAATACCATAAACCTTTAGGTCTACAATGTACTGAACTCTGTTCTATTCATAGTAATCTGTATCTTCTCTTGAGCACACCAAAAGGGAATATGCAGAAATAAAAAGTGCAATAGTCAAACACAGTTCTCCCTATGTTTGTTTTAAAACCTATTCAGTCATTACAGACTTTACAATGTCTACTATGTGAACTTTAGTTTCAGAAAGTTGTTGTAGCACATACCAAACAAACATCATGCTTTGATCCCAGTTGCGTGTAGATTTCTGTGTGCATGAATGTGTTTACAAAGGCATACATGTAAGTATGTTGGTTTGAAACATTTTTCTGGTCTTAGTCAAAAATATATATACAAAGTATATAAAAGAGCTAGTAAGAGTAGACGAGAGATATTTTTACTTTTGAATTTGCAATACAACATCAAAAACTCTTCTGTCCTATTTTTCCCAATTTGACATTTTTCTGAAGGATGAAGTAATGACACAATATTAGCAATGACATTTGTGCCTGTCAAGTGATTTTCAGTTGAGTGTGTTTATTTCTGTCGGTTTGGCTTGTTCAGGCTTCTCCTCCTGCCACCCCCTTGCGCAGAGATGGTGGCATTCACAGTCCGTGCCTGACATCTTCTGGTGGCATTTCCATACTGCACAATAGCTTATACGGCAGTTGAAGAAGATTACAGGGCCTTAAAGTTTTCTTTTAAACTTTAAGAACAGTTTTTGTGAAATTGTCCTACTGAGGACAATGGTTTCATAACCATTCAGGATTATTTTCTTTGTCTTTTTCTGCACCATCTCATTTACATACACAATATCTTACACAAATTCTGTGTTTGGAGTTATTCTTAATTTTCTCTTGCAGAATTCTTGATTTTCATGACATTAGAAAGGAGGCTGGAGGGGGATGACACAACATGACTTTTTTGGAACATATATCAAATAGATAAATTTTATCTTGACTGCACTGTGAAGTCTAAGGATTTTTTTTCAAATGTATTCAGTATTTCATAGCTTTGGGACTTCTGTCATGTAGCCACAAAGCCTCATGACAGTACAGGCTTTAGATTCTCAGAAATTTAATTTCCTTAAGTAAAACTTAAAGCAATGCCTTCTAGTGTGCTGGACTTCTGCCTCTCATACTTCCCAGGAATTTACTGAGCCGCTGTGCATATACGAAGCAGTTGGAAGATAGGTATGTGTTTAATTTAAAAGAGGCTGATGGTTTTGTTTACAGGAATTACATTCTAGTCCTTCATCTTCATTCCTTTCTGCATTCCTTTCATTTGGAGGCTCAGACTGTTTACATGGTCAGCTTCCCTGGAGTTAAGCTAAAGCTAGGAGGAGGACATTTTGATTTCTGAAGAGGCCTGCTTGGGAAACTCCCCTCAGGTGAATGGCTGCTGTGGAGAGCTGGTGGGAACTGAAAGCCCTAAACCATCAGCAGTAGCGTGTGTCTTTTTTCACTACTCCTGAAACAAGGGCTGCTGCTCATGCGCCAGGTGCTTGCTTCCCTCTTGAGCTGGCCAAGGATACAGCGTCCTTGGGTCCAGCGTGTGCTGTAGTCTCTTATAGCAGTGTTAGCTCCTTGGATTTCTTTAAAGTAAACAACATGTCTTTGGACACAGTTCCAGCCTGAGCCTGTGGCCTGGTTCCTTCTGTTTCCCACAGAGCCACTGCAGTCCCCCTGTGTGGTCCTCAGCAGGAAGGCTTCAGGCCTGTTTGCACTGGCCTTCAAGAGCTTTCCCTATGTTGTATGCAGGTTAGTGAGGCACAGGGCAGGACCCAGCTTTCTTACATTCCTCCTTTGGGACACTGCTGATTTTTCAGTGCTCTCCCTGTGCTTGTCAGGGTGAGTGGACGGAGCAGGATGCTACATTGCTGTTGCAGCCCTTGATGCTACCTGCAGCCTTCAGAGCTCCGTAGGCGATAGAAATTGAAGTACACTTCTTAGCACTTTCAGTGTCATGTCAAAAATCTTGTAACTTTTTTGCCTGATTGTTTGCCTTTCTGGAAAGTCCTGAAATTATTTGTGAAGAGTCTTCAGAACACGTCCGTCTCCTCCTCCACTTAGAGACCTAGGCCTCTCTCCTCAGATAAGGTCATCCCTGAAATGAAATTACTGAGACAACAGAATCATGAGGGAGCATTTCAAAGCATCATTGCTGGGTCTGGTTGGAGTACAGCTGACAGAGCATTAAAGGCATTTGTCCTACAATAAAAAGCTCAGTAAAAACCTACTAAAAGAATAATCCATCTCCTCTCTCTTCCTATTAGTGTGATGTGGCCTGCAGTTTTGATCAAATTGAAGTGACCAGCACTTAGGAAGGCTTTACCATTCTTGGCCTGGCCTGACACGACGTGAACTTGCATTTAAGTGTGCTTGCTCTGCTGAAGCCCCAAGTAGGACTTGTGTTGAGAAGGGTTCGTAAACTGCTTCAAAAATCTCTTCAAAGCTAAGTGCCAGAATAATGCTTTATAAGCCAGCTTGTTAGAAGGTAGCTCTGGATGTGTTATGAGAGATTTATTTTGACACTGACATTAAATTGAAATGCCCATTCAGTCTCTACATGAGCACTGGGTGCCTAAACTTCCATGGTAGTCACTGGAGCTCAGAGAGACAGAGGATGCTCCCTAACATATACACTCCCTCTCCTGTGAGTGAAATTGCCATCTAACCTGCTTTGTCTGTATTGACCACAGCTCTGCTGTCTATATTGGGAGTTACACATCAGGTGCACTTGTATATACCTGTATGTGGATACCTATAGTTATATGTCTTGAAACAAATCCCCACCCACATTACAAATTGAATTAGATTTTGCAGCATCCAAAAGTAATAGTTTTTTTTTTTTTTTTTTTTTTTTTTTTAAACAAGACAAAACAAAACACCGCTATTCCAAATCATTTTCCTTGTAAAACCATTTCAGTTTTGTGCACACAGTAAGTAGCCCTTAGAGATAGGCAGTCTTCTGTTGTATGTATAACATTTTTAAAGACTTTAACGTTTTAAAGATTTTTAAAAGAAATCACAAATAGAATTTAAATATTTTTAGCTATTATTAAATCTCTTTAAGAACATTCAAAACTGTAGCATCTGAACACTCAAACCATGCCATTTCAGCTCCAGCATTAACTACAGAAGTGGTAAATTTCCTGAGAGATAAAATAAGCAACGTCTATCAGAACAGGATACTGAACAGACTGAAAAATCTTCATTCTTCCTTAGGAAAAATGGATGTTTGGTTTCCATGGCTGCATATCTAGATATGTAGAAAATATATTTGCCTTCAGTTTTTAGCTTGTGGTATTTTACAGTTGATTTTGTATATTTGCAACTGGGTAGAAGGAAGAAATACAGCAAGGCATTTGGAAATATTTGAAAAATTGAAAATTGAAAAAGAATAAAAAATGGTCTTATTGCTCACTAATCTTTGCTGGCTGGTTCTGAAAACCCACATTTCTTATACATCTGCTACCTTCAGAAATCCTCTTCATACTCATGCAGTTAATACACCTGGCTCACCCTCTGCTTTCTTCATCTTCCACAAAGTGGAGCTACAGCTGCACAGAGAGAACATAAGATGGTAAAATGTTTGAAGCATAAGGAAGGAATATTCTGCGCTGAAAAAAAGTTGAAACTTGACAGTTGCATGTGAAGGAAAGCTAATTCATCAGTTCAGCTAACTGATCGATTCTAGCTCTGTATTCAGAAGTTAGGCTTTTCATCTTAATCCATCCTGAATGAGCGATGAAGTGCTTGCACATGGTGTACCATTTCTTTACCTTGGCACAAATCTTATTTGAGGGTGTCTAGGATTAATGTTTTTCGGAGGAAACTTTGGTTAGTTTTCAAACCAGTAGTTTCACTTACAAGTAGAGACCAACCAATATGATGTTCTTCTCTAAGGTGAAAGTGTACTGCAGTTTTAGTTTTGTTCCTAGGCATATTCAGATACACTCATACTTCAGTTCTCTGTGAAAAATCTAAATGCGTGGTGGCATGTGGCTAGTGGGGAATAGTTTCTACACTGATTCCCCACAAGATACTGCACAAAGAGCTTTCTGAAAGCTCAGAAAACTATTCAGTGATAATTTACTGCTGAGTGGGAGCCTGCAGATATTCCTGAGGTTGGAGCTGTGTCAGGACCAAAACTAATCAGTGCTGCAGCCCTGCATGGAGTATAAGTAACCTTAGGTCAAATTAGTGGCATTCAATTTCTACCTACAGAGAATAAGAATAATGCTTACCAACTCCTTACTGAAACAATTCCTGAGATATCATGATCAAGGTTTATACCTCACCTTGAAAAAGCACTTAGTTATAAAAATTCCTAATTAGGGTATTAATGCTATTGTTATTATATAACTATGTTACATACTACCTACAAAACTTGTTTTCTTCAAATTCTCAAAGAGATTTTTTTTTCCTAGTTACATGCGTGGAAAGAGAGGTAGGAGACACATGAAGTAAATTACATGAGATTCCATGAAAAAAAAAAAAACACAACACAAAGCACAATGAGAGTCAGGAGGCAAACTTGATCATCCCCCTGTAACATTCTGCCTGTCAGGCCAGCGATTATTTAATTAGCTCCTAAACACATAAGAAGTTCAATTATCTAGGATAGTAACACTGAAAAAAAAAATAAATTAGCTGCAGCTGTAGCTGGAATCAGAGAAGGTTTGGGAAATGCAGCCCTGGACTTTCAAGCAGAGAAGAAAATACAGTGTGCATGCAGCTGCAGGGTACTGTTACTGCCAGTGGTGTCAGCTGGAAACCTAGAAAGGTAGTGTTTCACACAATTTTTATTTACAGTATCAGCACAGTCCAGAAGATGGATCCTCCATGTCTGTGTATGAACTGGCACTCATTGATCTGAAGGGGAGAAGCCTGGGGAGGTTAAGCTAACACTCCGGCACAGCTGCTGCGTGAGAGGCAGTGGCTGATGGGTCACTGGGCTGATGAGACTAACGCTGGTACAGATGTTCCTGCTCCTTGCTGTTATGTTTATCTGTAAACCTCTGTCCCACCTCCCTTGTTTGCCTGTTACACTATGCAGAGAGGAAGGGGAAGTCAAAAAGGATGGTGTGAAGCCCAGTTCTGCTCAAGCTGAAGTCCTTAACTGCCCCTCAGCTTTATCTTCCTGGATTCACCCAGCTCTAGTGGAGAGGAAGACCTGAATTTAGGTCTTTGCTGCATCCACTCTACTTACAAAACACAGGGAAACTGCCTGCCTGCCTACCTGCACATACTAAGTAAGCAAAGAGCTTGCTTGCTGCTCTGTACAAAGTCCTTGGTTTCTTTTAGGCCTAATATTGGACTGTATTCTCCAGACAGTTTCCAGAAGCCATGTGTAAGGAATTGGTTATTTCATGGTAATATCCAGATCAGTAATTTCCAAAGTGTTTGTATTCTTTTTTTCTTGATGAGTACTCTGTGGCTGTGTTATGAGGCATGTGTTGAATTATATTGCCTGTCAAAGAAGACCATGTTGCTGCTAATAAGACCAAATGTATTCCATGGATAACTGTTTTAGATTATTAATGGGATCAAATATTTTCATATGTTCTGCTAAGTAATTCAGATGAAAAGGGTACAATTCTTGCAGGATTTTGGAAACAGATCTATCTCTACAAAACCATGTCACAGTAAGTGGCTGTTCTACACTATGGAAACACATTGTTAACGGATCAGGAACTGACATTAATCTCTCTCTCTCTCTCTTTTTTTTTTTTTTAATTTTATTTCCTCCTTTTTTTTTTTTCTTTTTTTTTTTTTTTTTTTTTTTTCTCTCTTTTGGTGCAACAATCTTGAAGGATAATGAAAATCCAGAAGACTTTTGATTAAGATGATTTGACAAAAAATAACATGCTTGTTTAGTAGATTATGTCAGTGGTAATTTCATACCTACAGTTAAAAGCATTGGGTCTTTAAGACTTTTGCTTTGGCTTTGAAGTTTATATAGCTAGCATTAGTAGTATAGGAATGCCCAGGTACCCAAATTGTGGACCAGAATTCTGCATGGTGCACATCATAGGAAAGAAGTCAAATATGGCAACAAAGTGAGTGTAAATGAAGTGGGAAAATGTTGTACATGCCTTCTATATACTCAGCAGGGAGCAGTCTGTTGCTGCTTACGTGTGGAGGAAACCTACTGTTTTAGAGGTGCTGAGGAATGCAGTGTGCCAGTGCATATTTGTATTTAACAGCTGTTAGTCAAGGAACATGCTGTGTAATTTTGTAGGGACATGAAATATTCTGTCATGAAGGAGCTCCTCATCTATCCTTGAACATATCAAGAGTGTGAGAGGATTTATGGAGCTGTCAACTACGAGATAACTAATGCACACACATATGAAAGAAAGTAAAGATACTGTAAAACAGATAGCCTGGCTAGCAGGAAAATGACGGAGTTCCTGTTTAACTTGCTAATTCTATCAACACATTTTAAAATCTAGATTCCAGTGTGGTTTACTTTTATTTTAAATGTGTTGGCATTGTGTGTGATGTCTGTATCGTGTAAATTTTCCTTTATGTGAAAACTGGAAGTGGATATGGGATAGTGGTGTGACCAAAAGTTTGTTCCCCTTGAAATGCCTTAAAAGAAGAAAGTAAGTCAAAGCTGCTTAAGCTGACTCAAGAGTGGAGATAGTCCTCCTAGTATGTGATCAGAGTGAAGTATTTGTGCTGCCATCTTCAAACGAGGCTGGGAGGAGACAGGCTGAGGCTAACGTGCAGTTCGTATTGATTGTTCGGCTACCTTGGTTATAATGAAATGTGCTTGCATTATGGTGCTAGGCAGACACAGTTTGCTCTCTCTTGGGGAAAGGGTTACAAGAGATTTGATGAAGGCACTTGAGATGATGAAAGTCTTGGTGGGAACTGAGATTCTGGTGCAGGGCAGGAAAAAAAAAAAAAGCCCTCAGTATCGCCCCGTCCATCACATTTCTTCTCCATCAAAAGTGCCACTGCACTTCTTTGAAGTGCTGGTATGACTCATCATTGCTAATAAGATATATAATAAGACCATGAAGAAAGTATACTTTAAACTGCACATGTACAGGAAGGTACTGTGGGAAATGATTGTAGCATCTTTGTACTTTCTACTCTGAAGCATGTGTCAACTGGTTGCAAAGGCTTTTGCAACTCAGTGTTTTTTCCTCAACCCATGTTTCTAAAAGATGGTTAGGTGCCAGTTGCAACAGAGTGGTTTGATAAACTTTAGAAAAGAAAAGAAAGTTGGCTAAACAGAGGTAGAACATGAGAAGGAAACCAAGAGAAGAATCAACAATAGAGGAGTTTGTGCTCATTGGGGTGAGGGAACACAGTAAATACAACACGAAGGGGAGCAAACATGGGATCAAAATTTTAGTTAGAAAATATCTTGTAGCTTTGACAGAACAATGAAATGGAGAATGGCAAGAGACAACAATATGGTCCCCTGATCTGCAAGTGATTTCTTTTTCTTCCTGCCTTTTTTGCATTTATTCCCCTGTGTTATCTGTGCTTAAAATGTCAGCTGCAGAAGCTTGCTTACTTTTCTTGCTTGCCATTGTTGCATTACTAATTACTGCAGATTTAATTATGGTCATGGTGCTCAAACCTTTCAGGCAGCTATTTGTGTTAATTCCAAGGAATGAGAGCATTAAACAATTCTTATCACTGGACTGGAGTGAGACATGTCATTCTTTGTGTGGGGAAAAAAACCTTTTTGAAACACGGAGCAAAACAGCAATGGTAACCTGAATCTTCTCAGCATTTTATTCTGGAGACTTGGAACTCTAAAACACAAGGCAGTATGAAGCCTAATGAAGAATCATCTTTGCTCTGATATGAATTTGCAGCTAGATGCTTTTTCTCTACTTCTATTATCATAGAAATCTGTAGCTACAATGAATATTTATTCACTTGCCAATTAACCAATTTAGCCTCTTGTTATTGACTTTGAAGAGGTGGCTTAAAAATTCTTAACTGAGTTAAACACTAGAGGCAACCTTTCACACAAAAGAAAGAAAATATACAAAAGCCATTTGACTCTGTGAATGTCACAGAAAATATCTCAAAAATAAGTTTAATAATATGGCTAGTTTCATGAAGAAAAAGTACATCTTGTGCAGGATGCAAGCTACTGAGCCTCAGAGTCCACTGGAATGAGTGGATGATAGTGTTTCTGACTAAGCACAAGAGAATTGACTTCAGCATTACATTCCAGGCTACAGCCTGCCAGGCTTTCAATCAGGATTTACAGCCAGTGATCCTCCTCCTTGTGATAAATGGTCCAAGGGAGAAGACAAATATAGCCTAAGCCCAACCTGGAATTCTTCAATGACAGATTCGTGTCAGTGTTTTGGAACAACCTTTTAGTGGGTGCTTCTGCTTCTTAGGAAGAGTCATGAAATATTCTAAGGTACAAATACAATTAAGTACAAGGGGAGAACTGTCCCTGGACTCCGGGACAATACAAACAAAATTTGGGACATTTTTACAGGATTGTGGGATAATCATGAATAGCAGTAGATCAGAGAATATTTTGCTGCTCTTGTGCACCAGTCTTCTATTTTTGAGAAAAACTGATGTTGGCTGTGTTTGGTGTATAACATCAGTGCATTGCCTACAGAGCTTTCCTTGTTGTAAGTAATAAAAGAGTATACAAAGATATGAAATGGTTGACGGAAATTAAATGTCAGCCATCAAACTGGTGAGTCTGATTCTGTCAAAAGATGAAGTATTTTATTTTTTATTTTTTTCTAAATGATTGTTAAGAACCTTGGTACAGTGCATGTCTAGGACAAAAAGACCTGCCCCCTCCTTCACCCCAAAAGTCTGAAGAACTGTCTTCATTTCCTCAGCTTATTTGGCCTCTTCATAACCTCCATTAAGGATGTCTAGGTCATTCTCTTTACAGAACTTTCTTTTTTATGTTGAATGCAGTAAAACCTTGAAATAAACCTCTCAGTGTGGCTCTTGTGTCTGAAAATACTGCTGTAGGTATCATTCACAAGGTACCACAGAAAGTTAAATTCTTCTCTGGACTAGCTTTTCAAATACTACTTTTTGGTGCAATATTAGAAGTATTTTCTTTATTGAGCATAGAAAGACTTACTGCATATAAGGTAAACGCAACTAGGACTGGGTAAAAGTCCTTTTGGTATATATAGAAAAAGCCTTTTCCATGCTTTCTTTAACACCTGGATGAACAACAGTGTCTGAACTGACACTGAAAATAGGGGCTGGACATGACTGTGGTAGATGTCTCTTCTCGCAGATAACTAGTGATAGGACTAGAGGGAATGGTTTCAAGTTGCACCAGTGGAGGTTCAGCTTGGAAATGAGGAGACGTTTCTTCTCAGAAAGAGTGGTCAACCATTGGAATGGGTTGCCCAGGGAAGTGGTGGAGTCACCATCCCTGGGAGTGTTTAAGGAAAGGTTGGACGTGGTGCTTAGGGTCATGGTTTAGTGGGTGACATTGGTGGTAGGGTGATAGTTGGACCAGGTGATCTTGGAGGTCTTTTCCACCTCAATGATTCGATGATTCTTTGTATGTTCTGAAAGGCAGGACAGTATGTATAGAAGAAACTGAACTGGAATCCTGGAGTGAAAATGCTAATGCATAAATAAATAAGGGAACTGACTGTTAGTTTAATCAGAAAATATAATGTTCTAATTCTTGCTTTGCATAACTAACAGGCAATTAACTTTCATTGACTCATGATGTGAAAAGAGATCGAGAGATGTAGATCCTTTGCTTTGGTAACAATCTGTCAGTTGGGAAGAATGTTTTTCTTGACAGTTGATTAGGGGTTAAATGAGCTGAATAAAATTGGTAATTTTTGCTGCTTTTCTCACTTAGTATAACAGCTATTATATGAAGCATTTTTCCTTACATTAGTTGTAATAACTGGCTTTAACTGATTAGCCCTGTTGGAAGAACTGCTTTTGATTGACAAAGTGTTTTGGTATTCTCAAGATCAGCCAAAATGTGTGTTAGATATAGAGCCTGGATCAAAAGTATTTTTATCGACTTTTATAGATTTCAGTCTGCTCTTAAGCAAAGTGATGCTCTTAGGTAAGCACATGCTTGGTCTGAGGATGCAACAGCTTAGATGTCGAGGAAAGGAGCAGCAGCATCTCATACCTTCATAACGTGGTACCTGCCTGTATCTCTGGGGAACTGCACTGAACTATAAGAGCATTACCTCAGCTCCTGTAGACCAACAGGCAGCGTCTCATGGCAGACAAGCCACAGACAATGACCCCAACCATTGACAATCTGGAAGAGTAACACTGGCGAACCCACCAGGCCCACCAGAAGACGTCAGCCTGCTCTCACTTGCTGACAACTGAAGTGGCATGGGTCTGTCTGGTGCTCATTGACCCTAGACTGAAAAAGAAACAAACAAACATCTGGGAGAAAAGAACAATTTCTGAGCAGTGGGAATAGGGAAAAAGGTCAACTATGAAAATGCCTGCAATGTGCTCCAGCTCTTAGTAAGGCCTCATGCAGGCAATGGCAGATGAAGTATGGTTAAAATGATGCATATCAGTAATTACCACAGTGTGGTTCCTGACAGGAATGATAATACTTCTTCTGAGGTAGAGGAAAAGGCAAAGGTAGAGATGATTGCTGTGAAAAATGTTGCATGTTACATAAAACAAACAGAGCTACAGATTTTTTGTTTGTTTTTGAACTGTTTCTCTTGGTAGGCTCAGGAACTTCAGTTGTTTTATACCACAGTGCTTTTCAATCATTTTTCATCTGTGGATTCACTTCTTCACATATCTTTTTTTTTTTTTTCCCATGTAATTTTTTTATCTCTTATTTACTGATCTTTACTCTACAAGAGACATGACTTTAATGTCAGCATTAGAAGTAGCTCTTGGATGTAAGTTAAAACATACCATCTCTCTCCAAACAAACAACTCTCTAATCACAACTGGCTGGAGGAGTACTTACTGCAGAGATAACTACTTGGTGTTCTGGTCACGGCATAGAAGGTGATCTATGTTTTGATAGGAAATGATGTTTTTGGTTACAAATAATCAGACTTCTTGGGAAAACAGGGTAGTAGTCTTTCATTTACAATAGAGACAGAGAATTCACCTCCTGGAGAACTGCTGGCTGGGCCATTGCAGTGGAAAGCAGTTTTCACAGCCCCTCTAAAGGCGCTGTGCCACTGCACTTGTGATACTTCCACGTTTATGATTGTGCTAAGGTCCAAGAGTGAAATGTCTTTTCTAAAATTTTAGATCAAAAGAGAAACACTGAAACATCAACAGGAAATAAAACATTTTTATTGAATATCTGTGTAATATGTATGTTATTTTAACGACAATTGGAAAACTCTACTGTGGGAAGTCACTACACAAAGTGAAACAAAATATAAACCACCTCATCAAAAATGAAGGTAAAATACGGCTAAAGTTGTCAGCTCGCGGGCCACGAGCGATATGGCAGGATAAAACACCCCAAACATTTCTACAAGATACAGAGAAAACCCACACAGAGAAACACTCAAGCAGGCAGTAAATATACACAAAGGCAACTAGGATCTTTCTACAGCATCAGATTCTAATACTTCACACAGCTTTGTCAGAAAGGTACATGTGGCTTCTTTGAGGATGAAAATGTCATCTTGGTCATATAGCAGGTTCAGTCTCTGAGAATCATAGTACCTTACAAACCAATTCTACGGTGACATTCAGTCTGGCAGTGTAGGAAGAGAAAGCATTAAGAATACCTTAACACAATGAATCAGTTCTGGCAGTTTGAACCTGCAGCTATCCTGAATGAACAACTGAAAGCTGAAGACCATGAAGCTGAGTATCTGCTGTTACACTGGAAAGCTGACTGTCTAGTTCTCCTCTTTGGTAGGGTTTGGTCCTCAAGATCAAGATTTTTAAGTATTCCAGCTTGATGCTTTGCATGTATGCGCCTGTTTCTATCAGAAAATGTCTCACTTGTGTTTTTTCCATGTTTCATGTAAAAAAGAAAGAAAATAGGTCTTGCTATTCTTACTTTTGGAGGTGGGGAGAGATCCAGATTTTTAGTCTCCTCCCACTTCTTTGCTGCTTCTCTTGCCCTCCACATGCACTGAAAATGTTGGAGCTTGGCTGTCACTGCACTGACCTCTCAGACTGTCACACCTCTCTCAGAAGCAGAGCTTGAGGGAGGGTGAAGAATTTCGTTTTCAGCACACAGTTCCCTGATTACATTCTTTTTTTTTTTTTTTTTTTTTTTCTTTTTCTTTTTTTTTACAATATTTTCTTTTAGATACTATTGAGAAGAACATCACTGATTAATGTCTCATGCCTCCCTCCAAAAGGTATAGCATTTCCGCATTTCTGGGGTAGTTTGCATGGCTGAAAATAATGAACTTCTCAAAGCATTATAAATATATTCACAGCTTGGAAAGATAAGCAAGAGGCCTCAAAGGACGGTACATGAGATAGAAGTGATGCCCTAACTGACTTGATGAGATGGTACAAGCTGAGATGACATGCTGGCTAGCTGTAAGATGATTATCTACAGTAAAGCGGCAGGGGGCGAGGGAGAAGGAGGTTGGAAATGTGGAATATTGCACAGGGCTTGACAAAATGCTGCGTGGTCAACCCATTCAATATAGCCTCCTTGTCCCCTGCATAGCTCTCCAGTTCTAAATTGGTCCGTAATAACTAGAACTGCTTGTGCTATGCATTCCTTCGGCAGTGCAGTAGAAGGGAATGGCAGTATTATTACAATATCACTACGGAATAAATTGATTGCTATCCACTGAGAAAACTACATTTCTAAGCACACACGGCAGTCACAGTGATACACAGAGCAGTCTTTCAAGACTCTTATGGAATGACTAATAGCTTCATAATAGTGCCATTTACTACATAATAACATTGAAAACATTTAAAAACTCCTCCTGAAACGAGCATCTAGTATACAGAAGAGGTTGCTTCAGTTTTCTAGAACTTGTTCTTTGTTTTCACTTTTTATTTTTTAAAGGACAAATTAAAACTTAAGTATAAATAGTATATAAAAGGTCACTAGCTGTTCTCTTTTGGCTTACTTTGAAGTGCATTTAGAACTATGGCTAAATTTTGTCATCTTCTGATGGGATTACAATACTGTCTGTTTACCATGAAACTATTTTGTATAATAAACTCACACGGCTGTGTCTAAAAAATATTCTGCATTCCTTCTAATCTGAGTTAGTATAATAAAATATTTTGTTACAAAGTCTAATGTGCAAACTCATTATAATGTGAAATTGTGGATGGAATTCACAGTATGCAAATTTTGTATAAAGGTGATAACGGAGAGCTACTCTTGTTTTCATAGCAGCATTTCACGACCGCTGCATCTCCCCCCTCCCTTCCCCCCCTCCCTGCACAACCTCTGCAATGTTCTTACTTTGTATGTTAGATGAAATCATTGCCTCCTATGGAACTGCTTCCTTGACTTTCAATTGAAAGCCATTTCAGTCTGTTATGTGTTTGCTTTGGAATATATACAAAAAAATGATATCCTGGCTTCTGGCTACATCTCCTTGAGGTCAGCCATGGAGCTGCTCAGATCATGCTAAGTTGCCTGTGAAAAGTCTACCGAATTGGATGTGTCCCTCCAAGATTACGCATAGCGTGTTATTAGAATGGTCCAGTTGAAAGCTCAGATTTAAGTTGTCCTTTAAGATGTCAGTGTAACACTACTAGTGCCTTACAAGTTGGAATTTTTTTTTCTGGAATGCAGACGATACAATAGTTACCCTATAATATAGTATCAGCTCTCCTATATCTCAGTCAATTTACATAATTTAAAATAGAACATCTTATTAAAAACATCTAGATATACACAGATTAGGAAACGCTTACAACATACAAATACACAAACTAGAAATAAATTCTCAGCATACTGGTGTATATATACAACTGTGTGATACAATAAATAATTTCTGTCATGCTCTATCTACACATCATATTGCTTAAAAGAAGAGTAGATCTGGGGGGGCAGTGGTGAAATGAAGCGCCATTAGAAGGCTCTCTACATTTAAAGTTGTGCAAATTAAAACAGGAATTTAAAAGTACAACTGATCTGTGTCAGGAACACATGGCTGGAAATGAAAGGACCCATATTACTGAGGTATTTACAGATACTGGCTAAAGAGCACTATGTGGGCAAATGCAGAAAGGCTTCTTCTTCTTCATAATTTAATGTAATTTAATTTAATTTACTTCTTGACTGCCAGCATGGCATCTACCTCCTCCTCGGGCTGCAAGGTGTGCCACTGTGCAATGGGCCGCCTGGGGTTGGCCAACATGTCTGACCAATGCCGCAGCTCCGCTCCAGTGCTGTTGTAGCCCACAAAGACTTTCCCGATGGCATCGTTCTTGCCAATCTTGTCATAGTCCAAAACAGTCACAACAATTTGCACTTTCTACAAGGAGACAGAGAAAGACCAGTGAGAATGACAGGAAGGGGAAGGCAGGCAGGGATGAATCTCGGCATGGACACAAACAATTGAGACTCCATGGATGAGAAGTGGGCAAGTGCATGTTCCCCCAGCCATAAGCAAATTCAAACTCTTGTCATTGCTTCTTGTCAGCCTTCCAAATGTATTTAGGTTCATAACCTCCACATTAACTTGAAATTCACACCCTTGCATCACAGAGCTTCACATGGTTGCATTTCTCCTTTAACAGATTAGCAATGTATAGATTTTGTAGCTGTTGTTATTGAGGAATCAGGCTGCTAGAAATCTGTAGAGCTAAAAGTCTTAAGCTACGCTAATTCAAAAGTAGCTCAATTTAACACATTATTGTTTAAGTAAGTAAGTTAAACTTAGCAGTTACTATATTCTATGTATTATATTCTGTTTTTTTTTTTTTTGTTTTTTTTTTTTTTTTTTTTTGCTTTTATACTTCTAAACAATTGTGTACCATCCATCTAGCGTGCTAGCATGCTTTCAGGGAAATTCAAAAGATAGCCCTTACAGTTGCTATATAGATAAATACATATTTGTGTGCATGCACAATCATAAGTATGCGTACGTACTGTGTATAGTATATATTTATATACATTATAAAAGGAGTCAGGAAATTAGGCTGTTTACTCAGGGGAGCTGGAAAGAAGGACAAGCTGCTGTGTCTGAGGGCTCTGACATAGTGGTGCTGCCAGGCACAGTAAAGTCTGGCCTACGGCTAAGCCGGTGGGTGCTGGGGTGCCACTTCTGCTGCAGGAATGGTAACCTCTGGCAAACAGGGTCAGACTGCCCACAAAATCTGCGGGAGCTCATCTGTCAGAGCTCAGAGACCATTTTTTGTTCACTTGGACTGGGCACATTGAGAGGTGGTGTTCAAGCCAGGCATTTGCGTATGCATTTGCGTGCACACGCATGCATTCCTCTCCATCAGGTCATTAATATTTGTCGAAGCAGCACAAACAACTACTCCTTCAGTGGAGTGGTGTTTTTCAACAGCATCTAAAACGAGAAACAGCCTTGGGCTGATTTTACTTAACTATAAATGCTTCTCCTCGGGGACTTTCTTTTAAAGATGTACATACAATTCTTTTCCTGACTTCTTTCCATCCCATGATAAACACACAGCTCCTTATGCCAATGTGAGCTTTCTGAACTGGAGGAAGAAATGCACAGAAACACATTTCTTCCAGAAAAATCTTTTATTCTCAATCATAAATTTTTTAAATTTAAATATGAGTACAATCTAGATTTCTTACTAGCATGATTAATTTTTTTTTGTTTGTAATTGGATTTATCTTTTAAAAATAACTGACGCTTAAGCATATCTGGAAGACCAGACTCATGTCTATTTTATGGAGTCCATTCACTTACAAGATTCTGCAGTTCTCTGATCCAGAGAAAGAAATTACTCCAACAGGCACTAAAGTATTTATATGGTTGCTGATGACAAAACTGTACATCAAACTCAAGACTCTCTCTACCCAGAGCACTCATGATATATGACAATATCCTGAAGCAAGTATTTCTAGATGCCAAAATGATGTTTCAGTGTTGCTGTTTGCAATATACTCACTCTAATGTTGATGGTACCTCCCCAAACGGACATTTATGTTTTAGATGCATGATACAATCACAGATATAAAAAGTAGACACGAGTATCATTTTACAGCATAAAAAAAAAGTTGCCTGCTGTACCTAGAAGCTTGGGAGCAAGTTGCTATTGGATTTTGTTGTTGTTGTTGTTGTTAATCATAATGCAACAGTGAGCATTGTAAACAAAAGACACTTTTTTTTTTTTTTTTCCTTCTGGATCTATAAAGATGCAAGAGCAGCTAGCTCAGATGGTTAACGCTGGGATGATTTTCACTTCATGGTCTCTGATTTAAACCTACAGAGAAATGTAAGCATCTCTGTGCTTTTGTACTTTATATTAAAGGAACAGCTGCACTGCAAAAAACGAACAGGTGCTAGTAGAAAGCACTACCTCTGCTAATACACATTTGGATTAGTAGTTTCCTTGGCATGATTAGGCATTCTCTGGAGTAAAAGTGCCTGTAGACTTTGCTACTTACAGATGTGGTCTGTCTCAAAAGTGGTAAAACACGTGCTTGATTTCCCTGTAACAACAGGGTTTGACTTCCCAGTGGTATTCTTATATTGTCTTTCAAGATCCCACTTTCTTACACACTTATTTCACTTAAGAGTCAAAGTCCATATTTGCTATTAAATTGTTTGGCCCATTTTAAATTACATAGATGTGCTGCTATTCAGCTACTTTCCCTCCATCAGCTCTTTGCTCTCTGATGATCACAAAACTTATATACCCATTATATTTTATGTCTCTGAAAGTCTCTTAATGACTTTTACATGACTTATCCAAAATAATTCTTACTGTACTAAGTCTAAATAGCATTTAAAATGTGTTTTTCTAATGATGAAATTACTACAGTAACTATATTGAAATCATTTGTAAATATATTATTTTATAACTAATTACAAAATACATTGATATATGATCGAAGTCCATAATTACAGATTTTAAATTGAGGCTACATGTTGAAGAAAATAGCCATAATTATTCTCATATACTTATCAAAAAAGTGGCAAAATTAAACTACAACACTTTATGAAAGGTCTATGTCCACCTTACAAAACTGACAGGATCAGAAACAAAATGGCCAAGTACCCATGGAATGTAATCATGCCAACTTGGAGGCATGTAATCATGATAACTTGGAGGTATCTATTCAGGTTTCCCAGTCCTGTCCCTATTCAGAAATCAAGACATTCCAGAGAGGCTCGATGTGATTGATCTTTTTTGCCTCTGGCTCTTCAGTGCTTGTTATGAGATTTTTCACAAGCACAATGACCAGCTTTCATTAAAATCAGCGGGAATTAGCCCCCAGTGGATTTCTCACTTTTGATTCCTAGAGTCCATAGACATCTGTACATGCTGTGGGGTATGAAGAAACTCCTGAAAGGGACAGTCATGCATCCAAGTCCCAGTGCCTCATCTTGTCTAGCTTTATTACCTTTGTCAGTACCAAGTCAATAAAAGGCAAGCACACAGCTTTTGTTGAAATGTAGGCCCTAGCTGCTGGACTTCTCTCCGGTACAACTGCTATCAGAACCCAAGATATAGATTCTTAAAACCCTTACCAGGCTTTCATCTAATCAAGAGGAGGCTGCATGTCCCTATTTGCATTGCAGTTTTCCCTGTAAATGTCTGTTGGCTGTCGTCAACAATGGCATCAGTTGGTATTTAAATGGCATTGATGCCATTTAAATCCTTGTGTAGCAAGGTACATAGCTTGTACCTAGACTCATTTTAAAGCCCACAAAAGTATGTATTCCAAGACTGTTTTAATTATTGTCATTCAACCTGGGGGGCCCCTCAGAGTAGACTTTCCATATTGAGCTCCATACAGAAAAGAAGTTATTTTGCTTAACATCTGCATGGTCCCAGGTTCCCTCTGGGAGGGTGGGATGCCACCATGCAATTCTCTTCTCTTTTGAGGTTATTTAAACCACTGCGTCTTTTCCTGACAATGAACACTCTAACAAGTGAGCAAAAGAACAAAAACAGCTTAACACTAGCGGGTAAGGCTTAACAAAAATGGAGCTGGCCTGTACCAACTTACCATTATGTGGCTTACATTGCAGAGATCAGATCTGAGATCAATCTTGCCCTTTCCAAGTGATCTACCTAACAAACAGATAAACTGATGCTCTGTGGTCAATCATATACTTAGCTATTTATGAAAAATACTGAGTGTTGCACTCCCAAAACAAGCCATAGTCACAGGTGACAAGAATACTTGCTTAAGACATTGAAGATCAAGGTTTAAATTTATTTAGCGAGGGGGCTGAACTCAGTGAGGTTTTCCACACGTCTCCTGAGATGGCTAAGAAGACCATCTCTCTTGTGCAAAAATGTTAGGTAACTTGAGAAAAAGTTGAATCTCACTCTCATGAGCAAGAGATGATTTGACTTCCAGTAGCTCAAAGGTAGCTATCTGAGTCCTTGAAGAAAGATGACACTGCTGGTGTAGGCAACGTCCAGCTCAGCATGCTAGCTTCTGAGCCTCCTAGGTTTAACCACTGAAATCCTTGGGAACAGCACCTAGAGAACTACTAGAGCTCCACCGAGCTGACAAGAAACCAGATTCTGACTGATCCCTGAACCTGACTGAACCAAACTGATCCATGAGATTCTCAAATCTCTATTTTCCAAGAGGTGTAGGAACCACTGAAAAAGTTCTAATTGTTTGGTGGGTAACTGGAAAAAAAAAGTGATTACAAAATGCATTTTACTAAAGAGCAATGCTACAGTGCTTTCAACAAACAGGTCCTAAAAATGCAGGGAACACAAATATGGTCAATGATATTGATGCATTGTTTGAAATAATTTGGAGGAAATTACTCTACATGGCTTTTCTTCTATCCCCATTTTTTTTTTTTTTTTGCAGGCACATTCTTTTTCTATCTCCCTGTGGATTTTTTTTTTTTTTCAAAATCCATTTCTGTTAACATAAAATGTCAGTTATCCATTTCTCACTGATGAATCAAAGCTTCATAAGTACTGTGCATTTTATCATTTCCCTCTTGAAGCAGTCACACTCATCTAATGTAGCACAGTGCTGGCACCTAGGTGCTAATGAAGGCATGCACACGTGATAATTAACACGAGTCCTGTTAAATATTTATAAGGGCTGAGAAATGAAATGCAGAGAGAAGACAAAACACTGTTTGACATTACCTGAATTTGCTCAAATGGTACTTCAAAGCTGAAAGACTCATTGTAGTAGGGATTCAGAGTATTCTTTTTAATTGTGGTCTTTTTCTTCTTCAGCCTCTTACCATTCTGCATCAGATGGATTTTCACATAGGGATCTAAGTAATCAAGAGAAGAAGTAGAGGTAAGAAAGGTAGTTCAGTGCACTTTCTACAGATTTTAATCCCACAAATTCCAGAATTGATAAAAAAAAAAGCAACAAGCAATTTGCAATTTAACAGCCTTCGTTTCCACTGTAGAAAAACTCCTATACAATTGCAAAGTGTTCCCAATGGAAAAGGTGCAAAATATTTATTGCGCTGTCTGCTTAACAGTACAAAGGAGGAGTAAATTCCCACCTAACTTTGTTCTGCAGTTCATTAATTGTCCTAGAAACATTTTTACTGAAACATTATTTACTAACTGCCAACACATCTTGGCAATGGGCCTTAGTGCTGTGAGGAGGGTTTCCCATGGAGCTCTGAGCATTGCCGAATACAGGCAGGATATGCATGGGGCTAGGGGCTGGCTACTCCTCCCCTCACTCCCTTGTGATATTTTGTGGGTTTTCCTGTCCTGAGCTCCCCGGGGAGCTGCGCAGAGCCCACGGCCAGGGCACGAGGCAGGAAGGGACTTTGCCCCACTTTGCCTACTTCTCTATCTCAGTGCTGCATGCAGCCAGAATAAGGTTCAGGCCATATCAGCATAAATTATGAATCGGTTTTGCTGCTCCCTAATGAAATCCTATTGTTATTTTGTATGACTTCTGGTGGCTAAGTAACAGAAATGATTTAGTACCTATTCAGGTATTCCTCACACAAGCAAAACTCATTGAAGTTACTGCCGTGAAGTGATATCTCAGTGGTTATACTTTCAATGGAAATTTTGCCTGCTTAAAAAACCAGCGCTATCAGTCTTTAATCTGTTACAAGAGCCATTTAGAGAATGAACTAGCAGTTCTTCCATGGCAGTGTTAATTAGCAATACCTTCACTGAGTTTGTGTTTTTGTTTAAGCCTACCAAAAAGCACCGTTTGAAGAGTCTCAAGCTCATCATTTTCAACAACCTGTATGGTACAGTCATCAAAATTTGGGTAGGCATCCCTTTGTCTTTAGGCAGCTGAACTGTGATGGAATTGAGGCAAGCCATCCCTCTAGTGAGTTGGTAGGAGCTGTACAAAACACCCATCAACCCACAAGTCAAGTGTGGCAAATACTGAGAGCCTGAATGCAAGCTATCACAGGAAAGGGCTTCTCCTGAGAAAAGGATGGGGCACAGAAGAACCGCAAATGAATACTGAAATTAAATATTACCACTATGAGCAAACCATACTTCAATGAAGTTCATGCTTGGAGTATCTGAGGAGAGTAATTGCATTCTGCTGTTAGAAATGTGCCTTACTGTGGAAGACTGAGGAGTTCAGGACAGTTAAGTTACTGCAGTGACTTGGTCACAGTCTACAGTACCTCTGAAGGGAGTATAATTTGATAGTGGACTCTTCAAGTCAGCTGACAAGGGTATAATAAGATCCGATGGCTGTGAGAAGAATTTATACAAATTCTAGCTTAGAAATAGAATGAGGCTTCCGATACAGCTGAAATAGCTTCTCGGTGTTTGTGGTGAACTCTCTATCACAGAGGGTTAAGATTCCTTCTCCCTCAAATGACACGAGTTCAAATACAAATTAAATCTGGGTAGTTTTATGCTCTAGGCTACATAGGGAATTGCAAGGGTTCCTTTTGACTGCACAATGTATGAATAAAGGCAGAGCAGAAATGTGAACAGCAGAAATGCTAGCAAAAAGACAAGAGAATTTTTTTTTTTTTTTTTATACTGGGTTCAACACCATGGCATACCGTGTTTTGAAGGTGGAAAGCTGGCAGACCTGGATTCCTTCAACATTAGCTGATTCTTGAGAAAAGCTCGTCTACCTGATTACTTTTGCTGAGGCTCTGTGCTGAGTGCACAATTGTTTTGACATGCACAAATGACGTTTTAGTTATAACTAATATATAGTAAGAAATTTCAGTAGTCAAGGAGCCAGTGGTAGCATGTTATGATATGGAAATGAGATATAATGCTATTAAAATATAATTTGAGTAACTAGGCTGGGCTGGGAGGCTAAACAGTTCAGTAATACATTATTATTCAGGGGATTAGAAATGAAGAATTCTATTAAAATAAATATAGTCCATGTAAGAAAGTGATTTATTGACCTGTGTTTGTACACAGAAAATATACACAGATTTGATGAGTATTCATATGCCTATAAGGAACTGTATAGCAATGATTTATATAGCAACACAAATACATTGCTATCTAGATAAACATTGCATATTTTGGAAAGAAACGTTTTAAGCCTAGAAGTGAAGTGCAAGTGAATATTTGGGGACTACATGTACCTTCACTTTAAATGATTGCTTCTATTGACTTTAACAGATGTTCTATCTTTCTGCTGTTATTATAGCAAAAATTGACCTTGGATAACTCATGGCCACAGGAAGGCAAAGAAGATAGGTTTTGTGGTTTCTTTTTCATCTTCTAATCAGTTCCTTATGTTTGTCTGTCCAGGGATTTGAGTTAGGCTCAGACAAATGCCAGTTTTTCAGTGGGAAAGATTCAAGTGGTACCAGGTTGCCCTCATAGTGCAGTGGCAGAGGTCCCAAATGGAGTACAGAAGGGTACATACCATGCATGTACATTCCATGTGATATAATAGTTTCAGGTTTTCTCTTCATAGGGTGAAATTGTCATGCCAAACCAAATAAAAATTAAAAAGGTCACCTAACTGAAACTATGTTCCTTCTTTTTTAGTTTTAGGGGAAAGTATTAAATAACTATACTCATCACAAAAGCAGAGCAAATCAGAATGGTGTGTCCAGCTCAAGTATTCAAAAGGGCCAGTGGAGATTTTAACTGAGTTTATCCACATTAGATTGCACATCTACTTTCTGTATCTTGAAGTATCTTGGTCTTACGTAGTTCTCTCCTCTCTTTATTCTTCTACATCTAATATCTGACTCCTCTCCAGCACTGCACTATCTTCAATTACACTCTCCTCCCATACCTCACCACATTAGCCCTAAATCCATTAACTTTCCAGTTATCTATTTGTTTGTAACCTACATAGACAAACTGATACCTAAGCACAGGCTTTCCTGCAACTTGGCAAACAAACCTCTGAAAAAGACAGGTTCTGTTCCACCATGGGAGGATGACCAAAAGAAAGCAGAACCTCTGAAAAGCACCAGTCTCCAGTAATTTTTCTGAGATAAGGTTTAGTGCAAATGGAAATACCTCTCTACTTGCAACATAACCTCAGTTGTGGCACCGTTACTTGTGCTGAATAATGCTTTAATATGTAAATAGTCTCATTGAACAAGTGAGACCAGTAAGGATGACAGAACTGATATTACAGGCTAGCAATGATAACTTGCATGCTGAGTGCATAGCATGGACACAAAGGCAGAATTCTTTTGACCATGTGTGAATGTCTACATCCAATCCCAATCAAAATTAAAAAAAATAAATCTCTTTATGTGCTCTGGATAATTATGTCATTCCAGAATAGATATCTGTCTTTGGTCAAATGGATTGTACCCCAGAATATTATTTCTCTCCACTGATATAGGTCAGCCTGTAAACTTTGATGTAAACAGTTATACTGCAGTTATTTCAAGTTAGGAGACATAAGCATCACTTTGTTTTTTCCTACATTTTTGTTCCTTTTGAGTAAACAAGAGTTTAGATCCACATTACATCCCCAAGACATTACATTACCAATCTACCTGAAAGAAGGGATATTGCATCCAGGGCACCACATATGTTAATAATTCATGTTAACCAATGTGTGTGATTAAATAAAATTCTGCTATTTATTCCCTCATTAATGGTCTATCCACGAGTGCTAAAAAAGCTGTAAAATTCATAACTATTTGTGCATTGTAGATTTTACACCAACATCTCAAGGGAGGCTAGTTGAACAGCTTTTAGAGCGCTGGGGGACCATCTGACATACTTTGTTTTCCTGAAGTTTGTAGTAAGGTGCCAATATGTTATTTGAAGGATAAATGGAATAGTATGTCATATCAGGCAAAGACATCTTGATTCATGTGGGCTGTGATGCCCATATACACAATTAGAATCCACTTAAAATAATGACTGTTTCACCACTATTATGTTGTAGATAAGATGCTCTTAATTATTAGAGGTTTAGAAGAAGCAAACTTGGCAGTTGGAATAAAATTCTACATCAAAAAAGAAGAAAATTACAGCTAATGAGTATATCTAAGGAAAAAGTGGAATTCAGAATGCCCATCAGTGGGTTTTAAGGTGAAAAATATGTTGTAGGGATCAGTAGTTAATGAAAAATCATTTTCCAGTTAGGTAGCACTGAATTCAGCATACAAATTTCCACTTGTATGGATCTTCAGCAGAAAAATGTCAACAAAGTACTTAACTTGGAATGGCTTTACTACAGTGGTTTATTCTGAATGCAAACATAAGGATGGTGCTGATCTTTGATAAATATTTGTAAGGCTTCTGTAATCTCACAAAAATATGAAAAGCAAGCAACTAGAAAGTTGACAAATTTGAAAAATGCTGCAGGGAAAACATTGGACTTGATTAGGTGTGCAATTACAGTCCCCAGTCTGTGTGCTGGGGAAGAGTAACTGTTTAAAGAAAAAAAATCCCACACAGTTCTGTACAGCTGGATCAGAGAAAACCCTCTACAAGCCTCAAGGAAGCCTAACATCATTAATAGGAAAAAAAACCTGAGCCAGAACAAACTAGTCATAGATAGAGCTGAGTAAAGTTTCATATCACAAATGTAAAAAGAAGATGTTCTCAAATACAATGTAGAAACTGAGGAGAAATACAGTGCCAGAATTGCCTTCAGCTTTATTTTTGCCTTGAAAATGTTCAGGATAACTGGGTGCTAATTAGCACATTTTTTTCCCTATCAGAAGAAAATGCAAGCCAAGCCCGTGCCAAAGCAAACATCACTGACATTTGGAGAAAAGGTGTCAGCAGATAGTGGAGTTTCCCTTTCAGGAAGCAAAACGAATTCTTGAAGAGCTTGGAAATTGATCCAATAAGTAAAGAAAATAGGATTTGGAAATGCAACCTTAGAAATGGCTCTGAACACATGGTTAGGGCAGAGTTGACATGCAGGGCGGATCGTTAGTTCCATGCTAAAGAGCTGTAATCACTCTCATCTTGCAGCAGTGCAGCAGGGCGGAAAGCTGAGCAACGCCAAGCTCGTGCCTTTGACCAGAGCAAGAGGGGTGCTGGATTCAGTACTGCACCCACAACCTGTAGCTATTCTGTGCAAACTCACTTGAAAGCCTTATTTATTTATTTATTTATTTATTTATTTATTTATTTATTTATTTATTTCTCTTTTCTTTTCTTATTTACTTTTTGGCTTATGGCAACAGGCAGTAAGGAGAACAGCAATTTTATGCAGCAAGCAACTCTATTTTCTATAGCAGCTCTGCCAGGGATGAACACTGACAAGGGGCAGCAGTACCTGTACGTGTGTTTTATCCTGCCTTTGGAGAAAAGCAGCTGTGATTGCCAAAGCAGTGCTACGTACAGAAAGCATCAGGGCTTCCGAGAACAGAGCAAAGCAGGACAAACTTGCTTGGTAGTTCCCACAGATTTGCTGATTTTTCCCAAGGATCATGGGACTTATTCCCTCTGCGGGCCTATAAACCCTTCTCTCCTGGGAGAGGGATGATTCACATGATGCCTGTGGCTTTCAGGCCATGGATAATTTGCCTTAACTTTTTTCTTCTCCTGCTTATTCATGTATGGATGAGAGAGGATAATTAAAGTCTCTGAAATAATGAGTTTAGAGTGATATTGTGCCTCGATTGTCTAATCCAATATTTTTCAGATGAATGGAATGCTGCAGAATGGGAAAGAAAGCCAGGTTGGGGGGGAAATATGTTATCTCAGGAAGAAACAATATAAAGCACAATTACAAAGAAGGAGTACAAGTGCTAGGGTACTTTCTAGATTGAATAAAATATAGGGTTTATATTCATTGATGCAAGCTAGTGGGTCTTCTACCTTCCTCCACAAATGTGCACATGAAAAGTGGGACAGAATTTTTAAGCAGCAGCTGACATCTCAAGGGAAATATTGAAAAATATTCTTATTAGGAGCAATTATCTTGGCATAAAATATAGGTTTTATGTATTTATTTATTTATTTCTCCACATTTCCCTGAAAACAGGAATGCTGATTTTTATTTAAAGTTTATTTGTTACTTAGCATCCAGCATCCAGTCCTCAGCTAGCGACACTTGGGACTTCATCATAGTTTCCACAACCCCACTGGGCTATAGATTACTTGATGTTATCAGCCAGATCTTGAGTTGTAGCCAGTAATGCACATGGGAAAAGTGGGTAGCAAATGTATTTGCTGCAGGTTCTTGTGGTGGCACCTGTGCCAGTTCTGACCCCAGCAAAACATTTTTTAACATCAGTTTAGTAAGTGGGCTAAGGATTCAACCAGGTGCCGGGGGTATTTTCCCAACATCACCCAGTACCATACTGGCCATGAAAAAAGTTAAGAAATTGCAACCAGCCTACAAAGTGTTGGCACAGATATCTGTAAACAATTTAGTTAAAAAGACTCAGAATTCATGTGTTAACATTTATCTGTGCCCCATGCGTGGACTGCTCCAGATACAGCAGACTTACATGCTCAGGACCCTTTTTTGCTCCTATTATGTGTCCAGTTAGATGATTTCAGTTAATTTTTTACATAAGCATCTTTAATAGAAGAAACTCAAAGACTAGATAATTTATAAACGAAAACATTTGCAAATACATGTTCAATAACAGTAGGTGGATTCTCAAAAGAATGATGGATTCCAATAATCCATTTACACTGGGGGAAAGGGGGTCAGTATTTGTAAGAACTAACAATAGCCCCCCACAATAACAAAAAAAGTTAAATGGTGAGTGTAGCAAAGCAGTCTCAAAATAACAACTCTTCACTGTTGTGCAGTTAAGTGAGTATCAAGTTATTGAAATGCTGAATTCAGAGAACCAAAGTGCAATGGGAGGGCGGAGGTGTTGTAAAACTGACAGCGGAGCCAGCAATTCCCTCATCTGAGAATCCCAAACTGAGATTGCAGAACACGTAGAGCTGACAGAAGAAACAGAAACATTCACAGTGGCCTTAGGGCTATTCAGCCAGCAGATGAATCTGTAATTCCACCCCTAGTGCTTCCAACTGGAATATAACAACAAATGTTAGAACACCAGATGGGGAAAGTAGTAGAGAACTGGGAAAAAAAAAAAAAAAAAAAAAAAAAAAGGAAGCCAAAACTCATATTTAAAAACAGCACAAATTAGTGCTTATAAACTTATGATTAAGTTTACTGCCAGAGCAAGGGCAGTTGATCTGTCTCTCTTGCATCCAAGCAGATCATTTCAACATAGCTGCACATAGGCAAAACAAATACTTTTAGAAAGCTCACTGTGGGTTGAATCAAGGGGAAAATGCACCTTAAGTTTTGTCTGTGTGTAAACACATAATGCCCTGGTGCAAAAGCCAAGCAACTTGACCCAACACTTCGGAAATGTGATTATATGAAAACTTCAAGCATCAAAGCAGTAAACCGTACTCTTCTGTATTTGCACCAAAAAGGGAGCCTGACTGCTCTTGAAGCTTGAATTTAGTTATGAAATATGGCATGACATTATAAAACTTTAATATGCTGGGGAATGGGAACAAATAACAAATAAAAAAGCACACTGTAATATGTAAAATGTTATAATATGTATCATTACGTATGACAAAATATACAGATGGAAAGAATATGGCGACAACCAAGATGAGGGAGGCGTTAGCATCAAAATGTGGAATGTTATTAATTGGGGTTGCTGATACAGGCAAACTGTCCAGTACAGGAATTCAGACAGAAACCAAAGCAAACTGGCAATATTTCAGGCAGTGAATTCCAGCAAATTGCTGAGTCTAAATTTATGTAATGCCTTTTGATGCTATAGAGAGAAAATTAATTACATTTCTATTTGTTAAATTGGTGGTACTGAAAATAATAGAAAGAAGATAATACACAGAGGTTTAGAGAGATTCAGAGTACTGTCCTGAAGTGAACTGGGGAGGAGGATGGGGGAACACACACTGAGGAATAATGACATACAGAAGAGGGAAAGAGAGAAGCAGAAACACATAATATGGAAAACAAAACAAAAACAAGGAAAAAGAACAGGTCACGTAGGATGCTTCAGCAGAAGAAATAGGAACAAAGTTTATAATGGTGCGTCTAGCTGGACTGTTTGTGAGTACCTGGAAGACCTGCAGTACAGGGCTGCCTATCTAACCAGAGAGGGGTATCAAGATTTGGGGTGGGGGGACAGAAGTATAGTACCTCTCTCGAAGACACGTGCTGCCTGGTGGAATGAATCCACAAAAACAACAACAAAAAGTAAGCATGTGAGGAGCGTCAGGTGGAACGGATGGAATTTGGACAGACCAGGCACCTGGGTAGGAAGCTGCTTCAACATGCCTGGAAAAGTGCTCAGGAGAGGTATTACACTTCACTTTTTCAAGTCTCCGATGTTTTACTCCTGCTGTGCCAGCTTAGTCTTTTCTGGTTTTATCTATTTTGTTTTACAGAATAAAGCAACCATCTTTTTCTCTCCACCCCTCTTTTGCTGATAGCCAAGAGGTCAAACTGCTAATTGCTGACTAAGGGTCTTTAGACCGCTCTGTTGGCTAAAGGAATCTGAATGCCTGTTTCCAACATCCTGAGGCTAAAAGATACAAGAAACAGGTTCTCAGTCTGCTCTGATGAGAAGAACGTCACATTTTGAGTGCTACTATTGATAAGGCAGTGGAGCAAAGGCTGGTGCCAGGTCTCCCTTCTTTGATGTGAGTGCCTTCGCTTGCCTTGCCTGTGCAATCATCATCTTCGGGCCTCTGTCATATCAAATATCTGTCCCTGTGGGTATTTGCTGCAAATAGCTTCTTGCCTGTGCACTGGATGATGGTGTGACTATCAACATTTTAGGAGACTTGATTGAAAGAAGCCCAGGGGGATTTACAAATTTTTGTTAGTCAAGAATTTCTATTTGTCTGTAGATGTTTCTCTGTGCTTCCAGGCTTAAGTACGTGGAATGACCATCTTGTGGAAGATTACTGTGCCAGACAGAGACAAGGGTGAGGAAAGACACCTGAAAATAACTGGAAAGAAGCAAAGAAAGCAATTTCTTTCATGTACTGGAAGGCTGTGCTCATAGAAAGAACGACCTGAAAGGAATTAATGCCCATCAGGAAGAAGTAAAGATAATATCCAAACAAATATTTTGCCACACCCAAGCACTGAGATGCCCTTAGGACAGACATTGTGGAAACTGCAGTGGGGTAGGGAACAACCTTCAATTTCCATTTCCTGTCTCTGGAAACAGTTGAGACAATTTTCCCTTCACTTTTAGTGTACTTCCAGCAGACTGAAAACAAATTTCTCGTTTGGTTACTTCCTCCCACCCCCATGAAAAAAAAAAGGCACCGTCACTAAAAACCCAAACCCAAACCCAGTAGCTGTGATGCAAAACAATCCCTAATCTCAAATTGCACAGAGGACGGATAGGAGTTCTAATATTACTGCACTGAAGTGAGTGGCAGTATTCACTGAAAAGAATTAATCAACACTGAAATACAGAGAAACTCTATTAAAAACAAATAAAAAATGTTCTAGCTAGTTTATTAGCTATTTATTGTAGCAAGAATTTACATTTTGTGTTATGGACTCCTCATGTCAGCATTTCCACAGAAAAGTTTCATGGCTTGACTGCACATCAGCACTGTATCACTGAATTCTGGTCATCTTTACAGTAAAAATGCTCATACAGACTGCTTGGTAGTAATCTATATCCTCTCCCACAGAGGGCTAGAAGCAGCATATTCAAAAAAAGACAAAGGCAATGATAAAGGCAGCCTCGCATAAAAAACACTGAACTATGGTATTAATTACATGTCAGGTTTTTTTTTTTTTTTTATTTCAAATGCAGCAAATCCAGTTACAACCCCATATTCCATATCCTGGCGGCAGTCAAAGGTAATGTTATGTGAATTGGAAGAAAAAGCAGAGGATATAAAATAGGAAAGCAAAGCAGCAGGATGTATTACCTGCATGTTACAGAAAGGGTAGGAAACCCATAAGGAAACCCTCAGTTCACACAAATAAGTCATCACAAAAATGCAAAACATTATACTGAAAAAAAATATATATTTTTTGAATATTGCTGATACTTCACTTTTTTATTTTTATTTTTTCATTTGGGTAATTTCTCTAAGACACTCAGTCTTAGAGAATGTGAAAGAGATGTTTTACAAATCAGGTGATTAAACTAGAAATATTGAGAGCTAATACTCTGGGAACATTGCAGTACAGAAGGAGCAAAAAAAATAATAAAATTCTTACAACATCTGTGACTACCAGCAAAGCAGGCTGGTATGAACTATTCACAGCTGAGAAACCAACACCAGTTATGCTTTATGAAAGCTGATATTTATTTTAAGAGGATATCAAGACTTTCCAACATTTCATTCATCAGTGCTTGTATAGAAGGGGAGCCCATGAGCATCTGGTTTTCAGTCTCAGTTTGAAATATCTTTCCTAGTACTTTTTCTGAGAAATTTATATTTTTATAAAGCTCAATTCTCATTTTGCTTCCATAATTTTTTTCTGTCAGATTAGAGCTACATGCAGTCCTGCTTTTAGCCTATAAAACATCAATTTAGAAGTACTAGGAGAAAATAAATAGCTCTCTTTCCCCCCCCCCCCCCCCCCCCCCCCCCTTTTCTCAACACACTGAATGTCTTTTCAGCCTGGTTTTGGTATGTATTATCTTATATAAACTTATAGTCTATTTTTGGCACCTAATTTAGTGTGATTCACAGGATCAAAGTATTTGCTGCCTCAACAAATACAACACCAATCTGAAATACTAAACCTAAAGCAACCCATGACACAGATATGTATTTGTGTATGTATTTGTGCCCTTATAGACACAGAAACCACATGAAACCATTCCCTCTTGTCTGCCCAGGGAAAATCCAACTGACAACAGTTTGCTTCTTGGTGGTGAGAAGGAGATTCCAGGAATACTGCAAGGCAAGAACGCAAGAACTGTGTCTACCAAGGGCATGAAAGGAGCTATTCCAGATGGTGTTTCCCAACATTGTTCTGAAGACTAACTTTGTCTTGGATGAAATTTAAACATAGTTAGGAAAAGCAGATCAAAAGAAGATTTCCTCAGGAAGGGCAACATCTTCATATAAACCTCAACAACAGAAGCTATTAGGTAGGTTAAAGTGACAGGCAGTTTCAATTGAGTTCAATTATGTTACATCTGTTTAGCAAAAAATGACAACTGAGTGAAAACATATTTTCAGTATAACAAAAAGTTTTGAAAAGCCTGAAGGTCAAATTTTGAATTCAGGCCCTTGCAGAGCAAGGGCTGGGGGACTACATTCCAGTTTACTCCACGTAATGAAAAACAATGACCTGAAACTCAAGCCAAATTTTTACTTAAACAAGAGTAACATCTGGATTATGCCCAGGGTTATGCAAGTTATGAAGTCCTTGGTAGAACAAACAATTTACCTTTCTACAATGCCCTAGAAAAGTTACAAGAAAGTACAAGACAAGGAGGTCTCTGTGTTGCAAACACAACGCCATGGGGCATTTAAAGGCTACAGTACAAGCCATTGTCTTGTCAAGGTAGACTATAGTACAAGCATTCAAGGCCAACAGCATCTGCAGTACGAATGCTCTGCTGCTGACAAGAGACCAAACAACTTGACAAAAGGCAATATTAGATGAAAGATGGAAGTACGTCTGAGAACATCACCAGTAATTCATGCCCCAGTGTACCCCAAGCTTCTTCAAATTCTTGCAGCCATTTAATGGCTACAAATGGGTATTTGACTGACATGTTATGGTTTCACCACTTACTGTACACCACTTTAGCTTAAAAGGCAGTCAAACGCAACATAAATGATCAGAAATCCAAAGGTACATGATAGTTTTCAGCTTGAATACCTGCTACAAATTTATATAGCAGCGATCCAATTTGTTACAGAAGTGGTGGAGCAATCGGATCTTGTGCTTCACTGAGAAGCCAGATTGCATCTGTGCAATCTGTGCAGTTCACAACATTTTTGTGAGCTACTTCACTGAAACAAGATCTGGATGTAGTCTAGTCATGGGATCATGTTCTATAATCAAACAACCCAAGGATCCAAGGAGGACGTGTAAATTTCACAAACCCTTTGGTTCTTCAGAACTGAAAATAGGAATATTTGAAAAGACAAGCTTGAGTGTGATGTTATTAGATGAGGAGGAGGAAGAAGAGGATGACATAGGAGTGAAATGGATAAGTGTTATTATTTGGAATCAATAGCCTTAAACAGTAGTAAGAGACTGGTGAATGACACTGTTTCCAAGCCAAGTCAGGGCTTGTTGTCTATAATTGAGAATATAAGTAATTCCAGCAAAACTAAGCTGGAAAAACAACACTCTTTTCAGGCAATGTTAATCAAATATAGAATAGATTTTCAAAGATATTAAGTATTTGAAATCGTAGATGGGTCTATTGGCTGCTGAAAGCTTGGATGAATGTACACTTTATTGGGTTAAAATATTGGCTGGGTGGCTGAGCCCAAAGAATTGTGAATAAAGTTAAATTCAGTTGGAGTCCAATACTACGTGGTGTCCCCCAGGGCTCTGGTACTGGGGCCACTTCTCTTTAATATCTTTATCAATGAGCTGGACAAGGGGATCAAGTGCTCCCTCAGTTAGTTTGCAGACAATACCAAGATAGGCATGAGTGTTGATCTGATTGAAGGTAAGAGGGCTCTGCAGAGGGATCTGGATAGACTGGGCTGATGGGCCAAGGCCAACTGTATGAAGTTCAACAAGGCCAAGTGCTGGGTTCTGCACTTGGGGCACAACAACTCCATGTAATGCTACAGACTAGGGGAAGAGTGGCTGGAAAGCTGCCTGGTGGAAAGGGACCTGGGGGTATTAGTCAATAGCTGACTGAATATGAGTCATCAGTATGCTCAGGTGGCCGAGAAGACCAATAGCATCCTAGCTTGTACTGGACATTATGTGCCCCCTGGTACTTGGCTTTGCTGAGGCTGCACCTCTAATACTGTATTCAGTTCTGGGTCTCATTACAAGAAGAACATTGAGTTGCTGGACCATGCCTGAAGAAGGGCAACAAAGCTAGTGAAAGTTCTAAAGTGCAAGTCTTACGAGGAGCAGCTGAAGGAACTGAGGTTGTTTATCTTGGAGAAAAGAAGGTTCAGGGAAGACCTTATCATGCTGTACAACTACCTTAAAGGAGGCTTTAGCAAGGTGGGGATTGGGCTCTTCTATCAAGCACCAAGTGATAAGGCAAGGGGAAATGGCCTGAAGTTGCTCCAGGGAATGTTTAGGTTGGATATTAAGAGACATTTCTTTACTGAAAGAGTTTTGTGGCATTGGAATAAAACCAGGGAAGTGGTTAAGTCACCATCTCTGGAGGTCTTCAAGAAATGTGTAGATGTAGAACTTAGTAGCACGGTTCAGTGGCAGACTTGTCCATACAAGGTTAAAGGTTGGACTAGATAATCTTAGAGTTCTTTTCCAATCTGAATGATTCTACGATTCCATGATTTTCAAAGGTACATAGCTCCTGTTAAAAATGGTAAGAGTATGAAGCGATCAATTCCCCTGGAGCCTATACCTTCAGGTTTCCTGTGGAAACTCCGATCGAACACTTTTCTGCATTAGTGAATACATTTGTGTGTCTGTGAATAATGAAAGCCAAGGCTGTCACTCAACAGCAATAATAAATAGTTAAAATTCCTTTTGTTTCATGCACATCCCAGTAAAGGCAATTAGCAAGCAATAATATTAAGTTTGTGGATTTCAGAAAGAAAAAATATTCTCCTGTCAGAAATGAAGATCACAAACATTAAAAAGAATGACCTAAAGACAACTGAAGTTTTAATTAAAAAAGCCAGATTTGGCAAACAATAAACTTGCCTTTCTGATACCCTCAGAGAAGAGAAATGTGGAGAGGGAGAGGGAGTACCTCCGGTTAGCTTGCCATTAGCACAAAGGAAAACAATTGCAGGGCTTACAGAGGATTTAGCTTTAACAAGTGCTTATCACAAAGTCATGTCACTGCACACTATTGGTCTGTATTTGGAATGAAATTAATTTCCAACTCCACATTAACCTTTTAGAGACCCTGCTTGGTGGAGGAACTTAATCCTTTGGATTTTGGTACTTCACCAGAAAAGGCCATTTTGAGATTTTTTGTGTTTGGCACCTGAAGAACACTTTATTAAAAGGAAAAATAAATAAACAAAAAAAAAATAAAAAGAAAACTGGTTTCGTTCTATAATGAACAACAAATAAGTTGAGTGTCTAGAATCAAAGTGACAAAGAAAATAAGACAAAAGGGGAAATCCTAAGTTTTTTTGATTCCCAAAACATTTAATTCCTCTGTGCTATAATTAATCCACTGATACTGTGACAGAATGCTTTCAAGCTATGCATTAGTATAATGAAAATTTCATTGTGATGGAGTAGGTGTTTTCCCCACTTGTTGAAAAAATGTTTTCTGATGTTTTCAACAAAGCCTGTTCAGCTAGGTAACACAAAACAATTTTTTGCTTTACCATGAAGTAAGACAAAAGTGGTGATTTAGAGAGCAGTGAAAGCGGAAATTTTAGTGCATGTGGGGAAGCCCATTTTCTGGTCTTTATTAGTATTAGTGCAACAACTGTCGTTGTTCTTCTCGGCAGGGCTCTTTTCTCGCTGCATTCCCCAAGCTGAGAGGAGCCCTCTGGAAGTCATACAAAATCTGCTTTTGCTACCATATTAGGAATCAAACAGAGCAGCAAAAGCCCCTGGCTGAGTGGGGATAAATCAACAGGGAATGCATTTGCTTTCCAGCCAAATGAGTACAGCAAAGTGATTCAGGAAACAAAATAAATAATAATTAAAAAACAAACCCTAAGCAGTAGGACTTACAGCTTCTTTATCTGTTTGGCTTTTATCATACTTCCTACTGAAGTGTTGCGAGAAAGTAGATTTCCAGATATGAGAAAACCCTGTTCCTTACTTTATTTTTTATTTTTTTGAAATAAAATAATATTTGAAATAAAGTGAAATAATGCTTAGATGCATATCAATGACCAGCTTCTTCAAATGTTTTTATCACATCTTTTTTTTTTTTTTTTGCTGGAAAGACATCACCATACTGTGTCCACCACACAGCTAAATAAAAACATCATACAATGGGTGAGCAATTGGCTAACAGGCAGGGCCCAAAGGGTTATGGTAAATGGGGCTGCGTCAGGCTGGCAGGCGGTCACCAGTGGGGTCCCTCAAGGCTCCATTTTAGGGCCGGTACTTTTCAATATTTTTATAAACGATCTGGATGTAGGAATAGAAGGTATTTTGAGCAAGTTTGCTGATGACACCAAACTTGGAGGAGTTGTGGACTCGAATGAGGGTGGAAAGACCTTGCAGAGGGATCTGGATAGGTTGGAGAGCTGGGCGATCACCAACCGCATGAAGTTCAATAAGAGCAAGTGCTGGGTCCTGCACCTGGGATGGGGAAACCCTGGCTGCACGTACAGACTGGGCGATGAGATGCTGGAGAGCAGCCTAGAAGAGAGGGATCTGGGGGTCGTGGTAGACAGCAAGTTGAATATGAGCCAGCAGTGTGCCCTGGCAGCCAGGAGGGCCAACCGTGTCCTGGGGTGCATCAAGCACGGCATCGCTAGTAGGTCAAGGGAGGTGATTGTCCCGCTCTACTCTGCGCTGGTGCGGCCTCACTTCGAGTACTGTGTGCAGTTCTGGGCACCACAGTATAAAAAGGACATGAAACTGTTGGAGAGTGTCCAGAGGAGGGCTACGAAGATGGTGAAAGGCCTGGAGGGGAAGACGTACGAAGAACGGCTGAGGTCACTGGGTCTGTTCAGCCTGGAGAAGAGGAGGCTGAGGGGAGACCTCATCACAGTCTACAACTTCCTCGTAAGGGGGTGTCGAGAGGCAGGAGACCTTTTCTCCATTAACACCAGTGACAGGACCCGCGGGAACGGGGTTAAGCTGAGGCAGGGGAAATTTAGGCTTGACATCAGGAGGGGGTTCTTCACAGAGAGGGTGGTTGCACACTGGAACAGGCTCCCCAGGGAAGTGGTCACTGCACCGAGCCTGTCTGAATTTAAGAAGAGATTGGACTGTGCACTTAGTCACATGGTCTGAACTTTTGGGTAGACCTGTGCGGTGTCAAGAGTTGGACTTGATGATCCTTAAGGGTCCCTTCCAACTCAGGATATTTTATGATTCTATGATTCTATACTGCAGTGCAGCCAGTATAAATTGTTCTCACTTTATTGACATAAATTTCAGTATATAGCAACTGTCATTCTGGCCCTTCCACCTCGACTTCCCCTTGTCATGGCCGTAGTCAATTCTTTCACTGTTCAGCAGCCGTGTAGTCCATTGGAAATCTCACCTGAAGTAGAAGCTTTGCTGAAGGTTCAGCTCTTTGTGTGTACAAGCAGAATACAGGACATGCTACTGTACTTCAGTATGTGTGTATGGACTTAGTTTGAACAATCTTTAATAGAGAGGGTCTGTAAGATATCTAATCCATTACACTATTGGTGAAAGGATGTCATTCCATGTAGATATGATTGAAATCTATAGATTTTGTATCTATTCTGCATGAACGAAGTAAAGCCATGACAGTGCATAGCCTATAATATGTGATAAAGCTTTATTTCTATTGTAACATATTTTGGGAGTGCAAACTTGGTGTAATGAACTTTTCTATATCCATACGTTATTCTAACCCTCAACCATTAGGCTATTGTGGCATCCCTTATCTTACACAACCAAAACGAGTAGAGATTTCCCCACAGAATTTAACTGAAAGGGTTGTAAAGATAGTGGCAGAAATTCTATTTTGACCATGGAAATATCACCACTTCTTTTGAGACAAGAGGTGGTTTGTGGAAGGAGGTAGAGTAACAACAAAAAAAAAGATTGTATATACGCCTTTCATTTGTTCAGGGGAAAGAAATCGGTAGGATTTTTTCACCCAACATATTGTCTTGGTATAAAAATAAACAATGGCTGAGGGAATGCACAAACAGGATGGCAGTCATGGATTTCTATGGCTTCTGAGACAAGAAAAAAGCGGCAGTTTCCTAATTATATACTACTCCCCCTCAAGCATACTGATTTCATTCTTATCTTTTCTCCTTTCTTGCTCAGGCTTTGTAGCTGCATGCTGTTGTCAGCTGCAAATGTGTTGATTTTCTAAAAGCCGATCTTAACTAGTCAAATATCCACAAACTATATGAACATTAGCAAACAAAAATTGTGTATATTACAGCGAAAATTATGGCAAGATACACCTATCCACCCCCAAAAAATCCAAGGGAATGACAAACAAGATGAGAGGACACACTGGTATCTTTTACATTACTGCTCTGCCTGCCATGCTGCTGCTGGCCAACTCTTCACATGATTTTCCCTTTGCCCCATACTCAAAATTGGTAATTTATCCCTTGGGAAGATCAACTTGTGAACCAACAAGTGGTGGAAGGTCAGAAACAGACAAGGTGTCACACCGTCAAGCACTTGATCACCCTGGGGCCTGGGACAGCCCCGTGGTTATAGCTACATGCAGGCTGATTCACTGAAAAGCAATGTGGTGTCAATCCAGTAACTCAGCCTACAATGATCTTGCTGCTAGCTTGGGTTCATTTTTCTTTTTTGGCTGGAGTGAGCAAGGATGTTGCATTCTATTTTCTCAGTTGTGTTTGTGGCTTTTTTGAAAAGCTGAGGCTCTAAGCGGGAATTTAAGAGGAATAGGGTATTGTGAGGCTTGAAGCCCTGTTCCTTCCCATTCTAGGTTAGGGGACTTGTATCTATACTATTAATTGAAGTTAGACATAGAGGGTACACAATTTACAGGAGACCCAACTTTGCATTAAACTAATTAGATTCTCCTTTGCAAGACAGTTATAACATCATCTGTAGTAAATATTGCCCACCCACAAAGAAATATTGTTAAATTAAGAGTTAGTGTATAAGGAATAACATGATGTTGTCAGCAAAATTTGCAGATTACAAAGAAAACCAGTGAAAAGAAGTGAAAAAATATAGCTTTTATACTGCTACGATTTTCTGTCAATTAACTTCGTCGAATCAACCAGAAATGAAGAAAAGAATGGATGGGATATACTCTGAGCCTTACTAGCACGTTTGGTATCTTGATTAGATTTTCACAAAATAAAGGCTTAAAGTGCCTTTAAAGCTGCAAAGTGAGCTCTGTTGTATAAATTTGCCTACAAGTTATCCACTGCACTGCACCACAGCATTTCAGATTTATTTTTCACAGCATACCTCTCACTTGAACCATGGCAAATTCCAGACAGTGCTGTAAGCAAAACCCACAGAAGCTCAGAAGCTTTTGGAAGGCTCAGTACCTTTCTGCTTCTCCTGGAATTATCAGTGCCTTTGTTTCTTAAACTTTTGAACTTTTTATAAACGTGTGTTGGCATGTTAAAGTACAGTCCTTCACCCAACGCCCGACTGTGAAAATACAGTAGACTATGAAAAGATTTGACATTTATTTAAAAAATACCCATATACCCCAACTTCATATGTTTTACTTTTTGTAAGTAAAGAGGTGACTTTGCCAACCATTTCTAAAGGATTAAAAAGCCTGCTGTGTCATCTCATATATCTTCGTTCAGTCTCTAATGCAACCAGAGAACACAAAAGCTGAGAGAAAGCCTTTTATCATTTGCAGTTATTGACTGGGCCAGAATACAGTATTAGGTACCTTAGAAACTTTTAGCTAAAACTTCTTTGCTTTGAAAAATGGCTGATCTTGTAAGTGAAAGAAAGCAAGCATTCTAACCTTAAAAAGGTTGTTATTATCCAGAAATCTACCACATTTTAGGAAAAATCGTGAGGGGTACTTTAAATAACCTATTTTCTATTACATTGCTGCAAAAGTCCAAAAGTTCTTGGATGTTCCAAATACACTAGGATGAAAGTTGCTTTGGGAGAATGTTAGCTGCCTTCAATGATAAGTTCTTTTATTTAAAAAAATATATATATATCAGAAGTCAAAGGCAATTTAAAAAATTGCTGCTTCAATGGGAGTGAAAGCAAGTGTTTTGTTCTGTAGCTTTTTGTTGAAGATGCAGCTGATCTTAAAGTTAAGGGTCTCCAGCAAAATATTGGCCTTTTTGTTGATCCGTTTCTCCTCCCAGCCTCTTGCAACTGCTGGTGCATCTTGGCATTCACAAACTAAAGTCAGAGGTAAAAGCTGATATTAAACACTGGAGTAATGGCCAAACTAGGGGCTAAGAAGTCTGCAAAACAACCATATGCATTATATAATTTATATATAAATCTGTAACTTTTACTTATATAAAATATATTTTAAGAATCTTTGTATTTACTGTTGGTTCTGGGGGTTAGGTTTGCTTTTGCATTTTTCTTCTCTTTCAGTATGGACTGAACCTCGACTTTATTCTAAGGACTATTTACTGTCCAGAGATATCCTACTGAAGAACTCTGGTATTGATATTCATGCCAGCAACCAGCTCCTGTAAGTACTGTATCATTAGTGAAGTGAGACTGTAAAATCAACTGTATGCAAACTTTAAGAATATTGCACTGCTGCCAATTCTTGTGATTTTATCACAGTCCTTGAGATATAGAGTATATTTCTTGAAGCTTTAGTTTCTCGGCTTTATGCTATCATATGAGATTCTCAGCTTTCATTTCAAATCAAAAATAACATCTCTAACCCTCATGGTTAGAAATAAAAGTCTGAAAGCATAGAATCCAAAGCTTCAAGTCAGGGATGGTTTATTTATTACTACTAAAATGTGTTGATTTTTAAGCCAAGAGAAAGAATTTTAAGAACCCGGCTTTGGCAATAATGACAATGTCCTCTAATTACCAACAACATGCCATAAAAACTGAGCCACTTGTGACCTTTTTTCTTACATCTTCTCTTACTTCGCATTTCATCCATTGTCAACATGTAATGATAAAAGCTTTAAAAGCATAGCGAGGAAGGTCTTTTACCAGTAGTTTTCACTGACATTTCTCCCAGGAAATTTTCAGAACAGAGTGATGTCAGAATCAGTCAAAAGAAGGACTTGAGAAAATTCTAGGAGTCCTCTTAAGATGGTGACATCCCCAACTGATGCACATACTGAACTGGGCAAGACATCAAAACAGACACAGGAAAACCACAAGAACTGTACTGGTTGACTCACTATCGGGTCAGCATGAACTCATCTACACAGGTGTTCTCACAACTTTGGTAAATATTTTTCTAGCTACTGTAGTCAGTGTTACACTGCTTTTACTGTTGGGAGAACATTTACCACTAAATTTCCTATAGCCCTCTTCCAGCTGTAAGTGTGATAGAAAGCTCCTTTGTCAATTATTATTTAGGTTTCCTCCTGGGGAGAAAATAAAGCAATTGACTAATCAGACAAAAGTAGGGTTTTGAAGTGCTGGACACAAGAAACCTCCCTGCAGTTTCCACAGCAAACTAGCTATGCCATGTAATTCTCAGATGGTGCTTGTTTATTTGGCCTCAGTTTTGTCAAAATCCAACTTAGAGCTCTGGTGAGTGTGAAAGAAGGGTACAAAGCAGCTGCTCTCATACAGTCAGCAGGAGAGCAGCACCTGGCTTATGTTCTTATTCTGAATCACTCGGAAAGAATCTGTCCTTCTCTGCTAGTCAGAAAGGGAGATAAACGGGATAAAAAGACTCTGTCTGCAGTTTAACTATTATCCTAGAGATTCCTTACTAGTCTGGTATACCTCACCCTGATGTACAGTGCTCATGTGACCTCTGTGTTTTGTTGTGCTCAATTAAAATGAGGTTTCTTGCCCTGATTTATTAACACAGATCAAATATTTGGATCACCTTAGAATCATAGAATCACAGAATGGTTTGGGTTGGAAAGGACTTTAAAGATCACCCAGGTCCAACCCCTCGGCCATGACCAGGTTGCTCAAGGCCCCATCCAGCCTGGCCTTGAACATTTCCAGGGTTGGGACATCCACAGATTCTTACCTTAACCACATTTATCCTGCTTTCATTTTATGTCTGTAGAAGGTAGCTATCTCATATCTGTTTACATTGTGGATCCACCTCTAAAAGTGACTTTGAAGGTGGAGTAAATATTTAGATTATAATTTTATTGCCTCAGTTCACAGCACAGGGTATCTGACTTCCACTGACAGTTGCCCATGACTGCAACCTCAACCGAGACTTTTTCCTCCAGAATTCAGTGCACAAACTACTTTGTTGTTTATTTCTCATTGGATTTTATTTTTACTTTTAAAAGCAAAGAAGGAACATCGAGACCAACCAACCTGATCTTTAGCATGCACGTGCACTATTTTGCCAAATGATTACTTCATCGAGTTTGTATCTCTTGGGATGACTCTCTTATTACCTACATTATCAGCCTTCCACATCGCTCTGAGGTGCTTTGATAGAATTTAAAGAAACCCAGTGAACACAAAAACCTCTTAATAGCTACAAGTATATCTGAAAATGATATATATTTTTTTTTTGCTTCATTCTGTATTGATTCTGGAAGTTTTAGCTTTGTGGTAATGACTTGGTGTTCACCATTTAATGTTAAGAGGTGAAAATAGTACAGTAACACAGCTATTGTAGAATACAAAAATTTAGTAATTGGGAACAATTCTATAGTTGTTCTGCATTACATAAAGTAATGCCTTATAGAAGCCCTCACAGCTATTACAAGCTGCTTATGTCATGACACATTCAGCTTGGAAGAGTGACAGTACTGAATATATTCAGCGTTGTTTAAAAGTAACATCTCTCTTTTATCTGTTGATTACAGTAACTTTTTCCAAAATAAAAACAATTAGAATAAGAACTGGAAAGGTTCTCTCTATCTTTGTGGTGCTCTACAGGTCTTCCAAAGAGCTAGATGAAATCATGATTTGCATCCTGGAAGAATTAATCAAATAGAATTAGAAGAGAACAGCAACCCATTCATATCCAGGCCTAGAGTCAATAAAAACAGTTGACTGGTTTCAAATGAGATACCTATTAAGAACAGAAAGAGGCTAGCCAGCTAATCTTTGTATCATCATTCCCCCTAGATTTTTTTTTTTTTTTTTTAATCATGTAAAGAAAAGGGCCTGTGGGTGTTACAGCCTATTTGGCCTTTTCTTACAAAAAACAGAGTGAGAAAGAAACAGAAAGAAGAGGTAGGGAAGGAGCATTGAACATAATGGTTAAGAAAGATACCTCAGAGGTGGGTGAAAACAGTTGAAATCTTTCCTCAAATGAATATTCAGCTATTTAGAACAAAAAATTGAGCAGAGTTAATCTCTAGGATCTAGTAATGTAGCACAGGGGGGGATTCCCCTGGGAAGGAGGAGATCTGGTTCCCTGCTCCAAATGAAGTTTACATGCTCCAAATGCTGAGTTTGAAAATCCTCCAGGCTGCTTTTATTCCTAGGAGTAGAAACTTTGGTACCCATAAGGCTGCGCAGTAAGTTTTGAGGAGCTAAAACCATTCTGAGAAACTCAGAGGAGCCAAGAACTAACTCTTTTTCTAAACTGTTGTCTTGATTCCCTAAATGCTTCACTGTAAACACTGTTATTTTCATGCCACTCTTTCCTATAATGGATAGAGAAATTTTCTTTCCACAGGCACTGTTTAACAGTCTTCCACTGGCATGATAAAGTAACTTTGTGTTTTGCACGAACAAGGCATCTCAGATTGGATATACTGGCAATTAAAAATGTTGCATACAAAAACTCGGCTAAACTGAGAAACAAGAATTGGCTGAGTCAATTGCAGACTGCAGAATAGCAGCAGAAGAAGCACTTGCGTGAGCTCTGCAGTGTCCATAAGAGGTAAACCAGTGGGACTTTTGTTTCAAAACAAAAAAACTTTTTGTTTTGTTTATGTGTGACACACATAAAGTAAAGACAGGGCACAATTACAGCTTTTATGGTCATCGAAGCACAATTCCCCAACTAGCGCTCAACAGACAAAGACCACTGATCAGTGAAAATTATGTGGTGCTCACCCCCAAGAGAAGAAGAAGGACCACATCGTGTTACATATTTAGATGCTAACCAGCACCCTGCTAGGTCCTGATCCCAGACTCAGCTCTCTGGCAGTTCCCATGCCACAAAAATAATTGTGCTACCCAAAACTGCCTTTGAAGCAACCCCAGTGAGAAAAGAGTGAGAAAGTGATTCTAACAAAGCAAAGACAAGAAGGCACTTCAAATTACATCAGATAATTTAAAATTGTTAAAAGCTCTCTGCCAGAATAAATGGGTACATCACCATCTTTGGCGAAATTTTATCTGTTCAGATAAGCAGATAATTGGGCTGATAATGCCCTACCAGACAAAAGTATGTAACTATTTATCTGTAAAGGTTGGCTTTGTTTTCTTTATAATGGAATTATCTCCACAAAAACAGTTATTTAGCCACTTTAGTTATAAAACCATGTAGGAACACCACAATTTCTATCATCAGTTTATAATTGTCTTTCATTATTATTAATTCCAATAGTGCTATACAGTGATAATGAATCACAACAGGGGCACTGTTTCAGATATTGTAGCACAGTATATCCACCAGACCCGAACAACTTCCTGCTACATTAGGATAGTTCTCACACACTTTTTTTTTTTTTTTTTTTTTTTTTTTTTGTCCTGTATTGTTTGTTGCCTTCAGGGGGCAGTGGCGACCTGGTTCAGGAACGGCACGGCGACCAACCCCAGGCCGCTCGGTCCATCAGCTCACAGACACCAATGTGGTGGATGGCAAATGGCGTTTATTGTCAAGTCACATGGTGTTATATACCCGAGGCCCATAGCGTCACTTCCGCTTGTGTACATCACAGACCACACGCTACTGTCCATCAAGGGAGGGGCTCCACCTTTCCGTACAGCACGACATCTTCCAGCCGCCAGACCCTAACTACCCACAGTTTTTGTTCCATGTTTTATTTTCTGTGCTTTCAGCTTCCTAATCGGAGCAAAACCAATGCCCTAGTGACATCTCAATTCATATTTATTCAAATCAATCTGCCTGTTTCAATTCAGATCAATAGTCAGACCCGCTAGACATGTCAAGACCAGCAAGTGAAAAGGCATACTTATCGAAACTTGAAAAATCAACTCTAAATGCACTATCCAATATTTTAAGCATCAAGAATCCTCCATAAACAAGTAACATGGCATACTTAGTTGTTCAAAATAATGGGATTATGTTTTGTTAGACTTGGTTTCACTGCTTTGCATCTTGCTAAATTATTTACATCCATGCTCAATGAGCATAGAGTGGTGCCTTTACAGCCTGGTTGCACTTCACATCATCTTTCACATGCAGCTACATGACTGAACAAGTCTTTTGTTGAACTAGAAAATCAGGTTCACACTCAACCCTAGACCAATTCTATAATAATCATTTTCCATCTTGCAATCTGATGTTCAATTCAAGGACTGAGGGGAGATGAAAACTGTTTTTTTTCCTCATGAGAATTTATCTGGTTCAGGTCTAAACATCAATAAAATATATGTTAGGAATGCATTGTCTTCATTTATATGTGAGTAACTTTTTACTTGTTCCTTCTTTCTTTGTTTCTTGAGGATAGTCCCCTTCTGGCATCTAAAAACCCTGCCATTATCTTGCACCGGGGAAGTTATTTACTGTTGAAACTGTTAACCTCTTTTTTTGCAATCTACTGCTCACACATATTAAGCATGATAGATGCTGCATACACTTTTGAGACCTTGACAGCATCACCCTCAAGTATATGGATATATATCTTTTTCAGTATGTGAGATATAATGCAAATGCACAAAGAAAGGCACTTTCTCTGGTTTACCTGGTTTACTGTTATAGTTTACCTCTGGTTTACCTGATTTACTGTTTAGGCATTTTCTTTTTATTAATTGCTGTGGCATCACATCTTTGTAAGAGAATCTGCTAATATATTACTGACTTTTTCATACTGCCCTAATTTTCTTATAGCATATAATTTGTCAGAAATAATGCTCACTTGACTTCGATCTATGCTAAATTAATTATGTTTTATGGATCTTATATTTCTCTTCAATTTGAATATTTAACAATGTTGGAATTGAGCTTTACAACAACATTCAAAAGACAACCTAGTGGTTGTTTTCCATATTTACACAATATTTTGGTTACAGTAAAATGAGCATTTTCATAGCCATTTAAAATGCTTAAGTGGGGCAGAGTGTGATAACTTTTTTAGAATGGTTTAAACAGTCAGTAGTTCATGAGGGATCTCAATGCACATTAGCCCAAAGACTGTTGTTACCTCAGATGTTCTTGTGCTGTTATCTTGTTCCTAGCTCCAGTTAGCTGCCTTTTGTAGCCTCATGTTGCTCCCTTGCATTTTCTCACATATTTTGCACTCCCAGGAGGGCAGTCTAGTATCTGCTTGGCACAACAAGCAGGGTCGCCTGAACAAAAAGAATCTTCGGCTATTTCCTAATCGCATTTCTCTTAATCATGTAATAATAGGAAATTCTTATTCTCTATACTCAGAGGTTAAATAAAGATTGTAATAATTCTCAAAGAGGATGTCTTTCTCTTTTCTTGGAAATCTTACCCATGAATAGAAAATAATGAAAAGAACCCATTTTAGCTGTTGGCCATCTTCTTGTTACACTTAATGACTGTGGATCTTATTTTCTTTTTTTTCCCTTTTTATTTATTTTTTTCCCCAAATTACAGCACCAAGCTCCCAAGTATTCCTTACACAGGACTAGAAAAAAATGTTTTTTCCCTTGTTTTCAAACTTCTTTTGCAGAATATGATAATCTGGAGCAATTGCTCTATTCAAATGACGTTCAGAAATTTGGTTGGATGCTCATTCTGAGATCAATACAGTTCTAGAAAGGGATTACAATTCTACTCATTCACTTATAGAAATGTCTTTGTCATTAGGTTTCTTTCAATTGTTTTCATTTTTTATGCATAGACAAACAGAAGAAGATATAATCCTCGCCCCAAACAGTCAGCAATACAAATACAGCCTATAAAAATTTTATGTATATAACATTTCTCTTCCATCTCATAAGCTACTATCAGAATATCAATTTAAATAATTTCTGTGAAAATATTCAACAATATGCAGTTTGTTTATTCAGTGGTGGAATAAGTAAAATCCAGTAGTTAGCAGCACTATATTACAAGTGAAACAATAGAAGTATTGATTACTTTTTGGGGGGAGACTGCTTAATTACTAAATGCATTTATAGGCAGAAAAGACAAATTTTAGGTAAGTAGGCCATTTCCTTTTAGCCAAAACAGTCAACTGATTGATCCTTGAGCCAACATGGCAGTATTTACATGACATGAAAGTCAGAATTTACTGACAGTTGGAGGCTAGTATTCACACTGCTAGTTTACCATTATAAACTGTCTCTTTATACAGCCTAACAGAGTTGGGTCCTGATCCATGACCAAGACTACTGTGTACAAATAAACAGTAACAACATGATTGCTGTGTTGATGAATAGGCTAAGCTGACAGTCTCAAGTCTCAATTAGTATTGTATTGAAGATTTTGTTTTCTGCATAATGAAGACAATGTTTTTATTTTACTGTCTTGAACTTAGGCATTTGTTAGCAGCTCTTAAGAGTTATGCCTAGCTTAGTCCAAGTTGGGTATGCAATACTGATATTTCAAACTCTCTACAAATCACTCTCTGAAGATAATAATCAGTTGTAAAAGAGAAAAACCAAACAATATTTCATAATTTTGGTATTAAACATCCTCCAAACAAATAACGTGAGAAAAATAGTTTGCATAAGACAGGAGAATGCCATGTGCCATAGTCACATGGTCTAAACTTTTGAGTAGACCTGTGCGGTGCCAAGAGTTGGACTTGATGATCCTTATGGGTCCCTTCCAACTCAGGATATTCTATGATTCTATGATTTAAGTTTATCAGATAAAGAGTAACACATTTCTTTCATACATGAAAACAGAATAGACATGATAAAGGTATTTGTCACGCTCCCAATTCTGTGATGGTATATTCTGTGAGGTATATTAAACTAGCACTATAAAGGCTGGATGCAGAGTTCTTCAAACTATCTCTATATAAAATGTTTGTTTTATCCTTTCACTTGCAAGGTAATTTGTAAAGTGATAAGATCAGGATTCATCCAAAATAATTAAATTGTGTATAAACTGGCATCATTATTGAAGAAGACATAAAAATGAGAAAAAAACATGCAAAAAGTATTACAAAAATGCTTTGTACTAATTTTTGTAAAGCACGCCACCTGGCCAAAATACACAAGAAAGCATTTGCAATTACTGGCAATAGGAATGATGGAACTGACCACTGAATAAAATACTTACCATTGAGTCCCTTGGAGCAGGAAAAACACTGCTAGCCACAGCTATATGTAGAGCTGTAGCTGTGAAGGTGTTCAGACACCACTGAGTGCAGTCTGCACACCTCCATACCACTTCCAGAGTACATGGTTCCCTTAGAGTACCCCTGCCAATATCTACAATCAGTCAGAATTTCCACCAGTTGCAAGTTACTGTTGCTCAGAGAAGTAGCAGGTTTCCAATATAAACCTAATAACATACTGAGCCACAGAACAGTTTCATTTTCCCTAACTCTAAGACAATCATGTTGTTTATCACACAAGAGGCAACTGTGTGGAACCATTTTTTATTTTATTTTGGAGAATTGTATGGTATGATACCAAGTACATGGGTGTAGATGTGATTTTTTTCCACTTTTTTTTTTTTTTTCTCCAAATAATGAGTCCAAAGCATCCATGGACCAGTGAAGTACTGTGGATTTCTAAACATTACTGTAAAGTCTGACATAAATCTCACATAAATCTTAAAGCACTTTGGTAATATGGTTGTAGTCTTCCTTTTTTTTTTTTTTTTTTTCTTTTTTTCTTAAATCTTAACATTTTCCATTTATTCAGTTGAAATGCCATCAGTACTTGACAAGCTAAAAGACTGTCACTTAACAAAAGACTCTGCACCAAAGTTTATTAAGTCTACATATACATATACTTACATGCATATGCCTGGTCAGATTGGTCGCATTCAGAATTCAGAATGTTGATTTAATGCTGTATGTGGGGAATGTTTATTCATTTCTTTCAGTCTGTCTTGGTTATAAGATCTTCAAATCACTCTGATTTGGAAGCAGTGTGGGAATGGGGGAGGACAACAGCTGTTCAATACCACTCCTGCAGGAGTACTACTCCCACACATAGGATTTGCATAGTAATGAAAAGCAGTATTTACAGGTTTGTATTTACTATATAAATAAATGTACACCATATATTATTGACCAAATCACTGAGCGTAACAAATGGGAACTCTGTTCACATCTTCATTTGTCGTAACTATGAATTCCAGTTTTCTTCTTGCATTATTTTTCTACCATACTTAGTCCTCTACCTTCACCTCTATTATCATTACAACTAGAGGTGTGCTGTAACATACAAATTCAAAAAAAAAAAAAAAAAAAAAACAACAAAACTTACATATTACATGTTTAGTCGTTTAAGTCATGAAGTGTTCAGCTTCACAATATTATCTCTATTTCCTACATGAAGTTGTATGTATCCTCAGACACACATGGTGGACTCTCTCAGAGGTGCAAATTTCCTTATAAAAATATAGTGCGATTCAGCAACCTTTGTCGAACTGAAAAGCCTTTGAACAATATTTTCTAGTCACTAGGCTAGGTGCTGGACTGGTTTTACCACTTTACCCTTTACCACTACTGGATGATCCACAGCTTCCTATCTCTGAGAATCAGTTCAGCAGGAATTGCTTTTCCTTCCCTATACCAAAGAAAGAAGATTGCAACTTACTTCTCTGCAAAACACAAGCCTAGCTCATACAATTTGAAAAAGCAGTGGTGTTATCTACTCTTCAAAGGTTACAGTTATCTAAACTTACCCTAAGGGAAAGGATTCCCTCCCCCAAATAAATGGCTGTCTTGCATACTCAGATCAGTAACAGCTCCAACACTTCCTGCTCAAACAAGCCGAGGTATTTAGACAGGTCTTTGCAGAATGAAATCGATAAGAAAAGAAGAAAGCCTTCCTGCAGCCTGGGAAGTATCTGGATTGCACCATTCAGGAGGGAGAGCCACAGCTCAGCAGCCTTGTCTGCAAGGTCCTCCTTCTCTGTGTGTCCCATGGGGCATGGGCTGCAGGAGCTGCCTGCTACCCTTCCTGTTACTGGTGATCCTGCAGCCTTACCATGCTCCTTGTATTGCTTGACTACAAGCACATTCATCTTACGACTGCGACGTTTTCTGTCCACAGCATGTGAACAGATAGGAAGGAGATACCAGCACTTTAGTCATGTCGTGAGCATATTTTCAGTTGCATGATAGGAGAAAGATTGGCGAATTTAAGCCCTGCTGTGCTCCTATTCTAGATGAATAGCTACTTTAAATTATGCTTTAAGCTGTTTGGAAGAGCTGCAAATATGTGAAACTGCAATGCAGTTGTTTCTTAGTTTTCCATCTATTTTTGTATTTCATTTTCTAACATGTTACATAAACCAAGCCTATCCCCACCCACTATTCAACATCCTTTATTTCATATCTTGTTTTTCACTGATCTTCTCTTTACACAGTTTTTTTTAACTTTGGGATATTATATTTTCAGTACCTTCAAATATTTTATTACTATTGTGAACGATTTCAGTCCTCTCTAAAGCTTTCCTAGATTGTTCACTTTAATTCAGTTTAAATATTGGCTGATTTCAAAGAGTTAAAAACCGATATCTTGTGCTGTTGAACAAAGTATTATTTTGTCTACCTCTGCATCAGTTTGCTCCATGCTTACAGGTATCTAGTAACACAAGTCTTAAATACATGGATTTGAGATTAATCTATCTATGTAACCCAATCAATTTGTTCATGTTTAAGTATGTTTGTATGTTGTGATGGCATTTGGGTACCTCTTATAACTAAAATCTAGCACTAAATTAATAATACCCACAGAGAATTGACAGGCCCCAATTGCTTGTGTACTGGTGCTGTCACTAAACTGAGTACATAGTCTGTCTGCGTTGCAGTACAGACAGGGGGGATGATGTATTGTAATGCAGATTCCAGTCCTGTGCATTAGCATTAGCATAGTGGCTCAGCATATGAAGCATTTATACTGTGCTAACTTAAAGAATTGGCTTCATCCCCATGTAATACACAACTAATAATTACATTGAAATGCCTCCAATTAAAGCTCTATCTGAAAGCTTTCCAGACCTGCTGAATCCCAAACAAGGAATGGTCAATGTCAAGTAAAAATTAAATTAAAAAGCGTTTGATAAAAACCTTAATTAAAAGTGTGTCAGAACAAATACACCTCACTTTATGTCCCGAAGCCCATTAAATTTCAATATGACAAAGTGCCACTAGGCGTGAATGTCAGAGATTCAGCGCTGCTAGAGATTCAGTACTGCTTTCCCTAAAGCCCTTTTTGGCCTGAAAACTTCCCCTCTGCATTCTGACTGTCTCTGCAACAGGAAGGCAAAGTGGCATCTCAGGAAACTTGTCTCTGAAGCCCCCAGGAGTGCAGCTAGCCTCTGGGAGGTGGCAGAGAACAGACACAGGTATTAAGTGCTCCCTGCTCCTGGCATACAGTGTGCTACCAACGCTGTTTGCATCAGCTTCTGGGGAGCTGGCAAAGACAAATAGCAATAATAGTATTGGCCTTCAGTTCTTTCTGCATTGAGATTCAATGAGCACATGAGCAAACAGCTACAGCCAGCTAAGCACTGAAATGGCCCCAGTTCTGGCCCTGAGATAAAGGACAGCAGCAGCCTTAAGAGCCAACATAACTTTAACCAGCAACAACCAGGACAACCCCAAACTGTCTTGAAAAGAGTGAACACTACACCCTCTGCTCCCCGGAGGCAATCAGAATAAATCCCTGCAAAATACTCCATTAATTTCCCCCTACAGAAAACAAAAACAAAACAAAAGCAAACAAACAAACAAACAAAACCCCTTATTTTCTTGTCTCAGACTAATCTTGGATGGGTCACACATTTTTAAGATCTATATTTTATGTACTAAGGAAAAAGACTGTATTATCTCAGAACCTAATTGTAAAATATATACTGCAAAATTCTAGGAGAGTACTCAGGCCACTCAGGCCATCACAGCTACAAAGTTTTTTCTTTTTTTATAAGACAATTAGACAAAGTAAATGTCTTCTACTTCAAGTAAAGAGCAGACAGCTTTTATTCACTTATTGCTAAAAAATAATAGACTAATGTAATGGAAAATCAATGTCATTTTCATATATTGGTATTCTTGCAAACAAAGGTATCTTGATGATTTTTTGATAACAAAATGTTGAATAATACTGTTCCCTGCTATAAAAAATACCAGAGACATATTCTCTAAACCTGTGGCAAAACCCTCAGAGAAGAAACCCAAAAATCATTAGAGCACTCTATAATTACCTTATGATTTTATCAGTGTGTGTGTCGGCAGGAGCAAGAAAGAGACTGCTCTTCACACAGACAATTCTATCACAACAAGGCTTACAAAGATATTAATGTAAAAGCTTCTCATTGTCTGAAAATCCTTTGCCATGGCAACTTAAAATCAGCTGCTTCCAAGTGATTTTAAAGCTCAACCGTCCTTCCTAACCCTTGAGCTGCAGACCTGGTATTTCAACCACAACTATTAAATCTTCCTAACAGGTGTATACATTATCTTTACAAAGACCTGCATGATGAGCAGGTCCATTTACCCTGCAGGGACAAGTAATCATTGTGGGTCTCATTCGTGACAGAAATTATTGTATCAGAAATCCTGCATTCAAATCACTCAAACTCTTGCACACACACTCCTGGAATGGCTAGGGCACTGAGATGTTTTTTGCATTACAATGAAGCTTCTTTTCACGGAACTGTATTTTTGTGCTGCTTTGCACTTGCTGACAGCATTGATCTTCTTATCATCTTCAAGGATATCTGATAAGAATTATCTGATTCAATGGGAACTTGAGACAGTTTCAGCTACAAATGTACCAAAATTTACTTCGAAATCTACAGATGCTCTTCCATTCAGCCAGTGAGACTGAGAACACAGATAAGTCAAAAAAAATGTGTTACAAATTTGAACTAGAGAATTGCGTACCTCAACTTCTGTGAATATAGAAAACTGCAGAGAGTACATTTTCAGCTGTGAGCTCTTATGCTGTGTTGGGCTAATGGTTCTCAGGCTTGTGATCACAAGCAGTGCCTGTAAACAAGTTAACCTCCCTGACAAAACACCTGATTCCATGCATTTCATAAAGGCTGCTTCTATTTCCTATTCATCCATTAAGTTCCTGGTTCACATTCAGGTGATAGCAAGAAAGAATAATATTTAAATTTCTGCTATGTGGTTTTGGGGCAATTATTTTTGGGTTATTTGCATGATCAAAATGACTGGAGATCTTAATTAAGTACAGTTATGATACAAAGAATACACAGTCTCATAGGCCATGTAGTCTCAGGTAAGAAAGGGATCTATCTGCATACAGCTTGAAGAAACTGAGAGAATCTCAGAGCTCTAGACAAAAGAAACAGTGAATTTACTTAGAAGATTCAAGACTTACTACTGTTATTACTGCCACAGCACACTCAAAGTCCTCTTTCAGTTAGACATTGGCTCTATATGATAAGAAGCGTGTCCCACATTGGCAATGATATCAGTGAAAAAAAAAAAAAACACAAGGAAATGCTCTTCATGGTCAAGCCAAGCCAAATACCTTTCATATGGTCAAAACCCAACTTAATAGCAAATCTGGAAATAGTACTTAAACTTAAGATTCAACATAGCATTAAGATGCATACAGGACAACATTGGCACATTTTAGTTATCGAAAGGACTAACTGTAAAAATACCTTACACATGCACGTGAGAGGACATAGCTATCAGTGCTTTCTGGAAAATAATTTGTTTTTTAGCTAAATGTCCACGGCACCTCCCACAGAACACAGCTGTTTGGTGACACAATGTCTAATGCCCCTCCTGTCCTGAAATGTTTAGAGATATGGAAAATGGCACACTTCAGATCCCTTTGGGATGTGCTCTGATTAGCTCATGCTTAGCACAGAGACAGAAAGAGCATAAGTACAAGCCCTGCAAAAAGCACAGCCTTCACATGCTCAGTAAAAAATGTAGCTGCCTGTGGAAACTGAGAAGGTGGTTCTGAGGACCGGGTCTTCATGAGTAGAACCTGCACTTGGGAAGCAGGAACCTTGGTCCTATCCCTACACAGTAAGAGGGAATTCAATCCTCCACCTTATCTGACCATTTGGATACACAAATATCCAGACAAATACAATTGAACTTTTTTTCTTCTGGTTTTGTTTTGATGCCTTAGAAATCCAAGGGTACTTAATAGTCTAAGCTCTCCTTTAAATAATATTTTAATCAGCTTTTGGACAAAAGAGCTGAAGGGAGTGAGCAATATGCACATTTTTCTTCTGAGTGCTTCTTTTCAGATATGGCTATTCAAGTAATCTGATGGATGGTTAAATACACACGCAACTCTGCTATTTCCCTACTGACAGTGATTCTGAGAGACTCGAGTAAGCATTAGCTTAAGCCTCAAAACATCTATGGAGCCTTAAATATTAGACTTTTTTTTTTTTTTTTTTAATTTGCCCTCTAATTAATTAAAAAAATAAACCAACCAACCAACCAAAAAACCCTAAAGAACAACAACAACAGCAACGACAAAAGCTTCACTGTGTTGTGAAAGATGTGTAAAAGAGTTTTTAGTACAACTGAGAAGCCATCCTTCTTTTCAGTTTAACAAGACTTGGCCCTGAACTTCTCATTCAGTGAAAATTTGGTCACTGTGACTGACTTAAATCAGGAAAAGTTGGCAAAAGTTGGTTTACAATGTACTTAAAAGCCTAAATATGTATGCAATTTTCAAAAGCACATCGCTAAGCAGCTATCAGAGAAGGACTGAAAATCCCATCTGAACTCCAATCCTGTATCTCAAGCCACATAAATTACTTAACAATTGTGGCCAGATGTCTACACTCTTGTTTTTAAAATTCATTCTGTAAAATTCACTATTTTACTCAGTATTTTTTTTTCCATAGTTAAGTGCAAAACTGCTTGTATGTGGATATCCCTTCTGTCTTTTGAAAATCATCCGTCTCTCATAATGAACTGAATGCCAGTTGTTTACATGTGCAAGAAGATGAATAAAGATGTACCAATGGCCTATTCATTTCTGGAAAAGAAAGAAATCCAAAACTTCAGTCACGCACTGAAGCTAAATTTCATAGACTGTTCTTGTTTGAAATAAAAATGTTAGCAGAATTCCTGGTCATTTTAGTAAGGCTTGCCATACCCTTCATGGCCTTTAATTTATTAGCATGTTATCTATTGAGCTTCATGCCTATGACAAAGAGTAGAACTGGAAGTCTGATGTCAGCATATGCTGTGCTGTCAAATGTGTTGATGTAAAGCTTGAAAATATGCATTAGAACCAATGTTAATGCTTCAGCTTACCAGGACTTTAGAGAGGAAGAGGCAAGCTTTATGTGGATTTAGTGTGGCTATTGAAAAGTTTGTATTGTTCTACAGTTTGTGTTTTATGACCATTGTCAAAACCATGATGTGACTGTATTTCAGCTTGCTCAGTTTTTAGTGATGCATAGATGGCAACCCTTTATGTCTTTTACCAACCTATATTATTGTCTTCCTAACAGTTTGCATGTAATTTCTTTCAAATACTGTTAACTGGAATAGTTTATCTTTTTTTTTTATTATTTTCTTCTTCTTTCTCAGTTTCTCTAAGCATCATTACTTACCATGATACCTGATTAAATATCATGCTAACCTGATTAAATCATTAAGTGATTTCTTGTTTCTTACATGCATTAGTTCTTTTATTCTGATCAGCTTGTGAGACAATCTCTAATCACTGTGCTTTTTCTCTTTAATAATGCTTGCAGATTATTTAGAAATATGTGCTATTTAGACCTTTTTATTATCCCCATGTAAAAATTCACTGGGAAATTATTATTCACAGGAAATAAAATCCACAGATGATGGCAATGTTTCTTGTCTCATTGAGGCAAAAAGGTAGCATTCATTTATATAAAAGCAGAACAAACATCCAGTCAACAAAAAGTACTCCAAAAAATAGCCAAAGCCTTTACTAATTCTGTATATATTTAAAATAACAACATAAGTAAATCCAAAATCTATCACCTTTTACATGACAAAATAGAAACTTCACGTGACGGATATCAATAGGACAATTTGTGTATTTCTTATTTGTATGATGCGTTACTCTGTGTTACTACCAGATTTATTTCTTAATATATGTATGCAATTTCACATGCAAGGAAGAAAATAAACATTCACTGTATAGGATACTGTCACTGTAGGATAAAACTGGCAGATGGAGAAATATGGCTTTTAAACTTATGAAAATAAATAGAAATTAACAGAGGAAAAAAAAAAAAGGCAAAGAAGTATAACTGAGCATGAAAGTTTTGCATATTACCAGAATGATATCTTTCAATGAAACAACATTAGAATTAATTTAGAATGCTATTGTACCATATGGATGTTTGGATCTCTGCCAGAAAAATTGCACCATCTGTCATTTTACCAAAAAGTGGACTGAAATGTTATGTGTTACAGTAAGACTACTATTCTTTTCAGTGTACCAGGCATGAGACTGACTAGGAAAACACCCATTCTACTAAGATTAGTAACGACCCCAAGACAGTGCGAATTTAATCTTCATGAGTGTGGAATCGTCATTAAACACACTGAGAAGAAGCTTGGAACATTTTTATATTCTTTTTCACTGAAGTGCAACATTATTAGAAAAAAAATAGACAAGAAGTCCAAGCTCCTCCACCTTTCTTGTCATTCTGAGTACCATAACTTTGTGTTGGCTATAGATGGCAGCACTATCAATTTACTTGCTTCACTCTTATCAAACACATGAGATAACAGCCATAAATAGCACACAAAACATGCACTTATACAATGCATCTCATTTAGTTTGCCTGATTGCTATAATATAAGTCAAACAAACAAAAGAAAAAACATATTCCCCTAGGGTTCTTCACATTTGAAGCAGATTTCATGGAAATTTAACTTGATTTCAGGAATATAATTGAACTAACAATCTGTTCTCTCAGACAGGATGTCCCTGGCTTGATATTATGCAGGGCTGGACAGATGCCAGAGCAGATTTGAATGTACCTCATAGTGCTGGTGAAAAATGACTGGGCTTTTCTAAAAGCAAGATGTATGTGCTGGGTAGGTCAGGCATCAGTACCATGGATGATGTAAGTCTTCCCTTCCATTTAACCTACCAGGGCTCAAATGTGCTAGAATTGTAAACAAAGAGAAAATGCAGCAAAAAGAGTGTAAACAAGAAAAGCCAAAGTGCTTATCCTGTGAATGCTCCACAGAAAGCAAACCTGTATGCAAATACACAGCGGTGAATGCTTAGGGACTGTGCTCTATGCTGAAGTATGAAGCCAACAGCCAACAGAGCCAAAATATGCTTTCCAAAATCAGAGTATGACTTAGTTTATTCAGATTCAAGGTCTCACATGCACAAAAAGCAATTAAAACTAGAGAGGCAGTAATAGATTGATTTGGAGCAGCTATACGGATTTTTTTTTTTTAAAGTACTAATTCCCTTCATCCAAACACCAGAAAGATAAACAGACTCACAGAAAGAAAATGAGAATAGATTTAAATATAAATCACTAAAGTATGTTTTTTGATGAGTTTGAAATAAAACATTTTTTTTGTTGTTATTGTTGTTTTGTTTGTTTGTTTGTTTGTTTGTTTGAGTTCCCAAAGAAGCAGTGTAGGTGATCATTCTGTCCTCTTTATGTGCAAGTATCAGTCTGGTGACTGACTGCCCCCTTTCTGTACTTTCTAGTATATTGGTCAGTGTCAATCAAACTTGACATGATCACAGGCCTCTCCAGGATATTAAATTCCTACAGGCTGTGTGAATATAGGCAGCCAGGTGGAATGGAGAGAGCCTACTAAATATCCCTCCATGAGGTGAAATCTGCAACATGGTCTCACCTCTTATTACTCACCAGAAAATACATGTGTGAAAGACATATTACGAACGTTCTGACTGGAAGTTTCAGCTGAAGCAAATATTTTTTTTAAACATTAGAATAACCAGTCACACTCCAAAATTTAAAGGAAATCACGCCCTGTAATTCCTCTGCTCACAGAACTGTTTTAAATTACTAGAGCATTACTGTGGGCCTTGGTCTTTTGACAACGCGTAATGAAACAGAACATTTCATTAGTGTAAAACTTAACTAGAGATTGAAAATCTGTCAAGTCCATGCCCCCATCTACCTCATGGAATCTGCAGTTGAGAACCATAATACCTAGAGACTACAGCAACTAGCATGTTATAAAGATCGTGTATATATTAGCTACATAAAGGAAAGTGTTCACTGGTGGATATGGAAGGTGCACTTGTCTGAACAATTCTCATTTATAAAACATATATAATTGTATATGTTTTGGCATGGACTCTCTTAGACTTCTCCATTTTGCTGCTGGAAGTACCCAAACCCTGATCAAAAAGATGCAATACATGCCCAGATTAGACAAAAGCAACACCTATTTCACATTTGGGTCTATTTTTTGACTAATTAAGGTCAAAAAAATTGATCAATTTAGGAAATCAGTTGCTTGTTCTTCTGCAGGGACTACCAGCCACAAAGTATGAGCAGACCTGCAAATGGAAAGATTGTTCTTGCCAAGTACTGTTTTTTCTGACCAGAAGCCAGGAAGCAACTTCCTAAAGTAGATGTTCCTCAGCAATGGGGCACTATGGATGGTCTCTAGGAATGGCTGAGCCAGTCCCTGACTTCCACTGTCCATGGAGAAATGTGATCTGATACCATTTAAGCTTGCTTAGCTCCAGTGAAATAACAGTAGCAAGGAACCTCTCCCAGAAGCATCCTTGGTTCTCCCCTCCACCCAATTCCACTTTCCAGCTCCAGATCGCAAGCACTTTGTTAAGTACCATGCAGCTTATTTTAATAAAATATTCACCTCTATTTTTTAGCCATGAGGGAGCATTCTGAATTAACTCAGCTCCCAACCAGCTGAAACAATCTGCAGTGCAAGACTTGCTGATGCTGCCAGATAGTTACATAAGCATTTCTTCACATCCCACATAGCCAGGGCTTCTGAACTTAAAAAACCTGTCATGTTGCATACTCTCATAATCACCACTTTTAGCATCCTTCAAATGTTGACAAGCATGTGATGGTTTGCTGATGGGAAACTACTGATATAGCTGAGTACTCCAACAGCTTCCTGGAACCTGCTGCAGAAACACAGCCCCCTGCAACAATATTATAATGATAATGGCCCTGGAGCCAGCTGCACTGCAAAGATTTCTGGACAGACTCAAACAGAATTTAAGATGCTTTTCTCAGTAAGGCTAAATGAGGACATTATCATATTCTCTTCACTGGAAGGGTGGATTTAACCTGTAGACCTGTAGGTATGAAGCATTCTATGATACCACCAGGAATCTGAAGAAAAAGAGGCACCATGAATTGAGTTTGATAGCTGAGATTATAAGAAACCCTTACTTCTCTGACCTGAAGCAATTCCTACAGAGACGCTGCTGAGCTGCAGAGATTACTTGTGGATCTTGAAATCCTTGTGTGCTGCTTTTTAAAATTTGCTTCTGACCACTATTAGATCATAAGCAGTTTTAAAATATATATTTGTATCAATACATATATATTGACAAATTCAAATCTGAGAGATATGCTATGAAAGCCCACAATACAGAACTTACACATCTTCCTTTTTGCTTTCAAAAACAAACAAACAAACAAAAAATGAAAACAGCTGACCTTTGCTATGGGTGGGATTCATTTTAACAGTTTTCCTTTTGGGCATGTTTTACAAGAAAAACTTCTAAATATTATTAATCGGTCATTGGTCAATTATGTAAGATAACACTTGAATTTTGCAGTCAAAAAGTTTATGTCTGCTGGCATACACGCAGGACAGTTGCTATGTGATCTGTGCTTTATTTGTGTTTTTCCTGAATGATCATTATATATTTTACTTTTCATTTATTACTTTACTATCTAATGTGATAAGATGCCAAATAAAAACCTGCATACGAATGATTGTGATTTAAAGGGAGCAAAAAAATATTGCTTTTTGTAAATATGAACACAGTTCAGCATAAACAACAACAACAAAAAAATCAAATAGGGAATGAACAATATCCTTATTCTTCAACAAGACATAAAAAAGGCAGCATAATAAACAAAAATGGAATAAAATCTTAAATGGAATAAAATCTTAATTTCCTACTAAGGACTACAATCCCTGGACTAACACCTATAAAATGTCAAGAGATGTTCCCTCCATATTGCCAGTTTTGCTATTGCTGACATGCATCAGTTGAAACATATCTGGCACCATCTTATCAACAACACTTGTATAATAAATAACAAACACAGCTTTCAGTTTAAAAACAATCACATTGTTAGGGGAGATTCCTTAGACTCCTCTTACCTTTAGCTTTGCAAAACAATCACCATCTTAGCTGTCCTAAAAAAACTAAGTATGTAAATAGAGGTGTTGCTTGTGTAGATACCTCACTCATATCCAGCCATGTCTTTCCCTTCAATATATTTGAAATTCAGTGATAAATGTGCTTTACAATAATATGCCTGAAGAGCTCAGTTCATTTTTTTTTTCCAAAGAAGATGTAAAGATGTCTTCCTCATGACACAGAAGATACAAAAACCTGCAGTGTTGACTTCAGCAGCTAATAAATAAAAGCACAAGAAAGGGTACCTAGGAATTAAACCCAAGTAAATCCCCACCTTCGTCATATAGGAACATCTTTGCAAGGAGGAAAAGTGGCATTTCTAGGCTTCAGTTTTCCACTGTGTCGGCAGGTAATTTGCAGTTAATCAAAACACTGTGACTGACACAACTAGTGTAAGGTGGCTCTAAGACAGCGGGGACTATGCTGGCAGGTTGGAATGAGGCCCAAATGCTGTTTTTTCTACCTCATCAATAGGATCACAGAACAAAAGTGAGGGATAAAATATTTGGAAAGAGAATCCTTCTGAGATCTGTGATCTGAGATCTGTGAATCCTCCTGAGATGCATGAAAGGCATGATGAGAATAACTGAATGCTGGCATGTTAATCTCAGTCAGCAACAAGGTTATATTTATCTCCTGTTACTTAGAGAAGGATAATGGGAACTTTTGAGGGGATTGCATCAAAAGAAGAAGGCAGGACTTGACTTCTGCCTTCAGTAGGAAGGTTTTGGAAAGTGAATTTTGGAACTGGCAATGGGAAAGCTTCTCTACCATTTTCGTTGGAATCTTCTAGCTGCCAGCGGTTGCCAAATGTGTGAGCATCTTTGAACAACTAGCACAGATAAAACATGTATGTAAAATAAGGATACTGACAGAGAAGCCAGACCACCTTATTTCCTCTCTCTCATTACACTAAAAGTACACAGTTTCTCCACTTTCACAGAGGTATTTTCAGCACAATGGAGACATGCAGTTCCCTTTTCAATATATGGCACCTGCTCGCTTCAGGCATAATTCAGGATTGGGATCAAGGGTCTCATTTGTGAAATGTTTCTTTCTGTTGAGATGCACGAAGTGGCTACACTTTGGAAATGGAGTCAGGAGGCCTATAAGAAGTAACCGCATAAAGGCCTAGCAGAAAATAGTTGTCTTTCTTGCCCACATGGGATTAAACAAAGAAAAAATGCATGAGTGATTTAAAGTAACATATAAATTTTATTTAAAAGTTGTTTTTGTTTCTTCAGAAAGTCCTATAAACTTCATCAAACTCCAGCTGCATAACAGTGCTAATATAATGCTTATGCTGTCTTAAAAATGTGTATGTCTTTACGTAGTCCTGAAGAGGAAATACCCTTGATTATACTTTTTTCACTTTCTGTGATCATTTAAGTACCCATCTAAACTGTATTTATAGAGATGAAAAAATGACGTTTTCTTTTTGGGACCATATTTTAATTTTTTCTTCCAACCCATTAAAAAAAAATAAGAAAGAAATAGACTGTCATTTTCAGAGAGTAAAAATAAATTAAACTTGCTCGTAAGAGAACTGACTAATTTCCCTAAGGATGCCTGAATCTATCTACAGTATTTCTACATCTATTTTACAGCCACTCACATTGCTATGAAATTTTAGTAGAGCTTGAAAACCTAAGTATTAACCATCTTATTTTCATATAAGTAATTAACACACACATCTTCACACTTGCTCTGGGAATGCATAACTAAATAAAAACATACTATAATTTAATCAGAAAGAAGCACACACACACACAAAATGCAATATTTAGATGTGAATATGCAAATAAAAGAATGAGAAGTTTCCAGGTTCTCTTTTTTGGTGAAGGATGGAGGAAATCAACAGCAATGCTAGAAAATTCTGACTGCTGGCCGAGTCCATACAGCTGGGTCCTGATCTCCTGTACCTTTGGTCAGCATGTATGATTAAGGAAATGTACACGTACAATAAGCTTTCTTTCCTTTCTCAAATCAAGAAGTTGTTCAAACACCTCCTGAGCCCAGGAGCTTTTGTGGCACAATGTTTGTCCTAGGGTTACTAAGGTATTTCAGAGCAATGCCTACAGGTTTTGTCCAGCTTCACTGGTAATCAGATAGCACAATCTCTTTTTCCTCATTTGAAGCGTAAGAGGGAAAAAAAGAGCAGAACAATTTGACTTTGCTTCTTTGTAGGAGCTGCTGCATTTGATGGTTCATCTAATACAATATATTGTTGTGTGAAATAGCCTGTGGCAAATGATTCAGTGGAAATTTAGTGGAAATGTACTTGCTCCAAAATGGACAATTAGCTAGCAGCCTCCTCATAAGAACCTCCAAAATGCCCTAAAATATCAGAGTTCATGTATCCATTAATATGGTTTCTATGATGAATATGTTGCAATTTTTACTGTGTTTTGATTTTGGAATTACCTTCATCAGGCTCATTACTTCACACAATTTAATGTTGAAGGTTTGAGTAGTGATTAGAAGAAAGCTTAGACCATTTTTAGCCATTGAAAGAGGACCATTTCGGACAACCCCTCCTGCCCCCATCACTCCCTAGTCCTAGGGAAGATGTCACTGGCAGAAATGTTCTGTGCAGGAGAGAAGGATTTTTATATGACAGAGATTTGGTGACTGATCCCATCACCACTGTCGGAGCCCGAAGTGAATTTACTGTGCAGCGAGGCTGTTTTGCAAGTGTTAGAGAGATGTATTGTTGCAGCCATCTACTGTTGGAAGTTCTGCCTGCCAGTGTACTACAGTAGAGATATCGAAATATTAGATACTGTAGAAATACTCACTGAAAGTAGAGATCTTAAAATATTTGTTGGTACTGATCTCTGTTGCATTCTTTTGGATAAGGCTATATGTAAATGCAGCTGTTGTGTTTTTGTTTTAATTTTGTCATTTAGTAAGGCTGTTTTCCTTTCCCTTAATATTCATGGAGTTATGCTTACAATATGGATTATAGCAAGGCCATGGCACTAAAAGTGTATTTCTCTTCACATATTATTACATTCATGTTAGATAGCTTTTAATGTTTCTTATGTTTTAATGAAGTTATTAAAGTGAATGCTCTGACTGCATAATTCATGAGCCTTCATTCTGTCTTCAAAGAAACTGTCTCTAAACAATTTTTTATTTTACAAATTGTTTATAATCTTTTTTATAATTTGGTCCCTGGAGATAGTTCAGATTTATAGTATTTGCTTGACAGATACAAAGAAGTGCTATGTATTTTCTATTTATAACTCATAAATATTGAGATTAGCTTTCACACATCATGGGCTGGATTATGGGCTGCTTTCTCTTCTGTGTCTGTATCTGCAGCTTCCTGCAGAAGGAAGATCACAGGGATCCAATCAGTCTTTGCATTTCTTCCTAAGCATTAATTTGGCACAAATGGATACAGTTTAGGGTTTTCTATAATCTGAATAATTCCTATAACCCACAGTGCCTAAGCAGGAGCTGAGCCCATGCCAGTTAGGTCCCCACCTCCCCATTGGTAACCTGAGTCTGACCTCAGGCATGTTGAGAGGCAGCAGCACGAAAGAGATAAAAGGAAGAAAAAGCTTCCTCCTAGGATACATTCCTAGTAACTAGATTGACTAAAAGCTAAGCATACTAAAACAACACATAAAACAAAAACGCAGTGTCTTCTTCTTTTTTTTTTTTTTTTAGAAGAAATAAATCTTGCTGAAATTAATCTTAAAAAGACAATAAGCTATGTTAAAGCTTGCACTTATTATCAGCTACTAAGAGATGAAACTTTTTAGAAATGGAACAATATTTTGTCAGTAATACATATAGACACTGAACTTCTTAAGAAAAGGCATTTAAGCCTTGGGTAGCGAAACACTCATAACAACAGTTTGTTCAGGTGCCAGCTCGTCTTAACTAACATATTTCAATTTCTCATTCAAAGCAGGGAAAGCTGCTGGAAAATTGAAATTAAAGCTTTTATTTCATATTAGGATCAAAAATGAATATAAATGCAGGCTACAACTAAATACATTGATATCTATAGAATTGGCTATATAAACATGTGTTAATATTGGGACTCTTCCTATAAAATAAAAAAACACTGTATTTATTTTACAGTATGCATTAATCTGCTGTCAGACCTGCTAAGGGTTAAGCTACAATTTCTTTTTCTTTATAAAACAACTAAAAAATACAAATACAACACAAGATTAAAATGAATGTAGATAAAAGTTTCATGCTCATTTAAATCAGTAACTGAAATGACTACCATTCTGATTTAAATGAATACCTCGCAAGTTATAATTGTATATCTCACAAGGTATAATAATATAAATATAATTTCTGCTCTCTTTCTGGAGCAGAAGGGATTGTAAACCTGAATAACATACTGTAATTCACAGACAACCCTTGTAAACTGAAATGCATTGCTGAGCTGCACTGTGCCCTTATCAAGGAATTGGACTGTGTCTTTATCAGCTGTTTGGAGAGATTAAATGGCAAGCTGGTTTTGAAATCTTCCAGTTTTGTAAGTCCTCTAAAGACAATTAAAAAAATACAGTGAGTTGGGAGTCTAAGTTCCCTTGATTTTCAGTAAGACATAAGCTTCTAAGCCTCTTAGAACTTTTGGGTGAAATATGCCTATAAAGCCATGTAACCCCGGTTTACCTAATTCCAACAAATAGAAATAATTTCTTCATAGCTAACATTCCTACATATCACCTGCCAGATGTCAGTTTCATTAAAAATGCATTTGAATATAATTTAAATAATTAAAATTCCATTTTAAAACATGCATAATTGTTTGCCAGAGGCCCTTCCTCACCAGAAGTAATAATTTCCACTTGTTGTGGCGACTTGATGAGCTCAGGCTGAACAGTTCCAGTGTTTGAGCCAAGGTTTGCTTTAGTCACAGCCTGATGTTGCAATTAAGTTTAAGACCTGGGAGTTTATTGCTCAGATGGGTGATCTGGTTTTGCTACAAGGAGTCTAATGAATTTGATGATTAGTTTGTTGTCTTTTATTATCTGTCTGAAGTAATTTATGCTAGGCTTTTGACTGTTAATAAAATTTATGGAAACACTCAAAATGTGGGAGATAAAGACTTTTTTTTTTTTTTTCTTTTTTCTTTTTCAACTGTCATAACCATTAAATGGGACACATAGGCTGACTAGCTGGATTAGGGTTTCACCAGTAGAACAACTGTAGCCATGCTAGGAAAGATGGTATTTTAAAACTACTTTGATTGTTCTCTTGCTTTTGATACATGCTTTCTCAACTGGGCTCTGTTTCTGCACAGCATAAATATACATGTTGAAAACCAATAATGTTTTAAAGTATGATTGACCACAATTATGGATGCATTCCAATTTTTAATAAATTATTATTAACAAGAAGTTCAGAAGACTACTGAACCACAGTGACTGACTTGGTCTTTGTATTGGGACAACAGATGCATAATTGCTAAAGCTTTCCACATCACTGAGGAGCAAAGGTATAGCAGATATTTACTGGAAGCAGTTATACTTAAAACATGCAGGGCAGCAGCCAGAAGGAGACTGCAGAGTTGCCTGCTGTTTGCTGTGAATGCTTGGCAGTGCTGTCAGACCTCCTGCAGGAGCCAGAGCCTTGTTTCTCCTTTGTGCAATACAGATAAACTCCACTGAGAGACAGAAAGGCTAGATGGAGGAGAAAGAGGAGCCATTTTCAAGTGTCCATCTTCTCCTTTTCCAGCATCTTCTCCAATATAGGATAGAATAACATAAAAGATGCTAAACTCAAAAACTAGATACTTCTCAGCAATTTTTGACAAATGTCTAAGATTTTTTTTTCTCATCTGTGACACCTACATAATTTTCACCTCTTGCTAATGGTCTCCCCTTGGTGACAGTAAGTGCTGTTGAATATATAGGTAGCAGTCAGTCTGAGATAACATTTGATTGTTAGTGTTTTCCCACCTCCACTGCAATGCAAAACTTTCAGTTCTGCGAAGTGAAAAGCAATTTTAGTGTCTAGAGAAAATAACGAACTAGTGGGGAAAGTGTTCCCTAATTGAGATAAAATCCTGCCACCTTCACTACCACTTAACAGTACCTTACTCTGAGATTAGGTATTAGTTAGTGTGAATAATAACAGAAGCTCAGCTGGATTTCAAGTTATTTCTGCATAATTTATTCAAAAGATAAATTCCCTAATGAAAGATACTGTATCCACTTTAAACCAATGTTATTTCATCTATAATTACTGCCTCAGGTGTACCACACTAACTGCCATTTATCACTGTCAGGGACTTTTGAATTCCTACTACAACCATGGTATCCCATTGGGTTTGTTTGTCTCAGAGAGTACAAGATGTTTCTAGTTTGGTATGACCCTAAAAAAGAAGAACAAAACCTGTCATCCCCTAGAAATACATTTGAATGTCCTTTACTCTGTTCTGGCACTTCATCACATAAAGGAGAGTAAGCACATTCATTTCCAACAATGCATTGTATTTTTCATTTCAAGTTGATAGAAGATCTTCAGTTCATTGGTACTTCTCCTGCCACTTTCTCTTACGGGTTTTGTAGCCATTATCCATCATGTCTTTCAAAATTTGAGAAAGAATATAGACATTCTGGCTCTTAGACCTCTACTTAAGTCACAAAGTATCACACTTCCTCACTAAGAGAATGTAATTTTTCTTTAGGAAACAATTATGAAGGAAATGTTCTTAAGAACTGTAATTTGCAATTGGTTCAGTACAGGTGTTGACGAAACAATTAGTGTTGTGTTCACATTTTACAATGGGTGTTCAAGAAGTTAGACTTGATTCAGGTAACAACCACAACAACATTTTGATGTCTTCTGTTTTATGATATCTGCTGTTGTACAGTGGAAGACTTTAGAAGCAAGTAAAATAAATAATGATAACTGGCTACTGGTATGAGATGTTGTTTCCTTTCTCTTTATGAAGGCTCTCCTGTTATTGTTCATCAGAAGTGGTAAACAAAACCTCCAGGCTTACTCCGAGCATGCCCCCATTCTGATGTGTACTTTGTATATCACTCTTGCTTGTATCATTTTGTTTATTTCTTGTTTATTCAAAATGAGCAATTATATCATATGTGTGTTAGTGACAGCTGTCAAAGTGTTCAGTGGTTTTTAAGAGAAGGTATATAAAATAAACTTCTCCTGCAAAGACCTTTCCTTATGAAGCATCTTCTTGTTATTTAATTTGGTCTTAGCTAATTGGCAATTCAGAAAGTAATTTGTGTCCGAGAATTCCAGACACAGCAGAGAACAGAAGCCTATGTGGAGCTCTGCCAGGTCCCCAGGACACAGCCCTAGTGTCACACGTGCTGACTGTGCCCTCCCTTAGAGATGGCATATATCACCTCACTCACTGCGTGCTTAGCCTTACTATGAGGACTATTTGTAGGTATCAACCTCATTGACTCCCACAAGTGCAAGACTGTCATTTTGATTGCTGGTGTACATGTAAATGCAGAACAGTCCCAAATCTGTGCATGGGAGCAATCACACCTGAGTCCTTCAAATGCAGAAACAATTACCCTAGCACCTCAGACAGTAGTCAGCACAGTGACCTGTGATGAGTTCCTCTATTATGTATTATCAGTAACATTGTAGGGAAATGTTCACATTTTGTGAGATTAAACAGACAATAGGAATTGTAGTCAGATTTCTTTTTCTCTTGCCTGAATAGTCCATATTTATCTCCAGGCAACAGGAGAGGAGGAAAGTACAGAGAGCGCTATCTGACTGCTTAACTCTTCAGACCTTGTCTTGGACTGGAATGCGATGTATAGTGAATTTCCTTTTTTTTAAATCTAGAATGAGTTCTGTTATACCCAGTCATGCCTTAAGTTTCAGAAAACACAAAATGCATTTTTCAGACAGTGAACAAGAGCCCTTACCCTCTCAACCACGAGATCTCCAATGGAAAATGAATTGTTTTTCTGCCTTACAAGCCCGCAAAGTCTACAAGCAGATTTTCATGCACATACCTGACAGTCCACCAACATCCATCTTCTTCAGGTTCTTTGCCTCCAGAATGACAACAGTCAGCTTGCCAGCAGTAGGCACATAGCGAAGGGAGAAGCAGATATCACCCAGCTTTTCTTGCTGTGAAAGCAAACAAGTCATTGTGTTATTTTTTTAAAAAATCATTTTGAACCTTTTAAAAGTATGATTTTGAAAAAACAGGATTACATTTCAATCTCCTGTTGCAAAACAAACCATTCAAATTAACAACGTGTCTGCCACAAGTTAAATCCTTGGTAACATGAAGTCTGTTGTAACAAGTGGAGTTCACAGCAACTGTCCTGGATGGACCCAAATGACAAGATGTGCTGGCAGCAAAGCAAGCTGCACTGCCCCCCACTTCACCTTGGACAATCAGGATTCCAGACTGTTTGCTCTGTAATATTAAACAAGTCATTATTTTTTTCCAGTTTGTGTTTCACTGGAAATCAATTAACACACATATGCAACCACTGGTGTTTTCTGCAAAAGAGTAATGTTGGTTCTTTCTCATCATGATTTGTCACAAAAGCAAAATGTAGATAAAACACAAAGCACAAAACAATAAATATAAGAAAGGCCTGTCTCCTATCAGACAGGCAAACCAGGAAGGCAGATAGGCAGGGAGTGCATCCCTCTTCACATCGGGAGTGGTTGGAAGTTTTGCCTTCAGCCTTTGCAGACTATCATCTGGGATCCTGCCAAACACAACCTTTTGCCACTCATTGTTTAGTACTTTTCTAACAGTCCTGGCAAAGAGGGAGAGGCTGAATTATGGGCAGGATTACAGGAACTTCGTTTTAAAGGTAGGAATAATATATTTAAACTTGCAGATATAGGAGATAAAAGACCAGACTACTGCTTAGAAATGATCTTTAGGATGATCTGAGCTGCTTTCCTCCTTCCTTTCAGGTACAATGGTATCTCTAGGTGAGTAAGTAGGTTTCCTTTAAAACAAGAAGAATCATGTTATACTAAACAGTCCAATAGGCATTTTAGACAGCACTATTTCTCTTTCAAAGGCCTTATGGCACATATCTGTTTTCCACAGTTTATTCTGGCAGTGAAGTACATTTTTATCAGTCCCTTCGACTCCAGTGTTTTGTTAGGATAAATTGGAAGGTTGATTGCTGAGAAGTGTTGGATGTGTATCCAGGCTTTTGGTTAAGACATTGGATAATTCTGGCAAAAATTATGCACCTTTTCCCCATACCACAAATATAGGAAGGACACGGCAATTTACCAGGTTCAAAGAGTCAAGAGGAAAGATACAAACGCAGAACCTTACCAAAAAAGCTGTGGGAAAACTACTGAAAGTAACTGCTCATGGGTCCACAGTTGTAGTTGGAATGTCACAAAGGAAAGACAGACCACATCCTAAGGATTTTACCATGGAAAATGCACCAAAATGTCATTTATGAGAATCTGAGCTTTAACCACCAAGCCAAATTTTCAGCACTGGTAACAGTTAGATATAGAGGTCTAGCTATACAAATGCTCAATAACTGTTTTTACAAGTACTTCCTACTGAGAGTAAAGTGCCTATGCTGTGTTAAACTAGGTTTTACTTGCTGAATTTTATGCAACGTATCTAAATATCTGTGTGCACAAGCATTTTTGAAAATGAAATTCCTACCGAATAACAAGCATCTATTCTACTTTTGTGGTTTCCTTATATTCTTCTCACAATAGCTCTTAGACACAAACACTTTTTTTATCCAGGCTTGGATAAGCATCTGCAATATATCCATCTGAAGGATTCATTCCAGATACTCAGCAATACTTCAAAGTTTACATCTTCCCCCATCAAAAGGTGTGTAGGTCTGTCTCAGAAGAGTTTCTTGGGGACACAAGAATCTGCTTGTGTTTTTCTTGCTCAAGGACTTGAACCTTATATATTAAAAATTACTCAGCATCATGTAGTTATGGATCCTTTTAATGTGCAAAAACTTGGAAACTTCAATAATAATGCAACACCTATAAAGTGATAGACTCTGAATGGATTATTACAAGTCAGGAAAGAGACCTTGGGATTGTAATAGATAGATCCCTGAAAACCATCAGCTGTGTGCTCACCATGGCCAGAAAACATATAGAACAAACACAGAAGTTGTGTATAATTAGGAAACAATCAGGTGGAACAAAATGAAACAAAACAAAAGCTTATAATGTTAAATGTATGTATCATGTATAAGATATGCACACATGCTCGTATCTTGAAGACTGGTGTGGTTATGCTATCCTTCCACCTCAAAAAGGATATAGTAGAACTCGGAAATATTCCCAGAAAAGCAGCAAGAATGATGAAAAATATGATACAGCTTCTGCATTAGGAAGAGTTAAGGAGATTACAACTCTTCAGGCTGGAATGGGGATATTGGGAAAGGGTATCTTAAAGACCTTGATCTGACCCAGGAGGGCCATAATGATGTTATGACTTTGTTCAGAGGAAGACATCCTGATACCACAAAATTTACATTTTTAACTCATATCTAAAATAACCTAAGATGGCTTTCACTGCATGAACTGAATTTTTAAGAAAGGACTCACTATTCTTCTTTGTCTGCATAGGCTTTTATAAAGATTCTGATCATGGAAATACATATTTCAGCATAGTTCACTTTTGACTCTGAGTGTGCAATGACATGGTGATAGCAAAGCATGTTTCTGCTACCCTGACATTCGGTTTGGGAAGTGTGTGTTGGCTGGGCTAATGGTGAAGTTGATCTATCACTTGCAGCTTGCTCAGAATGGAAGAAATCAATTGCTTATTGATTCATGTTATCATGATCACAGCTCACCCAGCCGCGTGGTGTTCCTTGCTGTTGCTGTTCTATTACATGGTAGACTTGGTTTAAATTAGCCTGGCTGACTCATGGGCTGAGTAAGACTGAAACGGGATATTTGAAAGCTTTTCATGGTCCCCCATCTCAGATGCTTTTGTACTCAAGTATCAACCAACATTCAAGGGCTCTGCCCTCATCCCTAGATTGACTATGCAGTATGTCTGTTGTAGCAGTACAGGAACTTGTATTCCTCAGAAATGTACCTCACTGACAGAATATCTAAACATCTATTTTGGAAGGAATTTTTGAATTAATGACATATTGCCAATTGGTTCCTTGATTGTTCTTACTGTTTTTTTGTTTGTTTGTTTGTTTGTTTTTTTTTAAGGTTTGTACTGAGACTGAAGTGTCTCAATAAAATTGTGCTAGAATACCAGAGTGCCTTAGCAGAAGCTGGAGAAGGTATTTTACAAACAGTTATTGCCACAGAGACCATCACCTCTCACCAGCCTTTCTCCATCTGTAACCATGTTATGCTTCTGTGCAAATACTGCAATTGTTTACACAGAAGATTAATTTTATGAGAGCATTCAATGCATTTTTATCCTCATCTAATGTAATTTTAGCTGCAGGAAACATGGAGAAGAAGACAGGACCATGTAAACAGCCAGTTTTCCGTAGATCACCAGCAAGCCATGGGAAATGACAGCAGATGATGGGCTCATTTCAGTGAATAACTTGAAGAAAAAGCAGAGATACCTGTTTAAATCCCTACATAATCACATGTAGAACTTTTTTGCTCTCATTAAAATCTGTAACAACTAGTTTTCTTGAATATTTCTTGTACTTTAATGTTACCTCTTTGCATTGCTGCCAAGAGTTTTCTATTCCTAAGCTGCTTTGTATTTTTTTTTTTTTATTTTAAAAATATTTGTCAGGCAAAATACTGGAAGTGGCAGCACTGCAATGAAGCAATAGAAAACAATCACTAGAGGTGTGGTTTGCAGGAGATAATTACAAACCCCTGCAGGGCTATGAGGTACAGATGAGTGCTTCTGGTATGGTGATTATCTCATGAAGGTGCCTTATTGTTATTATGAATTTCTTTCAGCCCTATGTATAAATAATTTATGTTAGTAAATTACTTTGATCTCTGATGAAAACTGTAAGTTAGTGTTAGAAAGTTCCAACTGGGAGGTTCACAGATATTAACCTATTCATGTATAACACCTAAACACCAATCAAAAGACTCTCTCCATCTAAGCAACTTCATAACTTCATTACATTTAAAGAGGATGCAATGGAGCAGAACATAAATGACATAGCACTGGTAACACTTCTTCAGCTTAGAAAAGGCTATTTGAGGTCCCATTGAGAACCTGATCTTTCTAGAGAAGACTGTAAGCCTCTCCTGCCTGTCTCATGTTTTTTCTTGTATTTGTCAGTAGTCATTTTTACCTTGACAGCCCACTTTCCTAATAAGCTACAGAGAAAAATGCTATTTATGCAGATTACTCTCATTCACACTGCAGAATCTCTAACAGTGATATCTATCTTCTTAATACAAGCATTCTCCATGTTTTGTGTAAGATATTACAAGAAAGTTGATGATTGCAGCTCTCTTGGTAAAGCAATACCAAAACAACAAGCCACAGCACAATACTTTTTTTTTTCTTTTTTTTTTTTTTTTTTCCCTAATTGGATCTAAGACTCCAAGATTGTCAGTACAAGAAAGATATAAACACAGTGCAGTGGGTTTTCAAATTCAATACCCAGTTTTGATTGTAGATATTTGCATGAGACTAAAAGAAACAAAATAGGATGTTGTTTGTGGGTGAAGACCCAAAATACAATCTTCCACCAGCAATCCATATTTGAAATATAAGCTAATAGTATTGATAATAGATGATCAAGGAGCTGGAGCACCTCTCCTATGAAGACAGGGCAAGGGAGTTGGGTTTGGAGAAGAGAAGGCTCCGGGGAGACCTTACAGCAACTTCCCAGTACCTAAAGGGGGCCCACAGGAAAGCTGGGGAGGGACACTTTATCAGGGAGTGCAGTGATAGGACGTGGAGTAGTGGCTTTAAACTTAAGACAGGTACATTTAGATTAGGTGTAAGAAAGAAAGAAATTATTCAGAGGGCAGTGAGACACTGGAACAGGTTGCCCAGGGAAGCTGTGGGTGCCCCATCCCTGAAGGTGTTCACGGCCAGGCTGGATGGGGCTTTGGTGCACCAACCAAAATATTTTAAAACTCCGTGGAGAAAATTGGGACAGTACCAAGGTGTGTTATAAATGAGCTGTTTTTTTTTTTTTGTTTTGTTTTGTTTTTTTTTTAAATTATTTTATTTTTTTTCAAATTCAGGAAACCCAGGTAAATAGTAATGACAGGAACTCTAATTGTAGTTCCCATATCCATGGGTTTTGGACAGTTTTGAAGCCATTCTTATTCTGTCTACATATAAGAGATCTCAAATCCAACAAATTCCTTGTTTTGGCACATAAACCATGAATGCATTTAGCCACAAAAGAGTCATACTAATATTAGCATCAGAATCATACAGATGCAGAAATGGATGACATGGACTGGCCACAATTGCAATTGCTACTGCAGGAACTGGGTGGAATTAGCAACCAAAATACATAACTGGGATCTAGAATTAGGAAAATACTCCTCCTTCAGGTTAAATAAGGATCATACTGGAAAATGAAAATGAAATACTGTGTTTTTTTGGGGCTTCCCCTCTTTCTCTAAGCCTGAAATTTTATTATCATAACAGCTATCTTCAACATTACTAGCTTTGAAGGCATTGCATTTTTGATAAATATACTGTTAAACAACAAAGAATATTTCAAGCCTGCAAGAGGTAAAAGCAGGAAAGAAAATATTTTTCACTAACACTTGCAAACAGATGACTCCACAATATGAAGATAGTTCTACCACAATTAGACAAAGGAGTGGGAAGTGAACAAGAAGGATATAAAATTCACTTTGCATAAATAAGCTAGAAATAGGTGATACATCAGGGAAAGAAAAAGGAGAACTGGAAAGAGAAAGAAAAGCTGGAGCTTATGTGTCAGCCCATTACTACAGCACTTTCGGAGATTCTTACATGAATATGTATGTACATCATGTAACACTGAACCCCAAAGTCTATGAACTACTTTGGTGATAAAGTGCTGAGAGTGAAGAGGAAAGGCAGAATTCTCCCTAGCCTTTTCAAGCAAAATGCTGGTTACAGAAGCAGGTATTTCAGACATGTGAAACGTTAACTATAAACCCAGTCAATACAAACTTAGGGTTTTAACAACGAAACCATTAATCTGACAAGCAGAATAATTTCGTCTCAGTCTAAAAAGATTTCATTCCCATGAATGGAGCAGCCACACTGTTATACAGCTGAAAACAAACAAGTGCTAAATGCCTCTGGAGATAAGGAAGAAACTTCTTCAAGACTGTACCTACTGCACTTTTGAAGAAAACGTTTTAAAACAGTACAAATATGAACAGACAAGTGTCCTACCACATGCTTCCTTATTCAAGGATCAGCCTTTATTCACAAGAATAACCCACTTTTCATCCAAAATGGATGTACAGTGTTTGTGATCAAAGGTCTCTCTTGTTTGCTTTTACTAGCATTATTTCAGAAGTGCTTTTGTAGGTAATACCCTCTTCAAATGTGAAAACTTGGCCATAAAACGAAGCTCATGTTAATGTAAAGTATTCAGTTACAAGCCATATAACAAGTAAATTAAGAACCAAAGCTAAGTGAAATAGGTTACAGCAGGAGATCTCAAAAGAAACAGAGGGTTCTTGAGGCACAGATCCAAAGGGCTTGTTTCGGATGCTGTAAAAAAGGGATTAACAGTGACAACAGTCTAAAGGAAAGATGGAAAGGAGGCTGATGCTAGGTGAACAGAGAACAGAAATAGAAGCAAAGGTCCAGGAGGTAAGTTTTAAAAGGGAGTTTTAGAGCAGACAGGGAACAATCTTTCAAATGAAGGGCATTTATTAAAGGTATCAGGAGGTGGTATCTGTAGGGATATAGTCATGGTATAAAGTAGGTGAGAGGAAGAGCCAAAAGAAACAGCTTTAATTACAAATTCCTTTCTATTGCTTTCCCTACTATAGTTCTACTCTCTGACTCCTTTGTCATACAACTACTGTATGCCAGCTCTACTTTTTACCTTTGCTTAAAGGGAACAAGGCCTGACAAGATCTTCCTATGGAAATAAAATCTACTTTATTTTTTCTCTGAACATCACTTGACATAGAATTCTTCACAAATCTCTGCCTTCTAATTGTAATATATATATGTGGTAGACTGCATTTCTTTTAACTGCCCTAATAATGTAACAGTCTCCAATACAATGGTAAATCAGACTTGTAAGCAAGTTGGGCAACAATTTGAACTAGCCAATGTTATTAAAATATTAACAAGTCAGGTTCTGTCAGGTTCCCTCTTTTAGTCCTCTTCATTTCATTTTTAACTGTTTAGAGAAAGCACTTCTACTGCTGTTCTCTAAAAAACAGAAAAATTGAGGGAGAAAACACTGTTATTATTAGTAGAAAATGACACTTCATGGTCATCAGTTTAAAAGCATTACAATCAGCTGCCTCTTCCAAAATTAGAAAAGCTGTGGCTGAAGGCACTTGAAATCAAAGATTAGAAGAAATGCACCCTTTCATTTCCAAATGAGAGATGATGCTACCAATCATACCGAGTTCTTAATTAAAGAAGACAAAAAAAAAAAAAAAACAAACACCAACAATCCAAAACAAGAAAACTTAAGTAAATGAGAAAGAGAGGAATGAATTAAAAAAAACATATGCAACCAAAAATCAGACTGGTTTTCAGTAGCTCTTTGCCTACCCACAAAGGCTTGCAGCTGGCTGCTCTGCTTTAATGATTGCATCTTGCTCTATTTTGCCACTTCGCTTCTCCTCAGCTCTCGTCTGATCATATTTCTAAATGTCACTCACGTTTATGCAGGCCAGTGCGCAAAACAAAATTAATTTAACTGAATGGCACATTAATATTATTACTTTTGACAGCATGGAAAACTTATTAACTATAGCATGTCACTAGGCTCGTCTTCTAGTGAGTGGTCTAAGTACAACATTGAAAGGAAATGTAATACAGTTGAACAATTTTTTTTTTTTTCCTTTTTGGCTTATCAGGCACCAGGAGAAGTCAAATCACAAAGCTTTTCCATAATTAATAGCAAATTACATGTACATTGTAGTCACTCTACAGAAAATCCTTGTCCTCTTGTGATAGGACATAGAAAGTCACAGTACAGTACTCTCACATGAATTGAAAACATCTCTTGAAGTAAGTACGGGCACTGTAATGCTTAGTTAATGCAGTTTCCACTATCAAAAGAGTGTCTTGTTTCCAAAAGTGATTGACTCAAATGCTTTAGATCGTGGATTGAAATTACAGCATACATCAGAAAATATATAGGGTCAGCAGACAGTGAACTGTAATTAAGAATCAAATCAATTACAGACTTCTTACTTGTATCCAATATATCATCTTTATATGAGTGAGGTACTTTTTTCATTAAAGTAGCACATGCAGATTTTGGTGAGGATCAGTGCTGCTCCGTATATGGTACTGTATCAAAAACTATGAAGATAAAATGACCTTGCACCTTGTGCCAGTCACAGATATGTTATAAATAAATGGCTCTTTTTGCAGTGACACTAACTCAGCCTGGTTCATTCAGCTCCTGTGGATATATGTCCTCCTTCCTCTCATTTTTTGCTTGCTGTAACAACAGTTCAGCTTTCATGCTCCCCCATGATATCCCCCCGCACTACCTCTAGCTCTCTTCTATGACCCCAATTCACAAACTCCACACAATACAGTAGCCTCCTTCGAAATCTCCTAAATTGGCCATTAGACAAGAGGCAGTATGTGATGTAGTTGTTCTGAAACTAGAAACCTGCTGGTTAGCAAGAGGCAGGCCAGAGACTTCACCAGTAGGTGAAGTACTTCACCAGTAGGTGAAGTCTTAAGGCAAGACAGTTCTCCACCTGTAATTTATCCAGATGAAGAAGGCTTTTTGCTTCATGTATAATTTCAACCAACACAGTGTCATCTATTATTTCCACCCACTGCTTCTGTTCTACAGTCACTGGCAGGTTTTGAAATCTTGTTCTGTATCCCTGTTTTTCATTTGGAAAGTTTTCTTACATTGCCCTCTTTTACTAATTTTTGCACTGGAGATTTTTCTAGAGCACCCAAGCTTCCTAAAAATATGAGATAGGGTAAAGGATACACAGCTGGAAAAGAGGCAAGCTGAAAACCCTCAGAAAATCTCAGAAGTGCTCTTTGTGTAGGGCTTTCTAGTTTCTGGGAAGTCGAAAAAAATGTAAAATACTCTCTCAGATGCTTTCAACATTTTTGTCTTGGTTCCAGTTGAAATTAAGAAAATAATGCATGCCCCATGAACAAAAGTTTAGAATTCAGCTTGGTAAAAATTTGTGCTCAGTTCAAAATTATTTTCTCCTAACTATTGCTATGTATTCAGATCTATTGACTTTCTCTTACCAGACTCATTGCCACTTCTTAAACCTTGCATTCAAAAATATATTTTTGTGAATCCACTGAAATATATTCAAGTTTTTGGATAAATACGTATGTGTAAAAGCCTCTTATATTACTCTACTTCCCCAGTATTTCACTTTGAAAAATGCACTCTCTTAATGCATTCTTTAGGAAGACAAGACAGCTCATCAAAGGTCATCGTAGCAATCAGTACAACACGCTGAATTTCATTAATCTCTTCAGTAAAAAAGAACGAGGTCACCACAGTCATCTATAAAAATCTAGGAAAGAAGACTGTACTTATCATGAGATCTCTGGCTCAATGATATTCATTTTTAATAAATCTTAGACCACAGGGGAAATTCCATAAGACTGGAACAGTGCTAATGCTATGCCCATCTTACTCAAAAAAGGCCAAATGGGATGAAGGCAGAATCTATCAGCCAATTGCCTTTTATCAAACCCAGATAAAACAATGAAGAATTCATAAAAGTTTGCATTAATGATGGTTTAAACGATATAGAATGTAATGAATGTGAAGTCATATGGTTATCTGGAAAACAGGCCTTTTCAACTAAAATCAGATTTATTCTTTGATAAGATTGTGTGTTTGTCTGATGAAGGAAACATGCAAAAAAATCACTCGAAGGTCTGTTGCTGTTTTTACAAATATGAAAGTAAAATTTCCTACCTATAAAGTAGGCAAAATTATCATAATAATAAATACTAATGCAACAGGTTGGTCAGAAAGTGCTAAAACACCTAGTCACCTGGAAACAATCACATAGATCACATTTTTATACAGACAGAAGCAAAAATCTGACATCCTAGGAAAAAGAACTCAGACTATTTCTAAATATATACAGAATCAGGAAATATATCTTACAAGGCAGAGTTTCCTGCTAAGCAGTTAGGGTCATAAGCTATAGGCCATGAACTGAAAGTGCAATGCTATGCTAAAGAGTCAACAGCAGAAGAGCAGAAGTAGCATGTGACTTTGCTTCTCTGGCAAGAATAGCATGAATGCTGCATACAGTTCTTGTGTATGTTATTTTAAAAAGATTTTAAAAAGTAGAAAGAATGTGAAGGTCACAACTCTTATTGGGAAACTGGATAAAAAGTCTGATCATGAGAAATGTGAAGGATGAATTTCTTCAGCTTTTTGAAAAGATGATTGAAAGTGACTTGATTGCAGTGCATAAGTACATCCACAGAGAGGAAGTATCATAGATTAAATGGCCTGAATCTAGTGAAGAAGAGCATAACAAGAATCATGGACTTGACTTAGAATCCAAAAACATCCAGATAAGAAATAAAGTACACATTTTAAATGGAGAGAGAAGAGCAATTGTCGAAGTTATGAGTGATGTGTTATTTTCTCCATTACTGACGTTTTTAACTTCTTTGATTTGTAGACTCTTTAAGTGTTTTCCAACAGAGGTGCAAAGCTGCCTATAACAAATGCTAGTCTATTGACAACAGCCTTAGATTCGTAACAATTCTCAGTATGATCTCACACAGAATTATCCAGCAGGATTTTAAGTTCTGATTAGACAATATCACAATGTGTCATGGGAGAGGTATTTTGGTGAAATTCTAAAATAAACATGCAGGATAATGCCAAATGGCCTGAGCTTTCACAGTTTGTAGTCTGTGGCCAAGGAGCCATGAGAAAACATCATAAGCTGTGAATCAGAGGGTTCCTAGCTCCTTGCTCCAAAACCAAGAAACACTTAACTTCCAAGCTTGTTAGTGTTTCCTTGTGTCTCCCTCTCTCCCAGCATGGCACAGAGGTAACACTATTGTCTTGCAGATGCAGCAGGTTTCCTAGTTTGCGTATGATTATAGGAGATTCTTTACATTTTTTAAAATGTTCCTTGAAGATTTAGGAGTCCTTCAGATTTAGGGCAGACAACCTCATCTAATTTAGAAAAAACACCCAATTTGATAGGAAACCATACTATTTCTAAATAAAATATAGGCCCTTGAAATGATAGATTTTTGTTGTTGTTGTTGTTGTTCCAGAAAGAAAATGTTAATGTTAGCTAGTCTAGTCTTAGTGCAAAGAAAACAGATCAGATTTAAAGAGCCGTCATCGTCAGTGAGTCGTAAGAGCTCAAATAGTGGTGTCTTCTGGAAATAAACCCAAGTAATCAGTGAACAGGTGGGCTAAAAAAATCTAAGGAGCTTGTCCCAGTGTTTATACACAAGATATTCACAACTTGTTATGTAGGGATTGTGCTGACAAACAGCCAGTTTTCATGATAGGGAATATATAAACAAGAAAGTTTCAGGGTCTTAAATTCTCATATAATGGGACCAGTGTTTGAGCTTGCAAGAACTTATGCAGGGCTCTAGAGCTGAAATCCAACCAGGAAGCCAATATTCTCAAGTCATTCTGGAACACATGATTGCTGCAGCAAATCTAGTAGAGTTTAATTAAAATCTGTTCTCATTTACAATTATATATCAGGCAATATTAATTATTTTTGGACTTCATGTCTTTAAATACGAAAGAGGTAACGTTTAATACACTAAATGCACATTTTTTTTCATTTAGACAGATGGATAAAACTAAAATCACACTATTCTCTGCTGAAAATAATTAGTAGTATGGTATCATAGACAAATATTCTGAAGAAATACGCATGCCTTTTAAATTACTTTAAAAACTCAGTGATTCAAAGGATATATAGAAAATTCTATATTTAGAGAAACATTATTATTATTTCTATATCAAATTGCAATGAGACTTTTTTTTTTTTTTGTGGAAAAAAAGGGATAGAAAACATGCTCTGGTACTGGATGGCACATGAACTTAAAGGTGTATTATTTATTTATTTATTTATTTTTAAGGCTCTGACGTGTTGTAATATATAAGTTAATGCCTGAGAGTCATAGAAAAAGAAAATGCAGGAAAGAAAATCTGCTATGACAAGATAGAAATCATGGGTTACAGAGATGTGCTGTGGAAGAACTGCAGCTTTTATTCTGTGTCACTGAATTGTAATAGTTGTACCTATTTTCCGTACAATAAGTACAAAAGAAAAAAAAAATCAAAAAAAAAAAATCAGAGTAATCAAAATTAATTCAAATGACCCACATCTCCTAGAAAACTTGCCTGCTATAACCATCACAGAAAATTAATGTTCGGCCTGACTGATTAATGTGAAAGTCTGAATGAATGAAAACACTTTCAGCATAATCCACAGCTATCTAATTCTGGGCTGGGCATTAACAGACAGGGGACATCAGCTGCAGACCTCAGGGCACTTGCATGAAAATAAACTGCCGCCAGTTGTGAAGCCTGAACTCCACTCATCAACAGAGATCCTCCTGCCAATTTTTCATGCTACTGAAGAAGACATAGGAAAGCAGAGGTAAAATAACTGGGTTCCAGACAACTCAGCAGCTCTGAGGATTACATGGAGCAATTTAAGTAACACATAAACTTCATTAAGAATCTAACTGGGAGCTCTGCCTACTGCTGTCCATACCAGCGAGAAGCTGCAGTGGTGGCATCTAAAGCAAGTTATAAACCCCACATAACAGTAATCTTATAGGGAGTGATTTAGGTTAGAATTTTATGGCAAGGTCTGTATCTAAGAAGAAAAGATTTGATCTCAAGGTCAGCTACAAGTGGAAAAAGGCACTAGGGTTCCCAAATCTAGTTGCCATTATCAGTGACAGTGGAAGTAGCAATAATTTCTAATTCTGTTCTGTTATAGGTGAATGCATTCAACCGATCAAGCAGCAATAACATACCACTTTGAACTCTTTTTCTTTCTGATGGTTTGGAAACTCCTGCCTTTGGCACTATTTCTATAGTTGTAGTTGCAGATATAATCCTCAAGGAAAATATCTTGGCCTACGTGTTACTGGGTTCAGCTGCAGGTATTTCTCTTCATCTAGTGCTATGCCAGCAAGAAGCACATACAGACTGCTTGCAAAAGCATACCTGGGTTCAGAAAAGAAATCAGAACTGATGACTGTAACTCAAAGAAAGTAGTCTGCTCTAAGTAGACAGAAGGGGTAGTAATTCTGTGGCAGTGAACATACTCAGGTCCTCCACAGAAACCAATTCATTCTGTGGAAGCTCTGCCAGTGGAAAGGACAGAACCACTGTTCTGCAGTATCACTCCATCCATCTGTCAGGCAGCCATCCAAAATAAAAAGTCGCAGTTAATGCAATTAAAGGTTGCTTGTGAGACTACTGAAGTTTTCACCAAAGCTTTTTTGGTTCCATCACAGAAGATACATCATCAAAGAAAGATAAATTTCTGCTCCATACTCAAGGCCACATCTTACACACACAGAGTGAGAATATGATGAGAAGTGAGGAGGTGGAGTGATTCACAGAAGTTTGATCTCTGGTCAACATAGATAGTAAAAACCCAGTAACTTTAGACTGCAGAGGCTAAAATGTGCAGTTTAATTATTAACTGACTCAGGTGTATAGAACAATGGTAAAGGTTAAAATAAAATGCCTAAAAGAATAAGAAACTGAGAGACAAGACAGCATTTTATGATTTTCTCCCTTTGTGTGGCCAGTGATGTGAAAATCTACAGAAAGACACAGAGGAGCGAGGAGAAATGGTTTGATATTTAGACAGTGCCATCATTCTTGGAGTAAAATTCCTCACTCTTAGAATTATAGATGACAGAGACATTAAAAAAATGAATTGTATAGCACCAATATTGTAAATGTTCATGATCAGATAAGGTACAGAAAAGCATTTATATCTATCTTCTTTTCCTCTTTAAATCTTATGATGTAGAGTTACCTACGAACATCCAAGAATAATAATATTTGCTTTGATCTGTGTGATTGAAAGTGAAAGACTAGCCATAATCAGCCCTTCAGAAAGAACTGTGTGTATGTGGCAGTATGCAAGATCTTAGAAACGGGAAATGTCATTTCTCCATTAACCTACGTGGTAAGAATACATAAACTGCAGAAACAGAGATATTCTATGATGATTTTTTTTTCTGCAAATTATTATTTTGTACAACAGCATTCTGCCCAGACTGAATTAGACATGAACAAGAGAAAAAGGCAATGCTATCCAAAGGTTTATAAAATCTAATTTAAATCCTCATGTCCTGAGTGTCGAGTGTCCTATAGTTATGATGATAACATTCACAGCGTAAGCTGTAGAGGGCTTTGGAAAAGAATGATGAAATTTAAGGTTGATTGCACTAAAAACACACAGTTACATCAACAGTACCATATCAACATAACAACACATCAGCCAACGTGAATAATTTCCTACAGGTAGGAACGAGTTACTATCTGTTATGAATTTAGCCTAGAAATAAGACCTGGTAAAACATCCTAAATTCATATACTCTGCTTCTTAAAAATATCAACATAAAACCAATAGAAGCTCAATACCACCAAATTGAAAATACAGTACTATGTTTTAGATTCTAACTGTGATTTCTCTAAAATAAGAGCATTTTATGCTAATGCCTGTCACAGATACAGTGCAAAGTGCTTCAAATGCCAGTTAAGCTCACTGTTAAACTAAGCTGAAACACAATAAACAGGCTTTGAAAAGAGGTTAAATGGTTACTATGGTAATCCCTGACATGGTCTAAATTGGTGTTTAAGAGCTGACAGAGGAAAAAAATTAAGAAAATGACTAACCCTTTTCTTTCTCAGACTGCTATTGCTAAATCTTTGTCTTTAACCTTTTTAAAAATACATCTTTCTCTGGTGTTTCTGGAAACGAAGATGCTCTAGTCTGAAATTGGGTGGGCACAACAATGAGAGGAGACCATAGTCCCACACTGTGCTTCAACCTTTTCCTGAAAAATGTCTTCTTTGCGAGAGCTGGTTGTTCTTTCTGCCTGTTAAAAATGTAGCAGCAATCACATAATGATTTTTCTTACTCTGTCAGTTTGTAAAAGGAGGTAAGAAAAAGAAATAAATTATCACCTTGAACTACTGCAAATCTTTTGCCTATAATCCCAGTGAGAACTGTAACTTTTGCCTCTGGATAATGTATTCACTAGTGCTGGTAGTCAGAAAAATAAGTAGGCACATAAAAGTCCGTGTGGAGAACAATACAGGAGAATTTCATTTATGGCATGTTCTGTGGTACTTCCATGCCAATCAGCAGACTCTGCACATGTGCTTACAAACCCTCTCAGACTGCAGAGTTTTATAACTGGGAGTACCATGAGTTTATGTTTGAATTCTCTGGAATTCCTTCTATGCTTCAGACCAAAACATCTCTTTATGGTGCAGTCTTAGTTTCTTCCCCTTGGAATATACTTCAGCTCATTCAAATGACTGATACCTCAACAAGCTGAATGAATCACCTGCATGTATCTGGCAGAATGCTTCCAGCATCTAAGCAATACAGATTCTGCTTAAGACTTCATAAAAAGATCTCTTATGATGATTTTGATCCCTCTCAGCATATTTCTCCAAAAGTTCCCAAGAACCTTGTTACCCAAATGCTTCTGTGTGTTTAACATCCAAGTCAAATGCTTTTGAGCTCCTTGGTTGATCTGGCTTTTCTCCTCTATTAAACATTTTAAAATAACCTGTATTTGAGCAATTAAGAAAAAAACAAACAACAACAAACATTAACATGAAGAAGGGAATTGCCCGGTATTCCTTCCTTTTGTGTCATAACTTTTGGCAAGGTTGTTAGGAATGTGCCTTGCCTAGAACCATTATTAATATTGTTTTGTGTATAGATTATTAGGAGATATAGAGTACCAAGAGTCAGTGCAGTTTAACCTCAAGATGCCCTTCCACACTTGAGAGTCAAATGGAGTAAGCATGATTTAGACAGTTATGCAATACAAGTTTTTCTGATCTGAGAGAGAATACTACCCAGAATCAATTGGGTCTTGCACAGACAGAATTTAACACTATTATCCAACTCCTGCTTCTTGTCTACTGTCCTCTATACTTGAATTCAATGTCTATAAAGCCAGAGAGTCTGAGGTGAATCAAGACAAGTTCTCTTTTTTTTTGTTTTGGGGAAGCCAATTACATTCTTTTTGTTATAAAACAAGAATGCCTCTGACCTCTAAGTCTTGGTGCCTTTTCCAGAGAGGGAGCAAAGAAACATAATACTCAACAAATGTATACAGGGGGATTGTCAGCAGTTTGAACATGAAAGGTGAGAAAAGAAATGCAGAATTCTAATAGTCTGAAACAGTATAGACACTGCTCTACTTAAGTCACATAGTTTTATCTTTAAAATTGCAGATTTCAATATCTTCAATTTAAAGAGAAAAAACTAGTTGACTGCTGATTAATTTCATATCAGGCTTGCTTATTCTTAAATTTTAGCTATCTCCCTCTTATTAAGATCTTCAGTTTTGTTCCCTGTCTCATTACCAAATTCAGTTGTTCTTTAGGACAGCTGTTGCACTTATTGTATATTCAACATCCTGCATTTACAGTATGTAATTCTGCCACAAAATCTGAAAATTAAAACACCCTTAAATTTAACATTTTAGAGTTTTAACTGGGTGTAAGGTGAAGGGAATTTGAGAAAACTTGAACATCATACAGAAAACATAGTGATCCAATATAATATGCAGCTAAATAACGGAGACCTCACATTTTAAAATTTGACACTCTGACAGCATCTCCATAGGGATAATGATACTTTCTTTTTGCAAAGCACTATGATATCTGCAAAGTTGTACAAGAGCTAAGTGTTATTATTAGAGATAGGAAAAGGCCCATTAGATCATCTGTCCATCTCTGATATAACGGCAAATGACAGTGATTTGCTGCTGTGATTTGACAGTGACATTTGTAAAAATGTCCTTTCCTCTTAACTTTCTGCAAGTTTCAGTGCTGAGGATTCAATAAGCTAGATGGCTTACTAGTTTTGTCAGTCTCCAACTTCTCTGAAACTTACAGAGGTATTAAATAAATATACCCATTGCAGGCCTACTTTTCCATCTCCATCTTTCAACTTTTATTTTTTGAGGAGGAAGGGAAGAATAATCCGCATGAATAACACACTTGTCAAGCTTCACAGAATTGCTCTTCCACTCCCCAGCTGCAGACTGCCTGCTTCTCACCCATCTGCAAGGCAGTACTGTAGCATGTCTCCTGATTGGGATTGTGCATCATGTAGGAGGGAAGCTGTTGTCCACTTTGCTTGTTTTCTAGCAGATTCACACCTCAGAAGCCACGTACAAAATATACACATCACAGCCCACTGTGATACAAACACGCATGCATCGGATAATTCATCCACAGTGGGTTTCTTGTCATATAACCCATGTAGTCTTATGTGATGGCAGTCATAAGAGGTCTGCAGAAGTCTTGGTGGTGGATAGTGGCAGGTCAAAGTTTCTTATTCTCATCAAATAAGGTTCTGCTTCTCCACTGCTTTCAAGAGCAAGAATTGTTTCTGCTCTTCCTCGTATTGCCCCTACTCCTAAAAAAATAATTTAAATGCTTGCTGCAACAGTTTTTCAATTAAAGTGCCAATATAACAAAATGGATGGAGAAAAATCAGTTGAAGTATGCAGGAGATGACTCTTGGTATGATTCATACTGCTGTGAGCAAAGAAGAGGTCTGTCTGGCCTTCTGTACCAGAGTGATAACAGATATTGGATGCAGTGTGTACTCAGATAAAGTTAATGGCAGTGACATCTGGTAGATGACACAGAGGAGCAAACTCCTATCATCTGTTTTTTTACGCTCTGTGCCCAAACCATTATATGTCAGACTTGGCAAAAGTGAATAATCTTTCAGTATCTACCACTCTTCCCTCCTATGCTCTCAGTCATAGGAGACTGAAGGACTACTAGATAAATCACCATCACATATTCACAAAGACAGTGGAGCTCAAAGCAGCTAGGGAAAAAGGATTCAAGGTATGTAGCTTGTTAACAGTGGCCTCCCCAACATTTAGCAGTCATTGTACAGACTCATACTTTTCCAAAGCTCTATCTCAGTCATAGCAAAAACTTACATAAAGTCTTGTACCTTCAAAGTTATTCACCAACATAAATATGGTGAATATATGGTGAAGACCTTTCCCAGAAGACAATGGAGTATCAGAGAGACAGCATTCAAATGGCTGGGCTGTGAGAGTTAGAGCTTCAAATATTTCATTAAACCTTCATCCTCCGACATCAATTTCAAGCTCATTTAGAAGAAAGGATGGAAAGTACTGTACAGCTTCATGAGCAAATAGAAGAGTAACAGCTCGTAAAATGATTTTGCCCTCTATGATTACAGTGTTAATTAAATTGTATATTCTATGATGTGCAACAACTGAATTCTACATCAAGTGAAATAAAAATAAGATTTTCATACTCAATTTGAATGATGTCACCTAGATGGTTCTTTCAAAGTGATTAGTGACAACTGCCACTGATGTGCTTTGGCATAAATCTTGTTTTCAGGTCATAATGAAGACATTAAGGATATTTTGGTATGTGATCCTTAATTGCCTACATATTTAGAATTCTAGTTAGTGGTAGGTTTTTAAGAACAGACAAACCTAACTAAATGCTGTAAGGGCTAAAAAGAAAATAAATCATGTCATTCTTCAAATAATGCAGACTACATACAGATGTGCTTTTTAGGGATGAATTCATTATGCAATTACATGTAGAATAGTCTACAGAAGATTTTTTGGTAATAGTCATTTGTCATACAATTTTAGATGAAATCCAGTTGCTTAGGGTTTTAATTCAATTTTATCATGTTTTCTTACAATTAGTAAGGCAGGCTGCCATGTGATGTTTATGGTCACTGTCAAGACACACACGTGTTTCTGTTGCTATACATCTACCCCATGTAAATCATGTTAGCCTTTACATGTGCAGTACTGTATTTGTTAATTCTGGAGCCAGAGTACTGCTTGGTCAGCGGTACATCTGCCATGAATTCTTCAAGGTCTGCTGTGGCAGCCAATAATGGGTTTATAGAGATAGGGCCTCTTCCAGTCCTTTCTGTCCCTTGCTAGTTATTGCATAAAATCTACTGGAATTTGTTTGGCATTTTTGCTGCTGAGCAAAGAGGCTGGAACATCAAAGGTGGTGAGGTAGTCAAATCTGGAAATATGAATGACATTTTCTGTGAAATACAGTTCCCCAAACTACTGACAGAGGTAACTCTCTTGGTTCTTGGTAGAGATTTCTTTTCCAAATTGTGCCTTTTAATCTTTAGCTCTGTACTTGGAAGGAAAATGTACCATAAAGCCTGGTTACCAATGTCAGTTGCAGTAAGAGAGCCATGCAAATGCTGTCTCAATGAAATAATTCCATGCAGAATAGTCTTAATGTAGCAGTGACTTTCAAATCAATGCACAGTGGAAGAAATTCATTGGAAATACAGTCTTTAAAAGCAAATATTCAAAATGGCAAGATTGAAATCTACTATTTTGAAAATCTGAGAAGGCAGGATGATTCAGCATTTGCTGTTATTTTTCACAACTTGTAGTCTCAACAGAGTTTTCATATATTTTTTTCACTTGTATTACACTAAGATTTCATCCAGAGATTGTCCCTTCAATTATAGAAACTGTGGTTCGAATCCAGAGCAAATTATTAGCTAAATTAGACGAGGAATGCAGACTCAGATTCCTTCTTCTCTCACCAGAGAATTGAAGCATGCTAGCATGCTGTGTAATCTGACTAATATGAGTGGGCAGACATTACGTAGCAATTAAAAGGAAAAATAATGAAAAATTGAGCACAAAATAGTCTTATAACAAGCAAAAAGGTGGATGTGCCAGTATGAACAGCCTCACAGGATACAAAATTTAGTGGTGAAATATTTCCAAAAAGCATCTTGTGTACACATACCATTACACACACTAAATAATGAATGTATTGGATGTTGGCACAGAGAGGAAAATAATAAAAAGTGATTAATATTTGAGAAAAATGTAATTCATTCCAAGGTACCTATCAAATCCATATTCTAATCAATGGATATTATTACATAGAATTTCAATAAAATTGTAAAGTATTTCAATAAAAACCTACTATTATCTTTATATGCAATAAGATGCTTCGAGATGCAAACATTCAGAATTAGTGCCACAAAAAAGCCTAAATGTACACTATTCTTATCATTTAAATGCAAATTTTCTGTATCCAAAGTGCTCTAACTCAATAAAAAGTCAAACTCATGAAAACTTCCCTTAATATGTTGCATAAAGTATCAAAAAGATTGAAAATAGGATTAGCAAAGGAGAATGTACCTTTCAGTAAGTATTCTAAAAGATGCTTATCAAAATTTATCAGGTGAAGTAAGTCTGAGAAATGCTGATAACAGATGGGAACTGTCTTGGCAAAAAAAAAAATATGTTGCTAGTTTGACTGTTTCTCCCACTGAGTAAAAAAGTATCCTGAAAAATAGAACCAGACAATTTTTCTTACCTCTTCTTTCTCTGCACTTTGCAAGTCCCTCCACTCCTCAGTGACATGACCGAAGTCCACTGTGTTCATTGCAACCTTATATTCCCCTATGATATCATGTTTGGAGAAACGATCAAAGTCATAAACTGCCATCACTAAAGTTTTTCCACCCAGCTCGGAGTATGGCACCTGTAAAGAAGAGAGAATGACAAACTCAGTATCTCAGACAATAAAGATCAGTCCACTACAATGCAAATCTATTTCTTTGGTTTATCAGCTGTCATCTCAGGTAAATTGAAAAGCAGAGAAAATTATGAGGTGTATTTGTTTCAGAGTCACCAGATGCAGTATTTTTCAAGACCAGGCTATGGCACTCAATAGAACAATGTGGCAGCTCACTCATCACTCCACAGGTTTTTCTCATTTTACTTCAAATTATATTGTGGGTGATGAGACTGAAACAGGAAGCCCAATTATTTGCACTGAAGACACATGAACTTTTCACACAGTGGTGTCTTTTCCTCAATAAATCAAGTGTCATCACTCAGAAATGGGTAGCTCACAGACTGATAAAAAACCAGATCTGCCTTACTGTATCTGACACAAAGTAATTAGACACTAAATAGTTTTCTTACAGTACCTATTACTTGCCAAGGAATATTTTTCATTATTATACTTTTCACACTGCAGACACTTAGGTGCCTATAAGTCACAGTGTACAGTTAGAAATTATGGTGGCAGAAGGCCAACTTCTGACTAATTCTCCAGCTGTTCTGATGTGTTTCAGATAGATGCTGTGGGTTTGGATGTTTATGAGTCACATTTTTAATATTCAGATGAAGATGTGCAGTTCAGGTAAGCTACACTTGAGTGGCTGTCTGGAAAAAAAATGAATTAGGAATTGTTTGGACTTATATTCAACACTTGGTCAATATGAATATATTCTGCAAGTATAAATGGTTTCCATGGGTTTCAGCAAACATTTCTCTATTAATTGTCTATAAGAAGAGAACTGAAAGCATGGCATTGTCACTGGCCTTGTTAACCGCTATATGTTCTGGTCTGTTTAAACCCTAGGATTATAGTCCTTTGGTACTGTTTAGTTTCTGCTTGCTCTTTAAAATACTTAAGAATGACATGAGTAGTTTTTCTTTTTCATAATATTTTATGTAATGTTTAAAAGAAGCTTTTCAAGTTGAGAGCCAGCTCCAGCTTCCATTACTGAGTACAATAATTTCAATGAGTACAGGGTTGTGTATTATAATAAAAGTAAATAAATATTACAGCAAAGCCTATTTTGATTCTGTAAATTATTTATAGCTTCTAAAAAGCTATGGAAGACAAATTTATGTGGAAGGCAAAATTCTAAATAATTTCACTTTTATTTTTATGCAGCATCAAAAACAGAAGAGAAATGTTCTAAAGCTTCTTTCTCCTCCAGTTAACTATAGTGCCTAATGGATTCTGGTCATTCAGAATGCAGGAAAAGACTATATACATTGTCATTCACTTTTTATCATTAACTTGACCTCAGTGAAGCTTCATTTTTAAAGAAGATCTAGTGGCAATGCTTCCTCCATTTATTACCTCTAAAGCAGCGTAAGCCTACAGCTTTGTTCGGGACAACCAAGGATGTTCCCAGCCCTTGTAAAGGATTGCTCCCTCTCCCTGCTTTCTGCTGTGCTCAGAGGTACTCAGCCTCTTAGTGCAGGTGAGACCTTGCTTAAAAGACACATATAGGAGTCTTTTTCTGGCACAGACAAGTCACCCTTCCAGACACAAACCCTCTCTCTGCTTTGGGACAGATGCAGGAGCCTTTCATTGGGAATCATTTTAATCACCATTGTGGGCCTGGGGAGAAACACTTTTGTCTTTTCCAGACTGATACAACCCAGCTAGGATTTCTCAGTTTCCTTTCACTAGCTCAGTGCAGGTATACAGTTCAGACAGCTGTAGTCGGATGAACACCTAAACCCTGGAATGGCACCATGGGTGTCTAGGAAAAAAAAAAAAAAAAAGAAAGGGGACTAATGCAGGGAACTACCTGAAGAAGATCCTAATCTTGGACCTAGGTCCAGGTATCAAGATGCAATACAGAAGAAAAACTACTCATCTCTTCCACATCAGCCTTTCTTTGGAAGGAAGGCAGACAGCTCACAGCTATGTCCTCGGAGAAGGTAATAAAAAGCCCTGGGTTTCCCTGTGGGCAGCTCTGACTGAGAGATGTGTAAGAGGGCTGCCAGCAGAAGCTGTGACCCACCTGAAGTGGGTCACTGGAGTAAGACTCTGCCCAAGTAAGTGAGATGCTGTCAGTAATTCCCAGGGAAATTATTTATTAAAATTGCAGCACTAATTAAATGGTCACTTGTCTTCTTTTACTGTAGTCCCAGAACAATGATAGTACTTGGCATGCTCCATGAATTTTCTCTTGAGTACAGACCACAGTACTCAGGGGATGATCAGTACCACATTGGGATGCACCTAAACACTTCTGCCAGGTCTTGCTTGGAAAACACACATTTTTCAGTAGAGTAAAATTTGCTTCTTATGATGTGACTTAAAACAAGTGGACATTATAGTCCAGGAGTGGATGCTCTGATTTATATTTTGTGTTTTCATCTTAGATGATAGCATTATTGGTTCTTGCTTTTCTTTTGTGAGCTGCATGGGTATCTGTAATTTATAACACTGTTTCCTTTTAATACTCTCTTAGGGAAGCTCAAGAAAAAATAACTCCCCACAAAAGATTATTTTTATGGACATTTTCAAGGGAAAACATAAGCTTATATATTCAGTAGTAGTTCTGGCCTCCAGGGATATCTTTCTCATTGAATGATTACATAGCCTGAATCTTTCACTCTTCCTGTTTTCAATCTGTAGCTGTCTTTATAAGATTGGGCATAGAAAGAAAGGCCTAAAGTAACAGCAAAAGAATGTAAATTAGAAGAAGCCCTTTGAAACATGATGAATAGTGTACTTTTATTTTACTTACCTGGGGTTTAGGTATGGCTACAGTTTAAGAAATATACCATCGAGAGATAATGTTGGAACAACTTAAACTTTACAATGTAAGGTATAGCTACATTTATTTAATATGTATATTATTAACCTGAGATATGATTTCTATTCATATATAAAGTAGCATGGTAGAGGATTACTATGACTGACTAGCAAGATTAATCTGCCATACTGTCCTTCATCTATTTACCTTCCCCAAGCTTTTATCTATTTCTGAGGCAAAAAAAAAGATATACTGAAATTCATAGATCAGACTACAAAGAAATTTAAAGAAAATGCTGGTTCAGTGAAATTCATCTGACAGTTGTCAAAATTTTCCTACCTTCTTGTAAGTTTCATCTAGCCATAAAATATGGATCAGATTGTCATAAACCAGGATAACTGAAATGCCTAAAATCAAACCATGCTTTTATACTATTGAGGTCTGCCCCTGAGCCATACCATTTTCATCATAAGATTGAATATTAGAGGTTTCTACAACATGAAAAATGTCACAGTTACTAATTAACTAAGATGTTTGACTTTGTGGTCAAGCATGAGACGCATAGTAGCTAAATAAAAAGTTTCAATAATTTTCAAAAAAATACCTTGAATGTAAATTGCTCATTGAAAACAGGGTTGAGGGTCTTTCTGTGGACTTTTGTCTCATATTTCTTCTTCTTATCAGGCAGCAGGAACACTTTCACATAAGGATCAGATGTACCACCCATATCTAATGCAGGCAGCTCAGCTGCTTGAATAATCCCAACCAGAAGCTGAAAAGACAGAAAAACAGCAGAATGAAATTTCAAATATATATTTATAAATGAAAAACTGTAACAGACAAGTACACATACACACTCTATTTCTGGTCTATGAAAAACTATTCCCCTCGACCTTCAAGGAAGGCAAGCAAAGCAACACTATAGACTTATGAAAACCAATTATGGCAGATGCAGACGGTACAAAGGCTGTGTTTAAGCAGAAAAGAGGTTTTCAAAGGGCAGCTGATTACAGCTAAATACAGACTTCATCTTTTTAAAGACTGCAATCAAATAACTTTCAATTGCTATCGCCTCTTGTGCATTATTTTTCTATGCTGCGCACCATGAATAGAAATCACATTATTAAACAATCAAGAATGTCTAATTTTGACTACAAAATTTGTATTCTAAATCCCCAATACATAATCTCCCCCCCAACTCCAAAACACAAAAAGGTGATGTATCGAACAGAAGTCCTCAGGTAGAGCTTTACTGAAAACAAATGGGTCTTGCAGTCTTCCTCATATTTAAATTCTCTTGATATGTATGTGGATTTGTTTAGGCAGTAGTCTAAGGACACCATATTAAAAACAAACAAACAAACAAACACAACAACACCCACCATGAAAACTGACATAAGGTAACTAAATCCTAATAACAATTCTTAATCTCACTGTAAGACAGAAAAGTTAGTTTCTTAAATCTTTTACATACTTTTAAAATAGGACTGCAGCACACTTGAAACTTGTAAATGCCATGGTCATTTTTTACTGTTACAAATGAAGTCATATGTTATGTTATGTTGTCTAGATATCTCAGAGTATATTAGGCTACATCAGCATAATGGAGTTAAGAGAAAGAAAATATTTTTAATTCTGATTTAATAGACATGAAACTAAGGTAAACATTCAAACGAGTCTTCACGGTCAATTTGGAGACAAGTGATTAAAAACTGGGAAAAAAAAAAACAGAAAATACTTTCTTCTAAATCAGTGCTTCAGTCATAATGTATTGTCTCCTCTCATGGATGAATTTTTTAAAATTGAAATCAGAAGCTCTAACAAACAGAATACAGAACACTATAGTCAATGTAGGAAAGAAATTCCTGCCTTCTGAGAGTCTTCTCAAAGTTCGACTACCTTTTTCCAATTGTAAATTCTCCATATGGCCTGCATGTTTTCCTACTTATGGGCCTCTTAAGCTCCATGAAGCATTTTCCTTTAGCTATATGAAACACTTTTTCTCTTCTCTCTTGTTCTTATTCTAGATGCAAAGTATTTTATAAATACAAGAATAGGCTCAGAATCTTTCACATCAGAGAGTGAAAACCAAATCTATTCCGTCTAATTAACAAGCTGGAAACATAATTCAATTATTTAATTAATTAATTCTCCTTTAAAAATTGTCTCTGTAAAACTGAAGCATCATGCTAGAGAGTAATTTGGTTATCTTGTCTTCGGTCTTAACCCTGTTAATAATCACAATTTTAGTTTGCAGTTTCAAGCAATACCAAAACTATACCATAGTCTGCCAACTTAAATCCCCTAATCTACTCTTTCATATAATCTATTCTCAGGCAAATTCCAAATTGAAATGCATTTTAGAGCAGCAAAATAAAATAGGAATCCATAACTCAAAGAATTTACTATGTTAATTACATACTATACACTTTAGAGATTTGTCGCTTTCCCCTCCTATATCATTTTGTAAAATGTAGTTCTCAAAATCTCAAAATTTCCTTTAAAAAGAAAGTTCTTTTTCATATTCTGAAGAAACTGAAATCACTTTGTCAGAACACAATTGCAACTTTCTTTTCCTCCCCTCTTCAGATCTTCTGCTTTTGAAGGGCTTTATGTTTCACGCTGATTTCACAGTGATTTCAAGGGGGATCAGTTTGCCACAGTGCATGGCCAGAGAATTTTCTTTGGGAGTCAAGGGAAACCTCCTTTAACTACATGTTCTTGAAAAGCTTCAAACTCTTTTTATCTCTTGTGTTTAAAAACAAATACTGGGAGTCAGAAGATGGGGGAAATATTATAATAGCTTTGTGCAAATATCCTGCTGCTGATAGCATTTTTTTTCTAAATTTCTCTTATTTTCTTTCTGTTGTAACATGTAAGTGCACTGCAATCCATGAACAGCTTAAAATAAAGAATATGAATGTGGAAATAAATCACACGTATGTGTGGAAGTCAGTTCAGATGAAGAACAAGAATTAATAAGGATTTAAGTTCAGCATATTTTTTTTTTTTTCACTAAACAGAGAAGAATGATGTGTTTTTTTTGACTGAAGTTGTCAAAAATAAAACACAGGCTGTGTATTTTCAAGTTCACTGAAAGACATGGAGTAGAAGTGAAAAAGTAAGATGTATTGGTGTGCTTTGGTCTGAAGTTAAGCACAATGAGCTTTAATATCTGTCTATTAGTTGGTTGAATGGGTCAATTGTACATCCAAATCACATTATGTTATCTGTTGCTACTGAAAACTCGGAGAAGTATGCCAAAATTTGGTCTTAATATCTTCAGAGTATGGCATGAAATTAATATCTGTCCTTGGCTGGAGATCCTTCCTGTCCAACTGTCCTGTTCTTTGGAGGACAGAACTTTTCATTTTGATTTCAGTTCCAAACAAAGTTGTCTTTAGCAAATATCTGTACTTTCATGGAGAGCAGCAGAATTTGGGATTGCTAGTTAGTAGAGCAAAGATGACATGATGCAGTGAAAGCAAGCTACTTCTGGTAATCTTACAAACTTGCTAAAAGACCCATTGATGAATCAACTTATTTTATGTCTCTATCCCCCTGCCCCTCCATCTTTTTGCTTGTGTTTTAAATACGCAGAGGCAGAAGCTATCTTTTATTGGTTACATGTAAATGCTGTAGTAGAATGTGGCTTTACATTGTTTGGTGACACTTTAATATGTTATTAACAATTAGATAAAACTGTCTTCAATTTTGATTAAAGGTACAAATTTAGAGTACATTGAACACCTATTTAGTAATATTTCTGTCACGAATCTTCAGTCTTGCTTCCTCCCTTTATTCAGTGCAAGCTATATTTACCATATCTACATGTATAACTTCATTTTCCCTTGCCCACAGAGAATCGAAATGTTACAGGTTGGCTGTTTCAAACCTGATTGTTCTGGAAGTCATAATCCAAAGAATATTGGATTTTCCCTAGTTTCTCCACTTCTTTGGGTTCTTCTTTCTCTTCCCCATCAGTCAGCCCAGTCTCAGCATCATCATCCTTAAGAGCCTAGAAAGAAGGAATATAAAGTTAATAAATAAGGCTAACTCTTAAACACTGGTTTAAAACAGACACTGTCCTCAAATCTATTTTGAAGCCATCAAAAGCAAGCATGACAGCAGAAATCCAAGTATGCAGTTTACATACATATTTAAACTATTTAAGTTGCTCAAAATGTTATAAACCAGCAAGCAAGCAATGGAAGTAGGAAGAAAGCTTCTTGAAATATTACAAGCAACAACTGTTATAAAACCTGAAAGTAAAAAGGAAATATCAACTTGATATCAAAGAATTCTTCTGGGCTCACACTGTCTCTTAAAGAGGCACAAGGAGGCAAACATGCTATTAAATATGCAAAGTCACGCATTCACTCAAGTTAAGGATATCTTGGCAACGTGAAACCTAGTTGTGCATGCTGTGAATTGTTTGCAATTGGCAACACACTTCTGTAGGATTGCTATGATAAAGAGCATGTGTTGTGGATGTATTCTTCCTACAGTCATATGCCAAACATTTCTCATGTTTATTTAGAATGAATATGGAAGCAGAGGTATCACCATGCCGTTAGCAAGTGCATGTTTCTCCTTTTCCCTCCCTCCCGAGACCAATTTCGCTTTTATTCATTCTTGCTGTAAAGCTTAGCTGAACCAAATTGATTGAAAGCTGATTGTGCTTTGCTTGGAAAGAAATACAAACATAAGAAATACAGAACTCTGTACAGTTTTGCCTATTATATAAAACCTGCTATTTTTAAAGGATGCAGCAGTTATCTTAGTTTTTATACATAATGAAAATACTAAGTAATGCCATTATTTTTGCTGTACCAGAAAGCAGAAGCATTTGCACAGTGAAAAAGGGAATTTATGCCATTATCAAACCATAAAAAACTGTACCTAACAATGTAGTTCTTATTCAAGCAGATTCTTTACCATGTAAGAACTGAAAATGGGCAAAAGTGATGAAGAAAATAGTGAAAAAATGAGGAAAATGTGAAAATAAAGTTTAGATTGTGAAAGCAAAGAATCAATACTGAGAGCATTCATCTAGAGTTGTGATTTGCACAGTATAGTGTGAACAATATAAAAGTACCTTCAATATCTTGCACAGACAGACTATTAAGTGCAAGAAAAAGATTTGCTCTGTTATTTTTTATTTTTTTATTTTTTATTTTTATTTTTCACAATGTGAGGCAGTCTGAAGAAATCTACAGCATTTAGACACAATAGGTTGCAGCTGGAGCTCTATATCTGAAGAGGCAGCGAGGCTGGAAAGTAGCAATATCCACAGCTGAAGGTGGCTTGTGAGAAAAAAAAATGCAGAAAAGCATTAACATTCTCACTCAGCCATGAAAGCTGTGGGGGCCACACAACAGTTATGTGGGTGTGGTAAGAGGAAAGATTGATCTCTGAAGTAGAAAATGTTATTTTTCAGAAACCGGACCTAAAATTCAAAAGGTCAGACTGAAAACTGTACAGTATTAAGTAATTATTTTTCTACTTTTTGAAAAAAAAAAAAAGATAGAAATTTAGCTGGCATAGCTCAACTGAAATCAATGCAACAACATTGATTTATGCAAGCAGAGGAGCTGGGTTACAGTTAAATACCTGAATGTTAGTGAGTGATGGACTCTTTACTGGGAACATAAATTACGGCGTACCAGCATGAGGTCGGTGGGAAAGGTTGACAGTAGATGAGAATCACCTGTAATGTTGGAAAAGTAATACTTCTGAACTAAACCAATTCTGTTTGGAAGGGCTGAACTGCCTGATATTAATGTTATTTTGAGTTATTTTAATTGCTGAGCTGCTAGTGAGTTCCCTGGCTGTGGCACAACAACATTTTTGTTAACACAACAACCAAGATGGCACTTAAAAACCTAATAGGTTCTATGGCAAGAGGATAATGTTGGAACAAAGCCAGTCTGGGGCACAGCCCCTTCAGGACCATACACCAGACTTTCAGGATATGGAATGGTGTGATTATATCAAGCATCTTGCTTTCACTGGTAATAAAAATAAGGTTGAGATTCTGTGATCACACACACACAAAAAAAAGATGTGACTCAGTCGAACTGAAACAACCACATTGATCTGAGCCTGGAGACAACAGGAAGCAATAACTCAGAGTAGGATGTTAACTCCAGGACCCACTGCTCTGAATCATCACAGTATTGTCCTAGCAGAGGACTCCATGATAAAGGAGTGATAAACAGCTTCAGTATATCACTGTATCTGGGATAAGTACTGGCCTTTCTGCTATTACATCTACTTTTGACCTGGATTTTGTTTGAGCAGAACAATCCTGAAGCCTTTCCTCAAGAATAAAATGGAGAATGCAAAGAGAAACTTCTGTGTTAATTTCCAGCTACAAGGCATCTGTAACTATTGCATCAAGGAAAAAATTACATATCCATGCTCTCACTAGAAAAACTATATACTCTTCTGCATAGCTGATCAAACTGGGAGATGTGCCAAAACTGTGTGTATCTCAGAGTGATTTTTTTTTTTTTTACTATGTCTAGAAATTACAATGGGAAGTTAATCTCCTTCTTGCAAGTGAGTTCTGAAGTGCAGGCACAAAACATTGCACGATTGGGAAACTCTTCTCCATAGCTTATCAGAGTCCTATTGGAAGGTGAAAGCTATTTCCCAGGAGAGATGGAAAATGTTTCATATTACTCACATCAGCTGAGTGGCTATATTGTTCTTGACCTTGACTCAGATACATTGAAGAACTAAGAAACACTAAGAATAAGATGGTGTTCAGATTTGGCCAAGGTTTTGGAGTCAGGGGAGGGAAGAAATAACAAATGGTTATTTCTAAAGAAATCAGTATATAATAATTTTTACCTTCAGGAGAGGAATTTGCTTTCAAACTAAAGGCCAATGCTTCAAGAAGAAGCTGAGTCAAAGGAAGCACAGAAGTTTCTCATGTGTGATGCAGCTGCTGTGTTCCAAAGAGGAAGAAGAATTGGATTGCTTCAAAGTACTTGAAATATCCACAGGGATTTTCATTTTATATTGAGATTTTCTGAAAGATCAATATTTAATGGAATAGTACTGCAACCCACAATTTATAATACATTATAACACACTATATTGAATCTTATTTTTGTACTGCTACAATCAATTAAAATAAGCAGCTATATTTTATTGGTTTTAGAATCAGTAAAATGTTTTTAATTATAAGCCAACTTTCTCCTGAAGCCTCTTCATCTGACATGACAGTGATCAGAAAGCCTGGATTTCAGTGCAGAGGAATATAAATCTTACTTTTCCTTCTATTTCTTTTAATTCTATGACATTTTAATACATTTTCTGCATGTGTGTGTGAAATACACATCACAAAAATCTGTTATAACATCATGTTGGTAAACAGACGTATTTTTTCTATGTTGGGATGAATGTGAAATTTGCTCAAGTGAATGTATGCAGAAATAAACAGCACTGAAAAATCTACATCCTCTTACATGTATGTAAGTCGCTAAAAAATGCATGTTTACACATAAGTAGGAACGTACAAAAAAAAGTGTTGGTTCATTGTGAGGTGACGCTTTCACATCAAATGAAATCAGCAAATGGGAAAAGTTACGTTGTGCCAAGGACTGTGCCAGAGCCATTCAATATATGATATGTTTTCTTAGAGCTGGAAGACAAAATGAATTCTTTGAGCACCCTCTGATTTAATCCATATTTGAATGAGATCTGTAACTAGTTTGAACCAAGGGTACAGACATAAATTTACATATGCCATTAGGAGTTTCGTTTCTATGCCATGCTTAGTCAATTTTTCCCAAGCTCATCTACACTGCAGTGGTTCCTACAACAAATAGGGCTAAATTACAGCAATCTGAGATCCACAGTTCAATCTGCTGGTTCTTTCTTCACTTCCATAACATAATTAAGGGTGGTTTTACTGTCTCCTCTTTTCTTCTGGGTTGTTAAAGAAAATGCTTCGTTTTCAATTTTTTGTAGTTTAATCTTTTGCATAAAAACTAGAAAGAACAAAACAAAGCACTGCTTTTGATCACAGTTCTACAGACTCCAGACCTTGCAGTGGGTTTTTGCATTTCCTGGGCTTCCTCCCTGCTCCACTCCAGCACTCAAGAGAAGCCTCTTAATGATGACACTGCTTTTCTGATTCTTTGAACATCCCTTGCTTCCAGCTCAGTTCCACCAATGGCTACGTGCCCTGTCACTGCTATTCACCACAAACCACAAGATATTCTGGGCATTTAAAAAGCTTTACATATTATTTTATTAACTCCCTCCCAACAGTGTATTTTCTTGCCCTCTCTACAGCAAAGCAGAGGCCACAATTCCATCTGAGTCACTGTAAGGATGTGAAGAAGGTGTATACACCAAGAAGGTGTATTTTGCTTTTTGATTCTGGTCTCAGTTATCTTTGTGTCTCATTGTCAATGCCTACTTCGAAATCTGTTGAGGACAGCAAGCAGAAACAACGTGTTTTACTGTTGTATGTATGGAAACACTTTCATTAGCAGTGTTTTAAGGTTGCTTACATTTGAGGGGTGACCTGTGGTATCACTTTTAAGGAAGCAAGTTACCAGTAAGCCAGAAGACATGTTAGATAGGAAAGAATAACTATGAGTGCTCTAAGGTTATTTGTGGCACAGTGCATGCTGCAGTCTGAGTTCTTTTTACATCTGTCCTATCAATCAGTCTTCTCGTTCATGTGGGGCGGAGGATTTTTCTTAACATGTGAGTGATGCCCAGCCCTCAGGCTTGTGCAATGCCTGCTGAGTTGAAAGGAAGAAAACAATATTATTTTGTAGCGAGAATGTTCTGTGCCATGTCTAACAACAAATTTATCAGAAAGGCAATTTTTCCTTCTATTGATGTCCACACCTAGGAATGGCTGCATTTCCACTAATGGTGGTTCACCTCTTATCAATTTTCACATTTGAGTAGACCACAATTCTGATGTGGCCAATTTTTATTGGGAAAAAGAAAAGCCTTTAAAAATTCCTGGCTGATCCCCTATCACAAAACAGAAAAGCCTGCAATTGTAACACATTCTCTATCAGAGTCCCTCAGAAGGAAAGACAACATTTCATTCTTTCAGCATCTGCCTTCTCTCCATGAATTAATTCAGAGAGCATGTTGTGCATGGGTTTCCAGTGGCTGAGCCAGGCTTTGGTCACTGTGAAATCTACTTTGCCATTACTGCTGTAAGACTGTTGGCCTTACACATCAGCAGTGGGCCACACCAATGCACAGAATGAGCACAACCCTGCTGTGTCCAGGATGCGATGCTTTGACATTACTTCCTTGCTTGTTATCCAGGTTTTAAATGGTCTGCTGGATTAGTCAAAAGCTTTCATTCTTTAGGAGCTCAATGACACAAGGCCATCACATTCAGCTTAAGAGCTCCTTGAATTGTTGGGGTACTGAAGTACTTACTACCTTTGGTACTTACTACCTTTGGTTCAATGGAGGAATACAGCAAAAAGTTGGAACTAAGTCCCCAAATCTTTTTTTTTTTTTTTTTTTTTTTTTTTTTTTTTTGTAGACAATGTTTATTTGCTGAAAAGAGATGCAGTCAGGCTCAACCTGGGAGCCTATTTTGGAAGTTCACCTGGTGGGTCAGGGCTGTGCTTTGAACACAGGGCCAATGTGCATGAACAAAAAGAAGCAAACATTTTTGCAAGTATGCTAGCATGCTCTGCCCCCACTTCCCATATGGCATTGGTTTGTTTTGCTATGCAGCAGGCTGTGAGTAGGAGGCAGATTTAGGCTGCTTGGCCAGTGCATACTGCTCAATCAATTGTTCTTCATCCTCCCCAAATGAATGGCAAAGGGCCAGATGGAAACATGCTTTGGGACAGAGCTGGCTCCTGGGCATGGGAGGACCACTCTGAGTACTAAATTTATTTCTGTTTGAGAAATTTGTCATACTATATAATTAGCGCTACATCTATTTAACAGTGAAAATTAATCTAAATATAGCCAGACATGATTTATTGGGTGCCACATTGATATACAGAAGAAAAAGCTGGCAAAGAACTGTCCTTTTTGCTTATTTGCATAAAAAGAGATAATCTTTGACCATCCTCTCAACAGTACTTTGTCAAGACCCAAGATATTCTCATGCTTTAAGGTTATTCTGCTATTCATACCTATTATCCACTATTTTGTTTGTAAACAATAAATTCCTTTGCTTAAAGGAATTTAAACACCAGTAAGTTTTGAAATACACACATTATTGATATGAACTGCTGTTCCTTTTGTAGGTTATTCATTTCTGCTAACTTCAGGCACTTAGTGTAAGAGTTTAGCTCTCCATATAATCAGTAGATATAGGTAAATGTGTGATTCAAATCACTTAATTTACAGAATAATTGCATATTTCCTAGACACCATTCATTAGAAACCTGCAGACTCTGGTCTTGAATAAAGAGTTCAAAACCTGGTCTTTAATCAAGAGAATGCAAGAAAAAAAATCTTAACTATGGAAGCTTTCAGTAGCAAGACCTTCAGGATAGAAAACAAGATGTAAGAAAATGAGTAGGATCCGTATCTTCATATAATTCTAATATTACAATAGGTTACAATAAAAGTAATTAATTATTTTACAGGACAAAAAGGAGGAAAAAAGAAACTAAGGAAGCAGGCAAAGCAAGCTTCTATGTCTTGTTGTGAATGGCTGAGAAGAAGAGATAGGAATGCAAATAAGCTCAGACTTGTGGCTTACAGCTGTTCCTTTCATAATTTCCAGGTTCTGAAGTCTAATATAAATCTGAGCTAAATAAGAATATTGCAGAAAACCTGCAGAACACAAACACTCATATATAGCACTGTATCTTCATAAACATTTTGCTTTCACATTTTTCAGGAAGTTTTATGCATCCTGCACAGTTGGTTTCTGAGACAGGTGTTGAAAAAAAAATGTGTTGAAAGAAAAAAAAAACAGGATGCTTGCTCAAGCCTGAGGTTGAATTAATACACAAATGGGGCCCAATCAATCCATTTTGACTATTACAGTATAGTTATTGTTCTTGTTTTTGATGAATGTCTTGTTCACTTTATTTTTGACTAGTTTTCTGCACTGTACTGGATCTGAAGCACATATTGTCTTTCTGAGTGTGAATAGGAGATACTTCATTACTTTATGGATAAGCCATGGTGAACATTAATGTCAACATGGGCTGAAGATGCCAACAAATGGGAATTGGCTTGGTGAGACCAGCAGACAGCACCGTGGAATAAATACACTGACTATTCTCTAGGCATTCAACAGGGAAAACAAATAAACACACAAGCAAATATTGCTGAAAAAAAGACCAGCAATGGACTTCCTGTCCCCCAACAAGATCCTATTGGATTATATCTGTCAATAAAGGCTTGGGTTCCCTCAAAGGAAATCCAGGCTCTCTGGAATTTGTTTCAGATTTTCTCCAACTTCATTTTTGGTATCTTCTTCACTGGTAGTTCACAGGTCAACACATTACTTTGAAACATTTCTGAGAGCACCTTAAAAAGATTTTCCCTTCAGTATTTTGTTTCTATGAGGGAAAGGGTGTTTACTGCTCAACAGCTAAAATCAAAAGGTGAAGTAGTCAAAGAAAATCATTACATGCTGAAGTTTGGTTGAGTGAAATTGCAACACTCACTATCATATTACTGTATAATGCCCCATAATTTCACTGCTATTAATACATGAAAATTAAACAGATGAAGTTATGATGAAGTTAGTACATAACCCCAGTGGAAAGGAAGGCCTACATAGAGGGAAAAAAAGCATACAGAGGAATCAGTGATAGACTGAAGGCCACAGTAAGTCAGCAGCACAGTCAAGTACATACTTTATATATTCCAGGGTATGGTACATATACCTGATACAAATTCTCCTCTTTCGCCTAACAGACACATCCACTGTAAAACAAAGATCTTTCACTAGTGACAGTGTTTCACCTTGATGCAATGAAGAATGACTGAGATATTAAATCTCCTTCTCTACAAATGCTTTGTGACCTAATAAAAGGTACAGACAACCACAAAAATCATTCTCCAAGCAATAGGGGTAAATTTTACTATTTTTTCAGTGTTGCTGTTCATGACTGAAATGATTAAGTCTATTCCTTTTCATCAGCACAGGCTGTGCTTAAGCAAGTATCAATGCATTAAATTCAGACCCAATAAATCATCAGCAAGAATAGTGTCTAGAGCTGGATGTTTGGGGCTTTTTTTTTTTTTTTTTTTTTTTTTTTTTCCTTGAGGGAAAAAGTAGTGGCAGCCCTGCTGGAGGCATGGCAGAGACTGGAAAGTTACAAAGATAAAAATTGTGAAGAGAAGATCTCATAAAAGCACTAGCGATAGTGGTTACTCAGGTGCACCAACAGAAATCTGCAGTAAGATCACTTAAAGCATGTGCATGGTGTATAAAGAACTTAAAGCATGTGCACTATATTGAGATGATAGGAGAGCCCACAATAAATTTCATGAAGTAACAATAATTTTAGCGACACTAAGAAAAAGACAGTAAAAATATATACTGCTTTTGTCTACTTTTGATATGGTGACATTTATACAAGAAGGAAGTAACTCTAGCAAGTTATTTTTAGGTGCCTATCAATTTTAAACTTGAGCTTTCTAGTACAGTTTGATTTAATATTTTAACTAAAGAAAAAATGACAACCTCTTTTCTCCATACCTCTGCTAGCTTCCCCCCCACCGAGAAAATACCCAATCAGTTTGGTTCAGCTTCTTGATGTGTGTATCAAAGCTACTACATATAAATCTCAGCTGAGGAGCCAGCGCTGTCAGAAAACTATATGTATCAGAGCTTTAGACTAGGTGCGTCCAAATAGTGAAATAAACCTACCGCAAGTGACAATCCAGAACAGTCATGAGACACAACATAGACAAGGAGGACATAGAAGGAAGAAATAAAAATTAAAACATCCACATACAAACATTACTAAAAACCACGGAGAAATGACCTTTTTACAGTAGTACATTCTTATAATAATTTGCCTCTCCAGAAGGAATCATGCCCTCCCCCTAGCCCTTGATGGAGCTGTGTGCTCTACTTGAATAAGTAACCACTTCCTGCAGTAGAATTTTATTTAAAGATTGAAAATTTAATCTTTATTTTATCTCTTCTCCAACTTTACTGCAACCAAATTTGCAGTATCTTTACTTATGTCAAGCTATATGGCTCTATAAGGGTGTGCAGGTCAGCGTGGGCACAAATAAGGGAGAAGTTCTCTTTGACAAATGAAACCAGGCTAAGATGGAAATTATACTTTCAGAGGCTGATACTTTCAATTTGCCAAATGCTGCTCCCTTTCAAGTTCTGTTTGCCTAGGGAACTAGGATCTTGCAAGATGCCAAGTGCCTATCAACTGCTATTATGTACTCTCAGCTGAAGGCAGCAGGTAATTAGCACTTGCACGTTCAGGCCTAACGATGACAACTAAGCTTTTTGTTTTTTGACAACATTTCAGATCTTTGGTACTGTACATTGCCCTTTATAAAGAAACCTAAAAGTTTTTTTTTTGTTTTGTTTTGTTTTGTTTTGTTTTTTAACCCTTTATATTTTATAGCAGAACCTCTAAAGTGGTTCATTTCTCTTTACTGAAATATTGCTTATTTAAGATTGCCTGTAAGAAAGATAAGAAACCATGATTCAGCTTTTTATCATTTTTTCCCATGAAAAATAAACTCCATATTAATTGCATAATGCAATTTTGCATTTAAAATATTTATTTTCCAAGAACCCGTGGTCATTTATCCAGGTCCTAACGAATATAATTAAAAACACTGAATAATATACTGTAGATGCAACAGTGGCCTTAAATAATATGAAAAAAAAACTCCACATAAATATCAATCAACAAATTGTACATTATTTATCCTACAACAAAGTGTTAAGTTTGTTATCATTAGTAACATTTGTAGAACACAACAAACGTCACAACGATTTTTTCCACAAACATAATCAAAGAGTTCTTCCAAATTATGCTTGCTTCAATGGGAAGAAGTTGGCTAACAGTAGCCCAGGGTGACCCAGCAATTGACGATATGATTTTCCATGTGTGGCTGTGGGGAAATATCTCACAATTACTTAATAACAAGAACCAGAACAATATCTATAATTCAAATAAAGGGAATTCTTGAATCCTAAACCAAGGTGCTTAAAGAAAAGAGGTTTCACATTTGTCATACAGAGAAAACAAAATCAGTAAAATACAAAAATCTTTTTCAAAGGAGAACCCAAAATTTCTGTTGTCTTCTGAGCTCAACCTCACTGAACTTGGAACAGGTGCATCTTCATTAGTGATTCTGTGTTCGAACAAGGTTGTTTCCAAGTATGGATTTGCCTTGTATCTATACTTGGGAGTTTTGCACTTCAATACACCTGTGTGACATATGAATAACATCTTTCTTCCTGGTGGAACCAAGGTTGAAACTGTGTACCTGGGTGCTGTCTGAAGTGGTCTACTTGCAGTGTGGATGCAAGGGACTCTGCTACTTCTGCTCTTTACCTGTGTAGGAGTCTGTGAGTTGTGGTAAGACAATCTGGCATGGCTGTAGGGAAATCTGTTTTGTATTTCCTACTGGCTGTAGACACATGACTACACCTGGAACCTACAACTGGTGTGACCTTTATTAGCTGTAGTGTAAGCCTCACTCTTTCCTTTGCCACTCAGATGTTGACAGTGTGTACAATGGCCACTACAAAATGTTGATACATACAGCTTGAAAGTAATGAATTTTGCCGAAGTTTGGTGTAGTGTATAACCTAGAAAATTTAACTACTGTCTAATACATTAACATTTCAGTAGTGGCTATTGCAATGACCTAGTATGAACAGGTAAGAAACAACTGAATTTTTAGTATTTTTCTTTTCTTACTGTCCACTTAGCAACAATAACAAAAACTGCCCTCTTGCGTGATGTTGGAAACTTGATATAGCTCTGATAGCTCTGCACCTTTGAAGTGTATTCATTGTTTTCCTCCCCTTACCTGAGCTCATTTCACACTCCACTTAGGTGATCCAGCTGCAGTTGGCCATCAAACTTGTAAGGTCTCCGCACCCATCTTTCTTGCTTTCCTCCTATCATATCTCACATACTTGGAGAATCGTGCTAACCTGTTCCAAGACTCTTGAAGACTGGGTGATGAGCTGTATCCATTGCTGCTCCATCACTGTATAGTGGGATCCCACCACTGGCTCTGGTCTGCTCTGTTCACCTAGCTACTGTACTCTAGGGTTTTCTTCTTGGACCTTGTTCTTGATCTAATTACACTAGTCCCCAGGTTCCCAGGGTTCCCAGGTTGTACTAAAAAACTTGCTTTCAGTCCAGCTTTCTTCACATACTATATTGTGTCCAGCTTATTGAAGGAACTACTCATTCCTTACCTTGCTTTTATCTTCTTTCTTTGGCTGGATAAGCATTTCTGGTTTGCTCTGGCTTGGTTTGGAAGCACAGACACATGTAATATCTTTACAATAGTCTCCTACTGAAGAGTTTTGCAAAGCAGTTCTCTAACTATCCTCAGAACATTTTTTTTTTTTTAATGCAGCCCTTTGTCTTAGCTTAGGAAATATGGCATTACATTAAGGACACATGAATTCTTCACATTTATTTCCCCATTTTTCTGTTTATTCTTAACAGTTTTCTTTATGAATTCTTAGCAGCAGAATCATCAGGAAGGACAATACTAAAACACTGGCAATATATATATATATATACACATACATATTTATATTTTTTCTTTCAGGAACATATTAATTAAGTCTGTGACACTGAGGATTAGGTCCTGTAACCTTCTGCTTCTCTTGCATGAAACAGATCTAAATGACAAGTTTTCTTGCCCTCATGAAAATGATACTACTCAAAGGACATTATACTAATCTTTTCCTCCAAGTTACTCCATTGACTTACAGCTACAAGTACGTTCTGCTATCTTTAATCTCCTCCTCTCTAACATAAAATAAATTCTCCCAGCATCACTGTGCTGAATGACCCATGCTCTTTCTTTTTGATTGTTTTTCCTTGTTTCTGTGCTTCTCATTTTCTCCTCTAAATCGTTGTTTGTTTCTCAGTTGAACTTATGCTTTTGTGTAAAAAGAGATTTAGAGTACAGATCTGTTTGTTTATCATTGATGCTCAGAACCAGTGCTAGAAAGATATACAAATGTTGTACTTGGTCTTGGTCAAAGCCCTGAAAAAGGACAGTTGAAAATTGCACACATTTACTGCATTTTTGGGACTGCCAAGATGCTGTCAATAAACTTGTCCCTTCCAGATGAGTCACTACATGCCTGCCCATTTTTTTAGCAGAGAAGAGAAACTGGTTGACTGCTTTATCAGTGATGCCATACCCATATCCATTTGTTTGTGATACTACTGAGAAGATGCTGACAATCAGTCCCCTCTCCACAAAGCCAACATTGAGGCAATAACCAAAACATTTTTGTAGACACATTCTTCAAATACAACTCAAGAATTGAAGAAAAGGAGAGGTACTTTACCTGGTCTTTCATGGTTTTCCCTAAATCTTTAACATCTTTCATGTTAATAGCATTCTTCCCTCCCTTCTCCTTTCCCTTCTTCTTGTTCTTCTTTTTGAACAAGCATTTCTTACAGAGACAAAAGCAGCAGGTAAGGATTAATAGGACTGCAACTATGGCTATGGCTATTAAGGCCCAAGGTGGCACTGGAAGAGAAAAAGAAACACACACAAAAAGAAAGTGGTAAACTGTTAGTAGGGTTAAATTTAGAATCAAGAACATTTATTTCACAGCTAAGCCTTTTTCAAAGAAAATACCTTGCAGAAATACCTGAAATTCATTCTAAAATATGCTGTCATTAGTACAGTTCTCCCAACCAAGTATTTGCACACACAATGCCAATTTAACTTATCTATCTATTTATGTGCTAGGTGACACAGATCAAACTACCTTGCAGCTATTTTGATTAATTGACCATCTGAAAACAATATGTCCAAAATATTTACACTGTGCAAATCTGTAAAATGCTTGACACATTTAGGCAATCAGTTGCTTCTTTCTTTAATCATTTCCAGATCCCACCTGGCATTGTATCATGGTGGAATAGGGTGGAACTGACAGGGAATTTCCTGTTTTCAGAACAGCATCCATTTCAAGCAGTCAAGTTTTGATGAAGAGCCCTTCTCCTCTGCCCACTGTTGTACCTGACAGACTCACAGACTCCTCACAACAGATGAATGTCGAGGCCACCAGTAAACACTGACCAAGGGCACAGGACTGTCAAACCAAGGGCGTTTGTGCTATTAGTTATCATGCCCTAACACTAGCAGAGTTTTAGTACATAACTGTATTTTCACCTATAGTTTCCTACCAAGAAAAGCACAGTTCAAAGTTCGGATACTTCATTCAATCCAGGATGCTGCACACAATTGTAGTATGAATAAATAATACAGAACACTTACTATGATAAAATGGTCTTGTTAAAAATCAGAGTTTTGGAAAAAAATGAATTAACTTGAACACAAGTAGTCCAGGAGGGAATTGTCTTCATTCAGCTCAGCTTTAATGACCACTGATGCCCACATTTAACCTGAACACCCAATGAAACTTCGAATATTTTAAGCTGTCATTTTCTAAAATCTCTAAACACACTCACTCTACCAGGTTTTTAAGTTATTTTCTCACTGTTTTACCTAAAGGTCTGTAATATGATATAGAGCAAAACTGAAGAGTGAATAAAATTTGACATGTTGACATCAGTGAATCACAGAAGGGAATGGACAGCATAAATAGAGAAAATTAAATGCTTAAAGAAGCTAAGCAGATTGTGAGGAATGGTCACTGGAAATTCCAGTAGAATTTACCAGTTCAGAAAGAGGGCAAAGCCTAAACCTTCCCTACTCTAAGTTTAATGACCATATTTCTAACTTTTATTCAAATGTTATTAGTGACAGATACAAAAATAATGTAGGAAAAATAGTTAAACAATAATTTCTGTAATACTTTTTGTGCATCCAAATGTTCATTAAATGCAGCTGCTACAAAAGGGAAGCTATGTACCATATGTAGAACAAATGAGAACTGATTACTAAACAAATGAATGTTAAAAGATAAAGAGTGAACAGATTAACAGCTGTTTATGGGATGTATTTTATGGAGTCAGCAGCAGCAATTCTGCAGTAAAAGTTGCATTAGATCTGCACTTATCACATCTTAAAATCTGTATTTCATGCACTAATGATTTCATTTTTACTTCAGATCTGGTGTGATAACTCCTTGTAGCACAACTGACTCTCCTACTAATTTTTTTTTTTTTCATCCAACACTCACAAATGTGAAAACATTACCTTCTAGAGGCAATGTGTATTCTTTTCAAATTTAAACTTCTTGCACGTGCCTAGACTGCATTAGACACTTGGCCTTTGAATTTGTATTTATATAACACTGTACTTTATATCTGAGCTAATTCTTAGGAGTTCTGACAATATGAAATGAATGATGTGCCTAAATTTATCAGCTATTTGTTTTGCTGCCTTGTCAGGAGTGCTCAAAGCATGATGTGAGGGAACATGGGCAAGAGTATGGGATAGGTTTGGGGTGGGATGGCACTGTGGGAGTAAAGAGAGGAGGGGCACAGCTAATGTGGGTAAGCTAGGAGAATCAAGGAATTGAGACAGGGAATGTGGGCGTTAATAGGATATATACATACACATCCTACAGATGAAAAAGCTTGTGTAGGTTCAGATGCCTATGTGCTGAAACTATTGTGCAAAGTGGTATTCTGGCACTGTTGCCTTGGTTCTCTGGAGTATGAACAATGTAGGGTGCCTTGGGGAGCATTTTAAACACTTGCAGATACCTCAGCTTGTTTTTTGTCATGTATTGTCTGTTCTCATCTATTTGTAATTTAATGTCACCCAATAGCTCTTGTGATGCAATTAGATGAACCCCAAATTAATATCAGAGACACCAAAAATTATGCTGAATTCCCCATTATCTCTTCAAAGAAAATATACTACCTTTTTATTATAGAAAGCATAATAAAAGATAAAAATTTGGGGTTTCCCAAAATTTGGACATTTTCAAAAATGCCTTCACCATTCAAGACTGAAAAAGCAAAAAGGAATGAACATTTTTTCCCCAATAAAAGTGTACTATCTCTGCTAAGGAGATGGCTCAGCAGAACATTGCCTTCAATAGACAGTGCTGAATCTAACACTGCTAGCAGGGGAGGTACATGCTAGATTTAAGACAAGTGAAATGTACAGTTAACTTTGAAATGATGTTCATTGTCTTTCAAAAGCATTATTTACATAAATGTTAATCATTTTTACATGACACAGGCAAGATTTTACAAAATTATTAAAAATCCATTATTATTATGTCCCCAAATTATTGAAGACTTTGAAGGTTCAACTCAATTCATGACACTGCCAGAAGACCTTGAATTCCAGCAAAAAGTTTCTAAAAATTAGTTTTGTATAAAGTGTTCTCAGGGTGGACAGTCCAGAATGAAGTAACCAATACCACTATTGCTTTGGAAGACTCAAATCTGCAGTCCTTTTTGGCATACCAACTGTGAATAATATTTATAAAAATGTTATGGACAGCATATGAATTTGGTGTTGTAGATTGGCTTACTTTAGAGCTTCATAATGAGTAATTATGGTTGAACTTTCTCACACATAAGCAAGACTTTCAAATAATTTCATTTTCCTAGTGTTAAATGGACAGCAAAGGGAATCTATAGTTTGAATACTACCTCCATCTATATTAAAACAGGTTGATCAGGTTCAATAGTGTATTTTGAAACCTCAGTGGGTCTTTGGACATAATCCATTAAACAAAAAAACTCTGCAGCAGACAAACGGGTGGGTGACACAAAAAACATTCTGACCAAGGGATTAAGAGATAGGTATCAGAGAGCCAAAAGCGACTTGTACAATGTTTTACCAAGTACCAGCACAAGGGGGTGCTTTGAAACAAGCAATACTTAACCAAGCTATCAAGGAAAAGCTATAGGTTTAAGTATAATTAATATGTGCATAAGCTTTTTGGTATTTCAGTGCTATTTTCTTTGTTCTGCTCCCGTAGACAAATACAGAATACTTATCTTGAAGACACTGTCATGAATCACTACATGATTTGGTGATTCTACAAAGCTCCAATAGAGCTAAGATGGCACAGTTAGTAAGAGTAAAGTTTTGAATTAGTAGTATCGGTCCAGTCCCAACAGGGTACATTCCAGGACTTAACTCAGAAATGCAAGAGTGGAGTACAAGGAAATTGCAGGGAACATGAAACGTTTTTCCTGACCAATAGTGGGTCACTGAAAAGAATAAACTCTATGATTATGTTGATAATGGAGATGGTTTTGGTACCAATACTGCATCCTTCAGTCATGCTGAGCATCAGTCAGACATGTAAGCAGCTAAAGGACTTTTCTGAGGCTTTCTTCAATGTGTTGTTTCCTACCATTAAGGTCAGCCAGTGTTGTATGCATATTGTAGGTTACTTAATGCATCTGTAACCATTTCATATATATGGCAGCTGTCATGCACTGGTATTTTATCATCTCAGTTTGGACTTGAGAAGGGATTGATGAGGCAGATCTCTAGGCCATTCCCACTTACCGTGCTTGAACTCATGGCGTGCATGGTCTGGGAGGGCATGATGAAAATAATGTGAATATAGGCTCCCAGAGCTGCCCTAATGCAGAAGGCACTCACACCCATGGGAGCAAACCTAGTTAGAAGCATTATGTGAAGCATGCAGTGTGGTACTGGGTCCTTGGGACCCAGTGCTTCACGCCACAGATTTGCTTCTATTGCACTGCACTAAACATAGGTCGTGTCCCAAACTGTAATCAAATCTTGTTCCACTGAATACATTAGATTCAAAGGAAAAGATGTTTTACTGAGTTAGTTGATTTAAGAGCTACAAATTGTGCCCTTTATGCAAAGATATCCTTACTTAGCCTTACACAAAATGCTTGGAGAGGTACAGGCCTTGGGTCTAAAACTGACATTCCCATCAGGCGATCTAAAATTATCAAATGCCTCAGAGGACATTTGACTCCAGAGGAAAGACAGTAGAGGGTAGTCACAAAATGTGTAACAGAATCAAAGTGCTGCAGTCTATAAAAGAGAATAAAACCCTTCATCCTAATAATTTTCCTCTCTTTCTGTGTGTAATGTCACAGGAAATTTCATTAACTTAAAAAAAGAATCTAAAGAGAGAGAAGGTCAAGAAAAAAATGAAGAGAGGAGCTGAATTAAAAAGTGAGGACTTCCATACCAAAAATGCTGTCCAGCGATAACTTGCAATTAAGCAATTAAGTGGCCCCATTTAAACTGTGATAGCAAAGGACTATCAGATGATGGCAGATCCCATATTATTGTACAAAGGAGGCCCATGGCATGTTGCAATTGATACATATTAATAATCTATGTTTCAGAGGGGGCCTGCTACTGAACCAGAAGATGCAACTGTCACATGGTTTGTTTGTGAAGCACATCACATTAGGCTAAATCTCTGGTAGCCTGAACATGAGAGCACTGGCAGTTTTTATTTATTAAACTGTACTTTTTTTTTTTTTTTTTCCCCACTTACTGCTTCTTATCTGGAAGGAAAAATAATATATAGCCATACTCAGACTTTCTGTATAGCAACTCACCAGGTGCCCATTCTGGGAACCAATCTGACTTTCATTAAAAGTTCCTTAAAAAAAAGAAAATGTACTAAGAGAAAGGTAATACTACTACTCATAGCAGAAGGAATACAGAGGTGATCAATGCATAGGAGGGGAAATGCTGATACATGGTAGAATGATTTGTAAAGGAAGCAGGGAAAAACTGCAAATACATACTTAAAAATAATGATTTAAATGCTAACCTTCGCATTTATACAGCTACATTTCCTCCCCTAACACTTGTATATGAATCCTTGCTTTAACAGCATCTTAGCAAAAAACTGTTTTCACTTAAATTTATCTCAGATTTTTTATGTGGTTCAAGATAATGGCTATGACCCATCACTAGAAGAAACCTCTACTAAATATCTTAACAAATGCTCTCATGCTGCATTTCCCCTTTTCTATTTTCTGAGCAATGTGCTGTTACATAATACTATCTCTATGAATAGTTTATGGAAGTTACTGAGGCTTTAACTGAGATAAGAGATATGCGTTTTGACAGTGAAAGTTCCCTATGTGCAAAACAGTTTGTGAAAATGTACTGATTACATGGGCTTCACCCACTGAATACACTTATGCCTATAGCTTCTTTGTTAGATATTCTCATGTGAAATTATTCTGACTTCTTATGGTTAAACATTCATGTTTTTGCAAATAAACTGACATTGAATTTAGCAGTAATCCTAGACATTGCTATAAATTTAGCTGAGGAGCTTGGGTCACTCAAACACCACGTGTACCAACTGCGTGTTCCCTAAGCTGGAAGTCAAAATACATAAAATGACTAAAATATTAACCTGAAGGTGAACCCACACCTATTATTGGAATTTTCAGGTCACTTGAATTTATTATTGGTAGTATTAATTCACCTTTTAGGATGCATGACAGTTGTACATTGTGGTAAAACACATTTACCGAACAGTGTATCTTCTTTCTGCAGAGCAGAACTATTTTTGTCTCTGTTGCTCTCCCTCTCTCCCTCTTTCCTACATATTTTGCTCCCTCTCGCCCTCAGCTACTCACTGCTCAGTCTCATCAGCTCCTCTGCTCCTTGTCTCTTGAGGTACATGGCAGAGAAGGTAAGGCCAGGGAGTCTCCAGGTGAGACAGGATGGTGAGGGAGCAAAGCTGCTGAGATGTCTCCTTGACGGAAGTACCTCAGAGAGATCACAAAGGCTTTCAAGCTCAAGTGTCAGGTTTCATATGAATAAATACTAAAACAAAAATAGCTCCTCTGTTAACCAGACTACCTCCTCTCAATCTCAAAATGAAACAGAATAAAAGCAAAATAGAGTTAAAACAGATTTCCCCTTTGCTGCCTGTGTTGCTACTGGTCTGAGCCACTCTCCCAGGCTTGCCTTCAGCTCAGCCACAATTGGATGTAGTCCTTGGGAACCACAACATGGTGCTGTCACCTCCCATCGTTCCACAGCTCCCACTGGTTGCTTCCTCCCCCTTCCTTGGGAAAATACAGCCATTTCGCCCATCACCCTCTGCATGAGACCCATATCCCCATTGCCTCCAGCGTGTCCCCCCCAGCTGGCATGCAGCTGACCAGAGGAGAAACCAGCAGCCTAACCCCCTCCTGCACAGCATGTCCCTTGTGAAGGGCTGCAGCATTGGCCAGTGTGACAAACAGACAAGCCTCACCTGTCCAGCAAAGCCTCTAGGTCACTTGCTACAGAAAATGGAGTAGGGAAATTAAAAACCTTGGTGGAAGATGCTTTCTAATCAAGTGGATAGTATTTTTAGACTGATGCTTCCTATCAGTTCATTATATCTGCTGCCATAAAGCTTTTAACATAAAATAAATGAATTCAGGCTCTAGATAATTGCCAGAGAAAGCACTAAACACACTCAGCAGCTGGGGAAGATGAAGAAAGCTGGAGCCTCAAACTGGACCTGGAAGCCAGACAGGTTTGCTGAAGGCGTTCCAAAAACTGTGTATGCACCAACACCAGCTGAGGCCAAATACTTCCCTGAGAAGGCACAAATCAACTCATGGGGATAATATTCAACACTGACAAACAAATCTGTAGAAGCTTGAGATGACTGTTTTCTATCATGTGGACAATGACATTTTGTGGTTAAAGAGCATTTGACTTTTCCTGTGACACACTGCGTGTTGCACTTCAAATTTTGATTGATAGTTTGAAGGAAAAGAACAGTAAAAAAGTCGTGCGACTGCTTCTGACTTCAAACAAGAATTCACTAATGGACAAAATACTCTAGTCATATCAATCTCAAGACTCAGAAATCAAGAGAATAAGACTCAAAAGTAATGAAATTGATGGAAAAAATCAATTATGCTTATGTATATTTGATTTTCTTAGCTGATTTCATTGCATGCAATGAACACTGTTTTTGTTACATTTTCCTTTTTTTTTTTTTTTTTTTTTTTTTTGGAGTACTTGGGTATGTATTTGTGTCACTTTTTCAAGGCTTTCCCTGCAAATGAGAAGCAAGGTTGTATTTCATTTTTCAAAAGAGGAATCACATATCTTTCATACCACAATTAGTCATGCATAGTACATGTTCGATGTTAGAAGTTTCAAAATTAGATAAAAAATCTGTTGCCAACAAAGGAAATGCTATGAGGGTATAATGTCATCTTAAAAAATAATAATAAAAAATCTATGATTTCTGACAATATGAAATTATAGAAACTATCTGTCTTTATACCAATGGTCTGTTAACACATAGAAATGTTACATGCAGGTATAAATGAGAACAGCTACAAATAACAGAATTGTCTACCATTGGAGTTATACACTAAGTTCCTAAGTAATTATCAGTTTTATTCCTTACTGAGATTTAATATTCATTTAGAAGGTCACAAATAAAAATGCTTCAGTTATAGTATCTTTCATAGGTAGGTCACAAACTGTCTTATAAATGAGGTAGGTAATATGTGAACTGCAGAGATACAGACATTAAGGCACATACAATAAAATGACTTTGGATAGCATCATATAGAAGACACTGTGGGTGCATCAATCTACATTACTGACTAGTGTTGTGCACAGGGAGCAACAGCAGATTCATCTGCTGTGTGTTTCGTTCACATGTCCTCATTCACATGTCCTCGTTCCAGCAGTGGAGCTCATGTCAGGAGCAGGTCCTATGCATGCACCTGGCAGCTGTGGGGAGCGATGTGCTAGAGGATGCCACGTGCCCTTTGCAAGAGAGGCACACCAGAGAGTGGCCTGGGGCACAACATCAGCCTCGGGATTCACCTCAAGCACCACCCTAGAGCGTGTGGCCCCCAGTTCCCTAGAACACAACACAAACTCACAACTACAAGGAAGCCCTCCAGCACACTAAATCACTAGTGCCTCACACCGTGTGTGACACAACAGGTGCCCTCAGTCTCTGCTCCAGGCTCTCAGAGCTGCAACCTTTCCAGCATGTCTCACTGGCATGCCACCTCCTCTGGTACCTGGAGCTTGACTGCACTGTTAGATCATCTCTTCCACCTCGCTTCTTCTCAAGCAGCAAGCCAGAGGACTACTTCGAGGTTTTCTGCATGGCTAGTCCATAAAAAACACTGAAGCTGCTGGAAAGAAGGGTACACAGCACTTTCCACCCAGCCTTGGAGCAGCTCTTGCTAGCAGGGAAGCGCGATGACATGAAATTGCTCCAGGACTGCAGGGTGTCTGGGCCCTTAAAACTCTATTTTATTTATAACTATATAGCTGTAACATAAACATAGAGACTGAAATTTCATTTGTCACAATGTACTACTTTGAAAATAGATTTTCATTTCTTATTGAAAACTTTAAAACCAATATTTTTTCCTGACTCCTGCCATTTTATTATCCAGACAGCAATATGTCCAGAATCCATACACTCAGAGAAAGCACCAAAGTATGGGATATCAAGTGGTAAGCAGACTTTACTCACTTCTCATCCATACCAAACTGATGACTTTACCCATTGAAACAATCCTCCTGTTCCTCAGCTTTGTTGCTAGTTCAGATTTTCATTTGTCACCTTTTAAGGATTCCCTTCACGAGGATGACAGTGAAGTTTTCAGTGAAATTTACTACCTTTCCATGTTTAGTAAGAACAAAATGTCAAAATGCAAAGTATTTCTAACTTGTAAATAAGCAAACTCTTTCTGTTTATAAAAATATGACACAATTTCCCTTAGGACATGATCTTTTGCCTCTATCCATCACACAGCCTGGTAGAGCTGTATTATTGACTTTGAACAGATGCTAAGCAGGTTCATATATCTGTTTTTATCAAGCCCTTGAACAGGCCTGGGACTTGTTTTTCCCCCTCAGATATACATGTATAAGATTAAGACAGGTTAAAAAGACTCATTCACAGCGTAGAATGTACTACCTCTACATATATATACATATATGTATGTACACATATATGCCATCTGCCATCCACTTATTCAAGAAACATATGCATTCTGCAGTCAAGAATCATGGAAATGGTTTATTTCTAAAATTGATTAATACTTTCAGATATAAAAGCCTTTGCTGTTGTTTTTTATTTTTTGTAAATCACTTCAGCAAGAAAACATTTGCATACTTAAGCAAAATAAGTAGTGAGAAAGGCTAATTTCTAATAGGTTTGGGAACTTTTTCATATCTTCAATGTCCAGAATGATTAAAAAAAATTAATTTCATACCTGTAGTTCTGAAGAATCAATTATAAAAACAATCAAGAACAAACCCAAACCAATCTTCTTCTTCCACAGAGAATTAAAGCTTTGTTTTTAAATATACTTTTTTTTTTTTTTTTTCTGTATGCTAGGCCACTTGCAATATGTAAGCAGTAATTGCTAGTCTGAGAAATCATATTTTCTTCTGTGACAAGAACGTATCTATAAAAACACATTTCTTTTGCTGGGCAATAGTGTATACCCAATGAAATTAACTGAATGCCTGCATTTTGTGATCTGTTATTTTAAATGTACAGATATAACTTTGAACAAGATTATTTCATTAAATATTATCATTATTAATAGACACTCATTTGTGTGTGGGTAGGGCCTAAAGGCACTGACTCAGAAGAAATGCCTCACTGGATTAGGCAGCGCACACAGATGAAATAAGAAGGCAGTCTGGCCTGAGAGGCTTTGCAGCTTAAGGTTCCAAGCCTGTGGCGGGTACGTGGGCATCTCAGTTCAACCAATTGCTCACAAGGGCCAGGACCTTAACCACGCATCAGCCTATAAGAATGCACCAGGCTTGTACACTGTCAGCTACAGTCCATCCAAGCACATCACGCAGCACACTGCTGTGCACAGCCGTTGCTAAATAAACATTTTTATTGTCTCAACAAGATCCTCCTAGGATCCTGTCCACCTACAACATGAATGCCCCCTTTCTGGGTAGCACCCAGCCAGCCAGCCAGCCTGGCACCTCCATAGCTTGCCATTGCATTGGCCAAGGTTGTGGCTAAGACTGGGCCCTGAACAAATGGCACTGAAAACCAAGAGACACTTTTCATCTGGGACCCTCCAAAATGAGTGCCTGAGCTAGCTGCATTCTCAAGGCAGAAGCAGTTAGTACCAGACAACCCAGGTTTCATAGAATCATAGAATATACCAAGTTGGAAGGGCCCCACAGGGATTATTGAGTCCAACTCCTGGCTCTAAATGCATTGTCCAAATGCTGCTTGAACTCTGGCAGGCTCAGTGCCATGAATACTGCCGTGGGGAACCTGTCCCAGTGCCCGACCACACTCTCGGTGAAGAACCTTTTCCTAACACCCAGCCTGAACCATCCCTGTTGCACATTCATACTGTTAAGGACCAGGTTTCAACTGTGGCCCTTTCTGGTCTTCCAGATTAAGTTGCAAATCAAGACAGAAATTGTTCTCCAGACACTAAGGCATCTATGAAAACAGTTGGCAGAGGGCAGCTTGTAATACGAATGCCCCAAATAAAAATATGGTATATTTAATAGCATTTCAACACAGTCTAGTCTGTGTCTCCACTCTTTTCCAGAAGGTGTTTCCAGTGCTTGAGACCCTGACGCACCTCAGGCATAGGCTCACATTAGAACTGATTTTGGAGATCATCCAGGATTGGTGCAATTCCACACCCTGTCTGGCCCTGCTCATCCTGGTGGGACTAAGTGAGGCTGGCTGTGGCTGTGTTTGATTTTTCCATGGGACAAGGTTGTGCTGGATATGTGGGAAAGCATTCCTGGCAGGCACCTCTGTCATTGGCAAGGCACTCCCATGCAGCTCTGCAAAGGGCAGAGAGCAAACCAGCCATTCTGTAGATTTCTTGGGAATGTTGGTCCCAAACTTTCCCCATGCATTCTTGCTAGAAAATTTTCACAATCTCTACCTATTAGGCAGTGTTGCTGGTCAGGATATTTGTATCAGCTTTGCAAATCTGGAGGGAGCTGGTACCAACAGCCCAGCCAACCCAAGCCTTGGGATGACAACAGAGAGCCATTGCCACTGCACTCCTCACCTGTGCCTCAACAAGCACCATGTAAGATAACTCCCTTCAGTCCTTCCTGGCTGAGCCAACCTCCCAGGAAAACACTGCTGACATGAATATGCACAACAGCTTTTGCAGAAGTCTGTTCTACCAGCACATGGCTATCCATATGAAGATGTGTATCAGAAAGTATTATTAAGATACAGTTTGGTGGAACCTGTAGGTTATTAGACACTTATAAAATAAAATAAAATAAATAATAATAATAAAAAAAGATTGTTTAATTTCATTATTCACTGACAGTATATAACTCAAGTCTATTAGGCAAAATGGTTTCACCTGCTATTTAAAAAAATATAGACTTTGATCTTTCTCTTGAAATGTTCAGTTTTATTTTAAAAGACTGATCAGAGAATCTAAATATGGGTTGAGCACTTGACTGGTATTTCGACCTCCTTTATTTTGCAAGAAGCTATCCAGGCTGCAACCCACATATCAGGAGTAGCCTTCGTAGGAAGAAATCTATTTTCGAGATACAGTTAAGGTTAATAGCCATGTTGCTCTTCTTTTTCAGAAGCTCATTTAGCAGCACTATTATGATGAGGATGATGATGATTGATTACTAGCTTCTGCCTTTTTGCACAAAAAGCACCATTCCTGATTGGCTAACTAGCAATGTGGTAATGGTCATTAACTTTGTTGCAGGAACCACTGCCAAAGTGATAAATAGATTTGGTTTACATTAGCTACCAGCCTAAAAGCATCGTTTGACCTCATTAATAGCTCTAATCAAATCTGGAGTTATGCTCCCTAAGAAGGAAGGCTATCTTTTTTAGGATGTCAACTCAGAGTCTTTTTATTCTGGTCTCCATAAATACAAAAGTTGAAATTTCGTTCCACTGAGGTAAGGTCACAATCCTCTCCAAAACGCATTGTTTAAATGCTATACTGTCATTTTGCCCTTACTTTTTGTTCGGTCTGAGACAAGTTAAAGTTGTTCTTAGCAGGAATTGAAAGTTACCTACAGCTGTTATTTTTGCCAGGCTCAGGAAAGGTGCTTTTCTTAGAAAAGTGGTCAGTTTGCTGGAGGAAACTAGAACACAACTTTTGTTTGTACGTTTGGAATTTCATGTTACTGTCTTGAAATCTGCAGCAAACCCACATGACTAACGTATGGATATAGTTTTTCAGGTCTGTGGGAGGAAAGAGTTGGAAACTGCATTTTGATCTCTTAATCCAGATTTCCTTCATACTATCTGCAAATTGTTTCTTGTATACTATATCTTCTGTAAAGCACAAGTACAACATACCCATCACTGATTCTGTGCTTCTGACTTTGCAATCTAGCAATGTTATAAGTTATTAATTTAGCAAGCCTGGAATATGTTTTCTCTCATGTTGTGCTTCAGTCTTCTGCTAATTAGCCTGAATAATAAATTCACACAAGCTTCAATCAGCTCCTATATCCAGCTAGGCTACGAATATACGTTACAGCTGCAACCCTAAATTGACAATATTAGTTTAGGGGGATGATGTGGATCTGAAAAGAGCCTAGAAAGGATTGTTTTTTAAGCACACACACATACCATCCTGCAGGACAGCATAAAACATGTGCATCTAGTGTGGATTAAAGCAGGCATTTTGCCCAATGCTTACTTTGTCCTGTTAATATCACTGGATATTAACAACAACTACTATCAGTTTGTCTCATAAGATAGCGACTCTCCCTAAAAATCTGATCCAAGTACTTTTATCTGATTTATTTATTTATTTATTTATTTTAACTGGACAAAAGTAGAGGTGAAATATGACAGTGCAAGCTTTGGCGAGCAGGAACCATTAAAAAGACCCTTTTCCTCAATGCCTGTGTTCTGTTTGGTGATTGCTTCTTCTAAAATTTAGCAATGTGGAGAACAGGAACAGGAAAACTTTCTCCCCTCTCAGTGTGGCCTATATTTTGAATTATTTTGTACACATCGTCGTGATTTCAACATAAGTTAAAAGTACTATCAACCATTATAGCTTCCAGCTTGATGAAGAAATTTAGTCTAAGTCTCTCCAGTTCCTGGAGGAGCACTCCGACTTTCAGATCAATATATAAGAAGTAGAGAGCTGTGCTACCGGTGTATCAGAAGACTCGGCCTTTTTCCATTCCTATCCCCCTAAAAGGGCTGCTGGCATCTGTCTTTCAGAGGGGAATTTTCATTTCCCTGTGTTAAGTGGACAAATGAACCAGTTGCTGCTCTGAGAAACCCTCCATCTTAACCCCTGCATCTGGCTTGCTGCTGGACAGGCTTTTCATTGTTCTGAGACCCCATGACTCCCACCTGTGCTGAGTTTGAAGTCCAGCCATGTAACACTGAATGCAGGCTGCAAGCTGTTCTTAAATTATGTCAGTCTCTCCTTTTTTTTTTTTTTTTTTTTTTTTTTTTCCCCTGGATATGACAGAAAGAAATAAATCCCCTCTTTCAGTATCAGAGTCCACCTTTGATTAACTGCACTAGGTGTCAGTTTTGCCTTACACTGCTCAAATGAAAACCAGACATATTCTAGGCACTTACATCCCTTATGGGATCTAATTGAACAAGCTCCACTGACAGAATGAGCATCCTCTTCCTCTGTCTCCTGACGTAGTGTCCTATTGACACTGAGTGTGCTCAGCACAGATTGATCCTGCAGGTACATCCAAGCCAGACTTTCTCCACTAGGTGAAGCATCCCTGTAAGGGCATATTGAAAAGTCACTGCTGAAATGTTACCACCTTCTTCTATTCATTGGGAAGAAAACAGGAATCAGAGCCTTACACCAGCTCTGAAAATCAATTATTCAACATTCTTGTCTGACTTTTGCTTCAGTAAATGATCATCACTGACGCAAAAGTTCTATAGGAAACTTGGATCTATAGTCCTGTCCTCTGGATGACAGAACTCCAAGTTCATTGTGTTTTTATCTTTGAAGTGCCTTCTGAATGACAAGTTGCTAATTGGCATAAAGGGAGATAAGTATTATTTTCCTTTTAAAGAAGGAAAGCCAGGAGAAAATGACCTGTGACTTGCTTTAGGGATTTCAAAGAATGTCACTAATATCTGAGCATAGTCAACCTAACCCCATGCCTAGAGTACATTTCTCTTCTGAGACTGGAATATTTTCAGTCTAGTAATATTTTGTTCCTCGTATTTATAGTCAGCCTTAGTAGCTGCTCTAGATGGCACATTTTCTTATTGCTATTTAACAATTCCTGCATCCCCTCCTTGCTCAAAGTGCATCCCGTTTATTAAAAACATTTAATTAAATTACATTATTCTCATTGGAATCATTTCATTGCTACTGATCAAAAAGGCTGAAAAATTATCAACTCTTAAAATTAAAAGTACATACCAGAGTTCTTACTTCCGTCCCTGTTTAAACAGAATAGAGCATGCAGTGATTAATCTGAAGCTTGGCCAAAATGGAGAAATAAAAATGAAAAGGGAATGATATATCTAAACATAGGAAAATAATCTCTGCTGGAATTACAAATGAGGGTAAAAGAATCATTCTTGAAGCCAATGCCCGTGGTCTTGGTGACTTTTCCCCAGTGAGGCTTTTGCCCCAAGTTTCCAGTTTCTCTCGCAAGTATTCTGTCATTAACTAAAGAAGCATCTGTGCTTTCTCCTGATAATAAAAACTTTGCAATAGCTAATCGACAATTGTTTCAAACCTGTAGCATCACCAGTAATGAACAATTAATCCTCTGTCTCCTCAGAACTGAGTTAAGCTCAGAATAGAAAGGGAAAGGCAGCAAAAGAAAATGGGCTCTGTGAAGCATGAAGAAATAAAAATGAAAAGATCATAAAGAAAACAAACATTAAGGGTAGAAGAGCAATCAATAAAGTCCAAAGCTCGCAAGATTGTCTTGGAAAATAAGCACTCTAAAGGAATTTAAATGAGTACAAATGGAATTCACAGAAAGATTTATTTAAGAGTGAATTAATTCTTCAGTGCAATACCCTTTTTTCTTCCCCTGCATGATTTTCTTTTAAGCTACTTCACTTTCTGTGTATGGTGCCACACAGCAATAACAACACAAATTATATAAGTTCTTCCACAGTGATTATTCCAGCAGGCAAATGGTTAACACACTAAAATAAATGCAAATGAGATGGTGGTTTGTTATTGGCTGAAAGTGCCTCAAAACAGACTAATAGTGATACATAGATGCAACTTTGCATCTGTAGTCTAATTAAAACTAATCTAATTAAATATGGTGCATCTGTAAAGCAGCTTGAGCACTGCAGATAACACACAGAATTCCTTTTATAGTTGGAAAAAGCTACCAAGAGGCAGTGTCTGCCATTTTACTTTATTTGGAACTACTTTAATAGCAGGTGAGTAATCAGCAAATAAATTCTATGTAGCTGCTTTGGAATTGTTCATTCACAGAAGCAGAAGCAGTGATAATGTATCCACAGATACATTACTACAGCAATGGAGGCCACACTGACAGGGGGAGGTAATGGCCTTTCATTAGACAAAATGATACAGCTTGAAAACAGAAAAAAGCTTCAAGCCATAAGTCATCCTTCAGCCTTACTTATTAAGGCAGAACTCAACTACAAAAAAACACTTTTGCAGATGTGTTATGTTACTGACATGAGCTGTCCACAGCAAAATCAGGCATGATCAAAACCTTGTCTTGTCAGGAGATTTCTTTCAAAACATTCTTACAACAGAATCACTTTTTTTTCCCCTTCTTTTTTCCTGGCAAATAAACATTCCACAGGCTCTGCGTTCAGTATGAAAAATTAAAGCCCACAACTGAAATTCTGCCATAAGCAACTTTAGCATTAAGAATTAAAATGGCCATGAGGAAATAAAATAATGTATATGACCCTCCACCCAACACACACTCTACAAGCTCTGAGAGCAATGTACAAGAATGAATAGTTCACCTTTCTTCTTTCCCCCCACAAAATTTTAGGCAAGACATTTAAGGTTAAAAAACTGTCTTAAAAATGCTCAAACCAGATGTCAAGAATGAAAAGAAGGTCAGGAGGGCAAATCTTTACAAAAAGTTAGTCACAAAATATTTCCATAAGGTATTATAGTAGACAAAGACACTTTGCATGTTTCCCCCTTAGAGAAATAGCCCAGACTGTCTTGATCTTATTGTACCTTTGAATAGCTGTGTTTGTAGATAGCTACAGGTATGAAGACATTGAGTGTAAAAATGGATGTGCACAAGTCTGAATCCACTCAGATATAGGGGCTTTCTAGATCTCATTGTTTTTCTTCTTTTTCTCTTTCTCAAGCCTCACCAGACTGCTAAAATGGTGAATTCCAGTATGTGTGATAGGGAGGGCCCTATGTTTCTGGGAAACTCAGGAAACACTTAGTGTTAGAGCAAGGTTCATGGAATGAGAGCATGCAGTAATTATACTGTAGATAGGACACTCTCCTAAAATGCCAGCAAAGTGACTCTTTGTACTGTTTTCAATGTAATATTCACTTAAAAAAAAAAAAAAAAAAGGAAATAGGCTTGAGAGTAGAGTTCTGGATATCTCTTTTCTTGTCTGGTACCCTACGCAGTGAGCTTTTTATCCCATTTAGGCCAGAATCTATGTCAGATTTCCCACAGAACAATCTTCTAGATTCCCTGGGTCTCCCATGGAGGACTTCAGCCTCAGCCTCGGTGAGAAGCATGAGTAATGCCTCCAGACAGTCTAACCCCTAGCTTTTTTTTCTCTGAGTGAGATACAAGGGGTTACAACTTGCTTAGGCTGAGCAAGATGCAAGCCATGTGCTTCCTCCTCTTGTGATAGTGCCTCAGCAACTGTCCTTATTGCATAATAAAATGGGCGACAACACTATCAGCATTTCTTTAGCCAGTCCCACTAGTTCCAAGAATGAAAATACAACCTCCAAGTAAAAGAGCAATAGAGAAGACAGATGAATCACACACTGAAAATTGGGTCTGTTATTTGAAAAATGTACATAGAGGGTTGTATTATCAAAAAAGAAATCTAAATGATGAAAATTCTGAAAATTGTCCCATTAAAGTAATTTTCTTTGCCATCTGATATTTCTGGAGAAGCAGAGCACTGGTTTGAGTCCTTTCCATTGTAAATAGTTCCATTAATTTCAGCAAAACTATAATGAACAATGTTTGTAGGATTAGGTTTGGAGGTGAACTTACTAATAAACAGGGAAAAAGCATTGGATATTTTTGACAGCATTCCATAAACCTAGGAAGTGTAGCTATAAGTGTAGCTACTCACAGAAAAGGGATATTTTGATAAGTCATAACTAATTATCAAATGAAATGTCAGCCTGAGATTGCTAATCAAACAGTCATTTTCATGGTATTTTTCTATATGATGGTGTAAAATTTATTCCATTGTAGAAGCATGCAAAAGGCATCTTTAATAATTCAAAACCTACATTAATGTGAGGTTTATGTGCTGCATGGGCTATCACAGAGGCCCGTGCACAAGAATTAATATACACCTCTGTGAATAAGTGCACTGATAGTTAACAGAACTGTGCATTACAGTAAAAAGCCTTGAGGTAAGAAGGACTTCAAAGAATTTGTGTTTTCTTTCTCCTGAATATGCAACATGAAGAAAAGTTTGAAAGGAAAAGCACTTAACTTTACACAAGGAAAATTTTATTCAGATCTAGATTTTTTTAATGTTATATTCTATCTATGTAACATACATTTACTTAAGGAATGACAAGGAGACTGTAAAATACGTTGTTATTTTTACATCACATTTTGATTTCAGTGCAATTATCAGCTTTTAGAGTGTGGTACAAACATGTTGCTGTATATGCACTGCATTAAGGACATTGCATTTACTCAGAATCATAGAATGATTAAGGTTGGAAATTCATTCACTCCAGTGAATTAATTCTTCAAGATCATCTGGTCCAACTATCACCCAACTAGCAAAGTCATCCACTAAACCATGATCCTAAGCACCAGATCCTGTTTTACTCTTCAATATTTTTTTTTACTAGTCATTATTTATTGTTTGTGTATTTTAATTTATTTATTATCTTTATTATTACTCTTGTATTATTTTGTAGTACTTTTCTCCTGCATTACCTCAATATATAATACCCATAAGACAAATTACTTTTATAATGTATGTAGACCTTATTATGGCTCAGCCACCTGTGAATTATCTTTAAATCAGCACAGACTTCCATAAAAATAAGATGGTAATTTATATATTGTAAAAAACAGATAAGATACAAGATAGAGTAAGATACTAACTAGTTTTAACAACAACATAGTAAAACTGGTGCAAAGTTTCTTCTTCCAGACTTAAAAGTTGCACAGTACTTAATAAATTATGACTCTTAAAACCATGTGGCCTTTGCTGTATTTCCAAGGACAAAGGAAAGCAGCAAAATCAGTATTAATTTACTCAAACTCTCTCAGAATCAAATCTGCAAATATTTGCCTCACTTTCTGATCACTGATGCTAGCACATCACTCCTAACAAAATTAGGACTGATATGGTAAAAATCTCAAACGAGGTTTCCAGCAACTAGTAGGTTGCTCCAGCTCATTTTGAATGTCAGTTTGAGTGTTTCTAATCAGACTTGTTACAAACTCCTGGATCTGCTAAGTGATGAGAAGTCTGTCCTTTAGCTGAGGAGCTGAAGAACTGAATCATGGATACATGCAGGGACAATGTAATGTACGAGAAGCACAGATAGTAGGGGCAAAAGTAGGCCTTCAAATGATATTGTTATGGCAAAATAGTCCTTTAATAAGGGTAAAGTTTTAGTTTCCATCACCTGCAATATGCAGTGAGCTTATAACGTAATCTTTTTGTGCTATGACTAGCATTCAACTCATCCCATAAATAACCTACATTGGCAGTGCTGTCGCAGCGGACTCCACTAAAGAAAAAGAGGATACTCATATTTATTCAGGCACATCATGACACTTGATGAAAGAGTAAGTCCTTCCCTGGAGCAGAGCTAAATGCCATTTATTTCACTGCTGATAGCTTAGAGATCCAGTGTCTATGCAGTGGCTTCCCCAGATCCAATCACTGAAGAGTTAAAAATACCACCTCAGACTAAACCCTATTTGATATCTCTCTACTTTGTCAGTCAAAGTATTTAAGTATGGCCAACTTGTAGACTATGTTTTGACTGATAGCCCTTTTATCCCTTTATGAAATCAGTTTCTGACAGGCATATCTTTTGCAAGTGGCTAGTAGTGATTTAATTGGCCTCCCATGCCTTCAAGTTAGGTCAGCTCATGCCAGCAAAAAAATTTCTGGAAGTCAGCGCGGGAAGCAGTTTTCCTTTGGCTTCTCTCTAAACTTGGCAATACTGAAGTTTATCCTGGCTTGTCTCTATTCTTGGCCTTTGAGGTCACACACAACTTTGCTAACTGCCAATGACATTGCAGGGCTGTATGCACTTTTCTGACACTCCTTCCAAAAATGTTTCTTGTCCAACTAGTAGCTTAGTTAGGAGTAGTTAGAAAACACTTGAGCAGGGATATGAGCTTTCCAGTTCATGGGTCAGTGGAGGAATATGTCCAACATATTCACAGGGTAAAGAACAACCACTGTCAGGAGCCCTGTTAATCTTGAGCTAAAAATCAGCTAGTCCTACCCTCATTACTTCTGCCATTGTGACAGGAAAAAGCTGTATATTTTACAGTACACTAAGCCCAAAGTTACTGAACAATAAACACCAGTATTCAGTCATCTGCTTCAACAGAAAGTTAGCTGAATGATTTTCACTTTCTTAACATGATTTTTGTGAAGTAGAGGTAAAAGTAGAGAGATTGGTTTATATTTATTCTTTTTCATCAGAAGCATTCTATGGCAGACAGACAGCCTGAAGAATGAAGCAGAGACTTGCACTGGCAGAGAGCCTTATGTCTCTCTCAGCCATATGTCAAAAAAGTTTCACAGACCTAACTCTTCTACTCTTCTTCCTCCAATAGACACAGATGCAGCTATATTCTCTGTGAGCCATAGCACCGCAAAACTTTTTTTTTTTTTTTTTTTTTCCTGGAGAGGTAGAAAGCGTAAATGAGAGGTGAAGATGTTGTGTGATGAGGGAACCAGGAAAAAGGAAGGAAAAGAGTCGGAAGATGAAAGCCTGTGGGAAGAACTGGAGCTGTTACATCACAAATTCGTTGTTATTTACTCTCAGATCACAGGTGTGACCTCGAATGCTTGCAAGTCATACATCTTATCAACATACTCTGTAATAGAAATTCTCATAACATTAGACCTATTGATATGGGGATTATGAAGACATATACTGTCACTAATGGTCATATGTCTTGTAGAGGCAAATGTTGCATTTTTGAGAAGAAATCACTATTTTTTTCTTCTTCTTCTTTTGAATTAGTAAAGGCAATTTTAAGTTCACCTAGCATCAAGACAGGAATATAGATATTTTCCAGCTCTTCATTCTCCACTCCCCAATTGTCAGTGGAAAAAAAAACAACAAACAAAAAAACAAAAGCTCAAAACCAAAAACTGGTGTAAAACCCCTTTATTTCCTTATCCCATAAAATATTGTGGGAAAGCAGACAATATCAGCATTGTTTTATTACATCAAGCATCCTCACTGACGCTTCAGTCTCCTAATGATTCCCAACCATTGATGCTGAGTGAGTAACAGACTGCTGTAATTCAACACTCTCACAGTTTGAGTGATGGGCATATTAGGTTTGGGAACTGAATGGTAAGTACACTCCCCAATAACTGTAAATACAGACTTCTTTTATTTCAGTCCTATGTTGAGGTAAGTATATTATAGCTTGCCTTTACTTAAAATAAACAAACAAAACAAAACAACAACAACAAAAACCAGCTTTGAAACAGTGGCACTGTAACACTTGCTAAATGCTCCCAGAACTTTTTTTTTTTTTTTTTTTTTTTTTTAATTTACAGTCACCCCTGATACAAGAGGAAAAGATTAAAGCAGCCTGCCCAAACACAGAGCTATCCATAGCATTGATGGCAGTCTTATACTTTGGTCTTCAAGGAATCAGCTGCTGGGGTTCAACCACTTCAAGGAGTATTGAATATTGTGGTAATCTGATGCTGACTTTCAGATGTTTCTTAGCACCATTGCTGAGAGGAGGGAAGAATCAGTGAGGCATTGCATCTGCTGCCTGCTTATTGCCACAGACACTCCCATACGCCCACCAAACAGCTGAGCAACTCACTGAAGTACATGGATGACCTAAACCCAGAAGAACGCTAAACAACATCATTTGCAAGCATCCTGGATCCCTCTCAGGCACAGAAAGCAGCACCATGGTGGCCTGCTTCCCCCTGAGTCAGTAATGTTGAAGAACAGCAGTGGAGACACATTGATGCAAAAGCTGCTGTGCTTTGGAGGAAGCATAAAACCAATGTCCTGAGCTTTTGTGGAGATGAAAGATCCCCTGGGATTTTCCCAAAAGGATTGTAATGCCTTATGGCCCCATCCAACTCTCATTAAAATAAATGGAAAGAACCTCAATCACTTCTGTGGAAATTGGATGTTTGCAGGGTTGGCCCAAATCCCAAGTGAGGCAATTACATTCCTCCAATGGCTTCCATTGCAAAATTTCAGTGTCCCTCCCACCAGTGATCTCAAAGTAACACTCTACTGATCATTTAAACAAAACGACTTTTCCTAAATGCTGTCTTTTTTTTTTGACAACAATCATGAGAATGTGTGTCGTGATAATAAACCATGTAACAAAAGAGAGTACAAATCTCAGCAAGCAGCTTACTGAAATGGGAGAAAAACAAACTACACTGATATTTAAGAAGATATGAAAATAAATTTGCTGCTACCACTATACATGTGTAGTACACATCTCCAAAATTACATCATTTGTAGAGTTATACACTTTTAAAATAAACACACCTAAAGTAAAATTAATTTATATTAAATTATGGATTCATGTAGCAGTTCAACATATAAATTGCAGCATGTATGAGAAATTTACTTATAGTCTTGATCCTTCAAACCACCATTCATTTGCATTCAACAAATTTAATTAAATGGACTATTCTGGAGCTTAATGGTTAGTACACATTTAAATACTTCCCTGGATTAAATGCTTTGAAATTCTACAATCTGCTGTGTATCATTCCATTACCTGAACTCAGACTACATATTCAGCTTATACTTGCTTGGCTATATCAAGTAAGAATGTACTTCTGTTGTTTTTTTATGTTATTTAATGGAGTGGAGTATGTTAGTCAAGAAAATGACTTGAAAATGAGAAAAAAATTGTTCATCAGTTTGCACTCTGCCTGCACTGCAGGCTTCAGCTAGTGCTGCTACGTCATCAGGGATTTGGTATCACAACTAATTTTACTTAACATTGACACAATTTAGGGGTTTTCTGTTTTTTAAAGAGGATATATTTTTTTTTCCTTCTTTTCCCAGGAAATACTGGGATAAATATTCAGTTCATTAGAATGAAAGTGCTTCTTGTCAGTATCACTATAAAATTATACCTAGTCTTCTTATTCCGAGTGACAGTGAGAAGCACTAGCAATGTTGGACAGGCCCATGTACTTTGCAGAATGAAAAAACAACTGTCAATAGTTGCCTAACAAAAATAAGCTGTTGCAAATAAGGATGTTGCACAGTTTAAACACTTCAGTTAATGCACTAACTGAATAGAAGAAAGATTTTTGTAAAGTTTCCCTCTTCCATTCTGCCTCTTTCTGCATGTCTACATTTACATCAAAAAAGCAGTGAATTTTTGTATCACACAACAACTGGTAAATAAACACAAGGTTGTTGTAGAATAGGAGTCAGTAAAGTCAATTCTGACATTTTTTTTGGTGCTATTTTATCATTAATGGTACGCCCTGAGTTCATATAACAATAAGCTTTTTTTCTGCCTACTGTTCTTGCCCTCACCTTCCTTTCTGACACTTTTCTGTCAGCTTGGGCACCTCACTGTCCTACAACTTAAAACCCACCAATAAATATTTCATGAGGCAAGAGAGTTTGGAAATTGGTATTCTGGAAGAGTTTCATAGAAGCGATTACCATCACAGAGTTGTAATCTAAAATGCTACGCTAGACTGAAATTTATGAATAGTAAGCTTGCCTTATCTTCCTCTGTCCTCCTTGCCTTGCTCATGCTGCGAGTAAATCTGCACCCATGGTGTATTACAAACAAACAGCTAACTCCTGGACTGAGGCCTGAAATGCTACAATCCAGCTCAGAGCATGTGTTTACTGAAAATTGGGTACTGACGTCTTAGAAACCATGATAAAATAGCTGTTCTTGGAGGGGAAGCAAGGTTCAAAACCTAAAGAAACAAGTTTGAATGTTGGGTTAGCAAGCATGTTGCTTGTGCCAATTTTTTCATGTGAGTTCTGGATAGGAAAAAATGTTAATAAAATTATAAATGAAATAACACAGAAAGAAAACAGAAAATTCAATGAATTCTGGTGAGGAGGAATGATAAAATGTTTTCAAGAAAGGAATAAGGCTTTTTAGCATTTTGTTGTCTAGGAGAAGAATATATTGCCTCTGTATAAACTGTTTTCAGTAAAAAAAATCATCTAATACCTGTCCTAGTTCTGTCGGTTTCCTCCCTTCTGGAGTATTGCCATATGAGGGATGGACCTGGCACAGCTCACGGGACAGAAGTTTTCTTCTGTGGAAATGACTTTCAATACTACTGGCAGTTCACTAGCTTTAGGGTATTTCTTCTCTATTCCTTGTCAAGAAGTGCCACCCCTTCTCTATGATGTCAAACAAATGTTTTGTGTGGATGCTACAAGCTGACAATATGGGAACTGCCCACATAGGCTGGGAAATATCATTTGGGCTGCAGCCTAAAACACCTGAGTTCCTGATCTTCCTGAGACTAAAGGGGGTCAACTTGGAAAACTCACTTAGATCTGCCTTTCCTGCAGCAACAGTGGAAAAGAAACACAGGATTCATGGGGTCAAGTTCTGTAGCTTAATGTAGGATACTTGTTCAAGAGTATGGAGCCCTAAATACTCAGGACATTTGCTTATTTTGTCCATTGACATTTCACAACAAAATGCATATGCTGTCCTTCAGCCAGGTCTATGGTCCAGTGAGTTTCCTTGCTCTTCATCAAATTATGCAGACAGAAAAGAGTGAACCTATTGGTCTCAAAGTGAGATAAATCAGGTCTGTAAGTTTACAGCCTATGAATCCACCTGTTATAAAGGCCTAACCTAGGTCTCTCCCTAAACATTGAAGTCTGTGAGACCAGCATGATTTCAGGCACATCTCCCTCCAGTTTTTCATACCGGGTAAACTGGACCTTCTGTTTCTTGTTTGCTCTGAAGAGAACCTAAAGAATTTAACTCAGATCTGTGAATATGATTCCCAGAGCCTGGCTCTTCAAAGTTCAATGTGGAAACCCTGAACATTTCTGGAGCTCCTGTTGAGATGTGGGCTGAAATGCCTTTCCCATCCAAAAGGACAAATCCCATCTTTTATTTTGGTGGCTTTCACTGCAATAAGGAAACAGTGCCAGCTACAGTACTGAAACATGCCCCCAGATGATATAGGGCCTATGAGCAAATTAGGGAGCTCTTGCTGAAGTTGATAATTAAGATTAGAGGCAGATTCAGAAACCTGCACAGGAGTAGGCAGATGGCTTGCTCAGCTGCCAGCTGGAACTCAGCCTTCCTGAGGCACTTATTCAAGTTCAGCAGCACAGGCTCTTTCTGTGTAGTCAGAGCAAAATCTACCCATACCAAGAGCTGTCTGAAGATTTGAGGCCACCTCCACAGCTCGTGCAAACTGGCTGCATGCTCTGGAAGTGGTGGAGATTTTCTCATCTAGATCAGTTCAAGATCTCACTTGAAACACAAGCCAAGCATAAAAAGATTAAAAGAATGCAGGAAATGATGCTATGGATCTAAAACATTCCTGAAAGCTCCTCCTGGTTTCAGTGGCTTAATATTTTACCCACCTTGGCGATATGGGATTGATGAACAGAAGACTTAAATACCTCATTTAACAATAAAATGATTTTTGTCTCTTTAAAAAAGTTTAAATACTTTAGACAACATGTATCAGCCAAAATAAGCGGGGGTGTTATGTATATATAATCCCTCAGTGAAGACTTTAGTTTGGATAATTGTCAGCAGCAAACACCCAGTGCTAAGTAGAATTATTAACAATAACAAGAAAGAATGACATTCTAAATCTGTGCCAATTTACAACAGTGCCTCGAAATAACAGAGGCTTCATTATCTGCTCTTGTTTTTATAAAAATGCATGAGGATATCTTATAACTTGCTACAATGCCTAGGCACTAGGCAGAGGCACTAGTAGCAGAGGTAAGGATGTGATATCAATCTTACCAGTAATTCCTGTATTTTCATTGCCCATTTATACCATGTATTTTTAAAGCAAATCTATTAAACATAGTCTCAAGTGCTTTTTTTCCTTTTATGAAGTACATTGCTGAGAAGCAATCTTTAAATGCATTCTCAATTTTAAGTTGAGAACAATTGTTCCATGAACTCTCTTTATAGAGCATTTTCAAAGCAAGATTACAAACCGAATTATAACAGATAATGGGTAATTTCTGTAGACACTTCATCTGTAGGTAAGTTAGAACAAGACTAGCAAATATTGTGTTTATGTATGTAAACATAATTTTAGTACACACTTCCCATAATACAAAGTAATGAAATTTTAAGATATGTTCTCAGTACAGAAAGGAAGCCAGCAACCATGTTCTGTTTTCTGCTTGTAAATTGAATTCTCTACTCAATTTATAAGGCACTGGCACAACTTGACATATCTATAGTGCAATAAAATACCTACCAGAGTCATTGTAATATATAAAATAATGATAGAAGTGATGGGCAAGAGGAGACCATTGGGGGTACTCAAACACTATTTGTTAAACCCTGCAACCAAACCAAAGGAAGATGCTCACCTCTGTTTTTGTTATAGATGATTTTCAACCCCATGGATGCAAAAGCTTATCTGCAAAAGTTAAAGGGGGGTTGTTTTCTTATATTTTGTGAATGCTCTCAGCATAATGTATTTTACTGGACTTGCTTCTCCTTCCCCTTTTTTTCAGATTGCACAACTCAAAACCAACCAGTATTTCTAAAAATGATGCTTTAGACATGTCATTAATAATATATAATTCTGTTTGACACTGAGGTTATACTGCCAGTGTACTTCTGTTTAACAGGCAACGTTTCCTTTCACACAGGTAAATCCTCAAGATGCACATGGATTTAGGGTCCTCCCGGGATTGGGATGGATCTGGTACCCCAGGTCAAGCTCTAGGAATCTGTTTTTTTTTTCTTATGATAGAATTCATCATTATGATACCAACAGAGTATAATTTAGCAGGATCTCAGACTATGAGATCCCGCTCTTTCTACACACAGTTTTTCATCCATGTTCTGACTCATTAGATTTTTACTTCCATTATTCTGGCCTGTCAGCAACTATTTAGATACTTTAGATTTGAAAGCTGTATTTCCAGGACCCCTGACTTCAAGCATTCAAAACATGTTAGGTCCCTAAGATTAATGAAGTTATTGTCATGCTCTGAACTTATAAAATAACAATTTGGAATTGTTTTTCCTTGTCTCATGTTTGTTGTGTCTTCTAAATGTGTGTGAGCAGTGTTTTCAAGCTTCTCCCTACCTGCAGGTGGTCTAGAAACTTTTATTCAAAGAAGAAGAATGCCAAAGTTGTCATGTAATCGTTGAACTCTGGGGCTGGGAGATTCAGGGACAAACCAAAGTAATCTGAGATTTGCATTTAAATTACTATATTTATAAATACTTTTTTTTTTTTTTTTTTTTTTTTCCCCTCTACTGTTGCACTGTAATAGTTTTGTCTTGTACCTGTTCCATGTTCTAAAATAAATCTTTATTTCTAATTTCCCTTGTTTCTTCCCCAGTGTAAAGCTGCATGTATTTCCCTATCATGAGCAACTGACAATGATTTGATGACAGAACAGAAACGAGAAGACTTAAATTTATGCCTTCCTGCTTTCTCCAGCACTGTTCTTCAGACTTGCTGGAACATCAAGAATCTTCTCTCTTTATTCTTCTCTAAATTTCTCCTGACAAGTCCTCTTTGCCAGGACACAAATGTCAGACTGCTCCTAAACTGAGATCACTGCTTATTGTAGTGATATATAGATGTGTACACTAATCCATGTATGTATAGGCATAGAATCATAGAATCATTTAGGTGGGAAAAGACCTCTACGATCACTTGGTCCAATCTTTAACCTAGCACTGCCAAGTCCACCATTAAACCATGCCTCCGGTTCTTCAAAAAACCCGTGATTCAACTACCTCCTTATATATACACACACACATATATATATACACACATATATATAGTTGTCATTAGGTGCAGACAGGCAGTTGTCCCTTGCCATACACTCAGACAGGAAATAATTAATTTATTATTTTTATATGATTATTATTGTTGTTATATTTATTTTATTCTGGCTAAGCTATGAAGATCTTAGGCCATGCCTGACATTGGAATGTATAGCATAACTCTGCTATGGAAATATAATTAATAGTTATGGCTGACTTTAGGCAGATTTTTGGTATTTGCCTCTCTTTATCAATCCACTTTTAAAATCAGAAAGCATTCTATTAGCAGCATTTTACTTCTTTTTTATGAACTTTGAAAAAAAACACAACAAAACACCTGCCCTCTCTTTCTCATGTCAGTGTCACCTATACTCAAGAAACCAGTAGAAGAAGCTGTGAAGTGAACAGTCTGAATTTATTTTCTGCAAATGACCAAACCATGAGGTTGATAAAAATTAAGATTCAGAAATACTTCATGCACAAAATTTTTAATTTTCTAATGAATTATAGACAAAAGTCAGCAATATCTCCAACCTGAATCTTGATGAAAAATAATAATGAAATATTAAGAAATAAACTTCATTGCCATTTAAAGAGATGGTCAATCAAGAAAGGCAGAAAAGCAGAGACTACTAGGAAATAAAATAGAGGTGTGTCTAGAATGACTACTGAAGGCTGTAACTTTAATTAAAATGGCTAAACTTATAAATCAAGAATTATTTTATTTACTGATTTACCCAAATATATCTACAAGTCAGTATGTCGGCTTCTTAAGCTGTTATTTAGAATTAACCCAGACCTGAGTCTTAGAGTTATTTCTATATTTTTATTACAGTTTTTTTTCTAGCCTCCAGTCCCATTTCATTTTGAGAGCTATTCAGAAAGCTAGGGAGAGGTAAACAAACCTTTCTCTGCACAGCTGCAAACAGATTGTGAAACAAGCCTGAACAGGACATCATTTTTTAGCCTGAATCATCACATAGCTTTGAGCTCCTGGTTTGGAACACTATCAGTCACTTGTGCACAATAAATCAAATTTAGGGGCTTTGAGGGCAAATGGAGCTGTGAGCCAGCCAAATATTTTAGAATAAGGTTGGTATAGAAATGTAACTTTTTCAATTACAATGTAGGACAGCAACGAACATTAGCAATAAGCAGTAACTTCCTATTAAAGAGGTAATGATAGTATCCAGCATTGAAAGCAGTCAGATATTGCCGCTATTCAGGATTATACCAGAAGCATTGACAGAGTATACTTATTCAGTCAGATGTGTGGTGGGATTTTACTGGTGGAGTTTTTGCTCTTTTATTTACCTTGCCAGCAGAACAAGGTCTTCTGTTCATAAAAGAATGTATTTTTAGGAAACACATTAAATTCACTTCGATTTTACAAACATGCTCATTAAGTAAAATAAAGATAAAACTTAACATTAATAAGCATTGTATGGTTACTATTGGTATCTTGACATTTAAAGCCTCCACTGAAAAGCTGTTGTTGTCTTGCATTCATTTAGTCTTGCAAAACCTAGAAATTGTTTTTTGTAAGTATATGGCAGGTATTTTCCCACCCAGTAGAGAACGGCCCAGATGGAAAAGCAGAGAGGGAGAGGAAGGAAATGATCAATATAGCTTATAAAGACTTTTAATGCAGTTTTGTTTTCAGAAGTGTAAAGTACCATTTTGTCTCTTTGTTTTACCTCCTTTTTGTAGGAGCTGAGATGGTACCTTTTTTTCTCCTTCTGGTCAACAGCTTAAAAATCCTGCTGATTAAAGATAAACTAGGATAGAAAATATAAGAATCAATTAAGATAGAGTGACTTTTATACACAGTGCAGTTGAAAAACAACTGTACTGTGATTATGCAAATCAGCCACTCTCAACCAAAATGCAAGGATTTACATAACGGAGAACAAAATTCTTCACAGTTATGCCTCAGTAACCTTACAGGATTCTTGCACTTTAATTGTATGACTCATTGTAATAAAATGATTCCACTCGCTCACTCGCATTATTCAGAGTGAAATATATGGTAGGAAATCACCATTTTGTATGATTTGTGTGTTTTTGGAAGACTACAATCTCCTGCCACAAAATGTGGAGTATGTTCTTTAAAGAGATACAAATCAACAAAAAGCTTGTATCAATCAAAATTTCAACTGGGTTTACATGTTGCATCACTGCTTTTGTAATAAATGTATACTAATACAAATTGTCCCTCTGTTCTTCTTGGAACTTTTATTTACTCTTTTTTTTTTTTTTTTTTTAATGCATTTGCATTTGATAAATGTAAGACTTCTCTGGTGAACGTATTACAGGAGGAAACATCTGTGTCATTTAAATTGCACAGACCCTATCCTGGAGTTTTGTGGAGTGAAATCTTATTGGCGATCCTCATATTTTTAGTTAGTTAAGTATATCTAGCCTATTTAAATTGTGACTTTTGTGTGTTCTACAAAACATACTATTTTTAAAATATGTCTGTTCTGATATAAGGCATATGAATGGAACAACTATTTATTCAGCTGGGTATACTTTGCTGTACCTTTACCTTTGTCATCACCATTATTTGATTTTTTTTTTTTTTGGGGGGGGGGTATGACTTGATGTTACAGAATTTTGATGTAAAGACAGAAAGAGGAGAATATTTATAAATTAGCCCCTACTATGGCTGGGCTTTTTATCACTTTAAGTTGATTGCAGGTGAGCTTTTTCACAATATGGCAACATTATTTCTTATTATACTTCCATTAAATCATGATGGCTTATTTTCCATTTGCAGTCTTCTTAGGCAGAAGCAATTAAAACATTTAATTATTTCTCTCTTGTACACAGACAATAAAGCACTGGCAAGAAAAATACTCTCCCAGTAACCAGCAAACTTTCAAAGCCTTCCTTGTCACATGGTGATATGTCTGTCCTAGCCGAAACCTGGACAGGATGAAGAGACCTTTGGAAGTTTTAATGTGAAAATACATGAGATAAAAAATATGTTGGTCCATGCTAGTCTCCTGCCAGCAAAGATCTGAGAATTTGTTGACCACGTCATTTCTCTGCTATGTCTAAGATTCAGGGTCAGGTTGTCCAGTCTGAATCTACCAGAGAACATACTAGTCCACAGGCCACATGCCACAACAGTTTTTAGGCTCAAGTATCTGTGCTATCCCAAAGAGACTTCTACACCATTTTTCTCCTTTTTTTTTTTTCTTTTTCTCTCTCACATGACAAGAAATTCCTAGAAAGACCCTGTCAAAATGATTTTGTTGGAACAAATTTACTTTCTGCTATGTTGTAAGAGAGATTCACAAATACATAAATAAATAAATTGTAACCAGCTGTACTAGTAAAGGTTTGTAAATTTTTCTTCCCAAAATGAAATCCTGAACTTCGTTAGGGGCTAACAACACCTTACTGACAACTGCTTACTGACAAAAAACAAACAAATAGTAAGGAATTGCTTTCATCTTCTGACAGGGAAATGAGGCCGGCGTGGCCTGGTCTGGCCTGGCCTTACCTCATGATGTTTTGGAGACAGTCTACTTAAACTTATTTTGTGGTCTATTTGTGTTAGTTTATAAAGGACAGCTGTTTATTGGCAAGAAGCACATTTAGACCTGCCAACTAAAGTCCATTCATGTAGGATTTGTTGTTCTCAAAGGAGAAGCAAAAGTTACTTGGATACAAAATGTGCCAACATTTCAGTAGCACTATTTCTTATTTAAATATTAAAAAAACAACACACCCAAGCTCTTTGCCCCTTTGCAGTACAATGTACATTTAACTTTCTTCTTGAAACATCAAAATTAATATATATATATGTATAAAGAAGAAGGATGTTATGTTAAAAAGTCCCAGCATTTATTTGATGGAGATGCTGAGAAGATCCAATCATATCTCCAACCTCTAGAAGGTAAACATGGGACTGGCATGGCATTTGTGATCACCCAGGTTCAGTTTTCTACTACAGAATTCCTGCATGATCTTAGATAAGGGCTGGGATGTCTAAAATGAAGGCAACAATATACACTTCATACAGTCATAATTTAAGATGAACTTTGTAAAGGTAGTGTAAGTTTTTAAAAAAGTTTTAAAACATAGCGCAGACAGCCTTGACCATATTTGTTCCCATAAAGTAGCTACATGTTCTAAACAAAAAATATATCAAGATTTTTTTTTTTTTTGTCTTTGAAGAATTAAAAGTAGCTTTTATCTTAAAACTGGAAGGAAAGACATTAGTGCAAATAAATGTTTGTTGGGTAACGGCAGATGCATTATTATTACTGAATGGAAAAAATTGAGGCATAAAACACAAGACGTAATAAGAAGACACACTGATAGTCCTAATTTTTAAAGATTTTGTTCTTGCCTTTCAAGACAGGGATCTGATGGAAACTTTAAGAGACTATTCGGCCAAGCAAAAAGGAGACTATTACAGGTAGAAGGAGAAGCTAAAACAAATAATAAAGATGAAAATGGATCAAGCAGGTCAACAATCAAACTAGTCAAAAAAGGCAGTGTTTTAGATTAATTCTTTGAGCCAGGGCAGGATTACCAAGGCTTTCCACAATTCTCTAAAGAAGCAGATTCCTATTTTGTTTAATGTGACATTCAAAGAACTTCTCTAAGTTAGGAAAAAGGATCTGTAAGATGTTCTGTTCTTACTCGCAGCATAAGACATCTTGTTTTATAATTACTAAAATGTATTTCATCATAAATAGAGTTGTCCTATGGCCTAGTATATTTTCTCTTACAAGCAATTTCATCATATAAAGGTACTTTTTTCTTTCTTTTTATGAAAACAGGAGTAGTTTTATTTGGAAAGTAGTTTTATTTGGATTCCAATTGTCCTTAGGGTTGTTTTAAAAAAGTATGCAGCAGTGCATTCAAAGTTCCTATGTATGTATTTTCCTAGATTTATCAACTGTAGTTGCTAACACAGTGGAAACAATCCACAATTTTGCTATTCTGAAACCAAAAGCTTAAAAATAAAGTAATATCTACAAAAAAAAAAAAAAAAAAGTCATCCACTTCATTGATATAGCATGATGAGCTATAGATTAAAAGAGAAAATATTTTGAATGTACACCATTTTTCCCTCAATATCTTGTCTTTTATTTTTCCCTCTTTTTTTTTTTTTTTTACTTCTGGCAGTTTTGTTTTTCCCATGATATAAGCAGGCAATTTCATTTCAGTATGGTCTCCACTGGACTGTGCAGATTATCAAACTAATGACAGACGGACTTCTTACCACTGTAACACCTCTACTCTTGCAAGTGAGAATTTCAAGTGACAGAGCAAAGCTGTTTGCTATCAATTTTGCAAAAACTGCATCTGCCAGATTGCCAAGATACATTTCAGAGATAAAAACATCAATTAATATTCTGATTTGTTATCTGTCTTTATCAGTCAAACAGGATTTCTTTTAACAAATGATAATGTTCTAAAATGAAAACTATCATATATGTTAAAATAGGTTCTTGAAAATATTTTATATTTAGTTATTCTTTTGAAGTAAAATCATTACAGATTGAATGTCTCTATAGTGCCTGCTATTGAAATACACGGTGTCCACAATCATTTCTACAAAATGCCAAAATTATCTGCTTGTATCTTTAGGTGTTTTTTAAATTTTTAATAACAACAACAACAAAAAAAAAAAAAAAAAAAAAAAAAAAAAAAAAAGAGGATTTTTTCTTTCTTATATAAAATGACACTGAAAATACTGAATTAGTTGAGTGTTTAATGCCAGTCTATGCATATGAAAATATACCAAACAGGTTCAAGCAGACAGCAAAAAGCTTTGTGTACAAACTGATGCCACAACTTTGAATCAACACTTTCTAACAAAGGCCAAAATAACGCCACTAACAGAAATATACACTGGTACTTTAAAAGTATCCTGCATAGGTCCAAGAACTCATGCAAACATAGTTTGATGACAGATCTAACAAAATTACTGAGAGGGAAAAGAATGCCTACTTTCATACATTAATGATGTATTAGAGATATTTCCTCGTTAAAAAGTCATTATTCTTCTGTTTCTACATTTCCCAGTCCCCAAAGATACACAGTTACTTTATTTCTCAATATTTATGGTTTGAAGCCAAATTCTGCTTTAAGGTACTGTGGCCACACTGTTTATAATACACATGAAAAACCAGAAGCATTACTGTTAGAAGATACTTCAATCCCGTGGCCACTGTGAAGTCCATCTCTGAAGTTTCAGCAATAATTTGTTGGAAAAGTTACAATGACATATCAAGAATAGGCTCAAATCACATATGAGTTTGTTCTTATCTTTTCTACTACAATTAATTCTGAGGAGCTTATCTTCTGATTTTTCTAGTTTGAAAACATTTAGTCTGCACTCTAAATAGATGACAAAGATGAAAATTTCAAGTTAAATCTAATCTGCCAGCAAAAGCATTTAATCAATCAAGTTTTACTTACACGGAATTTTGTTCAGTTCATTCATGAACTTCTCTTTTAATTTAGAAAATGCATCTTCTTTTCCTCCCCCTCCTCCGGGACTGGCTGGTTCAGTGACATTACTTGGTGGAGCTGCTGCTACTGTGGTAGCTGGCGGTGCTGCCAGGGCCTCATGATGACTTTCACTCACCATTTTAACCCCTGTGGAAGCTGCTGTTGGGAAAAAAAATGAAAAATAATATTTACATCATGAAAGTGGATCTCATGTCAATAAACGACTAAATAGGCAGAATATCACTTGGTGCTCATGCTTACTGGGTAAGTATGACTGCATCAGCATACTGCTTCGTGTTCTTCATACAGTATTTATTAGACCAGAAAGAAATCTTTTGCAGGGTTAATTTCAGACAGAATCATTTTAGTGCTTAGAGTTCTTTTCCAATAATGTTGATTCTTGAACTGCTGAAATTGCAACCTCAAAATTCCTGTAAAATTCTCATGCAGATTTACCTTTTGCTCTTCAATTTTGAAAGTATAAGTACAGGGGGTAATAAGTGCTCCCTATGTGCAAATTTCACAGTGTATTTACAGAATTATTTATCCAGGAGAGTTACAGAAGTGCAGATAATAGCCAAAGTTTCTACATAAAATAAATGAGGTGATAAGAATATAATAAAAACACTTCAAGCTTTCTTGCCAAAGTAATAACCTATTGTTTTATACTTAAGCAAATTGTATATTAAAAAGAAATTGATTTGCATCCATTTTTATCTTCATTTATTGAAGGCAATTTTCCTTCCAGTTATTTTGTGTGACATTTGCTACTGACAATATTCTGTTAAATTATTCACATGTCTCATTGGTGTATTCATGAAGCCACGACATCTGTAGCAGCCATATTGAAGAATCTGAAAGACTGTCACAAACATAATCCTACATTGGCATATTTTTCATTTAATGTTTAATGGGCATTCTGTAAAACCTCTGCTTGAGCTTATGGTACAAAGCGAAGAATTTGGGGCCCGTGGGGTGAAGGTGAGATGAGACGTACAATGCAATTTCAGTATCACCAGAAGGTTGGCTGAAATGTTTACATTGATTCTGAACACAATGTTCTGATTTTCTCCTGCATCCTAAATATCACTAATCTGAATAATCACACTCTGTTTTCCTTCAGAAAACCAAAGGGAGAAAGGGCTTGAAAGATAACAAACATTCATTATTGCTCTGAGCATACAATTGCTCTCAGTCCCAAAAGAAACTTGGCCTTTGACCTTGTGCTGAGAATTTTAAACATCAGATGAAAAAAGGCAACACATCAAAATTAAAGGAGCATGAGCATCTGACTGCATGCAATCTGACTGCAGCAATGGATGTTGCTGAAAAGTACTCAAATCACTAAATCCAAATGAGGATTGGCTTTTTGTCCTTCAACTTTTCTTTTGTAAGCCCACAGTAAGGAAGATCTCCTACCACATGCCTCACTGCAGGAAGAACAAACCTTTGGAAATCACCCTGACCATTCCCATCATTAAGCAGGGGTTTGTGTTTAAGTGTATTCTGGAACAGAAGTCATCCTTTAATACCGTCATTTGATGAAAAAGATTTTAACTAAATAGGGGATTGGCCTTATTCTGAAGAAGCAATGTGATGGATATTTTGCAGCCATTTTATCGACGCAGCACTGAATGAAGCAGTATTCCCTGCCCGCCCATTGCTCCTGCTTTTGCCCTCACAGTCTCTAGCCTAATATAAAATCGTGTTGACGTTGACATAGAATATGTGTGTAATGTAGCTACATAAATATTTCATATGCAAGCAGTCTTATCTATTTGCCTGTAACAACACAGGAGCATTTCACTACCTAAAGCAGACCAAAGCTGTTGGAAACATTTCAGTTAATAGCCATGAACTTTGGCTCAAGTCTGATGTCTGCAAAGATTTCCCCACTTGCCTCCCACAATAACAATCGGGAAAAACATGTAGTGCATAATTTGTGTAGTATGGAATAATGTGCCAGCTCTCTCAGACTGGGAGACTTTTTCCATATGCTCTGATGAATGCCAAATACTATGAAGCAAAACATGCAGAGCCATCAGCTGTAAACATCAATGTTGTTTTATATTATAGCATTTTGTCAATGAATGTCAGTTAAATCAGAAGAAAAGTTGTATGATATATCATAATTAAATCAAAATTAAATTGCTTAATTATAATATATTGCTTAATTATTTCAGGCCTGGCAGTTGACTATTTTATTTTGTAATGGAAGACACAATTTGCAGTGATGACTTTCAGCTAATTAAAAATTAAGGCAAATGTAATTTATTTGCTTCCAGTTTTGGAGCTATATTTTGAAAATATATTAGGAGAAAAAATTTTTTTAGTGTTACACTTTCCTTTATCCAAAACAAGGAAAAATAACAAAATAGAGTATTTCTCTAATCTCCAGGAACAAGCCTCAGTAGAGTCCTAGTGCAGTTAGAGGTCACTACATCTAATGAGGCATGCACAAATGCTTTGAGACTTGCTACAGAGCCTTCGACCTTTACACGCCAATGACACTGTCCTGATATTTTAAATAGGTGTGAAGGGGCTGAAAAAGCATCTTGTCTCAGAAGAAGCTGTCTGCAGTAAAGAATTTTCTGAAGAGCACATGCCCACTCCCTTAAAGAGATAACATCTGATGGCTTCTATTATTGTAACACTGCAGCAGCTTCCCACAATAATGGTATAAACACTGCCATATTATTAGAGACAGCAGAGTACTGGATAATTAGATTTAAATTGGCCTTTTACAAAAAAAGGGGTTACTTTAATGCTGCAGTGCATTGCTAAAGGTAAAGATCTACAAAAGACTAGCAGATTACCTGCCATTTTTGAAATGGCAGTTGAAAGCAAAAATTTTTTATAGGTTAAAAAATTAAATGTCATAGAATTCAATTATGATTTCCAGTGCAGTGCTCACTACAGTGGTGATACTGCTAGGCATGAAATGCTGTATGTTGCATGTGCAACATGCAGTCATAACTAGGAGTACATTTGTAGTCATAAATAAAATTGTTATTTCATTTACATGCTTCTATAAGGACTATATTGCTTGAGCATGCTTATTCTTTGTCATACACTGTCCATTCTGACTAAAATCCTTACTAAACAGATGTAAGACAAACAAATAAACAAACAAACAAAAACCCTGAAAAAACAACAACATGGAATGCTTGGAAGTAATGCTTGTCGTTTATATCCAGAAGTAGGAAGTGTTGACTGAAAATGCAGAGATGATGATTTGAACCCTTGAGGATGGTGGGGATTTAGAACCTTACTATTCCCTATGCAAGAAAAAAATTGACAAAAACAAGTATCAGCTCAAACATCTACAAAATTTCTACATAATTTCCTCTGAAAAGGAAGAATCTGAATAATATACAAATGCACCCCAGAGATTCACAAGAAGGAATATATTTCCTCACGGAGGTACGAAGTATTGGCTGACTGCTTGTGTATGGATACTGGTGGTGAGAGTCCTGTTGGAACACACCTCTGAGAGCGCAGTAAAGAAGAGGAGTCAGACTTTAGACATGGCTGATTATAGAGCATGGAGTAGCCTCTGAAAAAATGTGTTCCAGGGGCAACAGCCTCTCTTTGCAAACATTCAAGCATATCTAGAGTGAGAGGTGGGCTAATCCCATTAAATACATTTTAACTTATTTTAAATTATTCTTGAAAAATAAACTGAATAATGTGACAGCATTAGTGAGAGAAATGTGGAATGTTCACAGTGATTCCTATGAAAAGAGGATCATCAGGATTTGGAATGAGGACAGCACTCAGATCAGTGTATCATGTTCTGGCAATGGGGAGATTCATGCTAGAATAGAAAGAAAGAAAAAAGGAAGGGAAGGGAAGGGAAGGGAAGGGAAGGGAAGGGAAGGGAAGGGAAGGGAAGGGAAGGGAAGGGAAGGGAAGGGAAGGGAAGGGAAGGGAAGGGAAGGGAAGGGAAGGGAAGGGAAGGGAAGGGAAGGGAAGGGAAGGGAAGGGAAGGGAAGGGAAGGGAAGGGAAGGGAAGGGAAGAAGGAAGGAAGGGAGGGAGGGAGGGAGGGAGGAAGGGAAGGAGGGAAGGAGGGAAGGAGGGAGGAAGGGAAGGAGGGAAGGAGGGAAGGAGGGAGGGAGGAAGGGAGCTCAAATAACGTCACAGAGATTTTGCATGGGTTCTATTTGGTTAAGTTACAGCAGGTATACCATAGCATCTGCTGAAGGATTTAGTGAATACTTAATCCCAAGCACAGAAAATTGGTGTATTCCTTCTGCATGGATTTCAGTCAATACAATTTTGCTAACTTCTTCCCTTACCTGCTGAATACAAACTGGGTGGAGTGAGATGGTGAACAGATCAGACATGCCATGCTGACCAAATCATTCTCCCACAATTAGAGATTAGTTGGAGAGTGTCATTTTACATTGCTACTTCTCAGATTTTTCTGCCATACTAAATATTTAAATGCGGTTATTGAACATGTAAAAATATAGTGTTACTCTGAGGAACTTTATAAGTTTTCAGAAATAATTGTCACCATTTCTTCAATGGTTATTGCTGTAACTGTGACAGAGCTGGTCACTGAACCCCAATAAACATGCCAAGTTGTAAATTGGCATCTAGATTGCTAAATAGTATTTCCTGTACAGCTTTATCTTTTCAGCATCCCAAACATGTTCAGCTCAGCAGTTATATTCAGCTTGGGATGTAATCACAACACTTATCCAAGAAAGAAAAAAATCACACATAAACATCACTTCTGTTTCTCTGGCATTTCTGTTTACAGTTACCATGCACTGAGAGAGAAAAAACTATCAGCTTTCAGTGCTGCTTTGTCCAGGGTACAGTCAGTGTTACCAGAGAGAGGTTTCACACCACACTGAAAATTTACCTTATTCCATTAGACTGTTTTTAATGAAATTAATTCATCACTAAGAAGTTGGGAACATTACCAGAATGTCTAAAGCTATCTACAATAAACGATCTCTTCCTAGATTGAAGTATTCTGGGATGTTAATAATACATTTTATACTCATTCATCTTCCTATTAATGAAATATGCTATCTTTCTAGCTTCAGTAATGGACATTTATTTTAAAAGACAAGCTCAAAAAAGAGACTTTCTTGGCTTTTTGTAAAGATGGGTCTGTAACTACATTTTCAGAAGAATGGAAGGTCACAGTAAAGATGTCATATCAAAACAGCCTTTTCACCACTACCACAGAGGCTTACAATGCAATCCATATTTAATACTGCTTTAGTGAAGATACACAAAGGGCCAACATTTCATGGGAAGAAAAGGTTTGATGAAGAATTTGGGTGGGAGAATTCAGATGTCCTATCTGTGCTGCTACAGATGCACAATAAATGCCCCAGCAAACCCTCAAAGACTCACTTTTCTGCACCTCTTTTAGTGGAGAACAAATATTTCTCCTGCTGTCATATGGAAAACATCGATTCAGCTGAAACTTTCTAGACCCCAATTTTACATTAGATCTTTAAAACGGTGTTTACAGCTACGCATCAACACATTTTTTGGCTTAGGTGAACAATCAAGATAAGGCACCTAAATCTGTCCCTAGAAGTCCATGGCTACTTTATTGCTTCATTTTAGAAATGTCTGTGCCAGTAGTGTCCTGTCAAAGGAGCATCACTGATTCTGCAGTAGATGGCAGAACATCATGTTGTGATATAGGAATGGTTAGTTAGATGTGATGAAGACCTCACATATGTGGAAGGGCGAGACCTCTGTCCAAGTTTTAAGCAAGTGTGGGGGTGGCAAAGGAGTCACGTACCAAATCAGACAAAAGTGTTGCAACTCCGAGGTAGCAGACAGTAGGAGAGCTTGGCAGAAATAATTTTTGACAGCTAGTCAAAACTGTTAGTTCTGGGAACCAACTAGGAGACTAAGATATCTACAGCACAGTCCCAGAACAGGCAACAAATCTTCCCATTATTAGGCATGAGCTCAGTATCAGTCTCCAGAATTTGCTTAAAATAGGAAAAAACAATTTAGAAAAACAGCTGAAAGCAAGTAATGCGATGGCTAACTCCAAGCTCATCTTTTTTTATTTATTTTTTTTCTTTTCTATTTGTAGGCTCAAACATGTTTTGCTCCTCTTCTCAGACATCTATTTAGTTATTATTTGAGGTGCTTCTGGCAGTGTAACTGTATGGAAAGTTTGTGTATTTAGATATGAATGTCATCCTTAGACCTCCTCTAGTATTGAGGCAAAGCATGCATGTGAAGCATCTGAAAAGTCAGGAGAAAATGAAATCTTGTAAGATTTTCAACCTCATATTCATACTGAAAGCCTGTTATCTAAGTATGGGTTATATTCAAATAATATCCATATCTCTGTGTACTTTTCTTAACCTGCTTAACTTTTAAAATTAATTTTATGTTTAATAAACATAAAATATATGTAGAATAAGCTCAGAATAGTTCACGGTTTTCTGTAATGATAAAATAAATACATTTTATTTAATTGAAATGATAAGTATGATTTCACCTCTAAGCATGTTTCAAAGCCAATGTCACTGAAAATGATCTGCCCAGTGTACGGCAAGCCATCTGATTTTTTTTATAGCCATCTGATTTATTTTGGTGAAAATTGGAGTAAGACAAATTCCTCAGTACATGGTAAAATATGTATGTTTCTCTTTTAGTTTCCTGATCACCCTTACCAAATAAGGTGGAGCTATTCAACAAACAGGGCTCTGAAATATCTCATGTTGCAGAGTCTCTGTAAGGGAAACCTTGGCTTCTCTTTTCAGAAAAAACCTGTCTGCTGATACACGAACTATGAACAGCTAGTCTCTGTATGCAGTGATCTGCATACCAAACTATGCAAAATGATATTTTCAGACACCCCTTAAGTAGTTGATAAGCCTGCTGTTAATTTAAGTGAGAACAGTGAAGCTAACACTATTTTTTTTTTCCAGCTAAAAGCCATAATTTTTTGACTGCACTTCAAACTTTCCTCAATGCAAGAGCCAGAAGAGCCAGAATAGCTCACAGAGAAACATAAAAGTCAAGAGGAAGGAGTAATGTGGCAAGTCAAGAGTAGCGAGCCCTGTGCACAGATTCACTATATAAATGCGTATTTCCCTGACTGCGTTCTGAAACTATTACTTTCCCCTAAGTATACGATATTTCTTAGTGGAGCATTTCTTTTGATTTTTCGAGGTAATGGGGCTGGAGACAGGCCTGTCTCTCTGGATGTTGACATTGTTGTCATGTTTCAGCAGCAGCGAGGTTACCAAAGCTGTCAAAGCATCAGAATATGTTTAATTTAACCCCTTTGCCTTCCTCTATTGCTGCAATGCTGTTCCAAAATGACTGAGGTCCTTGATACTAGCTAGAGTTATGAATAGGAATGAGGGAAAGAAACTACAGCAATTTCCTCCCACATGATCATTCTGTCATCTTTCACACTTGCATCTTGTTTCCTGAAGCTGTAATCTGCATTTCTATTCCCCAGGTATTTACTTTCAGACTTCCTTTATACAGCAGTGTAAGACAAAAGAATTCATATAAAAATTAGTGTTCAACTGCATTTAAGCATGAAATTCTAATACAGTCCACAGAGAATTCTTGCTGTTCCAGAATCATTTTAGAGTAATCTCACAAATAATGAAGCCCTTTATATCAATAAAATCCTTGTTATGTACATTGCATAAAATCAATTTATATTCACATATTTGGCTACTGTCCAATCAATGTCTCCAATAAAGCCTATAAACTAGGAAAGTGCCACAGAGACTAGCTATGATGTCAAAAAGTCATAAGGAACAAAACAACAGAAATTGTAAAATAATACAGGGAAAAAAACTATTAATATTCCTGTTTTGGTATCTTTGAATTTTTCTTCTGTTGAGATTTCCTATATGTCCCAATTTTTGCAGTCAGTAACCGTGGGATTAGTGAAATTAATTAGGAACAAGCAGGATGGTACATGCACTAAAGAAGCAAATACAGGGGGGACCTGAGATGTACAATTCACTGCTACCTCACAGATTAGTTAAATCCTGGACTTAGGCTGTGAAATAATTGGCAACTCTGAATGTGATTCTACTCTGAAAAGTTACTATACAAAAATGGCACCTTCCTTCTGAAAAAAGATCTGCTTCCTATGTATATTCAGTCATATATGCTGAATTTAATGAGTATCACATTTCAGCTTCAATACTGTTTTTTTTTTTTTTTCTGTTATATCTCCAGTATAAAAAGCTAAGAGAATATGAGCAAGATTTTATTCTTTCTGTGCATCATGAATGCTATTATTAACTAAATTTCAAAGATCAGTTGATTACATCTCTGAGAACCTACTGCAGGTTAAGCAGTTATACCCAAAGGCATACTTGTAGGCAAGCACATAAAATTTGGGTTGTGTTACTGGTGGTAGGTGGGAGAAGGGAAGAGCTCAGCTAGTTTTTGAGATCTTATGATAAAATTACATAGCTGGCATTTAGAAAAATGTAAACAGTTGGTATTTGGCATTAAAGCTCTAAGATGTGTCACCTAAGTGTACTAATGGGAAAAATGCTCACATGTGACTGAATTATGTAGATCAAATTTTGCAAATTCTGTGTGACAAAGGATTCAGATTTTTCAGATACAAGCAATCTAGTATTAAAAACCTCAATAGTTCACCACACGTATATCAACCAGGTAATGCAAAGTACTTGTGCTTGTACAAATATACCTGTGTGTATATATACATCATGGGTACATACTTATCATGTATGCACAAATGACATACTACAATGCTTGCTATGAGGTGACTAAGAAAGTATTATGACTTGACTGTCAGCAAAGCAAACAATGTGAGTCTGAGTCCAAGAATTTTATAATAAACAGTTTTGCAGTTTTATAAACAGATAGCAGCTTTGTAGGGAAATACATACTTTTTACAAACTTTTCAAAAAGATTTTCAGAGATTTCTTCAGCCACATGACTGCAGCACTGAAATGAGGAACAACCTGGCAAAACTATGAAAGTAAGCTGACTGGCTGTGACAGGTTCTGCTAACTGCAGCTATGTGGAAGTCACTTTTTCAAGAATATCACCAATCCAGGAAAGAAGAGTACAGGGGTGCAGGAAGCATCTGCATTCAGATTTTTTTAAAGTTGAAATGAAATGAAATGAAATGAAATGAAATGAAATGAAATGAAATAAAATAAAATAAAATAAAATAAAATAAAATAAAATAAAATAAAATAAAATAAAATATTTATGGTTAATTACTGTACTTACTATATGAAGGCAATCTTATCAGCACATAGAAAGAGAAATAGTGGAAATTGGAACTAATTGTCCCATAATGACTGATATTTTTTCCTGCTGTTGAGAACAATATGCCGTCATCCAATAGCTTTCTGCACACAGCAGGAGGGAAAATTATCAATCAATTATGAGACAATTAATTCCTAACTTGTAACATTTTTCTACTGAAAATAAAAAATAGATCCTAATTTAAGATTAAAAATTATGCATTCCCTATGGTGTTTTGTAAAGCCATCTCTTTAAAATATTTCCTTATAAATATCTAAAATTATTTTCACAATTTATAGACCTACACTGAAGCACTTTATAAAATATTAGGGTAAGCACTACTTTAAGAAGAAAAAAGAAGAGCTTTTTTTTGAAAAAAAAGCTCTTTGGGTGCTTGCCAGGACACACACCTCACATGGAAGAAAGTGGTAGAGATGGTTCAGAAGAGCTTTATTTATGAGTCACTCCTGATTTTAGCATACCCTGCTGATTAGGCAACTACTTGCTCAATGTTCTGGCTGCTGAGCATCCTGTTTTGAGGTACTCATGTCTTTAAAACCATACAGGAAGCTTGACCTAAAGCTATGATACAGTCCAAGGTTGTAGAGAGTAAAGATATTTATATAAACATCATAAAGGGTCCTCTGATCAAATCTACAACCTGTATTTCCTCTGCTTGCATATACAAGATGACCAAAGCAGTCTGGAGTCTCCAGATGATGGTATGACCCTCTCTGGGTCATGAATATCACCCATTTCCATCTGGAAGTTCAGCACATCTTTGAAAGAAATTCTTCAGTCATCTGCATCTTCCGAGCTCTCAGTTGGATTGAGGCCAACTGAGATGCTGGGGCTGAATTCTGAAAACCATCCTCCTGTGTGCCTCATCTATGCTGGCAGGTAAAGTCCCAGAGCATTGTGCCCTTTTAGACTGAGGGATGGATCTACTCTAAATCTGGACAACAGTCTGCAGTAGCATTCTGATGGAGGCAGTGATTGATAGACTACTCTGCCTCATTAGCCACTTACTGCTGCAAGAGGGCAACTAAGGTTAGCACTATTGCCAAAACAACCTGGGGAGATAGAAATCCTACTTAATAGGCATGGCAGATTCATTTCTATTGCTGGCTTTCCCAATTTTGTTCTGTGCTTCTTCCTTCTGCCCAGTACAGTTCTCTTTGTTTTAAACCATTGACTCAGTGCTTGTTGGTGGGAAAATGCTGTTCATCAAAAGCCTGTAAGTAGGGTAATTCAGTTTTTCAAGTTTGTGGATGCAAACTTGAGCAAATTTTACTTACACTTTCCAGAAATAATCTACTAGTAATTGAACTTGGACTGCATCGAACACTCACTGGTTACTGGATTGTTACAGGAATGCTATTTTTCAACACAGGTACTGCCGCTGTGGTTAGATGTCTAACAGTTAAACACCCTAGTACACATTGTCACATACTTCGCTTTCCTGTAGATTTACTTGATTGAGCTGACTGTCCAGTTGGGACATCAGAAAGGCTGCATGTACATTAATGGCCATACATTTAACATTCATACAGAAAAAAAAAACACACAACAGTTTTAAGAGAGCAAAAATGTGAGAGAAACCAAGTTCTACTTTGTATTGACATCTTATTGATATAATAAATAAAAAATCTCTTTTAGATCTTAATTTCTTTGACGATTACCATATTCATAATGTCTAATTGCATGCTTCAATGTGTTAATTCTTTTTGTTTATTTTTTCTTATTTCACCTCTTTTTTCTTTTTTTTCCTTATTTATTTATTTATTTATTTATTTATTTATTTAATTGCAAAGCTCAGTGTTCAGCTATGGCATTATAACCATTTGTTGGTTATGAGCCTCAACCTGTACACATCTGTTTAAAATGAAAACAAAAGAACTTGCTGATCATACAGGGATAGGAAAATAATCTGTTGTCACAGAGCACAGAACAAAGTCACACAGTGAGCTCCCACTTTTCTACGTCACCATAGCTGGTGTATGTCTTTGTCAAACTTTTAGCTGAAAATAGTATCAATTTTACTATTATAAGATTGGGGCTCTGCTGAGCAGCACGGCAGAGCAGACGTGCAGTTGGGGAGCTTTGGCACTAAAGGCACACATCCACTGAGCTTGTGTGCTACCCCTGAGTGGCTGGTATGTTTGGCTACCAGGCAGGGTAGCACCATGCTCACGCTCCCTGCTGCTCCATGTGTTCAAGAGAAGGAAGTGGCCGGGACTGACAAGGGGTAATTTTCACTTCATCTCCAGCTTCTGGTAGCTGTACTCTGTGCTCTGCAATCTGTAAATCATAGTGCAGTGCTCTGGAAAGGATGAGGATACTGAGCCAAACCAGAAGCAGGATGTAGGGAGGCCAGCATGGTCTTAAAGACTCTTCCAGCACACGTGTTTCTGCTTTGTTGTACGGGCATTTTGCCTTCATGAAAGCATGTAAACACAGGACTGGAATCCAAAGATAATGCCAGCACTACTTGCAAGAGCTTGGTCCTGTATAATGAATGCAGCACTAATTATTAAAGAAATTCTTGGCTTTCTTTAACAAACTTGCAGCCAAGAGCTTTCCAGAGATTATATCTACATTATAAATAAGGAGCACAAAAGCATTTAACATGATTGATGAAAATGTTTGCTTTCTCTTTAGTGGAGTAATAAATAAGTTAGAATTTCAAAGTTCTCTGAAGAGAAGAGATACTAAAGAGAAAGCACGTGGATGCATTGTTCTGTAACACCGGTATTTGATGAGCTCCAGAAATCGCTTTGGAGGAGAAAAGATGTATTATAGTGTGTGAAAAGAAGAAATCTTCAGGCTGTTATCTGGTTGCTAAGGGCTGGTTCTTGATGAAAACAGAGCAGAATAGAATGGATAGTTTAAGCACTGTGAGGTAAAAGCAGAAAATTGGACTTAGAGCACAAGGGACATTCACAATGGAATGAAAGTGGATGCAATAAAATGTTAAGAATGTGACAAGGAAAAGATTATTCTAAATATGAAGAGACAAAAGTCAAAGTTTTGCCTTCACTTCAACAAAGCCTTTGGAGGAAAATAAAATAAATAAATAAAAAAATAAATAAAAGAGGAATTAGCCCTCCTGTAATGTACATTAGCAAAGAAAAGAGAAAGATGAAAAGAAGAATACCACCTCAAGGTCATTTTAGACCAAGCAGCTGCTATTAAACTTTTAATTACAACCTTGTATTTTTTTTTTCTTTCTACAATTGCTAGGAAAAAGAAGAGAGAAAAGCTTGAAACAACATATTTCTGAGCTTCACTCTGTTTGTACTTTTGCTGCCAAAATCTTAAACAGAATAATTTAAAATTGTTTAAACTTAGGCAGAAAAAGATTTTTTCTGCATTCGAAAGAGTGTGTTATCTAGTGCCTTTAACACACACTAGAGCAGCACTTTTTTCTTGTCTTCTGCCCATTACAAAACCAGCAGTTTTAAGTTCACAGAGTACCTACAGACCAAAAGCGAAAGTATTTCCTCAGAAGTCAGGAACAATTGCCTTGCCCTACACCTGTGCAGTCTGATATTCCTTGAATATTTTAAGAAACCTGCAAGTCAATATCCACTGGAAGTCCCTTCCTATTGAAATCTGGGCTAACGTGGCATCTGTGTTTCAGATGTTACCCGCTGTCACTGTAGGAAAGTGCGAAGCAGCATTTATGGCAAACAGTGGCATTTCTTTTTAATCCACAAACAAAAGCAATTCCTGGAATTTTCATCACCTTTCCAACCATTTGAAAGCAGTAATTGTTAGCTCTGTTAAATACCTTCTCTTTCTAAAGTAATACTCTCCAAATGCAAATTGTAGTCACAGCTGCATAGGAAATCTACTGCCAAAATACACCATTGGGAGAGAAGAAAATATAGTGGCAGCTGGCTGTCTCCAAAGAGGGAGAGTGTCATCTCTGTGAACAGTCAGCTCTCACAGAAGAAATGCTAAAGAGCAAAGGACTGCAATACCACTGCAATAGGCACTGGCTGAGAGTGGACACTGCTAACAGGAACAAATTGGAGGCTGTAACTTTAGCAGAAGAAGGAAAGGTCAGGAAGGCTGGCAGAAACACCAGTATGCCTTTGCCTACATGCACAATGAAACTTCAGTCAAAACTGTGTGGTGTAAGAATGACTTTTTGGTTAGTTTGGATTCAGCAAATATTCTTTACATCTCCTGCTCAACCATTTATTTGTGTTTGCAAAATTCTGACTAAAGCTTGGGGACTGCTTCACTCGTTATTGGTTTATCTCCCATTTCCGTGAGTTTATAACTAGCAGGGGACAGTTTAAGGAATAAAACTAAGGGAGATGGTGATGTAGTCCTTCTGTGAAACTTCACAAATCAAGTTGTGATGGCACAACATTTTAAAGAAATCCACATTGCCTGTGACAAGGGAATAGCTCAACACAGCAGCTTTTCCTCCTGACAGATTGGGCAGATTCAAAGCAGAGACCTACAAGGTGAGAAACTGCAGCTGATGAGAACTGTCTTACAGCATCCAGTCCTGTGGTCAGAGCCTAATTTGGAGGTAAAATATGTCACAGGAACACTGAAATTATAATCTCAAATTTGCCGAAGACACCCTGGAAGCCTTTATATTCCTACTTTTTCATCTACCATAACCATAGTTATATGATTACGACATATTTTACTGGGTCATTTGCAGTGCTTGAATCATGAACTTTTGGATTTACACTGCAGCCGCACTCCAGCTCAATTTGATACTAAGAGCAGTAGTTTCTGAGCCTAGCCCACATGGGAAAAGAACAGCGCACACTTTGCTGGGCTTGTTATGGAACCAGTTGTGAGATGGAAAGAAAATAATGGACACTAGGGTCTTAGGTGTCTGTATTCTGCTTAGCAAGTGTAACTATTGCTTTGCATTTAGAGCAGTGGCTAGAAACATTACAGGCACATTTATTTGTCTATCTAATTCTTTCTGACAGGCAAAGGTAGTAAAGGGAATGAAGTGTGCTTCTTTCTGTTGAAGCCTACTCACACTTCTTGTGACTAGCCAGCCTGTGACAACATGGGCAACTAATACATGATGTGAAATGAGAATCTGGTCAATAATAAAGCTTGTGAATTATGTGGGAATACACACACTTGCCTAAAACGCATTTAGAGCTGCATTTCTGCCTGAGATCTATGACTGTAGCCTGAGTAGAAGCCACAACATATTGTAATGGGTCTTCAGTTTGGAAAATCTGTGATGCACTGCAGGTGAAGTTAGATAGACACTCTCCTTGTCATCATCAGATTTCCTGGAACAACTTACATAAAAGTTGGTTGCTTTTAACATTTTTTTTTAAATGGCTGACTATCTTCTGTTTATTTGGTATTTTTAGCTGTGTGCCACCTCTCTTCTTCCCTTTTTGCTCCCTGTTTCCTTATCCTGGTGTGTGACTCATGCTGCTATGCTACCCCAGGAACCACATTTAGTGGTTTCATTAACTACCTTCAGCCTGTCTCTTTAGATCCCTCCTTCAAGCATGTTCTCTGCCCTATTATCTGTTCCTTCCCTCTATCTTACCTCAGTTTCTGTGTAATATTTATGAGAAATGTTTTCAGAAGCAGACAGGGATATCTAGACACTTAGCTAACATTCATACCTTTGAAAAATCTCCTCCTACAGCTTCATAGTTCTCTTGCTATGCAGTAAACCCCCTTCTACTTTTAGCTCTCCTCCCTTGCATCAACCATCCTTTCCTTCCTCTGTTCTCTGTATCCTTTTTTGCTTACCTAAGTTAGACCAGAGCTATGCCAGCACATCTTTGCAGTTCAGTCATGCCAGCGAAACTTCTAAGGTACGCGGTTATCTTAACAGAAACAGCTTTTGTCAGCCTGCATTGCCCAGTTTCAGATGAAAGTGTGACTTCACCGGCAAACATGCCGCTTCTTCAGCATATGTTCTACCCACACATGCAGGAATGGGTCAGCACAGTTACAGAAGACAAGACTTCAGACAGTCCTTGATGCAGAGACCGTCCTTTAGAATCAAAAAAGAGCAACAAAGGACATTCGTTGTGGTGCAAAATAAATATCTGAGAGAATGTATTTACCAGTCTCTCTACTCTGCATCTATCTAATGGGCTAAAGAAATGGTTCGGTTTGCAGAGTTTAACTTCAACCGCTCAACACAAGATGCAAATAGATCTATTCATTTAATATAGCTGGAACGAATAATAATCAATTCTCCTCAGACTTTTTTCATAAGTCACAACTGTTTAGGAGTGATGGAAATTTTAATTTAAAATGGCTGTCTCATTAGAACATGGGACTGTTAAAAGAATTGTGTAAAAAAATTCATTATAATAGCCTAGAAAACAAAAGACTGTTTTTAGCAAACCTGTTCATCTCACTGCACATTGCAGCCTAATGATGCCGTACAAAATTTAATTGGCTATATTGCAAGCCTGCTACTGCCACTTGCAACAGAAGCTGGTACCAAAAAGGTAACAGGAAATTGTATCTCGGGCACTTATCAGGAGCAACTCTTAACTTTTGTTAACAAAAATCTCCATAAACTCTTTAGGGTTTTTATTTTAACAATTTTTTTTTTTTTTGATTACATTCTAAGCATACACAACCAAGAACCTCTCTCCCCTGAGACACATTAGAGATTTAAAAAAACGTATTTTGTGTAAACAGAGAGACACTGTATGTACCCTTTAGGAAGTGAATTGTAATGTGACCTAAAGTCTTCTCCCACACACTGAATCCTCTTTCTTGAAACTATATTTACTACCCCTGGAAAGCTACAGAGCTTCATTTCTTTATGCAGGTGTCAAACTCTGAGTAGTAAAGGGTTAGGAGTGATTTCCCATGTGACAGATTAATCCACAACAAGCTGTTTTAGGGTTTCTTGAAGGTCTATTCAAAACATCCCATTCTAAATATGGCCAGACACTGTGTTGGATGGGTACTCACCTACATTAAACTCGATGGAATACAGGTTTAATCTAGTGTAGTAAATCTCTGTATTTCTGTGTATTCATAAACATAGAACAGCGCTTGGCCATATTCCAAGATCTACTACATTTCTGTTGCATACTTTACACACAAAATATGAATCATAGTTAGACCCTGTAAATATGGGAAAGTAATAGTCATCCAACTCATCTTCATTTAGTTATACTAAAATGGCTATAATGCTCAAGAAGCCGAGAAGTTAAACAACCCGATCCACTTCTCTTGGAGTAACTGCTGCTTTTTTTTTTTTTTTTAATAATTTATCATCATTTCCTTTAAACTTTCCATTCTTACTGTCTGTTGTGCAAATTTTAAAAATTAATTTTGCTTATTTTTTTATATTATATATAGCAGGGATATAAAAAAGGAAGAGTTAATTTTTGAAAATAAACTCTTCACACTAAACAACAATAATCCCAGTTCCTGTTTTGAATGCCTGAAGACAATATTTTGTGAGCATATCTCGAACTGCAGAATGTAGCAAATGTGTAATGTTTAGGATAGATATGATTGAAATGTTTTGCTGTTCAGAGAGAATAAAATATAAGTAGCTAAAGATGTATGTCAGGTATGCAGCAGTCACCCCTCTTGTTCTGGGAGGAGCTTTGAGATCTGTGTGTGAGAACTAAATACTATAGCTAATATGCAGGTTTTGTAAATGAGCTTAGCTCTAGGCAGACAAACATTCATCTGTTAATGAACTGGACATAAAGAAGGACAGTTTTGACCCACGAAAAGTTTTATTGTTAAAAAAATAAGAAAAGGAAGCAGATTCTGCTTTGACATCTTTGTTCTGCTGCACAGCTTGCAAACTGCACAGCAGGGCTTTTTTGTGGGTTCAGTTCCTAAGCACAGAAGACTTTCCCTGGCATACTGTAAAATCATTGGAAGGGCAAACTGGTGAATCACTTTCAAATAGTGAAGCTTATGAATTCCACAAGCTGGAGGCATTGGACATAGTTCAAAGACATTACAAGCTTCACAAATTTAACAACCTTGGATTTTTCCCTTGAAAACAGGAAAATAAAATGTAGGACTTAAAGGTACCAAGAATAAGATGACATGTTAATGTTTGTTTGCAAATTTTTCCTTAGAGTATGCAGTTCTGACATTTCTATTAACTCATCTCAAGCAGATAATGTTTCAAAATTTTGAATAATGTCTATTCAGTATTTTGTTTGTTTTATACTACTACCTCTATGTAATGTATTACATCAGTTCAATACATATATAAACAAAACAAGTTTCACAACAGAATCTGTAGATTTTTTTTTTTTGAGAACTCAGGCAAAATATTTGTAATACTGCAGAATTTAGTAACTGCAGATTAGCTATGGGCTTTGCTATTTGATTTACATTTTAAATTCCTAATTAAAATCATTCACATGTAAAGAGTTTAAACTTGTACATCTCTGGCAGTTGAAAGTTAATAAAACATTTTCAACTTTACAGAAACTGTGAGTGGATTTAGCTGGTATAAATGACTGTACTGTATAAATGTACTGTAGCCCAGCACACAGTAGGTAGTAATGTCACATTTATTATAAATGTATTCATAAAGCATTTCAATCCCATTTTTTTCTATATTAGCACATAATACTTAAAGAATTTTTAAATCATTACACTACACCATTTTTTGATTCTGTTTGTGTTTCAGTGAATACTGATATATAAAACATGGATTATTCCAGGACACTTTAAATCCTTATTTATGCAGTAGGAAAAAAAATGCAATCATATTAAAACTATCACAAGCTACAAACTGTAGCCAGCCAAATTGTCATTTTAGCTTCAGTTATATATTTCCTGTCTTCCAAATGCTTAGAAGACTTCTTGGGATTTATGCAAGGCATTTTTTTTCTCTCTAAAGACACATTAATACCACCCTTTTTACTGTCTACATTCTTGTGGTCTCATACGATTTTAATCCCAAAATATCTAATCAGAAATCTTGATTTCTAATTCAACTTTGAAGTTTGGATGCATTTTTCATAAGTTCTAAAAATAAAGAGTTCTGTCTTCTGCAGTGGCATGTCATGCATATGTATGAAGGCACTGTGACAAAATTCCAAGGCATTTAAAGAAATGTAAATGGAAGAGAAAACATACTAGCAAAATATGATGCAGCATTTTAGTCTTCTATATACAGGAAGTCTTTGAATATATCAATAAAATTAAGCGCAAGCCAGTGACAATGGCAGACAAAACAGGGTCCAGCACCGGAGTTACAGATTGGAGACTGTTACAGGTACAGTCTACAAGTGAAGTACTCATTTGCTGGAACATAATATGTCTTTTTAATATGAGCTTAAACAGTGCTCATCCCAATTACAGTGAAAAACAAATGAAGAGAAAAGAAATGAAGAGAAAAGAATGAGGCTTTTGAAAACTGCTGCTATCAGGAATGACTTTTTTTAGAGTTGTGAAAGCTTAGTTCACTGTTCCCATGTTAAAAGAATTCAGTCTAATTGTATCAGATTGGTAAGATGCATGGATGGGTAAATACATTTTGATTTCTAGAAAAATCTGCACATTTTTGTATTGGCTCTGAAATAATTCCAACTGGTAGAACAGAGCACCTCCCACTTATCCATAAACAAACAAACAGAGGACATGAAAAGGATAAAATGTGTGCTTTCACATACAGACTTTTACAAAGAATGCTTCCTGGGAGACCCTCTGTAAAAGATGAAGAACAAGTGTTGAAAACAAGCATTCCAGAAAAAATGCCCTCAAACTCTTCAGTGTTTGAAGAATGTAGTCCAAAGCGAAATTTAGCTGGGAGATAAGGCAGTTAAATCTAGATTCCAGTACTCTACTACTGCAATTAAGAGTGTCATACATGCCTTTTAAGAATTTCGTCAAAATTCCTCTTGAATTTTCTGTTCAGGTTGTTTCTCTTCCAGCTCTTACTGAATCTCATTGCTCTGATAGTTGGAAATCTTTCTTTAACTTCCAGTCTAAGTTTACTCATGGCCATTGATGTCTCTTAGCTTCATAAATATTTTTCCCTTCCCAATATTTATATCACCAGTATTTTTCAATGTTCTTTTTAGTCTTTTCACTAGAGTGAAAATGCTTTTTAATTAATTAATTAATTAATTAATTTATTTATTTATTTTGTAAAATTCAAGTTATCCAGTCCCCTGGTGATCTTATTAGACTTATTCCTATTTTTTAGCATTCTCTTCTTAATATGGACACATCATACTAGTCCTAAGAGCATCTGCTGTCATTGCCAAGAGATTGATAGAGAAACAGAACCTTAGAAGAGAGTCAGAGCATCCTGAATTGCATTGAACCTATAATGACACAAGTAGGCCACCACAATTACTGAGAAATGTAGTTTTGCCTTGTGCAGCTGCTACCTATGATCATCTTTATCCTCTCTTCATTATGCACCTACATTTAAGAGCTATTTTAGGCTCTACTTACTGAATACCTTCCCAGTTCCTGCTACTGGTACCTTAGGAGCTGGCTTCATGAAACATTTGTAAGGCACTGAACAGACAGAGTAGAAAATAACATCTAAAAGCTCAAAAATAATTTTATTGCCTGAAGCTAAATATTTTTTCAGACCTAAGCACAGCTTTCTTTTTGAAGATGAGCTTTATTAAAAACCAAACTAAACCAAATCACACACACACAACAACAACAACAACCAAACCAACAAACCAACCCCCCCTCCCTTTTTAGATTTTGTCCTTTTTTTTTTTTTTTTTTTGGCTAGGATAGAGTTAATTTTCCTCCTTGTAGCTGGTAGGGTGCTGTGTTTTGGGTTTAGGATTAGGATGAGAATAATGTTGATAACACGCTGATGTTTTAATTGTTGCAGAATAGTGCTTACACTAAGCCAGGGACTTTTCAGCTTCTCATACCAACCTGCCAGTGAGCAGACTGGGGATGCACATGGAGCTGGAAGGGGACAGAACCAGGACAGCTGACCCAAATTGGCCAAAGGGATGTCTCATACCATATGACGCCATGCTGAGCAACTAATACAGGGTGGCTGGCTGGGGTGGGGGGAACCTTGCTTCAGGGCTGGGCTGGGGATTGGTCAGTGGGTGGTGAGCAATTGAATTGTGCACTTGTTTTATACACATTATTATTATTAGTGCTATTATTATTCATTTTCTGTCCTAATAAACTATCTTTATCTGAACCCACAGGCTTTTAGTTTTTCTGATTTTCTTCCCCATCACACTGGGGCTGGGGGACAGTGTGGGTGAGCAAAATGCTGTGTGGTTCTTAGCTGCCGGACAGGTTAAACCACACATGGGTATAGATGCATCTCAAGAACTGCATACAAGGGCTGGTAGTATCCAGAAGTGGCGTTCCCAAACAGTGCTCTTTCAACCATGTCTGTTCTAGCCAAGTAGAGCGATTTTTTTCCACTGTTCCTGTCCTTTGGAGGAGAAATAAGAGATACACAGAAGTTCAGATTATATATATAAAATCAGTGAAGACTTGGCTAACTAATAGCTAAGCGGTGGAGCCTAATGCCATATTCCAATATCCAGTACACTCCACTAGAGCCATTTTTTCCCACCATCTTCTGTTGTTATGTAATATTTATTAACAGACTTCAGATAAGAAGATTGTGGAGTGTAGTGATCAAACACCAGAAAAAGCAAAAGCAGAAGTCAACTTCTGTTAAGAGAAATAACTAATTAAATAGTAATGGCCATGGATTCAAAAACCTGTGAGTCTGTAAATCCCTCAACTCTGTATTTCACAAAGCTCAATATTAACATTTAAACTTGGTGAGAATTTAAAAGGACTAGTGCTGTGTTCCTCTTTGACCTTAATTGATGTTTCAGACTGGCATTTCAGCCTTCTGAAGTCAGCTTCCTCCCCTGATAACAGGAGTAGCAACTGGAGAAAGAACATTTCGGGCTGAATTCAGATGCAGCTTCCATCTCCTCTTTACAGGTGAAGACAGAATTACTGTCTGCCCACCCCTTTTTCTCCTGCTGCAGAGGGAATTCGGGACTAATGCTGAAGGGAAGGAGACAAACCTGCAGGGAAAACACTAACCTAAAAATGCCTACAATGGGAAGGAAAAGGAAATCCTGAAAGGGGTATGTATAAAGGCATAAAAATGAAGGACAAATCACTTGAAAAGTGGTACAGGTAGTAAAATAGTTCTGAAAGAAGATGGCAGACAGAGAGGTGTGATTGTTGAGTGCAATCTAAGAGGGAGAACAGAAAAACAAAAGAAGAAGAACAAACTGTGAGAATAGAATCTAAGAGAAAAAGTGAAATATGAAAGAGGGTGAAAAGAATGCAACAAAGGAATGATTTTCAGATTATAAGAAAGGCCACAAGAAGGAAAGTAAAAAGTGGAAGGAATGAATAAAAAAAGCTGTCCAGTCTTATTTTGATCCCTTGTATCACAAAATTCTGTTAAATATGCTGGATTTTATATTTAAACAGTGAAAGAAAGAGAGAGAAATCATAATTAATTTTTATTTTTTTATTTTTTCCATTTTCTGGCAAAGCTAGGAACCTGTGGACTGGCTGCCTTAAATCTATGTAGTCACTATGTGCACCACAAACTGGCCTCTTGGTGAGCACCTCGTACTTCCCCAGTATGCTGGGAGGCAGACTCTCTCTTGGAACAGAAACAGAGCCAGAGGGGAGGGAGAGCTGAGGAGAAGGCCTGCCCCTTCCTGTTTAGTGTCCTGTACAAAGGTGCCTATGTGGGGGATTCAATGGACAGGAATGAATTCCTCTAGGGGCTACCAAAAAAAAAACAACTGTGCTTGGCATCTCATTTGAATCTTCCTGAGATGGAACATGTTTCCCTTTCCATTGACAGACCAGCTCTTAGGCAAGGTGAACAGTCTTCCACAAGCTGGGGCAGTGAGTCTTGTCTTCCTCGGACCCCTTTTATCACATGCAACTAAATAGACTAAGGACTGAGGTAGTGACATGAACCCCAGCAGTGGACTGCCAGGAATGGGGCCCACATGTTGAACAGGCTGGATGCAGAAAGTACCACACAGGTAACGGCTTGCAGCAGGAGATGCAGTAGAAGCAGTGAGAGTAGGACAGTTCTGAGGGATATTTAGTTTTTTTCCCCCCATTCAAGGCTCCTACTCTGTCACCAAAATGGGGTGATTTTTGCTGGATTTTTCTCATTATCAGGTATGATCCTTGTGGACCACTTCTGGTGTGTACCTCCTATCTGCTGAGTAATCCTGCTCTAATCTATGCCTCCAGAATACAAAACTGGCTTATTTGGCATGAAGGTTAGGTTAAAGCCATCAAATTTTATGAAGCAATTTAAAATGGGCTTTCACATTCTATTTATAAATACAACTTATTTTATGAAGGCTCCTTGCATAATCTTCATCATTCACAGTCAGCCATTATCACATAATGTTACATGTTTTTTTTCAGAAATCGGTACACTAGTTTATAACAACTATTAAAATACCCTTGCTTGTACACGCTACACAGTAATGTAGATGTTTAAAAATTCCTAGATATAGTGCAAACAACAGTGCAGTCTATTGCATATATTGTTGCCATGAGACCTTCAGTATTTTCTCCTATATGTCCTCTGTGAATATAAGAAAATGTTCTGGATAACTTGACTAGAAAATATAAATGAAACAAATAAATAAAACAAATGAAATAACAGCACAACTAGTTCATCAAAAAATTTCCCCTCCTATTCCTTTACTATTGTCTTTAACTCCTAAAGAAACGTGGAACAAATCTTGCCTCTGCTAAAAACACCAAATTTCATGTTAACCATAGCAAACCCTAGCCAACATTTTAAATTTATACAAAAATAATAAGATTATTGTACACCTGTCTCCCAAAATGGTTTCTGTTCAGTGAAACTCACACACAGTACAGTATCTTAGTAAAAAAATAATATATACATATATATATAAATAACATTTATAGATGTAGATAGATAGATTTATTTGTCAGGCTTCAAAATAAAAGCAGCCTCACTCTCTACAAGGAAAGGTCCAATCAAACATAAAAGCAAAAAAATGAACAGTAAATTCTACAGGAATTGCTCTTTGGGTCCATGGAGTACAACTGGAAACAAAAAATCCCTTCCTGAAGGCTGTAAGTACAGAGTACTCCATTGACAGTCTGTAATAATAAATTACACAGCTATTTGAACAATTTAACATTCTACAGAAAAAAAATAAATATAATTTATCATTTTTATAGAATTATCTATGTAAAATGCAGTAGCATTATAGTTGTCCTAGCTGGCCTTTGGTAAGCCATGCTTCTTCACTGGTCCTGGAAACCTTAATTCAAGATCAAAAGAAGTTGTCGGCTCATACAAAACAAAAAACAACTCAAGACTGAGAAACTAGTTGGTAAAAACCTGTGAAACAGTGCAATCTATGACATTTTGAAAGCAAAACATACCTTCCTCACACAGCAACAGGCAGATTGAAAGCTATTAAAAGCAAAGCAGAAATGATTGCTATTATTCTGCTATTCAACATGCATACTACTGAGATGTACTGTCCATAACATGTACATGTATTGTACATTTAGCAAGCAATTAGCAATCAAATCTAAAGAGGTTAAAAAAAATCTTAACAATGAGTACAGAATGTTTTAATGCAAATTTGCATATCTTCTTAATTTGTTCTCATCTGCAGTGACTGTGGAAAAACAAATAGGATCACTAAAATCTGTAATAAAGTTGAGAATTGTACAGAGACTCTTGGAGACTTTAAATATCTAATATCCAACAGACAAGGGAAAAAATAACATGTAAGTAGAGTAAGAATTATTTTAAAATGGTAAAGATGACCTCAAGCTTGGATTAGTTATGATAGGTAGAATAAGATTATAGGAGTAATTATATTTCCATGGAGGAAATTTTTTCAAACCAAGAATTATTCTGATCTGATATAGGAGGTGGTGTGGCAAATGCTACCTAAGAAGAATAATGATGATGATATAGAATGTTATCCAACCTTAACACAGTGAAATGAAAATGATTCTGGAACAGAAAGCTACTACTTTGTGAAAGCAGAAATTGTGAATTAATTCTATTAATTTCATTTATTCTTTGGGCTATAATATCAATAGAAGATGCCCTGGACGTCATGAACACCATGAATGCTAGGTCTGGTATACTAGTCCACATCACATTACATTATGACACGTCCATTACATTCCCTTTTAGCTGAAGACCTTGTTTTCTCAAAAGGACCAAAGATGCTTTTCACCAGCTACAGCTATGGAAAAGTGGATAAATTGTGAAAATTTCCATAAAATTTTAAACTGCTTCTACCGCAGTTTAAAAGCTACAGAAAGAAGGATTGGTACAGAAGCTGTGGATACAGAATAGTGGATGCAGTTACATTGGCTAATGGAGTGAATATACAAAGTTGCTGCAAAGTTGTTGCTGTTCCAGAAGTCAGTTTGGGATATTTGGAATACAAAAAAAGGTCAGAACCTGAGCAGAGGTTGCTAAATCTCTGAGCAGAGTTTCAGTGAATTGATCCAGTCAACATTTTGGGGTGAAAGACAGCTACAGCAGATCCAACACACTTTGATTAGCATCTCTTTCTATAACTCTGCCCAGCTACACACAGCCAGGAGGATCTGGCCTCAGAAGTGTTAATATTTCAGCACAAAGAAAGGTGACACTAGTTAAAGCGGCACCACCCCACTTAAAAACATACTGAAGTACCTCGTCTGTTTTAATGAGACTTTGATTTATAATTTAATTGTCTAAGAAAAGAGCTGAGCACACTGATTTGCTTTACTGTGTAGAGGTGATTATTCATTATTAGAGAGAATGTTCTCTGTTATTAACCTGGAGGCTGCCGATGTCTTATATGTAATCCAACTTGCTCAGTGAATTATTTTTAGCAGGAAATATGGCTTTTATTTCAAACACAAATTTTCTCTGCATATTCCATTGAAGCAATATTTTTGTTAAAATAAACACAGAAAAAAAGGTATTTAAAATTAAATGGTTATTTACAGATATCATAAAGCAAAGACATGCCTAGCACTGATCATGTCTTCAGAGCATATTAAGGGAACAAAAATAAAAAGCCCAGTCTCACCTCTGAAGTGAAAACAGTCAGATTTATAACACATTTGGGTATAACTCATTACAACAATGAAAGGAGATTAGATGGGGCAAATGCTTGTTTTCTGTTTTAAATGGGTTACAGCATATAAAGTATTTTTAGCAAAACAGCATGGATTTGCAGAGATTCTGGGAAGACACAAATCTCATTGAAGACAACAGGAGAGAAGGTACTTAGCAATTTTGAAAATCAGGTTATTGAAAGACCTTTCTAACGATTATTTTAGCTTTCTTAGCAATCTTGCTGCAGAACAAGCTTAAATGAATCATGATTTCTGAAGCACCTTATTTAACTTCTCAAGCTCAGCTTATATTTAATCAGAGAGGTGTACATAACGTTCTGATTATTTCTAATGCTGCCAGCCCTGTAGCTCTGTAGCTTCTTTTGAGGCTGACTATTGTGATGGTGGTGTTATTTTAGTCAGTAGATGGCATTAGCTGCCTCAGTGTCATTTTTGCTGTATGATTTATCAAGAAGTGGGTCAGCTACAGCCCGTGGGTGTGTGGATGTTCCCAGCAGGCTGAGGAAAAAAAAAAAAAAAAAAGAGTAAGATTTTGTTGTCTTTTGTTAATTACCCTTGCCATACTTTAGTTGTTTCAATGGACAATATAATTAGACAATAAGAAACAGATCCACCAGTAGGCACACATCTTCAGATTGCAGTGTAAGAAATTGCACAGACATTTGTGCTCAGACAGCAATCCTTCAGCTGTAGGTACTGCTCAGGGTTACAGGGAGTTGGCACAGAGGCTTTGAGGATGGCAAAACTGTTCAAAGAGACAAGGGGAAAGATAGCTGACACAGCTCCACCCTTCTCTTACCCTCCTGCTCTATCTGCCTCCTCACAACTTTTATTAATAAAGAAATGTTAGATATCAAAGCCTGATTGGCATGATTTATATTTCACATTTATTTATTTACTTATTTATTTTTACATAGCTGTTTTTTAAAAGGTTGTTTTTTAGTTATCTTTTTAATAAGATTTAGGTTGTAAAAACACACACATGTATATATACCGTAGACAAAATCTTAATCCTTTATTATTCAAATATTCAAATGGGAATGCTCAAATATTCTTCTGAAGTGGTTCCAACCCAAACCCTGCAGTTAAGCACCATGAAAGTGTGTTTGTATGTGTTTGAGACCCACAATCTGAAATTGCATAGTGGTGAACAGGAAACAATTCTCTGCTCATGTAAAAATAATTCAAGCAGATTTTTTTCCCTTCCATGCTGAGATGAATTTGACAAACTTCAAAGTCCTTTCCTGCAAAGTTTGAAATATTTTCACTCCCTGATCCCATAGCCAGTGATGAGAACTGGCACTGGGGACACCCAAGAAGTTAAAGATGCATCAGTTAAAGACTGAGTTTCTGCACCCTTGTGTATGTCTAGACCACTCAAGCAGTACTGCACCTCCTTGTGGTCTGGAAATCTTTGTTTCTTCCTCAGCCCTTCCAAGCCAGTGCATACATTCCAACCGATTATTTTCAATCTGCAGCTGCTGGTTGTAAAAACAGAAAGATGCTTCAATTTTGTGGGAAGGGGCAGCGTATTCTGAGGGCATGGGGAAAGGAAAATGGGTAGATGATAACTGTGGCTTTCACTATGTTACAGGAATCACTGAAAACAACATTTTCAAGCACATTTCTCACCTTTTTAATTTAACATTTAACCGACTTACATGGTTTACTTCATATTTCTTGTATTTTTTCAAGGCAAAAACTCACAAGAAGTATTTCAAATTTGCAGGTAGTGTTTTCTTTTGAAATTCCATGTATTTATTTTGGTTGTATATCTGTACTAGAACAAATTTTCAATAACAAATGTAATGATTTTGCTGAGGAACATGTATTTTTAATCCACATTAGCTATGCATATTATTTTATATTTTCCATTTTACTGCATAAGTAATTTTCTTTCACAAATGTAGCTACATTCTTTTATCTTATTTGCCAGCTCTGCATATTGATATATATGACAGGTGAATCCTTACCTAGTCACAACTATATGCTCAGGCAAATCAAGAAAGGAATACCTCAGTACCTTTAGTCCAGCTACAAACAAGATAATACAAACACCCAAATGCCAAGCCAAACCAAGCTAGAGTTTTTCAGACTGTCATACAGTGTAACTGAAACAAATCAGTTCTAAACAAGTAACAAATACTCCCTTTTCTTATAATTCTGATTTAGAGGGATTACCCTCTTTCAACCCACTAAATATAAATGTCTGGAGTTCCCTTACCTAGCTATTCTGAGTATTCTCTTGCTGTATTGGAGAAATAGTATGGGAGGCAGCTGGGAAACATTATTTTAGTTTCATATGTGGGTAACTGAAACTCAGGAAAATAAAGGACTTTATCAGGATTGTATAGAGTGTTATGGAAAAGCTTATTCCCAAATTTCCAATTCCACTATCTTTAGATCAAAAAATTGCAAACAAGCTGCCATCCATAGTTCTCTAATTGCCAATATAAAACAAAATGTTACACTGAAAGATAAAGTCAGAACATAAAAACAAATAAGGAAAATCAGCAGCACAATGAAATTGAAACAAACCTTAAAATGCTGCCTGATGCAGTTTCCTAGCAAGTGCATTTCCCCTGCTTCAAATTTCAGCATTTTTGGTGTATCAGTTACCTATAATGACTAGCAGTGTAGCAAACATCTTCATACATAGATTTAACATTTAAATGAGGCATTAATAAATAGCCAGCTAGCTGGAACACAAGGGTGCTATACTGCTTTTGCCATACTCTAGATAGTGATGTAAACTGAAGATACATGAAGATAAGAAGTCTTTAAATACACAGAAACCCAGGATACCATTTCATCAAGGGTAAAAGATTTTACATCCAGCCATTAAAATATCCAGTGCTAGAATCAAGATGCTTCTTGCCAGTCTACATATGGCATCACACTGGTGAGTTCACAATACAGAAACCATGTGCCCCGGAACGGAAAAATGAGAAATTATTGATGAAATAGACCAATAAAATAGAACAGGGGCTCTTTAGGACTGTAACCCATCTTGCTCTGTTCTCACAAAATTTATGCCACATGTTCAAACTGCAAATAATGTCAGGATAATTATTTATCCTAAAAAAAAAAAAAAGACAAAAAAGACAAAAAAAAAAAAAAAAGACTTTGGCTTCAACTTTGAACATCATATTTTTTTTTAACAACAAAGGAAAACAGTGACAATTTCAGTCCCCAAACACTGAGCTGGCAGAAGGCCTGAGCTGCTGTTCTTAAATTCAATGACACTGAAAGCTTAATAAAATAACTTTACCAGGGAGCTCATAACACATAAAGAACAAATGAAGAGAACCAGTTCAGAAGGGAAATGAAGAATTTAGAAAGACTCACAAAGGTGATCATTTTGGAAGTATATTTCAGTGTTGAAACCGGTATTTGATATTTTAGAAGAAAAATTGTGAGGAATTAAATTTCAAGGCAAGCAGGAAAATATCGAGCTCTCTCAGATACCAATACATGTCTAGATAAAGGCAGATAACTATCCATGTATACATCATACCCCAAATGATGTAATGACAGTAAAACCACACACACACTAGGACAAGAGAAGAGGTGATTAGATCAAACAAGTATCTTGAGTCTTTTCAAAACAGAAAAAAAGCCTCCCAGCAACTCTTCAAATACGAAGTGACAGTCATTATAATAGATGACTTTTTTTAATTAGCAATTATTACCAAATTTGCAATTTTCAGTGACTTAAACATCTGCTGAAAATTTAGTGCTACGTCTGAATACCCTGAATATTTCATATGACGTGCACATTAAAATTATTATGCTATTACACATGACTTTGTAGACCTAGCTGTATGCACTTAAAACTGGGAAAGCTCCCCAGCTAAAGCAACTTTCTTAGATCTGTGAAGCAAGTTCAAATTACCAGATGAAGGCAAGCATTTTAAACAGTGTAAGCCCTCTCCTATATAGAAGCAGGGAAATAGGATCAACAATCTGTGTGAAATTATTTATTTTTCCGGTTTTCCTTGTCTTTTATCCAGCTGCATCTCCCTGGCAAGGCCCGGCTGAAGTGGTTCAGTCTGACATAACCTTTTATGCCAGCTGAATTTCAATATTTTTTCAAAAGTAGTTGGTGTGCTGGAATAAGACTTGGCTTGAGTTGCACAGATTAACACCACAAATATTGACTCATATTTGGTATTTCCAGAGCTGCACAGTGTGATGCATACTGAGTTTGTAGTCTTGGAACAATCCTGAACAACAAATAATATGTAGGAGGCTCAGCTCAATGTAAATTTCTAAATAAAAAAATTACTAGACTACCTATATCTCCAAAATCTAGCCACTAATGTGAGAGTAGCCTAATATTATTAAAAAATGAAATTATTTAGTAGAAAAGGTATTTATTCCAACAAGTACTGATGTATCTTTTCCCTTTACCACCGAGTGCTGTGCTGATCAGTCCCTTACAAAAATTTTGAAATAATACTATTTGGCAATACAACACTTAGAAAGGAAAAGACTGAACTCCATTGTCTACTGAGCACCACAATATAAGAAGGACATAAAATTACTAGACAGTGTTCAAGCAAGGGTTAAGAAGATGGTGAAGGGTCTAAAGGGTAAGATATACAAGGAGCAGCTGAGCAGAGCAGGCTGAGGGGAGGCCTCATGGCAGCCTGCAGCTCCCTCATGAGGGGAGCAGAGGGGCAGGCGCAGAGTTCTGCTCTCTGGGGACAGCGACAGGACCCGAGAGAACAGCATGGAGCTGGGACAGGGAAAAGTGTTAGGAAAAGGGTCTCCACCAAGAGGGTGGACAGGCTCCCCAGGGCAGTGGTCACGGCACTGCTGGAGTTCAAGTGTTTGGGCAATGCTCTCAGACAGATGGCATTGATTTTCAGATGGTCCTGTGTGGAGCCAGGAGTTGGACTCAATGTGGGTCCCTTCCAACTCAGGATATTCTATGATTCTATGATCTTTCTGATAATAAATTATACCTAACTTTCACCAGCATAAATACAATCAGAAGAACAATCGAGCAGTCAAAATGCTAGCCTTGGACTTTGGATTCAGTTCTATCACAGCAATGATCATAGAGAGCTATGGTAGAAAGCTCATATGAGCTTTGTTGGGACAATAAAGCATTTATTTCCTAAGTATGTTTTAGTATATTCTGAATATCTTGGTGCAGCTCACTGTTTAGATATCTGTTCATTGCTGTGAGCTACTAAAATGTCACTATAAAAATACTGCTTAATCACATGCAAACAGAAAGTTTAATGTAGGGCTTATGAAAAAATAGCACAAAACTAAGATTAAGAAATTGTCAAAAGTGATACCACATTTCTTACATTGGATATTAAGGAACACAGGAAAATTAGCACAGGGATTGAAGCACTGCATTAAATTTATATTTTCTGTTTAAGGTTTATTGGAATCATTTTCCTGCCTATGCTGACCACCAGGGTCCCTGTCCAACCCCTGGCTACTAAGACAACCACAACGGCCATCTGATTGTTAATTGATCATGCTTACAAAATGAGTTTCTTTTATCATTCCCTGGTCATTTAATAAACTTTCTCTTCATCTGCTCTTATATGGATTTATCTCCCTGGAAGTGTGATGGCAAGAACTGTAGATAGCATTGCAGGTAGAATTTTACTAGTGTCACTAATTAACAGATCTCTATTTTTCCTGAGTATCTTGACTAATAACTTCTAGAAATCTTTCAGTTTTTAATGGCAGCTTCTCTATTCAACCATGGCTAGAGATGATTTTTTCCTTCTTTCTTGTTTTGAAGGTTTGAGAACCCAGATAGGGTAGAAATTTTTATGCCTGTTAACCTTTCATTTATTATTTTTACAAACTATCTATTTCCAACAGTCCTCTCTTAAATCTCATCTCATTTCCTCAGTGAGATCTCATTCTTTCTACAAGTTGCCAACACTTTCCAGCTTGTATCAGGAGCAAATTTTTTTAGTCCCCTGACTTTTTGGGAACAGTTGTTAAAGAAGTAATAATGATTCAAGTCCTACACTCCTTTAAGAACCGTGTTAATAACCTCTTCCCTTTTCCGTAACTTTAAACACAGCTCATCATCATGCTTCCCCCCTTTTTTTTTTTCTACTTTGTTAAACATTTTAGAGCTTTTGTTCATATTTAAAACACAACTTTTTTTTTTTTTTTTTTTTTTTTTTAAAGTTTACATATCAAATGTTATAAACTCCATACAGATAAGGTTTACCGAGCTTCATTTCTTGAGAAAAAAACACAGTTATTTCATCAATGAACATTGGTTAGTCTGGAATGCTCTATATTTGGTAACTCCATGTAGGCTTCTATTGCCTCTGTGTCCCTAATCATTGTTTCCATTAAAATATCTTCTAAATCCTTGCATATTACTAAGGTCAGACTAATGGACTATTATTGCTCAAATCATCATTTAACATGAAAGCAAGAAAATAATTTTGTGCCTTCTCCAGGCACACTTTAAACCATAGGCTTTTAAAACATCATTTTCTAAATCTAGGACATCTCTATATTATTTACAGTTTAAAAACCACTACCAACAAATAACACAGGAAATAGGAAATGAAAATAGGCATGATAAATCAAACAACAACAACAACAACAAATCATTTCTGAAAACTTATTTTGATTATCACTGCTCATTAATCAGACTATTTTAAAGATCTGTTTTAATTATTTTATCTTGCTTATTAAAATGAATTTTAAAATATCAAAGTGCCAGAAAATATAAAATAGCTAATTCTTAATCTTGCTTTTCTGTGGAATTAATATTTCTCTTTAATATAATCCTTCTGTCAGGCAGAAATGCAGATGTGATCCTCAGATGTAGAATTGCTAGACTATAATGTTTCATTTCTCAGCTGAATTGATTCACCTGTTTATCATTTCATGACGTTTACTGGAAGTAGTTATGAAACACAAGGCTAAACTGGTATCTTAAAAATGGCTCAGTTTTCATGTTGACTGCCAAAGAACAAAGACTTAAGCAAGCAACGTAGTATTTAGCATTGCTGAACACACACATCTCTGAGAGATAAAGGGACATTTTGGGTTCTCACCACTAGAAACTTCAAAGGAGGTTTCTTATTTAGGTAGCTTCTGTGTGCTTAGCTTAAACAACTCAATATACATGTCTTTATAAAGTAGCACGTGCTGAGTATAGATAACATGAATCAACAATTCTTATGCAGACACAATTTCGATAAAGTAAACAGTAACATGTAAACAGTAACCTGTAAAATTGATAGATATGGTTTGAAATGAAAATGGTATATATAAATAGGCATCTAATGGACATTGTTTTCTATGAGTTTTAGTTTAACTATATTCACTCATAAAGCATATAAATCAGTGATACTGTTCTTCAGTGACAAATCAATGTTGTCTTACACTTCTGTAGAAAGATTTGCAAGAATTTAGTTAAGAATTATATGAAATTGTGTTAATGTAATATTAAAAACTGCCAATAACTTAGATTTCAGTAAATCTTTATGTGAGAGGAATGAACAACTTACTCTGTTCAATCTCTGTAGTTCAAGTAGGAATTTATGGGTTATTTAACTGGAAAACACAATAGATTTGCAAGTTCCGTTTGTATCAAGAACTTGCAAAATAGAATAATATCAAATTTCCCTATCACAGGCACTGAAACAAGCTCATTAGTGTCTCTGGAGACAATAAATTTGTACCCCAAAACTATCTGGAATGAAATTCCAGAATCTTTATTTAAAGACAGGGTGGAGTAGAAGGTACAACCTCTTGTGCTTATAATGGTACAAACAGAGTAGAACAAAAAATTGAAGTGCTATAGGATGAGGATAGTGTAAGGAGAAAGAGGGCAAGGACAGAGGAAAGGAAGGTTCCTTAAAGCTAAATGCCTGAGACTGCAGAAGTTGAATTATCATCAACTTCAATATCTTTTCATTAGAAAAAGTGTTTTACAAATCACTATTAGCACTTTTATGTCCAGCTCAACAACCTTTCTTCCTTAATATCATAATTTATATGCAAAAATAATGTGCCTGATTTAATATGCTCATCAGTCTTTGTACTAATTAATGCACACATATTTTCTATCAGCAGTTGAGCTTAGTAACAATAATTTTAAAAAGATACAAACTGTATATCAAAATAATCTTTATGCTACCACGAACTTTTATTTTTATTTTTATTTTTTTAATGAATTCCAATGTTCATGTATCCTTTCACATGTGCTTAGGACAGAATTAATGCTCACGACAGAATTCAGGAGTTTTAGCATAGCAATGTGCACAGTGCATTTGACAGAGAAACTGAAATTTAATTACTAGAAGTATTGCCCATCTTGGGAACCACATCTAACAAAGAACAACAGGAACTGTTGTTCTTTGGAGCCCTTCTCCACCACAATAAATGCAACAGATCAGATATTGATGGAGGAAGTCTGCATCAGCTGTGAATAAAAGGATGTGAAATGACAAAGATTTAAATTGCCACCTTTATCTGCCAGCAGGTTGCTAGAGACAAGGATAGATTCAAAGAGCTGGAAGGACCCCCAGTTAAACTGACCAATTTTGTGCAAACTCTTGATGTTATTTTGTCTGTTTTTCTACAGCAAAACCTAATGAGTTGAAGATAGCAGCTACAGTCCTGAGACAAAACAGTGCTTCCATTTGTCTATATAAATAATATTCTTGTAAATTCATTTTGGGGAATAATGCCTTTAAACACTGTTCAGCTAGGAAATCCTACCATGGGCAGTATTTATTTTCATTGATGGTGTTAGTGGCATACAGGCTAAATGCTGTACTGATGTACTTCTGTGCTGATAAGATGTACTTCTTGTCTCATAAACTGTGCTTAAGAATTCTTGTTTAAAATGTTGCTCAGGCACCTTACAACGCTTTTCCAAGAAGTATTCCATCTTTGAAATAGAATTTAAATTTTTATGGATCCCATAAAATACTATGAACTTTTGCAACATATTTCAAGCTGACAGTGACATCATTAGTAATCAGTACTTTATGTTGTTTCTTCTTCACCTGACTTCAATAATCTATAGGTAGATTAGTATTTAAACTGCAGTTCTTAGGGCACAGAGGTCTTTCTAGACTTTGCTTTGGATACTGCATTTGAAGCAAACAGCAAACTAGGAGGAGAAAAAAGAGAAACAGATGTACAGAAGATACTTTATACAGATTTTACGTATTTTTAATTTATCTAAACTATCTAACTTTATCTAATTTTTATAAATCTAAAATTAGGTGAGATGAATGTAATTCTTGGCAAGTTTATGAGGTGCCAAGTGTCGAACTTAAATTTATTTTCTAGAAGACAGCAGCCTGGAAAATAATGATTCCAGGGAAATAATGACTCACCCAGAAGAAAAGGGTGGGTCTTAAAAGACTGTAAGTGAGGAAAGGGGAAAAGCATAGCATAGGTTAAAATGAATTTGTCAGAAACCTTAAAACAATTTTACAAACTTATAAACAGGAAAAGTAAATTTCACTTTGGCTTAAATTATTCTATGTACAGCTTTAGTAACAACTAAGAGGAAGAAAAATGGAAAAAAAAAAAAAAAAAACACCTGAAAAATATAAAGTATAGGATTCTTTTATATTTTCTTGCATTTAGACTATGACCAGTATATAAAAAAATAAGATTTAAAGATTCATTTTATTTGGTTAGAGAGAGAATGAAAAGGAAGTTTTTTTTTTTTTTTTTTTCCCAAGCACTTGGCCTTTTGGAAGCATTCACTGTAATTGAATCCATGTGAAAAAGGTGGGTTGCTATTTACAAGTTTCATTTATATGAAAATGACCACCTGCTATGGTAATGAAAAAGTCAGTGTGTTAAAACTGGAAAATTTCTTTTCATGAGCTACTCCTTCACTATCCTTACAAATATCATGGAATGGTAATAAAAGCTATTTTTCATATTTTCTGCTTGAAGTTTGAAAAGAAGATAAGAATCCCTAACTTAGAACAACAGTTTAGTAAGAATGGAATAAAAGGAATTGACCCCAGTTTCCATCATCTCCCCAAAACTAAACAAAATAAAATGAATTTTCAGCTACCATTGAAGCAAATCCCCATTTTGTATTCAAAGGCTGTAATGCCTTTATATAACTACAAGAAATTGAGAAATGGTTAAGAAATGTACCTCATTCCCTGTTGCCACTTAATCCTTCCCAGTTATATGAAATCCTTGACTGAATAATATTGCTTTAGTTATTGATCTATCATCAGTGAATCCTTTTTTTCCACTTATCTGTTACCTGCATTCAAGAGATATGTATGTTAATACTTATTACAGCTAATATACTCATGTTATAGAAGAAAGCATTTTACACTGGAGATACATCCCACACGTATGGATGTCTGTACTTGCAGAATTGTAATTATGGTTCATATTTATCACAGCATTTTACAAAGACCAAACACAGACTTGCTAGCATTGGAAATGTTATAAGGTTAGCCATATCCTACCTAGAGATGACCACAGCAGTAATAGTTCAAGGAGAACAAAAAGATTTCAACAGAGAACCTAAACACCTTTGGGAGATACAGGGTTGAAGAAGCTTATAGCACCAAAACTAAACTGGCATGTGTTTTACACATTAACACGAAATCTCAAATTAACAATAAAACTACAACAAAAAGATATGGAAATACTAAAAAAAAAAAACAAAAAAAAAAAAAAACAAGCAAACAATTACCCCAAAAGTAAGGATAAACGATGGTCCTACCAGAGTTTAGGACTCACAAATACACAAAATAAATGGTGCAGTTCTCAAACTATAAGCAAGCTCAAATCTGATGCTACCTTTATTAGAACCATTTAAGTTTCTTAACAGTTCAGTTGCTCAGTACAAAAATATATATAACTTAAGCAGTAAATCAAAGTTTGGCTTTCATTTTCCCAGTGAGGACTTGGCATTTAAAATATCCCTTTAGCCCTGTTCTTATTTTGTGCAGATTTTCTTCATTCTGAAATGACATACTAATATACTAAGAGATATACTCACTCTTTGGAACATTGGAATAATCTAATTCAGCCACAACCAGGCAGATTTTTATTTTTATTTTCACACCAAAAGAACCACCTTTGCAAATTAGAATGCCATTCTGAAACAGCTGTTATTTGACCCATTCCCTCTTCAAGTACATCTCACCAAGGTACCAAAGCAATCACCAGCCATCAAAACAAGAAAAAAAATTCAAAGCCCCAGAGACACTTGCTATAGTTGAACTCCAGGAAATCTTATGTCTAGACAAGGGTGCATCTTCTTTCTAACAACCTGCCACTTACACAACTTGTTCCCGAAATGGAATTTGCTGAAATAAACATAAAAAATTCCCGTTGCCTTCAATTAACTTTTAATCAAGCTTTAGCTACTTCCTCTTATCCTCACACTCCCACTCACCTTCCCAATATATATAAATCATCCTTCTGCTCTATTTTGCTGCTTCCACTTAGTTGTGCTTTCTTTCCCACTGACTTTCGTCTGTTGACTGTTCAAACTTTATTTTCTTCCCTTTTCTTTCAAACTTTGCTCCTATTACCCTTATGAAAATTCTCCCCAGTCACATGTTAATCACAGTATGCTCTTGCCACATACCTTACTTAAAACTCTTTCTATGAACACTTGCACAGGTGAGACCACTTCTGGAAGGCTAGGTCCAGTTCTTGCTTCCCAGTTCAAGAAAGACATGCAGATACTGGAATGAGCCCAGAGAAGGGCCACAGAGATAATTAAGGGACTGAAGCATCTGTTATATGAGGAGAGGCTGAGAGAGCTGGGAATGTTCACTGTACAAGCCATGACTGTTCCATCCCGACGAGCTGGAAGTGAGACAAAAATGCCAGGAGGTCTGCATGGTTGAACAAGGAACTCCTAGCAAAACTCAAACACAAAAAAGAAAGCATACAGAAGGTGGAAGCAGGGAGAGGCAACCTGGGAGGAAAAAGAGACACTGCCCAAGCATGTAGAAATGCAATTTGGAAAGTGAAACCCTACCTTGAATTGAACCTGACAAGGGATATCAAAGGCAGCCAGAAGGATTTCTACAAGTACAATGGTGACAAAAGGAAGACTAAGGAAAAATGAGGTCTGCTGCTGAATGGGGCAGAGGAGCTGGTGACACAGGACATGGAAAATGCTGAAGTATTGAATGACTTCTTTGCCTTGGCCTTTACTAGCAAGACCAGCCTTCAGGAACCCCAGGTTCTGGAGAACAGTGAGAAGAGCTGAAGCAAGGAAGGTGTACCCTTGGCTGAAGAGGATCAGGTCAGGGAATACTTAAGCAAGCTGGACATAGGAGTCCATGGGTCCTGATGGAATACCCTCACAAGTGCAGAAGGAGCTGACTGATTCTTAAAGCCACTCTTGAGAGCTTGGAATAACTGGGGCAATTAGGAGAAGAGCCCAAAGAGTAAAGCAAATGTCATTTCTAACATCAAGAAGGACAGGAACAAGGACCAAGGCAACTACAAACCAGTCAGCTTCACCTTGATCCCTCGGATGGTCATTGAACAGTTAATACTTCAAATCATTTCTAGGCACACGAAGGACTAGAAGGTAAGAATCATAGAATCATAGAATCATAGAATATCCTGAGTTGGAAGGGACCCTTAAGGATCATCAAGTCCAACTCTTGACACCGCACAGGTCTACCCAAAAGTTCAGACCATGTGACTAAGTGCACGGTCCAATCTCTTCTTAAATTCAGACAGGCTCGGTGCAGTGACCACTTCCCTGGGGAGCCTGTTCCAGTGTGCAACCACCCTCTCTGTGAAGAACCCCCTCCTGATGTCAAGCCTAAGAGGGAGTAGTCAGCACAGATTCAACAAGGGGAGGACATGCTTGACCAAACGGATGACCTTCTGTGAAGAAATGGTTTGGTAGATGAGGGTAGAGAAGTGGATATTGTCAACCTTGGCTTCAGTAATGTTTTCAACACTACCTCTCATAAGAACCTCATGGAGAAGCTCATGAAGTATGTGCTGGATGAGAAGACAGTGAGGTGGACTGAAAACTGGCTGAATGGCTGAGCTCAGAGGGTGCTGATGTGTGGAAAAAGGTCTATTTGGAGACCAGTAACTAGTGGTTGTACTCCAGGGCTCAGTACTGGGTCCAGTCCCAGCATCTTCATTAATGATGTCAATGACGAGTCAGAGTGTAGCCTCAACAACTGTGCAGATAACACAAAACTGGGGGGAATGGGAGATACACCAGAGTGTGGTGCTGCCATCCACAGGAATCTCAACGGGCTGGAGAAATTTCGAATTTCAGCTCACGAATTTCAGCAAAGAGAAGTAAAAGTCCTGCATCTGGGAAGGAGCAACCCTAGGCACCATTAGAAGCTGGGGGCTGCTTGGCTGAAAAGCAGCTATGCAGAAGAGTTCCTGGGGCAGCCTGGTGGACGTAAAGTAGAACATGAGCCAGCAGTGTGCCCTTGTGGCAAAAAAGGCAAAGTGTATCCTGGTATGCAGTAAGAGTGATGTCTACAGGTCAAGAGAAGTGATCCTTCCCTTCTCAGAATTCTGTCCAGTTCTGGTATCCCCAGTGCAAGAGAGACATGGATATAATGGATAGGGCCATGATGATGATTAAGGGATCATCTCTCCTATCAGGAAAAGCTGAGAGAGCTGTGACTGTTTAGTCTAGAAATTAGAAGATTTGGGAGGATCTTATCAATGTGTAAAACTATCTCAAGAGAAGGTGAACAGAAGATGGAACTAGGCTCTTTTCAGTGGAGTCCAGTGCCAAGACAAGAGACAAAAGGCACAAACAGAAACACAGGAGGCTCCTCCTGTACATAAAAAAATACTTTCTTATTGTGTAGGTGATGGAGCACTGGCACAAGTTGCCCAGAGAGGTTGTGATATCTCCCTACTTGGAGATACTCAAAAGCCTCCTGGACATGGTCTAGGGCAACCTGCTATGGGTGGCCCTACTTGAGCAGAGGGGATGAATGAGGTGACCTGCAGAGGTCCTTTGTAGCATCAACCATTCTACGAATCTGTGGCTGTCCAGAAGAAAAGACTTGGTAAGGACAGACAAGGTATGTGTGTGAGACATATTACCAATGTGCATAATTAACTAATTGGGAGGAGGGAATGAGAAGACAGAACCAAACTCCTCTCAGTGGTGCCCACTGACAGTGCAAGAGAAAAACGGGCACATTTAAGCAAATTTAATTCAAATATAACAAGAAACTTCTTTACTTTGAGTAAGGTCAGGCACTGTAACAGGTTGCCCAGAGAAGCAGTGGAGCTTCCATCCTTGGAGATGCTTAAAACCACCTGGACACTGGCCTGGGCCACCTGCTCTGTCTGACCCTACTTTGAGCAGGGGCATTGGATTAGACCCAAACTAGATTTCCAGCAATCTCTGTCAAATGCAACTATTCTTTGAGTCTGAGAAAAGCAAGCATTTCAACCTGAACATTGTAGGAGGACAGCAGATAAACACTAGCGTATTCTTCCAAACCTCCCATCCCTACAGCCAACTGCTATTATCTGTTATCTCTTTTGTTGCTCTTTTGTCTAATTTTAGATTGCAAACACTTCAGGGCATGGATGACATTTTTATTTGCTTAAGATGTGAACAGCAGCTATATATAAACTATATAAATGATTAATAATGATAATAGCAGCAGCATAAGAGCAAAACAGAGCTCTGTCTCCACCTCCTATTTAATAATCCAAGAAGAAGAAAAAAGTCCACAAATGAGTAAACTTTTAAAAACTGTTTTTATATTTAGTTTTCCTATAATCTTTTTAAGATATATTTGACAGCATTTTCCACCTTTACAATGCTATGGGAAGTTGAAAAAAAGAAGAGATCCTAAATTTCACAATTTCAAAGAAAACTTGACTTTTTCTGCAAAATAAAAAGGTTCTCTAATTCAAAAGGTCAGATAGAAAATGTTAATGAAAACAGAACCCAGTCAAGTTGAATAAAATAAGAAAATAAACAGGGATTTTGCTTCAGGCAGCTTGAATTTGATTTAAGCAGCACTCTTGGAAGAATCCAGCTGTTGTTTACTGAAATGTAAAATAGCGTGCTTATTCTTTTATGTGACAGCATTCATGATCCTTCAAATCAGGATGTAACATATTTCTTCTCATCGCCAATAATCTAAGTTCATTTTATGTGCAGTTACTAATCTGACCAATTACCTGAAAGTTAATTACTCAGACTTTACAGGATGGGACAGCTAACCCGATGTATTTTGACTTTAATTACTGGTATTTAATAAGGAGCACTGCCAAATACATCCATACATTAATATTTTACAACAGAATTACAGATATTTTAATAGTGATTGAACAAGTCTATGATCATCTTTGTTTTATAGCCTCAGAGCTTAATCTAATTTTAGCTAATAAAGAACTGGGCTATGCTTTGGCAATTACAGTGTATTATTCATGTTAACAATTTACCTCTTTTCTATGAATATACACTGAATTTTTACGTTCAGACTTCATAATTCTCTCAGGACAGCAGGATAACCCAGAAGGCTGAAAGCAATGCATTATTAAGAAGAAAAAGACACATCATTTTTTTTGGAATATAACTCGTGGCAAGTTTAGACAGGGATGTACTCAGCCCAGACTAAGTGAGCCCTCAGAAGCATAAACTGCAAAAAACATCTGGACTTCTACCTAACATATCTCTTAAAAACAACATGTAGCCATTCCCTCATCTATAGTTCCCAATTATTAACAAAAAATTAATGAAAGACTAGTGCTACTACAGAAAATATTTTCCTCATTGTTATTGTGCTATGCTCTATATAATTGCATATATTATATACATTCCATAGTACTGTGCTAAATGTTCGGTGCAATTTTGCACTTCTTAAAAGCTAAAAAAGGTCAACAGTGAGAGATACGCTTCCACAATCCATGCTTAAACATTTATTTCAGTCTCATGGTCTCCAAGCTTTCACAAATGCTTTAAGAGGAGATTGGAAAGAATTTGCTGCCCACTCACGATGATGTCTCATAAAAGGTTCTTCAAAAACGGATCAAAGGCTGTAATTTCCATGCCATTTTTGTCCAATTTCCTTTTCTCTTAATGTTTTCATTTTTGAAATGGCTATGATTGCAATCCAATTTTGCCCACACAGCACTGCAGGTCTAAATGAACCATTTATCACAAACTTTTTGTCTTTTGGCTGCTCATGATTTTATTTGCTTTGCAATTTTTTATTTTATTTTAATTTTTTTTTGGTACTACTTATACTGCATTGCAATTACCTTCATAATTATACCTGCAGCGATTTACATTATTCTGTTCCCAGATGCATCATCAAGACTTCTGATCCAACCCAATTGCACTTTAATATTGATGTTAATTTTTCCTCCTCCTCCTCCATCACCAAAAGGATTTTCATAAAGATCTTTCCAATTGAAGAACTTTTCTTTTTTTGTTCTTCCTGCAGCATGCACAGAATGCTGATATCTTGCATTGCTTTTACTAAGTGAGGCTGCCCTAGTTTACAAGTGAACCTCTTTTTCTTTTACTTTACACCTTCACATACAGAAACAAAACAAAACAAAAACAAAAACACAAGATGATAAAGTTTAGTGCATATTCCTTTGATTCTTATTATCTCACTAAATAGAATGTAATATTTTGAATAACAATTGTGTTGCTCTTCTTCAACAAAATCTGTACCAGACATAAGCAGACAGGCTCTCCGTCATTTGTCTAAATGTTTTCAAATTCCTCGCATCTTATTTAAAAAACAAAAACAAAAACAAAACTTAGCCTTTAATAATAGTGTTATTTGTTACAGCTTATGCATATCACAAGATTAAATATTATTTCAAGGATAATTTTTATTGCTATACTTTTCTTCAAATTTATCTTTCAATATAAAACAATATGGTATATTACAAAATGCAAAACAGATTTGTTTCAGAATTAATGGCCTTAAAGTGAGAAAAGTAAACTATATATAATCATTAGGGGACTGATAAATGAGACAGACAATAAAGTAGTCAAAAATACTCAGAAGTCCCAGCAGTCCAGTGACACATGGCTAAAATACTCCAAATTTTTGTTGCCACAGCATTCACATCATTGAGACCAGTAACTCACAATATTTCAGCTACCTACAGTGCATATACTATAGTCTTGTGAAGGCTGAATGACACTGTGGCTGGAAGTCTGTTATTTGAAGACAAAGGACTATATGTGCTTATGTGTCTGTGTGTGTTTGTATTTATATATCTGTATGTATTTATATATCTGTATGTATATTTATTTATTTTTTGGAGAATACATCTAATTAAATATGTGTTTAGTAATGATATAATAAACAAGGACCAAAATTCTCTCTAAATTTTCATGGGTGGACTTGTTTAACAGTTGGCTGAACTGACGCAGATCAAAAAAATAGGTCCCATTTGGTGAGGTTATTGGAAATTGCTCAGAAGTTTATGCTGAACTTCTATACATTCCTGTCTTTTTTTGTCTATTCCTGTCTATTGCTGTCTTTTACATAGTTTGTAAACAAAGTTGTAAGCAAACTACAAAATATGACCAAAGTAAACTAGAATTCCTATGGAAGTGGAAGGGGAAAAATAAATATCAGATAAAATAAAATTTGTGGTTATTAGTTTTGCTATAGCCTTTTCCCCATGAACAGGGTTTCCTGCTGTTTGATAATAGAATGCATGAAACAGTGATGGAAATTATCATAAATACATTTGAAATACTTTGATTTGGAGTTGGGGGTATGTCATACAGGAAATTAAGTGAAAGACTTCTGCAAGTTATTCAGTAATGATGAACAAGAAAATAAAAAAAAATAGGCAAATAAAAAATGAATTCCCAAATGAGATAAATATTCTGTAGCACAAAAAAAGAAAGTCTGTAATATGGAAAGAAGTAAACAAGCTCTTTTATTGGGTCTCCGTGCTTGTAAAACCAGCTTAACTGCAACGAAAGTAGATACTTAAAGGAAATAAACCCTAAATGTTTCTTTGCTTAATTTAACCAAGTAAGATTATGAGGGGACAACTATTAGATGTTGCTTCTATAGTCTTTTTAATATTTTTCATCTATAAACACGCAGGCCACATTCTGTTCTCAGAAATACTGATAAAAAACATAAACTTAAAAAAAAAATAACATTGATTTCAATAGAGCTAATCCAGATTTATAGTTACATAACTCTGAGTGAAATCTATCCCTGTACATATTATCTGCTGAAGAATCAGAAATTAATCTGTACATGAATAAATTTCTGTAACATTGCATTCTATTTGAGGAGTAATTAAAGTCAGCAATAGCTGCAATGACACTTGCTAGTATAAGACCTGAAACTGCCTCAATTCACCTTAAGTAAAAATTAAGTATACAAAGCAAACAACAACTGATTTAATAGGTAACTTTGGATTATTCTGGTGTCATGTAGACCAGCATTTGTTCCACAGAGACTGTCAAGATCTTTTATTAGAGATGTGATTTTTGCTCCTAGAGTGCTATGACCCATAGGTACAAAGGTCTTTAGGAATTATTAAAATCTTCTGTATCTAGACTTAGAAATGCCTTGTGAGTTTGAGCCTCAATGTGCTTTCTGTCATAAGGGTAATTTTGTTTTCCCAGCACTTATGATTCTTGGTTTTAATGGTATGGAGAAAGATAAAACCAATTGATGCTTAGTCCTTTCGATTTTCAAGAAAAAAATGCCATATATCGGTGGTTACAGTCAGTGACAACTGCTTTTATTTCTGGCCAAGGCCACTGACCGTAAGAAGATTACAGTGGTAGAGATATTTTCTTAATTAAGAAAAGCAAAAGCTATGGTCAGTAAACACTTACTGTATTATAATAAAATAAGAAGAAATAATAAAAGTAAAATGAAATATCATTATTTATTTGAAAGTTTAACCTAATGCCAGCTCTTCTTTTCTTGATAGGCATAATGCCAATTTTTAAACAAGTAGAAACACGGAGAACATGGCATATAACACAGTGTAATATGTAACAGAAAGTGATCATTCAGTTACACTATCATTCAGTTCAGATAGAGAGGCATAAGTGTAAATACAGGTGCCATTCCTTAGGTGGGAAATAAAAATCTCATTGTAATATTACTTACTAGGAAATTAATGCAGCACACATGCCATGTGAATGTCTGTATATAGTGAAATGTATCTCAAATAACTTACATAGCAATAAATGTCATTTTAAAAAGAAAATGAAGTATATATACAAACTGTATGATCAGATTTTTGTTTTGTGTCCCTAAGTCTTACACCTGTTGTCACCAGCTTGATTTACCCTATGTATAAAATGGCACTTGCTGATACAGACTAGAGATCTTTGCTAATCTATAGCATGTCATCCTTTACTACCAAGGTCAAAGAAGAATTTCATACTTCCTTCTATGTTTGATGTTACTACCATAAATAAATATATTTAAATATGCTACATTGTATGACATACATAAAAAAAAGCCCTCAATGTTGATGGACATTTCAATGGAATTCTGCTTCTCACAATAAACTCTTGATTAACAGTGTGAGAATAAAACTTAAATCTCACAATGGGATTGCATATGAGGTGAATGAGATATAAAGAGAGATAGTTACACAGCTATATTCCTAGCTATCTCCTAGATTTTTCACGCAACTTTCACTTATGTTGCTGTAATTGATTGATTGCAATTTTCTCCATTCCAAATTTTTGTGCCAAAAAGAAACATTTTATTCCATTTATCTTAGCAGGTGACAATGTTCCTTGGCATGTGATATTAATAAAAAGTCATGTTGCCTATCTCTCTAGGTTGGTCAGATCGAGGTTGATTTTTGGTAGCATTTAATGTTTAACGAGATTGTCAATCACATCCCTATTTAAATTATACATTTCTGAAAATAAATACAAGTATGGAAAAAAAAAAAGCCAAATTTAGATAAGTTACATTGCATGTTCCCCCAGCACATCACACCCTGCACTCTCTCCCCATATAAAAGCAATAGAAAGGCCTTAGATTTGCTTTTCATTCCTTGGTGACACCTTCAGGTCACTAACAGTGAGATCAGATTCATACCTGGCCTCCTGCATGGACCCTGTTTGAAGCTCTATTAAAATGCCATGTAAATGACCTAGAACTGACATTCCAGGTGACAAACCTGCCCACCATGCAGCTTGCTAATCATTGAACCATGATCCTGACAGTTTGAAGAGCTTTCCTGAGGTTTCAAAGTATGCACAGCAATGTAGGGTTACTGCATTCTGCTTGGAACATATTACCTCCCTTTCTTTAAGCAATGCTGCTCACGTCTTACACAAGACAGCTACTCAAGCACATTCAAGGGCATTCCCCAAGAAACAGTATGCTAATTCTGTATTTCTAGCTAAGCTGGGTCCCGCTGCACACCCAAACACACTAACAAAAGAAACTAAAAACAATGACACAGACTGTTTAACATAATGAACAGTACTGGTAAAGTAATATATTATTACCATGTCACAATATCACATATAATATGCACACATATACATAGGCAAATATGGATATGCTTTAATGATGAATAATTAAAATCATGTTGGAGAGTACAAAACTGGAATACAAGTGTACTATAAAACTAGTACAAATCTGATTTCAGTGCACTCATTTCTTCTGCACAACTTTTGTTTAAGCTATAAACTTACAAATTTTACCATTCCAATACCAAAAAGTCTCAGATAAAGGCATTATTCTAAAGATTTTTCTATATTCCTGAAGCAAATTCATCATTCCTCAGTATTTATATTGGGGGAAAACACCGAGCTTATTTTGTCTGTTTTTGTTTTATTCTGGAGTTTGTCTATGCTTCATATTTAAGCTCACCTATACTTTATATTAACACTTATTGAACAGTGCTGCAGTTATATGAATTTGCACAAATACAAGGGACAGTAAAACAAGGTGTTTTGTAATGGAAAAAAAGCTATCCATTACTTCCTTCATGAAATGAAACATTTCTCTGTGCAGGGATAAAATTTGTAAGCAGTAGGAATCAACTAGCAAATTAGGACAAGGGTAGAAAAGTACAGAGAAATGTAAGGACTTGATACAGAACTTGTGGAGACTGAGACTGTTCCTTTAGTGATGCAGCACAGGTCATTTGCATGCAAAACACTCACCATGTGGTCAGTCCTAAAAAATATTCTCCATAACTAGCAATCCCATAGCTGACACTTGTACAAGGAACAATTATTTTTGTCTGGTGAAAGCTACAGCCACATACTCTTAATGATTTCATTATTTTCCAGACATCTGGTTAGGAATGCTATATAGCAAGAAATAACTAATTATTGCTAGAAGGAAATATGCTCAACACCATGGTGGTGCTGGTTGTGACCCCTAGTGGCTGAGGGGCAGCACCAAGAGTTGTATTTCTGTGGTTTAAGAAAATCGAAGGAGAGGAGAGTAAATATCTTTATTCAGACAAACTGAGGCAACAGACAACAGTGTGTATGATTTTGAATTTATAACGTCAAAATGGGAAGACTGTAAGGAACTGACTGAAAATGGGAGGTCTTGCCTTCATTCCTCCTTATTCTATTTGCTATTCCTGAGTCCAGTGTCATGAGAGCTGGTGAATGCACAGACAGGGGAACTAGATAGTCTTTATTCTGGTGGCAGAGAGCTGTTAGACTACAGACAGAAGTAACGAAGCTCCACACTAAAGAACTAAATATATAGGCAAGTAACATTAAGTATCAACTAATGTTAGTAACTTCTATACCTATTGGGAAATGTTTGATGGAAGGATGGTGATATACACACACACACACATATATATATTAATATGGGATTGTTATATAGTAACGTCAAGTCTTTGGACTTTGTGTACTCTGATTCATGCCCTGTAAACCTCGCCATCCCATGTACCATGGTCACCTGTGTAGAGTAAACCTGAGCTCTCCAGTTGTATGTCATTTTTAGCAACTCCTCAGCACTTCTTAGGGAAGACGTGAATCACTTAGGCCACCCTGCCAGATTACAGACAGCAGGCACCAAGCCAGTGAAGTCTCTTTTCTCCTTTTTCTCCAGTCAGAAGGCAGAGCAAGAATATAGGTGAAACTGATACTAACTCAGAGTCACACATTCACAGGGCCGTGCTGTCATGCTCAGATTGCAGGGAGCTCTTTTGCCTTGGTTTTAACTGGCAAGAACTCTAGCCACACTGCACAAGTCCCAGAAAGCAAAGGTAGGGACTGGTAGAATTAAGAAGAGCCCACTGTAGGAGATCAGGTTTATGACCATCTAAGAAACCTGAGGGTGCAGAACTCCATGGGATCTGATGATGTGCATCTGTAGGTCCTGAGGATGTTGATAGATGCCACTGTCTATCTATCTGAGAAGTTGTGGCCATGCGGTGAAGTTCCCACTAACTGGAAGAGGGGAAACATAACCCCCATTTATAAAAAGGGAAAAGAAGAAGACCTGGAGAACTACAGGCCAGTCAGTCTCACATCTGTGCTCAGCAAGATCCATAGAGCAGATGGAAACTATGCTAAGACATGGAAAGTAAGGAAAATAAGGAGGTGATTGGTGGCAGCCAATGTGGCTTCACTAAGGGCAGACCATGCCTGACAAATCTTGTGGCCTTCTACAATGGGGTTATAGGGTTGGTATAGAGGGGAAGAGCAACTGATATCACCTCCCTGGACTTGTGCAAAGCCCTTGACACTGCCCCACATGATACACTTGTCTCTAAAATGAAGATTTGATGGATGGACCACTTGGTGTATAAGGAATTGACTGGATGGTCATACTCAAAGAATTGCAGTTGATGGCTTAATATCCAGGTGGAGATCAGTAACAAGTGTTCCTCAAGGTTTGGTAGTGGGACCAGTGCTGTTTAACAACTGTGTTGATGACATGGACAGTGAAATGGAGTGCACCCTCAGCAAGTTTGCTGGTGACACCAAGCTGTGTGGTACAGTTGACACGCAGGAGGGAAGGGATGCCATCCAGAGGGAGCTGGGCAGGCTTCAGAGGTGGGCCTGTGCGAACCCCATGACATTCACTATTGAACCAATTGTTGGCCTTTGTTATCAATGAATTGTTGAACTATTGTTGGCCAAGTGCAAGGTCCTGCATCTAGGCCAGAGCAATCTCAAGCACAAATACAGGCTGGGTGGAGAATGGATTAAGAGCAGCCCTGAGGAGAAGGACCTGAGGTTATTGGTTGATAAGAAGCTTGACATGAGCAAGCAATGTGCACTTGCAGCTCAGAAAGTCCACCATATAGCAGGTTGCATCGAAAGCAGCGTGGCCAGCTGGTTGAGGGAGCCCTCTACTCTCCTCTCATTAGACCCTACTTAAATTCCTGCGTTTAGTTCTGGGGTCCCCAGCACAAGAAGGACATTGACGTATTAGAATGAGTCCAGAACCACAAAGATGGTTGAGGGGCTGGAGCACCTCTCCTGTGGGGACAGGCTGAGGGAGCTGGGGTGGTTCAGTCTGGAGAAGAGACTGGTTCCAGGGAGACCTTATAGTGGCCTTCCTGTACCTATAGAGGGCCCACAGAAAAGCTTTGGGACTCTTTGTCAAGGAGTGTAGTGATAGGACAAGGGGTAGTGGATTTAAACTAAAAGAGGGCAAACTTAGGATATAAGGAAGAATTCTTTGCTATGAGGGAGAGTGGTGAGACACTGGCACATGTTGCCCAGAGCTGTGGATGCCCCATCCCTGGAAGTGCTCAAGTACAGACTGGATGGGGCTTTGAGCAACCTGACTTAGTGGAAGGTGTCCCTGCCCATAGCAGGGGGGTTGGAATTAGATGGTCTTTCCCTTCCAACCAAAACCACTCTATGACTCTATTCTATGAAGATGCCCATGACACCACATTGGGACTTATCACAGGGTGATGAAGAACTGCAATGCAAACATGGCAACTTAATGCGAGAGCAGCAAGCTGCAAGGCATACTGTTGCTCTCTGCTGCTTCATTTGAAAGGAAAACTGGGTGTTTATTCTCACAGCTGTGATGCATACTGTTGAAATTTTGGGAGGGTGTCCAGATGCTATTCTTATCACTCAAGCAAGACATCCACCACTGTGAATCAAAGATATATTCTAAGTAACTCAGATTCTAGTTCAATGTTCAAGTTTTTCTTTTTTCCATTTACTGTATTTCATTCTGCTTCCTCCATTTTATTATTTTCAGTTAGCTTTTTTCTCACAAATGTTCTCTCTTTTAATAGTACTTAAGTAAGCAACCAATTACTACAGTAATTGCTCTTTAAAATTAATTAATACAACAAAATGGCATGTCTTAATTTGCACGGCATAGATATCACAGAAGTCTGGCGCTCTTTTGTGAAGGACGTAGTTCAAGCAAACAAAAGCAAGTGTACTTGCAACACATATATTGTGAGGAGTAAGGAAGTCAGTCTATCTTCTACAGATGCAGAATTATGGGAGGTTGGAGATGAGGTAACTTTACCACATTCACCCCACAGCAACCTCTCACAGCTTATCTCTCCACAGCTGTGCAGAAAAGTGAGGTAACTGAGAGAGTATCAGGGAAAGGTTTTCCTGTACTACGGGTACCGATAAGCTGTTTGTTTGCTGTACATTAGATGGTTTAATTAGATGGTTTAACCGTAACAGTAGCTTCAAGTCATAGTTTAGACAAAATAACAAAGATTTCAGTTGTTTATCAGTAGCTACTATGTGAATTTGAAAATTAACTTTTCTTATTGTTTTCTTCCTTTGTGTTTTATACATCTAAGATGTCTGATTTTTTCCCCTTAAATAATTTGTCTTAGGCTACCTGCTCAGACAATACTGGGAATCGGAATCAGTACCAGAAACATCAGAAATACCTTTACTTTACAATTTTTATCTGTCTCCACAACAGAACCACTAAGAGTTAAAACACTAGGAGAAAGTCCTGCATACTCAGGCAATAAATATCGAAGTCTGATTGCTACTCCTATCTTCCTGTTTTATGCCACAGAGACTCTGTTAGTTATTACAGACTAGGCCAGATGAATGAGTGAATATTTTTATTATGCTACAGACATTTTTAGTGATTTTTTTTTTAGCAATCAGAAAGAGCATTGCTTGATATGTGCAATTGCACATATGTCTTCTTAAGATCCAAAATCAAGGAGGGAAGATTCAGTAATAATAATGACAGTACAAAAATGCAAGAGGTTGCAGAATTATGTTTTAAACATACTCTTTTTATCTTCTTTTTCAGGTTCTCTTTTTTTCTTTCAGTGCTCCTTCTTCATTAAGTTCTTGTTTGATAAGCAGAGTACACAGGAATACATAAAGATCCCAGTGGTCTCACACATGATCAGAAGTAATTTTTATAATTGATCCAGAAACTGCCCAAGCATAAGGTCCACCTGTCTGAGTGGTATAAAAAAAGCTGAAAAGCAACCAGATGTGGACAAGTGTGAATTCCCTTCACATTTCTCACTCTTGTATAGCTCCCACCACTTAATATCAGCAGAGCAGCCAGAGCAAATCTCACATCAGCTTGCACATATGTGATGGCATTAGGGCCAGGTGGCATAAATTAACATAGTCCCCTGATGTTCAGACTGACACTCTGATTCAGCACAGCCTAGATCTTCCCTAGAACTGGAGTGCTGTTGTTACTCCAGTGAGATCAGTAGAGTAACGCACAAACTGTGGAAGGTTTTCATTAAAAATGTTAATACAGTGAAATAGTATTAATGATGATCAAGTTTGCTCACTGGGTAGATTTTCTCACCTTGAGACAAACTATAATCTGCAAAATGCTCATATACCTTTTAATTAGCACGGCACATTAATACTAAATCATTTTACTACTCTCTGTTATCTAAGAGACAAGAGAGGGTATGTAAAAATAAGACCAAAACAAACCCAAAACATTTTTGAATATTTTCTTACTTAGCACATTTACTTATTGCAGCTTTTTCGCCATCATGCTCACTTAACTACCTGCAGAATTCTTACAAAGCTATAAAATGGGACAGGGTAAAAGAAAATACATAAAAATACTGACTCACACCTTGGAATATATGCTGATTCTTTTGCAAGGTACTGCAATATAAATAGGCACAGCCAAGCATTACATTGTGCCTATTTATTTTTGTCATATGGTAAATTAAACAAAATAAACATTAGCATAAAAGAGTGTTTTTATATGGAGGAGACATATGTATTCTGTATTTTAAGTCTGTAGTTTAAAGAAAATGGTTGCAAATCTCTGAACAATAAACCATGAACAATAAACATACTTTGCTCTTAATTTTGATGTGGGTCCTTTATCTTTCTGTGTGTATGTACATATTTTAGAGATATATGCAGATATTTGATAATAGTACTATTTGAGAGTTTTTTGTAAAGAAAAAGCATTACGATGTTAAACTAAAAATGAAAAATATTAAAATATTTCAACTATAATATGTTTATACCGCTGATCTAAAATGTTTGTATAAGGGAAGTAAAATTAGTTCAGTTTTCCTCTTAAAAAAATTGGCTTTCATTTAACACTGTAAGAACTCATAAAAATCTATAACTTATTTACTGGAAGTGATGTATGTAGCTAGGGCTGAAAATGGCATATTCTAATGTCACACTGGTAACTGTTAAAAAAAAAAAAAAAAAAAGCTAACATCAAATTCATTTTCTAAAATGACGAAGTATTCCTTACACAGTACATGGAAAGGTTTGATAGGGTGGTCACCTGTAGAGATGTAGAGATACTGACCGATGGCATCTAAGCCACTCCACAAGGTGGTACCAGTACTTGCAAAACCTTCATCAGTAGCCAGCAGACCTTCTCACATTGTTACTTAACGTTGAGTTTTATTTGTCTTATTCTCAGCTCTGAAATTAAATTTCTGAAATTAGCATAGTCTTTATTGTGAATGCTAAAATAGTATGATTTTTCAGTACTGCTCTTCTGATCAAAAGCCAGTTGGAGAATATCACCCTACTTATGAGCCAATAGCTATGTATAAAGTTCTGTTCTAGCAAGACACTAAGTTCTCTGAGACTCATTTACAGCAAAGCATTAACGTCAGTGCAACTCTCTCATACCTTCTTTTCTGACTCACAGATAGATTAGTATGCCAGAAAGTACTATTGTCATCATGTGGTCTGACCTGCAGTATTACAAAGTGTGTAGGGATTCCCAGAAAAGATTTGTAGCAGAAAATACGTCTTAAAAAATCATGACTTTGATTTATAAACTTTCAGTCCTAAAAATAGGTATTTTCAGAACTATCGTGATCATTCTTTATTTATTGTATGAATTTATCTTTCAATTGATAATCTTAAATCTTTGTCTGCTAGGTTTTAAGTTTTCTGTTTTCAGTTTTCTGTTTTCCATCTTCAATATTATAGAGTGTTATCAAGTCCTCCCTAAATGACTTTTTTCACTAAATAAATTGAATAAAACTCTTCAAGATAATGTATCACTATACAGAATATTTTTTAATGAGTCTTGTGGATCTTTATGTCCTCTTCAGGTTTATAACATCCTTACTGAACTGGAAATGTTTTCTGTATTCACTAGCTGGACATAGGTAAAGGGATAAAATGATATTCTTAGTTTTTCTAATATATTGCCCTGTATATATGTTCAATGATTACATTAGCTCTTGTTGGCTATTGTTCTGGATAAAAAACTTAAGCTGTCCTCATTATTACTATTCATTATGGCAACAAAATGCTTTTCATGGATAGCACCCCCTATTCTGTAAATTGAGCTCCCTTTCTTATATCTTGTGCTTGCTAAAACATACCTGTTTGTTTTTTTGAACAGCACAGTTCAATTCTTTTTTATTCAAGTCCCACACCTGTATTTCCATTATTTGGCTTGAGACTGATGTCAGACTGACAGGCTTATAATTACCTAGGTTATCTCCCCATTTAAAAAAATTGTTAGCACAAACTTAACTCCCACAGGCTTCTGGAACATCTCCAGTACTTCAACATACAATGAAAATCGATATTAAAAATCCAGAGAGCTCTTTTGCCAATCCTTTAAAAATATTTAGATATAAGTTACCCCAATATACTGACTTCAGATTTCCAGCATTAGTAGCCTTAGTGACTGTTCGAGTGGGAAGAATTTCATAATCACAATACTGTATTAGTACGACAGACAGCTTACTGTCACACACGAAAGACAAGGGTATATGAACACTCCTGGCTTTAGCTCCTCTTTGTCTGTCACAGACTATTCATTTGATCAGAGCCATCAATTCTATAATTCTGGCTGAATTATTATTGCTTTGTATCTCTCAGAAATGGGAACAAAGTAGATAAAACTTAGTACACAGTAAACATGTATGCATACATGAAAACATGCAAGCAGCAGTGTTTTGTCACAGAAAACACATAATTGAAGATATTTTAAAGGAAGAAGAATGACTATAATGAGATGAATCATCATGACAAAAATCAGTATCCAAGAAAATTTTCCTCAAGGAATCTGAAGTCTAGGCATGTATTTTCATTCTTTACATTTTCAAAATGTAAAAATCATTCTTTACATTTGCAAAATATTATACTCTTCTTTCCCAAGAGCTAAACACCTGCTTAATTTTCTGTGAAAGCAAAAAGAGCAAATACTGCAAGATTCTACCTAGCAAATTAATAGTAAATTTATTGCAAAGTTATAGCCAAGTAAGTGAATTTCATAGAAGGTACAAAATTATACCTCATACTAGATCTTTAACATCAAGAAATGGTAAGTGAAATGGTCCCAGAGGCAGAGAAAGCAATTCAAAAGTCAGGAATCTCCTGGCAATACACAGCTGGAGAGGATACTTTGAAAAAGGTAGCTCCTTAAATAATAATCCATACATTTTCCCTGTCTGTAAATTCAAACTTATTGAACAGTCAGGAATAAGCTGTAAGAATAGAGACATAACACCATGCAAATAACTACCTTTGTATGGAAGTGGTGACATTCACATATGGTAGGGATGTTTAATAGGAAGATCTGAGGACTAATACTGGGCTCAGGTTGTGCAGCAAGAATGGCAAAAAAATATCAACCATGCATTTTAAAAATATATTTTTAATACAAATGGAAAATAATTTATTAAAAACAGTGGAAATTGTTCCACAGGTAATTTAGCTGTAATAAGCTGATGTTCAAAAATCTTTTTTAGCAGGATCCTGAAATTCTTCAGTTTTCACTGAAAGTGTCAACGAAAGAGAATGCATTTTTACCTAGTAACAAACTACTGACTGTTACATAGGCATCAGCAACAATAGAAATGTACAGACGTAGAGAATTATTCCAGTTGCCAGTATTTTATTACCTGATTATTTTTGAGCTTTAAACTGTTCACTTCTTAATCGCACAATGTGAGTGAGTGTCAACTGTTAGTGGTGAGGCAGACACATCAGTAAACACCTTTTTCTAGTTGCACCTGCTTGTTCTTGGCTTCAAGTGACATTTTGTGCCTTTGAAGGGATGTTCTGCAGAAAGATGTTCCCAATACAAACACTCAGAAGCTGCCACAGCTAGCAGCAGTTAAAACCAGCAGTTAAAACCAGACCAGGACAGATGGGGGAATATTTTATTTGCCTAAGAATATCACTTGGAAATGAAAAAAAAATAAATCAAAAAAAATCACTGCGTTACCACCAAGAGATCAATACTCAAAAACGTCATATATCTTGCTACTTCTCTATTTTATTTAAATTTAACATTATATTTCTGAAATGGATTAAGATATTCAAAACCTTTTTTTTTTTTTTTTTTTTTTTTTTTTTTCATAGGAAAAACTAAGAGATCTATAAAAACTAGCTGTGTCTTATAAAGTTTTTAAGGAAATGGTGTCCTTTCATTCTTTTCCAGTACTAGATGATCTTTAAGATCCCTTTAAGATCCCTTCCACCACAAACCATTCTGCATCACTTCAAGGAAGCAAGTAAACCAACCTCAAACAGTTCATTTTCATTAAACTTATCCATAAAGAATTTAAACTTTGCATTTATACTCCATTTACTTTTCCTAAAACCAAATATTTTTATGTGAGTGTTTACACTTGAATTATCAAATTGAAAGGACATTCATCTAATGTATCCATATTAATGCATCAAGAGAAAGGGTGAGACAGAGTTATGCAGGAAAAAAACATGGGCAGAGAGGTGGTCCAGCATTATAAGAGGCCACAACGTCTAATGTAAGACTATGGTAAGACTATGGTAATACACCCGCATCTACACTGTAAATGTATTTTGTAAGTTGCTACACGTGATAAATAGTAGATTAATATGAACTGGTACATTGCAAATGCCTGAGTGCTCTGAACATGAAGTGAAAGAATTATTATCATTACTATAAATATTTGCACTGTATCTTACTGTATTTTTTATCTGAGAGGCTGATATAGCTGTACATTTTACATCTTCTGATAATGGAGGAAAATGGTAAATTTGGTTAAACTGGTAAAATATGGTTACGTGGCAATACAAAACAAAATAATACTAAAATTGTCTCTGTTTCTGGCCTGACTGAAAGCATAATGATCTCTGAATGATACAAACATAAGCTGAATAGAATGGGCACAGGAATAGCTTCCAGTTTTTATAGAACCCCACATCCGTTGAATCATCACAGCTCCAATAAAGATAACAGCATTATTTATTTTTTTAATTAAATCATCTAGCTCTCTTTCCTGTAAAGCAAAACGTTTATGGCTCGGTAACAAGATACTGTCTTCCTTTCACCCTCCAAACTCTGCAAGATGCTCTGTACATTATGCCGTCAAAGAAACGTAGAGATGCGAAGTTCCTGCTTGTCTGAGGACCTTAGGAAAAATACCTTGGTGAAGGCCTTAAAAGATTGGTGTTTGAAATACCATTCTAATGTCATGGTTAAGTATCTGAGAGTATGGTACCATTAAAAAGGTAATAGGAATGTGTACATCAGGAACATGAAGGCTGCCTTGAGTTCATCTGTTCATCTGGTAACTGTTCTTTCCTCATTCACAGCTCCCAACAGATTCAGAAAAAAGCTTCTAGGTAGTTACTTCGATAAAGCTTGACCTAGCATTTGAGAGCCTAAAGAAGGGCTTAGAACCCCACTTCAAAGGTAAGTATTTTTAAAAGCAAGCCTAAATTTATCTGTTCCCATTTTTTTCTATTATTTGTTGAACAATAATAATACTGTCTCACATTTACAATGCACTTTGGGATCTTCAGCTGAAAGATGCTATTCAATTACTGTCATGAAATGATTGTTAGAAATGAGATTCCCTATTATGCCCATTTTCTAATCAGCTCAGGAACACTAAGTTCAAAAGTTCACCTTGATTCTAACTAGATTCCTAATCTGTTTAGGAAATTGAAAAGAGAAGGCAGAAAAGGGGTAGGAGAAAAATGTCCAGTGATAACAAAACAAAGGGAGAAAAGAGCAAGTAAAATTAAAGAGACTGTAAAATAATTGTGAGAAGGCGAGAGAAAAAAATCAAATTATATGTATGACTGATTTCATAAATAGACTACTAGCAATATTAGTTTTGTCTTTGTTCCTGCTGTCATACATTATACACAATTCCTAATAGTTTTTTTTTTTAATGTATTTATTTAATGACCTTCCCTTATCAAAATTCCACAGAGAAGAAATGGCTGAGAAACCAAATGATTGCTCAGCCTGCCTACAAAATACTTTTTACAAAATACAAAAAATACTTTTAAAGGTTAATTTAAGATATGTCAGATTGTAGAAGTTTTTTTACTCTCATTATGATGCCAATCTAATATAGATATAAAACCATCCCCTCAGACCCACAGTTTTATGTTAACCTGTGAAGTACAAGACTAAGGTATTGTCCCACATACTGTGGAGACAGACTTCTTGATACCAAAATGTGTAAAACGATATTTTTAAAGGTAATTTTAAATGTCTTTGAAATTTCCAATATAAAGCACATTAAATGGATATGATTTTTAGAAATTACTGGGCACTAGGTTTTCAGAAATTGATTCACCATGATCTAAATATTAAACTTGCCCAAACACATAATCCAATTTTTAAGGAATTTTATTTCTAAGCCTTATTTTCTTAAAGTAACACCTCCACTTTGTTTGGTGAAAGAGAAGTAGTTAAAGTTTACACTAGATGAGGATGTCATATGTTAGCACAAAGCAAAATCATTTTACGCTTCTCAGCTATTTTCCCATATCTTTTTTCAGAATACCATACATGCATGGGGCAAAGGCATATTTGACCCATTCATTGAACCATCTGTTCATCTGATCAGCTGGAGAAAAGTACCTTATGTTCATGTTCCTTTCTTCCTGGTATAAAACAAACAAACAAACAATAAAAAAAAAAGAAGAAAAGAAAAGAAAACGAACAACAAAAACATTTGTTCTTCAGGAAAGACAGATAACCATAAAAACAACCCCCCCCCAACACACACCAAAAAAAAAAAACAAGACAATATGCAAAAATATTAAACTACAGTTTAAATTCACATCCTATGCACATACAAATCCACTACAATATCTGCAGTTCCGACTTTTCTGAAGTAATTGTGTATTTCCCTTAAGTATTTTGAGTTTCAGATATGATTTATATTTCCAGGAGTTGGACACAGCAAGCTGCATGGCAAGTTCATCTGCCCTAATTTAATTGACAGACACTATGTTCCTTCATAGTCAATGGCGAGAAACAGCTCCCTTAGAAGATGAGTCATCCCATCCTATAATAGAGGTTGAAATAAAATAAGATGGATTACCCTTCCACTGGCTGTAAAACCAGCTGAGGTCAGTACTGTGAAACTGGCTTATAGGTATCTACCACTAGACAAAATGAATCCTACTCCTTAGTTCTCAAATCATTAAAATTAAATCTAAATAAGATGAGAGCAACATTTACTGCAAATGACCAGTTTACACTGCCTTGGTAATTTTTTCCAGTGTCAGCAATAGTATTAATCTGTTTGACTGGCACTGATAACTGCAGTTTTCACCTTCACACTTCATATATTAAAATACATGTATGTCAAACCAGCACTGCTATCTCATCACATCCATGTTCTGATGTCAGTGTGCCCTCAAAGTGCGGTGATTTAAAACTGACAATAACCTATGGAAAAAAATGGCTGAAAAAATATTGCAAAAACCTTGCAAAAATATATAAATATTCTAGAAAGTGATGCTGTTGGAGAAGGGACAGAAGTTTCTTGTAACATACTGCAGTGACAAAGTAACTTTCAGATATATCAGACATAAGCATACAGCTAATAAAAGAACTTAATCATGCTACATGAGAATTTTTCAGGTGAGTCCACGCTGTATCCAGGCAAGGTAAATAGAGAATACAGAACACAGAATCACACATCAACACTTTATGCTCACACTTAGCTATTTTACACATAAAACTTATCTGGGGCACTGATAACCACATGCAATAAAAGATGCAAATTTTGCAGACAAAGCATAATGGTGTGTTTTATTCATCTGGTCCTGTGTGTTTTAAATCTGGAAGTGTCGAGGTAAAAACTGCAATGAAACGAGTATGAATCCTGTTTGTGGAAAGCAAAACAAAAACTTTGGAGTTTGTCCTTAGCATGTTAGCATTTAGCTTTCAAGCCTTTGCAATTATTTTTAATTGCTTACATCGTGTAATATTGTTTTAGTGCCACTCAACAGGAAAAGAATTATGGTTCTATTTTAAAATAAACAGAGTAAAAATATTTTGTAAATCAACAGCCAATCTGCCACTATGCTGCAAGTATTTGGCAGGAAAAAAAAGCTGTTTATAATGCATTTCAGTGCAAGTTTAAAAGTTCTTTTCTCCAGCAAAACTGATGCAATTGAAATATATATATATAATTTATGCCATTCTTCTCAGGAAGCAGTAGTCCTTTAGCAGTGTGATATTATTTAATCTTATGGGGCTGTTTTACTTTTGTGTAAAATGGCAAGCAAGAACATGAGGACTACACTTTGATGCTGTAACTATGGAATTAAATGGATTGATGGATTAGATATATATATTTTTAACCAGTTATATTAATACAAAAACTCAGAACAAGACCTAACCATCACATTGATTTTAGGTTGCAGAACTTGACAGAAGCTTTGGCTAATTCTTCTTTGAGGCCGTACTCTCCTTGGGGTACCTGAGATACAAAGTTAAGGCCAAAAACTGACAGATGGATTGTAATTCTTCCAGTAAGGTTAATTGCTGAGACCACTTCTACCTCCATTAGGCTCTAAAGTGGCAACAAATCCACTTTCAAACCATTTAATCCACATTCTCAACTTCCTATCCTTTTGGCAAATGCAGTGGGACTGTATGTTCTACAAATACATCCCCAATTTGGCTCCCAATGCTCCACCCTCAGCCTGGCATGGTACCCCGACAACTTCGACCTGAGCTGTGAGTGGAGGGGTCCACAGAGAGACTGGTGCATGCACCTTAGCAGCAGTGAGCTGTGAGAAGTGAGGACCAATTCTGGCCTGGAGTGAAACTGGTGGCAGTAACTCTTTGCCTTGAGGCTGTTGATAACAGTGACCAGACAGTAACACAGCAAAGTGAATTTGGCCCAGAATTAACATGAGGAAGAAACTGGCAGCAGGAGATAAAAGGGATAATGATCAGATATTTGGTTCAGCTTACCACGAAGTGCTTAGACCAGAAGTCTAGTGATATAAAGCAAGCATGACAAAATACTGTGTGCATATGTTTTGACTCAGAGACCTCTAAAGGTCCCAAAGCAGCAGCCTCCTGTAGGTGTGACAGCTGTGTGGAGGCATGGCCTTGCAGGAGGTGGCCTGGAGCCTCACCTGTTGAGGCAGGTCCAAGGACCATGGCTCCCTGGGCACAGCCGGGCCATGGGCTACCAACAACGTGCAGCTGCGGCAGACTGTGAGCGAGTTCGGGAGGTTATTATTGTAACTGCTAAGTGTTATTATTTGTAATTGTTCTGTTTTAGGTATAGTTTTTTTCAGTATTAAGTATTATTGGTATTATTGCTTGACTATTTTTAGACATCATTGTCTTATTAGTAATCATCAATAAAACAAATACTTTAATTGGGCAAGAACTTTTCTCTGTCCCTGGCACAGCCTCACCTACACAGTATGCCATGACAAAATCTGGCATACGGAGTGTGGGCAGAAGGCACTGAAGATAATCAAGAGCTGTAAACCCGTCTCTGTGTTCCAGCACCACGAACGCATGGTGACAAAGCAGCAGTGACAGACAGCAGCGTGTGGCTGCCCTGCGACAGCGTGGGGGCAGCTCACCTGAAGGGAGGTCTCGTGTTCCTAACCCCACTGCTGCTGCTGTGAAACTTCCATGCTCATCTGTGACAAATTTATAATGCTGCCCTTTATGAGGAATAGCTACAGTCCAAATGCTATCATTTTCAAATACGACCAAGAGTGTAACAGAACAAAGGTAGATATTTCCCCTTTTGTTTGCAAAAATACTTGTATTTGAGAAAAACGGGAAAGGATGATATTATGGAAAAGAATTCAAGCCTGTGACAAGCTATTTTATGCTTGCAAGTGCTGGGTATGCTTTCTTCCTTTCTTGGATAACTTAATTTAACCAATGAGGTTAGGGAGATTGCCATATATACTAACAGTATGCTCTGGTACAAAGTAGTACTATATTTGATAGATCCCTTTGTAACCTCTTGAAAGACACAGAAAAGGCAATTAGGACAGAAGGGTCTTTGAAAGTGTGACGGAGTGTCATGATCTTGTTTGTGACCTAAAACAAGTGAACAACAGGGCAAGGAAAAAGGCATCTTTTCATTTACACTACACTACACTACAAAGCAAACAACAACAACAACAACAAAAATAAACCAAAAAAACCCTACTCTTTTAAAAGCCATTTTCTAGATTGTACAGATCTATTTGTGTTCTAATTGCACTTTTGTATCAAGTACTGTAGAGGTGTTTGTTCTACAGAAGCCTCATTTCAGTTACAATTAGGTAGATTGAAAAGACTGAAAAAAAGTGCTACAGTATCTAAATTAGCCATTGCCCAGTTTTGCTAGTAGCGCTCTACTGTAACGTCAAATGTACTGTAATGTCAAACATTATCCCTTAAGATGCCAAGTAAATCTACCTTGCAGTGGCAAGTAGTGATTATTATCATCTGCCAAACTTTTGTACTGACCTAGTATTACTGAATCTCTTACTGTGGCAGGAAATTCACACAGACACACACACACACACACACATATATATTAATATCCACAGAACAGAAAGATCCAGCCCACTCTGAAAAATGTTTTCCTTGAATTGGTCATTAGTAATCTCATTCTTTCCAAAATGAAAAATGACTGTAATATGCACATGATATTAGGAGCCAAGGTAAGTTAGTAAAGACTTTTTTCCCCCCCTACTACAGAACAAAGGACCAAAACTACTTTTATTTCCAGTAGATTTTTTTTTTTTCTGGCATTGAAAGATAGCTAGGTAAAGATGATGAAGATGTTCTTTCTCACATCCCACTGAAGTTCATTCCTTTTTGCACTTCTGTCGATGCTTTTGAAAAAGTCTAAAGAAATTCTTCTAATTTATATGCCCTTCTTATGCCTGCATGCTGCCAGTTTAGATGTCACCTGCAATAACAATGAAAAATTGCTGTGTGCCTCATGCTCTATTCTTCTCATCTGCTTTAGAAATTCACTCCAGCTACCAGAAGGGAGTTCAGTTGTGAGTAGTAACAAATCAAATTTAACCTCACTAAGTCACAGTTTTTTCATCTTAATAGCTATTCTGTACAGCCTGGAAAACTCATTAATGGAAAGACTCTCAAGTCTAGTTCATCTCTTTTATGGGAATGGACAAGATTACCAAATAGAATATATTTCTTCAAAAGACAGATAACTTAAAGACATCCTCAACTATAATTGTGAGTACTATACAGTTATTGAGACAACCAGTAACTTCATACTGCTTCTTGTATCATCTTGAACAATCAAGTATACTTAACAACAGTGAGTGACATGCAGAGAAATTTAAAATAAAGATAACTATAAATGTTAGTATGGAAGTGAGCTGCGGTTCAGGTACTTGCATTACTCAAGGCAGCAGCATATTCTTTCATTTACTGCTCTGATGACATGGTACTAGCAAGAGAGACAATCAAAAGGCATTAGCTGTGTAACGTGTCACAATTTAAGCTTTACGTTAACTAAGGAGGCAGGAACTCTTGCTTCCTTTCACCATGAGACAAAAAATGTTTCTCACTAATGTGACACTGAGGATAACTTACAGAAAAATCTGGATATCTAGGTAAAGCCTAAAAGTGCAAAGTTACTTTACTTGGTGTGTCAAAAATAATGATTAAACATCTGTGGCTCAAAGCCCTTAAACTGTAGAATTCTTCTGGGAAAGGAAAAAGAAAAATGAGAAAAGCAGAGCAAAATGTGGACGAAAGGAAAATGCTGTAAGAAACGTGTTTTCTGAGTGTGACAGCAGAGAATCAGTGCTCTGAGATTTGGGAAGAAAGCAAGCAAAGAACATTTTCTCATCTTTGCTGAAGATGTAAAGAAGAGATATGCTTTGAATATGCTAAAGAAAGGAACAATTTATTTCAACATAAACTTCCTGATACTAGCCCATTTCCAAAGTGTATTCACTTCTGGTGTGTTAGGAGCAAGATTTTAAAAGCAGTACTGGACCCAGCATGAAAGTATACTTGAAAGCAGCATAGAGACAAGCTAAGATAAACACAAAGTAAACTGCTTGGCTAAAAGTGAGTTAAGACTACAAACTTATAGTACTACACATAAACACAGGAACTAAACCCTGAATTCGGAACAGTCAGTGGCTATATTAAGCACAGAATGTATGAAAACAAATAAATTCAATGTTATTCTTACAGAGCCATCTATTGAAGAAATGGGTATTTTCAAAGAAGTCAAAGGAACTTAAGTATGCAATAAAACAGTCAACAATTCATCTTGCTTAATTTTAAATGCCTACCATTTATACATCTGCAACTGAACTGGTAAACATTGTGACTAACCAATATATCTAATAGTTCCTAGTGTGCAATTCCTCTAATTTTAAGTAAAGAATATATCTAAGACAGGGTGATTAATTCAATCTACAAGTTCCTATCTTCCCTACTGATATCAACAATGAAGGCATTTTTATCTAAGCCAGTCATGCTGGTGGCTCTGTACAATCAACATAATTGGTATGGACTACATTGGACCAACCCATTGAATTCTAGGCCTTTTTGTTTTCCTTTTTTTCTTTTTCTCTTCTTTTCTTAAAGTAGGTATCAAAAGCAGATGTACCTTTAAATTGTCTGCTTCTATTCACTGACAATGAAAGAAACTAAGGGTAACTAAGTTGTGTATGTATTGCATATACTGAAAGAAGTCTGCCTTAGAGCCTGCAGCTGTGAAGCCTCATGAAGTGCTAGCTTGTTGTCTCTGTAGTGATGATGAACTCTAGTTTGGAGTTAAGAGCCTGTTAGCCTGTTTTCCACTCAATCCAAACTGTACAGTGATAGCTTTGAACATTTTTAAAACTCTAATCACTTGGAGTTCTCATTTTCATACCTTCCTGCACTTCTGACCAAAGAGAGAAAGGAAGGGTAAGATGAAGAATGACATTCTTTGTTCCAAGATTTTAGATCAAATCATTCCATCTGGTCAGGAATCAGGACTAATCAGGACTGTGTGTAAGGAAAAAGAGGTTTTACTTTTAGATTGTGACAAGGAAAGTAAAAAGATCTCCCACAGCTGTAAAGAAAGGGTGAGATATCATCAGTTGACCATGACTTCTAGAAGTATAATAGCTCCCTAGTCATAGCTTCACACCCTATCAGCATCCAATAACTGATATCTGGACATTTTCATCCCAGTACAGATAACAGTCATCCAATTCACTAAATCAATATTGAAGAAAAACAGAAAATGGTTCACGTGCTGAATCCTTCCTTACTGATACTTATAATATTCCAAACAAAATCCCACGTAAGTGTAATTTAAAAATATTATTTTCTTACTCTACATACAAGTGGTTCTGTCTTCCTTTTTGTTGTTGTTGTTGAGCTTTCCAAACATTAGCTTATTAACAGAGAAATCTCATCTTCTTTGTTTGTCAGAATCAACATAGAACTTTCTGAAGATTCAATTCTGAATATTTTGGTGTATCGATCCCTTATTTGTATACTCAGAGTAATCACTTTGCTTTGACATAGTACCAGTATTTTTCACAAACAAGGGCTGCCTAAATAAGTGCTAAAGTTAGGAGTATGAATTTTGACTGATTTTCTCTTTTCCACAGCTCTTCCATAACAATTTTGTATTCATTAGTAACTACTTTCTATTACAAGATTTTATTTTGATAAGAAGAGCAGTAACAGTAACCTCTAGTACTTGGAATGCTTGAGAAGTTCTGATATTCAGGGCTAATGTTTAAACAGACTAAATCTTACCCAAATAGTCAAGATGGTGTATTATATTACCATAAATATAAAATCAAAGAAATACATGCAGCATATACAACTTAGAAACACTCCTGCATTACTGTATGTGTAATACACATAGCTGTAAACTATAATGTTGACACATAGAAATTGTACGAATAGGATGTCTACATCAAGCTAAGAGTAATAAATAACTAAAGATTAAGATCTATGCTTCTGTTTCTAGACTGCTTCAGGTACCCTCAATAATTAATTTAAATCTTGCTCTGGTTTCTTTTTATTATACCACATTCTGCAATACAGACTAACCATCATGCATGTTGATCCTGACTATAGCCTTTAAGAGGTACAGCGAATCACACAGTAGTAATAATATTGAACAGTATTGCATTGCTAGGGGCAAGGGAGGCAAAAATAAAATAAAATCAGGAGATAAAAAATGAGGACCTCGGTGTGCAACTTAAATCTGTCATTGTCTGGTAGGGGTATTCATAAACAGAAGACAAGGTTTCTCATTCCCAGTAAAATCCATGAGATGACTTTGATATTTTATTTGCGTAACCAGAAATAATTTAACCAGCATATTTCTGTTCTGAGTGTAATGCTATTTCCTTATTTGCTAAATGGTTCAGGAACTTAATAAAATCCAACATAAAGTACAGCATAGAAAGGCTTGAACAGAACCATCAGGAAAGGAAAGGCATAACAAGCAAATCACCTTTAAAATGTATCAGACTAATACATGCTGGAAATTTTTACATCACAGCTCTGTCTCAAGTTATACTGGTGCCTACTTTGTTTTAAAGAACGTACTCAGTATGCAAGGCTGCAGGCTTGTGTATTCAGTTTTAATTGAAGGAAATTCCACTAATTACTTATTAATCCAGTACAGTGATTTTTCACATGCTTTGTTCATACAGAATAAAATCTATGCCTTTAAAATTTTAATAGATGTAAGCTAGACTGTGGTGAGTATAAACAGATTTTTTCACACTCATATCAGTGGTTCAAATCCACATAATGTTTCTGGGGACCAAGAGAAACCATCTGTTTAGAAGCCTACATGAAATGAGTCGATGATCTCAAATATAACCCCTAACGGGTGTGTGTTCTTCACCTGCTTGATTGACACACATACTGATAGACAGCAGAGAACAAAAACTGACCTATTTTCACATCAAGAGCTGAACCTAAAGAGCAAAGATGAAATATATTGCTATGGCAATCAGCAGATTATATTAATACTGTTTACACTGAAATTGTTCTGCAGATAATAGAGAAATAATTTCAGTTGTCATCAGTTGAGGTTGGTAGGTACTAAATTACACAAATAGAATTGGAGTAAGGGACAGTCTGTTATTCTAAATGTCTATATGGTGCTTTTCACATATGTTTTTCTATGCATAGAAAATGTTTCTATGCATAGAAATGAAAAACAAAAATGTTCTTCTAGCTCAGAACAGTCAGAATCTCTCTAAAGTGGGTGAGAGCTGGTTGAATTTTGACACAAGGCTTAAGTTAAAATAGATTGACCTAAATGCGAACTAACTCATCCACTCTTAAGAATAAATATCTTTCTCCCATTCCAAGTTGTTTGTCTCCCCATCTACATTTTTCTCAACTGTATTTTCCTTCTTTACATAGGTCTTTTCATTTACTCTCTGACTATCTAAGCCAGATATTACGCTTACACAAAAGTGATTTAAAGAAAATGCTTACATTTTAATTTTTTATTAATTTAGACAGACAAAACCACATTCTACAAATAGTTCTAAAACCTATACAGAAGTCAGAGAAAGATAACTAACCTTTAAAAAGTTTTCAGAATCCACTGCACAAACACCATTCCCTTCTTATGTTCTAACAGTGTCTATACACTTCAAAACAGTTAACTACTACCATTGCCCTTTCATGAGAAATCACTTCGTCATAGATAATACTTTTCAGGTTCTTCCACTCATCTGTTGTCTCACCAAGAAAGCGCCCCTAGTACCAAACAAGCACTGGAGCAGTGAAAAAGTCTAAGAAGTTCCGCCTCACATCCTCTCCTCCAGGCTGTCATAATCTGCTAAAATGACCAGGAAGTCTCTAGTCAATTTTCCACATGGAAAATTCAAATAAAGAATTTCTAAAAAAAAAATCAGCATCCTGTGGCTTTCTTGTACTTGCTTCCTTTTTCATCCAAAAAGGTAGGTTGCAATAAGCATACAAAACAGTAAATTTTATGCATAGCAGTAGCACTGCAAAAGAAACTGCACCTAAGCTTTGATTGATTATCTGTGTTTGAAAATAGTAATGAAATAACAGAGATCCTAAAGACAGACCGACAACAAAGGAACCATATCCTATTATATGATACTTGTATGGGTCTAGATCATGACATTACATATCCACACTAGCACTGTAGTCCCAGGAATGCAGGCAAGCCATCCTTGATCCATGTGAATGGGCTTGAAATAAAGCAGCAAGCATGTCCATTTTATCTGTCCATGACTTTACAAAGTGATGCAGCAACTTGACAGAACTGAAGTCATCCTCCCTTTCATGATGTTACCTGTGATCTGGGAACTATCACACAGGAGTCAGTTCACTGTCTCCCTACAACTTACTTTAATATGGCATTTGTCCACTGTACTTTGCGAAGTACACATGTACTTCAGGGTTTGTTTGTTTGTTTGTTTTTTTTTTTTTTTTTTCCAGCATGGACATAGTTTGATTCAAGTTGATACAGTATTTGCACAGGGGTTGTCTCTTGATCCATAATGAGGGCATCTGTTCATTTCCACAATAATAATCAGACTCCTTTAAGCAGTGGCTGAGATAAAATTCAACTGAACTACCGAATTTCTGCTGAAAGCTGAAAACAAAGCACAACATCATCACAAAGACTCAAAATATATATATATATTTTTTACATTAAATATGAGTAAAGAACAAAGATCACAGTGAAATGTTCTTCATCGGGAGATAACTTATCTGTTAATATGTGACAAAGAAGAGACTTCTGTATTATTTGAACACTGGAATAATGAATGCATGAAATGCCAAGCTTCTGACTTGTAGCCTTCTGAATAAATATGGTTGAAGATCCAAACTTTAAACATTCTCCACTCAAAGGTGACTTTGTTCTTCAATGCTGATTGAAGAAAACTGCTAGCAGTGACTTTCTTCCATGCTCACTCTGTCCATGACCTCTTTGTTTTGCCTGTGATGAAGATGAATGTTTATTTCCTTCTTCTGGTAATTTACCTCAATTATCACCATTATCTTCTTGGCAAACCTGATTTAAAATGCATTTTTTGTCCTGCCTTCAACTGCATTAGACCAAGAATAACACAAAGGTCCATCTTCAGCCTTTTAGGAGAGCAGTCTCAGAATTGTGGATGAGTCAAAAGCAATCTCTCCATGTATATTTTTTAAAGCCAGCTGCTAACAGCTACAGTACCCTGCATGGAGGCTGTTTTCATCTCAGAGGGTCTTTGTGATTACTTGACCATGTCTACACTAGGAATACTTTGCTGGAATAAGTGTTTTCTCTGCCGGTGACTCCTGATTGGCCTTGACAGGCAATCAAAGTTTCCCACCAGGTGATCTATTATTTAGTTATCAACACACTGAAGTGCAAACTTGAAAAACCAGCCTGATGTGTGTGCCTTCCACCTTTTTGTAGTGGGGGTTCCGAGTAAATAAAGGAGCATCATGTTTAATGAGAGTTCTGTATCACACTCATCTGTAACTCACTCCAAAAGGAAAGCAAAAGAACAGACATCACAGAAAGATCCTGCTATCTAAATGGATTTTGCCACCTGACAGATACACACAAACCTCTCTAAATATCGAATACTGGAAGACTGCCACAGTATTGTGGATTACAGTAGTTCATCAGAAAGGATATTTCCACTGTACCTGTTATGTTGCTCAAGTCTAATGGCAGAAACTCATAAGCAGTCCAACTACTGCCCTTGAATAATAAAGGACAGAGGACAGAGGAGCAGCTCTATCTGGCTCCAATAAACTTGATTCTCTGCAGAATTGTAATTTTGGCACTATGTAGTTCATCTGAACCCTCTGAAAGGGCAGACCAACTTTTGGACTTAAAAGAGAATCATAGAATCATTTGGGTTGGAAAAGACCTCTAAAATCATGTGGTCCTACCTTAAACCTAGTACTGCCAAGTCCATCATTAAACCATGTCCCTAAGCACCATATCCATGTTTTTTTTCTGAAGACCTCTAGGAATGGTGACTCAACTACTTCCCCGGGCAGCCTGTTCCAATACTTCACAACCCTTTCAATGAAGAAACTTTTCCTAATATCCAACCTAAGCTTCCTCCAGCACAGCTTACAGCCATTTCCTCATCTTATCACTTAGTGACTGGGAGAAGAGAGTGATCCTCACCTTGCTATAGCCTCCTTTAAGATAAGTATAGAGCGAATGAACTTGAATTAACATAATTGTATTTGGAAATAATAAAAATGACAGCCTTACACCCCCACCTTACCTACTGTGAAAATGCAGTGTTATTTACAAAAGTAGCAATGGTGAATATCATTGCATTCTTAAAATGGCTACAGATTCATTAAGCCATCATTTTTTGCAAAATTGCATTTGTTTCATACTGAATGTTGCACTTTTTTCTTCCAACAGAAATATTTCCAACTCCTTTCACCACTTTCATCTATACTGTTCACTTACAGTTTATTTTAAGTAATATTCTACGGTATCCTCCGAAAATACAAGTAAAAAACCCCAAAACTTTCCTGAGCAATTTAAATCAAAGCAGTTTCATATATTTCAATTCAAGTTTGTCTGACTCTTTGATACTCACCCCTAAATCCTTTGTCAGTTAGAATGTCATGTTTCTGTAACAGCTATAAGGACAACTCCATCAGTACTTGATTTTTATGTCAGCACAACACCATGAAATATATATTTTACATTTTAATGGAATATCTGAGGAATACTGCAACAAATACATGTACTGAAATATTAAACCAGTTCATCAAAATAAGGCTTATCCTAAGAAAAGTTGCTAAATCAACAATTTGGTAAGATGCTGCAATTTCGTGTTTATACATGTTTCAGGATTTATTTAAATTAATTAATTGACAGGATTTCATGACTCAGCTTGCTCTTAGTCTCTTTACAAATCCACCTACTGTCCATAGAGTAAAATTTCAATGTTCTGTGAGGCTATATTATCTTACTGCTCACCCCCACCCCTCCACCCCCCCAGATTTGCAATTCTAATCCTCACACATGACATATGAGATACAGCAAAGGAGATTTCCAATCCAAGCAGAATTAGCTCTACAAGGTTTATCCTTTCTCTTGTCATTGCTTCCTTACTGCTGTTGATCCTAGACAACCTTTTTAGTCCATTACTGGATACAGTATTGATTATGAGATAGGTAACAAGAAGGCTTTCTATTTCTCTCCAGAATATAACATTCTTGATCTGCCTAGTCCAGAACAATTTCCCATTACAACAGATATTTCCTTGGTACTTGCAGACACCCAACACAATCCTAAAACACATGAAGAGGATTAGGAACTCTCAAATAAGAGTGACGGGATCATCTGTTAATCATTAGAGAAAACAAATGTAATTATGTGAAAGGAGATCACTGTTTTGTCTCAGAGCACTTCTGAGTCGTAGTCAAACAATAAGCTTCACTCGAGTAAAGGCCTGATAAGGCAGCTAATCTTATTTAGTTACAGTGATCTCCTCCATTTTGTTTTTAAGTTTTACAAATATTAATACAATTTACAAAACGTATAGATGTATGCTTAGACCTCTAACGTTAATTGGTACTCAATAGTCGGAGATACCCTTTTTAGGTATAAATATTCTTGGAGAATATGAAGATGCCCTAATGAATGTGTGAAAAGATTCTTAAGCCCTGTAGGTCCTCCACGTGCTCACATTCATAGACACTGAGACAGTGCAAGAGCAGAACACTTGAGTGGCCTCTCCAAACCCAAGTTAGCCCTGACTTACAAGAACAAAAAAGGTTTTTGAATTCCATAATGTTTCTTCACAGAATCTTTCCAAAAGAATTACATTTCCTTGTTGGCTGAGTTTTACACTCTTCATGCGCTCACATATGTATTTCAATAGTAGAAAAGACTACCTATTATTATGAGTATTTCACATAGTTACATTATTGTATTTTTACTTTTTATTTCAGGGTAATATATAGAAGGGAAGGTTAAGCCTGCCCAATAAATGTAGAGATGGAAAAGCTTTGCAATATTCAGATGTAATAGATAAGAAACACACTTTATCATTTCACAAGTGCTAAAATTAACTTACTGGGAATAGAAAAAGAACAATATTTACTTTATCCCATTTTGTTTCTTCTGATTTATTAAAACAAATCTGAAACATAATTTTAAAAGTTCATTCCTTTCTAATGTATTTCTACGTTCATAAAAGGTATTCTAGAATCATAGTAAATTTGGTAACTGGAATAAAATCAGAAAAAAAATTAATTTTATATTGTTCAGACACAATAAATGATTTGCAATAATTAATATAACATATTCCCTGAACATACATTCTTAGCTTAATGACTATTTAAGGTTTTCATGCACTTACAAAGGGCAATTCTACAAGGAGTTTCCAGACTTGGAAATAATATGCTTTAAACTTTTGTTCCTATGTAAGGAAAAACCATCAACTTATTTTTCCCCCTCAAAATTGCACACTTGCAAATGATATCTTTTTTAACTTTATTATTTTTTTTGTCAAATTATTTTCAATTTTTGGTTTTAATGCACTTTCAATGATTTGAATAACAATATTTGAATAACACAGCATAAAATATCCCTTGGCACGTTGTCTAGGGTAAACGGTTTCCATAAAATGCAAGAAAATACGCTTATACTGTTAAAGGCAGCTTTTCAATACTCTGGTTATAATTGACAGCCTGAAATCAATGCATTTAGTTCAAGATACTGCTTTGAAGATGTGAACTGGAATGAACACTAACCCTGATTTAATGTCATTGCTTTCTGGATATCAAACAAGTGTTAAACACAAGTGGACCACTGCTAAGTAGTGTACTTACATAGATGTTGGCTTCTGGTTTGTGCTTCATGCAGTTATTTCCACATTTGTATCAGTGAAGCTTCAAAGGACAAAAAAAATCAATACTAATATACTGGACCAATTCAAATTCGTTCTCCAGAATATCTTGTTTAGTGTGTTACTCACATAATCTGAAATCGTATGTGGCAAGCCATCAATTTTGAGATCATAAAAAGTCTTGTTTTTCTTAAATCAGATCCATCTTTGGAAAATGCATATTCGCTCAGGAAAGAACATAAAAAAGTCATTAAGAAGCCACCATTGACAAGCTGTAGTTCTTCACCTGGACCATAACAAATGCGCTAGATCCATGACTTTCTGAACTGATGACTGTTGGTACCATTTGGCTCACGTTAAAGAAATCTTGTTTTTTATAGAACTAACGTCCAGTGTACACTGAAAATCATGTTCCTTTAAACCCCCAGAACTAAGTATTCCTAGGTGAACACTGAATATAAAGTGTATGCAATAGCATGGTTTGCATGTGCTCTTATTAAACAATGGTAAACCACAGTAAGTTTGAAGTACCCAAAAGCTATTTCTATCTCAATATTTATGAGGATGTGCAATGTTATTAAAGAGAACACGATGTTCACATCTGAAATATTTTAAGCTAATTCTAGAACTAATGTTCCAATATTGCTATAACTGGAAAAGATTATATGTTTCCTCCTTTGCTTCTGATCCAGCTGGTTTATTCTGTACATTTGACAACAGCTGATTAATAGTTTTTCTAACATCTTCTTTCCCCTTTCCTGCCTTCCCTTTCCTCCTTCATTCTTCAAGGGAAAAAAAGAACACTGCAACAATGAATTAATTATATTGCCTAAATTAGGAGGGAGACTCAAGTAGTGGTGTTCTTTGAAACTAGTTTAGAATACAAATCTTTATTTAAAGTAGCAACATATTATATACTAATGGTATATTTATGACTACCAACTTATAATAATTCAGTTCAGTAAATGGGTGACACAAGGTGATAAATCCTAAATAGCTTGACAAGATGTCCCTACTAAACTTCATTTTAGCTTGTTAAAAAATCCACTACATATTGCTTTCCCTGGAATTTGATTTTGAATTAAAACAAAACAGGCTAGGCTATTATCTGAGTTAAAAGTTAATGCAGAGATTTTTCTTACCAAGTTAACAACATACTGCACAGGATTTAATAAAAACATAATTTCATAAGCCAGGGTTAAAAAACAAAAACAAACAAACAAACAAAACCCCACCACCACCAACAAAACATTTGCAGCCAGCAGCAAGCAGGAGGTATGGTGAACAAAATCTTAGTGAAAAAGACAAGTCTAGGGCAGAGTAGCACTGAGGCTTTGACCATTTTGTCCTTCTCTGTAGGGAATTATCCCACACAAGACTAGACAGAGAGATCATTTGCACCCCCAAGTCGTTACACGGTCATTACTGGGATAGTCCCCACAGGTATCAATCAATGAGACACAAATGCTTCAATATGGATTGGCAGGTGTTTTTTATCTCAGTCTAAAGTGAACAGAGAAATAGAAACAGCATGCAGAAAAGATGCCACTATTATTTGGTCTAGATTAGTCAAAATTCAGCTAAAATAGAAACGACTCTTCACACATACCAGTTATCTGTTCTCATTGCTGACATCTATTCTTCACATCATTTATTGGGATAGGAGACTTGTTCAAAAAGTGAAATATGACAAGTCAACATCTATTACATTTTAAACCTGAATAGCTAAGGTATCGAACTTACTATGCCTCTGAAAAAATATTTTATGAATTCCAAAATGAACATTCAACAAAATTCATTCAAAAATATAGCTTTTGTAAATAATGAAAGTGTTTAAAAATACTGTTAAAGCATCAGTTTATTTGAATATAATGCTACATGAACATACTGTAGCATTGCCCCATGATTTCCATGTAGAATATGTTACACAGTGGATTTCTATTTACATTGAAGGCAGAGACAATGAATGCTGTATGTATTTCTTCCTAACTATAGCTAACAGAAAGAATCCAGTGTTTAATAAAAACAACAAAAAAAAACAAACAAACTTATGGGTCTGAAAGTCTTCACCCAAGAAATAATCGAAAAAAAACAAACAACAAACAAACAAACAGACACTTGTATAATTTGAGAGCTGAAAAATCACTAATTTTAGGCCTTTTTACATCTTCAAATACATATTTATGACTGCTGTATATCATAGTTAGATGCATTGAGGCTTATTCAATTAAAGGATGCTATTTTGGGAAAAATGCCATGATTTTTTGAAAGTAACTTCTTAATCCAAAATGAAAAAATTAAGTAGAGTAGGTGGAGGAATATTTTACAAATTCATGCAAATCAGCCTGATGGATTATAAATTCAATGTGTGTATAAATACAAAATAAAAAAAATGATTTCACGGAGAGTCTGCTATATGCAGCAAGCTATGGCCCTGGGAAAGAGCCATGTCAAATGCCATTTGATGCTGCTCAGCCAGGCACATATAAAGGCACATTGCACCAATAATATTTGACAACACTGGCTGTGCTTTTTCTGCTTCAGTGGCTAGCTTGTCCAAATTCCAGGCAAAGCAACACACAAATAGTTTATAAGCAGCTACACTGTCAGCATCATCCTTTCATAGCAATGACCACACTGGTTTCCTAATAAACATACTTCATATTTCAGGTTTGAATTGATGAAATAACAAGAAGGGGATGAAGAGAAATCTACTAGCTTCGGGCCATCAAAAAAGACATCATGTGAAAACAAAATTACCAGCAGTTAGCTTGACATTCAACTTTAATGTCCAGTAAGCATTTATTTTTCTTCAACGGTGCTTCCAAAGTGCTTATTTTATTTTTATTTTCCCCCCAGCAACTACAGAATACAGCTCCTGCAGCCGGACAGAGGTTTGAACAAAAATGGCTTACACTTCACATTCAAAAGTGGTTGCAGCTCAAATCACAGATTTTGGCTGCTACATTTTCCTAGCTGCTGGTAAGGAAAAAATACCAAGCTGTGTAACAACATAATAAGGAAGCTTCAGACATGAATAATTTTCCTGTATAGTGTAATTTATATGCATTATGAGAATGATCTGTGCTGAAGTCAGGAAGGGACAGACTCCTTCCATAACTTCCACAGTCACAACAATGAATCACTCAACAAAAGAGACTCAACAAAGTCTCTTCTCAACAAAAATACTTCTAATCTTGGACTACAGCAACACTACAGTTTAGTTTGTAGTCCATACTTCATGTTTTCTTTTTTCCTTCCCTGACACTGGAGTCCGTGAAGGAGCCTGGAGATACTCGATGTTAGACAGAGGCTTAAACCTAGAGCCAAAGGCTTGAGGCCCTGTCCCTCCCATGCCGAACTCCTTGACCTGAGCCATTTAACTTTGTTTAGCCTGACTAGGAACAGCTGGTAACAGGAGGCCACAGCCCTACGACTCCAGGCAGAGACTGAGCTCCCACTGAACTGGGATATCAGTGCACAGTCCAAGGAGCTTCTGTTGACCTTTGAGAAATTATGATTGAACTTTAAGAAGTTATCATGCCTCTGTTATTCTGTGGGGATAGTGACAATGTGCAAACTCTCCTGCACCACTTCAGAGCTAATCAAAAAGTGAAAGGCTTAAACTACTCTCAGAACTGATGATGTCTTCCCTGAGACTTTATTCATCTTCAGTCTCACTTCAGCAATCATAGCTTGGGAAAGCCTCCATACCTGCAAACCTTTATTGATTTGTACAGGAGCACTGTTATGCAGCTCCAGTCATGGCACAGGGGCGCTCTGTCTTGAGCTTTACATAGGCCAGTCTTAAGTAGTATCCAAGCTCCAGGAATCCATAAGTAATTCACCTGTGGCTTTCCATGCCTCTGACAACTGAAACCAATGGGATGGCTTATGGGTGACTAACTGTTCAGCTGGAAAAGTGGAGGATTCAAAAGCTTGGTGTAAATAGTTCCAGCCAGCAGCCCATCAGTCACTACTGCTAACACTCATGCAGTGTTTGAGGGTCTCACTGTTTGGAAAGCCAACTTATTTGTATCATCTAAATGAATCATTTTTCATCTCTGTTCTCTGTTACCCTTTTCTCCCTAGCTAGTACCTAGTGTCCTCCTGAAGTGTGAAGGGAGAGAACAAATGTTTGCTATCACTGTTACACTGACAGATCACTACAGAGCTTCTTCCTACCTCCTGTTTTCCACCCCTCCTGGGAGCTCTGATCTGCTCCTCCCACCCTTCAGCTCTAGAGAATAAAGCTGGCTCCTAAGTGCAAACAATATGGAATAAATGTCTTCTTTTGCGCTAGGTTTGGTTAATATGTGTGGAGGCAAACAGGGCACACCTATATTTTATGCCATGTGTCAAATTTCACATTTGATTATCCTCTTCCTTCTTGCTCATCTTCACTCCTTCATGTATGGATACAATACCATGTTGTACTATACATAGCTTTTTCAAACCCATGTTCTAATAAATAATAATCACCATTAAGCTACTGTGCTGCTTCCATTCTAAATTACCTTGTATATTTAATATTATTTATATTTTCTTATTATCAAAATGTCATCAGGTAGTCAATATTATTACAAAATCACTAAAATGTAAGGTTTTTTTTGCATCATTTTCATGCAAGGGAAGCTCTTGTTCTAGGAAGGGTGAATCCTGCATAAGAAAAAGGGCTACAGAAATTTGGAGCTAACTTTGGGAAAGAGGGGCCCAAGAAAGCTGGTTAATATTCAAGGATCACCTTCTCCAAGCTCTGGAGTGATGTATCCCAACGAAGAAGAAATCAAGTAAAAGTCTTAGGAGGCCTGCATGGATGAACAAATTGCTCCAGGACAAACTCAAGAACAAAAAGGAAGTCTCCAGAGAGTGGAATCAATAACAGTTAAGGAGAAAGGACTACACAGACATTGTCTGAGTAGCCAGGGATCAGGTTAGGAAAGCTAAAGCCCAGAGTGAATTGAATCTAGGCAAGAGCATCAAGGGCAACAAGAAGGGCAACAAGTACGTCAGTGACAAAAGGAAGACTGGGGCAAACGGGGCCCCTCTCCTGAAGGAAACAGGACAGTTTCCTACCCAGGACAGTGAAAAGTCTGAGGTACTGTATGTTTTCCTAGTCTCAGTCCTTACCAGCAAAACTGGCCTTCATGAATCCCAGGTCCCAGAGGCCAGGCTGAATGGCTGGAGCAAGGAAGATGTAGCTTTGCTAGAAGAGGATCAAGTCAGGGAATACTTGATCAAACTGGACATATGCAAGTTCATGGGCTTTGAAGGATGTGCACCTGTAATGATTGTGAGGCCACTGTCAACAATCTGCTTGATTGTGGCAACTGGAAGAAGTGCCTGAAAACTGGAGGAAAGTAAATGTCACTTCTATCTTCTGGTCAGCTTCACCTTGATCCCTGGGAAGGTCATGGAACAGCTAATCCTGGAAACGATTTCCAAGGCACATGAAAGAGAAGAAAATCATCAGTAGTCAGCATAGATTCACCAAAGGTAAGTCATGCCTAAACAACCTGGTAAGGTTCTGTACTGCAATCATTAGCCTGATGGATGTCAGGGGAGCAGAGGATATTGTCTTCCCAGGCTTCAGCAAGGCCTTTGACACTGTCCCCCATAAGATTCTCATAGCTGCTGAAGTAGAGTAGACATGAGGTGGATTGAAAACTTGCTGAACAGCTGGACCCAGAGGTAGTAGTCAGTGGTACAATGTCTAGTTGGAGGCCAGTAATGAGCGGAGTACCCCAGGGGTCAGTACTGAGTATACTTGGTTTAACATCATTAACAACCTGCATGATGGGGTAGAGTGCACTCTCAGTAAATTTGCAGATGATACAAAACTGGTGGAAGTGGCTGACAGAGCACTGGTACAGGTTGTCCAGAGAGGTTGTGGAGTCTTCATCCTTGGAGATCTTCAAAAGCCATCTGGACATGGTCTTGGGCAACCTGCTGTAGGAGGCCCTGCTTGGTCAGGAGATTGGGCCAGAGGACTTCCAGAGGTCCCTTCCAACCCTAACCATTCTGTCATTCTGTGATTCTTCCCTGGTCTCTAAACATCTAAAACCTGCTCAGCAACAATCCAAAAGAATTAACTTTGGGTTTTTGCTGACTACATTGGTCCATGACAGAGATCAGAGGTTCACAGTATTTCTGAAAGCCGGACTTCCAATAAAACTCATCCAGCTACAACGAAGCACAGACTGACTAGAATTCAGCACCAAAGTGTTTAAGTACAATATAAGATTTATATCTGTTGTGCAGCTTCCCCCAGTGAAATGGCATGAAGAGCTATGTGGGAGAAGGGTGTAGCAGGGAGGAGAGAAGAAGGATGAGACCACAAGGTGTGCCCAGAAATCATATATTGTTTGGGAGGGAAGTAGGAAAAGACATCTGACCTGTGCCCAAGTGATTTCATTTTCCATTTTGTCTGAAATTATCCTGTCTCTAACTTAAAACTGTATCCTGACTGACAGCCCAGCCTCATTCTGTCTGCTAGCTGGGGACAGTCTGTACTTTCAGTCACTATGAGGACATTCTGAAACAGTTCTCCCTCCAAGCTTCACTGTCACATATGGCAAACAGGATGAAGGGTTTAAATGAAAAGATGAGGTTAAAATGAAAGTGCTGCACTGATTAACTGTTTGGATTTTTAGAAATGTGTGGAGCAGTTCATCTTCTGTAGTTGCAGAGCCCATAATCATTGATAACCTAAGATCACCACTGCAAATTGCTAAACCTAAGTTGTAGGTTTTCATTTATATCAATTTGCTTGACAGTCAAACAATTCACAGCAATTTTTTGTTTTTATTTTTTATTTTTCTCTGCAGGAATTAGAGTACAAAAGAAAGCTGGAGGGGCTTATACAAGGAGCAAAATGTTGTCAGCTTTGTTCGAAGTCTGATATTGAGTCTCCTAACTTCTAACCTCCCACTGGTCCGTAATAGGCAGATCAGCAGTTTTGTCACTTCCCACTTTTCTACAACCAGCTTTTGTGCTGCTGTGAGGATTTAAGTCAGTAAATTCCAAAAAGAATTTTTGCTAAATCAATCTCAAGTTCATGTCTGTTTAGCTTTTCTTACACAACACCTTTGATAATAGACTGTCTAAGCCTTAAACACGACTGCCAGTGTGGGATAATACATTTTAAATTACTTTCTAATTAATACTGTGGATTTATTTTTGAAAATTTATAAATTAAAATAACTTGTCTCTTCTTGAGACAACAAGTATTTAATTATACATTTCTTTTAACTTATATCTTCAAATATGCAAGAAAGCAAGCCCCATGAACATGTACTTAAATACTTTTGCCTCAGTATAAAAGACATTCCTGACATTTCTTGATAGAAATATTTCTCAAAATGTATTCAAATGTACGTGTGTAAGAAGCCAATGAAAAGTCTTCTACAGAATGGGAATTCTCAAGATATTCGGAAAATAAAGAGTTTTTGCTTAGGATAGAGAAAGCTGTTAGAGTTGGTATCTAGCATTTCAGAAAACGTTTCCTAGCTTCAGCCTTATCACAGTTATCACAGTGCCAACTAGACAGTGGTAAGATCTATAGTAACTTAATATTCACTCTTCCTTTCCTACAATACTTCTATCATGTCCCAAATAAGTTATCTTCTGTGGAGCTAATAATGGACTAGGAATGTTAAATATTAGTTTAGTTAGTAATTTTTTTGTTGTTTTTCAGTTCTGGACTGAATTATATTGGCAGAGAATTTTTTTTTTTTTTTTTCCCGTGAGAAAATGTGTGTATCACCCAAGTAAAATATTCCAGCTCCAATCCATCTCCAACTAACAACACTAAGCCATCAGTTTCAGCTCATTAAATTCACTACTCTCCTTTACAATTAAAAAATTATAAGTGTAAAAATAGGAACATTTGAGTAGATGATCTATCAGTAAATTAAATGCACTTTTGCATTAATTTGCAATTCCGTATTTGACCTTGATATTTTCCAAGGTTCTGACAATCAAAACAGAAAAACAGTATGCTGTAAACAAGTACTCACCAGATTTCTTGAGAAAGGAAGATGGCACAATATTAAATGAATTTTTGAAAATGGGCATAACTTTTTCAATAGAAGTAAACTGTCACTTAATGAAAGTCTAACAAATACTTTTTTTTTATCCTTTCATGACAGTCATTTAAATCTCAACACAATACTCTATTAAATCCTATAACTGATTTTTTTCTTGCTTTGCTCTACTGCTTAATGAGTATGATTTATATACTGAATTTTATAAAGAAGTAAATTCAGTTTACTGTGAAAGATGTTTATCTCCAGTCCACAACTTATCAATTCTGTCATATGAAGAGATGTAGAAGAAACTATTTTAAACATTATGTGATAGGCAAATACCTCAGGCCTATTCTTAAGAGCTGTCAGTACTTCTGATTATGTTACTGTTTACTGTGCCAAATCTGTTTGCCATTGAAATATCCACACTGTGTATCTTCCTCAAAATGATTAAAAATATACTACTTGGGGAAAAAAGACATTTTGGGGGGAAAATTTCTGTAAATGTTTCATGAAGAAATTTTGCTTCCCCACCTGTTTCCTCTCCGGCAGAAGGTTCACCTTGCCACCAGAGGTGTGCTGATTTCTGTGGAGTGTCTAAATTCAGCTAATTGACAAGCCTTCAGGAAAAAAAATAAAATAAATCCTCATTTCTTCTGTTTGTAGTACAGACTAGAGATGAGCATCCCTATCACCAAATTTCCATTGATAATCAATTTGTTCCAGCTAAGAACTGGAAGTATCAGGGATTTCTACTGTACAGAAGAAGAAAATTATAAGAATATTGCCATGGAACTACATACAGGAACGCAGAACAAAAGGACAATTTCATCTGTATGAATTATTACAGGCAAACAGAAAGTATGAAAAAGCATGCAAGACAGACTTGATTGGCTTTCAATCAGAAATAATGGAATAGATAAATATAAGTATAATCTTTCTAAGGAGGTGGATGTACACATTTGTATGTCCTAGGACCAGCACCAGGCAAGAAGACTAGATAGGGAAAAGAGATGGAAACTGTAGGCAGTGCCAATGGACCCAGCCAGCCCAACAACCCAGGAAGGAAAGGTGAGCTGAAGAAAGGAAAGAAGGGACAGAAGGTGAGAAGGAGGTGGGACAGAACCATGTATTTGTATACAGACCAGAAAAAAGCACACAAGAATGTGACAGGGTAGCATGAACAGTTCCGGGAAGATTGTGTGTGTGTAGAAGATGAACTATTACAGATGGAAGAAATCTAGAGAAAAGAATCAGCAGTTGCAGAAATAGAAGCAAAATGCAATACCATATACACTCCCCTCCAAGTACCCGGCTTTGAATTCAGCTTCTCCGTACTTTCCTGCTATCCTCAAATAACAGTGAAGCCTGCTACCTGTGTGTCTTGCCTCCGTCCAATTTTAAGTCCCTCCAAGTCAGGCTTTTAATGCATTATACATACATTACACATTACATTATAAATACAATACAAAAAATACAGCAGTCTGGAAGAATCAAGATGTTAAAGGTCTTATGCTCACTGGACACACAAAATGAACGGATACTCTTGTGCATTATATGCTTTGCTGACCCACTTATAAAATGGAACCAAAACCTCCTCCTCTTTTCACACCCATGCTTCAAGTTTCTTACTATCTGTGTACCGTACTATTACCCTTACCAGATAATAAAGCTAAGTATCACAGGAAAAAATAATGACCCCATCTTCAGAGAAAGATTCGAATAGCACATGTAAATATCCCTCTAAACAATGGGGGTGAAACAAAACTCTGAGTACCTGCTCTTTTCCTGAACATTCTCCATTTTGTTCATATTCTGGAATGTTCTGCCTCAGTCAGTTTAGGATACGGTCATACAACTAAAATTGCATATGTTTTAGTAGTGGAAGCCTTGTTTATTAATACCAATCCCTAGTTTTAAAAGGTTTGATTTAAAAACTGTACTGATTTTAGTCTACACATGCTACATGCATCAACAATGATACTGTGTTGTGATGAAATTAAATATGAAAAATACATGAAAAAAATGTTTGATGGTTTTTAGTGACAAATTATTTCCATTCCAGACTTATCTTGTGGCCATTAAATATTAATAATTCATTATGTATTTGTATCATTGCACAACTATAGCTTATTAATTTGGTGTTTTAATGCCAAAACAGGAGATAGCATTCATGTTGCATTCTCATGGACACAAACTTATTAATATACACAACATGTGCATAACTTAAAAGGCACACACAAATTTTCATATATAAAAAAAATAAGTACATTAACTCCCCGCCCCCCCACACCCTTCAGCTATGATCTTATATGAATATATATATGGCTGCACCTCGAGTACTGTGTTCAGTTTTGGGCCCCTCGCTACAAGAAGGACATGGAGGTGCTTGAGCGGGTGCAGAGAAGGGCGACGAAGCTGGTGAGGGGCCTGGAGAACAAGTCCTACGAGGAGCGGCTGAGGGAGCTGGGCTTGTTCAGCCTGGAGAAGAGGAGGCTCAGGGGCGACCTTATCGCTCTCTATAGGTACCTCAAGGGAGGCTGTAGCGAGGTGGGAGTTGGTTTGTTCTCCCACGTGCCTGGTGACAGGACGAGGGGAAATGGGCTTAAGTTGAGCCAGGGGAGTTTTAGGTTAGATGTTAGGAAGAACTTCTTTACTGAAAGGGTTGTGAGGCATTGGAACAGGCTCCCCAGGGAAGTGGTGGAGTCACCATCCCTGGAAGTCTTCAAAAGACGTTTAGATGTAGAGCTTAGGGATATGGTTTAGTGGGGACTGCTAGCGTTAGGTCAGAGGTTGGACTCGATGATCTTGAGGTCTCTTCCAACCTAGAAATTCTGTGATTCTGTGATTCTGTGATATCTCAGTGGGACAAACAGTGTATTTGTTTTACCACAATGACAAAATCCAAATGTAACCTTTTTCTAAGGACTAGTATAACTCACTGAACATTGAATTTCTTTGCATAGGACTGAAAATGTCTTTTGTTTCCTATCTTGAAAAGACCATTGTCCCTTTCAGTGAGAATACTTGTTGGATACATAACATTGAATAATGAAAAATTATAATATGATGAAAGCAGTATTTATAATGATAACGATCATAGCTTGAATCATCTATAGAACATTACTTCTGTTATGACATGTTAGACCCAGGGTCTCCTGTTTCTAATGTCACTGCAGAATTCAGGATGAATATTTAAAAATATTTCAATACAAGGAATATTTTGCTAAAAATGAGTTTCTTACCTGTACTGGTTGTCTTTTCATACTCATTATATATTCTCTAACCTTCCATTCTACTTTGTTGTTATTCATATATGAAGAATAATACTAATTCACAATGAAATAAGTTATGACAGCACAGAATTCACTTGCATTATTTTTAGACAATACTGAAATCATGTATTCAGATTTTTTTTGAGATTGTTCTATGTGTTTTCTCACCTGCAGCAGTCATCGAATTATTATTAAATTTATTCAGACATATAAATAAAAAAATTAAGACCATTTTTTCAAGCCACTAAAAGCATATTGATTTGTAACCCATTTTAAACATTCAATTTGTCCAAATATAATTTCAATGCAAATAACTGTAAATTGAATCATGGACATTTCATCAAACAGTTCTAAAAGAATACAGGGTTTAGTTTTTGAGTCTTTATAAACCAAACTGGCCCAAGTCTGTGAATTTTGAATGCCTTGACTTGTGCTGACGAGGTGGTTGAAAAAGGGGGTTTGGTTTCCATCTTTTTCGAGATTTCACAATATATACAAAGAAACTAGAGTTAGTGTCCATTTAGAAACCTAGGGAACAACAACCACAGTGAGCTACTCTTCTTTCCAAAGTAAAAACAGGAACAAATTACTTACAGAATGAGCAATAAGAATTTACCAGACAGCAACTGATTTAGTTGAACAAAGCCCATGTTTTAAATGTCCAGTAGCATTTACAAGGGAACTGAGGTGGCAAGCTAATTTTCATTTCAGCTTGGGTTTGACAAGTAGCACTCAATAAATATGTTGAGGGTTATGGAGCATTCTGTTTCTGTTGCCCAGTGTAGTGTACCTTGAAAATTCATTTACCCAAACTGGGTTTAGTTGTTCCAGCCTGACAGACAACAAGATTTTTCTGAGCCAGCTTGTGGTAGTCTATAAGGTAATTCCTATGCTCAGGAAAGCTCAAGATCTTTTTCATTCAGTCTACATCTGTAGGGGTAAAATGGGTTCTCTGTTCATGCTTTAGCTGAAACATGACTGATGAAGGGGATGGGGCAAAAAGATAATGGAACAAAAATAGTATAGAAAGAGAAAATACTGAGAATAGAAGTAAAGGGAAAGTACATATGAGGGGAGGAGTGAGGAGGGGAGAGAAATGGAAGATCATAAACTGAGTACTTAAAATGGAATAAAAAGATTCCTCAGCTGAAATTTGTTTTGAAGGGAAGCAGCACAATGTAGAAAACCAAATGCAGAACAAAGAAAGTGAAATTTATTTATCTATTTATTTTAGTGAAAGCTGCCTTATTCAGCTTTTTGAATTTAAGGCTTATTAAGAATCTAGCTACTTCTAGTAACAACAACATCGTAAGACTGATGGCTTTTGACAGAAAAAGGATGACACACTCCCCTCTGGAACTGACTCTACAAAGCTGCATGGTCACTCTTGTATCCCCTACTTGAAAAACCTGACATGATAGCAAAGCTTATAATCCCCTTTCATTAATATGACCAAAATCCAGACATGCTTTACTTTTTTTTTATTATTATTATTATTTTTTTTCCCCACAGTGTTTCAGAATGGGTACTTTCCAGACTGATACAGGATCTATAGGTGATAAAGAATTTTCCTTTTGCTTGAATGGCAATTCCAAATATATTTTTCATAATTCAGCCCAGATGTGCTGTCATAAAGCATAAGCTCTGAAAAGCTGTAAGGGGAGCTTTTAAGCTGTCTTTCTGAGAATCTGTTTTTGCACATTTTAGCCAGGGAACTTTTCCACTGGAGAGAGAAAAAAAAATAATTAAAAAAAATTGCAAAATTATATTGACTTTGAATGAAACTGCCCTGAAATAAATATTTGAAAATAAAATTATTGAAAATTTATATTCAGAAAGTTACTGGGTTTTGTCTTTAAAAACATTTTTAATTTTTATATCACTAAATTTGTATATCCTGTATATGAATTCAAAACATGATATGACAGACTATTTCATTGTTGCTATTGCATGTCAGACTTATTAAGTAAGCTGTATTTCTGGATCATAATGATGCTTATTTGTACATGATGTACACCATGGGAAAACATTGTGGGACAATGATTATAAATTGAAACAGGGAGGTTTACAAAAACAACAGTTAAGCATTGACACAGCCTGCCCACAGTGATTGTAGCATCTCCACTCTACAAGTATTTCAAGACTTGACTGGACAAAGTGCTGATTCTGCTTTGAACAGGCCAGTCTGCAAGACAACTCAAGGTCCCTTCCAACCTGAGTGATTATGTGATTCTACAGTTTAAGAGTCCAGCGAACTCTACCAGGTCACATAGTGGGAATATTACCTGATTATTGGCCAATTGTTGTATCTCCTCTTAGATCTCTGTGTTGTCTGCTCTTCAAACCATTCATAAGCAACTCTGACACTTGCAAGAATGGGCTGCAGGAGCTGTACATGTTGATATTGCAATAACCTCTTAACCATGACAATACCTGATGGGATGGAATGTTTTTCGTGTATCAAACTATTCAGGTTTATCATCAGAAGAAACTTCAGGATAAAGTACATTACCTTAAACACATAGATTTACTGTCATAAAGGTATAAAATGGAAAAAGAGATGCATTGTTTTGATTATACTTTAAAAAGATACTCTTCACCAAAGATCTTTCCTCTTTCCTTGTCTTAAACTAATCTTGTGTTTCCCCTCTCAAGCAAAGAGGAGTTTCTCTTACTTCCTTTGCCAGAGACACCTACTGACACCAGCTCCCCTCTTTGCATTGATTGTGGAAGGCCCAGTTGGAAACTTCTGAATCTTTTCCCATGACATCTTAGTTCCAATGCCACAGCTGCATTTTGACAAGGTATTGCTTTCTTGACTCCTGCAATTGTCACTGAGACTTCACATTCTAACATGATGAGTACATAATTTTCTTCCTTCCTTGTTATTTAACATACTTGTTAATGAATCTATTGTACATTTTACTTTGAAAATCCCTGGATTCAGTTGGTTTTCTTGGATAGAATCTTCAAGCGCATACTGCTAAAAAAACCAAAACTTTATTCAGAACACTTCTATCCACAATCCTCATACTAATGTTGCAATTACTTTCTTTGATTAAAATATAAATATTGAACATCATGCCTTTCTAAGCAAATGAGGAAAAAGTATTGTGGCAAAGCAATATTTCTTCATCCTCATAGTTTTATGATTTATCCTCATCCTGAAAACACCACCACATCTCTTGGTAATTGGAAAGCTTGTTACTAAGATTTTGAAAAAGAAAATACTCAAGTAAAAAGAAAATACTCAAAGTTCTATGTGAAGAACTGCTGCATTCCAGATCTCTGTGTTATGCTGGAAAAGAGTAGTTATTTTAAATAGAAACTGATTACTATGCTTTAAAAATAAAATTTTATAAAATGGTTGAATAGAATGTTTTATCACAGGCATTAATTACAAAAACAGTGATCTGATGTTGATGTGCCTTGATGAAAAAGAGACAAGAAAGAAACATAGACATAGGAAACCAGTGGGGTTGATATGAAACAAAGGATCTTCTTATACCTATTTTTGGCTAATAATTAAATTAATGCTGCAAACATAAAAATTTAACACGTATCTAGACAGAAAAAAAAATCTGAAAATGCTTCTTTGTATAATTTTATTCTTAAAGTAGTATTTAAGAATCACAGATCAGAAGTGTACAAATCTGTATGGAAAAGAAGATCAGAACTGTGATCAATGTAAGTTTTAAGCTACCTGTTGCACTACCCTAATTCTGCAATGACATGTGTTGTGCAGTTCCAAGGCCATGTAGGGAAGCTATACAAGCAAAACAGTGACAGAGTTTTGTTTCATTTAGGAAAACGTGGGCAGTTGAATCTAATTGGTTTATTTTTCACATCACATTAATATGGTATTAAAAATATAATAATTGTTTTACTACTATTATTAGCAACATAAACTTATATTTGTTATTAATGAAACAAACAAAAAAGAACAGTGTTCTCTTATGACCAACTTTCATGGCAGACTCCATTTTCATCACTGTGCTTTCCATGAGCTGAATGATTTTAATAAAATTAGGTACATCATAATAAAGAAAAGGCCCTAAGAGAAAAGACCAAAACTGTTAAATGTATAATGGATACTGTTTTGAAAAAACAGTAACAGGTATTCATAGTTTACTATAAAACTTGAGGAGGTAAAAATAAACCGATAGCAAACTGATAAGATTATTTAAGCCAGACAAAATTGCCTAACTTGGAAATCTAATCTTAGTAAAGCCGATAAAAATGCAGTATGCACAGGTGTAAAATATGTAGGCTAAGACGAAATTTAAAGATCAAAGCTGGTAATTTACTTCTTACATAGCTAACGATAATTAACTGCTGGACACATCTGCCTGGAAGTAAGATTGCAAAAAAAGTTTTGTGTTTTTAAAATTGCATAATTATTTGCAAGTAACCATGGGAACCAGCATTAACCAAAATGTCCTTTCCAGTGCAGCTTTCAATTATACATATACACTTCATCTCTTCCCCCTACAAAGCCCTTTCTTTCTTCCCCAAGCTTTGACATAAAATATTAATTTAGGGATAAAGAATGAATTTAACGTTTACTGTGGAACAGAAAATAACAGTGTAGGCAATAATAATTGATCTTTTTCACAGCTGCAGGTTACCCCCACTGAAACAGAGATAATTATACACACCCCAGAAAACAACTAGTGACTTCTGATATAGGGCTTTTACCTATTATTCCCAGTTCTATTGAAGTCCATTATTCACTCCTTTTTATGTCCTGACATTTCAAGAGACCATGAACATGCCCTACAGTAAACAGACTTACAAAAACATGGTCATAAATTTAAAAAATAAAAACATGCTTTTTCAACAGTTGAAGAAATTCACAGAATTACAGAATATAACTCTTTTTGTATGGAAAGTCAATTTTGGTTCTCACAGTCGGTAGCTAAGACATCATCTTGGGACAAATTCAAAGTTTCACATATAGATGTGTGAATTGTTCCTATATTCCTTCAACTCCTCTTTATTTATTCATTTATTTTTAAAAATGCAATGTGACTTGGAAAGTCCTATAAGATATCATAGAAAAAACATGGAAATGAACAAATGCCTTCTCCCATAATTATAAATACCTAAATCACCCACCTAGAGAAATCAGGCTTGAAGAAACCAAATATTTACTAATGGCCAGCAACTGAAAAAATGATAAGAAGCTAATTAATAGAACTATTTTGGTTAGGTTATCTCAGACATAGAATCATACAGTTATTCAGTTTGGAAAAGATTATTTAGTCCTACCTAAAAGTATCTTTAATTAAAAAGCTAAAAAATTTACCCGTGTGTCATGACAGCTCTGCTGGGACAAATGCATCCATTTCAGTCATTATAGTTCAGAGGCATCACAGAGTGTTTGGGATCTGATCTGGATCTTTGGCTTAATCTCTGATAAAAGGCCACCTAATGGTCTCTTTTTAAATAATGCTCAGCTGCTAGTTTAAAAAGGGGCATTACTGTAACCTGGAGGTGAAGTGACTGCCTGTCTTGATAACATGATATTCACCATAAGCACCAGAAAAAATGCTGTGTGTGTTTCCAATACCAGGCATAAAGACAATTGCATAAGTGGCATGAGAGTGCAGGAGCAACCAAACGTAAACTACAACATGCTATCTGACTTCCTGGAAGGGACGTGGCAGCTTTGGCACCTGCCTATCTTGTAGTGAAGACTGAGAAATAGAAAGCCAATTTCCTTAAAGTACAGGATCTCCTGGCACATACAACAATCATGAAAAATTCCTGAAGCTGTTTCAAGATCTCAAGTTTAAAGGTTCATAAAGTTAGACAATATAGATATAGACACTAACCAAGATCTATCTGTGTCTCCAAATACAGTAAGCACAGAATAAACTATTAAAAGTAAAGAACTCAAATAGTAAGATGAGTAACACCAAGAATAATGTAATATCAAGCATAAAGAAAGAAAAAAAAAGACAAAACAAAAAACATCAAAGAAATCATTAAAAAAAGAAAAAAAAAAAAAAAAGAAAAAACTATCATAATCGAAAGGAATAAGAGCCTCTAGAATGGCTCTCATCTTCTTTATTAGTAAGGCTTACCCAGCCAGAAGTCACATCTTACCTAGCAACAGCTATTAACTTCAGTGGAAATGTGCTTTATACTTCACTGAACAAGAGAAACTGCCTTCTCTTGGAAAATTAAATAAGAGTTTCATGAAAAAGCCAAGAGGGAATAGAAATGTGATGTTTACCCACAAAACTTCCCCATACCAACTAGCACTTTTTCGGTGGACATTTCTATACATTGTAAATTATGCTAGCAGATAAGCCTTATGTAGGATTCCCTTGTCACAGTTGCCACTGTTTTTATCAGTGAGGCTTCTGCCAGACTCCTCCATTTCAAGCATTTGCCTTTTCTGTACAAGACTAATTGATTTCATAGGTTATCTTTTAGAACTCTAATCTGGAGACTGCGTTGCTTATGAGTTAATAAGGTACCAGGCATACACAACAAAAGGAGGGTGACTGAATCTTAGCAGAATACTTTAGTTTATGGTACTATGTAAATTCTTATAAATTTTATACAGTCTGCTTAGTACTTTTTATGATACTATCACAAGGTGATAAGATAATTAACAATAATGATATATGAAACTCCATCCAAAAGCAAAGCTGCAAATCTCTCACTCTTCGCATTTCTTTGAGGGAAGTCTTGTTCTAAGACTGGAACTCATTGTTCCAGAGGAAAAAATAAAGGAAAAAAAAAAAAAGTGATGGGTTTGTAAATTTCAGGCTGCAGAAGAAGCATCACTGCCCCAGAAGCACCAGAAAATGACAGGGCAATCAAGCTGTGGATAAGCTCCCATCAAAACAAAACAAAACAAAAGTCAAGTCCTAATACACAGAAATATATAGTTTCTTGTAGAGTCAAGATAATTCTGCATGCTTTCCATAAAGGTATAGAAAATGAGTGATGTTTCCCCAAACCCAACTGAATTATAATGAAAACACCATACAAAACCTACACATCCCAAACACACGTGAAACCATTTACTCTGTGAACAAGCAACAATATAAGCTACAGACACCTAGCTGTGAAAGCATCTGAACAAGATAGCATTCTACATCATTTCAGAGTACAACAAATGGTGCCTACAGATCAGACACCATTTGTCACTGCCAAATGTTTCACGTTTCTACTTTTTACTTTTTTTTTTTTTTTTTTTTTTAACCAGGCACAATCAAAAAGCAAAATGCTAAACTTTCTGAATGGCTACTTTTATTTGGGGTGAAAATGGCAGAAGTTCTACAGAGAATATACAGCAGGTCAAGGCTACCATAAGGGAAAACCAACTACCAGCAATTTTTCATCAGGGTATCTTGAGGAGCTTACTTGCACGTTGACAAAACCTTCACCTGCATTCTTCTTGCTCTAAGTTGTCATTGCTCTTGTTTACCAATATAGCTAACTGATACATGTAAAAAATGTTCTTTTCATGACACCTTTTTTTTTTATCTTCAGAACATAATTTGGGCCTAGTCTTTTCTTACCTATAATACTATTACCTCTTATCTTACCAAAGAACATCATGAACTTGCATGCATTTACTCATCACTTTCTCAGTGATAGTTTCCAGATATATCTGCTCACCCTTATTTCTTTAATTTCAATCTCTTGCCCTTTCTGAGAGAAATCAATGGTACAAGTCACATTAAATTCTAGGTGACCAAATAAATTTCACCCAGTCAGAGAAGAGGTAACAATACATGTATTAAGAATCCTAAATAAATGCAGTTACTATGGAGATCCCTTTTAAAGATAAATAACTGTGATCCTTCACCATTTTTCCTCTGTATTATCACTGAAAGTCCTTTTTTTTTTTTTTCCCTGTCCTGTACAGTGTAACATTTTCTAACTGTAAGTGGCTGAGAAAAATTTCTGGTCACTGAAAAAATAAATGAACAAATCCTTCTTTCTACTGGCATCACACCAAGTAAAAACATGAAAATTGAAATTAAGAAGTCAGCATCATGAAAGGTAGATGCCCTTATTTAGAAACATTCAGACTTCTCTCATTTTCTAATTTTTGGGATTTTCTCTTGGTACTGGTTTGATATTTGTTTGATTATGACATCTAGAATTGTGACTGGAGCCCACGGTTCACCTGCTCCTCCCACTTAGTCCCATGAGAAGTAGCAATTGCTCTTCAATTCACTTAAAAAAAAAAAAAAAAAAGGCAAAAAAAAAGAAAAAAAAAACCACCCACCTTGTATTACCATAATCTCCTGTAAAGCATTCTAAATCCACTCTGAGGAAACCCCCATAAGGCAGGTTGCAGTATAGTATATAATCAACTGACACAGCTCAGTTCATTTTAAATCTCTGAGTTTTAAGTTGTTAAATGAATTGTCCAATTACCCTGTCATAATTTTCATAGGCATCTTCTGCTAAAGAAGTTGTGACAGCATTTATATTGTATTCCTAAATTAATAAACTGATGAAGCAACATTTTGGTAACCAGAATGTCTACAAATAGGCAAGGCTGAACAGGGACAGCTATGCTGCATGCTGATTCACACCTTGAAAGCCACCTGTTATGTTTAGCCACTCAGCACTGTTGAGTGTAATAGAAATGCTCTACTCAGATCTCAGTCAACTTTACACAGAATCCCCAGAGAATGCCTTAATTTCTCCTAGTAGCCAGGACATCTTTAAGCAGTTGTGATTCACAATTGTCATACAGTTCTTAGAGTGTGAACTGCTTTATGTATACCATGCAATTCATGACACTGTAACTTTTAACCTGTCTTTGTCTTTCTCCTTTGCTCACCAATATTTAACCTATGAAAGTGGTTTATTAGTCAGTAAACACGTTGTTCAACTGTTTTTATACATGTGCATCTGTATATATTATTATTTATTTATTTATTTATTTTTAATCTCCTGTTGGTACCGCAAAGAAATGGATGTGCTGTTTCTGGAAAAAATAGTGACTTGCTTTATCACTCATGTATTTTCAGCGTTGTATCTGTATCACCTAGTTGACTGATAGTTCCAGTTTGGTGTTGCTGTTTCTGGGAAGCTAATGCTGAAGAGATACTGCAGCCCTGATTTAATATATTGCAACAAATAAAAGGGCACTTAGGATTAATAAGATGGAGCTTTATTTATTCTGTAGAAACAACCAAATAACCCCTCATTCAAATAGCCCCTCGAGGTTTCATAATCTTATCATAACATTTCTGGTTTCGTATGCTAAATCTTGGAGATCCCTTTTCACAAACCTCATACTCTTCTTTTAGTAATATACTTTTGTTCATTCAAGACTCTTAAAATTCAGTTTCACTGTGAAAATGAAACATTTTTATGGAGCTTCTGGTTGATTTCTTTTGATTCAGCACTGGAACTTCAGCTGAGAAGGAGCTATTTGACAACTAAGGACATAACACTCCAGTGAAATAGAGAAAAAGAGCACAAGAGAGCAAGCACAAGAGGGAAAGACACAGAATGGTCACAAAATGATCACACACACAAGAAGAAAAGGAAGAAGCATAAGCTTTTCTTTTCTTTTCTTTTCTTTTCTTTTCTTTTCTTTTCTTTTCTTTTCTTTTCTTTTCTTTTCTTTTCTTTTCTTTTCTTTTCTTTTCTTTTCTTTTCTTTTTTTTTAATTCTTACTAAAATATCTAATCGGCAGAAAACAGCAGTTCATCAAACGGATCAAAACCAATGTGTCATACACAGATAAATTAGGGAAAGTACTATATGCCAAAGTTAAGGTTTGACTACCAACAAAAAGGCGGATAATGTATTAATGTATCACCTATCAGCAAAGTGTTCTAACTGGGGCAATGTAAGCTTGTAGCCCCGTGCCCATAGAATGTAGAAAAGGAAGCAGCTGCAGAAACAAAGCTACAAAGACAGTTTGATGATGGAGATAGAGAAATGTCCAAAGAACTCTGGGATTACGTCAAAGAAAGAAACACTTGGAGTAGATAGAAACCCCGTGTTCCCTTACCGTTCTATAGCATGACAGTAAGAGCACCAGAAGGAAGGAAGGCATATATAAAAAGCAACTGCTCTCTCTCTGCCTAGTTACACAGCTACATGAACAGGTACTGGCCCAGCTTGAGTACCTCTTTGCAAGGTCAGTCACAGCCTCCCCACCGCACTCCAGCAGATGTCAGGTGAAAGAAGCCTTATTTTATCCCTGTTAGAAGAAGATAAATGACTATGGAAACTATGTAAAGACAAATTACGTGACACTGGGAAATGAGGGATCTTTTCCAGAAGACTACGGCCAAGGTAGTTCTAGAAGGGGAATAAAGATTCAGACAGAGCTGCAAATAATACAACCGCAAAGGGAATATAAAGAAAAATGAAAGGCAAAAGGACAATCAGAAACAATATGGGACTTGATGTTATAGTACCAGGTAGCAGATTAGGATATTATACCAGAAATTTCCTCTTCTTCCCATAATTCAGGCATATAAAGTCTGCTGAGTTTTCCCAGAAGAATGAGTAAGGAAGGCAGAGAGTTTATATGGGTAAAAAATGAAGCAAGAAAGTCTGATGTTTGTAGGATTTGTTCACTGTCTTACGTGGGCATTTTCAAGTTCAGAAAACACTAGAAAAAATAAATAGTTGTTTACAGTTATTTAACATTTATTTAACAACAGATATAATCTCAGTTTCTTTTAACATCCTTCAAAAATAATCAGGTACTGATGAACACATTTATTGAACAGACCAACATGATGGCATCTTCTAGGAAGCATGCACTACTAGACAAAGCAATATTCAGAACAACCTCTGCATCTGAAAGAGTTACAGTAAGTAATAGCAGTACATACATCTGTAGCTCTTCAAGGTCTTTGCAATACTTGGATGCTCATTGGCTCATTCATTTCATGGCAGTAGCAATACTAGCAGATTTGCTGCAGGAGTGAATTCCAATCCCCCTGGACAGTTATGTGCCACCACATTCAGTTTTAAAAGGAAAGAGACTCAGGAGGCTTAAGCAAATTCCACAGGTCCACTAGCTAATATCCTTGGAAAATTTCAGTATCAGACATCTGAGTTTTTCAATGGCATAAGTACTTTTTTCTACATAAGACTCCTCAAGCTGTGAAGCAAAATGTCATGGGAAAAAGAATGCTCAAATTAACTGAAAGTTAGTTAACTGAAGCTCTTTTTTGGAAAAACATAGTTAAAATGTGACACAAAAGAGAAACAAGTTAATGAAAAAGGAAATTCTGGCAATCACGCCAAAAAATTCCTGAGAAGTACAAACCCCCTTCCCTCTAGTTCAGGATAGGGCTTTAATATTCAGGACAGTGGTATGATCCACAGCACAGAGCTACAGGCTGGGAGAGGAATGGTTGGAAAACTGCCTGGCGGAGAAGGACCTGGGAGTATTGGTTGACAGTCGGCTGAATATGAGCCAGCAGTGTGCTCAGGTGGCCAAGAAGGCCAACAGCATCCTGGCTTGTATAAGAAGCAGTGTGGCCAGCAGGTCTAGGGAAGTGATTGTCCCCCTGTACTAGGCTCTGGTGAGGCTGCACCTCGAGTACTGTGTTCAGTTTTGGGCCCCTCGCTACAAGAAGGACGTCGAGGTGCTCGAAAGAGTCCAGAGAAGGGTGACGAAGCTGGTGAGGGGTCTGGAGAACAAGTCCTATGAGGAGTGGCTGAGGGAGCTGGGTTTGTTCAGCCTGGAGAAAAGGAGGCTCAGGGGTGACCTTATCGCTCTTTATGAGTACATTAAAGAAGGCTGTAGCGAGGTGGGGGTTGGTCTGTTCTCCCACATGCCTGGTGACAGGATGAGGGGGAATGGGCTAAAGTTGCACCAGGGGTGTTTTAGGCTGGATATTAGGAAGAACTTCTTTACTGAGAGGGTTGTGAGGCATTGGAATGGGCTGCCCAGGGAAGTGGTGGAGTCACCATCCCTGGAGGTCTTTAAAAGACATTTAGATGTTGAACTTAGCGATACGGTTTAGTGGAGGACCTGTTAGTGTTAGGTCAGAGGTTGGACTCAATGATCTTAGGTCTCTTCCAACCTAGACAATTCTGTGATTTTGTGATCCCTACTAATACTGCCACAAATAGATGGGGCAAGCTGTAGTCTCTCTGTTGATCAACTACAAAGGACAGCCCTCAATAAAACCAGAAAGTACAGCTGTCATGCTTCTTGAATGTCAGAGAGCTGAGAAAGCCGTTGTGTAAGATCCATGATGGGGCTGGATAGCACTGCACAGCTTTCCACATGCTTGAAGTCACTGATTTAGCTTCAAGCGCAATTAGCACATGTGGAAATCTAGCTGTGATTCAGTATAATCATAGAATAATAGAATGGCTTGCGTTGGAAGGCCCCTTAAAGATCATAGAATCATAGAATGGATTGGGTTGGAATGGACCTCATAGATCATCTAGTTCCAACCCCCCTGCCATGGGCACCCACTACATCAGGTTGCCCAGAGTCTTGTCCAACCTAGCCTTGAACACCTCCAGGGATGGGGCATCCACAACTTCTCTGGGCAACCTGTTCCAGTGCCTCAACATCCACTGAGGGAAAAATTTCTTTCTAACCTCAAACCTAAATCTCCTCTCTTCTAGTTGAAAACCATTGCCCTTTGTCCTATCATTAGCTCTGATTGAGCAAAAAGTTGCTCTCCATCTTTTTTATAATGATCGTACCCAGCAGATTATCAAATATAAACAACAAGTATTACTTAGGGATGAAACAGCCTTTAAAATACAGGTGAAAATTGTACAGAAAGCTTGCAACATTTTTGTGTGCTAATGATGGTATCATAGACGTTATATATAACCTACTTTCTTTTGAGCAACTGTTTCTTAAAAGGCAGTCTGGTTTCAAATTCTTTCAGAGTTTACTATTATTTTTAAATGGATATAGAACTAGTCCATTAAGGACTGGAGTGTGGACTGGTTCCATAGTGCAACTAGAATGTCTACAATGACAGGTCATAGCTCCAGACACTGAGACTGCAAATAGGCAAATTTCAGAGAAAAATACAAAAATGATAGTGATATAGCATCTGAGACATAACAATTCCTTGTTACAAGAATAGCTGTGTTCTGCAAACATTTAGATCTTTCTGAAGAATATACCACTTTATGTATGAATGGCCATGGCTTCTATTCTCCTTAAGAAATGTCTAAGTACATAATTATAAAGTTTAGATGTAATTCCCTTTTAAAACCTCCCTCAATGCATATTTGCCCAATAGAGCATAACTCTCCAAAAGGAATCATTGTTATCTGCAGGATATACTATTACCAGTTAAATAGCTAGTGGTTAAATAACTAATAGTTTAATGCAGATTAAAGTTCCTAAAATTATTTTCCCTGAAGTGAAATTAGATCTTTAAATAAACTCTGTTGATGTTAAGCATTTCATTTAAACTAAAGATTCAAACATGGTGACAAATTTTAAGAATAAAATCCCATTAAGAATGGCTAAGGTTGTACAATCTAAATGACATCTTACTCCTTTTTTCTCCTCATCCTTCTTTCTAAAACAAATGTTCTCACTTGCCATCACAACTTATAAGTATGGGTGAAATAGACTTATGGTATAAGAGCAGCCTGGGCACTATTTCTCTTAGAAATGAAAAGGTATTGGGAGACCTATTATTGGAAAGATCAAAGTGTACTGCTGTACAGTACTAGCAGAGACCTCCAGGCTATCATGCATTTTACACAGGATTGCCAGACTTTGCAATAAGTCTTTGGGAGTTATTCCTAGAAGCTCCAACTTCTGGATCCATGTGATTGCATAAAAATCTCACTTTTCAATTAAAAATACACTTCTTAATCTTTAAATTTTGGAGAAACTGAAGCACGGTCATGGAAATAAGGCAATAATGAGGAAAACTCCCAAATATATAGCTCATTTAGAAACAATCTGAATGGCCTAATGACTTAACTAAAGCTTTTTAGTGGTTAAGACTGGGAACATGACCTACATGTTATGTGTGTTATAACCACAATACTCAAAAACATATGCCTTCAGCACAAATCATTGTTGCATTTATTAATGTAGCTACAAAAGTCACAAGCAGTAAATATATCAACCAAGTTTGCTGTAAAAACCCTTGTACGGAGGCTCCTCTTCCAGGAAAACCACACCCTTGCCTCTTTAGCTTACTGTTCAAAATTGAAACTACAGCAACAGATGCACGTTACAGTTCTACTACCAATATATTCTATATATTCCAGTGCACTCCTAAATTGTAGATGTAGTTTTATGCAATAAAATCTCAAAAAAAACACAAAAAAACAAAAACACAAAACAAACCCAACCAACCAACCAAAAAACAAACAAAAAAAAAACACACAACACTATCTTAATTTCACATGACTAAAGCGAGGAATAATGCTTTTCAAAATCACTTAATTTTGAATTTTACTAGTATTTTTTACAAAGTATTTATTGCAAAAAGAAAAATTCAAAGCAAATGTTCATACACTTCAGCTAGCAAGATAAATACTTAAGATTACTATCATAAAATACATTTTTAATCTGGTATAAATTCTATCAAGTGTCTATCATGTATTTTACTAAAACTGATATGCTGACTTTGGTAATGGATTTGAAAAACATTTTTATTTACATAGGAAAGTAACTGAATTTCCTATTATTCTTCTCTTCACGTATCCTGAGAAATATACTGTCAATATACTAGTAACTTAAAGATATCATTGTAAACAGGTCTAAGATGCATCTTTTTATTTCTGGATAGACTGACTTGAATGAGTTTCATTCACATAAGAAAAGCTGTCAAAATGTGATGTTTATGATGGCTATATGTCTTCAAAATAAGATTTACTGCGTGAAACTTTAAAAGAAGGAAACAAAATCATCACTGAAGAACAAAATCACACTTGGAGAGGATCCAAAACTGCCAAATAATGTTATTTGGCTAGTACAAACTCCATGGGTGGGAATCACTTTAACCTTTCTGTATGTTATCACCGGTATTGTATTAGCTATTTTTTGAGTTAATCATAAATGCCAAATAGGTGAGTTGACAAGAAACAATATCCTTTTCGTTCCTTGTCAAAGCTAACTCACTACAAGAATAGTGACAGAACTGGCTATCTCTGATGTTCTACAAAACATGGGTTGGAATTCACCTACCATGAATTACCAAAGCAAACCTGGTAGTCTTTAGAAGGGGTTTGTGCAAAGACAGTAAGAATTACAAGCAAAAGATAAATATTGATTAAAGCTCTGTCACAAAAAAGAATGCCAAACTGTCCCCCAGAAGCATACAACACCAGATTTCTACTAATTTTGTTTGACTGTACTTGAAGACAGAACTACAGCAGCAGTTGTGTCATCATAGTGCAGCTTTGCTGATGTTGGCAGTATAATTCTGCCTACTAAGAGATTTTAATCACAACTCTTAAGTATAGCTGGTGACTAAATAGTAAAAAAATAAAAAATAAAATCAAATGATCAAAATAAAACTACGTGAGAAAGGAAAATTTAAAGGTAAAACTTATTTGACATGTGGATCACAGAAGCTGTTCATTATAGTAGATACTTGGAAGTTGCCATAGTAATTGTGTAAAACTGCCACCATATGTATACACAGTATGACAATGCAAAACAACATTTTTTTTAATTAAAAGCTGAATGTGACTCTTAAAGAACCTGGTTTAAATCATAGCCATGTTGATATTCTATGTAATGTTTAAAAATAGCAAATTATGGTACAGGAACACAGTACATAAGATGAGAAACAAAGCGTATGTTGGAACTGTCTTGTGAAATTCCAACAAGCAAATTAAGCTAGCAAAGACTTTGCATTTGAAACCTAACATGCAAAGGTGGCTAAAGTCTACTGCAGTAGCATCAGCCCAAGCTTTTGGCTCCTACACTTAAAAAAGGTGCTCATTTACTTTGCTATTTTTTTGAAGGACAGAGATACAGTTAGTAAATACACATATTTCAGAATAGATAAATACAGTGACATTGAAAAATGAAAAATGCAACACAGATTTGAAATGCAAAACTTCCAAGTAATAGACACAATATGAGCCAATAATTTATTTAAATGGTTCAACTCCTAGCTGAGAAAAATAAGATTACATGACTTCTGGGGCACTTGGAAAACACATCATTTGAAAATGTGTCTAGAAAAGTATGTGTTTACCAATTGAAGAAAAAGCTGAGAAGCTGCAGAAGACGAATTAAATAGTAGAGAGTAATCACTCACAGTGCTAAAATGATAAATGACAACTAAACTGAAGCCCCAGGGAAGTACATACACAGAGCCATTTTGCAAAATTAGGTTGCATAACTAGCATACCTCAAAGCACTACAGAATCTAAATCTGTGTCAGAGATCTCACATTAAAAAATGCAAAGCTGTGGCTGTAATACACGATCAATAAAAAAAAAAAAAAAAAAAAAAGAAAAATGAGTTTTTGAGGCACCGAATTTTGTAAGCAGATGAGTCACAGAGAATATACTACTCTGAATAGTCTTAACATCGTAGCCAAGACAAAATAATAATAAAAAATCCTTACACTATGCAAATATTACTATACACTTTGCCAGAAGTTCATACTTCCACCGTGGAAAAAAAAAATAAAATTGAGAAGTGAAACTAATTTAGGGGAAGACCTCATTAAAGAATTCAGGTAGTGTGAACAGTCAAATGAACTCTTTTATCCAAGCCTACAGTATATGCACATGAATTTTAATGGGCAATGAGAAAACCTGGGAGCACAGGGAATGAGGGCACCTCTATGCTGCTTCCAGATTATTGCATTGCAATGAAAGATTGAAACTGTAATGTAAGGGAAGATTATTGTGATTAGCAGAGAACATTCAGAAACCATAGGCTCATTTCCTTTCGAAGGCTCATAAATTCAACTTTTACAGAACTGACCCTTCCAAAACCAAGGAACCCTTCATTTAGCTACTTTGTCTCTGGTACATTACATACCTCTGGATATAGTATGGAAAATGGTAAAATATAAAAGCCAGTAGGCTTTTGAAATAGATATTAGGGTAAACAATGGTAATATTACATGCTCATAAGCTAATGCTAAATTAGTTCCCCTCCACGTACTGGAGTCAAACCGCCCATGCAATCACTGTGGGCAGGCCAGGCCTTGCCTCACCCAATGGCAGTCAAATGCAGCCAGGCTGGGCCTGCCTTGCATTAGCTCTTCAGCCGTGCAGTCTCCTAATCCATGCCACATTACCCAAACTTCTCTTTATTGCCCAAGAATAATGAAGAAGCTGCCATTAACCAGCAGCCACCAAAGATGTCAATTATAAGAAAAACCAGAGCATGTAGCAGATGAAATTTGATTGCTGCTAAATACACTAGGTCAACAAATGCCTTCTGTGGAACACACTGAGATTTTTTCCCTCCAAAAAAGACTCACCTCTTGCAGCATCAAAGCCAAACGACAGACAAAGACCCTTGCATTTAAAATAAAACTATTAAAACCCACTAAATATAATTCACATTCCATTTTTTTATTCTATCATTTTCTTAATAAGAACTAATATTAATTTTATCTTCTTCCTATATCTGTAATCTAATACTTTTGCATTCAGCAATGGGTATTTGGAAATTTAGTTTTTAATTCAAGAAAACAGTCAAGAAAAACCCTTTAAAACAAGGATGCACAATTAATTGGTCTCAGTGTCAGAAGAATGACATAGCTTAGTGTATGAATAACAATGTTTAGAAGGATGTTTTAAGCAGGCCCAAAGGTAGCGCACATGAACCTGCCCACATGGAGCAATGTATAGCTTGATTCAAGCTAGTAACATTGCTTCTCACTAATGATGGATGAAATTTAAAAGTAATTTTCTTTCTGTTTTATTATTCCAATTTCCCATGTATATTCCAAAGAGACTGTTTAATAAATTACACATTAAAAATGTTAAATAACCACTGTACAGTTTCATTTCTATAATTATATATTCATTGTTAGGTCATTTGTAGTTTATAATCATAATACCATGACTGATAAAATTAACTGATGGACAATATGAAAAGGTTCCATCAACCTATTCTGCTAGCAGAAGAGAGAATTTGTATGTGATGGAGTACCAATAATAGTTGATTAATTTTTTCTCACTGTGCACAAATAAATCCACACTATTCTGAAACAGCTGCCTGTGAGTTCTGGCCACTTGACAGAGGAATATTAGTGAAGAGTCAGAGTGCTTGCAATAATGAAATTTGCTTTCTACAAACAGGTCTAACACAACTCCAGGATTTTTTGTATGCATACATCATTTGAGTTAAATGAATTGCTTGGAATTACTAATATTTATATACATGTATGTTACTATCAGTCAACTGCTGCCAAGACTTCTGATCCTGGAGAACAGCATAACTGGTTTGTTTGAAGGTATACCATGCGTTAAACAACTTTCCAAACTTTCACCATATCTTTCACAAATAAAAAATATTAGAGCTGATTCATAGTACAATATATTGAAAACCTTCACAAAATGTATAGGTATATGGTATTATTCAGTACATTATTTATTGGTAACACCTGTAATGTTCTAGGTCTGTAAAGTATCTGTTTTATACTAGAAATAGCAAGCTCAAAATTTTCCAAAGATTGGGAACATACTGCAAGGCAGCTCTGCAAATACGAAGACGAGATGGCACTGAGTGGGAGATGTGAGGAAAAACTATGAAGTTGGAGCAGGTTAGGTATATAGGTATAAGACTGGAAAGACATAAGAAGAGAGGTGTGACACATTTAGGGAATATAGACCACAAGATGTGACAGGGAAAAAACAGAAAGAATGGAAAGAAAGTATGATTGACAGAAGAAGCAATGGAAAGCTAAGAGAAATAGGTGAGTTTTGACAGGGATCTTTAAACTTTTTTGTTGTCATTGTTTGTTTGTTTTTTGTTTCCCCGTAATGCTTCATTATAAGCTAAAAAATGCCTACTGGTAGCACAGTTTGGTACATTGTATAAATAGTCATACATATACAGCACCAGCTTTTCAAACATGTTGCCCTCAGATTCAGTGAAATGTCACATATTTCCTTTCATGATGACTGATTAAATGTAACATTAAAACGTATCGCTGATCTTGGTTGCCCAGAGAGACACTAGACATTTTTTAGCTTCTGAGGTTTATAAATATATATATATATTTTCCCACTAAAGCATTTAATTTTTAATGCTTGCCAAAAAAAATTCCAAGATTTATTTATACCCAAATCTAGTCTGTTCCATACATCAGTTTGGATAAATGAGTAGGGATTTCATGAACGACCATAAATTTTTTCAATTCTACTGAATAATATAGTGTCAACCGTATGGTCTGAAAGTAGAATAGTGCTGAACAGCATATATTCTCAGTATGTTACATACTGTCCACAATCTTCTCCCACAAAGAATCAGGCTCTATTAGCATGTAACACAGAGGAACTGTTATGTTTGAACTGTTAATAGAAATGTCTTAGCACACATTTATCTGCTTTGGTTCTTAAAGGATATTGCCACCTTTTGTTACCCAGTAATGTAGTACAACAATATACACTGTTACTTTTCCCAGGGCATATTACTTAGGACTGGCAATAAAAGCAGTGTCTGTTCTCCGCTGTATCACAACTGGTACTTCACCAGGAACCTGAGATATTTTCCAGAGGACAACATTGATAATAGCATCCACACCACAAACATGGCTTATTTTCATAGCTCGTTGTCTTAATGGACAATGAAGCCATGCATTGTAAGCTTGCAGGCAATTGGTCATACTGGGAAGTGAACAGCACAGCTTTGACCAGCGCAGTTCAGAACAACTTATCAGTGATTAAGTGATAAATCATAACCATAACATTCCTGTCCCCACCCAACACAATCTGTCTGTATTGATCCAAAACTTAACTACTCTTCTGCAAAATTTCAGGTGTGAGCCAATGTTAGTGTAATGCTATTTTATCTTGATACCTTCTAGCATTAGAATTCACTTTGACTGAGAAGAAAAAGGCAATAACAATATTTTCTGTATGGGCAGTGATATAGATACATTGCACGGATTATCTGGGCTTCTTACCTAAGGTGATTATAGGATTAATAATAACCTACTCCTGTGAAATGAAACTGAGTTGGATAAAAGGCAGAAATGCTCACTGTACTAATTTCTTACACTTGTTAAAAGAACTGCAAACAGGAAAAATACAAAATGGAAGTACAAATAACATTCACTTACTATTCACAATACAGACTGTGTTCTTAGCTCTCTTCTCTTTGTCTATTCAGGATTCCGTGTGTCTGTAAGAAAAACAAATAAGTGTATTTATCATCTACATAAAATAAATGACCTGGTTTCATTTGCAGCAAAGAAGTTTACCGTTTTTTATTAAGGTTTGTTAAACTCCAAGATATAAAGCCTTGGGTTTTTGTGAAAGTCTGGAAAAGAAGAAAATCCACGTAGGGCTACTTCCTTAAAAGACAATTTGCCAGTCATATATAGAAGCAGAGACGGGAAATCTACATGTTCTGGGGACAAATCTCTTAAAACCTCATACGAAATTCTGATTTGCATTTGGACACCTGTGGCTCTTCGCAGTTCAGGGGAGGTGAGAGGCTTTCACACCCATCATGTTGGCAATCCTCTGCTAAAAATTAATTTCTCATGCTGTATTAGACCTTGGCTGGATTACCCTATTAGACTGAGGAGCTAAGGAAAGAACAATGTGTACCTCCAAAGACAGCCACAGCCTCCCCCACAGCTTCCGAAGGACAGTGGGACATGCAGCAGAGGGGTGTTTGATGCTTCACTCCCACTGTTTCATGCAGACAATTAGCATAATAAGCAGTGATCACAGCACACCAGCTGCTTAGCTTCTCTTTGGCAGTTTACAGGCATCACAACTGAGGTGAGTTTTAAGGCCGGATTTGAAGGAACACAGCATACTAGCTTTGCAGATTTTTACTATTTACAATTTTCATGAATAAAGATTGCATGAGAGAAGGGAGAAAACTGGAACTGATGGGCAATAAGGGTTGTGGTAAGGGCAGCAGTGATGTGAAAGAGCAGGCAGAAGCAAACTGTGAAGGCGGTTAAATGCAAAGATGACCAATTTGTTTGATGCTGTTGAAAAGGGGAGCCAAATGAACAGTTACCAAAGTAGGTAAATGTACTTTTAATTTTAGATCAACTTTTTTGGAGCAGAACAAAATTGCTATTACCTGAAATTGTCAAACTACATCACATCAACCCTTAGCCTGCTCTTTAAAAAGGCCAAATCATGATTTCATCCGACAACTCACTCTAAATTAACCAGGCTACCATCTCTAATAACACAAATAATAAAAGATTCAGAACATAATAGATTTTAAAGTCTGTTTTTCCTATCTTGTCAGTAACAAGTTAATGTTGCCTTCTGTATGGTTCTTTCAGTATCTGTGATATCCCAGAAATCACTCATTTTCATGTCAGTCTGCTTAAGATACTTGTTAGGCAACACATTTGAGCTGAGAACTATAGAGTCCATGGATCTGAAGCATACTGTATTATTTTGATATTAACTTTAAAACTTGCTAAAACAACATGGATTAGCTCTTTTGCTATTGTTATACCCTAGACATCAGTAAAGAGCTGGGGGGGACTCAAGCAATGCAAAATTAATGCTATGAAACCCCCATTTTGAAATGGTTTATAATAACGCAGAAGCTGATGTAGAAAATGGCTATGGGATAAACTCATTTCCTTCCCAGAGTTTGTAATACATCTGAAAATAGTCCTAGCAGGCCTTATAAACTTGGTGCTCCTTATTAGCTGTATAAAATATACTGGTACAGGCTGTGACAGACCAAACTTGACTGTACTCAAATACGTCTTGAAGGGGTTCAACTCAAGCTTTGCCTCTCCCTGTCATTTGAGCCCTCCCAAATTGAGAGATCTGAAATTCAGACAGGTTTCATCTAAAAGCTCTAATCCCAACCTCTTCTCAGGGTTCAGAGCCAGGGCTTTCGTGCTGGTCCCTGTGTACATCTTCCATTTGAACAGAGGTAGCTGCAAGTGCCTTAGAGAAATTAATACACAGAGTCACACCTGCTCTGTGGCACACTGTCTCAATCTTCCTCTGTTTCTCTAAGCTGTCTGTGTCAAGCTGTGTCATATTATTACCAAGCCTTCCAGAAAATTAACTATTTCCTTCTGCTGCAAAGACATAAAATGCAAAGGAAAGAAAAGACAGATATTTACTGGAGCATTAATTGGGAATGACTGAACAAAAATACAGGTTGTGTTCTAAATTAGAGAAGCAAATTTCAGAAAAAGCATGAGTAACTATGGTGTGTCAGTAAGTAAGAACAGCCAGCCTGCCAGCTCCCTTGGAGTTGACAGGTGGAGTTTCTCAAACATTCAAAACCATAAAGCAGATCTGGAATAAATGAGTAAAAACCAATCAATAAAACCAAACAAAATCAAGGAGACTAAATACCAGCACCGTTTGCAAGGGTTTGCAGAGCTAAAATAGAAATAAAGTAAACCAAAGATTTGTGTAGAGAAAGGTAATAAAATTACCAAAGAAATTCAACTGTTTCTATTGCTATTAAATAGAGGCTATTTTTTATGAGATGTGTTGGAAGATTAATTCATTCACCCTTGGTTATGGACTCCTGTGGGTCTTCAGTGCAGGATATCTCCTGCAGTGACAACTGTATTTCCAGAGCTACAAATAGCATCTGTCATACTGCTAGCATCTTTCAAGGCTCACTTTTCATTTCAGTAATGTTTGAAGGGGAAGACTTTCCCTAATGAAAACTATTGGAAATATCAACAGAAACACATTTTGATATGCCTGAATACATCTTGTAAAATCCCTTTGAAGCATAATCTATATTTTACAAATGGTATCTACAGAAGATAGTTTAGGGCATGTAATTTTAGGGTAAGTAATCATGTAAATGATCTGCAACTTTTACTTCAGTTAGTCATAAGGATACGCAAAAACAATCCAAATAAAACCTTTTTAGTTAATTTTAAGTTCTCTGTTTCCCGTTACATTTAGTGGCAACCAATTATGGAAATAACTCCTTAAAGCAGGAGAGAAGAATGGGACCTCTAAAATAAATAAAGTTCAGTCAGCCACATGGAATTTAAGAACACACATGCACATCTTAGCTTATGAAATGAAATCTTACTCCACTGAAAAGAGAGGACTTCTTGCACATTTTCTCAGGAAACTCGCATTTAACAGAAGCACTAGAACTACATTTATTACAAGTGACAAATAACATTTTCAGTATCACAGAATCGTGACAAAAATAAGTCCCTTCTACGACATGCTTCATTATTCACTATGAAGCATGTTATAAAAGGGAAGCTGCATGGTAAATAAAGATCTCTTAGGCCATCTGCGTTTTTTTTATTCTATTCTATTTTTAAAGCCAGGAAGAACCATGTGATATTTTATAAACTGTATGAAGAAACAATTTTTGTCTGTTTAGGATTATTGAATAAAACCTCATTGGTAGAGCATATGGCTATTATTTGAATATCTCTTCTCCTTTCAAACACTGATGAATGATTTTGCAGGCAATTTCTATAAGCTGAAGTAATAAAGAGCTGACGATAAATATTGGTATTGTGGTTTTCTGACCATTTGGGACGACAACTGGGCAATATTTTTGTTACAAAGAACTAAAAGCTTTGGAAATCAGTTAGTTTCAGGAGGGTTTTGGTTTTGACAGAGTGGAAACTTAGTCCAGGTGTGCTGGGGAGTTTATTGACTGTCTTTCAAACTTAAGTAGATCCCTTCATGTGGTGTATCTGGGAGTTTTTGAATAAACCATTTGAAAATACTGGGTGGCAAAATGAAAAATATAAAACAAGCTTCAGACTAAGAACAGCTGATGTTTAGACTGCTGACTTTAGCCACAATGCCTCAAAACTGCTTCAGCAGTGCTAGAAATGAAAATGGGAATTTCAAATTTTATTGTCAGCCTTAGAATAACTTACAAGAGAGGAAATCAGATTAATTGAAAGTGTAAGTTATACAGTATTATGAATAGACTAACATCCTGTAAAACGTAAAACCTGACATCTGGGAAAATGAGGCTAGCATTTGATTATGAAGTATAAATTAGCTAATAAACCAGTACAGAGTCTGGATAATTTCTAGTTGCATAATGTGCAACAAATTAAATGTATTTTGAGAAAAAAAAAAAAAAAAAAAAAAGGAGATGTGGACATTTATTAATTGCTGCACCTACTGAAACAGAAATTGTCATACATGATGAACTTTAAAGTCCTTGATCATATGCATATTCTAATATTTTATGGGCTTCATTTGTTCAGCATAAACTTTTTCCTGTGAGTAACATTGATTTTGTTGAAGCCTCAAATAAGTCACAGAACAGATCTGAGGATTAGTTTAGAAGGGATTTAAAGCACACACTGTGAATCCCTATACAACCACCACTTAAAACACTATCCGTTCAGGCCCAGATGGATTGCTATGGCAACAGAATCCCAAATACCAGGTTTGTAACTAACAAAAATGTAAATTATTGATGAACTCAGAGTTGTCTCTCTTGGACACCCTCCTATTCAAATACCAAACCTTATGGTTAGAGTACAGAGAAAAGGTTCATACGCAATTTCCCCAACCCAGCGAGCACTAATCCCAAAGGATTTCATTAAATCTTTTGGCTTAAATTTTTATTCTTGGAACAGCAGTCAGCAAGCAGGGATTACATTAAAACAGGCACTATTGAGGTCATTACTGGCTGAATTCAGGCCTGTAATATAGCTAAACAGAAAGCAATTTTAAATACACCTCCACAAAAATAGCTAAATAGCATTCATCTAAGTTACTATGTTTTAGATGACAGCATTCTTTGCCTCACACCCATCTCCCTGACTCATTGCCATAAGAAATGATGGACGACAGTACAGGAGAGTGGAAAACAATATACATGTTATTTGATAAAGAAATACATGTATGATGGTAGAGGTGATAGTGCATAAACAACAAGTTACGGAATAATGAATGGACAGAGCCACAATAGTCTGATATTTTGTAAATCAAAAACGTAGGGCAAAAAGTTTTCTAGCAAGCTGGAAAAAAGTATTTAATGTCATCTTTATTGCACATTTGGTGAAAAGCTGGTAATTAGCCAGTCTGCTTATGGAATAAAATAGTAGTAGGAAAGCTAAACACTTCTATGAACTACGGTTTTTGGAAATCCTCTGAGACTGTACACAGAATGGGATTAAGTCAATGAGTGCCACAAAAAAATGAACTCAGCAGCTTTCACGTTTTGGACTGTAACAGTCCAGAGGGTTTTAAAACAACCCAAAGCTTTAAAAAAAATATTCTCAGCTGCATGCCTGCCAGTAGGTGTCAGTGTACAGAGAAGAGACAGCAAACTTCTGCCTGTAACCTTGATTCCAGCTTCTCTGTCCTCTCAAAACCAGGAGGGAAAAACATGACAGGGAAAAAGTTTGTGGATACATGCTGCCGGTTCTTCCTAAGGGAAAGAAAATGGCTACGGAGTGGGAAATGAAAGAGAGGCTATACAAAGAAAAGGAGCCTTTTTATTTTTTCAATACAAGGGAGAGATTTAGGGCAACAGAATAAAAAATGACATATAATAAAGGATAAATAGAGAAAAGGGATAAAAATGAAGGGATACAAAGAGGGAGTGAAAAACTGGTTGTGACAAACTCATCAACAACCATTCCAAACTTCTGCTTTATCCTCATGCTTGGATTGATAAGAGCCATTGACTTTGATATTTCAATCGCTCCTACTTAGGGCACTGTCCTAAATTCATGATCAATAAATAGTCATATGAATCAGTGACCATCAAAGAATTCTCTTTTCATGAAAGATCACCTATTAACAGTGATAATATGGCCAGTGACAACATAGGAACAAATCAGTCTCTGAATTGACTTGAGCCTGTGTTCCTAGGACAGCTCTTGGCCATACACAGGAAATGTCAAAGGATCATTGGGATTTTGGGCAGTTCCATCTCTCCCTCTGGAGGATTATCCAGGACAATGTATGGCTCTTCCCCTATGAACATCCATTTTACAGTGAAGCTACAGTACCCTTGCTGTATAAATGGGATGTCAAATGTGCTAGAGATATGGATGTGCACCAAATGTGGTACAGGCTCCCAGGAAATCTCTGCAAGTGACAGAGCATTCAAGTAGACAAGCTGGATGTGTTCACACTATATAGAGATACTTCAACCACTTTGCTGCATCTGCCACTTAGTAGCTTATGGAGCTGCTCTGGGAAGAATCTTCACCATGCATAGCCTGCTATTCTGGCTTTCTTGGCCAGTATCTTAGCATACAGCGGAATTTATAACTTTACTTGAAGCATATATTTTTGCAACTATGAACACACAAGAATACCACTAACATTTAAAAGTAACAAAATGACAGAGAAGTTAATCTGACTTTAACTTCATTTCCCTAAATGAAAGTTTTCAAGACCAGCTGAAACAACCAGCACACCAGACATGGCACTTCATCAAATTTAATTCAAAATATTTTCTGGTTTTCCTAGACAATAAAAGATAAAGAAATTCCAGTATCTTAGGAACCATCTCAGAACAAAGAAATCTACTCCTTAACAAGTTGCTTCATAACATTATTTATAGTGTATTTCTTAGATTATATGAAATGATCAGAAAATAATTCCTAGTAAAAATTGATTTCAGAAGACATATTTAGGTTGTTTGTTTCAGCTATAGATCAAGATTTATAAGTGTTGTGAAGGTTATTAATCAGTCTCCCAAATCCTACCTAGATGGATAGCATAATTTTTTATATTAATAGCTGGTGTATATTATGTAACTAACGCAAGTCATCTAAGTATAATTACAAAAACTTCAGTATTTCAATACATATTTAGCTGTATTTCAGTGTTTGGAGATTCAAAATTGCTTTTATCACAGGACGAAAGAACCTGCTGCAATATCCACTGCAGGAAGTGATTATACGTTACATAACACTGCTGATCTTTTTGTTCTGCAAGTTTGGCATGAGGATTTTTTAATGTATTTCTCAATTCTACTTTATAAAATGTTCTAAAGTGAGCCAGCAATTCACCCATGAAACCTGACAACGAATATCAGCACATCAGCAGAATAAGCAATGTAATCTATGGGTAAGTTCTTTTAATACCCTTTCTATACTACCCTAAAGAGACTTAGAGTGATAACAACTTCAATTTTTTGCTGGCCACCTCAATGCATTCCTCCAAAGAAAGCTGTTTAGAGAAACAGCCTATATTCTGAGTTTCACTTGGACATGTGCCGTAAGAGATGATAATTCACTGTGGGTATAATGTTAGCCTACACCTTCTCTCAAAAAGTAAGTTTTATTCATGCTGCTGTTTTAATTTGTCTAAAGAAAATAATTAAAAAGAAAATGAAAATCTACCAGGCCTAAATGGAAGCAAAATCAAGTTACTGTGTACTGTTTCCTTTACTAATCCAAAACGTAATGGCTTATAAACTGCTTAGGTTTCTGGTAAGCAACAAAACAAATCCAATGAAAACAGGTACATCATTTTCCAAAGCTGCCACCCACAGTCTCTCACATTCCTTTTAACATTGCTTGCTCCACACCCAACATAAAACATTTGCTCTATGCCAACTGCTCTCTGCTCCCTTTCATCTTCCTGAAACTATCAGAGATATATCTCTTATCCCAGGACTACTGCTTTTAAACTTCATGTGAAATTTCAGTACTCACATAGTCACAGTTGGCAGAGGGTGGAGTGAGTGGGGGGCACTGTTTTGTTTTGTTTTAAATAAATTATTATTTTTGAACCATAATAAGAAAATGTAGTATCAACAACTTAAATGAATATTTTTCTTTAGAAAAAATAAAAAAATGTTGTGCATTTCTGTGGTCAGCAGCAGCAAAGAATGAAAAACTCAAAATTTAGTAGCCAAACTAGAAGCAGTGATCTTTTATACCAATGCTAAATTGTATTAATAATAGAATCACTAAATAAGAAATATACTTGCAGATTTAAAAGACTTTTCCAGTTACATGTATTTTAATTCATTTACCCAAACAATTGTTTCTAATCACTTGCTATGATTTAACATTCAATTAATGTTAACGTAATGCAAATAAACAGCTATATCATCATCAGTGAAAATACTTTACAACACCATAGCTAAAGAACTTGTATGATAAAATCATGAGCAATAAGTTAAAAATCCTGAAATATTTGCATTATATAAATAATATAAAAATTATTTATTTTAAAACAATTTTTATATCTTTTACATATTTGTAACAAGAATGGAGTTCTATTATGAGTCTGTTGTATAAACATTGCAAAGACTGTTGAAAAATATGAATTTATCTTGTACCATCTTCTTTTTCTTCCTCTGCAGGAGTATAAATGGAGGATTAGCTCTCCTTACAGTTAGCCAAAAAGTCTTAAGCAATTGTTAAAAACTGGGTTTTGATAAGTTAGGATTCTATAGCACAGAAGCCTAAAGAAACCAAAATAAAATGGATTAGCATGAAAATAACAGGATTTGTGGAGATGCCCTTGGAAATTAGAGCTGTTTTTTAAAACTGTCAGCTGTATGCACATTTGTCAGAGTCTACTTCTGACACTGACAAGTGTCATTCTTATTTAGTACCGTCCATAACATTATTTTTCCATGACTGTCATTGTAGCAGACAGCCCTGTCTCCTGGGAGGGGCAGTACATAGTGCTATTACAGAAGTAAAAATGAGATGCACTGATCAGTATCACTGATCCTCAAATACAAGTAATGAGATGACCAGTACATACAGATCTGTATGCTTTTTCAGTGCTTTTTCTTTTACCTGGACGTAGGTGAGCAATCACACACACACCAACAAATAAGCCAAACCAAACCTAAACCAAACCAAAACCAACCAACCAACCAAACAAACCGTGACCAAAAGCATTGTCTGTGTATAAAACACATGAATTCCAAGAGCGGTGCAAACCAGTGTTTACAGGCAAGCAGCAACTTGCTGAGCAAACTTTTAAAACCTAAATGCCCAGAGCGAACCTTGAGTGATAAATGACAACACACTGTGTTTTCAGCCCTGGCTGCATACTTAGTGGCCATGGTTGCAAATGCCACCTTGATTCTCAATGCCAATTCAGCAGTAGCTGAACAGTTCAACAGAAATGCCTCATACCCCTGAGATAAATGTGGAAGTGAGAGAAGAATTTGGTTGTTGGAGTTCCTAACCAAGCACAGGTGGTGTCTTGGTGTAGCATGGCTAAGCCATGCCAGTTCCCAGAGTTTATCACACACAGTAACATACTACCTGGCCCCCTTGTTTTCCTTACCTGACTAATAATTTCAGTAGGGTTGGCCGGAGCAGATAAATTAAAATTCTTCTCCATATCAATGGAAGCACAGTAAAAGTTTTAACTAGTCTAATGCAGCTGGGATTTGGGTCTAAATTCATAATGCTATTACCTCGTGCAGAGGTATCATTTCAGTATCTTAAAGCATTTTTTACATAGTATGTGCACATACCTGACAATTGCAGCTGATTTTATACTCCCAGAGACAAAATTTTGAAGCATCATGACTTTTTTCATCTTTAAACTAGAAGCAAAAACCTAGAGACTGGGGAATTCAGGCAGACCTTTTAATCACAGGTGTCACCCTGAGCTGTGACAGGAGAGCTTAACAGCCAATCCTTGCAGATTACATGCAAAGATACTATTACAAAAAGCAGGATAAAAGACAAGTGCTGGTTTTGCACAGAATCACAGAATCACAGAATTTTCTAGGTTGGAAGAGACCTCAAGATCATCGAGTCCAACCTCCAACCTAACGCTAACAGCCCTCCACTAAACCATATCCCTAAGCTCTACATCTAAGCGTCTTTTGAACACTTCCAGGGATGGTGACTCCACCACTTCCCTGGGCAGCCTGTTCCAATGCCTAACAACCCTTTCAGTGAAGAAGTTCTTCCTAACATCTAACCTAAAACTCCCCTGGCTCAACTTGAGCCCATTCCCCCTCGTCCTGTCACCAGGCACGTGGGAGAACAGGCCAACTCCCACCTCGTTACAGCCTCCCTTGAGGTACCTAAAAAGAGCGATAAGGTCGCCCCTGAGCCTCCTCTTCTCCAGGCTGAACAAGCCCAGCTCCCTCAGCCGCTCCTCGTAGGACTTGTTCTCCAGGCCCCTCACCAGCTTCGTCGCCCTTCTCTGCACCCGCTCAAGCACCTCGATGTCCTTCTTGTAGCGAGGGGCCCAAAACTGAACACAGTACTCGAGGTGCGGCCTCACCAGAGCTGAGTACAGGGGGACGATCACCTCCCTAGCCCTGCTGGTCACGCTGTTCCTAATACAAGCCAGGATGCCGTTGGCCTTCTTGGCCACCTGAGCACACTGCTGGCTCATATTCAGCCGACTGTCCACCATCACTCCCAGGTCCTTCTCTGCCTGGCAGCTTTCCAACCATTCCTCTCCCAGCCTGTAGCTCTGCTTGGGGTTATTGCGCCCCAGGTGCAGGACCCGGCACTTGGCCTTGTTAAACTTCATGCAGTTGACCTCAGCCCATTGGTGCAGCCTATCCAGATCCTCCTGCAGAGCTTCCCTACCCTCAAGCAGATCGACACACGCACCTAACTTGGTGTCATCTGCGAACTTACTGAGGGTGCACTCGATGCCCTCGTCCAGATCATCGATGAAGATATTAAAGAGGACCGGCCCCAGCACCGAGCCCTGGGGGACGCCACTAGTGACTGGCCTCCAACTGGACTTGGCTCCATTCACCACGACTCTTTGGGCCCGGCTATCCAGCCAGTTTCTAACCCAACGAAGCGTCAAGTCCACATTCAGCAAATCTGATAGTCTAATCAGAAAGTAGCACATCATGCATTGCAGAGTGTCTAGGTACAGATGGCTAGGAACATTAAAGGAGGTAGTTATGGTTATTGTTCCTTACGTAGCTGAGTAAAGAAAAGACATCTTGATATTGTATTTGGCTATAAAATGAATTTCCTCAGCCAGATATTGCCAGAAGGAATCTAATGGAAATGTCTATTTAGTGAAAATCAAATAATTACGGTGTAATTGTCATCTCATGTGTCACATTTAATGTTAGCACCTCTGAATCAAGGAAAATTCAAGAAAGGTCTATTTGAAATCCCTAAAAAACCCACATGTCAAATATTTTAATTGTGCTACTTTTGCTAATGAAGCTAAGTATTTCATGCAGCAATGTTTCTCCTTCTTTATAGGGCCAAATGTTAACATCAACCACCCGTTAATTTAAGCTTCCTATGCATCTTGAGGAAACATGTTAAATTTTTGATTATTAGATTCTCTGAAATATAGCTTATTCAGACCTAACTTTAGCCACTTCATAAAAACCACTGATTTGCACTCAAATAGCACACTGGAGCAGTTTGAAGGGAAGAAAAAAAAAAAAAACAAAAAACATTTGTTCTGTCTCAGCTGATGTATAGAGTAATTTTCTGAGATTCTTTCATTGCAATTTGCAAACACATTAGCTTAGACTATAAAACAAAAGCAATCTGTACTACCCGTGGCCCAGAAGAGGCAGAAGCAGAGAGTTAGAAAACATAACAAATGTCTGAATCATCTTGAGGCAGGGACGCACTCTACCTCAACACAGAACATCATTATCCAAAATGTGTCTCATCTATTTTTCTAACTGACAAACCAAGCCTGGCCACTGAACACCTAATACTCCAATATATTCTTAACACCAGCTGTGTTATACATTTGAGGAGGGGCCTAGAGAAGGAAAATGTATGGCAGACTAATTCAGGGGAGCAAATCTACTTATGTTATGAGACTTCTGTCCCCTTTGTCCGTTATTGCCCTTTCTTCTTTCTCTAGCAAACTGCTACACTGCCAGAGGTCTCCCAGCAGCCCCAAAAGAGGGCAGCTGCTTAATACCAAAATGCTGTAGTTCTTTGCTGAATGATCCAAAGCCGAATTTAACAGGTCCTACTAAACAAGTTTGGTGTTTGTATTTTTTTCTTAAACAAACCAGATGTAATAGAATAAATTGTGAGTAGGAAGGTACATGTGAATAGGGCTTTGGTAAACAGCTAGATGAGAGCACAACTGAATTCATGGGTAGGATAACAGCATAACAGACATCACTAAGCAGAACGATTGTTTCAACACCTCTCAGCATGGATTTTAAACAAATCAAGAAAACACCACATGATGTATCTAAAATTGCATTTCAGCATCTGGAAAAAAAAAAAAAAAAAAAAAGGAAATATCTGTTCAAGATCATCTAGTTCAAGGAAGCCCTTAATAAGAGTTTCTGTAAAAAGAAAATTTGAAATTGCCTGTCAACAAATCAGTAGATGCCCTTTCTGAAGCTGACAGGTGCTTTTTGGCATTAATGTAATGACCATAAATACTTCCTTGCACAGGGTACAATCAATTGCTTTAATCAATTTCTACTATCACTTATGAAGTATGCAGACAATTTTCTAATCTATGCTTTCCAGTGACATTAAATATGCATGTTCAACAAACTCTGGCAGAGCTGACTGTCAGTTTCTTTTCCTTTTGACAAAAATCAGCATTTTGCCTATAAGGTTACAGTCCTGTCTCAAGAGCCGCTGAAGTGCGGGCTCTTAGGCTAAATGAATTCCTCTAGAATACAATAACACAACCCACAGCAGTGTCAGTCATTAGTGAAGCTCTGTGATACATGGAGATTCTAGGATGCAACGTGAAATGTTGCTTTATGAACAGAATGACCAGACAGCTGAGAACATGAATATTAGGGCTACAGTTAGGTACATGGATATATAACAATAAATGAAACGTCTTCATTTACTTTTTTCTTAAAGCTTGGTCCATACATCAGACAATTTAAGTCTGTGTAAGATAAGGAAGAGTCAGAAAGAAATTAAAATATCAAACAAGCCAAATGTCTGGTCCCCTGGCCCTGGCTTAATTTGCTCCTTCTTGATATGCTTTTCTCCTTCTCCACCTTCTCCCTAAACTAAAATGGGCAGCAAATGAAGTTGCTAACTTGCATAGAATAGAATCATAGAATACCCTGAGTTGGAAAGGATCCACAAGGATCATCGAGTCCAACTCGTGGCTCCACACAGGACCACTCAACAATTGGACCACATATCTGAGAGAGTTGCCCAAATGCTTCTTGAATTCTGGCAGGCTCGGTGCCATGACCACTGCCCTGCTTTGCACCTGAGCATACGGTAAGAAACTTCTCTACAGTACTTGTATACTGAATCTTGCAAAACCCCTAAGAATAAGCAAAAAAAGGAGAAAGACGTTGTTACCCCAACTGCAAAACAATTTCTGCTCAAATAAATATGCATATGAAATCCAGATCTACTGTCTTGTAATTTACCCAGTGCTGTCTCCTAAAGATGAGTTTGCAATGAGATATAACAACAAAAGTCCAATATGCTTTTTGGTCTTTCAACTGCTATCTTCCATGCTTATTACAGACAATTCCCCTATCTGGTCCTGTTGAGAAAATACATCTGATTTCAGTTTTTGCTTTGTCAATATTAAGAAGTAAAGCATTTGAACAGATCACTTAAAATATTGAGAAAAGCAAAGAGCACTCTCAAATAGGAGATTTAGAGGAAACAAGGCAGACAGGTTCTGTGTAGAAGACAAAGGGCTGAAAAAAGAGTAGGAAGCATCTGAAAGATTGAAATTTGGACAGTATTTGGCACATGACCAGCACTGTAAGCAAACAGAATAGAATAGGGAAAGAGAGCACTGGCTGGATATCAAAAACTCTTCTTTTGTTCTATAATACTTTAAGAGATATAGTAAAGTTCAGCTATGCATGAAATTTAAAGCTGGACGAGGAAAAGTATTATAAAGTAGACAATTGAAACCATCAGCTGAGAAAGTAGTTGAGCTAAATATTCATTTTATTGTTTCCACCTTTCCCCTCAGTGAATACTTGTGGAAGCAAGCAGAATTATCAGAGCTAATGCGGGCTGAGATGTCACGAATGCTAGAGCTGTAATCCTGGATAGCTCACCAAATTGCTTTGATACCATGTTCAAGTCACTATTCAGTTTCTCCACTAATAACACAGACACAATAACAATCAACTTATGAAGGAGCTGGGAGAACTAATTAGTTAAAAGTCTGTAGCATTTTGAATAAACAATGACACCTTTTAAGTTTCCTAGAGTCCTTACAAGGATCAAACTATAGAACTGGGCCTTAGCTTATGTCTATAAAAATGCTAACTTCAGTAGGAGAGAATCAAGGCAACCCTTGAGTGTTTTTAAAAATGTCACCTTTGAATTACTCATCTGTTTGCCACGAGGAATGAATGTCTGCACTTCTGGGACCTTGTCTGATTTAAAGAATCAAATTACAGGACAGTCTGAGTTCTTCTTTGTCCCTAAAGGCATAGATTTTTTTTAAAAAAAAAACTTTATAAACAATAAAATTTTTATCCCTTTGTTTATTTTTTGCACCATCTTGTTTCACAAAATTCTTTGAAGATGCAAGTGCTTCTCACCAATCATCTGTAGAGGGCTCATCACATCTGACTCTCTGGGCAGGGCTGTATTAGCAAGAAAAATGTTTGCTAATAAATATAGCATGGTTCACCTGCCACTACTATTACTGCTGAATCCCAAAGAGGTATCTCTTTACCAGTGGATGAATTATTCAGCCAGAATGTAAACGTACTCATGGAATGGTCTAAACCAAGATGAAGAAGTACAGGGCCAAAGGACTGCAAGACGGAACAGTATTTTCTGTCAGTTGACAGTATTTACTGGATTGGTTCTGTTGCACTCTCATAAAGTTTTTATTTTGCTTACTGTTTCTTTTGCAAATTGCCTTATGTATGTCTGTATTTGCAGATGTATGCCTCTCTCAAGCTGTATCCACACACACCCAGAGCCTCCAGAAAACAATGGTCTGAGCCTGCAGCATTCAGATGTTCTGGATTTCTTATGGGATTTTTGGTTATGAATTAAAGTGCACCATAAAATGATTGGATAAGGCTCAGATGTATGCTCATGGCAGACATAAATTATATTCTACTTATAATTAAAATACGGAGACATAAATACTTTGGACTGCACACAGTACAGTCACATCAGTATCTGCATGTAACTGACTGTGTGAACAAACATCACATTATAAATTTAATCGTTGTCACTTCTCAATATATAGAAAGGTATAGTCTTTAAAATAGCATAAAATATATGCTGTTAAAGGATCACCCGTACCTGAGATACTGCACTACACAGAATTGATTTACACAAGGGAAGAGAGGAGATGATCCCAATTTAGAAGCCTCCATGGTAGCAGTTAAGAGATTTATATCCCTCTGTGCAAAATCAGTTAGGCCTTTGACGCCAGGGCTCTGTAAAACCCTTCAGTTTGGTCAGTGTACCACTGCAAAATAATAACCTTAACAAACACTATATAATTTATAGCATAAGAATAGCAGAGGAAGATGGTGTGCTCAAGCCCAGATATGACACAGAGTGAGACATTATTTGACTGGGTTCTAGGTTTTTTTTCTGCCTGGATTCTCTCTGAAGTCTTTAGCAGGGTAACTAAAATAGAGATTTTAATATACTGTCATTTATAGTGATAATTACCGTGGCAGGAGTGAAAAGGTTGTGCTGCAGGAGTACAGGAACGCCTCTTTTGGAACTGCACTACGTATATTGATTTGGCATATTCTGTATCACTAGCCAGTTTATTAAAAACAACACTTTACTTACACTAATCTTCCAAACATCAATAGAAAAAATCACTTCTGAAATTTCTGATTTAACATAATAAATGCAAATAATAACTTTCTATTTTTTTTCCATTACAGTATCCTGAATAAGGTGGATAGCTCATTTCAAAAAAGGAAAGAACCAAAAAATCCAATTATCAGCTCTTAGTTATTGTATCTGCACCAAGAGTATATCCATGAGGCAATGCTATGCTAACACTATACATACTATAGTAATGCTATCCTAACACTATACATACTATACAATACATGAGTTAGATCTAGTCAGACTTGGGCACCATACAGCATGGATTTTTGCCTGAAGGTAACAGGTGGCTCTGCACTGGAGTCCTACTAAACCTATCCCCTTGAAGGAGGGAGGCAAAATATATGTTCCATTTTAAGATTAAAAAGACAAGACAAAATGGAGTCAAGTTCAGCAGGGTAAAGAGCCTTGCAGGAAGGATTTCTACCTCAGAGGCTCCAGGGATAGCACTTAGCTGGCCAGACTGCTGGCCTTAGCTGCTCCTTAGTACTGGAGAATGACCTGGCCTGAATTTTTTAGTACAGCATGGAAAACATTCTTGTCCTGAGAATCAAAGTAGAGGGACTACTACAAAATGTTGAGTCTGATTTATTTATTTATTTTATTTTTTGACTGGGACAGCCTAATTCATCCTCCTGCTTGGTTAAGCCTACCTTGTTTAAAGCAAAGCCATCCAATTCTATGCAACCTCACAATTTCCAATTTCCAACAGAAACAATATGCTAGCACTGCTTTGAAGTGACAGAGAATAGAACAAGAAAGTCCTAGGACTTCTGGTACTTATCGAAGAACCAAGAACCATATTAGAACAGGGAAAAAAAAATCCCCGAGGGCATGGAAGAGATCACCCCAGGCACAGAGTACAGACATCTTCAATCCCAGACAACCATGGAAAAGATGCTTAGGCCAGAATGCCCTTAAGGAACATTCTGTGCATTGCCTAGACAAGTTGCAGAACACTCCCTGCTACCTTGAAACAACTTGACAATTTTCATGCCAAAAGCTAAATAAAAAGCACACAAAAGAGACAAAAGCTGTCTAAGTCTCTAAATCACTGAAAGGATGAAGGAGAGCTCAAAAATACCATGTCAAAGTGTCATAACGCTTTGCCACAACCCAAAAATTTCTTATGTGAAAATGTCCAGTGGGTAGCACAAGGGGATGGGCAGGACTTTTCTACTTGTTCTACTATCTTTTTCTCCTATTTGCTGAGTAGAGGGGAAAATTGAGTTCTTTGCATTAGTTTTGCCCTTCTACAGTGCTTCTACATGGCTTTTGAATATTTTTATTCAGCTCAGTGGAAAGCTGGAGGGCCTTGCTCACTTCATCAGATCCTAGCATGGTTCAGTAAAATTAATCTCTGCAGTTTTCATATGGCATAATATTGCATCCCAAAACTTCCTTTCTGCCTTGCACTGACTCTCTGTGTTCCTCTCCCTGGGTAATATTCCCTCTCATTGTTAATATACTAAAAGTTAATGTTTGGATGGTTGGATTTACATTTACAGTTGGCTTTATATTTACAGTTTGAAACATATGTGCTTCTACCCAAATCAAGAAACAACTATTTATTTTGTATTTAGCCTTTGCTTTATATTTAGCCAGTTTAACATGATCAGAAGGCATTTTCCTGTGAGATACCAAATTCCCTAGCAATAGCTATAGCTTGTAGAGAGATAAAGAGACTCAGCAAGATGCTTAAGAACATACTCAACTCGTTGTCTGAAAACCTCTGAGACCTCTCCTGTACTTAAAATTAAACATATGTTTATATAACTAAATCAATGAACACTACTCACAGTCAGGGTTGGAGAGAGCCATAATGGTAAAATTTGGTGGAAAAAAAATATTTCTGACAATAAAAAATATTTTCTGACAATAAATCAACCACAAAATCACAGCATTTTAATTATGGCTTGTTGTTCTGCTCAGAGACACCTACAGTTTTGATTTTTGATGGCTGCATGTTAATTTAATTCTGTACATGGACCAAGCGTGCCCTGAGACATATCTCATGCATTATTATATTGCACCATCAGACATGGTTTTCACATGAGTCAAATACATTAGCTTTCTACATGCTTTTGTCTCATCTTGAAATTAATTCGATTTGTAGTATGTGAATAAAAGGTAAACAAACAAATTATAGAATTCCTGTAATACTAGCATTCAACAGAAGCCAGGGCCACCTCCTGGATCTTCCCTACAGAAACTCTAAATACCCTATCATTGACCTTGGACTGATTATGCACATCTTAGGCTTAACAAACTTTCACTGTTAACTTTGGGTTATGCTCCTTGGTATCTCAGACTCAAATTATCTTGACGCTGGTCTGCAATGATTATGTAAATCTTTTAAATTACTGCAAAATTTAAATCTCTTTCTTTTGAAAATGCTCTTAAAGTTGTAAGCAGTCATTCAACTGTCATCTAACTCCACAACTAGAAATGATCCCATGTTGTGAAAAGTTAAATTTTGAACAGTTCTGGAACAATCAGTATTGCTATTTCAAGGAAAGAGTATATTTTAAATATAATATATAGTATATTTTGAAATAAAAAAACTTAACTGGACTTTCCTCAGAATGTCTTTGTCTTCTACTTTCTCAAGTCAATTACCTTTAAATTTGGGTATATTTTTTGAATAAAATAAATGTAAAATAGTTTTTTAGTCAAGTAAAAGGAAATATAGAGCATATTCTAATATCCTAAATTGCTTTGTGTTGTCCTTTGCTTCTAAATTATCTCCATTCATCTGTTTCTCTTATTTGAGAACTAGCCATAGCTATTGTCATTGAAATTAACATAGGGAAAATAAAAGTATCTGGTACATTAATAGTAAAGTAAAGTAACTGAGTTATAAAATACAAATAATTTGAATGTCCTTTTCAAGGAAATAAACCTATTTGTCAATCCTTTCCTCATCTATTGATGAGCTCTAGCTCTGTCCCTGTATATTCTCCGACATATGGACAAAACTGCACCCTAGTTATCATATTCAAATAAATCCTATAAAACTGCACTGTTACTTTTTATCTTCCAAATGTTACTGATTCCTCTTTGACTTGATGTTTTGGAGAAGAGCTGAAAAGGAGTTAAATGGGATACTCTATTCTAAAATTAAAGAAGAGGGTAGAAATTCCAAATTGGAAAGAATTCTCGATTTACACAACAGAAGCCAATGAGAATTTTAAAGCTCATTTCAACATTAGCAGGATCAGATTCGGCAAATCAGTTACTTTACAGGAAGAAAAAAAAAAAAACAAAAAACCCTGGCTTTGCTGCCAGGTCATTTCTCATTCTCTTGAATGAATATCCCTCAAAAGGATATTCAGTAATGTACATGGTAAATATTCAAATGAATAAAAAATATTTCAAGTAACTAATTTTGATATCCAAAAGGATTTTTGATGAACTGTACAAACTGACATTAAAAAAGAAAAATCATTTTTAATAACTTAAAAATTACTGACTTGAAAATGAGAACATTTAGTAAGAAACAAACAAACAAAACAAACAAACAAACAAAAAAAACAACACATGTATTTAATATAAAATGTCTCCTTCACACAGTTCCTCCAGGATGACTTTTCCAATACCATGACTTTTCCAGGATGACTTTTCCAATACCATTAAAGTATATTACATTTGTAATGCTGGCAGTACTCTTAGACTGATTCCAAGAGATTTTTTTAAAAATGAAAGGTTTATAAAATTTATTGCTATTTGAAAGCAGACATTACTTATTACAGACAAGATTATCTTGTATGCTTTCATTCTATAGCTACCTCCAGTACAAGGAGTTCTAGAGATGTTGAAGCCTGATGAATGCTTTGTATGTAACCTATCACATGAAAAGTTTTTGGAAGGATTGTCTTTTCTTTCATTTTTGTACATTCCTTTGTACAAGTAAGGCTGGCCCGTAACGCAGTGGTCTTAGCCACTGCTATAGCAGTAATACATTCTAAGATATAATATTTCTCCTCATCCTGTTCTCAACTGCCCAAAGACCTCCTATTTTTTTTGGATGCTTAGCCTTGAACATCATACAGACTTGTGACACAAAAATGAAAGATCATGCTCTCTTTAGCTATTAATTTTCTTGAATTTTTTAAAAAATAAAGTTTGCATATATTGTGACAGAAAAAAAAAAAACAACAATATCTATTTTAACTAACTACTCTGTATAATTTTTTTAAAGAAAAGCTTGTAAAGCTATTTCGATATTGTTGAAAATAAATGTTTTGAGATAAATGTGTTAATAGCAGTGATAACATGGCTCAGGGTCTGAAAGGACATCTTGTACTTTGCAAAAACTAAACTGCCTGTTAGCTTTCTGATAGGTCAGCCTATACAAGAGATTTATGTTTTGAGGTCAGAACAAAGCTGATGGATTTCATGAAATATGAGATTCCTTTTAAAACAATATAGAACTATTTTCAGCTCAATGAACATATATTTTGCGGTCCCTCCTCCTCCTCCTCCATTCTTCTTCTGACCAATAACCTCCACATTCCATTTCCTATTTTTGTTCATGCTGAATGCCCTTTGGTGAAAAGCCAGGACCAAATCAATTTCTTTCACTACAAATCTGTTCTGTCCTCTTTCAGATCAGCTCCTGTCCTGGCCAAGAAGCAATTATTTTCCTGTTCTAATGAATATCCCACATTCTGCTTATATATAGTTTTTGCTTTACCTCAACATCTTCTACAGTCATGTGATACATGAATTTCTTCAACCAGTTCAGGAGTCAGCCTACCTTTTCAGGCTTTTCTATCCGCTGCGTACCTTCTCTTCACTTATCTTCTTCCATTTCCATCCCTCCTCCTGCTCCCAGTTCAAACCCTTCTTAAACTCTTATTCCTTCATCTATTCCATGTCACTTTGCCTTGAATTTTCATCCCCTGACAGTGCTGCAGAATGCATTGTCCTTGTTGACTCTTCTGTCCAGTTTCTACAGCCTCCCCCAATTATTTCCTTCAGCTCAATTCTCCTGCTATTTCTGCCCCTGCTCTTTGACCTTCTGATCTCTTCTGTTTTTCTGACTCACTGTTTTCAACTGCTAAGCAAGAATGAGGAAATTTCTTGTTTCAGTATTTTTTTCCTATGATCATACTACTGAAAATATTTGTCTCAGCTACTGCAGCGTAGTGTGGATGCTTCACTATCCTAGTTCATTAACTGAGAGACTTCTGGTCAGTGATGTCAGTCTACAAAACCAGAAATGCTTGTGGTTCATATTTATTATTAAGCCTGCAAGTGGTACAGTTCTCCATATAATAGCCAAGATTTTCAGAAGTGATGACAAGTCATATTGTGTGTCTCATAGTTCATTTCTATATTCAGGAATGAATTATAAATGTATGGCTTCACAATATTAAGCATCCTTCCCCAGCAGGAAAAAAAAATGCTGTTTTAAAGTTGGACGCGGAAAAGAACATCATCTCAAATCCCTGCAACTTTTGCAAATTTCAGTAGGTATATATTAATATGTTTTTTGTTTTGTTTTGTGTTTTTTAGCCTTGGTGTCTAAGATGTCTAATTATATTTTGTCCCTCTATCTTAAAGATAAAAGGTGAACAACCCAATCCAGACTGCAGTCTTTCATTGAGATGTGGTGAAAACATAGTATCATCTCTTAAAATCAAGAGCAGTGCACATTCATTAATCTCAAGCCATCCCAAAGTATCACTCAATTTTATTTGCTAGAGTTCAAGAGCACCTGCATTTATATTTGTTGTTTTTGCTTCCCAGCTAGGAGCATAGTTCATTCTTTCTCAAGAATTTATTTAATAAATGGACATGAATCATAGAATCACAGAACGGTTTGGGTTGGAGGGGACCTTAAAGACCATCTAATTCCAACACCCTGACATGGGCAGGGACACCTTCCACCAAGTCAGGTTGCTCAAACCCTCATCCAGCTTGGCCTTGAACACTTCCAGGGATGGGGCATCCACAGCTTCTCTGGGCAACCTGTGCCAGTGCCTCTCCACCCTCACAGGGAAGAATTTCTTCCTTATATCCAATCTGCATCTACCCTCTAGCGGTCACCAGTGGGGTCCCTCAAGGCTCCATTTTAGGGCCGGTACTTTTCAATATTTTTATAAATGATCTGGATGTAGGAATAGAGGGTATTTTGAGCAAGTTTGCTGATGACACCAAACTTGGAGGAGTTGTGGACTCAAATGAGGGCGTAAAGGCCTTGCAGAGGGATCTGGACAGGTTGGAGAGCTGGGCGATCACCAACCGCATGAAGTTCAATAAGAGCAAGTGCCGGGTCCTGCACCTGGGACGGGGAAACCCTGGCTGCATGTACAGACTGGGCGATGAGACACTGGAGAGCAGCCTAGAAGAGAGGGATCTGGGGGTCGTGGTAGACAGCAAGTTGAATATGAGCCAGCAGTGTGCCCTGGCAGCCAGGAGGGCCAATCGTATCCTGGGGTGCATCAAGAACGGCATCGCTAGTAGGTCAAGGGAGGTGATTGTCCCGCTCTACTCTGCGCTGGTGCGGCCTCACCTCGAGTACTGTGTGCAGTTCTGGGCACCACAGTATAAAAAGGACATGAAACTGTTGGAAAGTGTCCAGAGGAGGGCTACGAAGATGGTGAAAGGCCTTGAGGGGAAGACGTACGAGGAACGGCTGAGGTCACTGGGCCTGTTCAGCCTGGAGAAGAGGAGGCTGAGGGGAGACCTCATCACAGTCTACAACTTCCTCGTAAGGGGTTATCAAGAGGCAGGAGACCTTTTCTCCATTAACACTAGTGACAGGACCCGCGGGAACAGGGTTAAGCTGAGGCAGGGGAAATTTAGGCTGGACGTCAGGAGGGGGTTCTTCACAGAGAGGGTGGTTGCACACTGGAACAGGCTCCCCAGGGAAGTGGTCACTGCACCGAGCCTGTCTGAATTTAAGAAGAGATTGGACTGTGAACTTAGGCACATGGTCTGAACTTTTGGGTAGACCTGTGCGGTGTCAGGAGTTGGACTTGATGATCCTTAAGGGTCCCTTCCAACTCAGGATATTCTATGATTCTATGATTCTATGATTCTTTTAGTTCAAAGCCATTACCCCTTAACATATCTCTACAGTGCCTGGTAAGAGTCCATCCCAAGCTTTCCTGTAGGCCCCCTTTAGGTACTGGAAGGCCACTATAAGGTCTCCTTGGAGCCTTCTCTTCTCCAGGCTGAACAACCCCAGCTCTCTCAGCTTGTCCCTATAGGAGAAATGCTCCAGCCCCTTGATCATCTTTCTGGCCCTCCTCTGGACTTGTTCTAATACTTCTGTGTCCTTCTCATGCTGGGGGCCTCAGAGCAGAACACAGCACTGCAGGTGGGGTCTCACGAGAGCAGAGCAGAGGGGGAGAATAACCTCCCTCACCCTACTGGCCATGATTTTGATGAATCAAAAATCTATTGATAAGACATAAATAAAATAGCTTTTCCTAATTTATTAGCCTTTACTTTCCAATATGACCATTTCCATTTCCAAACTTGTAAAAAAGTGATGTACATTTCACTGAAAAACTAGTGTGCACAAGAAGAAATTGTTCACTTGAGCATAAAGTTAAACACATGGATCTTGTAATACAGGACCTCTGATTTTAGCAACATTGGATTACAGGAAAAATAAAAGCAACTTTTTGCTAGCCATTTTTACACTTCATTGTGTAGTTATGTTCCAGCTAATATTTGTCTGTTATCTGTACAACACAGTGTACAGCTCCTTACATGAGAAAAGCTTGCCTTATGATGCCAAACACAGGAGTTGTAATAGATTTATCTTTTTTTTTTTTTTTCCCCCAGAATTTCATCTGACTGCCATGAAAGGAGAGATAGAACAAGGTAAAGACAAAAATATTCCTAATTGAAAGCCTGAAAGCTCTTTACAAGAAGTGCTGACTGCCTTCCGTGTCCAAATTTCTGAATCCCTTTCAACTTGCTCTTTGCAGAGCTACATAGAGAGAACAGATGCCATTGTTTGACTCTGTAGTGACTTCATATAATTACATTTCTTAATCTGTTGGCACTTGAAGATCAGCAATATTGGCATCTTGTGTTTCTACAGTTACCTACATTTCATAATTTGGTTTCCTCTTGTTGTTACAGAGTAAAGCTACATCATAAATAAAAAAAAAAATTCTCTTTGGGTTAAAGGAAGAGTTATTATAAAGAATTATCCCAATAGCTGGAGTTGCATGAATAATGTGTACATCTCCCTCAGATGAGATCTTTTTCAAACACCAGAGCCCACATTTGGACATTAGCTGCTGTGGAAATTTTGTCAACTGGAAATAGCCAAGAAGGCTCTCAGGCACACAAATCTGTCAGAATTTCTTCTTTTAGCAGCTTAATGCTACCCACTGGCATGAAGCAAATGAGTCACATTCTAGCCTTGTCTCTGGTTAAATTGATTTAGGTAGATTGAAATTACATGTTTGAAAATAACCAGAGTTCATAGATACATAAATTAAAACGCTGTTAATTTATCTTGATGGAGGAGGACCTTGGCAACGTGTTTCATTTACATTGCAGGGCACAAACATTATTAATATCAAGGTCAATGAAGAAGAGAGTTGACCTTCCAAATAATTTGTTTTAGTTTTGAACTGTCAGATTCCACATGAGCTACGAATGTAGTATTCACTCTCTTGCCATGTAAAGTGACATGGGTTTTGTTTCCCAAAATGAGGTTTTGTAGAAGCTCAGAGTCTAAGTGTCACTACACAGTGAAGTGTGGCATTCTAAAGCAATTTGTAAGATTATTGGTAGAAAAGATTATTCCATTTATGTCAATGTACAGCAGCTGCTACTAAAATGATGTATATACAAAAAAAAAGGAAAATATTTTATACAAATAGAGTCAAATAACCTTTCTGTATTCTTTCTCACAATTATTCTCTGTCTGCTGCAATGAAAGGAAAAAGAAAGCTGTTGGGAGCAGACATGGAGGAAGCACTACAACATTCTGTAAGTATTCATCAAGATGTTTAATGCAGATACTGTCAGATGCCAGCAACATGTTTTGGTTTGCAATCTTTATGCTGATGAGCTATGTTACCGCATGCTCCAGTAACTCTTTTACCTATCTTTTTAATGACCTAATGGACTTAGGTCAGCTGCTCTCAACTGCAGTAATTTATTAGTTATCTTAAAGAAATTATATCTTATAAAGAAGCAATAGGAAGAGCTCACTTTTCATCTAGTACATAGGTTAGTCAACCAACGTGCAGAATTGTTTACAGACTCACCTGTACAGATTAAACAAAAAATCAGTGTTTCTGTCAAAGCTGCAAAGTCAAGCAGCTGAAAGTTTAGAAATGTTTTACAGACTTCATTTTGCCCCCTAGTTAATCCGTCCATCATGCTAAATCATTAATATCGCATCAGAATTTCATATCCACAATGGAGAACATTTTAGAGGATATGTTTGAGTGCTTAGAGCAGTTTATAAGAAGTCATTCCATTTTTATTTTTCATAAAGCAGGCAAATAAGTGTGTATCACAAGCACAGTTTGAAGCTTGAACCATTCAAAGCTTCAGGGGATTATTTTTTGCTATATGCTTGAACTGCTGTAAGCAGTAGTTACAAAGTTGAGAGATGGAAATTGGTATTCCAGCTGAGAGGAGCTCAGGTTGAATTCTGTGTCCACCTAGAAGATCCACCAGATGATGGGAGACAGAAGAAAAGTGTGCTTTTACAGAATTCATGTAGTGGACATGAAGCAGACAAGCAGAATGAATCCATGGGGAATCCATGCTTGAGCTGGATTGCTTCAGCAGCACCTAGGCAATCTCAATGTACTGCTGCTGTATTCCTATGCAGCTCTTCTGCTGCAGACTGGATATTTCATATCACACAGTCTTATCACAAAATCTCTTAGAAAGTATACTAACCCCATGGGAATTTCTAGTCAAACTGAAAAAAAAATAAATAAGTCAGAAAAGGAGGGAATGGAAACTGAATTAATGCTGAGCTACAAAGGAAATGTTTTCATTATGTATTTCCAGTGCCTTTTTTTTTTTTTTTTTTTTTTTTTTTAAATTAAGTTTCTGCATACCTTAGAGATTTTAAGTAAAAACAAAGCAAACAAAAAAAATGTTTTCCAGATGTCTGCAAGCTTCACATCAGGTATTACTTCTAGGGTAAATCTGTTATTAACAAATCAATCCCAAGAATCCATGAATAACATAAATATCCGAATGAACCTGAATAAAGTTCAGTATAAACTGCTGAATCAAAATACTTTCACTTCATAGAATCATAGAATGATTAATGTTGGAAAAGACCTCCAAGATCATCTGGCCCAACCATTCCTCTACCACCAATATCTCCCACTAAACCATGTCCCTAAGCACCACATCCAACCTGTCCTTAAACACCCTCAGGCATGATGACTCCACCACCTCCCTGGGCAACCTGTTCCAATGCCTAAACACTCTTTTTGAGAAGAAATGTCTCCTAATTTTCAACCTGAACTTCCCCTGGCACAACTTGAGGCCATTCCCTCTAGTCCTATCACTAGTTAGTTACCCGTAAGACGAGGACAACCCCAGCTCCCCACACCTTCCTTTCAGGTAGTTATAGAGAGCAATGACGTCTTCCCCGGACCTCCTCTTCTCCAGACTAAACAACGCCAGTGCCCTCGGCGCTCCTCACAGGACTTGTGTTCCAGGCCCTTCTCTGGACCCGTTCCAGCACCTTGATGTCCTTCTTGTAGTGAGGGGCCTAAAGCTGAACATAGTACTAGAGGTGTGGTCTCACAAGAGCAGAGCACATGGGGGCAATTACCTCCCCCTGGCTACACTATTACTGATACAAGACAACCACAGCACTATGCCTGTGCTGGATCGTATTTTAAAAAGAAAACAGGATACTGGGAAAAAGTATGGCTTTGACATGAAATCTGATTTTATATAAAACATACATTCATCAAACTCTTTAAACATATTTGACTGCAACCACAGCGCAGTTAAACTTGGGCTTGGAAAACTGAGTGAGTTGTGAGTTGTAAGCTTCCAATTCTTTTGCTGAAAGCAAAAGGTAAATTTTAATGGATTGTATTTCAATCAACTTAAGGAGCATTTCAAAGGATGAATGCAGAGGTCCTTCTGGGGTCTTCAGATTTAGGAATCGAAGTAGTAGAAGCCATATTGCAAGGGAACAAGTGAAAGCTATCTAGAACAGGAAGAAACAGTTTAGCTCAGGAATTTATAAGTTAATAGATAGAAGCATGGCACTAAGTTGCAAAGGAGAGCACAGAAAAGTGAAAAGGTTGAGATATGGAAAAAGGAAAAGAAAATTTCTGAACAGGGTAAGGGGAGAGAATTATTTTTTTCCCTATTTCTGGAAAAAAAAAAAAAGAAAAAGAAAAAGAAAAAGTAATTCTATGTTTTTGGTTTTCCTCAGTGGAATCAGTGGAAAAATAAAAGAAAGCTATTAGACAAACAGAAGTTTGGCAGTTATTGATTATGCTTTCATAGAGTTAGAAAGTAGCAGATTTTGCTTGTGACTATTGACTTTAAAATACCAAGCACATGCTCAAATATAAAACTTGAGAATCAATTGCAAAAGCTGCCATCAAGGAAAATAACTCAGAATAAGCAAAAGACAAGATTTTACACTCCCTTTTTCCAGTGAGCAATATTTTCAATTCAAAATCAAGTCACACTAGCAAAGACTAATGCACCTATTCAAGTACTCATTAATTTTAGAAAAGTAGTTTTTACTTTGAATACATGACTCTTTCACAAGCCTGTGTTTCCATCACTGCTGTTGTTGTCTAATATTTAAATTGATTCTGATTTTGAAAAACCTGCCTATTTACTTTAAAAGTAGCCCTCATATATCAAGATTAAGCAGAATAGCCATTTTGCACAGTATTGTAATTACAAACAGCATAAAAGATACCCAGCTGAAAATCACAGCTGTTCAAATACAGAACACGCTGCTTGTAAGACAGATATTACATATATATATAAAGAATAAATTTAAACCCCAAACCACAGTTTTAACTCCATTTAAAAGTTTTCCTTAGAATCAGTAATGTGTATGTTTACCATCACAGATAGCACAGAGCTTATATACAGCTGCTTAATGCTAAGCATTAAATGTGTTTGAAAATGGTATCAGTCAAACTAGTGCAAGAACAATACCAACAGTACTTGAGTAGCTAACATGCTTAAGGGAAAACTTTACTCAGAATATTTTATTCAGAACACATAATTAAAATCAGGAAAAGTTTTAAAGAAAAGATTACTAAACATGTTGCTTTTCCTCCTGTTCAGATGATTTTTCCACAAACCACGTGAAGTTAACAGCTGACAAAAACCCTCCCTTTACACAGCCTTGGGTTTTACTAATATTCTAACCCAATTTTATTTATCATTCACATTAATGTTAGAATGGGCTGAAATTAATTACATAAACTTTGCCAATATGATTTGCATATGAGAAAAATTTAATACAGAAAATACTGCCAAAGTGGGGAAGCAAGACAGGAATATGGGCAGAGGACAGTAGTGTGAAATTTCATGTAGTAAGTGCTATTTTTCTGGTGGAAGTATACCAAGACCACCATAGACCTTCATTCAGGTAACATGGTAAAAAGCACTGGTGGTCACATGTACAGAGTCATGTGTAACAGCTGTTTGCAAAGGCTACTACAGCCTTACGGTGCATAAGCAAGGGGATTACTTATAAATCAAGAGAAATAATGGTTCCATTAAATAAAATCCTCATGTCATACGCTATATCTAACTTCTCTGGGTTTTAATCTTTGCAATACCTGTATATATTATTTTAAAGGCTTAGTCTCTGAGCTTGAGCTTTCCATAAAGCAGATAAAAGTGACTTAGCCATTTACCTTTTCAATGGCAAAAATGTGATCAAGGCAATCTTCCAATAGACAGCATTCAAGAGAGGATCAAACTTAAAGAAACTTGTTTATTCTGCAGGGTGGGAGAATGTGTATGAGTTGAAATACTCTTAAGACAGAAAGATATAGTAGCAGCTATTAAAAGGAAATCTGATGAACTCAACTAAAATTTATGTCAGTAAGTTATGAGCTACTATCTAACTAATAAGAAAAAATAAATATACTGATTGCAAAGGAAACATCTTTAGACAACCAAACTGGTCAGCCTTTGACATGCAAGCTACTTTTCTACATGCTCAAAACACTTATCTCTCTGAAGACAAACTTATTCTAAAAGCATATTCATTTAGCAGGTAATAAGAAAGTCATGTATTTTTAAGACCTACTGTAACTGACAATTATCGGGTTGGCTTCTAAGCTCAAACTGTAAAGGCGACCTAGGTATCTTTTGCTAACTTTTGCCCTGCTAGCTGTCCAAATGTTCTACCTATTTAAGCTGAAATGGATGACTTGGACTTGTAGCTGAATTCGCTATTGGAGTCAGTCAGAAAACACTGCTGTTGAGGCAAAGAGAAGTAAAAAAAAAAATCTGTTTATCAGAATCTAAAACAAGTTGGAAATTCCCTTTTTAGAGTATAACTGGTAATTAAAAAAAAAAAAAAACAAAACTGAACAAAACACAAGCTACAGGCATATGCTATATACCAATCTTAAAGTGCTGTTAACAGTTCAGGATACTAAAGTGAAGGACATTCAAATTCTTTAACAGAAAGGGCCTGGAGAGCTTATCTGGAAATTAAAAGGCTATATTATGGTGAAAGACTTTAAGAGTTCTGAATCTGTTCAGTATTTAAAAGGGTGACATGGTCATAGCAGGTACTGGTGAACCTGAAATAGTACTGCACAGATTATAAATGCAGCAGAATGAAAAAAAAAAAAAAAAAAAAAAAAAGATAGGATAAGAAGACAGAAAAGGAAGTAATTTACCCAAAGAAGGGGATATCATAAGTCTCTAAGTTGTACAGGAAGCACTGGAACATATGAAACTAGTGAAAAAAAAATGTTAAGAGGATTGACGATTGCTTCAATTTCAGTATCACTTTGCCAGCTGGTAAACTGGCTGCATATAAATCTATAAAGGCAACTGGATGGAGTTCGTGAATCTGTATATTTTCCTCAACTTTCACATCTGCTAGTATATAGTCAGAGCAATTTGGATTGTTTGTCTAAGCAGAGTTTTACCTGCCTGAAATTTTAACAACACAACATACACATTTGTTTGGTATTTCATGGACGAAAGCAGGACCTGTTACTGTAACATCTCTTTTTCTAACTTGTTCAGGATCTCATGCTTTTAATGGGAAGGAAATCCAATGGACTTAGACTTATTTCTTCTCTCCTTTACCTTTTTGTGTGTGTGTGTGTGTGTGTTTACTAACTAAAGCATCTTCCTACTAAAGCTCTATTACTTGTTGTTTGTGACACTGTCATTCTTGTCATACTGACTCCATTTCTTGCTCCTATTCCATCCTATTTCAATAATATGTTTGCTGTTCCATGAGCATTCCACATTGAAGGACCTTCAACTGCACCTGCCATTTTACTATCCATCTCACAGTCCTATCTTCATCCCTTACCTTTCTGAACAATTTTTAAACATAGTTTTACAGGTTCCTTATAAAATGCATATATATGTTCATCTTTCCTTACCAGTGTTTTCTACTATACTGATCAGTTCTTAGACATGTCTTAAATCCTGCTACCCTAACATTTCTAGATCCTTTCATATTGCTGTTTACACTCTTTTTCTTAACATATTTTACAGAATCTGTCATCCTGTGGCTTAGCATTCACTCACCTAACTTTTGCCTTACAGTTTCTCTTTCTCTATTGTACTGTATTCTCCCACTTTTTAATCTCTCCGGCAAAAATTGTGTGGATTCAGCTATAATTTGTGTCAATAGCTCACCATTCTCTGTTACACGTTTGACTTTCTTTACAATGTATTGCTCTACATGGCCTGTTAGCAGCTGCAACTTACTGTGCCCACTCCAGAAAAACTTTGCCTTCTCTAAATCCTTTCTTTCTTGGTACTTACAATCTTGCCTTTCTCCTCAGCTCTTGCTCACCTTTCACAAGCCTCTCCTGATCTATTTTTCAGATCTTGTTTCTTACTCATTCAACAAAAACAGGCTTATCAAAATGATCACATCTTCTAGTTCTTGACTTTAAAACTTCTTTCAAGCTGCTCCCAAACAATGCGATCTTTATCGGGTCCCAACATAACCATAAATAATCCATTTTGCGAATCACAAACTCTTAACTCTAAGCTCAATTTCTACTGCAACACTGTATAGTAACGAAAAATTAAACCATAAGGAAACATTTCCCATAGACTTCTAAGTGCATCGTTTATCTGCAAGAGACTGTTTTCAGTGAGTGGGAAGCAAGAAAGAGCCAATATTGTCTTGCATCTACTGAGGGTTCTAATACACAATGGATCTGAATACACGGCATCTGGAAGGCACCAGCTGGAAGGCACCATTCCTATCTCAATAGGAAATTCCACTCATAAGCTAATGATGCTCCAATGTGAGTCTTTTGGTGACAATAGAAGACTATTCCCATCACACTAATAGCAACCAACCTTCTAACACTAGCCTGAAGTAATTTGTGGACATTTTTACATATGCTTGTTCTTGAACATTCCAATTTAGGTATTTCATACATACTAAAAGGTAAGGAGGGCAAATAAGGTTTACCATACAAAGAGAAAATAAAGACTGAAATTTTGTCCCTACAGGAAAAAAAAAAAAAAAAAAAAAAAAGTGTGGAGGAGATTTGAAAAACTTTCTTTTTGGACAGTCTTATCTTTCGTAACCTTACACCAAACACTGCCAGACATTAACAGAGACATAGGTGTTGGTACCTCAAATTAAAAATTAACCACAGTCAGTTAAAGTGAAAGGAAAAAAAAATACACAAGAGGAAGAGTGGAGAAAGACAAACTTGGTCTTATCTTCAGATCATCAACTAAGATTATTAATACAAATGAGAAAGAAAAACTAAATGAGATTAGAAATACATTCCTATGAGAAGTACCGCTAACAAGAAGTATCATCTGTTAGAGCAAGAATGAAGAAAAATACTTTTAAAAGTAAGTGATGTACAAGTGTGACAGACTATACCACTAGGGATCAGATGATATCTATGCAACACATTCTAATTCTTCTGTATACACAAACCTTGTAATATATTGTCTGCTATATATGCATTTCTTATATATACATGTATATTATATATATGTACGTGTGTGTGTGTGTAATACATATTTCATACTAGGTTGCAGTCTTCTGCCAAAACATTGGCTCCATGCAGTATGTAAAAAGTAATTTCTAACTGTAATATATGTATTTTTTCAGGATGGAACTCTCAGTAGATACAAGACGATCACCTCTTTGTTGTTCCCCACCCATTGAAAACATTCCTGAGCTTTCTGCTAATAAAAATCTAAACAAATCTCATGCCACAACAAGGAAAATTAGAGTATTAAAAAGAAAAAAATTACATTAAATATTTTTTACTTCATAGAGGTTTTAATTAATTATTATATTATTATTTACATTATTAATTATTACATTATTGAATTCATATTTGACATGTTTACTTTTTTGTCAAATGTAAATTCAATAGCTGATTAATAGCTAGACTGGGTGAAGGAACCTCAACTTCAAACGTTAAAAAGGTTTAACATTTACAGACTGAAATTAAATGTACTTTGAATGCTTGCACGATATTAGTCTACCACTACCTATATTTAATGTTGTGAAGCCTACCCAAGAGAAAATTGAGCTCCTATAATATGATGTAAAGCATTTTTATTTCACTTATTTGAAATAGACATTACTGTTGCTGAACTTCTTTTGAAACCAACCATAAATATGAAGAACTACTTATTTTCTGTATTATTGACTCTCTAAATATGGCATGAGATACGTTATGGCTGTGCTTGCAATATAGAAAAAAATATAATCTCACAAATGATCTCTGAATCCACATTTATCTCCATATAATCAACAGACTGCTAAACATTAACACACGCCTATATGTACACACATACATACACATATGTGATCAGGTTGAAAAATCTATGCCTACATGTATACATAGATTACACACATACCTTTCCTGCAAGACAGAAAAAATGTAACTGTAGAAGTATTCAATATATACACACATATCCGCAAACAAGATTTTAATGAACAAGCTAATAATTTAGAAAGAACTTTAACTGCTGTTATTACTGCCTTCTTATTTCTTAGAATGGGCAAAGGACATTCTTCTGCGATTCCTATAAGAATTTAGCAGCAAAGACATTGTGATCATCAAATACATGTAGTGTTTAGCAAGGCTTTAATACATGCATTACCAATGTTGACATGGAATATTAACTGAATAAGGTGGAGACAAAAGTTCAGGGGAATTCAATAAATACAGAATCAGATTGTTTACAGTATAGTCACCTAAATACTGAAGCTGATGCTCAAGTCACATAGTTTCAAGATCACCAAACAAAGAAGGTACTAAAAAGATTATTCTAAACATATTTTCAAGAATAGGCATAGATAGATTTTACTCATTGAGTCAGATGCAGCATACTCAATCCTTCATCTTGAAGCTAGAAACATATTGCTATCCAAAACCATACCTGCAAGACAGAGTAAGTTATTCATGAAAGTAAATTATGAAGAATGAGTAGAAAGCATATGGCATGGCAAGTTTTAAATTACAACTCCAACTAACCTACTGGGACACCACTCTGACATGTTTTATTCCCTCACAAAACTGAACACTTCCATAAAATTTCTTCCCAAATTCACATCTAGAGTGAAACTATTTGAAAGTGTTTTTAATTTAGCATTTTTGTAGCATAACAGACACTACATACAAGATTTATTAAATAATAATTTGGAAAATTTCTGCTGTGCTTGGAATTATAAACATGTAAATTCTTTCATTAAGCATCTCAATAAAAAGATTTAAAGAAAAATTACACAATGCTGAGTTTTTCTAATGCTAACCTTTTGGCTTATCCTATCCCTCTTAATCAACACAAATGAAACATTCTTACAGTTTTTAAAATAGAATAAAATTCTGTTAAAAAGCACAGGAAAAGAAAAAATAGATTACACGCATGCCTTTCCTGCAAGACAGAAAAAATGTAACTGTATTGATAATTGATAAAATAAGCTACTCTACTATTTATCTATTATTATTTGTTACCCGTTATAATTATTTGTACTTATCCCCTCTTTCATATCCTATTATTTTTGCTGCTTTCTGTAAATCACCAGGTTGGGTAGGTGCAAGATAACAAATCATGACAAAGATGTTTACAGATGTAACTGACTATTCATGTTTTAAGATAGAGAAGTCTTACCCAGTTTCACATACTTGTGCTGGATAGGTAGGAAAAGTGGATGGTAGGACCTTGCACTTGGCCTTGTTGAACCTCATGAGGTTCACACAGGCCCATCTCTCAAGCCTGCCCAGGTCCCTCTAGATGACATCCCTTCCCTTCTGCATGTTGACTGCATCACACAGCTTGGCAGCATCAGCAAACTTGCTGGGGGTGCACTTGATCCCACTGTCCATGTCACTGACAAAGGTATTAAACAGCGCTGGTCTCAATACAGGCTTCTGAGGAAAACCACTTGGTACTGATCTCCACCTGGACATTGAGCCATTGACTGCAAGTCTTTGAGTATGACCATCCATCCAATTAAAATTCCTTACACTCTGAGTGGTCCATCCATTCATGGCTCTCCAATTTAGAGACAGGATATCATGTGGGACAGCGGCAAATAGTTTGCACAAGACCAAGTAGATGATGTCAGTTGCTCTTCCCCTCTCCACCAGTGCTGTAACCCTGTTGTAGAAGGCCATGAGATTTGTCATGCATGGCTTAGTGAAGCCACACTGGATGTCACCAATCACCTCCTTATTTTCCATGTGCCTTAGCATAGTTTCCAGAAGGATCTGCTCCATGATCTTGCTGGGCATGGAGGAGAGATTGACTGACCTGTATTTCCCTGGGTCTTCCTTTTTATCCTTCTTAAAAATAGGGGTTATGTTTCCCCTCTTCCAGTCTGTGGGAACTTTGCCTGATTGCCACAACTTCTTAGATATGGTGGATAAATAGAACAAATAAGATCAAATAAGGACACCCTTCAAGAAGTCTGTACAATTTTCTGCCTCTTCATGTTTATAGAGTTCACATACTTCACTGGCAAATTTCTTACAACTGTAAACAAGCATAAGAAATTTGGTATGTGACCCTTTTGGGGAATGTGAGTTATTTCCCACTGAGAAATTACCTATTGTTTAATAGAAAGTCATTGATCTCTGCCCACCACCTGCTTAGTGCAACTGCTTATTTAACACATTGGATGATAGCAACACTTTATCTCAGAAATTACCCTTGCTGAAGCTAATGAATATCATGTTGTAATTTTAACTAGATTCAGATTTATTGCTAGCCCTAGCCAAGCACTGAGTTCATTAGTTGCTGACAGTGACTAGCATGTTTGGCTAGCATCTTAATCCAAAAATTGGTCCACTGAAATAAATAAAACCAAACATACAAAAGTTGGCTCAACAACTCTCAGGTGGGATACAATGTGTATTTCAAGGTGTCATCCTTTCAAGAGATCTCTATACAACACTTGGGTTTGATTAAGAAATTTCATTTAGGATGCTTTTATGATACTAATTTGTAGAAACATATCCCCATCTGTAAACCTGGTTAATCAGAGGGCCTGGCTGTGATGCCTATATGAAATATTGAGTAACTGGTAATCTTTTCTGAAGAGAAAAAAGAACTCATATATTCTACTCAAAATTACTTATATATGAGTGAGGCATCCTCCCATCCTATAAAGACTTTGTAATTCAGGAAACACCTGACTGAGGAATTTACAGATTCAAAAGAATACCACCTGTCACAAGTTATATAGAAAATTGCTACCCAGGCACCTGTACCTCTCTTACATCCTTCCCATTGACAAGAAATGTACTGATTAGTAACAGAAGCAGCTGAGTTGCAGAAACCAAACAGACTGGGAAACTGGCAGCTTAGCATTTTCTATCCAACTTCCTCATGCTGCTCAAGAACAAACATGCCTGAGCAGCCATAAGCATAAGCCTGCATTATACAAACACAGCTGCACACATGAAGTTTCTCATACCTACTATGTAACGTTATCCACTCAAGAACACAGGGAATAAAGGGAATGTATTAATACAGAATTAACAGTTTGGTTGCAACAGTTTGGTTGCTGGTGGAAAAGAGGTAGCACAATGCACAGCAGCAGAGAGATTAAAAAGAGAAGATACATTTTTTATATTTGTACATTACTGTAGGGTAAACAACTGTTTATTTCCTAAGTGATTTCTGAGCTTACAAATATGTCAGGCATACCCTCATATATGAATTATGTATTTGCAGCAGTGGAATGAAATTTTGCAGCCAACACCCTTCATTTGTAACTAGTTTGTGCTGAAACAATTTGTCAATCTTATTTAATGGTTGCTATTTCCTGCAGTACAAGGACACTCTAACTGATGCAGGTTAGAGTTCTCCTGTCAAATAAAAGTAATAACATCTGTCTCTCACAAAATACAGTAAGAGTACCTTGCACCTTTGCTGCCCAAACTAATCTCATATTCTAAGAATACCCACATACTGTCATGTATCTCTTCTGTCTCTGAAAAGCAGAGCTACATCCCCTATTTTTACATTTATAATTTCTCCATAAAAACTGCTATTTTTGTTTTATACCATATTCAGGTTTGCAGAATGGAAAGGAATCCCACTTCACTGCAGCCATCTGTTCCTAATACAGAGGAGATGGACCAAGATGACAAGATGGAAGCTCTCTCCTGTCTCCACCTGCTCCCTGCAGTGGAGATTTTTTTTTTTTTTTAAGTACTATTTCAGTACACTTTAAACCTTACATGGAAAAGCCAATATACCAGATGACCACGATTGTCCCCCTTGCTTGCTTTTCTCTCAATCACCATAACAGAACCTCCTGTCCATCTTCTCCTATATATGCATACCTAAAAAAAAACACTGTACAGCGTATATCACATGTCCTCTCCTGGACACCACCATCTGGGGGTAAAGAGTGACATTTGCTTGCTGCCAAGTTTTTTTGAGTTTAGTACAAGCTGCACTACCTCATCTGCTTTGGCCAGGAAATTCCCTGTTGACATTATAACCCACTTGGAAGCCACCACACAAGTTGGACCTAGTAAGGGAACAGAAATGCTAAAACCCTTAGATACTCAATATGTTTCCTCCGTCTAGGGAAAATATATCATCCCTTGTCACTGGGTATACATCTTCCTCACCTGTGACCAATTTATCAAGGGTATGGTTTATCCACAGCTGTACCCACCTCACCTTTTCCTTTATATAAGCTGTTAAATGTGATTAACTCAGAAAAAAAATATTTCTCTCTCTGCTTCTCCTGAGACACAGGCTGCACCATACTCATGAACTGACTCTTCTGTGGCACACAACACAGCTCAAACTTGTTTATTGCATATATCAAAACCTATCAACAGCCTATCAGAAAGCCAAAAATATTTTTAGTTTTCCTCACAATATAGAGCAGATTGACACTGGTCTTATGTTCAGATTAGATGTCCTGCTAAGGAAGCATACAATCTCCAATCAGTACTGAATCTACCTACCGAGGCGAGGAGCCACAAAGTCAAAACGCTGTAATAAGACCACTCTGCACATGTAGCACTGTAAAATCAATAAAGACATATGTTCAAAAAAAAAAGATATTGTGTCTTCTAAAGAAACATATATATCTGTATTTTATGGAGTATCTAATATACCATGCAGAGTAAATCTTCTTCCATGGTTTGTAACATGATTTCAACAACCTCAGAAATTATTTTAAGTTTTATCAATTCCATTCTAGCCTAGAGTGTTATCTCTTTGTACTATGTTTTTCTACAATTATGTGGTCTTATAATGGAGGCTTTTAAAATGAAAATGGAAATGATTTCTGATGCACTAAAGAGTAACTTTTTAAATTACATGATTTAGATAATTCCTATTTTGAGAATCTCTGATCATAAATACCTTAAAATTTGAAAAGCAAATACTGCAAACTCAGTTTCTTTTGGCAGGTTTGGGTTGGACACAGAACAAAAAATACCTTAAAAATATTTTGGTGATTCTTCTATAATCCTGGTGCCAGACTTACTTTTTTCACCAATTTTTCTCTCTCAAATAATTACCTTTTTTTTTTCTGATTCAAAGTTATAGTATTTTATCAACTGACATTGTAATTTTACTTTTTCAAAACAAAATAAAACAAACATAATATACATTTTTCAAAATCATTACTATTAGGTGCCTAACTTGTTCTTTGAACAACAGTCCAGAGAGGAACATATTCTGGCTGCCACAGCTACCGTCATGGAAAGTGTGGAACTACAGAGCCAAGGAGGCTTAGACAACTGAGACACATCATGCAGAGTGCACTGTACATTTGATAAGTGCACAGTGGCTTTTCTATGTCAGACAAAATCAGAAATTATTGGACACATTAAACTCTGCATATACTGGAACATAAAACCCACCCAAATCTTGTATTTTTCTGTATGTATGTCTTACCCCCCCAAATACCCCCCACGTGTAATTGCAAGTACACCATGAAGTTATTGTTTATTTCATTATCCACAAGTATCTCACAGACCAAAGTCATGTATTTAAACACGTCTTACATAAAAGCATCCAGTAGTTTCAAACATTTACATTAGAAACTCTAAAGCAAGAGTTATGTTTACAGTTGCTTTATTTATACCCACAGTTCTTTAATGATAGGGCTGTTATACAAACAAGATCAAGTTCCGTGCTTGCAATTCTGTATTTTTTTTTCCACCTGACCACTCTTATCTGTAAAAAATAGATTATAAAGAGTATGTTCCCTCTTTGCACTGGCTTCCTGTTGCTGTCACGTCCTCCAGAGTTTGTGGAATGGACTCAAGCCTTACATACCTTGACGCATCCCATTACTGTAGCTATGAAGAGAGATAACTATGTTGATTAGTAATTAACAATTTATTAAAAGAACTGCCTGGAAAAATAGAACAAATAGTCCCACGAATGAACAAGAATGATCTGTCCTGGCTCAATCCTTGTTCGGACAGTGATTTATTTGGTTTTGTGGACACGTTTACCATCCTAATGCTGCTTTTATGATCTCTGTTTCCTGAGATATCTGAAAAGCTAAGTCTCATGCAAGCCTTGATGGATGTCTGCCTAACTAATGCATGTAGCCATTACTTTGTATTTTCCTTCTTTATTACATTTTCAGAATCAAAAGGAGATAAGCATTACCATGAGCCACTGTTATCAATATCAAGGAGACATACACACAAAAGATGTTTGAACAAAATGAAATTCTACATGTCACTAGTAGACAAGCTGTTGTTGGAAAGTGCCAGATAATTAAATTTAACAGTGAACCACCAATTTTGGACCTCTCACACTGATGTGATCTGTCAGGCACAGATAAGAATTTGTATTTTAAAAATAGACAAAGTTTCATATTGTGTCTTTTTTTTTTTTTTTTTTTTTTTTATATATGTGAGAACAAAATAAACTAGTTGTTTGTACAAACAGTTCTAAACAATATGTCATGCTATAAAGGACAATGTACTGTTTTTGTTGGGTCATCGCGTTTCTAATAACACGAGACATCAATTATAAATAATAAAGCAGGAATCGATGTTTACCCAGTTTATCAAAGAAGTTCTCGGAGAACAGCAGAGGTTGAACTTTGTCTCAGGTCAGTTTCCTACCCCGTGGTCTGGAAAACACCCAGCAACAAGTGGAGAGATGGGAACTAGAAGGGATAGGGCAGACCTTCCCAGCCCAGAGCAGAGACCTGGCCAGCTGCCTGCTGCATTTCATGAATGCATCCAGAGAGCTCTGGGGGATTTGCCTGTTTTCTGGCACCGATGCCTCTTTTTCGCTTCTAACACATCCTGGACATATAGATTTTGGATTCAATCTAATAGAGAATGCAAGCATTTCTGAGTCTTTTAGAGGAAGGAAAATATATTTTTTTCAGTGCCATATGTGAAAGCTTACAGGCAAAATTTTGTCACAACGGGATCTGTTTAATGAACTTTCTGCATAGCGTGATAGATGGTCCACAAATTGTATTGTGGGAAAAATGAATAACCTACTAGTTTGCATTTTCAGCACAGATTTTCAGACGTACTTAATAGCCGTAATACATTAAACACAAACACAACTTTGTATCTAGCATAAGCACAACCCCGCTGAAAATAAAGAATATTTTCTTAAAATACATAATGGGATTTATTTGTTTTTGTAAGTACAAATCATTTAGAAAGATGAGTTCCCTTGTAATCAGTATTGTTACATTAACATAAAATAGGTGTATTTTAAAAGGGCACATGATGGACACGACACAGCCAGTTCCAGCCTGCTCCAATGGTCCCACCACAGAGCTTGGCTAAGCTCAGCAGCCACCCTGGGGGCATTTAAAGGAAAATGGATTGGGAAAGGGCAAAAATCCCAAACAGTAGAGAGGATTGAGGAAAAAATGTGAGAGAAACAGCCCTGCAGACAGTTCAGTGATTAAGGAGGGCGAGGAGGCTTGGGGCCACATGGAGGTGAGGAGATGGAGGAGTCGTGAGTGAAGGAATGAAGTTGAGCATGAGAAAAAGTGTTGGGTGGAGGCTTGGTGGTGGCGGCTTGCTTTAGTTTGTTTGGTTTTTGTTTGTTTCCCACCATCCAAATCTATTTTAATCATCAATAAATTAAATTGGTTGCTGATTTTATCTCAACCTATGAGCTTCTCTCCTGTCCTGCTGCTGAGGTAGAGTGAGAGAGTGGCTGAGTGGGTGTCTGACATTCAACCAAGATCAGCCACAATCAAGACACTGGGGAATCAAGCCTGGGAACTGATTTTACTAATTTGGGTAAAATTAGTCCAATTACAGGAAAGTGAATGGAGTTCATTATTCATTAAAGTGCTAAGCATGCTTGCGACGTGACTGTCATTTGCTACACGGAAGGTAAATGATGGTGTCTGGACACATTTCCTCCATCCTTCTTCTGTGAAGGCTGAGTTCTGGAGTGCTTTCAGGAGATACTTAAACATATTTAAGGTTTTGCTGCTGCCAAAATAGATGAGATCCTGCCCTACTTCCCACACATCACCACACTATTCCTTGTGTGTCAGCAATAAGGCTGATCTGGCTGAAAACTACTCTGTTAATGTTTAGTGCTGGAACAAAGATCATCACTTCCAGAAAAAGTGCAGTTTTAGATGATCGTAAAACTATAACCTTGGTCTTTTCCAAGGTCATAACTCCAATGTACCTCAGAAAATATTTGCCCTTGGAAAGTGTTTACTGAAACAAGAAATAATTGCAGATAGTCATACATTACAGGGGATCCTCAGAATTAATTCAAAAGAATTATTTCAAAAAATGTGTGACCTCCTGCAGTAGTTACATGGAACGTACTTTGCTGTATGAAAAAAAAAAAATCCTATCCACATATCCACTTATGTTGCTCTATGTATGTTTTTTCTTCCCATTGGAATCTTGCAAGAAATTAATGTTACAATTCTTGTTACAATGCAAATCCCAAGTGATTCTCATTTCTGCAGGCTTCTTCCTGTAGGAATCTGGTGGACCTTCTATCCAGACAGTTAAGAATGTTAATATTCTTCCCAGGTATGAAGTACACTATAAAGTACACTTGTAGATATATTCTTTCCCCATAAATCTTTTTTTTTTTTTTTTCCCTCCCCCAAGTGTTTTTAGTTTATTTTCTGCCTGCCAAAAAGTAAGGAAAAGTCATGTTCCCCCTGCCAACTCCCCTCCTCCAAAAAAAAGCAGGAATATGAAGTCTATTTTCTGACCATCACTGGTGCTGAGGTTGACTGGGAGAAACAGCAGGGACCCCAAGTACCACCTCTGGCTCAGTGAGCTGACTGTTTGATTGTTCTCATTTTATTTAACTGCTATGTATAATTGCTGCTGTTTTAGACTGTAACACAATAAATGCAGCACTGTGGGAAGAAAGAAACCTTTTTTACACCAGCAATTTCATTCTCTTCCTTATAGGGAAGAGAATAGTAAGACCTGCATTTAACTATATTACTTTGTGAAAATTTAATTTTCCCACAAAAAATCGTTTGGTATGTCTGATTTATCCTCAATTGCCAAACCCCAGAAATCTCATTGCAACCTATGTTGCCAGTATAAGGTAGTAAGCTACTTTCAACTAAGGAGGTTATACACACTTAAATAAATTTCAATAGATTAACTGAAGTAAATTTTTCATTACTGTTCTCTGTATTTTCAATAGATTCATACACCACAGACCTATATAAAAATCAATTTTCATTGTTCCTTAAAAGGTTTACCTTTAAGATGGAAATGATTACAGAACACAAGATGTATCCATCTACAGCCTAGGGACTTTAATTTATCAGTGGAATGTTGGCTCCTAGAAAAGAAATTAAGTATTACATCAGAAAAATAAACAAGCAAAAGTTAAAAATACAGGAAAAAAAAGGAATTGTAATAATATTTATTGTGTGACAGCCTTTTCTCTGAGACAGGTCTGCAAACTGTGGCAACTTTGTGTAACCTATAATTTTGGTGTTCACTGGAACAATGCTTTAGTGCTTGTTTCTTGAATACTCCCATGATAATGTGAACATCTTTCTAGTAGATAGTACTTTGTTGTCCAGGAAATCTAGAAAGGTAATACAATTATATATATACATATATATATATACACACACACATATATATATATAAGGCATAAGTTGGAAACTGTTTTTTTCCCCCCTCAACCAACTTAGAGAATACACAGGGAATATCAGGGAACACAGGGAACCTTGTGAAGAGTTTAATATTAGTTTATAAGATACTTTCTTTTTAGTGAGGTATACTATGTATAAACCCTAAAATTAATTATCAGTTCTCTCCTCCAGTCAAATTCACTGATTGAAATGAAATTTCATTTGTAGTTCTGCATGTTCCATCATAGTTAGTGGTGTTTTACTAGCAGGAGAGTGAAATGGGTATTCCAGGATTTGTTCTTGTTTTCCTGAATGGTCTAGAAGCAAAATACTGCTAACGCAATAAAATAAGAAAAATTTGTGAGAGCTTTGCTATAAACTGTAATGTTTTTCTTTTGCACTTAATGGGGTCAGAGTACTGAAAGTAGTTGGATTGGGGCCTCCATCATTTACAGCCTTCCTACAGGGATTCTCTTAGTGGTGACCCACACTACGTTTCTTGAATAGCCAAACCAACTACAATGGAAGTAATAGCTCCTGTAATAGGAGAACAGCTTTCATTTTGGTTACTATAGTCAAAACAAACAAACAAACAAAAAAAAACAAAATAACACCAAAATCAACTGACCAGAAATATGTATAAAAGGAAAGAAGAGACACTACATCTAAAACACCTGAAGGAATATTGTTAGTATTTTAATGGATTTTTAAATAGGAAGATCTGTAATGTATAACTATCTGCAATTATTTCTTGTTTCAGTAAACACTTTCCAATACTCAGCAAGTCTCAAAAGGTGTTTCCTCATGACTCTGCTTATTAAAGCATCCCCTTTAACCCACTTTGTAGTTTCCTCAATATTGTTGTATTGTCTATATATAATACGTTACCAAAGAAGTTCTATAAATTGGATGACAGAGTAAGAAGCATTTCTAGTTCCGATTTGTGTAACAGATCCTCAGGTTTTATTGCATTTTTTTAAAGTGCTTGCTGTAGATTTTTTGAAAAGTTCTTGGGGTCATTCTTATTGAATTTTTGCTTTGATTTGCTTCTTCATTTTGTATTTACCTTATAGTCAACTTTATTCTATTTCACATTCCTAAGGACCCTATTTTAGCTCTTGGGTTTATGTGGATAATCTCTTTAGTAGCAATCCACCTCAGGGCACAAGACAGTCCAACGTGCATGCAAGTCCTTGAAGTTATTGTTCAAATGGAAATTCAGATCCCCAAACATTTGCATTGATTTAAATTAATTTGAGTTATCTATAATAACAGATTTAAACATTGGTGATTTACTCCCAGACACATTCATAGACAGTATCTCATATTCTCAGAAGAAACTGTTTGTAACTTAGACATGCAGGATAGTGAACTGAGATGAAAATTAATTTTATCACTGTGATGAACACACTACTACCCCAATCAAAATTCATTTGCAAGTTTTGGTGGAACAGGAACAGATGCTGGGGAATTAGAAAATATATATATTTTTTTCTCCAATCTCTCTATTTCTCTCCCCTCTTTTTCCATATTCAGCACAGTGCTGTTCTCTCCCCTCTTTTTCCACATTCAGCACAGTGCTGTACTGTGTTTTACTATCAAAAATAAAAGGTAAGCTTTGGACAAAGTGACAGCCACCACTAAAGTCATACATCAAGAGTTAGTTTCACAACAATCTGCTTTACAACACAAAAGAATAGTAGTATTCTTTCCAAGTGAGTTATTTTCCTTGGGGACAATTTACTTTGAGGACATATTGCTTTGCATTTTCTTATGGCTTTTCACTTGTTTTGTGAACTTTCATTGAAAGGTGCCCTGAAATTTCATTGTCTTTATATGTTGTTGCTTTTCATTTGACCTGTGAATGATCTCCACTTCCACATGCTCTCTGTGAAACATCTGCACAAACAAACAGAAAAAGTACAAAAAGCTCTAACCCAAATGAAGTATTGAAGCCCTTGTATAGGGGTGGTGTAAACAATTAATTGGTATGGGAACTGTGACATGCAAATGGAAGCCCCATAAATATCTTCAGACTATACAGCAACTGTTTTCATCTATTAAGAAGATGGTTTTAGTGCAATGTTTCACTGAAATTGCATCAAGCCTGGCAATTATAAGGAATCTTAACAGAACAAGATTGTTTCTCTTACTCTCCTCATCCCTGGAGGAAACATCAAAGCAATTGGGTGAAGACAGGCTATCTAGGCTAGAGCAAGAAATGCTGTTTAGGTGTAACATATTCAGAAAAGTATCCAAGCAATTTCCTAACTATTAGAAATTAACCAAAGAAGCTGTTGTTATCAATTCAAGAAGTACAAAGCTAAATAGCATAGTAATAAATTTTCAGTGTTTGATTGTTGACACATTTTTAGATGAAGCAGTAGCAGTGGCAATATAATAATTTCCAAACGTTTTATTACCAAAACAATAGCATTTAATCACCTTGGAGCATCCCTAAATAAAATAAAATAAAATAAAATAAAATAAAATGTTCCATTTCCCATCACAGTAGTTAAACAGACATGTAAATTAGAGGGATGGAGAGGACTTTTGCTTACTAATATCTACGAAGTCTATGCATTTTCACTTACTGCCTTTCAAAAAAGAATAATAGCCTCCTATCAATGAAATTAACTTACAGGAAATAAAGACTTCATCAGTGTGTGTGTATATATATATATATATATATATACACACACACTGATGAAGTCTTTATTGGTTTATCCTATCCTATCCTATATATATATATATATACACACACACACACACTCTAATGTAATAGATATGATAATGGTAATAAATATGATAAATAATATGGTAATGATAATATATATACATTAGTATATATATACATTAGTATATATATCACTATAAATAGATATATATATCACTATATATAGATATATACACTAATGTATATGTACATTAGTGTATATATATACATGTATATATATTTCTGGACATTATTGCTCTTTTTTATTACAGTTACTATTATTACAATTTCACTGTCCTGTCTACATCACTGATACAGGAGCTTATGTAATGACTTGGACTACAACAGCTATGTGACTACTAGTGGAGATTGAGTTGTACAAACATTAACTCAGATGGAACTCATTAGCTAAATATGCACAGCTGAAACATCCACAACCTGAAAGACCACAGTAATGTCTATACAGCTCCTGTTGCTTAAGAAATTCACATGTGAAAATACAAGAATGCACACTAATGAATGGATAAATCAAAGACAAACCTTACTCAGAAATTATCTATATACTGGTGCACAATGGCAGATGTCACAGCATATTTTTTTACGATGTAAGGCTGCTCAAGATCATCTATGGATAATGAACCATGACAGCTTGGGATTTGATAAAATGCAAGTTGATGGTGAGAACAGACAAAAAATAGAAGTGCTATATGAACAGTCAACAAATGCATATAGACTGTCTTTCATGGCAATTTCAAATATCATGTATTTCTGCAGAACTACACATTCATTGATCTAATAGACTTTACATCTGAAAAAGCCATTACTTAAAATCATTTACTACCTCCATTTTATTTCTAGGAAAGTGCCATGCCTTAAAGCATTTAAGCAGGTACAGAAGGTAAAAGAATCCGTTTGTTGAAAATACCTTATATCATTGGCGTCAACACGGTTTTCTTTTCACAGGAAAATCTTGAATGAAGGCTCTATCAGTCAGTTTCTAATTTCTTCACAGCTCAGAAAAAATCCCTTCTATTTTCTCCCTTTAAGAGAAAGACATTCCATGTAAACACTTGCCTGTACCTCTGCAGCTGTATTTTCCATCTTTGCTTACAAACAACTGCTGCTTAAAAAGTCTTTTAATTATACTTGGTTTTAATTATACTTGGTTTCTTCAATGCCTTTCAGCTGCTGATTGTCAGAAGTTGATTACCATGAGAGTTAACCAGATTATTAAGATACACAGGAAAAAAAGAAAAAAAAGACATACATGTTTCCTTCATTGGGCTCATGTGGTCTGTTTTCTTAGTGTGCTACAATATTATAGATATGTATCTTTAGTTTTAATCAGTGAGACAAGTACAGTCAATTGTACTGACCCACAAGGTTCCTTAAGTTAGCATTCTCATTGAACTCATTTGATACTAAAGAGACCTGGATTTGTACTTCTATATTTTTTCCTTCTATACACAATTCAAAACAGTTTGCATTAAAGGGCAAAAGTGACAGAAGAAAATTCAGTCTTTAGACTCAAATAATTTTGTAGAACAATTCAGCTTATGCCCCCGTATTATTTTTCTTCTATAGAGTCTCTGGTTAAGGTTAATTAAGAGAATTCACCTAGCTTTTTCCCCACAGCTCTGTCTACACGCTCCAGTGAAGTCTGAATGCTTACTGTACTGGAAGTTGTTTGAACAAGACTGTTAGAGATCTTTAAGATTTTTGTAAATCAAATCCCCTATACACATGCAAAGGATAGGAGAAAAGCTGTATCAACATATTTATCCTACAGATGGAAGCTGAGGTACACAAAATTAACCAATATGCTGAATGTCAGACAAGGAATCTAGCTTAAGGAATCTTTTCAGCCATAAATGTCTTGAATCCTTGATCAATAACTTCATCATACACCATATAAGCTGTTCTCAGGGCCCATCTCATACATGTATTGCTGTTGATTATTTTCCTTACTGTGAAATACAATCATTATTTCATTTTGGAGGTCTTGGCAGTAGTTAAGACAGTAAGAATACTTAGAAATAAAGATACTTTATTGCACATTGCAATTTTTATTGCATATTGCAATATTTGCACATTGCAGTTTTTATTGTACATTGCAATTTCTATTGCAAATGCTTAATTGCATAATTCAAAAGTTCATTGAAAGTATTTTGAATAGTTTTGAAACTTATTTTTCATGACTGATGTACTAAGACATCAATATTATTAACCACAAGAGTAAAAACAATGGAAATTTCTATAAATGTATAATTACCCTTCTATTACTTTTAGAGAGTAAAGCCTATACTCTCTAAACAAGAATTTACACCACCACGCAATGTGTCTTTTCCATCAGAAATTAAAGAAAAAAAAAAAAGGTGATATCCTCCAAATGACTCCAAGATCTATGGCTTTAAGGAAATAAATATCAGGGAAAGGTGGTTAAAAAATGTTCCAGCTCTCAGAGTCGACAATTATTTTGTACCTTGTGGCTGTCTGGATAGAATATACTTATTTATCAAAACAACAAAGTAAAATTAAACTCATCAGATGCAAACCACAACATTAATAAAAGAACACTATTGCAATGTCATGCACTCAAAGTTTAATTCAGCCTCTTTCTGAGGCTTTTATGACAATCTCTGAGTACCATATTTTGGGACAGATCTATGCTTACTCAGCACCTATGTTGCTTGATTAAGGAATTTAAAGGGTCCCCCCATTCTGCTCCATGAGTGCTCTACAATTTGTATATTAGTAGATTCTTAAGATAAAATCGATTTTCATTGTGAATTTTTTAGAAGATAAAAAAAATCCACTCTTTTTTACATCTAATAATGGATCCTTTTTTGTTTGTTTGTTTGTTTTTCTCATTTTATTTCTTGAGCAAATTCAGCATATACTGCATGTTGCTATATACTGGAGCACAGCTCTCAGTGTAGTCTCTTTTGCTGCCTTCCTGGATCATTTCTCACCCAGTCCCAGCTCTCTCCAGCTACGATTACTGGCTGTTGCTAATGGAAGTATGTTGGCAGCTCTTAGCTTGCTGTCCGGGTATTCAATTCCTTATTAAAAATGTTTTCTCTAGAGATCCCTGCCAATTCTCTTTTTGCCTTGTTAATCCCAGTTTCCTACTCCATGCCCAATTTTTATGTTTCTTCCCATTATCCAGGCTGACAAATCATCAGTAGTCTAGGGCTTTTGCCCCTTAAGCCTTGGCCACCGCCCCTCGAAGCCCAGCGCTGACAGTTTTTGTCCATTACTGTTACTCTTACTGTGGTCCCGTCTGGGTCCATGGAGGTACATGTAAGCCCAGCTCCTACTGTGGGGGCTGGCTCCTTCCCATTGCACAGAGGAGTTACCAAAAGCCATCGCAGGTTTATCAGCGCCATTAGTCTTGCAATGCGAGAATGCTCAGTCACTCTGGCGATGCTGCGTATTTATCAGATGCTGAGAGAAGCTTGAGCACACCCAATAGTGACTGCTCCTGGAGGTTTTGCATCTTCAGCATTAACGGATCTCTCTTGCCTCTGTGAATCCCAAACCTTTTTAAGGGCTTTTAATTTTGCTAATTCTAGGTGTTCATGGGGATGGCCACAGCCACATACTCTTCAAAACTGGCAACCTTGCTATGAGGCAGCAATACTAACCCCACCTAAAAGGAAACTTTTAAACATGACAGTTTTGTGTAGAGATCTTAATTGTGTTAAAAAATCCTAGTGAGAAGTAAATATTTCTAGGGAGACAGCAGTTAGCCTCTGGGAGTCAGAGAAAGATGGATAACTTAATCAATAAAGTAAGTTTTAGTATGTTAATAGAGGTAACAGTGAAACGTGATCCATGTTTCAACAAGAATTTTCAGGTTTTCTTAGAGGTTTAAAACTTCTTTTTACAAGTCCCTTGGGTAGCAGAATGAACCTCTCTCACTTATTGGATGAACAGTGCATAATACTTTGTGTAATGAAATTAAGCAGCCTGAAATACATGTGAACATGACTAATGAGACAAAATGCAGCAGGAAAACCAAGCAGATGGCTTGAGCATTCTGGAACAGAGTAGTTAGGAGAGATCTGATTTTTTTTTTTTTTTTTCAGGATATATACAGAAACACAAACATAATCTTTGCATTCCTGTATAATATTGCATCTGTCAGCATTTTGATAGTCTATGTATCAAAAATGAAAGCTTGCCAGAATACTAATATCACTGCAGAAAACCTTTATGCGTCTTCCACAGCGATGCCAAACGCAAACAAAATGAAGGGAAAAAAAAGTTTCCTTTTGTATTTTATATCTTGCTTTTTTAAAGGTATGAGAAGATACCTAAGTTAGTAATGTATTTTAAATGAACAAGTCTTCCAGTCTTTCTTCACCAAAAGTCTGGTTCTCAGAGACCTCCTCAGTAGTAAGAACATTTGGGAAAAAAAAAAAAAGAAAAAAGTGCCGATATCAAAAGATGGTGGGAAAAGGGTTTTTGTAACAAGAAAAGTCAATCACTAACTTATGAAGGATGCTATCAGAAACACAGGAGAATGAAGATAAAATTAGTTTGCTCTCTTTCCTTTCTGAGAAAAATGAAACAAAACAAAGAAACAACCTACACCAAAAAACAACAACAAAATAAACACAGAAAAGATAAACTGTTCATTTCTACAATTTGAGTTAAAATGAGGGTCACCAGGTAGCTTCTCCTCAAGAGGTACTCATTGGCTGAAGGGTATAATTCTGCTCTGCATGCAACCCATAATGGCACTGGCTGTTTACATCTGCAAATTTCTGAAAGTGCCAGCAGCTATGTTATAAATAACAAGCTGATTCGGAAAGTGAAAGTGTCTGTTTGAGCAATTTTGCAATGTCTTCTTTCTGCCTTCTCAATCACAAATGATTGGAATATAATGCTTTCCGATGTTTGTTTTTTGACAGCTCAGATTTTTTTTTTTCACTAGAAAATTTTATTTAATGCTTTAGGAAAAAAAAAAAAAAAAAGACACTACCTGTGATCAGCAATATAAAGGCATCTTGTCAACAAAGTAATTTTAACCAATGGTCAGAAGAACACAATTTATTTTATCTGCACCTGTTGGTAAGTATAATAGTCTGTTCCACTGTTGGTGATATTAGTACAGCTGTAGCCCACCTATCACATCTTTTGACTATTACATACTCCTATTAGCTGGTGCTTGAAGTGCAATTTAGTGGTGTAGAATATTTTTATTACCAACACAAATGGCAGTGGTCTAAGATTGACATTCTTTAATTCCTTCAGTTAATTTTTAAAATATATCTCTGCACTGTTTGCACCAGTTTCCCTTTTTTAAAGTTCATAAGTTTTATAATTGTTGAAAGATACTGAACAATTTCATGGTGTATCACTATTCAGCAAAAAAAAAAAAAAAAAAAAAAATTAGTTCTGGAAGATAGTAATGATCTTCTTTATTATTTTTCCATTACTTCTGACTGCATTACTATCTCCTGTACTAAAACAAGTAAACAAACAAACACACATTTCTTTCAGTCTGAAGCATGTTAAAGTTATCTCTTCTCTGCAACAAGCACAGGAGTATCTAAAAACCTGGCCTCTGTAGCCAGTACTCTTACAATCTGCCTTGACCTAAATTCTTCAGTTGACATATGTAGAGATTTAGATGATATCTTTATTCTACCCTAACTAATTCTTAATTACACTGCAGCACAATATTTAAGCTTCAACTCAAGAAATGTTATGAAGTATTCATTACATGATAAATGACCTTCAATGAGAACTACAACACACATATATCATTCCAGCCCGTATTACTGGTATCAGGTCCCCTCTGACCTTGCATTATAAACCTTGGCCACTGTTCAAACTATCAGCAAAATCCAGCTTATGTCACCTTCCCTGCAGCTTTCAAACATAACTTGCGTTAAACATGAGTTAAACCTATCTCAGTGTCAATAAAAATGTGGGGTTTATGATCTCAGTACCTGGTATTTATGATCAAATGCAGTCTGCAGAAGCATTTCCACCAATTGTGTATGGAATATTGTACAATGTCAATACAGATCCAATAGAATTTTGTGAGTTAAAGTAACAAGTGATAATTTCTACCTTGCTACTGCTGTAAAAATGATATTCCTCTACTGTAGAAATGTTTTTAAATAAATTCAACTGTAAAGCTGTTTTTGTGATGCTCTGCAATAATTTGTACCAAAACAGAGTGCTCAAACTGTACTTTTATACCATTTTAGAGTTCAGTATAATGTTTTATATACAGAAAAACTAGCAACCATAAAGGAAGCTGGTAGGAGCAAAGTTCAAAACAAACAAAAGAAGGTGGTTCTTTGTTCAATGGTGGCAGGTCTACGAAACTCTCAGAAACATACTAGTGATGCAAGAAATTTAAAAATTTCAAGGTGAAACTGAATGATCACTAAGAAGAGCAATTCACTGATATTTAGACAAACTGCACCAGAAATCCCTTGAGCTGAAAGCAATCAGAGGCTGGGAGAATTTTCAAGAAACGTGTAATATTTTCTTGTCCTCTTCCTCTTTTCTAAGGAAATCTATGGCTTGTTGGAGACAGGATGCTGCACTCTATGGCAAGGGCTACAAGAATCCCTGGTCTGAACTGATGAGACCATTCTTCCATTCTAACAAAGATTCTCTGAATTTGCCCTATATTTTTGCCTAAGCAAGGGCAAGGAAACAGATGACATCACATTCAAGGAATTAGGCAAAACCACTGTATGATGCATCATAGTCATCCTTAGTATTGCATGTAAGTTCATTTCTACTGAACAAAATTGTATGTCTTAAACTTGGTACGTTCATGATAATCATTCCTTTAGCAGTAGTACAACTGTACCTAGAGTGCAAGTTCTTTGTCAGCTAGAAAAAATCATAATTCAAAAAGCCCATATGAAGGTTTTACTATATCACAAGTGGCATGTTATCTGGACATTCCAAACAATTAGTCTGTAAATACCTTGGGATTAAAATCTGCAAGAAGATTTTACATCCTAACATAGCATATGCTCTTATGAGGCAGACAGGTGTAATTACAGAATCCATCTCACCTGGAAAAGCAAGTGCACTGCATGAAGTGACTGCAGTACAGAGTCATGTGTACACAAAGACTTGTTACCATCTGATTTCGTAGCTGCAAAGGAGACAAATTTGTTCTCTGCTTTGTTATAGCTATCCATACTGCAGCATATAGTTACATATACATAAAAACCTGACCTCAGAGATACATGGCCAACAACTTTGAGTCGTCACCCTTCAAGAAAATGTGCCCATCCACGAATGACACAATTCAAGCTCATATGTGTTTTCTAGTCTCTCTGGTCTCAGATGGAAATTTCTGACTTTCCTTTTGGGGATATTTTCACCAAGAGAATTTGATCTTAAATTCTTGTATATCTGTTAAAGTTATACACATTTAAGGAAGGAAATTTTGGTCCCTTTCTACTTCTTTATCAAAAGCAGTAAGCAATAAATATATGCAAAAACCTTTTTAGTATGCACTGACAAAAGTAAGAGTCTTGATCTTGTTATTTAACTGAGAAGAGTCAGAAAATATTATAAATATGGCCCTATCTTATTGGACTGTGTGAAAAATTCTATATAATTATTACCCACTTCACTTATGTAAAGAGTTTATTCAATAATATTCTTTCACTTATCTGAGATGTAGTTAAAGGAACCATGAACTTTTCTACTATAGCCAAAACAGACTGTTTCAGACATCTTGTTCTGATATCCTATATACTTTTTTTTTTTTTTCCTCCACAGGAATGCTGAAAGATACAATAAAAAGTATGAATCAATAGTTCACTACAGACTGAACACATCAATTTTATATGATTTCCTTATATTGTGCCAAGTCCTATCCTGAAACTTTCATTCTGACCTCTCTTACCAACCTAATTCCATACAGATCAACTCATTTAGTTGCTACTAAGGAACAATTTCAAGCTTAAACTATGAGTGTGACCTTCAATTTATGAAAGACATCAAACACAAGATCAATCTGATGGTATAGACCTCACTGTAGATAGAAACTAAACTTTTTCTTTTCATGCTGTAAGTGAAAACAACCCAAACAGGTAGAACTAACAAACTGCCAAAGAAAGGGTAAGTTTTTGACATTCTGTCTTCCATATCTGTGCATGTGCTGAACTGGCAATTATTAAAGTCAACTGATGTGACCAGCTGACAAATTATATCAAATTAAGAGTTTAATGTTCTTTGCCGACATCCAGCTGATATGCAGTGTTCCATGCTGAACCCATAAAATTTTGCATGTCCTTTTTCAGATGTCAAAACCATCTCCACAGAGCTTTGGCAACAGGAGTTTACAGTTTACCAAGATCATCTACGTTATTTCAGGTTGTATACTCTTCAAAACAAAAGTTTATTATCCAATTAGATTGGAAATTATCTTTTTTTCCCTACAAACCACTTTCATGAGTTGATTTGCCATTCCTCTCACACACACAAAGAAAAAAAAACCAAACACTTGCAAACTGTTGTTTCCTAACTGCAACATTTAAAGGGAAGGTTGCTATTTCCTCTGGCAAAGACTTATGAACAGAAAATATGCTGTAGCCATGAAACCATAAAAAATATACAATCAAATTACAAATCTCAAAAGGCATGAACTTATCACGTGCATCCAGGCAGAGCTCTCTCACAGCTAGGGATCAGATAAAGATTTTAATTAGCTCCCTTGAAAATTGCTGTTCACATTTAGAATGAACAAAAATTTCATCATCACTTCTTTTTCATCCACTACCCAGGAAGCTTCATTGTCAGAAAATACACTAAAACTCTACAATCAAGCGATGAGATAGGTGCACACATAAAGCAGTCAATTATGGTAAGTTTCAACAAAAAGCTGTGTTGAGTGGGAGTGCTAGGGAAGTGCTAGTGGAAGTCCTATGAGGAGAGGCTGAGAGAGCTGAGACTGTTCTGCCAGCCCTCCAAAGAGGAGGCTCAAGGGGGACCTTGTTGATGTACACAAACACCTGAAGGGAAGGTGCAGGGAGGTTGGTGCCAGGCTCATTTCAGTGGTGCCCAGTGGCAGGATAAGAGGCTATGGGCACAAACTGAAACACAGGAGGTTCCTCCTGAATATCAGGAAGCTCTTCTTTACTGTGCAGGTGATCAGTCACTGCACTGGCATAGGCTGCCCAGACAGGTTGTGGAGTCTCCCTCCTTGGAGACCTTCAAAACCTGCCTGGACATGGTCCTGGACAACCTGCCCAGGGATCCAGATGGGATCTGACTGCAAACACCCATCTCTCACTACTTTCTTTCTCTCATCATTTCCACCCTGGTTTCCAGGCACACTGATGATCAGGCAGGCAGGATCCCAGAAAGTGCTTGCCATGCAGTCTAGATGTAGCTATCAAGGTCACAGTCCTCAAACCAGATGGCACCTCTGCTGCCATCAGTCTCATTTCCGACTCCTTGACATGCCACTCTCCAAATGCCAATACAACAAGAAAAAATAGTTAACTCTCTCAGCTCCAGGTTTATGTTAGAAACACTGTAAACACCTCATATCTGCAGCTGTATCACCTCCCTTCTCTCTCCCCAGCTTTTTTTTTTTTTCTTTTTTTTTTCTTTTCTGCTTCATCCAACTGCATCCTCTTATTTTGAAGCCTGCCAAAACTTGCCCAGTTCTTGATCACAGAATCATAGAATGGCTTGGGTTGGAAGGGACCTTAAAAATCATCTAACTCCAAGCCCCCTGCCATAGGCAGGGATTATCTCATTATCTGTGTATTTAACTTATGTAGGCTCCTTTCTACTCTACACATTTCTTCAATTTCTCTAAAATCTCCAGCTAGACCCCAGCCCATTAAGGAACTGTTCTGTTATATCCTCTGTTGGTGCTTCCAAGCAATTACATGTTTGAAAGGGAGTTGTGCAGATAAGAGATGAATAGTAGCCCTCATTGATATAAACACAACTTCTCAAGGTTGTCATTACACATGTATAAAAGAAGTAGAAAGATGATAAAATAAATAAATCTGATTTTCATACCACTTCAAAGGTTAGTTCAGGGATATTGTAACATAGTCAAAATATTACTGGAGGCAAAAATTAATTTCCAGTATAAATATTATATTGCATTGCATTCAGGGAAACAGAAGGTTGACTCTACACTGTTGTCCATCTATACTGAACTGAAACAAATTGGAGAAATAATTCACAATACAATAGCATTCTCAGCAGTTGCACATGCTGTCCAGGCTATTTAAATATTCTATAATTAATGGCTCAGAAAGGCACAACTGACAGTGTACAAAGACTGGATGATGAATCATCAGGTAGTTTAAGTAAAATTTTGTTTCATTAACTGTTTTGTGTTTAAACCACCTGCACTGTATTGTCTTATGTACCAAGACAGATCAAATTGCTCTCAGTCTTTTGCTAAAAAATAGACAAGCTTACAAATGATAAGTTTTATTGTATTACGAGATTGATGCCAAACTGAAGAGCTGTGCATTGTGAGATTCCAATTATCTATTTTTTTTGGCCAAGGATTTAATATCAGCCATTGTTAAAGATGAAACTAAGCCAGATTTATCAAACCTCTAATAGCTTTGTGTCATATGGAAGTAATTTTCCTTTTTGTCTCCCCATCTTCAAAATACATTTATTAGTCCTCTTGAAATGTAATTTTTCAGTTGAGGTTTTTTCTTTGGTCAGCTGGCAACCAAACAGATTACAGCTAGAATATCTTCAGACTGAGGAATAAATGAACACAAACCATTGATTTCAGACAAATCAGACCTGACTTCCACCACTGTAAATACTGTCGGTGCATGCAGTCCTTTGTTTGGACAAAGGACTGAAATATTTAGATGCCTGAAGATTCACATAAACACCTATTGGAGTTTACTGAAGTGTCTAAATGAGTGAGTGCCTTTTTTGCCATGAACTTCATGGAAATTAGAAAACCTACTATGCATTTCCCTTCAGATTTGCTCCCCTCCAAATATTTCTTACCACTATCCTTAATAATGTTAATCAGAGATCTCTTTTCCCAAAGGGTGACTGTCAAGATGTAACATTCATAGTGATATAGCAAACCTTAAAATCAGGGTATGAGAAATCTAGTAGTTCAAACTTTCAGCAAAAACATCTTAGGCTACAGAATTGGCTCAATTTCCAGGTTCTGTGACTGCAAGATTATTGCTTCTGGTATATGAGCTTTAGCTCTATCTGCATGAAATATTATTATGCAATGTTTACGATATACTAAGTTTTTTCCTCATTGTCACATGATTTCACTTTCTGGGTCACTCTTAGTTAAGAATTGCAATTAAATCATAAGGAAGTTTTTTGTTGTTGTTGTTGTTGTTTGTTTTTTTTTTTTTGTAGTCACGGGTCTGTAGATTTATGTCATTCATTGCTGACAAAAAATGATGCTAATAAGCCTGCTAACCACCTGGTCTTACACATTCCTTTATGGAATTAAGGAACTAAATTAATTATTTCTTTAACCATTCCTCTAATTGCTGGTGGGTTGATTTTGGGGATAAGGTGGAGTGAAAAAAGGGAATTTGTTACTTCATCTTATGTGGTTTTATGGGATCCCAGCTTCTACTCTCTCACATTTTCCCCAGAAAATTAAAACTCATTCCTTTTCAAGCTGAATCCAGAGGTTCAATAAACACTGGAGTTTCAGTGGGAACTGTGCAAATATGCAGATGAAAGAAAAACATTATAGCAATAAAACAAAGAGTTTAAACATGCTAATAACATGTCAGTACGTAGTACCTGGTTACTTTCAGAAATTCCCATATATGAGTATAACTCCTATTTGTATCAGAAAATCTACTAGAATTCCTATCAAGCAGAGCCAATTCAGTAAGAAGGCTATACATTACTACCCGAATGATGGTGTAAAGACACAACATAAAGGACAGCTGGAAAAAGCCTAGAAAAAAGATTGGATATTATACCTAGAAAGGAAGCAAAACATGAGTCCTTTAATAAACATACCCAGATTTTTCTTAATTAACGCCTCAGAATGGTATTTCAAGAAATAACATTTATGGGTAGATTATGACTTGGAATTTGGAAGATTAGCAAAAAAAATAAAAGTATTTCAGTTTTTCTTGTATGTATTTAGTGGTTTTGGCATTATTTCTGTTATACACTATAAGAACACTCAGAACTATATTCAGTTCAAATGACACATCCAAACAACTTACCTCTGAGTCTATTTTAAGACATCCATTCTAGCATATCAAATGGGAAGAGCCTAGAACAAAGATATGCAAGGCCAAGTTCTGCTACTATTTCAGGTTTTCTCTTGTGGAGAATTTAGATGTCAGTTATGAGCATCTTATAAATGATTTATGTTTTCCACAATCACTATTGATTAATTACGACCTACATTAACAATCAAACAGAACCTTAGCATTATGACCCTTTAAGACTGTACACAGTCATTTCAGGTGAATTACTGGTATGATCCCACAGAATGCCAGTAAATAAAGAGAGAATCTCAACACAATAACTATTGAGAAAGCATAAAAACAAACAAACAAAAAAGCCTAGCAATGAGTCACAAAGTCATGTTTGTGTAGATATTATTTTTAAGTGTATCACTTTGAAAATATTGATCCCTTCTGTTAATGGCTATTCTAGTATATGCCATTCAGCTCATGAAAGTAAAGATCACTTAAGATCCACCTGCTGTCCTGGATATACTTATATCCACAATGATCTCTACATCAGTCTATGCATTCTTTGAAACACATATACAGAATGATACTAACATTATGAGAATTTAACATCCCAGGGTAGGATCTTCCACCATCCTTTAAGTGAAAGAGTACATGGATATACAATGAGAAATACTGGAAAAGAGGGCATTATGCTGCCACAAAAGCATTTTGCAGCATGCAATACAGTAAGCTTCTATAAAGTAGAGCTGCGACTGAAACTAAAGTAAGCTTTCGTCCCACTAACAAACTGCTGGAGATAATTAAAAATGACTTGATTATTTCTGCAAAAATAGCTGTTAACTTAAAAGGTGAAAAATATAGGTGTGTGGGAAAAAAAAAAAAAAGAACAAAATGACCATGTAAGAAAAATCAATTAACATTTTAGTTGCAAGTAGGAAAACTGAATGCCAACCTGTGTTTTCTTTCAATGAAAGAATGTAATAAAACAAGCTACTGCAATTGTTTATTACCAACAGATTTTGCCATTAATGCTATTTATGTTTGCTTCCAAATACATTGCTAACGTTGTGCAAAAAGAATTTATTTCATTAGATCCTGTTTCTTTACAACTATACTCAACATTACTCATTAAACTGATTCGCCATTAAGATAAGGGTATTTTTAACCTAGTCCTTTATTATCTATATAATTCCTTAGGACTGATTTAATGACTGATGCAGCTGAAAATCTACCCAGCTGAGCATCTTCATCCCTTTCATCTAAATCTAGTATCTCCAATGATTAATGAGAGAGTAGATTTGTGTAAGAGTCCCATATAGGCCCATATAAGTATAAGCCTTCCTATTAACACAAAAGGGTTTATCACCTGTTATTATCATTCCTTTGTGAACTTAGATATTTTGCAAAGATTCTTCCCCCAAAAAATCTTAAATAACCTTTATAAGGATTCTTTAAATACCAAAAATCAGGAGAGTAACAAATCACTCCTACTGAGAATACAGCCTACTAATAAAAATGGTATTAAAAGCTCACTAATAAAAGAGGCTGTGACACCATATTTGAAAGTGATCTAAGACTTCATTAGATATTTTTTGCTCCAAACAAAATTTTGAGTAAGTAACAGATGCTGCTAAAACTAAAATTTACGAGGAGTGGACCCACATTTTCGGAATCTTTCCAATGATGCAGAGGCCAAATGTTAGAAAGCAAAGCAGTGCTGACTCTAATTTTAGAGCCTCAAACCACAGTGCCAATGAGTATAGTACTTGTTAAAGCAGTCAGTAGTACTGCTAATCTGGCTAAACTCTATTAGGTACAAAGGCTACAGAAATGAACTGTTTAACTCAGGCTATGATCAAAACTTTTTCAAACTATGATCAAAACTATGATCAAAAAAGTTATGCATTCTTTAAGATAAGCTTTCCAGGACTTTTACTTTCTTCAGCTGTTATATCCAGCTACTGTCTCGTCTTAAACTGGACTTCTATGTCAGTGTTGTCTTGTCATTACATACAGTTAACACCTCACATGATGGATCTACATTTCCTGACTAGGTATTAGAGCAGTCCCATAGTCATGAAGTTCAAAGGGAGCTTCCCTGGGCACTCCAACAAGCACAGGAGTATTTTTCTGTTTTGAAGTTTTTATTCATTTATTTCTCAAAATACAAGATGCTTGGCACTATTTCTAAGATTATACTCTTAGTTTCTTTAAAATATACCAAATTACTTTCTATCCCTCAGTAAGACGGAAATGCCTCGCCTGGGTAATGGCCTAGTAGCAATATGCCCATCATGGCTCCTTCCCTTTTGCTTGAAGGAAGGAGCCAGTACTTCAAAGTAGTTAAGGCACACTGCAGAATTTTGGACTACATGCAGTTCTGAGCAAGTTAAAGACTGTTCTAAGCTACACCAGAAAAGCCACTGTACCTTTCTGAAAGTTTGGCCATCTCTGTTCTAAAACATACACCCACATCCTTCCCTCTCACTGTAGATGTTATTCAACAGAACTTAGACAAATGCATGCACACACACACAACAAACTCATGTGCACAAACCCACAGCAACCCAAGCGTCCCATGATATCTTCATGATCCCTTTCTTGGCCATGCAGATGTAATTAATCTATGTTACTACCCAGGGGTAGATATATTATTATTGGTATCATCAATACCGTTATTTTAAGCATCTGGTTGCAAACAAATCAAGACAATGCTGTTTTACATATAAGCAAAAAAACTTAAAAGTCATCCATATCTCAAAAACAAACTAAAACAAAGAAAAAAAAAAAAGGAAAAGAAATAGAAAAGGAAACCTCAAAAGAAACCCTGCAATCTCTTGAGATACATACTTCTGGGCTTTGCTCAGTATTCCTAAATTAATATACTGAAGAGTTCTAACACTGTATGTCTATTATCCATTATCATCATTATGTCTAGCATCCATTATCAAAATCCATGTAAAAGCAGTAGGAATTTTTCTTAGTACTGAATTCTTTCAGCAATTAAACTTATTTATTTATTTATTTATTTATTTATTAACAACAAAGTGAATTACATTAGTGACCCAGCATTTGGCAAGTAATGCAACACATTGTGGAGTACCTGAATTATTCATAAGCTTGAAAAATACTATACTCCTTCCAAAAGGCAAAAAATAACCCCACTAATAATCATATCATACAGGCAAAGGAGGTTATGAAAGTTAGCAGAAGTTTCCCTAATGTTTTGGTGGGTAAACAAACAAAGCAACTAAATGCAAATAAAGCTTTGACCTCTCACTCTTTTTTTTTTCCTTTTAACCTTTTTCACTTAACTCAAATATGGCTAGAATCATAGGGCTAGAATCATACATTGCCACTTTTTCCTCTCAGCTGAACAAATTATTACAATGTTATTAGTACATTGTCTTAATAGTCTTCTATTAGTCTTGTATTATGGTGTATCACTGAACCTATGGCTGTCTCCAGTGTGCATATAACTTTCTCCTTCAGGCTCACAATCTTTTTCCTCTTATTTTTTTTCACCTTGCCTTCTCACATTCTTTTAAGTGGGAAATATCATTCATCAATCTTCTCATAGCAGACATCTTGTTCCTACCCCAATGAAATACCTAAAACACATGATCTGTCTAGCTCTCACTTCTTTACTGTCTATACCTACCTGGCAATAGCTTTGCTCATCACTTTTTCTTCTTTTTCTCTCTTCTCTTACAGTACCTGTGCTGAACTCAAAAATTGTGATTCTGGAGTGCTTCAGTTCATCCTTATTGATTTCATGCATTCAACTTTTCTTTGGGGAACATTCTCCCAACTACAATTTGACTGGCATTTTCTATTTCCTCCTTTCAGTCTTCCTTAAACCCATTAAATTTGAGCACTAACTCGACTTACGCAACGAAGTAGAAGCCAATGACTTCTTTTAAGAAATATCATAATATGAAATTGTAAATATATTATTTTATTTTATTTGCATAGGTTATGCTAGATTAAAACTTGAATTAAAAAATCACATCGCTCCTCTGAATATCTGCCTAACCCTATCTGAAATTGTAAGTAAAAAGTTCAAAGTTTTGTGTATGGAAATAAAAAAAAAATCCAGAGGTCTCAAAAATATTTGTTCTTCATATACACACATACGTACATGTATATGCACAAGGTATAACAATAAATACACTAGTCTCATTCCCATGACGGTTAAAGTAGCTGTTAATAAAAAGATAAAAACTCTGTACTTGAGCAGAAACAAACAGTAAAAGAATTTTCACCTCTAGGAATAAAATACAAACACGAAAAATGAGAAAGGGATCATATACAGTGAGTATGGCACAGAGGTGATAATGCAGCTTGATTATGCTGAAAATACTGAATGAAGGGATGAAGATAAAATGGATAACAGATTAGGTAATCTCAGTTATGTTAATTATACAACTCAGAAGAAAAGCTCAAACAAATCCAGCTGACAGTGACAGTACAGACTCCAGCTCAAATTCTGAAAGAACAAGAACATGACATTTCAGGTAGGAAGATCCCTATCTTGTCCTACATATTAGTAAGTCCTATACATATTAGTCCTATATATATATGTCCTATATATATTAGTAAGTAGAATAACGTAGAGTAGTGAAGTATGAGAAAAGAGCAATGTGAACAACTGATGGCCAATAAGCGTCAAGAATATGTGTGTTTTTAGAGGAAGCTTTCAGAAAACATTTAAAGACAGGCAGGTCAAGGGAGGATTAAAAGGTGAATCATGCTAGATAATTCAGTAGTTTTGTTCAAGGTTCTGTTTGTTGTTGTTTTTTGATTGTTTTGTGTGTGTGTTTTTTTGTTTGTTTGTTTTAAGACACTGGGAATGTGAGAGACCTCACATATCTGAAGTTCAGAAAAGCATTTTCACAGAGTACCAACATGGGAAATCATTACTCAATCTAGAGGAAATTAGGAGTAATACCAGGAATATTAGGTCAATAAGAAACTAACTAAAGGAAAAATGGAAGTGATTAGTGTTGAAAAGTTTCAGGCTAGAAGGAAGCTATTAAGAGAGTTTCTCAATGACCAGTCTTGGGAGCAATCTCATTAAATATTTTCATAATGACCTTGGCAAAAGTATCAGTACTATACTGGTGAAATCTTATGATAATTCATTTCTTGGGAAGTAATCAATACTGAGGAGCATTAGGACCTGATGACCTTGAGGACATGAATATTATTAAATGAAATGAAACTGAAAGACACGTACAGCACGGCCACCTCCCTAAGGACTAATAGAAACATTTATTCTAAAAGCCAGAAGCTCATCAGTCGCAAACAACTGTGGTAGAAAAGGATCAATCCTAGGATTTAAGTATGAGTTGTTATTGTTATATGGACAATGCAATCCTAAACTGTATCAGACAAGATTTTTTTCTGGAGTGAAGGTAATACTGATGCTATTGTACAAGATCTGGGGGAAATCTAATCACTGATGTCTCTAATATGCCACAGAATCCTGCTCACTCATGTTAAAGAATGATAAGCTTAAACTGGAAGAGGTGCAGAAAAGAGCTGCCAACATGATCAGAGAAATGGAAAATATATCTGACAAAAAGAGACTAAAAGTGCTTAAGCATATCTGGTATAGTGAAGTGGAAAGTATGATAAAATATGCCAGGGAACTGAACAGTGATGGAGAAAAATAATTATTCAGTCTAGGGGCCACAGCTGGCACGAGAAAGAATGAATATAAGATCTCTATGAATAAAGTTAGGATGTAAATTAAAAAATAAAATAGTCTAAACATTAGAACAATGAGAATCTGGAACAGCCTTGGTATAAAAGAAATGGATGCAGCTCCTATCCTCTCCTCAGACTAACAACTAGGTGCATGGTGCTTTGGAAGCTCATAACATAGACCAATAGAAACAGTTACTTGAAACAGTAAGGAGATGTAGCTGGTAATCCTAACAATCTTACATTTCCAAAATTCCTTGAACAGTAACCAGGATTTTTCATAAGTACTGATACCTTTTTACAGGATCGCGAACTGTTAGGTGACATTTTCATATACTTAAGTATCAACTCTGACTTAAATACAGCAAAATACCTAGGAAAGATCGCATACGGTACCAGCCATGAAAAATCCAATTTCTCATCTCTCAAATCTACAACTCACCCTCTTCTCAATACATATATATATTCCTGCTTGTTTAAATACATGCAGGCATGGCACTTTTCTTTGTTTGTTTGTTTTATATAACTTCAGATATAGTATTAAAGATGCATTTACTTGATGCAAATCAAATGACTATAGAAAAAGGAGCTTTCATGACACCACTGTGTACCTGTACTGCTCTTCCACTAACAGCCACTTTCCAGAACAGGCTCACACATGCAATTTATTCCTAAGGAGGTAAGAACTGACAAAAGTCAAGTATTTATTTTTTGTAAAGAAATAGTCTAATCTAACTAGATACATGAATTTAGACAGTTCAATTACCATAGACCCTTGTGAAGGGATATTTAAAGAGCAGTAACCTTTTCATTTGTCTAAAAGGAAATGACTGAGGATCAAGGAGAGGGGTGCGGTGAAAGAGGAATGTGTCAGTGAGATGCTGGCAGTGCTTTCTTTTATGATAAGGTCAAGACTCTTTACTGGGCCAAATGAAGAGCCAAGGAAAGCCATCACAGGAGATGCCTTAGTACTTAGTAATACAGCTGTTGACTGAACAGCATCTCAGCTAATCATCCTCTACCCAGAATGTGGGCCATTACAGAAAAGGACACTTTTCCATACTCTATGTTTTGCATTGCCATATTGTTGAAGTGTTTACCAGAATATGTTGCTCAGATCTTCAGAAGCCTGATTGAAAGGGAGTTAAACTGCTTCATACTATCATTAGGCATTATTCTTTTAAGTCATCTGTGCACTTCCCAGCACGAACACATGCCTTAGATTTAATTGCCTATTGCAATGATTATTGATAATGTATTTAAACTTATTTTAAATACATGCATAAGAAACCACCTACACAGATAGATGGTGAGAAAATACACCATTAGTAAGTGATATTTAGAGCTTGTTTCTGCACTCGTATAACATGAGGAAAGGCAACATTCACAGCAACATAAGAGAACACCTATTTTCTACATAAACAGGAAAGGAAAAATAAACAACTATGTACAAATTTCATTCAGGAAACAATTTTCTGGTTGACTATATACAAGTATCTTCTGTGTTCAACACTGCAACGAACAGGTATTCAAACTTGTACTTTCATTGTTATTATGACAGTTATTTTCCAATACTTCCTGACTACAGTGAAGTTACACAGGATTTATATGTGTTATGGGGATAAAAGACTGCAGCTCAATGCCTTCAGTTCAACCTGCTCTGAATAAAAAGTTGTTCATCCTCTTTTATCACCAAACTTGCAAAAAAACATTTGGACTTGGCTTACAGAGGCCTCCTAGAGAGCTTCATGTAGGCCTAGGATGCGTGTGCTGTGCTTAATGAAAGACATTCTGCTCTAGCAGGGTTCAAGGATATCTATTAACAGCTACACTGCAGTCACTGTGCTACTTGTGAAGAGAGAGACATAAAGGTTCCTGTTTACACTCAGTTGGCTTCATTTCTTCCACCCAAGATATGGCTTACTCTGTGCCCATTGACATAAGTGGTGTCATGGGATGTATTGCTGTGCTTTTGCACTATTTAAGTGGAAAACCTACCATCATTCCCAATTTCTCCCTCTCTTGGGGGGGTACAAACTAGAAAAAATCTGATGAATTATCATTTCTGTGACCTCATTTGAGAGCTGAAAGTACAGATCGTATTTTTAAAACATGGAGCCTTCCAGAATTCACTTTCTGTTTGTTCATTTTTTCAGTATTTGCTCTGAATTCTACCTTCAAGGTAATTCACATCTCACCATCAGCCATCTTGAAAAGCTGGCTTGCTATATATGACTTTGATCCTAGATCCCTAGAAACACAGAATGATTAAAAAAATCACTTTGATAACGGAACCCCAAATTTACATTTAAATGAGATGTTTCTTGAAAAAATAACTATTCCATGTTGCTCTAAAACTATTAAAATGTTCAGTTTTAGAGTTTGCCTTCTTTTATGTAGCTCTTGAGTATTAACTTTGATCAATGCTCAGATGTTCCATTTATTCAAATGTGCCATTTCATCTGCAGGATTTGTACTTGTTTAGCATTGCAGTTTCATCATGATCTCTTAGACAAGCTTGAAAAAAAGGTGTTGGGTTATTATAATCTTAAGTAAAATAAACTCAGTGATTTCCCTAGAAATCCTTAGAGCAGTAGCACTGAGCAAAATTAATGGAGAATTGCATTTACTTTTGTTATCGCTTAAGTGTTTTCTCCTGTTCTCTTTTATTTCTAGCAGTTTCTAATCAGCTAATTGGTTTTGTCATTAGGCTCTGCAATAGCAGTCTACCTAGCAAACTATACAAAGAGAGCAGCTGCTCGCATCATGTTATTGTACATTGCTTCACTTCCTGAAAAAGATTTATCTCCCTGGTCCAATCTGTCATATAATTTTTGGGGAAAAATTAAAAATTGCTGGTTTACTAAGAAAAATATGTAGATCATAAAAGTAGAACAATTTCCAGTGAGTGTGGAAACACTGCGAATGTGTTGAGTATTCACATTTTTCCTAGGATGGTGGGAAACTAATTTGTTTTTTTCCTGTGCTGGTTAAATAGATGATGTTGTTATCTCAGGTGACATGTCAGCAGAAAGCTAACATGCAGTAGAGGCAGTACACAATACTAATGAAACACTCCAGAGGCAAATCTGGTACACTGTCACTAATTCAAAGTTTATGGTAGGTTTTCTTATCAGTGAAGCCACCTTTTCCAATTTCTCTTTCTCTACCTGCTTTATCCACATTAAGCTCAAAGGAGCAAGAAAGCTCTCGGACATGGCTTGCTGAATATTGGCATGATTAATACCCGCTCCCTGACAGCTATTTGAATTGAGGTACTCTCTTATTGTAAACAGCCTGGACTGTGTTCATACTGAGGTTTGGCTTTTGAGGAAGGACTTCTCATACACAGAAGAGGATGGCAGAAAAGAGGGGCTGCAAAACCGTTTTCCACACTCACCCTACTTTCTACAATAGCTTTTGTGTCACAAAAATAGTCAATCTAGTCACAATCAGAATTACAGCATCAAGGATTTTAAAATAATGTTAATTCTGAATTAGCATCTGATGCCAACAATTTATTCCATATTAAAAAAGGTGCTGTTTACTTGGCCATCAAGAGGCAGCTCCAGCTGAAACACAAATGGGATCCCACTGATTATGCATGACAGCACAAATGCCAATAATTAAAACAGTTTTCAAAGAAAAAAATGCTTCAACTAATTGCAGGTCTGTGGCCTGAGGGTCACTGAAGATTTCTAAACAAATCTAAATTGCCTTTTTAATTTAGTCATCATAGCATCTCCATGACAAAAGGCAAGTATTATTGCCATCTTCCAGGGGAAATTGATAGGAAAAGGTGATGGCATGAGGGGAGCAGATAATGTATTATACTAATCCCTAGTATTTATAAGCCAGTTTGCTTTTGTTCTGTCACATCTATTCAACCAGGAGGTACTTTCTGCTATGTCGCTTGCCAAAAGAATTATCAGTTGCCCAGGTGGATTGATGGCAAGGGGCCCTCTACTAAAAGGAGCCATTTTCCTGACCCCGTCCATCCTCTTCCATTCACTGTAAATAGAGACGTCTATCCATGGCTTCACTAAAATTGAGATGGAACCCATAAATACCTAGGATAATGTTTGTAAACAACAAACAAGATAAAGTTTAACTCTGTTATTACAAATGAATTTGATGTGTGGCGTTCACATCAGAACTCATGTGAAACATCCAACTTGAATTACAAGTGCTCATCTCTAAGAGTACCTTCACATGACAGAAAAACAAAACCAACACAACAACAACAAAAAAAAATTTAGGAAAGCTTGCATTAATTAAAGCAATTGACAGCAGTTGGCCCTAAAATGTAGTCTCTCAGCCATACAACTACAATCTTGATTTGATATTTTTGTTCCAAAAAAGCTGCTGCTGTGTGCTGGTGCCTGGCTTTCCATGATAAAAACAAGACTGATGTTCAGTGGCCCTGAAAAGCCAATTCTCTTTAGGGAAAAAATGTTTCTTCCTACAGCACCTCCTTTTCCTCTCACCATAGCTGTCATGTGCACACTTCAGAAGCACAAGACACCTTCCTGTTTTCTGCTGAATACGTTTTTTTGCTCAATTTCTAATCAACCATTTGTTTAGGGAGAAGCAAAACCACACAAAGAGAACAGCTGTTCCCTTGCTATTGCAAACACACAGCAAATGCTGTTACAGGCACAAGCCAGAAGTGGCTGCTAACACAGATTAAGGCTTCCTTGCACCCCAAACTAAGTACCTCTCATCCTATGGCATGAGCAACTGAAGTCCTATCATCAGTTTAATATTGATTTTAATCTCACGAAAACCCAAAACATTCTGAAGATACTACTTCCTAATAACAGTACGATCAAAAGACACAGAAGATGTTTTAAAAAATAATAATAAATTTGTTTTTTTTTTTTATATTTTACAAGTTTTGTACCAGAGTATTATAAGCACCACAACATTTGGTAACAGAACATAATTAACAAAATTAGACGTATACCTAAGGTAGATATATCCACTCAGATATGCAAAAATAGTGTTTTCTAAATCACAAGTCAATGGTAGAAGGCATATTTAGTACTGAACACAAAAAAGGATACTTCAAAATTAAAATGGAACATCTAGGCTGATACTACTTCATCTCATTACACCTTGTAACACTTGGAGAGTTTTTAAATAGGCCATATCTGTTAACTGTGATTTCTTTAATGTTCTAAATCATTAGGAAGGAAGGGTGGGGAGGGGGGGTGGCAGGGAATCAGGTTTACATGAAAGTGCTTAAACATATATGGATATAAAACAGGTTCTCAATGGAAGCTGTTGATATGCTGATTCTTTGAAATACCTCCAGCTGAGCATACTAGAACACAGAATCCCAAATACAAAGTCAACGATTTCAAGGGAAGTTTCAACGTTTTAGAAAGGGTTTCCAGGGATTTTCAAATGAAATAACTTATTCCCTCCCAAGAAAGAACCTGCCTTTTTGTACTCTGCTCCAGTGAAGATCCCTTGTGTCAGCAGAGCTCTGTGACAGAGGTATGTCCATATGGATTAATTTGGTGTATCTCGGTCCAAACCTCTACTGCTCAAGAAATTAAACATTCGTATAGTTATTCAGTTCTCAAGAAACACATATGATCCTCCATTGTAAAAACAAAAACAAAATGACGTGAAAGACAAGAACAGCGTTTATGAAAATAGTTTGATTTTTTTTTTTGAAACACCACCAGAGATAACTACTGACTTGGATACCTTCTCATTTTTTCCCTAGTACTTCAACTTTGGTTTAAAATAAATACTATTTTTGTTTACAAGGAAGCTTTATATACTGTATGTTTTACAGTGAAGTTTATCTAAAATGAGTAAACAACAGATAATCATGTTGCCACCCTGAAAACTGCAAAGAAATTATCTAATAATAGCTGTGGTTTGTATTAGTGTGCAAAACAATGACTAAAACAAATTAGGTAGATTTTAACGAGAATTTAAGCATATTCTACAGTAACTTATACAAATTGTAACCTAGTCATCAACAGAAATTATTTGAACAGTATGTGGTCTTTTCTTAATTCAGTTTATTTGTTAGCTGTAGATCATCCAAGTTATATACATATTAAATACACATAAGTAGAAAGCAAGATATTGAACAGTAAAACGTCAAGTTAAATCACAATAAAAATCTACTGCAAGACTCAAATCCAGATGCATTTTGAATTTAATAAAGCAAATATACATTGCTACCTACCTAATTGCTGTTACCAGTAATTGTAGTGAAGTATACATTAAAATAACCCTTTTCACTGAGAAAACACAGACTTGATATTCTTCAGCGTATTTTGTACCTAGAAAAAAATCAGTCACCTATACAATAACATATCCCCAGATATCACAAATAGAAAGCAGTTTTGCTAATTGCTAGTGCTTAGATTTTTGGTATGTAGAGCAAACACGTAGTTAAACTTCTATTTATAGAGTAATTACACGTGAGAAGGCTGTAATTGTGCCTATCTAGCACAGCATGGTCGATGTCCCGGTGTCACACTGTGCCTGCACCATGCACAGTGAGGGGATGGCCCCGGTGCCACCAGCAGGGTCCCCATGGTGGGTGCTCGCCACATGAATGCTGTGGGAGGCCCTGAGCGACACAACCCAATATGGCTGTGGTTGGAAAGCGCCTCATCCACCCAGAAAGCCATTGTGCCCCCAGGAGGCCTCTAGTGATGCTCTGGGAACAGCTGCGGGACGCCAAGTGGGTGCCCCTGGCCTACTCCCCCTGCTTGTGCCCCTGGCAACAGGAAGGAGCCCAAACCAGACTTTCACAGCTCTGCCCCATCCTCCCGGCCCTCCCTTTGCTTCTCACAATGAGGGCACAGGCCCATCATCTTCCCAGGCAGCAAGTATCATTTTTATCTACATCTTGAGTGGCTCTGTATGAGACTAAAATTACAATTTTTCCTATTTCCCCTAGCTGATAAAGTGAAGGAGAGAATAAGTCCCCTAAAGCAAATGATACTATGCCACCTTCAGTGCAAGGGATATACATAATATCTAAAATGCTTTCTATCTGAGTGAGAATATAAATAAAATTATGCTAAGTATATGCTCGTGACACAAAGTAATTTTTGGTGATAATTTCTGTGTGGGATTGTTGCCTAGGTAATAGCCTGTAGGGTAAGGACACAGTTAGAACTAAAAAGCTTTCCTGGAAAAGGTAAGAAAAAAGTATGATAATTTACAGAGTTGGATGAAGTTTACTGAGTTTCTGGAACTATTCCTGTTGAGCTGTAATCTGGTCTGGCTGTCATTCTTGCCCTGGTACACATTTTGCACAAAGACTGAAAAAAACAGCAGTATGTTCTCTCTGTCTCATACCATGTATATCTTGCCCAAATTTCTCTGAGAACCACCATTCTTAGCTATGGAAAATTCGTGTTTCTTTTTTTCTGGAGTTTCTTAATGAAATGTAACAATAAACAAACATTATCTGAAATATTCTCTTCACTCCTCATATATAAATCCCTTCTTAAAATCTAGTTAGCCTAAATCTGTCTCTGCTAAGAGAATCATACCCACTGACTATATAACCCAGCAGGCAAACAAGCACAAACCAGGAGCATTCACATATACTAACAAGACGAGATATTTTAGACAAACATTACTTGCTTGTTAATGCAAAATGTGCAAGTGGGTCAAGCGATTAGCTTTGTAGAGAAGTTACAAAAAAGGTACTCTACTTCAACCTCTGTTATTCCATCAAAATAATCACTCAAGTTTAATGAAATATTTAAACTCTTTAAAACATTTAGGCCATTTCATTATTATTTAAGACTGAAAATGATGGGGAAGAGAAGCAGCTTTAAATCTGAGAAAGATTATATAATAGGTCAACCTCAGTAATAAACAAAACTATGTACACCACCAACCATTATCTAACTTTAGCTATAACAAGTCTTAACAGGCATATGCAGTTGATGCATTAAAATACTAATTGCATTTATGTTTTTTTGAAATACAATATATATATGACATTCTTGACAGTCCAGTGACCTCTGTTGAAAAGGCTGTATTTTTTCTGATTCTACTATTTTTGTAAAAATAATTTCATAAATTGGAAAGCCAATAGAAAAAAAATAATAATGCATACCATTAAAAAAATAATACTAAATAAAACACTCCACAACTATTTTCTAAGCAGAATGGAAGGGTGGTAAAGAGCAGAAATCAGTAAATAAACATGTAGACATGAGTCCTTGAGGTTTCCCTTATAGTCAGAAAGGAAGAAGCAAATTTAGAGGATGGCTCTTTTGGCTTACATCAGGAATCTGCTCTAGGTTAAGATGGACTGTCTTTAATCAGTTTTAAGTGAATGTTTCACTCTCCTGACTACAAAAACAGATGTTAGATAATGTTCTGATGGTTATAACTGTACATATCTAGAAGGCCAATAAACTGCATTCCATCCAGTTTTCAGATGCTAGCAAAAAACAAACAAACAAACAAAAAGAAACAACAGAAGTTAAATCTCATAAGTAGAACTTGCTTAGCTTAGAGAGCAAGATTTAGGTGCAATAAGATAAAAGGAAAGAGAGAAAATGTCTTCCCTGTTCACCCAGGTCAGAACACACAGTAGTCAGAACACACAGCCATGCAGACTGAGGACAGGCTTCTTAGCGGTCAGTCAGTTGTTGTCGATGCCTAAACAGACACCATAAAGATGCCTGTGAAATCTCCACACCCCAAAGTTTTGCTAAAAGACTTGACACCTCTCAGAAATGATTCCTGTTTAACATGTAGTTGACAGAATGAAAAAGTTCTTAATAATCCCTCCAACTTAAAAGTGGTACCTGGCTGATCACTTCAGTATCTGTTTTGCATACACATCTATCCTGAGGTACTTTTAAAAGCCCACCAGCTACCATGAATCACTGTCACCTGAGCCTGGTAGCACTATTCCAGCAGAAAAGTTGAGGGTCCACAAATGCACAATACATACAACATTATTTTTCCCCTGTTCCGTGTCAGGAACAAAGGCAGCATGCCTAATTTCATTATGGTGTTGCAAATTAGCCTCCTTTAACCTAGCAACAGTCATTTGGCACAGTGGCTTAGTTTTCCATTAACTTCACTAATCATATTCCAAGTCCCAGTAATGATTTAATACCTTGTGTTCACTGCCAGTGCCACTGCTGCCAGCATTTTACCTGCCTTTCTCCTTCACAACCCCCTATCATCATCCCACAACCACATCAACACTTAGGAGTGCTCTCACCACCACTAGTAGCTCCCTACCTCCCTGTGTCCCTCACCCTCACAAAAGATAACAAGTCTCCTTAAGTCAGTGACTGTGCCCTCAGCTCTAGGAGCATGAGAAGTCCTTATCTATGGACATGATAGACACTAGTTTCTCCTTATTTTCTCTGTGTCAACACATTTCCATAAACTGAAGAAATTCGCTATTCTTACCCCCCTACCAAAACAAAATAGCATTTATAACTGGAAATTCAGAAAAGTTCTGCAAGTTCCAAAATTTTTCTATTTTATCTGAAAATTCTGTAAAAGCTTTGGTATCTGCTCAGTAGTATTTTTCAGGGAAATTTTGCAATTCATTTTTTTCAATGTAGATGGAATTAATTGTCTCTTTTCTTGTGCTGGAAAGGTGCGTTGATCCTCAACAATAATCCACACCCACACCTCCTCCTTATACATCCTTGTTTTGTCTCTCATTTCTCCTTCCTTTTTTTCAGCCTATTGTGGTATTTTTTCTTTACCTTTGTTTCCTTTTTTTTCCCAGCGCTCCTGCCCAACAGTATCTTTAAAGATACTTCTTACACTACTACTGCTGTTTCAGATGAATGAAGCTCTTAGTAAAAAATGACAATAAGAAAACATTTGAAACATTCTGGAACTAATCACCCTTTGGGGGGAATTTGGTTATGTACAACTGTGTGATGATACGTTACAGATTACAGACAAATTGCATGTCCTTTTTACTACTTAGACTGGACACCTAAACCACACATGCAATTTCTTATTGAACTACTAGCCTATACTAGTGTTACACGTTGTAAAGGAGAGTGACACTGCCAAGATCATCTTTTTTTTTTGTTTGTTTGGTTTTTTTTGTTTTTTTTTTTGTACTTCCTACTTCTCTAATTCAGTCTAGCTCTTCACACTCTCCAGGTTTTAAAATAGCTTGAATGCTTTTGCAACAGAAGTGGAAAATGAATGTATTGGCCATCTCAAATTTTCCATTAAACTTCCTTTTAACACTTGAATTAATTGAATTTGGTAACTGTTGTGTATGTTGCCTGTGTGTCTTTATGTGGAATTTTTATACGGTGCTTGCTATAGGAAAAAAGTGCTCATTTCCCCCTGCCCCCTTAACATTAGCTATGGTTGCTGGTTTTCCCTACGTCCCTGACAGAGATATAAAGAACACTTAATGGTCCTTCTCCTGGCATTTATGCTGTTATATTCAAAAGGGGACCTATGTGCAACCAACTGGTAGCAAAAAATCTTCCTGTATCATGGTCAAAATTAGTCTCAGATGAGACTGAGTGCCTTAAAATAAACTGTAACAACTAATCAGAACCTGTTTTATGCAAACACCAGTAGTCATTGTCCTAACTTAAATAAACTATTATTTCCCACCCTGTCAGTACACTAAAACAAGCACATAGAAAAAATCCAGTAGAAACTTCTGCAAGTACCGAAAATAATGAAAATGGCAAATGTGTTAGAACAATTCTGAACATTGTGCATTTCATTAAGTCTTGATAGGTCAAATATGAAAGGAGAGCACACTGAAGTCTGAAAGACTTTAAGCTAATATTTGATATCTCCTTAATAAATATGTATTTCAACCTTTCCTTTAAGCTCCTAGTCAAGTTTCTACAAGTAAGCATAAAAGTACGTTTTACTGCTTACAAACTCAACATAAAACATGCTCTTAAGTACAAATTCTGTACATGTACACTGGAGGGAAACCAGAGTGAATGGGAATACATCACTTTTGTTACTGGTAGGAGCAGAATATGGCTGTATTTTCTTGCCCGTGCTCAAATGTGTAGCATGGCTGTTGTAGACCTCAGACCTCTTCACAGAACAGTGAAAATCAATAGCATATCCAGGATGAAGCTATAACCCAATGAGGTTTAACAAGATGAAGTGCATGGTGCTGCACCTGAGTTGGAACAATCCCAGACATGAGGGCAGACTGGGTGAAAAACTCATTGAGAGCCGCCCTATAGAGAGGGACTTGGGGGTTCTGGTGTATGAAAAGCTTGACATGAACCAGCAGTGTGGACCTGCGGCCCAGGTCAATTGCAGCCTGGCCTGCATCAACAGAGGTGTGGCCAGCAGGTCAAGGGAGGTGACTGTGCTCCTCTGTTCTGCCCTTGGGAGGCCTCACTTGGAGTGCTGCATACAGCTCTGGAACCCCCAGCACAAGAAGGACATAGATGTCTTAGAGCGAGTCCAGAGGAGGTCCACAAAGATGATCAAGTGGCTGGAGCATCTCTCTTATGAAGAGAGGTTGAGAGAGCTGGGGTTGTTCAACCTGAAGAAGAGAAGGCCTTGGTGAGACCTCATGGCAGCCTTTCTATACTTAAGGGAGGCTAATAAAAAAGATGGAGAGCAACTTTTTACTTGGTCAGATAATGACTGGACAAGGGGGAATGGCTCTAAACTAGAACAGGGGGAGATTTAGATTAGATGTTAAGAAGAAGCTCTTCATTATGAGGGTGGTGAGACACTGGCACAGGTTGCCTAGAGAAGCTGTGGATGCCCCATCTGTTGGAAGTGTTCAAGGCTTCCAAGTGTTCAAGGTCCCTGCCCTTTGAAGGGGGCTTGGAACTGGGTGGTCATTAAGGTCATGACCATTCTATGATCAGCCCAGCTATTTAAGATGCAAGTGAGTAAGGAAGTAGAAGAATTTACAAACCCATACAGAGAACAGTGTACTTTTTTTTTTTTTTTTTAAAAAAAAAAAAAAAAAAAAAAAGACAAAAAAAGAGTCTATCCCAAGAAGACTTGATTATGTGAAAAAATAATAAAGCCTGAAACACACATTGTTAGTATATTACTCCTGAAAATTAGGTGAGCATTTATATAAAACTGACTGAGCTTTCAAGATACAGAACTCTCTGGCACAGAGATAATTCAGATGTACTTTTCTGAAGTATCTAACTCCGTGACTTTGAGCAATTTTGCATCATTACACACCAGTCTCACTGAAAGACTACCCAAATTACTGGAGAAGTCAGATCTCTGTTTTGTGCAGTTATTGGTTGGGTTAATTTGTTTTCTCAGTCACTTCAACATGGTGATGTGATAACTGATCTTTATTGAGCATTGTGAAAAAACAGTAAGAATCAGCTAATCATGTTCTCTTTTCCTGATGGCACCTTTTGTATTGACTCTAAGGCTGGAATAATAGGAAGCTAAGATCACAGTCCTGCACCATCTGATAAACTGAAGGGCTTTTTGGTAGATGTTGTTGAGCTTTTTTCTAGCAATACTAGTAAGGACTATAATGTTTACAAGCAAGTCATTGGCTTCTGAAGCAGAAAGGAGGGGTAGCTCCACAGAGGAGTTTTCCCTAGAGGAAAGAGAGAAAAACACGAGACAGATTTGGCAGCAGCATGTGCTAGACAAGGGACCTTCAGTGGACAGGTGATAAAAAGAGGCTAGCTGCAGCCTTGCAGATGTTTTTTTCAGTGTCTACTTCTATAGTCATTTTCAAGGAAAGATAATAGACAGGAGAAGCTGTTGCTGCTGAAAAAATATTGACTTAGGCATAAATACAAGTCACAGCAAAGCCACACTTCATAAATTTATATACAAGCACAAAGAGATGTGAAAACAGAGAGAAAAATATAGTTGACATTTCCAGAGAAATGAACCACTAAAGAAGCAATTAAATCCCCAGTTTGAAAGAATATTATCAAACAAACATATAGTCATGGAAGTAATTAAAAGCATTTGATTACTTCATAATGGGCAGATCTAATCAAGCTTGTTCACAATCAAAGTGTGTTCTACTCATTTTAAAAGTAACTATAAAAAATATCGAAACAAATAAAGCACAGGATTCATAGCAATGTTGTAATTTCAACCTGGATAAAACCTACTCAAGTATACCATATCTACACTGGTCCCTTGCACTCTGTATCTGCTGCATCAGAAGGATGAAAGAGCATCTGCTTATCAACAACCCAGCTACTTACGTCCCAGGGAGGCTGCTTCAAGTAGGTCAGGGATGTGGATGGGAATGTGTGGATATGTATTTCTGTACTACTCATGCATCTACGGAGAGCAGCTGGCATTCCTGCCCATAGGGAACAGTGGTACAGCAGACTGCACCCATCAAAGAAGGGTGAGGAGACTTCTGCGTACGCAATTGGCTAAAGATCATTTCAGTCCTCAGCAAAGGAATATTATTGTTAGTAAGAATGAAAGCAAATCTGAGCATTTTTGTTCCTCCCAGCCTGCTCCTTATTAAAGTTTCAAGTAAAATAAATGCTCATTTAATGCTGGTAGGCAAAAAGAGGGAAGAAATAATACAGCTGTACAATACAGAGGAATGCACCATAGGCCTGACATACCAATCTTTCTTTGTCTATTTTTATACAGTTCGTGACATGACACTGATGTTATGATTTACTCTGGTAAATCTTGAGTAAAAATGGAGGGGAGAGGGGGGAGAAAAGCAGTGCATTTTTGAGGGAAATTTATATACTACCTAGTATTCCAAAAAGGCAGGAATGTGTGTGTTGGCTTATATACCTACGTAGCAGTAACTCACTCTCCAGTGGCATTCAACAGTCAATCTCAAAACGTTGTACCAGGGAGACAGCACTACTTTCTCAACAACACAGATGGAGACCATGATCTGACTTGATATTGATATTATAGTCTGTATTTTAAAAACTTAAATACAGTTTCCTATTTGAAACAATTCACAGAAGAGTCTCTAGTATGAAGAATTCTAGTTTATTCAGATTTCTGGGTATAAAAATTCTCAGATCAACTAAGGAATTTCATTTCCACTTAAGAAATCAAAAAAAATAGACTAAAATTTTATTAAAAAAAATAATAATAACAAAACCCACAAAACACCAACAGTAGGAGCTCCTTGAGGGCTACTTAAATTCACATTCATTTTTTCAGCAAATATATTGATGTTACTATTTGAAAGATTTTGCAATACAAAGCAAGGCTGGGGCACTCTCTTTTTTAGCTACAATTAATTTGTAGAAAGTGTTACTGTTGCAATACTTGATGTTTATGATTACAAGTCGCTTTGCTGGCATGAACCAACATATCAATACTCTTCTAGTATAACTTACAGTCTACCCCCTCTTTTAATACTTCCCTTTCTTTTAATACTTCCCTTCCTACAATACAATCAGAGCATAGCATAGACAGCAGGGAAACAGCCTACTATGACAAATACAGATCAGCTTAAATACTAACATAAAAACTGTTTATTTGGGGTATTTCCACACATATTCAGGTAAACAATATATAGGAGTTTTTTTCTTGTTTTTTTTTTTTTTTTGTGTGTAGATTAATAAAACACAGCCAAATTTACTAAATTAAATAACTACAGTTATTAGAAACAAAAATCTTAGGTATAGATTAACTGTAATACTTAATGCAGCCCTTCTGAAAGCTTCTTTGACTCACTGTTTTTATTGCATATCCTTCACCATATTGGGACTGCAATGGAATTTAAGACATAAGTTATGGGAAAAGCTTCATTTTTCATTCATAGGAGAAGCCACAAGTAGCTATTTTTTTCCACTCCAGATTTTTACCCGCAAGTTCTGTGCCTGCTTAACAAATTACATTACAGCTGGTATAAGAAGGAACAGAAGGTATTTCATTTGTTCCTTCCTTTGCCTTTGTCCCAGTGCCACGGTATCCTGAAAAGAAAGATGAAAGATGATTTTAAATCCCAGGTCATCCCAAACTGGTTAATTGTCATCACACTTTCTGACAATGAGAAACTAGTAGTGACCTACATATATTTGTTACTGAATTAATCAAAATTATTAATGTATAAAGGCATATAAATCAAAGTTGAATGAACAAGGGGATTCTACAGCAGCAGACACTAAAAGCTTGAATATTTTGATGAGCACAGAGCAATCTAACAAGGGGGTGCAGGCTGAAAAGAAGTCTTGTCTCTTTCCTTCCCCTCCTTCTGGCCATATACCCTCTCTTCCCTGTCTCTTTCTATAAGCTGAGCTGACCGCTCTAACATGGCTGAAGTGGGATTGCTGCTTTGCCTAGTTAGTTTTACATGCAATCAGTGAGCTAAATCAGTTCTTGGTAAGTTCTTCCCCATTCCCACTGCAAATAGGGAGGAAAGAAGAGGCAGATATGATGAACAGAAACCTCTGTGCAGGCAGTGAATTGTATGGAATCACGCCCCAAATCACTAAAAGGAGCTATGGGGAGAGTATTATCTCTCATCGAGTTGATGAAATGTTAACTGTTTAATCAATACAGAAAGTAACACTGTGTCTAACAAAGAGACATTTATGTCTCCAAAGGAACAGAAGGATCTTTATTGTAGTTAAGAAATATGCTGATTACAAAAGAAACAGACAAGTTTCAGGAGAAAGTATCAATCTGCATTGATCCCTTGAAGGATTTCTAGGAGGAAGTTAATCAGAAAGATGGACGCAGTCTGTGGTTACAGAAATACAGCATTTCTTGCCAGGCAAGTTGCTCAGAAGTCTACAGCAAGTCTGCTGGATGAAGGGGTTAGGGGCTGAAGGAGAGGGAGTAGAGAGGAATGGAGAGAGGAGAGGAAGAGAGCTTTCCAATTTAATTTTAGTAATGAGACCTAGTATCACATATCATCCATTTCTTCTTTCACACCTTTTACAAATATTTTATAGACATCTTATAAGCATTTCACACCCAGGTCTCCAGCTTATATTCTTCAAGTAGCTAAATGATAAAGGAGTGCATGTACCCACACACGCTGCAAAGTGTATGTGAAGAATTAGCATCAAACTGGTCCAGAAGAATTGTTGGTACAGAATGGTGATAACTTTACGACTCCTTGGCATGCAGTGTGCCAAACCTGTGAAGGTCTCCAGGAAATTTTCCATGTACAGTCTATCTTCTGAATGTTCTGCAGTTCCACCAAAAGCCTGTTATGATTTTGCAAACGACTGGATTGTATTGTAAAGGGAGGCCACTTGATGAGTCTCTTAGCCTACACAGGATGAGCAAGAGGAGCAGAGACTGACTTTGTGAACTGTGACACCAGCAACAGTTTTAGCTGTAAAAGTATCCTGCGTCATTCCTCTGATTATTTAAGAAGTTGTTTAGCAGCTGCATTTTTAGGAAATGAAATAGTAACAGCATAATAAGTGCAAAAAACTGAATGCTGTAACATCAAAATATAAAATAAAACTGTTGGATGTATTTGCCTTCTCCTTTGTATTCATAAGCTACGCGTGATATTGGTTGTGTATAACTAAAAAGGCAATTGGATTATGTTAATGAGTCCCTTTTGACTAACACAGACTGTTCTGTGAACTCAAAATATAATAAATTGCCATTTCAAAAAGAATAAAGGCAGTTGCATCAGCTAAATATCACGGAATCCACCTTACTACAATTTGCACAGTAGAAGTTGTTTGAAAGACTATAGCAGGAATTATTAGTATCGGTTTCTATTGTAATTTTACAAGTGTGAAAAAGAGATGACAAACTAGGAACTTGTCAAGACTGCTGAAATACTTATTTTACATCAATAAATTCCTCAGAAGTCCATACACTGAAAAATTGGACTTACTGAAATCATTAGTCTCCAGCATGACATACTGTTTACGTTATACTGTGTTCAGTTTGAATCCCAGATAGACTCAACTGCCTCCTACATAATGCAACTGTCCTGGAATAAAAGGACTTTTTTTTCCTTTCAGGCATTAAATGTAGGAATGATAGAAGCAGGCAACATGTCTCTAGTGCAGCATTTTGGCTCTATTAGTTAAAGTGTTGTATTCCTTAAGTATACATTAGAGGATAGATGTGCACATAAAATACCATATGTCAGTTTCAAAGCTATAATTTACATAGTTATTTAAACTTATGCAAATGAAGACATTAAAGCTGAGACACACACCAATAAAAGGAAATTATAAGTTAAAGCTGCCACATCGTCCTTAACTTCCTGCAAGTGACTAGGTATAGCAGAACATATGGCATGTACGCTCTCCCACTGCTCCTACCGCTCCTGAGAGAAGGCCATATGTGCTGCATTACCTAGGCACAACAGGGCAAGTTCAGAACACATGGTAGCCTTACCTCCCTGTTTAACTCTTAAGAATTACTTCCAGATAGTTGTGAGCTTCTTAAGTGTTGACCCTGGTATCTTCTCCCATTAGTTCCATGCTTTCAAACAGCAAAAAGGAGAAAAAACAACCAATCAGCCAAAAACAACAAAAAAGCACACCCAAAAAGTTCATGGCTTCTTTCAAATACAGCAGATATATGGGTCTACAGCATTTGTTGTTTTTGGTGAATCCATCTACAAGAACAAAACTGCTATTTAAAAATTAAAAAAAAAAAAAAAAAAATCACGGTTCCTGAGACTGCTTATTTCTCTCAGCATCCAATTGTCAAAAACTGCAAAGCTTTACAATACATCTTAATTCAGTCCTATAAATCTTACTCGAACATATTTGAAAACAAATAGGCTGACAAATGGTATTCGTTACTGTCACTATCCGCTAGAAAGTTAGAGTTAGAAGAGAAAAAAAATAGTTGATATCGAAGTGGTATCTTTTAAATAAGATAGTCACCATAGCCTTTATAACAATAACTCTGCCTAGCCACTTTTCCCCCGAAGTGGAAAAGCAGGTGCATCCTTTCCATGAACCTTCCCCTTTCCCACATGGTGATGTGAGACTCTGCTAAAAGGATCACACGCATCAGGAAGAGGAAGCAGTCTGAGGGCATGTAATATGCCTGCATACATGTATCTACTAGTGACACATGACAGAAATCAGGGCTTACAGCTGCTCAGTCTGCCAAATGCTCTGCTGTGCTTAGAAGATCAGTGCCATTCAGTTGGGAATGCACAAAACTGGAGCCCTGATGCAGTGAGGGTTGGCAGACCTGGATTAACCAAACCCCTGACAGATTGAGATCCGTGTCCCTGTATTTTATATTACACTGTGTTAAGTGTCCACGGGATACAGAGGAGCACAGCATAAAAACCAGCTATTTAATCCATGTTTGAAAATGCTGTTGCTGATGGCTCTCCAGAAGTATGGACTTGGTATAAATTATCTCAAGGTCACTGACAAACTCTGTGCAAGTTAATTAGGCCTGAGGCTACCATTATTTCAAACAATTGAGGCCTCAGCAATATCAGCTTTATTTTTCAGCTTTTGCAAAGCTTTTGTTCCAAGAAGGAGACAAAACCAAGAGGGACAGATAAGTATTCCTTACTCATCCTGCTTGCCTCAGTTTGGAGGAACATCCTCGCAGCTGAAAAACTAAAACTAAAAAAGGATGTAATTTTACTAGTATCTCCAAGAGCCACTGCCTTGGGGATGTTCCTGCAACACTGCACAACTGCTAGCATGGAAAAAAAAAAAAGAGTTCAACGTACATAACAGAACACTGCTGAAGGTTAATCTCCAAAAATTTTATGACTGCACTGAGAAAATGAAGAGGAGCTCCAGATGCCACTCAGAGCTGTTATCTGAACTTTAAAAAGGGTTTAGAAATGGTAGTGATTGGTATACATCAACTCACTCTTCTCTTGTAAACAACAAATGAAGTCATTTTACTACTGTTCTTTCCTTGAGGCATAGCTGAGAGAAGCTGCATCCTTCCAGTATACACATCCTGTTTGATCGTATTTGAGGTCAGCCTAAAGCAACCCAGTTAATAAGTGAGGTTATTTTAATGTTGCGTTCTCAGAGTAGATAAAAGTATATTATGTCCAGTTTGAAAAATCTCAAAGGACATAGAAGTACATTCCATTGGATGTGCTGAAGAAAGCAGATCCTGGCAAACATTTTTATGTTTGGTGTCCACATTTCATGGCAAATATTGACCATAAAGAAAAACGTAGGGATCACAACAAATTTTCTTGGTATTTCTGAATGAAGTATTTCTGTAAGGTCACATGAGTGTGGAAAGGTCATGAGTCATTCCTTTGGCCTTCCAAAACACCTTCTGAAACCTGGAGATATGATGGAACACTGTGTCGGATGCAGATGGCCAGTGGTGCTGCAGAGGACATATCTACTGAGATCTTACACCATCTCCTCTCCTTGCCCAGAGTCACCAGTCCCTCTAAGCAATGGTATCCACTATTTGGACAAAGTGTTCTGTCTGCTGGCACCAGCCTTTCAAATGAGGAATTTTGGATGGTGGGAGGGACTCTGATGGGACACAGCAAGGGACTCTGATGGGACATTGGGGCCAATTAGAAAGTGAGAATGGAACAGCCACAGAACTCAAATGCAGAACAACACACCAGAGGGAAGGTTATATACAATGTTCATCCTTCAGTGACCCTTCTGCTGCTCAGTCATTTCCCCTTCTCTATTGTCAAAGTTAGTCACTCAGAAAAAAGAATCATGATGTGTCAAGGAAGAGAAAATTTTCCTCTCCCTCAAGCTGTGAAACATCTTAGCTGAGCAATACTTAAATGTCAACACAAATGTGTTCTGGTGTACAGAAAAAAAGTATTATTATTAGAAATCACAGCTGCTATTGCATTTCATAGTCAGGTGGATTATGTTGTCTAGAAATAGTTTTAGAGAACAGCTCTTTGAAGTGCCAGCTACATACTGTAACCAATTTCATCTGCTCTGTATGGAACCACGATGTACTAAGGTCTGAATTTCTTACCTGAATACCAACTTTTCAAAAGTTCAGATGCATTGTGATTACAGGTTATGGTCTGAATTCAATTAAGTCAGCTTAATATTTGCCTAGAAGGCAATAATCATTTCCAACTCAACCCAACTCCCGGACTCCAGAGGTTTATCACAATGGTTGGACTATTTGTACTGGGGGGGAAGGGGAAGCAATGTGTTTTTTGTCATTGTTGTTTCCATATTTAGAAAATAATATAGGCAAAATGACCTGTATATACCCATTGTTGTAAGAGGGAGCCAAAGGTCCAAATAACCTCTCTTTGAGAGCCTGGTTCTTAAACCACCATCAACAGCATTCTTCTGGAGAAACTGTTTTACTTATTTTTATTTATTTATTTATTTTTAAAGGCAAGTATGTAGAGAAAGTTTTTAAAACTGCATTTTTGTGCAACTATGAATTGCCTATCCTATTAAAGCAACAGAGTAAGGGTTGCCTTCTTCAACTACTGCCAGTGTTCTCTGCTCCTTTTCTATTTCCCTTTCCCTTTTGTGTACTTTTAAAAATCAGCAAGGTGCTCCATACCTTTGAGCTTTGTGGCTTATGCCTTTGTTTGCCAGATCAGATTCACTGATTAGCCTGAAACAAGAGGATAGGACTTGTCAATGTTAATGGTCCTAGCACTGCCTCTTAATAAGTCCTCAGCATTTGCTGTTTTGCTAATCCATCTGGCTAGACCATATAATAAAGCTCAACTGCATTTTGCATCTTAAGAACCAAGTATCTAAAACTATTCTCTTTGCATTTGAGTAAGAAGCATAATGGAGTTAAATTAATCTGTTTAATAATACCACTGTTTCTATATACTGCAAAAACTACACCAAAATTAGGTATTCCAGAACTATTACAGACAATTCCATGAGTTATTGAAAAGTTTCCACTTTAGTGCACAATGAATCAGACCTTATACATCGTATGTTGAAACTAAATTACTAATGTTTGATCAATGACATTCACTGTTCTCTAGTCTTGCTGATTATTTGTAACATCACAAACAACTCCCCATGACTTGCAAAATAACCATATCTGGCATTTAATTTCTTTTTTTCTTTTTCTCCCTCTTTAACCAGTATTATTAATTACAAATGGATCTTCTTTTCCTTCTTAGAAGAAATGGGTTCTTCATCTGGTATCCAGTTTTGCTGGTGTCCAGTTAACTAAACATTTAAAAATATAACTAAGCTTATTTTTTCACTGATAATAAAGAGCTGGTGACACCCACATTACACCTAATGTTTTTGTTTGTTTGTTTGTTTGTTTAATTAGACAGTCATTGCTAGATGCTTATAGCTTTGGGAGACTGAGTAATGGGACCAGAATAATCTATGCTTCATCTCCTACTGAGGCAGACATGGGTGGAGGGTTGGGGGGTAGAGGCAGGCAGATATGACAAGCTTTTAGGTTGAAACACTTATTTTGAAAAATTAAGCTGATGAACATATATATATATATACACACACACTCGCACACATATAAGTGCAAGCATTCTCACCTTCCTATTCCATGCCCCCTGCCCTATTTCCACTACAATTCTTTTGTTGGAAATAGGAGGGCATATAGGAAAGGAGTCAAAGGCACTGACCAATAAAAATACATGCAAATTTGGTCAGTGTGAAGCTATTAAAAATTGCTAGCTGTAGCTGCTCCTAAATCTGACCTCCTGTTATTCTTGCAATAGAAAGCTTGCACCAAACCAATGACAACATCAAGTCCACATCCATTTCCTCCAATTCTTCATTGTACATTACTGGTACCATACAGAGCAAGATACATACAAGCTTAGTTTAGCCTCTTGTGGATCTTTAATTATATATAAAGTTTCCAGTCCTCTGCCTCAGCTGGGCAATGAGATGGGCAGTAAACAGTGCCAAGGGCTGCAAGGAGGCTGAGGACAGTCTTTGATCAGAGACACTGATCACGAAACTTTTTTTTTTTTCCCTCTATTCCTGTATAATAGTGGGGGGGAGGAAGGGGGGACACAACATACATGTAAAGATAATGGAAATAAAGTCGCTGGGGAACTTTATAATCAGCACTGACTAGGTTTTAGTGCTTGGCTTTACAGCTTTAACATTAATCTTCTCTATGTAATTTTATCCTATATATGCATGCTAAATGGTGTGAAGAACCACCTTAGATCAACACAAGCTTCTCCGTTCTGCAAAATGATACCTAGTTTATCCATCACAAATAAAGTACAGCTCACCTTTTACTAAGTATAGAGACTAGTTGTTGGAATCTAAGTGAAAATACAGTCTTCAAATAAAGCAGTATGCTGCTCCATACTTTCCCTTTCTTCTAAAAAAATAAAATAAAATTTTACTTGCAAGGAAAAAAAAACCTTAATTGTAATAAAAGATATTGAGCCTAGTTTCCAGATGTATCGCATAATCAGATTTTCAAAGTTCTTGTCAACATTTAGCTACATAAATGAAGTATAAATTATACATCTCGTGTTTTAAAAAATAGTTATGGAAAAATTGAGATTGCTATGTTGAAGCAAAAGGCTATTAAACAAGGTACTGCAAAAACTGTCTCCCCTTTCACTGTGCATCTCAAACCTTAATTTAGAACACATCACAAGATGTAGTTTTGCCAGCCAAGGCTATATCAAATTGAAATTCTTTAAAGTCATCAGTCGAGTAATTATCATTTAATATTACCAAAGGATATAATTCCCGTTGCAGGTAAGACTTCATCCATAATGCACATCAAATTAAGCTTTTATATGAGAAAATTGAAGAGTATTACTTAAAATATTAATTGCGCTCTAGCTCCAAGTTGAAACCAAACTTTTCCCCATGCTATTATAAGGGGGAAGAAGACTTAAACTTATGTATTAGCTCTGTTCAAGTAATTGGACTCTTCCTTGTAACAGCAATTTCCTTGCCAAACCTAGTAATCACAGCTCCCACTCCTGTTGTTTCAAATCATTTTTTAAAGTTTGGTATATTTTGCATAATGTCTGACTAATTTTCAGTAGTTTTTCTTCTTCTCAGAAACAATTAATTTGAAGTTTGATCCATTTCTCATAGAAATCAGGGGAAAGATTCAAAACATTTATAAGAATTGAATAACTGTATTGGTCCTTAAAGTCTTAGAAGTGACTGGCTGGTCCATCATTTCTGTGCATTTAAATATTTTTAGATATTTCTTCCTCTGAAGTAAGGCAACAGAAGGGTTTAGGCCTCTTGCACCCAATCTGAGATGAACAATACTAGTTTCAACTAGAACTACATGACCTTAAGAAAAGGAAAGATTATTACAGTAACTATGGGGTCAGGTTAGCTTGATTTACCTTTTCTTCAGGTATTACCAAGCAAGGAAATGTCACCTGGAGAGATGTAACCATTTACCATGCTAAGAATGTGCAGATGCTAAAAACTGATTAAATTATTGTGTGTGTAATTTATAATCTATTAATCTTCAAAGCTAGATTTTTAGTATTACTCAGCAAGCATAATAAAGAAGCATCAGAGATCCAAACAAAAGATGCTAGGCATGGTCTCTTTTTCCTGAGCAGTGCTGAAACTTCAGCAGTGAAAAAAATCACAGGAACACAGTATTTCAGTGAAAAGTGAATACAACATTGCAAATGGCAAATTTTTTTTTCACAACTTAGGCTGTTAACTGTTACTTTCCCCAGTTATTTGTCCTCAAATACTATTTGCTTAGAAATAACACTGAAAAACATGTGTGTCTAAGCATCTGTTTGGGATTTCATGCAGTAGCCCAGAAGTAGGTTTTGCACAGAAATTGTTCTCTTATGCAATCTTACAGTAACTTCTGCTATTATGACATTTAAAGGCCGTAACACACTAATGCACAATAGTGAATAGTCTATTTGGGGGAGAATCAGGTGTCAAATAGTTGTGACTTCTACTGTGAGAAGCAGACCTACCTCCCCAAGTAGTCATCCACTAGCCACACGGGAGACTTCTGAGCAAGATAGTCCCTCCTTACTCCCCTACAATTCTAATTTTTGTTCCAGCTGAAGATATCAGCCTTGTGATACTAGATTGTCTCTTGCTCTGATTTAACCTATGGATCCATTATCATGGACTCCTGATCTTGATAACATCAGTATTTTTCTCTTTGTCTCTGGCTCCCTGGCTTCTCTTCATGACATCTTCATTGTGCATTTGGCAATGGGATGCTGTCTCTCCTACCAAGAGGCCTTCCAGCCTGCCAAACAGCAGCAAAAACCTGGGAGATGACAGGAGAAGCACAGGTTTTCTAAGTTCTCTCTTATGTTTAAAGCAGAATATCTGAAGATCTGAAGAACATCTGTAGAAGGCTACATCTGACCTATTGCACCCAAAATATTCTTAATATTTTAATATTAACATTTATTATTTAATCAATATTATTTCAACATTCTTCTAAACAGTCTTTGTCTTTATTACCCACATACTTCCACTGCTCATCCATCTCTTCAGTAGGCCGAGAAAAACCTGTCCTTGTGCTGTATGCTCTGTATGCTGTTGTAAGTACCCAGGAGTAACACAGGCCACCGGACTGATGAGGCAACTACTTGTTTTACTATTAATTTCTTTCACGTGCTTTTAGGACATGTATTTTTCATTTAAAGGTTCACAATTCAAACAGTAAGAGTTCCAAAAATTCTGAGTAGCTAAAATATTACGACTTGCACAGGATGTGCAACGCTGACACCGTCATCCACAGCCAGTGATGACATGGAGCAGGGACAGAGTGTCAGAAGTCAGAGAACATGATATCACTCTCACCTCTTCACCACTAACACACAAATCTTCATCTTTTTGCTAGCTGAGGTATATTCACTATCTAAAAAATGCTCAGTAAAGAATCTGCAAATGAAAAAAAAAAAAAGGAGGTAAATCAAAGTCTTGAACTGCTTGAGTGATCTCATGAGTGATCATGCCAATCACTGCAGCAAAGAAGACTGAAAGATACCCTTAGTTCATATTCACAGTAATTAATTATGTATCATTAAAAATTTACTAAGAAAATTTCTAGATGATATTTTAGAAGGAACCAAGTGGGAGACTTCACTGTTGGGAAACAGGGACATTTTAATAACAATTAATTTGTATAGTTAATTCCTGTTATTGATAAAATTTAATGACACAAAGTCTATTTACTTTTGGGTCCCACAAACAGATTAACTTAATCCTTCTTCACTGACCGTATTCATACTGTAAAAAGATAAAAAGGATGTGTTTTCATTTCAACTAATAAGACACTTGCAAACAGTATTTAAATAAACATAGATGATTTAAAAACAATGAGTGAGACACTGTTAAAGAAGGTGCTTTTGATAACAGATATTATAAACAGTTTTATGTGATCTGATTCTCCCTGGACAGATTTTATTTGAGTCTAAAGAGAAAATAATCTATAGCTCAATATAAATGGAGTATGTCTCTTTGTAAGGAACGGGGGCTAGAATGCTAGATAGTGACAATTTTCAAGCTTTACCTACTAACTATCCCTAAAGCTCTCATTAGTTTGATCATTATCATGAAGAATTACCTGACACTTCCACTGATGACTAATTTTGCCACCCCACTGTTAGTTGATCAATTCTTTCTTGCTGCACATATGCTGTGCACATAGCTTCCAAAACGTCTGGTGAAATACTCAGTATTTTTTCTTTCACTTGCATTCATAAAGCATGTTATGTCACTGTCTCGCTTGGTTTCCTTCCACGTTTTAATCTTTTCACTCTGGTATAGATGTCTGTGCAAGGTAACTGAGATGAGGTTTACAATCTCATAAGTGTTTTGCAGGACATATAAAACTGCAGTCACAGTCCTCAATAAGGTGTGCAGTGCTCTCTGATGTACCCTGGGGTACATGAAACATGTCCCAGAACCCCACCTGCCGCTGCTGTGGGGCATGGAGTTCTCATAGGTCTTGTGTAGTACCTTTCAGCCCCACAGAGAAATCTTACATAATCTAAGACATCTCAGAAGGAAGAAAATGCCTCTGTGTGGGCAAATGATTCAAGTCCAATGTTGAACAACAAGAAACACTTCAGGTGACAACAGAAAAATGTCACAATAATTCAAGCTCAAGCTACCAAATAAAAGGTCTACGTCCATTGGGACAACAAAAACCAAGCCTGAGTTCTTCCTAATCCTTAGAACTACTGCTGAAATATTCTTCCCCAGAAGACCTTCTCCTTCTCATTTGTCCTCCATCACTTGACTGGACAGCTGCGAGTATTCACCCATTTCCCATGTATTGGTAACTTGAGACTCAATATCCTGCACTGTAATACAACGTTGGCACAGTCTAAGTAATGCCTGGCTCCTTATGGAGAATAGGGGTCACTAGCTGTAGTAACATCATATACATAATACACAACCTGAGTACATTTCTATTTTTTATGGTATAGTTAATAGAGACATGTAATACATTTCTATTCTTTTCCATCCATTATCCTTCCAAAATAGTATCTTGACTAATCTACTGAGTTCTTTAAATTGTCTATACATACAAATGAAGCAACCCCACACTAGTTGGGACTAACCTTCTCTTAAAGTTCAAGAAACATAAAATGCAACCAGAAAACTCAGTTCCTTAAACACCCTCTAGCTTGAAGACTAGACAGAACTATTTTTGCAGACATGGTACTTTAGCCTCTAAAACACTATAATTAAAGCAGTGTGGTATTTTAATTTTCTTAAATATAAAAACACCACTCTCTGCTTCTGAATCTTCTCTGTATGAGAAAACTTCTCTTAGAATGTACATACGGTCAGTATTTTTATTTTCCCAAGGTCCTACAAATGCATGGCTTGGAAACACCTCCACAACTCGCATTTTCAGCATCTCACGTAAACCAGAGCTACAACCCTAATATGACCTGAACCAACAAAAGAACTACTGACTATGCAGCCTCCTATGGTAAAATTGTGAACAATTTTATGTCTACAACCTTTTCTACTTAATTACAGACATAACAGGAAAGTAACTTGACATTTCTGTTGAAGGAAACTGTGTTTCCTTCAGCTACAGTCATGGTACAGTCTGACTACAGAAAACCTGATTTCTTCCTTGCTTGAATTTATGGCTTAGACCAAAGAGGTAAAAATCACCGAACATATTTCTGAAACACAGGAGTAACCATTAACGATTTAAGTTGCCACCTAGCAAACAAAGGGAAAGAGTGAGGATAACACCTCTTGAATTTCCAGGACTAGCTATGACAATATTTCCCCTTGTGGCCTTGGGCAAGTTACTTAACCTCTCCAGATGAGAGTCCCTGTCTGTAAAAATGAGGATAATGATATTTACTTACCTCTCTCAGAGGAGATGTGAAAACTAATTAAAATAATTTGTGTAAAGGGCTTTGAACCTGAAAAGTACTACATAAAGTGCAAAGGAAATAATGTTTATATAAAAGACTGAGGGGAAAAAGAAGATTTGAGTTACACTGAAATCTACCAGTTTACAAAAGAAACATAGTTTTGTTTTCTTTTTCCTGTTTTTGTGCATTTTCATACTACTGACCAACCTGCTGACCCATTTTGTCTAAACTTAGCCAAGTGGATGGTCAGAGAAAGTAACTAAATTTGCCTCATATTTCAAAACACATTATACAAATAAATTGCTAACAAAAAGGTTTGGTGAGGTTTGGTGACCAAAATTGGTTAGGATGTTTTCCGACTGGGTGGTTACGTGACACTTATTTTGTTCAAGATTTGGATACTGTTTATCTACTCACACTTATTTCAGTAAATATCATTGTCTTCAAAGGGATCAGATAAGGCCTTTATTATGTTATTCTGCAACTGTGGAAAAAACAGTGTAACCAAACATCAGGTAATTGGAGAGATGCTTTTGTTTTTATGCACACAACTGCATAGCTGGATCTCAAAAATGGCTGACCATTTCACTTAGATTGCTTGTAAAGACAGCATGTCTTTTTGGGAACAGCAGTTTACCTACTGAGCGCAATGGAAAATTAGGTTAAAACATGCAATCATCACAACACAGCACCAGAAAACTGTGGGAGGAAATACTCTTACACAACAATGCTTGGTTTTTAGGCGAGAAAGAAGATCACTTTCTAAAGACACCCAAACACCAAATCAAATTCATTGATAATCTTTTAGGAAACCACAGGAAAATAAATTAAAGAATGATGTCCCAAAGCTAGTAAAAACGCATTCTGAGCAAGAATGCTATGAGAATTAATGCCATGACTACTACTTAACATCATTTAAGTTTTAGAATGGTATTTAGTAATAACTAAATAAACAGATATTTACTCAGTTCAGAAAATAGCACAAAATTCACTAAAAGAAGTTTACAGCATCACAGAAATAAAATAGATACATCTTCATTAAATATGTGAATTCTAATGGTTGGTTTTGTTCACTGTTCATTAATGCGATGGCATTGCCAAGTTATTCTCTGTCAGAAAAAATTAGATGCATTGGATTAGGGTAAATTCTGTTTTTCAGAGTGTTCATAAGAAAAAGAATAAACCTAATATAAACTTAAATAGTTCCTATCATTATAATAAAGTATTAAAATCCAATAAACCACATTTTACTTAGAGCTCCATGCCAGTGCATGGCTTATGACTAAGGGAAAGCACAAGGAATTTAGGAAAAAAGAAAAAAAAAAAAAGGAATAGTGACTTAAACAAAAAAGTAAATAAAATTCCCTCTTCATACTTATTGGCCAAGTCAGCCATCTAGATCAATGTATTGAAAAAGACTTTTCTCTCCCTAGCCCCCAAGAAGGCTAGCTAGAAGGCATACTTTCACGGAAGCAACCTGAACTGTGGAGGCAGCCATACCACAAAGGGAGAGAAACCAGTTATAGAAGAGACCAAGGTGACTAACTGGGTTTTTAAACAGGAGAAGACAAGTGTTTTGGGGAGGAATTATTTTCTATTATCAAAAGAAGAACCAATACAATGAACCCATCAAAATAGGAAACTTGCTCATACCCATTCAGGCACTAGTTTAAGAGGTTATTTCGTTGCTGACAGTACATGGACAATAATAAAGCAGCATGGAGGGGTGGCTGACTGACATTCACTCATACATGCCTTGCTCATTTAAAACGTGTGCAAACCACTGTGCTCTTACATGTATATCTTTGATCTAATAACCTAGGCCATACTGATTGTTTATTTACGTACACCTGAACACAACCCAGAATATGGAGTTCAATTTTTATTTACATCTGTGTTTTCTTCCATTTTGCTCATGATTAAAAATTACTAATCAGATCAGAACAGTTGATTAATGCACTTCATAATTACAAACAATTCTGTAGATGGCATAATTGTTTTAAAAGGCACTTCTTGATTAGTATAAATGCATGAAAAGAAGTTTTTGTCTAACAAGGGAAAAACACGACTGTGCATGTAAACAGCTTAGCAACTCCCTAGCATCACTATACCAGCTCTGGTATCTTATTGCCAACTAAAGTATTAGCATACTGAGCCATAGTGAAAAATAGGAACCAGAATTATCTCTAGTTTAATGTTTTTCTAGTTGGATAATTCTGTTATGATTTTCATAGGGCATACTTCATCACTGGAACAGTTAGGTACTACTTCGGGTTATTGGTGTTGAAATCGGAACAACCTGAACTAATCTAGAATCCTGTGTGGCTTAATCTTTTGTGCTTTAAGTTTTAATTACTTTGCTACTTTATTATACTTTCAAGAAGAAAGTCAGCCTTGGGCAGAAAGATTAGAAAAGATGTTTATATCTCATAACACAGTTTAGGTAGCATTGTGGGGTGTGCATATCAATTGTTTTGTTGTAGGGCTTCCTCCGTACCCCCACCTTTTTCCTCCCTCCTCATAAATGAGCTTTGTGATGCATTTGTTATTTTTCCAAGTTGACTGTTAATCATACAGACACTAATGCCCTGCTGGTCGCTCTGCTTTTGAAGGGATTTTTTTTTTCTTTGTTTGTTTGTTTAAACAAGTTGATAGCAATTTTCAAATACCTACCTAGAAGTAAAAACAAGATGAATCAGTATCATCAAAAAGTTATTCTGATCAATAACTTTAAAAACAAACAAACAAACAAAAACCCAACATTTCAAGCAGTTCTTAAAACCAATATAAAGAAGGTAAATTCTAACGCATGTCAGCTATCTTGATTAAAGAGAAAACAGTCTGTGAAGATGCAAATAAAGCAATTCTGCATGTTACTTTTTCTAAAGAAAAATGCATATTTGTCATCATTTTATACAAAACCTAAGGTAATTGCTGTTCTGATCATTTCTATTACTTCAGTAAAACCTAGAAGTAGCAGCATGTAAAACCTAGCAGTAGCAGTTAATAAGTTTTGTATTAGAACTCGCATTAATGTTTCCTATATTGATATAATGCTTAACAAGTAAGTTACACAATTAAAATAACTGAGCCTGGAAATCACGTCAAAGAATTCAAATTTGAGTACGAAAAATTAATTTAAATTCAAAAAAAAACAAACCACAAAACATTCATTTTCCCTTTTTTCCAGATAAGTCAGTCTTCCATAAAAATGTAATTACGATGTATTTTATTTGGAAATTAGTTTTTGTTAAAACTGAAGTGATCATCACCAGGACCTTCCCAATACACAATTTTTAGAAAAGAATTAAAAAAGCTCATGCTTATAAAGTCTTACAACTGCACCTTCTTCTTACCAGCCACAATACAATCTGAGAAATTACTTTCTTATAATGACTGTGTCATTATGACAAATCTTTATCCTTCCTTTCATGGGCAGGATATGCAACACATTTCAAACATATCTGAGAAGTGATATGCCTCAAAATAACTTCAAGATGGAGTTAAACTATCTCAAGTGTTACAAACAAAACTTTCCTCTTGGCATGTGAGGGCTTCTGTTGTTATTTTATAAATATTTTATATGTCTATACAAACAGATTATATACACACAAAACAAAACCATATGTATTTATTTATCTTCTCTACAAAGAATGGTAAGGTTTCTGCAGTATGGGTTGTACTCCGTGTGAGTGACAGATTTACTGAGTGGAATGAAGGTCTGCATTTGTGTTCAGACAGAAGTTCTAAATAGGCTGAAATAAGTATACGGATAAAAGTATTATCTTATAAATCCAAACATCCATCAGCAAGTTAGCAGCCCAAATTTCAATATGCATTGTTAACTGAAATAAAGTTGTCAGAGGATGCTTGGATAAAGGTGGATGTGATGGAAATAAATGAACTTAAAATAAATAGAACAGTCTCAAATGTAGTTCAAAAGCTCACAGTAACAGTATCAAATGAGGATATATGAACTAATAAACTATAACCATTCTTTTTTTCTTCAGGGCTGTACTGTAAACCTGAGTCACAGAAATTACAGTCTTATAAGTAGATACTGTACTGATAATGTCTTTTCAAGGTACTTTATATTTCAAAAAAGTAGCCAGCCTATTTCAGTAGCCTTCCCATTAAAATGGGTATCAGGGTTACAGTGAATACTGTTACCTTGAGACAGGTAGCTGCTGTCTGAAGAGTATGGTCTCTTTATCATTTTCCTCTTCTCAGCACTTTGATATAACAATTTTTGGCATCTATATCGGGGCTAAGCCTTTCACTATTTGTATAGCAATTGCAGGATAAAATCCTGTAGGATTTCCTTCATTCAAAGAGAGGCTGGCTTTTGAGGAAACTTGTTTTTCTTTAACGATAAAGGTCCCTTGTCTTTTTATTAAAAGCCCCAAAAAGTTTTCAGTGGAGCTACACACCTGACCCACTACAGTGTTGATAAGTACAAACATATGCTTGAACAGCACTTTGCATAAAATTTGATAGTTGCCATGAGCAAAGCCACTATCAGAACAACTCATTAAAAACACTGGCCTATTAAGATTTTAATCACTGACCCTTGAGCTAAAAATCTGCCATCTGAAACCATAAAGTACCCATAAATCAGCTTTCAGGCAAGTTTTACATGTTACAATAACTAATAATTGATACCAGGTATAACACCCCTCTGCACCCTCAATGGAACCTTGCAACCAGACCTCTCAGGATTTCACAGAGAGAGAAGGCATCCTTATGTTTTGGCTTGGTCCCCATCTTCATTGTGACAGAAAACAGAAGCATTGATGGTAATTAGATGTTTCTAGTTACCATCTTCTCCTACAACCTGTTTCAGCTCAGTGTGAGTGGAACGAAATGTTTTAACGAGCAGCATTAACAACATCATTATTAACAATGCTTTAACAAACCCATTTTACTGATGAAAAGACAGAAATGGCATAATGAAATGAAGACAGGAAGAAAGAAAAGGATACAAAAGAATTATACTGTTTCCAAATCCCATGGATAATTCTCAAGTTTTAAAGTACGGTCTGTCAGCCTAGTAGTGCTGACAAAGTGAATAAAAGGAATAACAGGCTATAGACAAAGAACAGAGGTTGTAGTTTCAATACATGCTAACCTATTCTTAAAAATCTATCTTTAATTTTAAAACATCGATGAAGTAAAAACTAAATCACTCAGCTCAAGGCATAAATCCTTGAAATAGAGTTTATGAAATGCTTGGATGACAACTCTTCTGCTGGCTCTGTACAGAAATAACTTCACCCCCAAGGTGATGACGAATCTGCTTTGCGTGGGGGCACCCACCAGCAGTTCGACTTGCCTGATTAGGGCTCCCTTCTGAGCTACACCTTGCAGTCGTTTTACCTCTGCATGAAAAAAATGGGTCTTGGGCAAATGCAACGCAAGCTTCAGTTTGGATTTACGCAGCCTGTTTCCTCCCTTGTCTAAGGTGTGGAACTTCAATAATGCTAATATCTTCTGTTTATCAAAAAGAAAAAAAAAAAAAGAAAGGATCCTAAGTCTTAAATTGATCACTGCCACTAGTGTATTGTTCTCATCTGTTTTCTGAGATTTGCTGTCCAAACAGAGCAAGATAAACATTCACCATCTTCCATTAAAGAACAACTCTCAATGCAAGCACTCAGTCAAATGGTCTAAGAGATAAAAGGCACCATAATAACAGCAAAACACTGACAGCTATACAGACAAAGCAAAACCACAAGCAGTTTTCAATCGTGTCTCATGCCCTGGGCCACATTACATCATATATTTCCTTTTTAGTTTTACAAAGCCTGTGTTTTTTTTTCCAAGTTTCCACATTTCCTCCCCAGACAGAGAAGATGAAACATTCAGCATCAAAATACTTGAGGGAGACAGAGGAAACCTTAAAAAACAAAACAAAAAAACAACAACAACAAAAAAAAAAACAACACCATGCTCACTCAATGCACATCGATGCTTTCCGCTCTTTCAGACTCTGAGTCTGAATTAGTACCTAAAGCTTTAGTAAATCATGAAAACAGGGTAACAAAGAAATAAGCAAGACTATGGAATACCTCAAATGGCTCTTATGGCTTTTCCTGGAAGCAGTATTCATTTTGCTATTTTCCTTTTAGTTTTGTCAGAAACATGTTATTAGACCCAACACTTTAACTGCCAGGCAACCAATACCTCTGCCAGGACTTTTGATAGGTAACATTATCCATGTTTATTTTAGGAAGGACAAGCTGCTTGCCTAGAGGAAATAGGCTAGAGCTTCGAATAATAAATTGCTGAGTGACAATATCTTAAACCACAAATATCTTCATCAGGTCTACGGGGTTTGAAAATTTTCAAGAAAATCTACAAAAAATAACTTCAGAAAAACTTTGGTAGTTCTCATTCGGTACTCTGCAGAATTTTTTAAAACATTTTTTTAAAATACTAAGGCATCTCATTTTAGCTTCACTGTGGAGATGAGACAGTTAGCTGAACATGCAGGAAAACTTATTCCACAATTAGTTAGCCTTTGGCTTCAGAGGAAGAACAGAACCTGAAGATGTAAAGTCTATCCCCAATTTCACCAGACAGGACTTACTCAATGTTGGCAAAGCTGTCTGTTGCACTAGCTAAGAGGAAACAAACAATATATTCTAAGATTAGCCATCTGTTAAAACACGGATTGCATGCTCCGATAGGTAATTGCAAGGTTTATGTCACTGTATTTGTTGAATTCTTCAACACTGAGATGAACTTAGGTGGAATACATAGCGAATCCCTTTGAAATGGGACTTGTGGATTCTGTTACCAACACAGCAAGGAATTCAGCACATGGTCTTCAAAAGGCAACTTAAGGTATGGATAAATAAGAAACAATAGATTTTGGGTGTGTCATTTTAGCGCAGAACTAGATACACCAGTGGATCTGACTTGCAATGCAGTTATTATCTTGTAACAGGGATGGAGTGAAGAGATCACACCTTGAATTCGTCACATTGTACTTACATGTTACATGTATTCGTCAGGCACTCAGATGTAATACAAAACTTACAGATTTATTTATAAATGAAGAGCATTATTTCTGTATCATAAAGAATAACCTGCCATTTTGAGATATCTGTAATAAGAGTAAATTAGTTTTCTCCAGGTGAAGCAATAGTAAGTATAACAATTCAGTCCAGCAGGTTCAAAGTAATGACTAAAAAAAAGCCCATAGGTTAAACTTAAAGAAAATTAATTTCTAAATTCCCACGTCCAAGGAAAAAAGCAGTTTTACAGTGTAATCTAGGATTGGTCATTCCCATGTACCACCACTCAGGTCCACCTTCTGTCCTCTCTGCTTCTCAGTTATTTTGTTCTTTCTCTATTAGAAGTCCCAGAAAGGTGGGGTAGTCCTAGAATTTCAACTGCAAAGTCCTAATCATACTGGTAAGGGTCAGACACAGCACAAACAAAATGTTAAGAATGTGTTGACTGCTTAACTGTAAGGCTCTGATGCAAAAGAGTATTTTAGAAACACAACTCCCATTGATTTTAAGCCTTTTCACTAATGATTATTCATGAGACAAATTTCAAGTCCAACTAAAACATGGACACAGCAGAGCTTCTGATAAGGTCACTAAAAGCTGTTGATATTCCTGGCACTACAATAAATATTTGACGTTTGCACAACAATGTAAAAAAAAAAAAATAAAAAATATGGCCAATATCAATTTCTTTTGAAAATGCAGACTGGAAACTGAATAGTTGACAAAAAGCTTGTTGACAAAAGTTGACAAAAATTTATCCATCTTATTCATCCTGTTTCTCCTCTTGTGCGCTGGTCTGAAGCTAAGAATACCAGTTCTCTGGTTCTATGTACTGAAGCAAAAGAAAGACCAGTGAACAGAAGTGACATCAACCATTTACTTTGTGTGAGCACACGTATTATGGACCTCTGAAATCAGCAATCTTAAAGTGCTATTTGACAGAGTACAGACAAGAAAATCTTCATATTGTCCTGAATATTTATGAACAGGTATTTGAGTTTACAAGGAACTGCATCAAGGCATAAAATCTTGGCTCCCCTGAAATCAGCCTTTTGTATAAACTAATGGTGAGTTGCATAGTGACCTACATTAATGCCCAGATCAATAAAGTAGTCAGGATAAATTACAGCATGGAACAATAGACTCGTTTCACTTCTGTGTGTGAATATATTGATATAATCCCTTATAAGTTATTAGTCTCTTCACACAGTGCACTGAGAAGAATGACTATCCAAAAGTAGAAAAACGGTCAAGATTCTTCACAGATGCAACAATACAGGGGAAGACTTTTGGGGATGCCAAAATAGCAAAGTGTGATATTCTCAGTATAACGTGGGATACTGATACATCTTTCACTCCTAAGATAAATACCAAATCAACCCTTTTAACAGACATGATTAGCAATAAAAGGTCACATATACTCTATTAGAAAGTGTTAAATGCAGATTTACAAGGAAAACAATTACTTCCCTCCCCTTCCTAACCACATGGCAAGAAAAATCTGTTAGAACATATTTATCAATCCTGACTGCTTTTAGCCCCTCCATTTGTCTAGAAAGTTACTACAGACTGTACAGTACCATAGCAACACCTAAATGAAGGCCTGTGGCTTCCTGCTCTTCTCCCTGCCCTTGGCCATGTAATCGTGCCTCTTCCTTTGCACTGGCACTCACGCTCAGATGAGCAGGTTATGAGCAAGTCCAGTGATCTGAGCCAGGCAAAATAATTACTCTTTTTTCTTTCCTGTTGGCTCAGTTCCTTGAACTGACTTACCATCTGGTCATACAAGAGCAAGAAATGGCATAAGAGGGGTCTGGACCACAAAGTTGAAGGAAAAGGGAAAGTTCGAGGGCAGTCTAAGCCAAGCTGCTGTAGTTTGGCACTCCCCAACTCTTGTTGCAATGTGCAAAATGACTCCTAGATATAACATCACAAAGAAAATGTAGGAAACATTCAGTGTAATACATACGGGGAGATTAATTCTGCCACTGGACAGATATGCCAATTCTAGTATAATTGAAGGGAGTCACTTCTTAAATATACTTTTTATACATTTGACATGATGTCTATTAACAATCAAACCAAATGACCTCTCTCTATAATGGTTATATACAGTTGAGTAATTTTATATCCATGGAAGAGCATTAAGTATTAATATCTGGATTTTCTGTGGATAAGACAGTGAATTCCTACAAATTTGGGACATTTGGTAAACCATTTCCAATAACACCAAGTCAGAATTAAGTTATGAAAAATTTGTTCTAAATATGTCCAGTTATTTTAAATTCTCATCCATAAAACAGTAAGCACATTCTTCTGAATATCTCAAAAAACTTCTAGAAAACCAAAGAATTTACTAGTACTAATATTATAAAGTCTCCATAAATTAGAAGTCTTATGTAGAACTAGAATTTGTGGTGTTTTATAGCAGACTGGATTTTTCATCTCTCTACTGCTGTTCTTGTGTTCACTGCTCAGTCTTATTTGCTGTCAATTTTCTTGAGGAAGGAGTTAACCCAAACTCTCATTGTGAGTTTTCTTTAACTAGAGAAAGATAAAGCAGCATTTCAGGACCATTTTCAACTAGCTCCATAATACACTAAAAGGTCACTTGCTTCAACTAATTCTGACTTTAAGTTCATCGGCTATTTTAAAGACTCTGAACTTCAACGTACTTTCATTTAAAGGAGAGAGAAAATAAACCCAGATTTTAAAACAAATACCAGTAAATGCCCCATATATTTCTAACTTATCATATTCTTCAATTAATTAATGGTAGTAGTTCTGGTTACCTACAAATATTTAAACATATATATATATATTATTTAAGTTAGGTCTCTCTTAATCAACATATAGAGGTGGATCATTCATGCGATAAGAAACTGAGGAAACCAAAAATACATACCAATATCTGCTCTGACCATCATTTCTCTTTTTCAGTCCAAGTCAGATAATTCCTTTAATTTCATTATTTAGAGAAACAGAGCAGTGAACTGCAATATACCATAATATTGCCAGGAGAAATAGTTAACTTAAAGTTGTAAACTATGCATGTTGCTTCTTTAAATCAGCAGATTAATTTGACGTTTATTTAATGTAAAAAAAAATAAATTACAATACTAACTCTCAAGTTAGAGCTACATTCAACTACTGCTTAAGAAGCTATGCCTACCTTTTAGAGTGTTTTATTAATCTGCAAGCATGAATTAACATTTCTTGGAGGGAATTCATTATTGCAAGAATGAACTTTTTTCTATTGGTTATACCGCATGTCTTTCAAGGTCAACAAATTTATTTTCTCAATTTATGTAATTTACTTACTTAAATTTTTATTGTTTGAGTTGTGGAATACAGAGAGAAAGTGAAATGAAGATTGCATCATTTTGGGACCCTGATGTTCTTATTTATACAGTTTCATATTCTAGAAAAGAGTCTGACTGCAATGTCTCGATTCAATTACATGTATTTATAGGAGTTCATTATAGATAAGCATACACAGATATCAAAATCTTATATAATACTATTACAGCTACACAGAGAATTCACATTCTAAACAGTATGTAAATGCATCTAGCCAAGTATTTCTGACCTATTTTGTTGGGTATATTTTTACATATATAATTGGGTCATGTTCCACTAATATTATGCTTTCCTCTTCAACTCATTTTTATTCATTTATTTTATCACATTTGAACAGCTTCTGCTAATCCTATTCTCTGTCATATTTGGATTAGAGCAGTGCAGAACTTTAACATCATTTTAGCTGACAGATAGGATTTCTGGCAACCCTAAAGATGTGGGCGAAAAAGGCTGCAGAGTGAAATGGTTTTCTTCATGCATACCTATTAGTTACAGTTCCAGGCTGCACTGAAAGACCTGCAAACAAAGCTTGAGATTCAAAAATATTCTAAGAAAATGCTTCAGTTCTTTTATGATTAATATTTGTAATCCAACTATTAAATAATTCACAAAAGGTGCTTACTTTCTGACTGCTAGGTGGGTCAACACACCTGGAAGCAATAGCTATTTACACAATACAGATGAAAATGTTGAAGATGCGTGCTAGGATTTATAAATCGTTTTCATGGTAACAGCATTTTGGCAAGCATCTCTGTTCTACAGTTCACTCCTTAAGAAACTACCTTCCTAGATTTTTGTCTGCAAATCTTTTATTTTCATAGTATTTTGAAGGTAAAAGTGATTAAGTAATAGGCAAATTGTATCCTCAAATCAATGACACAATGAGGTCAGTAAGAGTTTTATGTCCATCTCCATAGGATATACAAGATTGAATGTTTCCTGCATACTCCACATTTGTGCATATAATTTGCCTATATTTAGCACAAACCCTTCTCTCCCAGTCCTACATTAAAATAACACTAAGGTTGGTAAGATGAGCACTCTAAAGTTAAGAAAAGCCAGAACTGAGATGGCTCGTGAAAAGTTAACTCAGCCCCCTAGCGCAATACAGTCTTTAATTTTATTTTTTTTTAAGGCTCTACTACTTTTCTCCATGGGATCCTACTTCATTTAGTGCACAGGATGCTCTGGGGATTAATTTAGTTATATAGTAAAGGAGACTGTCAGTAGAATTCATTTGCTGCAGTAATGAAAAACCGTGTAGTAAATGAAGCAAATGAGTGCCTCCATCCCTCTCTTTCCATCACTCACTCCCAGATCCATTCTGCTTTTCCTTCCTATTTCCCTGACTCACGTCTGCTTCCTCCAAGTTGCAGTGCCTTTGACCAGGCATTTCACTCCTTTCCTGCAACCTGTCCTCTTCCAGAACAGCACCTGTCACAAGGTTGGTGCTGCCACCTAAACATGAACAATGGGGACAGGCTCCCTTCATGCACCATCTGGGCAGCTGAAGGGAAAACACAGGCTCAGGAGAAACAAAAGTCATGCAGTTTCCATACTCAGGGCTTAGTCGAGATGAACAGTTCTGACAAACAACACAAAATCCTGGGATATCTAATATATAAACAGTGGCTATAAACTATTTTGGAGGAAGGTAGTTTCAGAGGAGTGGCTGATACCCCAGAGGGCTGTGCTGCCATTCAGAGGGATGGGCTGAGAGGAACCTCATGAAATTCAACAAAGGCAGGCACAGGGTCCTGGATGTAAGGAGGAATAACCCCAAGCACTAGTACAGGCTGGGCGGTGACCTGCTAGTGTGCAGCCTTGAAGAGACAGACCTGGTAGTCGTGGTGGACAGCCGGCTGACCGTGAACCAGCAATGTGCCCTTGTGGCCAACAAGGCCAACAGTAATACTGGACTGCATTCAGAAGAGTGTTGCCAGCAGGTCAAGGGAAGTGATTCTGCCCCTCTACTCAGCCCTGGTGAGGCCTCACCTGGAGTATTGTATCCAGTTCTGGGCTCCCCAGTACAACAGGGGCACAGAGCTACTGGTATAAATAAGTCCAGGGGAGGGCTGTGAAGATGATGAGAGGAATGGAGCACCTGTCATACAAAGACAGGCTGAGAGAGCTGGGCCCGTTTAGCCTAGAAAAGAGAAGACTGAGGGGAGACCTCATCAGTGTGTAAAAATATCTGAGGAGAGGGTGTCAAGAGGATGGAGCCAATATCTTTTAAGTTGTGCTCAGCGACAGGATGAGAGATAATGGGCACAAACTGAAGCACAGTTCTGGCAGAATATAAGGGGGGCACCTCTTTACTGTGAGCGTGACAGAGCACTGGAACAGGTTGCCCAGAGAAGCTGTGGAGTCTCCTTCTCTAGAGATATTCAAAATCTGCCTGGATGCCATCCTGCACAATGTGTTCTAGGTGATCCTGCTTGGAAGGAGGGTTGGACTAGATGATCTTCAGAGGTCCCTTCCAATCTCGGCCATTCTGTGATTCCATTCTGTGATTCTGTAGTTCCCAGATTCTGAGTATTATTCTCCTTCTTTTACTTTGAGTGCTTCACCATAGAGTTCATGGAGAAAATTAACTGAAGTCTAACTTGCTGGGCATATTTATTAGAAATACTTCAAATGTATTATTAATATAATTAATGCAATGTTAGTAAACTTTACATACTTTATACTATAACTATTTCAACTTTTATTCAGACCTTTGAATTCATAAACGCTAAGAAGTAGCTGGAGGCCAATGTCAGTTCTATACATGACTCCACCAAGATGACTGATTATAACTTTTATTTAAATAATTGCCAATAGTAGTATCTTAAGCTTTTACAAGTGTTGATTCAATTTGGACCTACCATGTCAAGAAAAAGAAATAGGGTAGCAGCTATTTTTTTAAAATATGCTCAGATACAACACCGCATTTGCAAGGGTGTAGGTGGCAGCCAGAGAAGCATGAAGTCATTACTGCACATTAGAATCACAAACAGATCAATATGCAATTGGGGGAGTGAACAGCATATACAGTGACTCCTATTAATTGAACTCAGTTTAGCTAGAACTCCTGTGTGATGTATTTCGGTAATAAACCTTAGAGTTGTATTCAGCTGTAGTGGGCTGGAATAGCAGCTGGGTAGCCTGAAAAATCAATTTGTTATTGTTTCCTTGCACTCAGATTTAGGACTAGCAACAGAATGTATTATGCCTCCATTCCTGCATTTCTAAAAAATCCTATTCTACATACATTTCTGAAGTTTAAAATAAAGTGCAATAATTATAATACTTAGCTGGGGCCCTTTTCCCTGAAACCTTTAAACTTCATGAATCATGACTGTCTGACTTTATATCATGTAAAAGAGTTTCTAGTGTTCAAATCAAAAAAACAGATAAACATTTGAAGTAATTTTTAAAACAAAGTTTTCTGCCAGTTTTGTATTTTCAGTCTAGTTTATGAGTTCTGAATACCTAAAATAAACAATTCTTCAAGTAGGTAAGGCAATCAAGAAATTTATCTCAATTTCCTCCATGATGCTCAACACATGCTCTTACATACACAACTAACTTCTGGAAACAGCAAGGAATACATCATTAATAATCAAGGACGAAAGGAACAAATCAGTGCCATGAACACAGGTATACTTTTATCCTTGTTATAAGAGAATGTTATAAACTTTCTAGAATTTTTATCCATCAAAATCCCAGTAAAAGTGTAAATGCTGCTTTGGCTGGTTAGTTGAGACTGTAGATAAAATCTTTTTATCCTGCAGATAAAAAGATACGAGAAATGTAAAAGTTTCAGATCTCTTTATAATTATTCCCAGGTCACAAAACTAGCCTATAATTTAAGGCCCTACCAGGATCTTTCATAATGGAAAGACAAGTATCTTTTTTCTTTTAACAGGGAAAAAACACCCTGTTTCAGTATTTTCATCACTACACCTATGTTTCTTCATATTAATGCTTGTAGCATTGTAGCTTTTACATCACTGCTGATGGGCACCCTCCAGGAACTCTGTGCTCCTGGTTATCATACTGCAGGCCCATTTCCTCACTCATGCATAAAGTACAACTGTTGTCTCCCATTATCCAGACCCACATGTTCCCACTGTCCTAAACTGCTCCAGTAATGGTTTAAATGCCACTCTGGAATACCTGCACTCTAAATTACTAAATTACTGCTTCTCGGGTTTGTGGGCCCTTATTTATCTATTTACGTGCAATACTGGTTTCAGTTAACTTGAAAACGACAAAAACCTTTTTATACAATGCTACCACCTAATAAGATACTTAATTTCTTTTACACTTTTTTATTCCTCCCTCTTAGTGTTTCAGCTTTGTCTCCAATTACCATTTTTAGCTTCTCTTTCTACTACTTAACCAATATTTTCTCATTACCCTAAACAACATAGAGAACACACGTTGGAAAACTACATTTGCCTTTTAGCCATTGGGGATCATTATCTGATACACATCATTTCAGATCTTTTCAACCATATTTCTTGAAAGATTGATTCATATGCCTCACTTAAGCAGTCCCCCAAAACAAATGAAAATGACAGACTTTTGATCAAATGCATACCAGCCACATAAAAAATTCTAAATACCTGAAATACCAACACACTAACTCTATTCCCTATATTCATCTACTTTTGTTAAATTTTTATGGAAAGAAACTCTAGAGTGGACTCATGATAGTGAGCAAGAAACTGAGGCAAGATGTTGTAATAATGCTTATGTTAAACATAATCCTTTAGAAATTGAGAGTCATACACCAAAATATATTCACCTAGTATAGAATGATATTGGTCATGGTAGAATACAGGTTTACCAATCTAAACAATTGTTCAACTTGTATCATACTGCACAAGTCTCAGGCACATTAAAGACGTTTATTTCTAGTGTGTGGTCTAGAGAGATTCATTAAATCTGTACGGCTTAAGTATCTCATAAAAACAAGTCAGCAGAGCTACATATATCAAATTTCTCAAACTATGAGTAACGCGACAAGAAACAACATATGTCACCAGAGCTACTGACTGCAAAATTATAATGATGATCCACAGTTTTAACCACTTTTTTTTTTTTTTGCATACTATTTCATAGACTTACATTGTCTAAAGCTTCCAAACTTTATTAGAATAAATGCAGACCTGTAATGCACTTCTTTCTAAAGAGAAGACAGGGAGTACATTTGAACTCAACCCCTTCTCATTCACACTGCAGTTTTGAAAGTTCATCTTAAATCCCAGTTCAATTTACTTCAGCCTTACCCAATAGGTTCAGAGAGCTCTCTCTTCTGGTCTATATGCTGAAACTACTAAGTCTTATGACTACCTTTGCTAAGATTTATTCTTCCTTAGAGCAACAAGTATAACAACAGATCCTTTTTGCTTGCTTGCTATTCTAGACTAATTTCTTTTGGGCTGTTAGTAAAAAATAGCCTGAAGTTCACAAAGAACTTCTAATTCTGCATATGACCGCTTCAGAAATTGATGAAGGAACAGGAACATAACTCCTAATATCCTTGCAAAGTGTTCAGCATTTACCTTTTCCAGTTAAGTTTTATAGGCAGCAAAATTTGTGAATACAGAGGTGCTGTTGACTTTGTCATAAGGCATTCTTACTTTGTTTGGACACCTATGCTAAAGATTCACTTACCTGCATTCTGAATTTATGCAAGGGGGGGCTTTGAGCATCTATAATGCCCATCTGTAAGCAGTATTTGTAATGCAAAAGCGTGATCAGATAAGGAAGAAACAAAGATGTCTCTCCTCTTTCATTTAGTAACCAAAAATAGTCTGAACAGACAGTAGCTTATCAATGTGAAAATAGAGAAAAAAATCCTAACAGCAACACTGAAAAGCCAAGTATCTTCATTCTGAACTCCTTCTGGGAGATGAGTGATCCGAAGAAACAAGTCATTGTAAAAGGAATATTCATCACTATCTTCTGCTTCCTTAAGTTAAGACGACAAAGGTATCTTGACTGATTTTGGTAGAAGTGATACATGCACATTTATTTTCAGAAGAGGGCTCAGGGCTGCTGAAAAGTCAAGCCAATGAGGACACTTCCAGGCAGCCCAAAGGAAAGAGCTAGATGGTAACACCAAGACAGAAGTCTCTTTTTACATCATGTTACATTGAGAATTAGCGCTCCAGCTTCTGGAAAACCTATTCTATATGAAATTAAGATTCTTATAGGAACTTTGTAAAATTCCATACCGGTTAACAAGTGTCATTGGGAAGATAACTGTGATTCTCAGCATTGCAATGTTTAAGATTCTTTGAGGATAAAGGACTAAATAATTCAAACACAAGGTTGAAAAAACAATAAAGTCATCCATCCAACTTACTTCAGCCATCCAAACATTTTACTATGTGTTTGCTTAAAATCAATATTCTTATTAGCCACCACTCAGGTGTTATTAGGGACCACGTTCCCTTAGCAGCAGGTTAAAAAAAACAACACTTTTGTCCCTTCTTTCTATTTAATGCTTTCTTTGACTATTATAAGGTATTCATTTATAGCTGTTCATTATCTTTTGCAAGCAAAAACTCAATTCTTTTGAAACTGCCTTCTGAAATGGGATTTCTACCGCCAGGAAAAAGACCTAAAGACTTCTTTCTTTGGGGAATGCATAGGAAAGAAAGAGTTCTTGCAAGATTATGACAAAATTCCAAGGAATAACTCTGCATCCAAGATTCTTCCCACCTCTCCTAAATACCAACCAGAGATGTCAAAAACACTTGTTAGCATGGACTAGAGCTTGGAAATTGTGAAAGAGAAATAGCAAGTGACAACAAATTTATAAGCTTCTTGGATATCTGGTGTTTGATATTGATAGTACAACCATCAGTTTGCATGCTTTGTAGTTGCTCCTTAATCAGGTCATTTTATTGTATTTTATTAAAAGAGTATCTTATTTACATAGAAACTAACAGCTCTAAAGCATTAGTTACGCTAGCCTTTTCATCCTAAATTAACTGATGGACAACTAACTAATACAGGTATTTTGAACAAAGAAGTTATAGATCTTCACAACATCCTTAATGATACAAAATATTTTTATTTACATACACATTTCATTTTTATAGACATTTCCACACTCATCTAGAGGTCTGTATGTCCACAGAAACAAAGGCTTGGTTCTGATGAACTGGAGAGGCAATTTGCATGCACAGTACCTAAATGCTACTTACGACTTCACAGATATTCTGGAAAAATATTGGTTAAGTGACAGTTACTTAGTGTCTCTCAATTCTCTCCTGCAAATAGGGAGTGACAGAATACAAGGAAAGGCAAGGGCCCCTAGGAATAGCAAAGACTTGCCCAGGGCCAGAAAAAAAACCATGCCAGGCTAAAATCATTATTATTGGCAGACGTGCAAGTTATGGTAGACACTGGCATCACACATGTGGATGTACAGTCACGTGTGCACATTCAACTCACCTAAAGTAACAATACTTATGTGAATGTGGGATTCACAATAACATACACAGAAAAAAAGAAAGAGCGAGCAAGATATTTCTGCAGAGACTATATCCTATATATTCCAAATTCTCTTTTCTTCTGTTTTGGTGTAGCAGTAGGTATCTTTTATCCAAGATCTGAAGAAAACAGTGCTTAATGGCTGGTCTCTCTGGATCCCATTAAATGACCATGTAAACAGCAGAGCACTGAAAGGTACTCAACAGAAACCTATTAGTAACATTTCATGTCAGATGCAGTTTGTGTTCTGTTTGTTCCTTTAGGAGATGTAGAAATGCAATCAGGTTTGCAGAACCAAAACACCGTGTAAGAATCAGTACCTGAATACCAGTTGGAGCATCTATCAGGTACAAGTATCAATAAAGATGAAATTACATGGACATAAGCAATATACACCATCCTGATTCACAAAATATTATGGGCACGTTTTTCATCTTTACTCAGTAGTGTTCTGTGATACTAGATAAGTAGAAATTTATTTAGTCCATTTTTTAGATCACTATCCATAAATAAGTCTTTCCAAGCTACAACTGGACAAATACATAAAAGCACACGCTAAAGGTTGGTCAAAATAGAAAAAACAAATACTAGCACTGTCATCCTACTGCTATTACTGACTAAAATTAATTTTAACTTTTCTTATTCACTACTCAAAGTCTTTAGTATTATGCTTTAAGACTGTTCACAAAATCCATAAAAGTGGCAAAAAAATGAGTCCAAGTACTGTTTACGAGTAGAAATCCCTATGTGCAAATTAGGATTTCCTTAATTTCTCTACATATTTCTTATTTCAGTAGAAGTCACCACAAAACCTTTTATCATGCAAACTACCTTCAAATAACATTTATTTCTGAGAAGTCAATACCACCTACTTGTTTCCAAGACAGAAGAATCTTGAAAAATAAACTCTTATATTCCATTCAACTTTTTGTTTTTCCCCTTAAATAGCAGGAATTAGTGAATCTTTTTAAGGCAGACATTACATCCTACTAGACCAACAATAGCTACTATGGCTCCCACTTCAGGCAGTGGAGGAAGAGCTCCAGTGTCCAAGTATAACTCATCACCCTAAATCAGCTATCTAAAATAGGAACAATGAAGTATCCTTTCTTCGCAGCTTTCTGTTAATAAGAAGTCACCATTAGCAGCTTAGACTAGACAACTACCTTAAAGATGGTTGTCAGGTGACAGTGAGGGTATACTAAAATTTTTATTAATTTTTTCATATACATCTACTCAGTGGGTATTGAGAAGGTGATGGGCTTGGTACCAGCCTGAAAGAGCCTCTTAAAAGCCACTACACTGGTTCAGCACTTCATGTTTGTCCTATTGATCACATATTACACAGTACAGCTATGCTCATTTCAGAGACCTTACATGGGATGAATATCACTCCGAAGATCCCTGGCTGGGAAGACAGGCCTCTAACAGAAGATCTGGCTTTCTATCCAGCAACTTTTCCTCTAGTCACAAGAATGTACTCAAAGTTCACCTTATAGTTTCTCTAACATATAAATAAAACTTGGCTTTGGATCAAGTGTGCATACAGCCTGATTTTAGCAGGATGAATGCCCAGCACATGCTGAAAACAAGGCACTTCTCAATGTGCTTCAAGCTGGGCATTGCTGATATAACCAATCATTTACAAATCCAGACCTGCATAAACAGTGATAATAATTTAGCTATTTAGTTCTGCCACTCACCCAAGAAACGTGTGGAGGTATCTTTTATCAAGTATTACCTCCCATATATATCTAAAGTGAACAAATTGTTATGCATTTATGATCCTGACACTGTTACTTTCTTATCATATTAAACTTTTCAGCATCTAGGGTAGCAAGTATCAAGCTGTTTATCACAGTAGCATCTGTCTTGGATAATTCTTTCTCTGGCAAAAAAAGCTCTTTAGCAACAAAATAATCCTAGGAGCACATTGACCACATCTTGGGTTTGGGCATATGTCCCAAGTATATCTATTTCAAAAGCAATGAAGCACAACCTGGAATTGAAAGGAATAATATGTCACTATCTTCTATGGTGGAAAGGGACTGCTGTGCAGTTTTCCTTCTATTTTTTTTTTTTGAAAAATAACCTTTGAACCCTTTACCTGTAATGTAATTACAGCTATTGTCAGCATAAGAAAAATTATTTTCTTCCCCCTGCAAAACAAACAAAAACTCCACAATCTACTGAAAACTGAAACAGTATTGAGAAGATCTGATGTAGAAAATTGGAAATACTATTTGTTTCAGGTGTCTATATCCTTCTGAATTTCTTGCAGCTTGAGCCTGCTTCCACAAAAAAAAAAAAAAAAAAAAAAAACAACTAACAGTTACGCATTTCTATGAATGTTAATGAGAAGGTCAAAATACATAGGAAAAATGCGGGGGGGGGGGGGGAAGAGTGTTCTGACAGTATGAACCACTTACACTTTTAGCACAATTTTGTTCAGTTGTCCACAGAAAGTATTAAGATATTCTAGTCTACAGTAAGTATAGAAGTCTTAAATTCCAATTACTTGTGTAATTGGCAGTTTAAATGAACTCTAGCTCACACAATGTTGTACTTCAGAAGTATGGACAAGAGGAATTTAGAGGGTTATATTTGGCTTTGTAACACAGAATTGAGAAATGACTTCTCATTTTGACAAAGATTGATATGTCTAAAGTGTTCAATGTCACCAAGTGATTTGAGTAATGACTGATTTTCTGCTGTTGAACAGAAAATAAAACCATTTAAGCAACATAAATTTTGAAGTGCTTTATTTTACTAGAATTCAGTGTGGGGATGATTGTTCTGAAAAAAAGTCACATGATCTAAACACTTCAGAGAATGCTAACAGTAATGTTTTCCACATGGAACTTTTACTTCCTTTGCTTGATGTCATAGCCATCTCAACTTACTCACTTAAACTTTAACACAGCTATACTACAGCAACGGTTAAAAAAAAAAAAAAGTAGTGAACCGGTAACTAAACCTAAGTTTTCAGAAGAACCTACATTTGCTAATAAACCATAACAAGAAGTACAAGGGCTCAACAGAATTGCTTAGACTAAAGCAGCAAGTATCTATTCAAGTGTAACAGGAGCTTAAAAGAGTTTGTTTGGAAAACAAATAGATTATGGAAAGGGCATGATTTTCTATTGAGATACTTCAAAATTCTCAATCCCCGGTATACTTTTTACGAGCAGACATATCAAAAACATGTTGTCTGAAGAGATTTCCAGCTCAGATATGCCATGTTTTTCTTATGAAAATAATTACATATGGTGAAAGGTTTTCACTGCTAAGAGATCCTGGAAAACAAGTCTACACACCGTAGCCACATGACAGAAGTATCTCATACTTTCATTTCAAAAAGCTTTTTGTACTTTTTTCCTCAAAAAAAAAAACAAAAACAAAAACAACAAAAACAACAAACAAACCTGTACTAGTGAATGTGTACTTTATTTTAACTTCAAAGGGATTTCCAGAGGCTCAGAGAGTGACATGCACTGTACAGGATCAGTGCCTTACCACATGGACTTCAGTGTTTGCCCATCAACCACCACCATGCTTTCCAGGAGAGCAGAACAGCACCACCCAGAAATTCAGACTTAACCACTGAAGAACTGCTGATTAAACCCCCTGAATCACTGTGATAAGCCACCCTGGTTAATAGGGTGATACCTAATCACCTCGCCTATTATATTAAAAAGTTATTTTTTGACTATGTACATAGCAGATCTTTAGCCTTTCCAGTATGCTACATGCTATGTGTCTGTCTTCTAACCAGAGCTTATTACCCTATCCGTGATTAATTTTTATTCCCCTCCCACTTAGGTTTTAAAAAAGTATGGGAGAAAAGACAAGGTATAACTGAAGATGTGGGGAAAGTGTCCAGTCAATTCAAACCCTAACAAAGCCATAGGTAAAAGCAATCCAACAACAGCATTTGTTTTAAAAAATAAGTAAATAAATAAATCCTTCCTCCCACAGAAGGATGATGCTGCAGTGGCTCTGGGTTGGGAAATGAAAGCACCAAAGCCGATAGCTGCAGGAGAGGCAGTTGCTCGGGCTCTGCTTGAGGAGATGCATGCTGCTGAACAAACTGGCCAGTGCACGTCCCAGCCCTCACACATATAGCCACCATCTGGATACAAACAGCTCAATCATGAAAGAGTAAAGATAACGAGGGAAAATTGAGCTCCCTGATAAAAAAAAAAAAAAAAAAAAAAAAAAAAAACACAAAGAGATACTTGCTTATCTCCTGTTTATTACTCCTGTTTTAAGCCTCAGTGAAGATGCAATTTTTATCTCCCTTTACAAGTATCCTTTTAATGACTACATTTAGAGCATCACCATTTGAAAACAAAGTCAACTACATGAGGCAAGGGCTAGTACACTGTTAATCTGATGTCTGTGACCTAGTAAGAGACATCACAGACAGAGCAGGCACGTAGTCCAGCAAGTTTCACTGGAAATCACTGTGAGGCTGGTGAGACCCTTGGCATGGTGGCTGACATGCAACTAAGTTGAAGGCCACAAAGTCTCTCTCTGAATAATACTCAAGAGAAACAGCAGTTGGAGGAGAAAAAATAGAAGTTAAATTCTGTATGTTATCTGAGATCAGATTTTGGCCTTCCCCCAGAAGAGTCAGCTGGCAATTAGCTACCCTAATAACATACTATTTAGCTAGGGCAACGTCATGGCAACTCCAGCAAGTGCCTAGGCCCTTGCATACCTGCAACAGCTCCTGAGAGCTGGCCCAGATGCTCCCCAGCTTCAGGAGTCTACCTATAATGAGCCTGATTACATTACTTTCAAGGTAGCCTAACTCCAGGTTGTACGGCATGTTCCAAGTGCTTTTCACAGATCCAGGGGAAAGAGATGGATATTTTTGGTGAGCCTCGCTGTGATCTCAGGACATTCCTCCATCTCAGACTCCACTCCTGCTCCCAACCTAGGGAGACACCAGTGCCTGCTCTGAGGAGGTACTGGGAAAAACAGCTGGAAAAAATACTGCAGAACAAAATATCCTAATGGAAAACTAAACTGGGAACTTATTACAGCCACTCCTTAGGTGAAGAATTAGAAACTGCTAATAGGTTAAAATACACATACCTTTTTAACTTGAAGTGCTATAAAAACAAAGATTATTGCCCTCATTAAAAGATGCTTTTATTTCTCTATTCACTACCCTAGGTTTCTAACACAAATTTTCCTCTGCTACTGACAACTTCTGCATTATTTATGCAATGGCCGAAGTATAATTGGCCGCTTTCATATGGGTGAATATCAATGTGTGGGGGGAAAGTAGGGCAGAGAGAAAATGCAGATAACTAACAATTTCCTTATTTGTAAAGAAAACAGTTGTACTGTGACAGTGTGACAAATTTTAGATCTACTGTTCTGTACACATATATAGTTGTTGTCTAGCTTATAAAGGTTCATTTAGCTATGAAAATATGATATTTAGCTGCTAACTCAAAGGGGGATAGAACTGAACAAGAAGTTCTGGTGACCGAAAACATCAAGACAACCACTTTGCTGTGATGTAATTTTTCAGGGTATTGGATTTTTCTTTCTAGAGCATTCAAATTTAACGCTTTACACATAACATGAAAATACAGTTCTTACTATACACAGTACTGTGAAAACAACTGCCATTTTTGAATTCTTTAAAGGAAAAGATCGTATAAGCTTAATATATACATCCTATTTTATTCCCTGCATTGCCAATTTTATCTTAATATAGAAGAGTTTTTTCCTGTTCTGCTTTTTCCTTATAGCACTTCATTGAAACAAATAGTTTACACCCTGAAGCTTTAACGTCACAGTATATTCCCATGCAAAATGATGTGATGCCATGATTTTAAGGGGGTCATATATTACGAGGATCATCTGATTACATTTCTATGTACAAGTTACAGAAGTCTACTTAAACAGATTCTGCACTATAGCTCAGAAAATTTAATTTCCGTCAAAAAGTATGACAACCCACAGCCTTAAAGTACATAAAGGTAAATAGTTGGGAAGTCAAACAAGAAGGAACTAAGCTAACCCCCAAAAGCACTGCATCTGATTCAGATGCAAAACTTATTGCAGCTCTGAGAGAGGGGAAAAAAAAAAGACGCTGTTGCAATGTTGAAAAAGAACAAACAAACAAACAAACAAAACACTGCTTTTCTTCTCTACCCTGAGAGCTTTTCTGATCAGAGGAGAGACAATACAAGTTGCTCCTTACTTTTCCAAGTTTGATTATTTCCATCACTCCTATTTGTGCAGATCTGCACACTTCAGGCAAGATCCAAAGCTTAGCAAAGGAGGTAACACTCTGTGATGGTTTTAACATGCAGGTCTCAGGAAACACCATCTCGCAATTGTTGCGATGCATAGGAATGTAAGGAGTCTCCTCTCACGCAATCCCAATTATCAGTGCAGACTGGACAAGACCAACTTTAGCTCCGATAACTATTAGTGGAATATTCTCTCCCTGCCCCCCAACACAACAGACCCTTTATGGTGTCACTGACAAGATGTCCATCTTCCCATGGTCCCCACAAGAAAGTTTTAATGACTATTAAAAATGCTATTTGTGCAAATAAAGCTTGTTCTTTCCTGACAGCTCTGCAGATTCTGAAAAGACTGATCAGCTATCATATATAGCAAAACATGCAAGTTTAGCTCTGTATATTCTTTTTAAATCTAGAGTCTTGCATAAAACTTTTTTTTGTTGTTGTTATTTTTTGTTTTTTTTTTTTTTTGATTCCCACAAATGACATACTAGACTGAGCAAAATAAAGAAATTGAACCAGATTTTAATTTACTTTTATATATATATATACATCCCCTTTTAGGTCCAATTACTTCTTTTTATTTGCAACTGTTGAATGCAGTTTTTGGCATTCACCATGTATTACTAGTTTTAAACGATCCAATTCTCTTCACAGAAAAGATGCTATGGCAATTAGTTATTTGCTATTAATTTGAATTCATAAAACCTGGGTTCAGTTTTTAGCCTTGCCCTATGCTCCTCAGTAAGGCCATAGGCACATAATTTAGGATTTAAATGGTCCACGTTAGGCATCTAAAAATTAGCTGATTAAGTCTCATCTAGTGATCTCAGACTTTTTACAGTCACTGGAAAGGAACTGATACCTCCAGAGAGCAGTCCATCTCACAGCTCAACTTAGGTCAAATGAATCACCTTCTGAAAGTATTTAAAGTTAAATGAGATGAATCCTATCCTTAATCTCCCTCTGCCATTGATCCCCATCTGTCAAATGGGATTTAGGTTTCACCACATCAATATGACTCATATGAAGCCCACCTTGTGCTACTTAGTTGTTTTGTTTATATTACATAGCAGCCGCTAATCTATCTGTTGCACACATACTTGTATTTATTTACAAAAAGCTAACCCTAACCTGAACTCTTGGTAACAGTTTGGGTCTATCTTTAAGACAGATGAGGTAAGTCTTGTCTTTCAATTTGTTTCACCCATTTACAGTATCACATATCAGACTGTGAAGAGTTTCTCCTGTACCAACTCCTGATTGAAAGGGGGGGCAGAAGATTCTAACAATTACACCAATCTCCAGAGAGAGGAACTGGCTCTTGTACTGGGGAAGCTGATGTAGCAGAACTCTGCTAATTCCCCTATCACAGAAACCTTTAGAAATTGTTTTCTGGCATGAAGTAGCTAGCCTCTTAAGTATTACTGGAGTTGGAACTAGTTTATCTGCTTTACGCCAGATAAATTCCCTTCTGGCCACACAAAGCTAAAATCCAGCCCCTTTGTACCATCCCTCCTGCAAGTAATTCAAATCTCAGTTGTGAACATGGCATTATGCATAAAAACAGCTTTCTTTATGAGCAAGCCAAACAGTTTACCCAGTTTTCAGCTGGAAAGTGGCAAATCACATTACTGGGGAACTCTCCTCCCTTCCCCCCATTTAAAATTGATAGATTCATAAGTTATATCACAATGAAAGAGGTTGAAAAGAATAACTCAGCCTGGTTTCAAATTGGAACTGAAAACTGAGTGTCCAAGTCCCCCAGCACAAACAGTACAGCCTCAATGACCAGCAAAACATAAATTATATCTAACAGAATGCTTAACAGGTCTGTTCACTTTTTCATGTATGAAATTTCTGTGACACAATTAAAATTAAAATCTCCTTTCAAGGAGATGGTCAATATGTTTACAGCAATGAATTGTTTATTGATCTCTAGGTGCCTTAAATAATGTCACTTTTTCAACATTTGGGCTAATTATTATTTGTTTTGCACAACAGGCCTCATCCTCAGACAAAGCTCTGGATCCTATTATGTTAGACACAGTATAAACACATTACAAGGTATGTCAGGCCCTGTTCTAAAGAGACTGCTAAGCAAACACTGCTTCTCGCACACATGGAGCAACACTTGATGAAACAGCTGTCACTGGTTACAACCCATATTTGGAATTCAGTGTTAACTGCTCACCTCTCTACATCCTCCATCAGCCCTTACTCATTTTCTTTGTTCCATAAAAAAGCCTGCCTACTATACATTAGGATGTTTGCCAAAAAAACTAAAGTGCCACTTTTGATTTTTCCTATGTGTCAAGGCAAGCAAGTAGCCTACGACATCAGAATAGGTTTAAAAGCCTAAATAGCTATTTTAAGTGAAGGTGACAATAAATGACTTTTTATGCAACCTTCCAACTCATATGTAAGTGCTTTGAAAAAAAAAAGTATGTATATACAAGTTTCTGAGATGTAAGTCAACGCATCTAATGAAAGGAAATATGATTTACTGAGAAATGCATTAACAAGAATCCTAGTCTAAGCCAGACAGAATTGGATGTACAACATTAAGGCAAATCCAATGGAAAAAGCAATGTGGCCTGAAGCAGTTGCTTGCTTTGTGGCAGGAAACAAAATTTCATCGTGTCCATTGTAGCCTAGATCCATGCACCTTATCAAGGGGGGAAAAGAAACAACGTGCATTTACTGCAATTGATAGCTCCTGTGCACAGTTCAAATGCGTATCTGTGAGATGATGGCTCTTGTTGCATACTAGCCTTGCTGAGACTAACCAGCTGACCTTGGTTACATCTCTGGCATGTAGTGATTCAAACTAGAGAATCATCATCCCAGAACCAACATGTACAGAATTTTGACTGTCCTTGAACAACATACAGTCCCTCCATTCTCACACTTCACTGTAAGCCAACATTACCTTTAGTTCCTCCCAGTCCTGTTGTGGTTTCATGTACACACAAAGAACTCATGCAGCAACTGATAATGAAGCAATAATTTTAAACTAAAACAAACCCAACTCATCACAATCAATGGACTTGCTGATGGCCTTAAAGAATAGAACAGTTTCAGTACATTCCCCTACTTTTTTTCTTTTAAACCCTAGGGCATAAGATAAACAATAACAGTTGTAAATTTACAAATACACCTCTCAAACTTTGTATTTAGAAATAATTATTTCAAATAAATTCTAAGCGTGATTGAAGCAACTATCTTAAGTATCTTACTAGCACTATGGCTATAGTTCAGCCATTTTACCCTCAGTTTAAAGGTGTTTACGTGTGTGTTGCCTCATCAGCATAATTCCTTCGCTATTCAAAAGTCTATGCATCTATCCTAAAAGGGCCTGTAAAATATTCAGTATTTGGCCTAATGGAAGGGAAGAGAACCCTGAATAATCTGTTCACTATAATAGACCAAATACATCTTTGACTAGGCTTGGTACTCACTATATCCACCTATGGTCTTCTGTCCACTCCTTTCAACTTCGCAGTTTCACCTACTTAAAATTTCTGAAGCCAGCACACTGAAAATGATGCTAAGATTTTGTTCTTCTTAACCCCTCCCTTTCCCAACCCCAAATTAATTACTTTTCTTCATCACAGCAGTCTGAACTGTGTGTGGCAGAAACCAGTAACACCACTGACTAAAAGATGCTAGGTGATGACTTCTTCCAGCAAATCTAGCTTTATTCTGTGAAATCAGTGAACACTGTTGAACAATTCAGATGTTTTAAGATAAGAATATTCGACCATTCCTAAGAGCCAAATTTCAACCCAAAGCAAATTAAATATTCAAGTATCATTTTCACACCAAATGGAAATTCCAAAGCCGTAACTACAGGAAAACTGACAAGTCCCATTAAAACTGTGCTGATTCTTTTTTCTTTCATCTGTATGCAATACATCTTGGAATCCCATTGACAGGATTTCCATCTGACCTTATTTATATGGAGAAGCAGAAGTAGGCTGCACCGATGGGCTGAGGTCAACTGCATGAAGTTCAACAAGGCCAAGTGCCGGGTCCTGCACCTGGGGCGCAATAACCCCAAGCAGAGCTACAGACTGGGAGAGGAATGGTTGGAAAGCTGCCAGGCAGAGAAGGACCTGGGAGTGATGGTGGATAGTCGGCTGAATATGAGCCAGCAGTGTGCTCAGGTGGCCAAGAAGGCCAACGGCATCCTGGCTTGTATCAGGAACAGTGTGACCAGCAGGGCTAGGGAGGTGATCGTCCCCCTGTACTCGGCTCTGGTGAGGCCGCACCTCGAGTACTGTGTTCAGTTTTGGGCCCCTCGCTACAAGAAGGACATCGAGGTGCTTGAGCAGGTGCAGAGAAGGGCGACGAAGCTGGTGAACAAGTCCTACGAGGAGCGGTTGAGGGAGCTGGGCTTGTTCAGCCTGGAGAAGAGGAGGCTCAGGGGTGACCTTATCGCTCTTTTTAGGTACCTCAAGGGAGGCTGTAGCGAGGTGGGGGTTGGCCTGTTCTCCCACGTGCCTGGTGACAGGACAAGGGGGAATGGGCTTAAGTTGAGCCAGGGGAGTTTTAGGTTAGATGTTAGGAAGAACTTCTTCACTGAAAGGGTTGTGAGGCACTGGAACAGGCTGCCCAGGGAAGTGGTGGAGTCACCATCCCTGGAAGTCTTCAAAAGACGCTTAGATGTAGAGCTTAGGGATATGGTTTAGTGGAGGGCTGTTAGTGTTAGGTTGGAGGTTGGACTCGATGACCTTGAGGTCTCTTCCAACCTAGAAATTCTGTGATTCTGTAAATTTCAGCTTTAGGGATATGTATGAGTTCTCCAGTACCTGACAGTGTAGACAGTGTCTACCATGCCTGCAGAAGTCTGATCCACCACCTTTAGTGAACATTTGTCTGGCTGCTGCTTTGAAAGCCAGATGACACTACTTGGGTAAACAGTATTCAGTTCAAAGTTCTGTGTTTTTATACCTGCTTGACACTGGGATAGAATCATTAGAACTACTATTATTATTATTCTAGAATGATGATTTTCATAGCAAGTTCAATGCCTTATTCACCTATAACCATACAGAACTTTCATCAATATTTATGAAGAATTTACTCTAGAGTAAACAGCTCACAATTATTAGCCAGTGTACAACTTGTAAAGCCAATATTTGCATATTAAATATTAACATAAGTCCAAGTTATTATCAAAAGTGAACATATATTTGGAAAATGACAAAAAGAGTCTACAGCCTATGACTTCAGGCATTTTTGTCCCAGATGATTTTATTTAAGTTTTCAGTTTTACAACTTTCTCAGTAAAGAAGTACTCATACACATTAATATAGAAAAATACCTTTCAATCCTATCGTGTAGGATTGAAACAAATTTACAAGACAAGAGTGCTGAAGGCCTTACCTAGCTACAGCAGAACGTGAAACAGGAATTGACCTCTGTCAAGGTCACACGAACATTCTCCTGTTGTTTCTCTGCTCTAAGTAGCAGATGAATAAGCTAAGAAAGCTTAATGCGATAAAGCTGAATCTGAAGAACAAATGCAAGGTATCTTCTTGTTATTAATATAGGAAAAAACATCTTTGACAAAAAGGAAAACTACAGAAAAAAAGCAGACTTTATCTGAGGAGTTATTAATATCTCCCAGATAGGCTTATCAAATGCAACAGTTTAACAAATTTATCTTTAATCAAAGATGTCAGCTGTTATAGAAAAGTACGCTAATTTCAGGATGCAGAAATCCTATAATTTCTACAAAATCCTGCAGAGTCAAGACGTTGTTCCATTTCTGGTCAAGTACACGTTTGTATCCCATCCTTGCCTGGACTATGCAAGGACATATCTTCAGCAATTCAACGGGAGGACACTCTCAAAGATACCTCACTTTCCATTTCGGTAAGACTGTATCCTCCTTAGAAGGAGCACTTATTGTGCTATCAATACCAACAATTAAACACCCATAGCTTGACAGGTGGAAAGAGGACACGGAAGACTCTAAGCGACACAAAGTTCTCCTGGTGCAAGGTACTGTGCAGGATGCAGAGTTCCCCAACTCAAATACCATGCCCAAGTGTTGCTACATGCAAGGCTGGCTCCAGAACAGATTTGGTAGAAGGCAGACCTTCAGGTAGAACCATTCTCTTGGGCATCTGCAAACCAATAAACAGTACATTTACACAGGCCCAGGCCAAACTGATGAGATGCAAGATATTGCTTGTTATTCTTTCAAATGTGGGAGAACCAATATCCTTTTAAACAGTATCCTATTATAAATACAACATATGATTTTATAAGTTACTGTTCTTTCCATTTATTTCAACGAGCTTTAAATCAGGTCTCAAAGATTAATACCAGATAGATAGATACACAGAAGTGTCTTGTCAGTAAGGTAGGACAAAATAGGATTATAAAATAAAAGGGCAGCTTAAGAGAATTTCAGACCAAATCTCTTCACACTACAAGAATAACATGTCACAAGACCTTTTACAGAAAAAAAAACAAAAAACAATAACCTCATCCAAGACACTCAAGAGGAGTTAATGGCAGCAAGTTCAAGAGGTCAGCAATTTTAAGGCCAGATGATTATCCGGTCTGTTCTCACGGATTAATACAAAAAAATATCCAGCAACTTCCTTATCAAAACTAGAACTTGTACTTGATGTATGTAAAAAGAGATGAAATACCAATCTAGGGACTTTGAGCAGAAAGTGTTATCTCCCCAGTAAACTGGACCATATGCTTACTATTCTAATAGATAAAATCTGATACCTTCTAGTCCAAACTCCTCAAGCTCGCAGACCCACCCAGGCTGCTCCATGACATACTGTAGAGTACTACAGTATTGTATATGAATAACAGTATTTTCACTGTGCAGGAATCAAGGAAGCTCTTGTTATATACAGTTTTCCAAAGAGAATACAGTCTCTTTTGACTCTCACCAAGAAGCATATTTGCCCTAAGACACTGTACTCCCGAGTCTCTTCTCTAAACTAATTAGTTGTCCAGCATCCCCTTTGAAGCTGGGCATCTTTTCTACCCTCAACAGTTCAGTGTTTATGACCACATACAGCTTCTCTGCTCTTTAGTGACAATGACAGATGATGTTCCCTCGATGTAATCCCTAAGTCCTTTTGGTGTCACTGCTCTGGGAGAAAAGATTAAAAAAAAAATAAAAAAAAAAAGGAAGTAGGCAAAATAGTACACTTCAGTTTGTTAAAATACACATTTAGATGTAGTAGGATGAGAAAAAAAATTGAAGACAATCTATAATAACACTTGCTTCAACTTTATTACATATTCATGAGAATAAAATCGGCACAAAAAAGTATTTTATTCCTGATCTTTGTTAAAGGTAATGAATAGAGTTGGCATAATGGAGACAGTGTTTCCTCCTATACTATTTCTTCTGTGATTGATCAAGTTAAAATAAAAATTAACCCATTCACATGGACAATGGTGATCTTCTGCAGTACTATTTCTTAGTACACCACATTAAGCTAAATCAAATGCCTTAAAATAAAATAAATAAATAAAAAAAAAAAAACCTGACAATTTCAACAGCATACATTTGTTTTGTACATTTAAATTAAAACATTTTCCTTTAAACAAAGCAGATTTGGATGCTATCAATCTTTAGCCTTCCACTACTTGGTAACAAATTTAGTCTTCTAGGACACTAATTCAGAATGTCACCATCCCACTCTACGATTTCTTCAAGTTACTGTGTGGAGCCTTTTAAAACAAAGTAGAACTCCAACTGTAACCATTATGCCATCTTCTAAGACTTCAAGATTTGATGATAGAAATCAAATAGAAATAGATTAATTGTAAAGAAATACTCCCCATAGCTCTAGAAGGGAATAAAAATATAAATAAAAATTGCATGTAGCAAGCAGTTATTAAGTTTTTAGAACAAGAAGAGCTAGGTTTAACATCCACCCATCAATTGCGTATGTGCATGTGCATATCTAGAAATTTTATCACTGTTAGTGAGCATCCTGAACCAGGTAAACCTTTTTACATGGGTCTTTATTTCCACAATGCCTTCCATAAAAGCACTCCAATTATTAATTGCCACAAGGCTATTCAAATACAAGAAGATGAGGCAGCTTGCTAGCAATCTTGTCTCAAAGCTTGGGTGACATTTACCAGCTTTCCCATATTGCAACTGCTACATTGATTTTCAGCTACACGTAAGAAGCCAATACCATTCAGATAAAGGGTATGAAGCAGAACTCACAAATAGATTTATAATCAACTTCATTAAATCACTGAGCAGCTTTGAGGCATGTATTCTCATGTATCTGAGGCACTGTACTACCTAGTCACCATAACCTTGGCTACATTATTAAAATAATTACATTAGGGTACTACTGTAAATCCTGAATAATAGCTGATAAGTATAGACAGCATAATTAAATAAACACATTGGTTTTGGCTACTTCTAAATAAAGTTTTACTGTGCTTGATTATTATATTAGTATAATTATCCAGAGTTAATGAAATCCAACCAGTTCGGTAAATTTCTGATAACACTTCTTTGTATTTCTATGGTCTTCCATTTTTAAATAATGGTATTAGTAGCTTATCAGATAATTATGCTAAACAGGAAGCAATCTGGATTTACTTTGTGTTCTGACACATCTTTCCCAGCATCTTTAGGGATGACTAAAAAAGAAAGTGACATCTTGAATTGGCAAATCTCTCGGAATCTAAAAGATGGCAGCATCACTCCTTCTACAATGGAGACAAAGTGTTCAGTGCCTGCAATTCCAGAAAAATGCCTTCAGACTAGTAATGATAATAAAAGTGCTGAGGGAGTTATTTTATTACAGCTAATCTCTTGCTTTTGCATTATGTCTCAAAAAAATTTTTTTTGCTTAACTTATTTAAGCCAGACAACTTTTTCCACGCATTGCTTGTACAAGCCATTCTGCTTGTTCCTGTACTTCCTGACAGAGATTGCCCATAGCCTGCTCTTACCCTCTCGCCAACAAAAATTACAAAGAGCTGTTGCCAGTTGTCCTGCTTCTAATCCACCTGCTTTGGTATCTGGTATTTTTGCAAAAGATACAGCAGTGTAACCAGCATTTCCTAATCCCCCCTCTTAAGAGTGTATTAGGAAGGAGTAAAGCTCCTCTAGCAAAGACAACATTTGTACATAAAGATCCTGAAAATATTTGTTAACATAATGCTTTGTTTATTCAGTCTGGCAAATGCTTTTATTTTAACCTCAAGTATCTTTAGTAAATGTCAGTGGTAAACACAAATTCATAGCTGGCTAACAAGTTTCCCTTATGTGTATTTCTAATTAAGCTTCTTCCTAGATACAGAGTAGTGTTTAAGACAAGCATTCTGTAGAGAATCAAAGTAAATCAAATGACCAAGTATTTCTTTGTGAAACTGAACATTTTTATGGGCATCACCAGCAGAGGGAAGGAGATCCTTGTATCCATGCGTAATAATTCCTCCATGCTTCTATTCTGGATCACGCAGAGAAACTTTCTTTTTCTTTCCAATTGTATTGCAAACTTCGATGTCTCTTCCACAACAGGCAATACAAGGTTGCACACACTCTTAATTTGGAACTTCCTCTTAATTAGGAACTTCCCAGTAAGAAATCATATATGCATTTAAACTCCTAGATATATAAATATAAGACCACACGTTTACATAGAAATATTTTTAAGATTGTGTTCAGACTGCAGAATGGACAAGAAAAGCCTACAACATACTAAACAAAAGCTTTGTTTTCATGTGAGGAAGCATCAATTAGCAGAGTTCTGTATGGCTGAGTGGCTTAAAAACTTCTGTCAAGACCCTTAGCTGCTACTACTTCTTTTTTACGTATAACAGTGAACCCTGCCAAAAGACCATAAAAATTGATTTTATGTTTCCGGTCTCTCAACGCCAGCTGGAAAAGTATAGATTTTTTTTTCCTCCCCCCCTAGGTTTCTGACAAACAGAACCTTTCTTTATCTTACACCTTCTAAGCTACTATGCTAACCAAAGCTGAACATTTTCTGGGTTCTTATATCTGATTCAAGTTATGATTAAGGTAAGGGAAAGTTTCAGATTGTTAAACCAAATACTGTTTTAAATCTGTAGTTCTGAAACGTCTTCTAGTGCGTCATTGTCACAAGGAATGCTGTATCCCATTTGCACGGCTATGACATACACGGCGAGTGATTATTTTCCACATTTGTTCTGTGGAAGTGTTAGAACTGCACTGTTAGTCTGTGAGCTACCTCTTTAAATTCCAGTATCAATCCTTAAAATGGATTTAGCATCTTTTGCATCAAACATTAATAAGGCTCACTTAGGCACTCTTAATGTGAAGGAAAATTGGTCTTGTATGAAATGGCTACACTGGAACATTTCATGCTTTTGCAAGTGCAGGAGTATGATTATTTCCTACAGTATGTCATTATCTTCTGCCCTGTGGTTCTTTTTTAAATTATCTCTTCTCACTCAAGCTGCCTACACTATGTTTTTAAGCTATGTAGTTTTCAATTTATGAATTGCATGCATGCAAATTTTGAGCAACTATACCAGAAGCCAAGTAATAGACCATATTAAAGTATATTCCCGTCGGACACTACTAATGGAAGTACAATCCCCAAAAATCTTGTAAGAAGAAAAAAATACATATATATACACACATGCACACACACACACATATTTGTCTCTGAAGACATAAAATCAGGTCATTTGTTTCCAAGAAACAAACAAGTGACAAGAAAATACTATTCTAGGCACACACGGAATTCCCTTACACTTTCTCTGAGCAGGTTTATTTAAGCATGGCAGGAGATGTCAATTCATACACTCAAAGCAAATTAAGTTTCCTGCCCACTTGTCCTTGTACCCAAAAGCTCCCCCCTTTTCAGGGTCATTTCTACAACAACTGCTTCTCTAACTCTAGATACCTACCCACCAGGGAAAGGAGTCTCCTCTTGCGTCTCCAACTATTGTCTGCTGTTTCTCAGGACGAAAGAACTCTCTCAGACAACAAAGCAGTTCAAACAGCACGCAATAGATTAACGCCGAACACGGATGGCACATTACATAGCGCTCAAAGGATCAATACTGCCGTTGCTGATCCAGTAGCCTTGCTGTGGTCTACAACACGTACGTGCATCTAGAATTACCGTACTGACCTTTGTACGGAAAATAGTATTTCAGAGTGAAATACTATTGAATTACAGCATTCTGCATTGAGTTTACAAGGTCATAAACACGGAGCTCCCTGTTCTTCACTTGCAAATGGCTACTAAATAAGGAAAATGAGACTTGACATCCCCCTGACAATCAGAAGAAATGATTTATTTGGATGCTAACATCTGTCTCCAGATTGTGGCCAAGTGCTTTTCTGTGCTCATTTAGGACTCCACTTGCAAAGCTTTTCAGTTACATTTACCTAGAGATTTCTCTCTACCACTTCCCATCTGACAGAAATCACTCAGCTGGGTCTGATGAATAATAGCAAAAGGCAGCTTGTATCAGAGATGATTGAATTACAGATTGTTGAAAGTGCCATAAAGGCTCATTCCAATGACTACATTTAATTTACTTACTATGCGGACTACTAGAAACCGATAGGCATTTGATATCTTTATTTCAGAAGCCTCGAAACAAAAGAAACATTAACATTCTTCGCCACTTCCTCACTACTCCACCTCGAAGAGTTTGATAAGCCAAATTAACTTTTAAACGGAGTGCTGATGCCGTACCCAGAGCGGGCGAGCATACAAAGCAGGGCACAATACCCCAGAAACCACAGCAAGGCAGGCAGCACACAGAAGGGGAGGGCAACAACGTCCGAGGAACCCCAGATGAAATCGCATGGAAAAAAAAAGAATGGGCTTCATCGCTAAGTATGAGAGGATTGTGTGTTTTTTTTTTCTTTTTTAATTGTAACGCCAGTGATTAGAGGCTGCCCCTACGAGAGGGAGGGGGGGAAGGTGGGGCCGGGCGCTGGCACCCGCCGTGCCCCCGCCGCGCCTCCCGGCCGCGCCCCGCCGCTGCCGGACAGCGGCAGAGCGCCCGGCCACGGGCAGGGCACGGCCGGGGGAGCCCCAAACCGCCCCGGGGCCGCCTCCCCGCCGCCTCCGGACCCGGGCAGCGCCGGGAGGGCGGCGGGCGCCGCGCCCGCTGCCGGAGCGGGAGGAGGACGAGAGGATGGAGACGGAGGAGGGTGGGAGAGGGGGGCGAGGGGGGCGCCCCCGCTGTGCCAGCCGCTCCCCGCCCCCCCGCAGCGTGCGCCCCCCCTCCCATTCCCACTCCCCCCCTACCCCCCCGGCGGCGGGCAGCCCCGGGGCGCTGCCTTACCTGGCAACCGGGGCGGGCGCTGCCGGCGCGTCCTTCAGCGCTCCCCCCGCGGCGGGGCCGCGCTCAGCCCCGGCCCCTCCCGGTGCGCGGAGCGGCGCGGAGCGGTGCGCCCCCGCGCAAGGCAGGCTGTACACCCCCCTTCTCCCTTCCCTTCCCCACCCCGTCCCTATGCCCCCAGCGGGCAGGCGGCGCGCCGGGCGTTAAGTTCGGGCGGCGGTGGGCGCCGGCGGGCAGGGCGAGGCGAGGCGGAGGCGGCCCGGGGGCTGCGCGGCGCCGGGAGCGCCGCCACACTGCAGCGTCTCCAGGAATCCCTCCCGCGAGAGGCAGCCCATCACCCCCGGCCCACCGCCCTCATTGGCTGGGGGGCGGGGAGAACGGAGCCGCCGGCCAATCGCGCGGCGCCCAGCATGGGTGGAGCCGCCGCGCCGGCCTCGCCCATCCCGCGGCCGCCCGGTCCCCGGCCGCCCCGTCGGGCGGGGCCGGGCGCCGAGGGCATCCCCGCGCGGCCGCGCGCACCCCGTTCCGTGCGCGGCCCCGCGCGGCCCCGCGCACCGCTGCGGGAAGCGGAGGCGGTGGCGGTGGCGACCCACCGGTGCTGGGCTCGCCCCGGAGCAGCCCGCATCGCCCCCAGGTAAGGGCCCGCAGCGGGTAACTCGATTCCCGGGGGGCGTCCCCGCCGAGCCGCAGCTTTGATTAACGCCGGGCTGCGAAACGTAACCGTGACACGTTCAATTAAGGGAAGCGCACTCCTACTTTTAATTAGATCTGTCCTATTTATCTGGTGTTTAATGCAACATAAAGAGCTGTCCGGGCTCCAGAGGGAAATGGGAATAGATTTAGATGTAAGTTTGGCTTTTAGAAGCACGGAGGGCTAAAGTTCTTCGTTCTTCAGCATCTGTTATTGCTGCATCTGTACCTCAGTGTCACGAGAGGAAATTCTCATCTCAGTTGCAAGACTGTAAAAATAATAGGGTGATATTTAGGTAAGACTTTTCCATAACCTTTAATGATGGGTACCCAAGATGCAGGTTCTAGCCCAGACTCGATACACAGTGGTGCAGCATGGTGTTGAATTACATTTATTTTCAGAAAACTTGAGCAAGAGGTGATGTGTCCGACAGCCACGTAGTTGGCTTCCCCTAGCACACACAAGAGTGACAGTCATCTAAATTATAGTTTAATCTGATGAACAGGAAATCCTGGCAAACAGGGGAGCCCCTTCTGCATGCCAATATTAGCAGGTACCTGAGAAAGTCAAGAAGCTCCCTGGCATGTCTCAGAAGTGAGTGATTTAACTGTGCCTTCCCCAAACCATCATCATGCTGTCGTTCCCCAGCCATACTTTTGTGGTGGCATTTGCCTCTGAAAATCGCAGCCCTTTACCAGCTCAGTTCACTTACACGTTTTCTGATACCACCAGAGTTGGACGTGCTCTTAGGTCTGTTAGTCATGTTACGACTCTTGTACGGGCACATTTGGTCGTGAGAGAGAAGACAGGAAAGGAAAGCAAGTAACTGCTCCTGCTGAGTTACCTAAAGGAGAAGCCAACATAATTTAACCTGTGCATACAGACATACAGTCACCTGTGCCCAGATCACCCGGTACAATTTAAAAAATATGACTCCTTCTCTCTCCCAGTACTGCAGATCTCAAGGACTGTTTTCTCTGGGATCATTTATCTGTTCAGTTAAAAAATAAATAATAAAAAAAAAATGTCAATGCTAATAACTATATGGACTTGATACTGTGCTCCTAACAGCCACACAGCCAGACGTCTGAGAGAGTCTGGTGTTTGCAAGGCATGACACTTCATATCCTGTCTTTGTATTTGAGCAAAGACAAAAAACCATCGTTTAAGCCCGATGACTTTTTCATAGTTCACAGACAGTAAGGAAAAGAAATGCTATGTAGCAGTAGCCCTGAAGAGTGTATACCATCCCTTTCTTGCTCTCTGCCTGTCACAGAGCATACACAATTAATCTGCACACACACTTATATACGTATATACTTTTTTTAAGGACAAATTTGGTAGGGGCTGGCAGGTTGTGGGAGATACTGCACCTAATCTTTTCCGAGCTTGATAATTTGCACTGGAGAAATTGCTGCAAAAGTTTCATTCCTTCTAGCACACACACTTGCTTTGGTTCCTTTCAGGCCCCGAAGCTTCTTCATGCAGAAAGAGGTCTCCAGTCCTGCAAGCCAGTTTTATTTCACTACTGCATCCTCAAGGAAATAGACAGTTACTGTTGAGTCGTGGTCTTTAATTTAACCCAAGGATGCTGTGGAACTTGAGGGATGATGTATGTATCCTGAATGGGCAAGGACATTCTAGAAGAGCTTAGAAATGTTTGATGAGCACTGGGAGTGGTAGCCAAGTGCTAGATACTAACTCAAAAAACACAGCTCATTGTATTTATTATTGTTATGTCTTTCACAGTTTTATTCAGGGAAGAAGAAGGTGTCCTGTCATGAGAAAATGGAAGAAATATGCAGTGAGAGAAGATGATGTTCTAAAACTGTCCTTTTTTTTTTTTTAATGTGCATCAAAAGAGAACATTAAGTAGTGTCTACAATTTAAAAGATTTATCAAGAACCCCGATAAGTACAAATTAAGAACCTGACTCTGATCCATCCTTCATATTCCTTGTTTTTAATTTAGACTTCAACTGAGCCAGAGGTACAGGAGCATCTGGGAAGAATCTGAATAAAACAGCAAGAGCAGAAATGGTGCAGTGTTTGCCTTTGCCATTTTTATTTTTCATTCTCTATATACTATGGCTTCAAAATAAAACCTCAAGATTAGAAAGCAATATGAGCCATAAAAGCTAAGTTTTGAAAGTAAAAGACTCCCATTTGCTCCATAAACAGGGAAGAAGCCTGGGCCAGAGCCAATGAAACTGAAGTATTCTCAGGCCTGTCCTGGCAATTTTTATGGCATATAAAGAGCAGGTACTAGAATGACAGTCGCTGAAGTGAGGCAAATTAAGGAGCAACAGAAGTTGTAGCATATCAGAAAGAGCAGTCAGGACTCTGGCTTTGGGCCCAAGATGCTATTGGTTGTCTTTTGTACATCAGCCATTGTGTGACCAAGTATCACCACTGCCACAATTAGATGTACAAGGTGCGGAGTCAGGCAACTCACGAGGGCAAATCAGCAGAAGATGAATGAGATGAATGAGCATGTTAATTTACTTATCAGGCAGAATTTACTTATCAGGCAGAATTTAGAACTGTAAACTAACACTGATTGAATTGTGTCATCATGACGAAATTATTCACCAGCCTTGTGTTGCTCAAGATCACAGGTACCTATTTTTAACTGAAAGATGCTTTTACTTTTTTTCTTCATTGTCATGCTATTTTATTCCAATTTTTCTTTCGGTTTGGCATTTTCTAAAGTTTTTCATTCTAAGACTAGTTTGTATGTCTGAAGACAAAAGAATTAGCTTTTGTTTAGGGGAATGGGCCAGCATTTAAACAGAAGTTCTCTGATTGCATGAGTTCAAGCACAGATGTCTTAAACTTCTCATCTTAGCAAATGAAACACCCAGTCTTTATTGTTTTTATTCCCAGTTGACTGTGAATCCAAGGGCTGGCACATACAGCTGAAAATTAAAAACTTGGAATCCCACGTTAGGGCACTGTCATCCCACTGAGTTCAGTGAAGTTTCCACAGTACATACTAGGTGATGATGATGTATTTAGAATTCACATTCTTAGTCAGGAAGCCAAGTCTGCATTAGGAGAATATGAAACATGAAAACAAAGTGAGAAAGCTAAGTCCCAAATGTGAGAATTAACCTTCTGTAAAACAAGTAAATACTAGAGTAAATTCATGGCTGTACACTACTAACAAAAGCAAGTGTGTCATATAAAGTATATTATGAAGGTGATTTTTGGAGCAATGTGTGAGACTGTGAGTTGGATAGAGGGAGTAGATAAAAGTGTTGTTGTTTTCTTATCATAGCTAAAATTCAAAGGGTAAAATCAAATAACTTGTTAGTCCACTGACTATTTGTCTCAATGTGTCATTTTGATTTCATTGTTTTCTTGTGTTTGATCTGCACACATCTGCTGCTTCTAAGTTGTTTAGGCAGAGATGGTCTTTTTTGATCTGCACTTATGTAGCAGCTAAAACAGAGAGCTCCTGCTTTCTGCCCTGGGCTTCTGGACACTGCAGTAGTATAAATGAAGATGGAAATACTCTTTTATGAAGGAGTATTCAAGAGTAGTCAAACCAACTTGCATGTGTTTTGTGCAGATGTCATCCATGTAATGCAGGGACAGATCTGAGTCAGTGTCAGTCTGTTCCCCTGTAGATGGTGCCCCTTGTTCAGGGATTCAGTTTTGGGTTGCCAGCTAAATTTCCCTAATCTTCTTCTGCACTTTTAAAATCAGTTTTCTCCCAAGTGGTGTTCACAGTGGTACTCCAGAAAAACAGCATTTTCAGTGCGGGTAGGACGAAGAGGACTGAAGTCCTGGTTTTCCCTTCAGGTACAGTCTCCTCTATAAAATGAATAACTACTAAGCTGTGGCTTCCAGAGTGTCCAGGTATTATTAATATCCAATCTTACCCAATGGTGGTAAGTGTTATGGCTTCCCCAGTGTGAAATTTCTAGTCACTGGTGACCACATGCATCATATGGATGACTGTAATAAAAAGAATGGCAAGTGTGATTTCTGATTTAATTCTGAGGAGCTGACAAAGCACAAGGAAGAGCTGTGTTTTCAACCTGAAGAAGAGGAGGCTCAGGGCTTTCTTACCAATATTTATAAATACTCAAAGGGAGGGTGCAGAGAGGACAGAGCTGGGCTCTTCTCAGTGGTGCCCAGTGCCAGGACAAGAGGCAACGGTCACAAAATGAAACACAAGAGGTTCCATCTGAACATCAAGAAACAATTCTTTACTGTGCATGTGACAGAGCACTGGAATAAGCTGCCCAGCGAGGTAGAAGTCTTCAAAAGCCACCTGGGCATGGCCCTTGGCAGTCTGCTCCAGGTGGCCCTGCTTGGGCAGGGCTTGGGCCTGTTGGGCTCCAGAGGCCCCTGCCAGCCTCAGACACTCAGGGATTCTATGTAATGGCAGTTATTGTTACCTCTGCAGAGAGGGTCGAGATTTAAACTTTGTCTTTTCAGTTTGCCACAATATATATGAGACATTCCTGTCATTCTGCAGTCTCCAGTACAAAATAGGGATGACATTGATTCAGTTCTGAGAGCCTCAAATAAGTTGCCTGTGTAAGTGCAAAATATGCTTAATGTTCACAACACCCTGAGAGCAGAGTAAGGATGAATATACATAATAGAATATACCATTGAAATGCATTTAAAACCTTATCACTTCAAGCTTCCTGAACTTGATGTCTCTAATTTGAGATCTCCACAAAACCTTCATCATGCAGCAGACGTATAGCAAAGATACACCAAAAAGCCGGCCTAGCCATGAAGCATGACAAGTTCTACACTAGCAATTCAGAGGAGGCAAAAACATTAATGTGAAGAAAAAATGGGATAGAGTTACTAGGGTACAAAACTAGTTAATATATTTTAAATTTCAAGAAGTACTTCTGAATATCAGTACTCTGATAAATAAATTCTCAAATGATTTTGTATGTACCTCACACAGTCATTTCATTCAAAGGCACAGTGAAATTATCCTATTATTTATATTTTAAATGCCAAACCATAAAGGTGTCAGGATATTTTTTACAGCAGTCACCATTTCATAATATTTTCTGTCCTTTTTAAAAAATATATGTATTTCCCTTACAGAAATGCAGTTGCTTTACAATTCTGGTGTTTAGACTATTGTTCTGTGTAAAAGCTTGCAAAACACATGGATAAATGAACTGGAAATTATATGTCATTAATATAATTAGGAGAGAAGAATTTTTAATTTCAGTTTCTTCATAGCTATGTTTTAGCCTAAATGCAATACAGTAAACTAGTTACCTCTGACAATTCTATCTGTCAGCGCCATTTTGTTCGCAGACGAAAATGCTTGTTTTGTTTCCCACATTGCTTTTCTGTAGCTTTCAAATCGGATGAGCAGAAGAAGGGAATAGAGCTTTCTGACTGTAATTGTGTTGTTAAGATGTTAAGGTCAGTGGTAGTGTCACTTCTGCAAATCCTGACAGTTATTTATCCAAGTCAAACCTGATTTTTTAATCATTACAATATGTCTTCTTTTCTTTTTTTCTTCTTTTTTATTTTTTTATTTTTTTTTATTTTTTTTATTTTTCTTTCTGCCTTTTAAAAAACTTAGGTGAATAAAATATAAAACCTACCCAGTAAGCTTAATTCTCCTCACAATTGCACAGGTATAAATTTCTAGTAGATTTTCTGTTTTAAAAGCACAGTTTCCACAACTGCTATCTTCTATAAATCAAGCTATCTTAGAGACCCAAAGAAGTTAATGTAGCAGTGAATAATTTTAATTCAAACCCTCAGTTTAAATGTGAAGTTTTAAGGGAATGCAGACTTCATTAGCACACTGGGGACATAGTTTCTTCCTTACTCAGTAGTTCTTTGTCTGGGGCAGTACCACCTTCCTCAGGTGCTCATAAATCCATGAATGAAAATCCCCTGACATCTTCCTAGCTTTTTGCTTTTGACCTTTTTAGTTACCAGTCCTCTACTTTTCCTTCTCTGTTCACCTGAGAATATATTTTCATTATTTTCATTATGTTCAGCCTGTTCACCTGAGAATATATTTTGTGGTGACATTGCTAATCCTAAGTGTGAAATGATCTGGACAATCACAATTGTTCTCTTCATCCTTGACATTGAACCCATTTCTGCAAGGTTTCTTTCTTTTAGGGATGGAGGTAAAAGCAGAATTATGACTGATACTGAAGAATGACAATATATTGCTCCATGCTGAGTAATGGAAAACTCACTAAGCTATTGTTTTGTTTTTAATTCTTGTTTGTACCTTAAGAGAAGTAACTAGACAGGAATGTTATTTAATGGTAAGAAAAAAAAAAAAAAAAAGAAGAAAAGAATAAAAGTAGACTCAAAGCAATTTAGGACAGACATGATAAAGTATAAAGATCCTTGTCACTAGAAGCTCATCCTTGCCAACACTGAAATCAGACTAAGAGATTTCTAGCTTAAGCTCTGTAATTTGATCCTAGGGAAAAGTTCAGCCCAGAGGAATGTTTGGTACTAATCAGTTTAAGGATTTTGACCAGTATCTTCTTGTCCTTAAGTGCGGATTTTCAAAGAAATGGTGATTTCATATGATCTTTGATGTTGGAATTCTAAATTAAAATGTTCTTTCTGAAGATGAGAGCCTAGATTAAGTTATTCTGAGATTTACAGTGGACTCCTTTTTGCCTTAACTTTCTTCCTTCTGCTGGAATCTATGACCCCCACTTTCCCCACCATAAACACAGAAAGGAATTGTAATTATTATTCCTTCATAAATACAAAGGTATCTGCAGAATTACCTCAGGGATTTATTAGAGCAACAGTCATTCCTCTGAAATTACAAAAGGCCTGTTCAATGCTAAGGTGTTTGTTTGTTTATTTGTTTTTAACTAACTCTTCACTTTTGCTTTCCTTTTGAATGTTATTAAGCTTTACTTCTGACCAGACTGATTTTTTAAAGGAAAATGGTCATGCCTTTTTTTTTTTTTTTTTTTTTTTTGGTTACAGGGGAAAAATGAAAAGATTTATATTAGCTTGCCTTCCCTTGTACTTGAATTTAAACAGAACTTGTTTTGATTTTTCTTGCAGTCACTTCTAAAAAAACCTTGGCAGTTTTCTTTGAGTAAAAAAAGGTTATTTGCTGAAGTTATTTACAGTTTAATTACCAGTTTAATTACAATCTAATGTCTTGTTTACTGTGACACTCTCTACTCTGCAGGCTGAGCTGAAATAGATTACAGAAGCCACAATGGCAATAGATTCACCTTTGTTTGGAGTTGGACAGTCTCCTGCTGCTGTCAGCAGAGAAGCCCTGGAAAACAGTACCGACCCTCTAGTGTTGATTAAATGTGAAGAATCACAGAATGGCCAAGGTTGGAAGGGACCTCTGAAGATCATCTAGTCCAACCCCCCTTCCAAGCAGGATCACCTAGAACACATTGTGCAGGATGGCATCCAGGCAGATTTTGAATATCTCCAGAGAAGGAGACTCTACAGCTTCTCTGGGCAACCTGTTCCAGTGCTCTGTCACGCTCACAGTAAAGAGGTGCCCCCCTTATATTCTGCCAGAACTGTGCTTCAGTTTGTGCCCATTGTCTCTCATCCTGTCGCTGAGCACAACTTAAAAGATATTGGCTCCATCCTCTTGACACCGTCTCCTCAGATATTTATACACACTGATGAGGTCTCCCCTCAGTCTTCTCTTTTCTAGACTAAACGGGCCCAGCTCTCTCAGCCTGTCTTTTTATGACAGGTGCTTCAGTCCTCTAGTCATCTTTGTAGTCCTCCTCTGCAACAGTAGTACAGAATTAGTCCATGAATCACCTCTGCAAAAGCATATATAGATGGATAACTTGTTACGGATCTATATTTATACTCATGCTTTACACGTTCATTCAAATAATCCAACCTTGGAGTAGATATCACAGCATCTCTTCTTCCTTGCTTTTTCTGTCTACATTCTCATCATACATTGGAAACGTCCTTTCCAAGCTGTCATGCACAAATTCATACTGAGATGGAAGGATGGTACCTATATTTTTTACAATGAAGTATTATGCTTTCTAGTATGCTTACCTCTACTACAGCAGTAGTAAAGCTAGTATTGTGGCAGTTAAGCTAGTAGAGCAGTAGTAAAAAATAAAATACTAAATTAATATAGAAGCAAAATAAAAATAGTATATTTAGTAAAAATAAATTTGTCTATAAAGTAAAATAAATACACTAAGGTAAACAAAGTAGTAAACTAGTGTAGCAGTAGTAAAGCCAGTATAGCAATGAACAGACACTTCTAATGGCATGAGAACCTACTGTGAATTTGAAGATTGTTTTGGAATTGGAAGGGCTTTTGTGCTGTCTGGAAGAAGATGAAAAAGGCTCTTTCCAATATTATTCTTTTTAACATCAAGGGATTGCTGGAATACCCTGAAGCAACCTTAAAATATGCAACAGTCTTTCACTTTCTAGAACTATATTTTTATATAATTTCAGTAACAGTTCCTTTTATAGTTCCTATTTCTCCCAGAAAGTTATGTATATATATATTTTTTAATTTTATTTATTTATTTATAATGCATTCTTCCATGAAAGGAAGTATAACAGAGTAATCTTTGTCTTCAGATCATACCACCTGAGACAGAGTTGAAGGGTTGACTGAATTAGAATTCTTTTAATAAGCCACAGAAAAGTGACTAATATCATCAAAAACGAAATCTCTGCAGCTCTTGCTGGAGCCATCAGCTCTACCTGAGTTTGGATATTATTACTATTCATCATCAATATCCTCTGCCTCAGGATGTTATTTCTAAGGTGATTTTCTCATCAGTATTTTTTTCCATTTTGGTTTCTTATCTTGACTTCTATATCTCTGCCATAATATTTATAATGTTCCACACAGGAACAGTAATTAAACTTTTGTGTTGCTCTGTGCCTTCAGCCTCTAATGCACTGTATAATGTTATAGTCCTAAAGTAGGAGAGTCAGAATCCTCTACTGTAGACTTCTGGGAAATTTTCCAGAAGTATATTCTGATTTGAATCATGTAATAAATTGCACTGACATGCGACTGTACTGATAATGGTGTACCAAGATCTCTTTGCAGATATGACAGAAATCTGGGACCTTTGTGATTTAGAATTTATAAAATTGAGCTCTTTGTGAAAGAGTCCAGATAATCAGAAGTCTGAGACTGCTTATAACCAGTTCTCTTTTCAATTCTTCATAATTGATCCCCTGTCTGTTTTTAATTGTTATGTAGATGTGGGTACTATCATGTAAATGAAGGTATCTTTATACTTCAAGTATTTTCTGGCCTTTGTTCTTCATAGTGTGAGATGCATTTGGCTGAGAGAGTACTTTGTATTATCATTTCATTTCCATGCCTTGTTTGTATTTAACATCATCATTTTGCTACAAGTTTTCTGAAGTTCTTCCTCCATTTCTCCTTCTGTAACACTGCATGTAATATTTAAATAGCATTTGAGCTAGACTTCCTGTATATGACTCACTCAGCTTGCATTATTTAGCCTAAATTTTCCATTACTAAACTCCCCAAAAATCTATTGCTTACAAGTTGACTGACGGTTTTGGAACTTACCTTATTGTTTTCCATTTGGGCATCTTAATGGACCCTCAGCTGGTTTAATAGACTCTGTACTTTTCCAATTAGAACGAATTTATGACTGTGAAACTAGTTTGATCTTTGACTATCCTAACTTCTCAGATTCATCCCTTTTAGTTAAATGCCTTAATTGGCTTCTGTTTCTTTACATATTATCTTGATCACATTGACCCCAAGAATATTGTCTCTTCACTTGAACATGCTGATCTAGCAGCCTGATTTAATGTTGACATAGATGCCTACTCAGAAGTTGCTGAATCACAGATTCCTTTCCAGAAATTGGCTTCATATATTTATTTATTTTTTTTGGTATTTCCTTCACAGTTTCCTGTTGATGCATAATTCAGCTTTAAAACAATGTTTATATTAAAAATAGAAGAAATGTTATGTTTGTGTTATTATAGTTTGCTTTAAAGTCAATTTACCACTCTTTCTTCAAGTCCAAAGAAGTTCAAATAATAAGCACAAAAACACTGCTTAAGGAAGAAAAAAAGCTCTAAGTTTCTAAAAATGCTTACCTTGTTTTCACTTCTCAAATATTGAGGTTGGCTGTTTTCTTGGCAGAAGCAGTTTGCTGTTAAAACTAAGAGCTAGAACCTGTGTTCCAAACACAAAGACATGTTTAGAGAAAGGTCATCATGCAGTGGGACACAAAGCCACACTATTACAAAGGTTCAAATTTACCTAAGAATTGAGATCCTCTGTGCTTTTGTTGATGCTCAGTCTCTGAATAATTTAAGAAAGACAGTTGATCTGAAAATAGGAGATTACCAGTGACTCTTCACTGGAAATGCAAGATGGTAGGGAGGTGGAAGAGGACACTAAAGACACTAGATTCAAGTTTCCGTGCTGTAGCCATCTGTGCTACAGCATCTAGTCAGGAACTGTTTTGTTGAGGTTGGGATCATGGGTTATAGGTAGGGCTCCAGGGCTGCTTCTGGGCTTGGAAGAGCAAGCCTGATCCCACTCCATCACCCAATGTATTGGGTAAGAGGCTCAGAAATCACATTCACATCAGGGCTGTGCCTGCCTCAAGCAGTATCTGTTGTAATGGATATAACATGAATACCAATCAGAAAAGATTCAGTTTTAAAAACTGATTTGCATGAAGCCTCTCTCAGCAGCTGTCAGGAGCTGCTAGGTTGGGCTAGAACCATATAACATCCTGCTTATGCACTAACGCTCAGATGTTTTGTTATTAAAATGTCAGTCATGTTATATCACTAGAACATGTTTAGCATAACTGTTTTGCATTGGCATCTATATGTTTCTGATGTTTATTCTGCATAACCCTTTATCTCTGTTCCCACCATGATTTCAGTCTTCTCTTCTGCCGTTTTTATTTTTAAATCATATATAGCTTGTAGTTTGAAAGTCAGTCTGCTTAGCTTTTAAAGCACATCTTTCTTTTTCAAATTAGAAGAAGAAATGGTAGAATCATTGAAATTTAGATGAGATTTAGGAAATTGAATATTTATTTGCAGAATTCAGATGTTCTCTTTTTCACAGTCAAAATTTGCAAGCCAGTTTAGTAGTGACTGTTTCCCAAAACATACATACTATCATTTCAGAAAATAAGTTGTTTTGAAAACAAGTTGTGTGGAATGATGCAATATGAAATGACTCATGCAGTTTAAACTGCATTCCAAATTAAAATTAATATACCACATCTTTTTTACCATATTTCAAATGCATAGTTCTTAAAAATGGTGTAAATTGGTGTTGTAATTTACCCATAATAAAAACATCAAGTGGAAATCAAAATTTTACTTCAGTCAACTCAGTGTCTCTTGACATTCAGCACTCTTCCTACAGCTCCGCTCTGAGCCTCAAGATTTCATGAACATTTCAGATTTATTTTGTACTTGTTTTACATTTGTGGCTAGCTTAAAAACATTGCACAGTAAAGCCTGAAAAACAACAACAGCCAGGTATCAGATAACACATGAGCAAATATGATCCTTTATTTATTTATTTATTTATATTTTTTTATAAATTTCATCTTCAAGATACTCTTTTGGGATTTAGGATTTTATATCTTTTGTTTGAATAGTCGCAGTTGTTAATACTAAAGATTCTAAAATCCTCTGCAATCCAGTTGCAATGCCAATACACAGGAATTTACATGTACTAAACTCTTAGCAAATATTTATTAGAAAGAAAGGGATGAGCAAAAAAATCATTTGACTTTACATGTCTGTTCCAAAGACACATAATACATTTTTCTGCACTCATATTCATTATTTTAAGGTAAACACTGAACGGCCATTATTCTAACATCCTTATTAAAAGCTTCAACAGCTTCTAAACAAAACAGGAGATTAGTAGAAAGTAGTAGCAGTAGTAGCATCTGCCTTGAATGGTAAAATCCAGGTAAAACCAATAGTATAGGACAGGTACCTTGGCTTCAACAGAATCCCTGTCTAAAACCACGAAAGAGGATTTCATCTGATAATCTTCAGGATGACTTTGCATATTCTGGAAATTTCCCAAGAGACCTTCCCAGGGGGTGCCTTATCCTCTGTATCATCATCATCATCTACCTAACTGCACTGGATTTGCTTAGGTGCAGCAGCTTCTTTGTGCACTTTAGTAGTTTGGTGTGAACATGACACACATTCTGGCTTATGCTGAATACATGTGGTTGTTTTAATGGAGAAGATAAAGTAATTAACTCTATATTGCACACCAGAAAGCCCATTTGAGTGTTTGTGTCAAGCTGTATACCTGCTCACGTAAGATTTACTTCTATACATTTCCTGTAATCTGCTTTCTGGACTTCTAGAACTCCACAGCTTTTCTTGGCTTAAGGTTTTCCTTACTCTTTAATGGCCTATTCTTATTCCTTTAACTATTCAGGTTAATATCATATTAATTCGGTCTAGAATTCATACACTTCTAAGGAGTCTATGCAGAATCTGTAAAAAACAATTGCTAAGAATTTAGACATTTTCAAATCCTTAGGTATGCACATATCCATAATGGTTCTTAATATCTTGGCCTTTGTATTTCCTGTGCAATCATTTCACTTTGTCACAAGTTGTCTGAGTTAAATTAGATGCTACCCATTTCTGAGTGATACAATGAGTAATACACTTCAAATGTGTCCTACAGTGGTGGCATAGATCACAGTGCTATTTACAGTTGAACCAGGGCATGGCGGCAATCCTGCAGGTTTCACAAGAAGCCGGTTTGACATCTAACCCATGAGATTTCAGAGCTGGAATACAGGCAAGCTTGGACACTTAGATATTTTGTGGACAAATAAAGAAGGAATGATGAAAAAAGTACATTTTAGTAGTCATCCTTCACTCTAAATAAATTGTATTACATAATGATTAACAGATTTAATTTCTTTAGCTCTGAGACTACTAGAATGCAGGTTTCTTCTCTCAAATCAAGTCATTTTCTCAAAAAAGTATGTCATTTTTTCTGTGAAAAATAAATGCATCAACACATCTGCTCAAAGGAACAAAGCAGGATGCTTGTCTCCTTCATGAATGATTTTGAAACTTCTGGACAAAAGAATGCCAGTGTAATAAAAAAGAATCCTGTTCTGCCTATGGGCAGTATGTAAAGGAAAAGGGCACTTACATAAGTAAACTTTATTTTAGAAACTATAAAAGGAAAAAGGTGAGGAAAAAGTCAGAAAAGAAAGCCTTGCTGGCTACAATAGGTATCAAGGGTCTTGATTATAAATTGAGCTCTAGATGATGATTGATGAAAATCAAGATGAAAATTTTCTAGATGAAAATTTAGATGATTTTCTGGCTATAGGTACAGCTTTCAGGATTCAAAACTGACTTTGTTAACTTGGTGAATTAATAAAAGGCTCCAACTCTGACCTGATTCTCACTGGTTAGCAGTAAGTCTTTTGGCCTGCAGGACAGACATCCAACCAGGAAAGCTTTGGAGAGATTTTTAAAATGGAAGACAAGTTTTTGTTTCCCTTCCAAATAGGACTTTATTTTGGCTTATCTACCTTTTTATCTGATTGCCTGCCATTTTCTTTTGCCCTTCCCATTTGTCTTCTTTTAAATAATCTTTCTTTAGTATAGCTCCCCAAAATATTCTTGATTCAGTTATGCTGGCAGAAAATGCCAATCTGTTTTAAATCACATTCTATAGGAATATATTTGTTTCAATGAAACTACAGCTGAAAGCAATTATGGGGATTTGGAATCCCTGTAACAAAATTAAAATTAAAAAATCCTGGGAGCTCTTCTAGCTACAAAGCTTTAAGTTAGTGGCACTCTCGTGGGAATTGAGTTCATGTCCCTGTTCCATCCAAATTGGAACCAGAATTGGAACTGAAAATTGGATCGGGGTCATCTGCATTTCAGGAAAGTGTCTTGCTTGGTAAGCCAGTAAGTCAACATCTTCAATTCATCAAACGTTTTTCATTTAAATAATTCCTGAATAAGAAGGCTTCAGCTTCATGCTTCATGCAGAGGAGACACTTGTACCTGGTCCCCCACATTCTCCTGACTCTCCTAAGCCATGTGGCAATTCTAAGAACAGTCTCTCAGTTTCGATAGACCCACTCCTTCCTAGTAAACTAATAACATCAAAAGCTTTGCTAAACAGTATTTCTGTATGCCAGCTGGCATTTCTGTGAAGATCTGGGTTGCCACTGACGATAGCACTGCAGAGATGTTCTGTCAGGTCCCACAGATGGAGCTTAGAAACATGGAGAGGGAACTGGAGAGATGCAGGTTCCCCAGACTCCCTTGACACCTATCCTCAGTTCCTGGGTCCAAGACTGGAAAGTGGAGGAGAGAAGAAAGATGGGGGACTTGCCCCCACATAAGATGGGAAACAGAATTAGCTTGGAGCAGTTTTTTTTTTTTTTTTTTTTCTTAGGGGGAAAGGCTGGTAAATGGAAATTTAGAAATTTGTCATCTTATTTGAAATATTGAACTCTGTGTTTATTTCATTCTCTCTCTGGATTTACAAGAGCTATTTTCATCCAAAGTAAAATAAAAAGCACAGGCAAAGTAGCATGTGTGGCAACCAGCTTCTTCCTGTCTCATAGAGGCCTATTATGAAGGCCTATTTTCACTTGCCTTTTTCTCCCCAAAGAGATGTTAAACTCAGTTTTTAAAGGGCTTTATGGTATAATCAAACCAGCTCAGCACAGCAGGCATTCGCATCTTTTTCTCATATTATTATAAAGTCCGCTTTCAAGTATGTTTGTATCCCATTGCATTTTGGGAATTCTGGAGATTATAAATAAAAGTGTCTTCTTTTCTTGAAAGAACCTCACGGCAGGTTCTTTTAACAAATGCTTTTCTGCACAACATTAGAGAATGCAGTGTAAAGTTCACTCTTATGGGAAAAATGTTCCTCCCACTTATCAAAGACTTATTTTAGGCACATGAGTTTAAGACATACCTTTAAAAGGTTGACTTTTTGAAAAGCACAACAAACCCTTTGTCTTCTCAATTTACATGTTTACTTTGCCACTTCCAGGCTATAACTTAATTAGATTGTTGCTTGTTTACTTATTGCACATATTTTCTAAAGCACACAGATGAACCTTAAAATAGCATTTGTTCACCTGGAGTCAGCATATGGGCATGACCTTATCAGAAATTGCCAGATGGATATAGGCAGGCAGCAAGAGAGCTATGTGAAAAGTAGAGATTTTCATTTGCACTTTTTGACAAGGCTTTCTGAGAGATGTGAAAAAGATTGTTAGTCCTTCTTCAGTGAAGGCTGGATTCACACTCACAAACAAATCCAATGGGAAATTCATATTAAGTCTGCCAGATTTGTCCTGTGAAATGACAGATTTGTATGCAAATAAGACCATTAGGATTTCAGGGAAAATAGTGGTGATTTAATTCATTTAGTTAAAAGTTTTCAGCTAACCCTGAGATGTTATACAATACTTCATGGAGGGTTGGTTATATAGAAAACTCAGAAATTCTGAGAATTCCAGAAAAAGTTCCACCCAAAAGGAAAGCAATTATGACATGTTCAAAATGCCAACTAACTGGTTATACAAGACACTTTCATTTTTTATTTATTTTTTTTTTTAAGTGTATGCTAGGTGTCTTCTCTCCCACATATCTGCAACAAAATGAGGACGATCAGAAGAAAAAAATGGGAATTAATCATAATTGTTGCTGAAATAAGAAGATGATAACCAACAGCCCTCTTCATTGATGAAAGCAATAACATTTTCCATGGGTAAGATATGTACTTTCAGGAATGTGACTCACAAACAGAAAATCAATAAGGAGAAAGTTCAAATTCTGCTGCCTGTGTACTAAACGTGTGCTGAGCAAAATAAGAGCTTACTAGGCAGATCTGCAGTCTATTGAGTTTTGCAATACTTCTCAGTTTGAATCTGGTGTAGAAGCAGCCCAGCTGGAATTGAGACTTACTATGCACTCCCACTGTGTAGTTTCACAAACTAACAAGAGAAAATGAGTTTTTTTTGAAAAAATATGGGAAATAGCTTGTAAAAAGAATGCTTCTTCCTCTGAAGAAATGGGCTCTCAATTATTTTCAGAGCTGATTGCAACAAGAATTCGACACATCATACACATCAGCAGGGAGGAAAAAGTATGATCATTGCTGTTGGTACACAAATGTTTATAAACCTCTTCTGAAAAAGTTTTACCCACAGAATCAAAATGTAAGATAGTTTTAAAATCAGCTGCATCCTAGTTCAGTAAATGTTTACCTTTACTACTGCCTAATAAATGCGTGTTCATGTTTTTGCTCTTGCCAACTACCACTGAATTAAATTAAAAATATATAGACTATTATTTTTCAGAATCAATGACTTCACAGAACATTATAATAGGAACTCAAAGAACCCACTGAGTTCAGTTTTAATTTTATAATATTTTGTTTAATAATGTCTATTAAAACATCCATTAAAAGAACATCATGCTAATTTAACCGGGAACATATAATAGATGCCATTGGAAAGCTTCCATTAAATTAATGTTAGAGACTTAATGTCTTAAATAGATGTTGTTATTAACAATATCTTAAATAGATGCTGCTATGAAAAAAAAGTAATGCAACATTAATTAAAGGAAAGCTAGGAATTCACTGACAAAAGTTCTTACTGAACAGACACCAAACTACTAGCAATAACAAAATATTTTCCTCTTTGGTTCTCTATTTTTACATTCCCCCCCCCCCATTTTCCCTTCACAGTACCACACTATGTAATTACAAAAATGCATATAAAACCTGTTCTACCACAGGGATAGAAAGATTTTTAGTTTCTTTCTCTCATATTTTTTAATTCAAAGTTCAAAAGAGCCAAAGAAGTCTTCATTCCCCCCTCATTTATTTTTTTTTTTTAATGCTAATTTCTGTGTACTTATTGGCATATATCTATCATTTTCAAGATATTCTTTTTTCATTCCATCTAGTTCAGAATAGTCCATAAAGCTATAAAGCTACTGAAGAGCAAGAAAAGAAATGACAACATTTGTATGATGATACTTGACTGCTGTTAGACAGAAACATATATGTAGGTCTCATCACATACACTGATGATGGAGCTGAAGAAAGTGCAAAACAATGTAAAAGTCAAAAGACCTGGCTTATTACAAATCTGTTATCATCTATCACACTGTTAACACATCTTAGAGATAATATCCAGGTTAATAAGGCATTTCCTCACCTTGAAATGCAAGTTAAAGTTCTCTCTTAACGCAGGGATGGAATACAAGATAACTTCATTTTTCAGCTTGAAAGTCATTGCTATTCTCTGTCATCATAGAACTGGAAAAAGAAAACAAAACAAAACAAACAAACAAACAAAAAAGAGCAGAAATAAATACATGGGAAAGAAAATATCATGAAGATAATGCTCATAGTCACATCTCCAATAGAAAACAAGATTTACATCACGTTGTAGACTCATATTTCCTGACATTTGTCCTAGCATATTACGATCAAAGAACTAAAGCAGTCACAGGGAAACACCATAGGAAGGATTAAATTAAATGATTATGTAAACTTCTGAAGGAAGACAGCTTTCACTGCACATCCTGACTGCTAGAAACGTTTTAGAGTATATTTAGAGGCTGCCTCTTTTTTCAGGCTCCTGCTTAGGACCCCCCTGATGCTTTTAGCTCATTTTATTAGTTATGCATTGCCCTACAGTTACCATCCCCTTGAACTGAACTGGCTGCCAAACTAACAGCTGATGCTTGTAACATGTTCACCAGAGCCAGCCAGGAAGACACCATGACCAAGCTGCAAAGAAGGGTAAAGTCTTACAAAGTCCAGTGGAGTAATAGTGGAGTAATATTAGCTTGATAGGTGATTAAAAATCTCAGGGACAGTGCTGAGAAGAAACAATACACTGTGTACCAAATCTCTATATTTCTAGTAAAGAATTATTCCAAGGAAGTAAGAGAGTTTTACATTAAAAAAAAAAAAAAAAAGACTCCCCTGCTCTAACTCCAGTTGCTTAATATATTTCAGGCAGGGAATTCAATTCAGTGAAAGCTACGCGAATTGAACACTGAAAGGATTTTTAAAACAGATTGGACAGGTTTATAGCCTATGTAAAACAAAAATAATCAAATCTTATTCATGTACTAAACTGATTACCTTCAACTACAGTACTGCACAACTGGCAAGGTCATGACAGAATGGGAGGAAGGCTGAAAAAGGTAGTTGGATCACATTTAGCCCAACACTGGCTGGGATATTTCCAGATGAAAAGAACAGGGAGAAAGTGTGGCTGATGCTCACATTAATAGATCTTTCCTTCAAGCAGAAGATTATCTGATGTTTTATGACATGTTTTTTCTTTGTTTGTTTTTGGTTTTGTTTGTTTTTAACTTCCCATTTTCATTTTACTTTGTAGAACTAGTTACAACTGATTGCCAAAAATAGATATGGGATATATGTGGTGTTATTTGGCAGTTATCAGCCACCAAGCTCTCTAAAGAAGTCTTTTGTTTTTTAACTTACAGGCTGTCCCTTATCTTCATTCCCTTCAGAGGAAAAGATACTTTTAAAAATCATGCCCATCTCCTACAACCTGAATTATCCAAACCCTTACATCTCTGAATATCAACTGGGCAAAAAGAGCAAGGGGAATAATAAATGACATTATGTCACACTTTACACTTGTTTTGAACAGGTTCACCAAAGAAAGCAGTGAAGAATCAGACTTCGGTAGTCTTTACATGCAGTTATAGAGGCCTTTTGTAGAGGCTAGTTAAAAAAAAAAAAAAAAAAAAAAAAAAGTATTAATTGTCATAAAGGTGTTGCTGCCATTGGTAGGGGGTTGGAATTATATGATCTTTAAGGTCCTTTCCAACCCAAATTGTGCTGTGATTCTGTGTGATAAAATTAATGCATAACATTTTACCTATGCATCTTGGATAATAAATAGAGAGAAGAGTAGGTAGATAATGTATTAATGACTGCCAGCTAGTGAAGTTACACTTCACTGAAGTGAGTGGTATTTAAAATTTGCCTGACTGAGATTCTCTGAGATGACCCATGCTTATTTTATTTTTATTTTTAATTTAAAATGACCTCTGAGGAAATATTTGGTGTTTCTTTATACTGTGTTTATTACAAGAATTCAGGGCTATAAAAACAAACTCATGTGTGCAAGTATATGAACTAAAATTGATTAAAATTTTGTAGACATGATTTTTTCATAAAAATTTGCAAACAAATCCAGTAAAATGTTTTTATTAATATTTTAAATCACTATTTTGAACCATTTATCAATTTATAATTAACAAGCTGCTTTTCTCAATTTAAGATATTCAACAGTATTTTAGAAACATTTTAGCCAGCCAAAGCACATATCATAATAAAAAATAAAGTAATGAACTTTTATTAAACTTATGGCTCCCACAAAGAGGGGAAAAATCCATTCTGAGTGTTAAGAAGCTGAAGTGGTTTTAGATCTCTCAAAACTCTCATATTTTTAAGCTTTTAAATTAATACCAATAGAAAGAAAACACAGATTCATGCATTGTCTCTCTGACAAAAAAAAAAAAAAAAAAAAAAAAAAAGCTTAATCTGTAGTACACTGTTAGAAATAAAAAACTTCAACAAATGGCCTAGGCAATAAAGGAGTTCCTGAATCTAATGTCTGAGTCACTCCTCGCATTTCATGGTTCCCCTCAATATTAAAGCCCACTGCAGAGCCACACATCAGTCAATGAATTCCAGTGACAAACCATTCAGAACAAAAATAATCACTTATTAAAGATTCCTTAATTTTGATGGTTAAAATGTCCATGAAGCAGGAGGATGTGTTTTGAGAGTTGGCACTGGTAAGCAGCAAGGCTGTCATGGAAGAGCCAGCCTGGAAAATGATCTTGGGTTGAATGGCAGAGTTTATTCATGTTATATTCACAAAGGAAATAAATGCATAGAAAGACAAAGTAATTTTTTATAAAATATTTATTCTTTTTTAAAAGGAAAAAATTGGATAAACATTGACAAAATGAAGGAATTGTTCGGGTTTAACAACCAGACAGGTCTTCAGTACTTGCATGCAAAGGAAGATTTAAATTCCTTCCAGACCATGGATGAGAAACAGTCTAGAATTTATATACCAAATGACATTGACGTAAAAAAAAACTTCCAGACTAGTGCTCTGCTAGTAGACTGATTACTTTCAAGAAGGGCATTTCAGAAAAAGTAGAAAGCATATTCAGAAGGGAAGACTGGTTAGTAAAAAAATACTCATTTAAGGGATCAAAAAGTGTATGCAGAGACAAGTAGAGCTTAGGGATATGGTTTAGTGGGGATTGTTAGCGTTAGGTAGAGGTTGGACTTGATGATCTTGAGGTCTCTTCCAACCTAGGAATTCTGTGATTCTGTGATTCGGTGAAGAGAGGATTTGGAAATAAATAAATAAATAAATAAATAAATAAATAAATAAATAAAAGGTTCTTCAGCAATACAAGTGAAAAGAGAACAAATATACAGGGGGGTTCATAGAGTAGAAAAAGAAAGCAAACATACAAGCTTTGGCAGGATGATTTTGGTACAATGAAGAATTTGTTGTTTTTCAGAACAGAACTAGGAAAAAACTAGGAGATCAAAATATGAGGGCAATACAAAAAAAATGGGTATAGACATCTCCACCAGTTTTGGTAGAATAACCATACAAGCTTACATGTTCAACAGTGTGCATTTTTAATAAGTCATTTCAGTAAGAAGTGCTACAATACAACTGAAGAATGGAAAAAAGTAGTAATAATACTTTCAGTAGACATTAAACATAAATCAAGCAAGTACAAACTTGTTATTTTGTCTGCATATGGTAAGAAAAAAAAATGAATATGACCAAAAAATGTCCAAAAGTAGATTGTGTGAGAGTGGTCTGATAACGCATTTTCTGGATAAACTCAACACATCCAACCTTAAATGTGTTAATATGTGAAGCACTGGATACTAAGTTAAATGGAAAATTGTCAGTGAAGTTGGAGAAGCCAGCCTCTAATAAAAAGGGGAATAAAATGACCTATCCAAGGGAGATAGTAATGAGTAGCGAAGAAAGAACAGTAGTAGGCTGAAGGAAGGTAGTTAGTTGTTTTTCAAGGGGTTCGATTTTCTCTGATAATTTCACTAATAAGAGTTGCACCAGCAATAGGTAAAAATTTTCTAGTGATTAAAAGGCAAAACAGAGAATGAGCGGAGTAGCAAGGATCTAGAACAGCCTTCCTAGGAAGATGGAGCTCTATACATCCTTCAGGACTAGATACAATAATTGCTATAAAGGCAATGATTACATCTGATGACAGAGGTCACTTTCAGATATTGCATTCACCATGATGCTTCAGAACCAAAAAGCCTACTTCAACCTTTTATTTTAATTTGCATTTCACAAAACACATGCTAAACTGGCATGGATATTACTTCCCATTTGGATGCATAAGTAGTTTACGTGTTCTTTGAACAGTCTGCCCACAGTATACAGATGCTCTGGAGTTAGAAAGATAGTGCTTGTAAATCTGACTGGATTCACTTGCCAGCTTTACAGTGCCAGTGAAGCTTGTAACATATGCACTGGGACACAACACTCATACCAGATCAGACAGAACAAGAATAAAGATTGGTTAGATATTTTGGCAAGGCAATAGGGATGCAAACAGAGCATATGCCAACAGTACTTAATCTAACATTTTACCATGGAATTCTCAGTCTAGATTCAAATGTACTGCCTGTTCTTCCTTCCAAATTAACCAAACTTTGCATCTCATAACTATTTTACTAATAGATCTTTAGATCTATTCACTTTAGATCCCCCAGATGCTAAACTCCAGCTGGAAAGGTGACATGTGAGCTCAGCTGCTCATCTAGAAAGCAAGAAAGGTTTTTCATATATCACCAGGATTTTCTAGATGATGCTTCATGTCTTGGAGAGCAGCACAAAGAATTGGTGGAGTCCATATTCTGTTCATCCTGTACCAGCTAGCACCAACAAGTGAAATTGCACATTCTGCAAACAAAAAAGTTAGCGCAGGTTGATTCTTGTATTTTGTTGTTGTTGTTGCTGTTATTGTTTTACTCCAGGTTGTGTGCTAGGTTTTAACTGAACTCAGATCTGAGTAGAATTACATTTAAGAACCCTTTCTTTAAAACTGATTGTGTTCTTAACTTTAATTCATTGCACTTCAGGAAATTGTCCTGTTCTGCTGGAGGTGTAATTAGTGGTATGACCGCTCTGTTGTGCCAGCTCTTCAGTGAAAACATAGCCTAATACTATATCTTTTCTGCAGAGTTAATGTCAGTGCTAGGAATTAACTTGTTAAGAACTAAATGGTTTTTGCTGTATTTGTGAGCAGGCATTTAACAGACATGCTCCCTCTCCTAGGTTTTAAGTTTACAATGAAGCCTTCAGAAGCCTGGATGGAAAGGCTGCTTTGCTTCTGCCTCTGGCACAGATTCTCTTACTGTAGCTTTTAAACTGCTTCACTGTTCTCCTTTCTCCCTTGATTATATATTCATACATAAAAGTAAGTGTGGAGTAAGTGTCTGCCTTATAAATGCAGTGTCCCTGAATGTAGAGCTGTTATCTGCAGAGAACATTTATTCATTGAGGGCCTGCAAGGCCGCTGTGTGAGCAGTAATATAATCTGACTGCAGCTGCATGTAGCTGAGGGTAGCCATTCCACCAAGCCTTACAGTTACTGACCTCAGGAATGCTGTGTTTACAGCGAGTAACAGAAAGGCACCAGACCCAAGAACAGGTGGCCTTGAGTTGTGTGAACAGCCTACAGGGTTTTAAACAGTTCTGATTTATTCAGTGTGACAGTCCCTGTATAATAAGGTTAAACTTGGAGATTGCAAAAAATATGAAGTTTCCACTTTTTTTTGTGTGTGTGTGAATATGATAAGGAAAATAGGTTATAGCTTTTCGTGTAAGTGATTGACATGCACTCCATCATCACTTTAAGGTTCTGAACAGCACTGCTCATACGCACATCCTGTTTCCCCTACTATTCCACAATCTCTCAGCCAACAGATCTCAGGTAGAAGTTCTCCTGTCTTGAACCCCAGTTGATTCTTCTTTAAAATTTGCTACCTTCTACCATTGTGGTCATGTTCCTAATAATCTCAGACTAATAAATAAGTAGCACTGAAACAAATTATTGAGCTATCTTTTTATTTTTCTGTTTTCCTTTTTTTCCTTTTTCCTCTTTTCCTTTATTTATATCTGGATTTTGTCAAATTTAGATCCCAATTCTTCAATCAAATCAATACATTCAGTGGAACTATAAAATAGGCAGGCAGGTCCACCCACAAAAACAAGCAAGTAAACAAACAAACAAAAACAAAACAAACAAACAAAAACCACACACCAAAAAATAAACAAGCAAACAAAGAATAAAAACACCACAAAATCTTTACCTAGAAAGCTCCCTTGGACAAGAACCTTTCATGCTTACCTTTGCCATACTCCCACCGAGGTAAATAAGACATCTCACTAAAACATCCTTTGCTCTGGTCTTAAACACATTTGTTCTTGTCTCAACAAAGCTGCCTGTTGTTGACAAAACTTTAGCAACTACAGCTTGCTCTTGGGGTTAAACATAATCAGTTATGTTTTCAGTATATAGTAATAAAAGACCTGGCTGAATATAAACAACAGACTAACTTGTTCCATTTGTTACCTCTAAAATATTAGAAGTTGTGAGGTAAAAATACAAAATGTATATATAGGAAACTTTGACAACTTGGCAAAAGCATATCCCTGTGAAACTCTTTCTTGCTAGATGTTTCTTTCAGAGAAGCTCACCTGCACTGACTTGTTGATGGGGCTGTGACACAACCATATTGGCACTGAGTACGCTAGGCACTTCTGCTCTAAAATGGCTCTGTCAAAGCCTCTAAGTGCAGTTCTCAGTCCTGTTATGAAGATGTCTGAACTTTGCTTTCAGCAATAAGGAAAATCTTGGTAGAACAAAAATTCTTTCAATTTTTCCACTTTGCTGTACATTAATTCTTATTTACTCTTAGCTTCACACCCATGAGGAAGTCTTTGACATTTCCAGTCCTGGGCCTTTTTAGATGGGCCATTGCCATGGCTTCTCTAAATTCCCATGTCTTCATTCATGACCTGATTTGTTCTCTCTGACCCACAGCAAAAGATTTCTGAAATACCCATGTACATTTAGAATAACACTGCTATTCCGCACCATTATGGCAGCAGACTGTATTCTATACTGGCCTTTTGTCAGCTTTTTGTCAGCTTTCAAGTCAATGACCAGCTACAGGGCCTTGGAGACAAAGAAAAAACCTTTCTTTCTTGATGAGCAGCCAAGTTTACACCTCACCCAAAACAGTCATTTGAAACTCACAGCCTGAAACCATTTAGAAAAGGTCTTACCGGTATGCAAAGTGGCCACTCTCCAGGTGAATTATAAGATAGCCTTGGAATTGCCTGTAATTATTAGTATCTTAAACATAATCACAGAATCACAGAATTTCTAGGTTGGAAGAGACCTCAAGATCATCGAATCCAACCTCTGACCTAACACTAACGAGTCCTCCACTAAACCATATCACCAAGCTCTACATCTAAATGTCTTTGATGATCAATAAGGCAGCCCAAAGATTTTAAGAAGGTGGGAAAGATCATACTGGGACATTTCCATCTTCTGTTAAACCACAAATATACATGAAGCATTTTCTGCCCTCTCTCATTGCTCCACATGATTTTATGCTAAACAAAGTAGAAGCAGAAGGTAACCCCAATGATTTTCCATGTGATATTTATTTTTTCATTTTATTCAAAGCCCCTGTTACTTATCTTCTTTGATCCTATCTATTTTTTATTCACTTACAACACACTGTCACCACCTTAAAAATCATGTGAGTACTAGCAGCACTGTAAGCATTATTCAGCAAAGCACATATATTCCAAGGTTTCACATGCCCCTGCAAGATCAATTTTTACAGAATGATCTGGAAAAAAATCTTTTTTTTTTTTTTCTTTCTTTCTTTCTTGGAATTCTGCTAGTATTGGGCTTCTGTTCTTACTGAAGTTACAATAGTAATATAGAAAATGTGTTTTGGCTTTTTGGCTTCTATATTTTTTTTGTTATTATTTGTTTGTTTGTTTGTTTTTGTCTTGATAAAGTATCACTAGGAAATCTCTTTGTCTGATAAAGTGATGGAATCACATTAATATTTGATATAAGAAAGGTAGATGAAAGCAGGCAGAAAAAAATGCAATGTAAAAGCAAAGCAATCAGGTGTTCTGAAAAGATTATGTTTTTTATTTAAAAAAGCCATGTTCATCTCCAATCAAAAGTCAGGGATAGAAATTGAGAAGAATTTGAGCCGCACCATTTGCTCCAGAAGTAGTCTTTTCACCTATCCTCTTCATCCATGTTTCTTTTCCATATAACTTGGTTGGGTGGGAGAAGAGGTAATAAAATGCAATGAGGAAAGGTGGGCATGGCATTTTTGTTCCCTGGGAAATAGGTATCACACTTCTACAAATCAGCATGCTGTAGCTGTCTGGGCTCATTTTGCATGTCAAACTAAATTACAGTGCAAATTTTCTTCCTCCATTTGCTTATTTTAAGCTCTAGCTAATTACAAATGTTTAATAGTCTTACCAAGATCACCCTGTGGAAACATTAGAAAAATAGTCTTTTGCTTAGCATTGTGACTACAAGGTATTTTTAAGGTGAATGTGGAGTGCTGTGTGTGTACCCATAAGGTACATACAAACATATGTTTGTGTGTGAGTGTGTGCATATATGTATATGCATGCAGTACTACAGATCTTACAAGGAAAACAAGGTAAGGAATTTAAGGATGACAAAAATAAAATTGTTTGGTGTGAATATAAAGGCTCCAGGAAGCATGAGGCAGCTTTATTCCAGTATATTGATCCCTATCCATTTATGGAAGAAAATTTCTGTCTTTTTTTACGATACTTCCAAATTTCAATTAACTTCCTTCACAACTGTTTTGTGCAGTTAATTTCTCTAAGCTACTGGTTATCTCTCTTTTTGCTGTGGATTTATACAGTGCTTACCATAATGCATCACTGATGCTCACTATAAGCGAACACTGAATAAGCCAAGGAACTGAGTAGATTTTAACTGCTTTAAAGTACATTAGGTAGCATTCATCATTGACAGAATGTTTACCAAGTCCTTTGGGGAAGGGGGTTCTTTCTTTTTCTTTCCTGCAGATTTTCTTAACAGACAGATTCGTGAACTGCTTATTGAATTCCAACCTACAGTTCATGAATCACTTAGATGCTGGCCTGATTAAATAATAACAAGACCATTTCCATATAAATGGACTCATTATTATGGTACTTTCAATATTTTCAGATGGCTGTTACAGAAAAAAAAAAAAAAAAGAAAAAAAAAAAAGGAAAAACGAACAAACGAACAAACAACCACACTCTGAAAATACCTTTTGGGATACAGATTTGGGTTTTGAGGTAAGCAGTCCTGTGCTTAAAGATGGTACTTACATTATTTCAGTATAGGAGATTCCTTGTTCTGAATTGGAATACTAATTTGTTATTCTTCTTGTCTGGAATTAAAGTTATTTGTGTGACTGGGTGTTTATCATCAGAATGAACAGCTTCTCTTGCAACCTAACATCCTGAATTGTGTTGGATGTTATGGATGATATGGAGTTTACGGATGTATCTTAGGCTAAGACTGAATGCCCAATAACTGAAAAAGGCTAAAAAATATTTACAGTTGAAATAAAGTATTTTGGTGTTCCTAAATGAAGATGTTTCATTTTCAATAATTTTTCTGATGCAAGGATTTCAGTTTGAGCTTCTACAGTTCTAGATTGCATTACCCAGGAGACTACACAACTACTAATACTTGGCATTTGGTGTTCCTTTTCTGCTTTTAGACTAAATTTCCTGGCAGATATGTATATTTGTCATTTACTCAGAGTTAAGAGGCACCTTAATGTGTTAAACAACTTTGGTAAAAGCATGACTGCATTGAAGACAAACCTGAGGAACTATTATTTGGTAGTCACAAATAAGTTGCAAGAGAATAATAAAGCATTTTAGCTACAGAATTTTTAGTAAAAATAACATTTCTGTTAGCATATTATACAGCTTTCTCTGAGATGTGTATTTCTCCTGCAATTCAATTGTCAAAGGCTTCAATTTTTTTTGTTAGAAACTGTAATTATCAATTTCACTGCAATTCAATACATCTTTGTTTTTCTACCTCAGTTCATAAAAGTTGTGCATGTATAACTGAAATGAATTGCAGTTTATTATTTGGCTATAAATGCTTCAATATTTATCTACTTTTTTCTGTATGTTCAAGTCTGTTTCCACAAAAAAAGTATCTTTTTTTTTTTTTTTTTTTTTTTTTTCCAGCACAAATGAAATAGAAATGAATATAACAACGTCATCAAACTTTAGAATTTGAATATGGTGTTTGAAGATTGAATATTATACAATTATGAAACATGTATCCCAATGCTGCTGAATCTCTCCGTATGCAGTATTTTTCAGACAAAATATCAGCAGCTCACATCTTCTCAAGTTCCAAAACTTCATGGAATCATAGAACTATAAAATAGTTGGGGGTGGGAAGGACTTCTGAAGGTTTTCTTGTCCAACATCTCACCCAAGGAAAGCTACCTTCAAATGTAAATTACTGGACCCTGTCTCAACTGAGTTTGAACGTCTTTGAGGATGCTGATTCTATAGACTCTCCTGGTAATATCTCTCAGTGTTTGAGTGCTCTCACTGCGATGAGTTTTTTCCTTATATCTAAACACAACTTCCCTTGCTGCAGTCTGCCTCCATTTCTTCTCACCCTTTCATCATGCATTTCCAAAAAAAAAGTCTTCCTCTATCTTATCTACACTCTCCTGTTAGGTACTTGTAGACTACCAAAGGTCTCACTATAGCTTTCTCTTCTCCAGAAAAGATTAACAGATACAGCTTTCTCAGCCTCCCCTAGGCTCCAGCTGTCTGACCATCCTGGTGGTCCTCCACTGACTGGTCTGCTTTACTGTAGTGCTTCTTTAGCTAGAAGTTGTCATTAGTTTATTGTTTTGTCATCAGCTTATTTCTCTGATTGCTTGATGTCATAAAAATGATGATACTGTAAGACCATACAATATGAAATAAATTGTGAAAACATGTAAGTAACACCACTTCACTGGGAGTGTTCTCTTTTCTGATTTTTGTCACTTTTGGTGTGATTCTAAATGATGTGATTCTAAAATTCTATTGGCAGAAAGATCTTTCCAGCTGCCAGGTGGAGAAGAAACTCTATTTTGGGCACATGCATCAAGATTTTTGTGTATTCAAGGCTGGTATTTTTTTGACTTATAAGGAAAAGTGACTGTGAAGCTTTATAATTTTGAATGTCATTTAACAAAGATAAAATGTATCACGTTCTCTACAGCTTACTTGCTGTATATTTGCTATATGACTAGGGCATCATCTGCAAGTATTTATTTTGTAATTTGTAAACATAGCTTCTTTTAATGTTAGTCATCATCTGAGCTGTGCTGTCAAAGTTAAATTTTCTCACACTTTTAATATTAGTTATACAACTTCCTCCTGTATTAAAAAATTATCAAGTAGACAATGATTCTGTGATTCCATGATTTCAAATGACGTCAAGTGGAAGGTAAAGTAGTTTCTTTTTACAGTTCATGAGAGAAACTAGTTCCTTTAGTAGTAAATGTTACAATAATATAAAAATAAAGATATGTATGGATACTGCAGGTTTAGCAGTCCCTTTGGGGTGTGAATATTCATAGTTACCTTAGTCACTCTCAGTTCTTTGCTTTTTCTGGCTATATATTCTGTCTTTAAGTTGTTCATTTTCTCAATTCAGAGAAAACACATTTTTCTTTCCAGTTGCACTAAATGGTTCTACTTAAACACTCTCCTCAGCAGCACAGTCTATACAAGCTGTATAATACAGCAAAGCCTCATGAGGGGTGAACTACTGATATTTTTATAGGATGCAAACTGGATTAAAATTTGCAAAGAGTCCCAGTATAGTCCCTACTTATAAACTTTCAGGGTCTGCCAGAAGAAAATGGCTTATTACTGTATTTCAAAGCTCTCACTTTAACATAGTACACAGCCAATAAGAAATACTAATTCCCCTATGAATCATAAACAAGAAGCAAACTCTTCCAAATGAAGCTACTGCAATGCTTTGTGTTCCAGGTTTTAAATTTAGCTCAGTCTTAGAACAATACAAAAGAATAATCACTTTTAAGCTTTTGTGGTTAGCTTTTGCTAAATGTATATGTTTCCACAGGATTAATTTTACATTGGGAAGAAAGTTTAATCAGCAATTACATTCCTTAATATTGCTTTGCAAATGTTTGTCTGACTGAGTGTTTGATGAGTTTTAAGCTTGCTTTTGTTCCACTGACAAAGGAATCAAAACAAGAGGTGGTCATCTTCACACTGACACTGAATTCAGCCCCTCCATCTGGAGCTTGCTAGTATAAAGTATTTTGCCTCTTGTGAATGTGGTCAGTTTGAGAGACTCTTCATGGGTGGAAATTGGAGTATTTTGGGCAGAGGGAGGTGTCTGTTGGTTGGTGTTGAAGAGACAGGCACAGCTGTAGTTTCATCTCATTTATAATCTGTCTAGCAAATGCAACCTCATTTATTTATAACCCCTAATGCAATAAAGTAAGTAATTTGAAAGAAAGCAAATTATTGGTCTCAAAATGTCTGGCTGCTGATCATAAGCTTCTCTCTTGGTGATTTCTAACCATAATACTCACGCATATTTTAGTGAGAGAACTAATAGCAATCAAAAATATCTTGGGAAGTGAGGCAAGCTTGACTTTAACAAAGAAGCTTGCATTCAAACTACTTTATTGTTCCAGCAAGACTAGTGAAGTGGTAACTCTGTAAATGAACTTGGAGGATTAGTGCCTCTGTTCTCAATTTGTTATAGTTCACAGCATTTTCAAATTGGGATATTAAAAGGGAGGGGATTACTGGATATTTATACCACAAACTAATTCATATGGTGTTTTTCTGTCAAAACACTGCTTTAGTGTGAATCAGACTTGTTGGATTCCACCTGTTGTCCAATCTCTATGTTAGAAAATTGCAAATTTAAGTCTCATAATAGTGGGAAAGGAAGAAAAAATCAACCTTTCTTCACTGAGATGTGCCATTTTCTTGCTGTTGATTGTTTTTTCATTCCACAACTTGCAGTTTCATTTCTGTTTCTTTAAAGAGTTTGCTTAAGTGAACACCATGTAGAACATTTTTTTTTTCTGTTTTATTGCTTTGAAGGCTAAAGTTCATACCCCCCAAAATGTGACCACCTGGTGTGCTTTATTGATAAAAGTAACAGTGGCTATATGTACTTCTCAAACAAGTGTTCTTTATTTTGGTGTGGACTTTCAAGAGGAAAATTTATTGTGTTATGATGTCCTGAAGATATGCTGTCAATGTACTGAAGTCCAAGCCATATTTTGAAAAGAACCTTGATGCTCTGGGAAATGACTTTAGGGTTGTAAATGAACATCCTCCACTGATAATTATGGAGTTGCCAAAGTTAGCTAATGTTTATGTAGCAGCAACATGAAATTAAATATTTTTGTACTCTTCCATGCTAGGGCTAGAAGAGAAGTTCAGGAAGAAAACTTAAAAACTTATCTGCAGTATACTTGAACCTTGTAGGTTCCAGTAAACAGTAAGGAAAACTGTATTAGTTGTTTCAAGAGCCATTGGAATTTTTAAGAAGAAAAAAATAATCTAATTTTTTGAAGGGCAAAATTAGTGAGTATGCATATATATATATATATATATTTTTTTTTTTTTTCTAAATTGGCAAACAATTTGGAGAGATTACATAACTTTTTTTTTTTTTTTTTTTTTTTTTTTTTTTTTTCCTCAAGTATTTGAAGCATTTTTAAATGTTTTTTTTTTAAACTGAAATAAGTTGCTTTTCTGGTTAGAGAGTTATTTCTTGTGCATCCTTCCAAACTGTGAGGCTGTTTGGTTACTGCAGATATCCTGAAAGCAACACAGCCTATGCAAGAATAAATCAGCCCGATTTCCTTCTATCAGTCCATTTTCTTTAGGCTGAAGACTCCTATCCTTTTGCTTTAAGGAAGAATTAATACTTGTCTGCTGCTCTCAACAACAAAGGAATATTATCCAAACAAGTGTCACAGTGTATCTTTATTGGCCACTGCAGTGTCCCACTTGTACATCACGGAGATACAATGCTGTATAGCAGCCTATTAGGAATGATAAGTGTGGTTAAATGAAATCAAGTGGTTTGAAAAAAAGTAGGGAAAGATGGAGATGCAAAGACAAAGGAAAACAAGAAGAGAGGGAGATACCAGAGAGAAAATGAGAGAATGATGACCCTCTTTCTCCCACCTGCCCAATTCAACTTAGTGTGGCAAGGAACAGGAGACTATAAAAATTTGAATGTGGTACCTCCTGTTTTGGCTGCTGGGAAAAGGAGAAGAAATGCCATTAGGAAACTACTGAAAACCAGCAGCAAAGGATCACTGGCCAAAAGCATCACAGACAACACAGAATAGGGGCTGGGAGGAGTTACAAGCAAATACAGTGAGGGTGGTCAAAGCACCAGGAGATCTGATGTAAAGCAAACTACACATATGCTTATTAGTATTATTAATGAGAAAACAATACCCCTCCCAAACAAAAACAAAAACAGCCAACTAAAGAAACAAAACAAACAGAAAAACTATTCTCCATTTGCCAAAAAGAATCTAAGTCTTCTGTAATTTTTGGATTAAACACTGAGCATATTTTCAGTGAGGATGTTCTTTTTGGTCTTTGAAAGTTAAGTGCTTCAGTGAATTATTTCCATAACATGTTCTTGGGAAATATTTATTTTATGTACAAAACACCAGCAAACTGTACCTCTCCAAAAAATTAGGATGTTTAGTCATACAACAGTTACACACAAGTAACAAGATACTGACAAGACTAATGGAGAAGGTTTTATCAAAATGACTACTCTGTTGCTTGAAAGGAAAGAAATTATAGCAAGGGCTGCAAAGAAGAAAATTACATGTTGTCACCATTTATTTTACTCAGAAGGGAAGTTGTGTTTTTCCATGCTCAGTGTAGCAGCAAATTCAGAGAAAAGAGCTACATATAAATGTATAATTCTAGATAAAATAAAGCTACAATCTAAGCTTCAAGGAAAAATACAAAATGCTGAGCCACCATTATGACCTCTTATTTCCTTGTGACCAGCTGAGTGATCATGCCTAGATCAAACATAAAACATGCCTCCTCTTATGTAGAATCTGAGATACAGAATAACTTTTCTGTATGGCATAAGAAAAGTGTCCACTCAAGCACAAGTCTACCTAAAAGAACTGTGAAGGGTGAAGTAAGTTGCAAGAATTATATGGGATACAGTGGTGCTACTGCAGCTCTGTCTCTGGAAAGTTAGTCAGAAAAACAGAGCGACTGTTCACACCTTCAGGTTAGACATTTAAAGCACCTGTCATATACATTCAAAAAAAGCTCTGTGTTAATGACACACGCTTACCATGCCTATCTTTATGTGTAGAGCCAAGTAGGCCTTTTCTAAAGTCATAAATTATATGGTGTAATTGAAATCTGTTTTAAAATCAATTCAGTTAACTCAGTGCTTCTGAATTCACTGACGCAAATCTAACAGGAAGAAATAGGTTTAAACTGATTAAAGAGGCTGTACACAAAGACTGGATACAATCCCTCTTTCTGTAGCCTTGGCAAATGCAGGGAGAGTCTGGATTTATTCAAGAGACACCTATGGTCTAACTATATAGGAGTTTGTTTTTCAAAGAGAGGTAGGTTGACCAGAACTTATTGAAACAGTTTGTTCCATCTCGCTCCTGTTTGTATCATGTCTCACTTAAGGTCATTTCTCTCACGAGCATTAAATTCAGAAACATTTTCTTAAAATTTCTATTTCAGTGCATTGTGAATCACTTTCACTTAACAAGTGACAAAGTTCAGGATTGCATGAAATTGCTGCCAAAAGGGAGTGAGACACCTTGGCGAGGTTTAACTCATTTAGAATCCCTTAAATCCTGCAGAAGTAACACACTGAAATCTTGGAGAGATGCTCTGTTCAGTATCACGTTCAGAGATTAATATTGCAACTAGCAGGAGAAGGCCAAAGATCTGATCTCATACAACATGAAGGGGAAGACTTCTTTTTTCCCTTTCTTCAGGTGTATTGCCTCCAGCATTCACTGTGCATCAAAACCACCTACAATCTCCTAAGAACAAAAGTTTTTTACCTATAATCTTATACTCCACATTATGCAGCCACAGCCATGGGTAATTTCTTACAGACTGTAGACTGTAGATCTTATCTGTTCTATAGTCAGCAGGCTTGTACCATGATTACATAGTTTATTTTACTTTACTTTACTTTACTTTATTTTATTTTATTTTATTTTATTTTATTTTATTTTATTTTATTTTATTTTATTTTGTTATTTTTTGATTACTGTCCCTTAAAGTATCCCTAGTGCTTACACTCTTATCATATTTATCATCTGTAAAATCCTATGTGGCACTCATTTATGCTTGTGGCTGTTCTATGAATGTGATTGACAGGTGGGATAGTATAGCTGTTGATGCTTGTAGGACATTTCAGTACTGAAGACACCAAGTATCTACAGTCCTTCCAAGGCTACAGCTTCTGTACTCACATCACAGAAACACAGAATTATTTAGTTTGGAAAAAACCATTAAGATCATCAAGTCTAACAATCAAACCAACATTACAAGTCCACTGGAAAAACGTGTTCCTAAGCATCACATCCGCCTCTTACATACCTCCAGGGATGGCGACTCCACCACTTCCCTGTTCCAATGTATAACAACCTTTTCTGTGAAAAGTCTTCCTGATATTCAATTTAAATCTCCACTGGTGCAACTTGAGGCCATTACTTCATATCCTATCACCTGTCACCTGAAAAAAGACACTGACAATCTCCCCTCAGGCAGCTATAGACTATGATGAGGTCTCCCCTCAGCCTCCTCTTCTCCAGACTAAACAACACCATTTTCCTCAGCTGCTTCTCAAAAGCCCTGTTTTCTAGTCTCTTCACAAGCTATGTTGCCCTTCTCTGCACACACTTGAGCAACTAAACATCCTTGTAGTGAGGCGCTCAAAACTGAACACAGTACTCAAGGTGCCGCCTCACCAGAGCTGACTACAGAGGGACAATTGCTTCCCCAGTCCTGCTGATGACATTATTTCTGATGCAGACCTGAAAGCCATTGGCCTTCCTGGCCATCCTCTATTTCCTCTAAGAAAAAGTGATGTAGACAAAAGGAAAATATCTTCCCCTATAATATTTGTTCTGTTAATGGCATACAGGAGAGAAAAAAAAAACGGTAGAATTGAGTTCTTATGTTGCCCTCTACCTATTTTCATTCAAGTCCAAATGCTCTAAATCCTTCAGTATAGCACCTTTTTGTTCTTACTGATAGCAGAAATTTGCCCATTGAATTTAGCAGGGCAAAAGCAAGCCTTTGATGGAGTATCTCGTATAGATGCATGCTGCATCTTTTTTATGTTTAGCAGCAATGAAATAAAAAAGCATACCTACCTTCATTGTTACTAGGTTAGTACTGTTGTTTTTTTTGTTGTTGTTGTTTGTTTGTTTGTTTGTTTGTTTTTTAAGAACAAGCTCAGCAATGACAATGCAATGACACCAAATCACTAGTAATATACCTTTGTCCCAATTTCTTCTTTTATGCTTTTTATACTTAACAGTGTTTCGTTACAGATCTTAGAGCTTCCTTAGTAAACATAACCTTAGGACAAAGGTTATGTTTATACACGCCAATTTGATTTTCATTATTAAAATAAATTTGTGATGTTTTTTGAAATTTGTGAGGAATTGTCACTTCCCATTGTCTAAACTTATTAAGCTGTCTTCTTGGGAGAAAACAATAAGGTTGCATCAACAAGAATGACATTTATTTTAAACTTCTGCTCTAAAATCTGCAGTTAACAAGGTCAAAAATCTTTAGGTGAATTATGGGACAAGAATACTTGAGATGATTTGCAGCAGCGATTTATTACAAAACCAAAATTGTATTGTCAGGAGGAAGCAGATATGTAGTGAATATGAGCAAAATACAGTCCATCTACTTTACATGCTGTCAAGTGTTAAAGGCAGGAATGATTCACAACTGTACAAATGTGCAATTCTGAAACTGTAGGAACTATTTCCTCTTGTATCAGACTTTGAGAAGAAATAGGTTTGCATATGGATAGTGTGTGGAAAATGATAGTTTCTTTTTTTTTATTCCACTCCCTAAGACAGGAAATCCTGGATGTGACGGATTTCTTGCCTGGATGCCATCCTGCACAACGTGTTCTAGGTGATCCTGCTTGGCAGGGGGGTTGAATTAGAAGACTTTCAGAGGTCCCTTCCAACCTCAGCCATTCTGTGATTCTGCGATTCTGTGAAAAGATTGCCCTAGATTTAATTAAGCTGCAGAGTAATTGAAATGCATAAGAAAAAAAAATGCTGGAAATGCGTTAATCTATGTATTTAAAACTTTCCCTCAATAGGTCCCTTCTCTAAGATTACCTTTTCTCTCTTCCAAGTAATGGTAGATACACAGGCCATTTTTTAATTTTTACACTTTACAGATGTACAGAATCTCCTGTGTAGCTATACATTCCCCAGGAAAAGCTGTTGCAGTGTGCATCAGAAGTAGTTGAGTGAAGGCTCTGAGAGGCTAGAAGACATCATGGAAGTGCAGGTTTGGATGAAAACTACATCCTGAGTTCCCCAAAAGGAAACACTGAGAAAGCTACTAGAAAGCTCCTCTCATCTGTACGCCCTCTGAGGACACATTTGTACTCGGGCCTCATGCACTGCATGTTGAACACACAACTAAGATGCCAGCTCTAAACACGTTCCTTCCTTTTCTGTATTGTAACATTATTGTTAAATAACCTAATAATTCAATTAAAATACATCCCAGTGTACAGCAAAACAAATTATCTCAAAGTCCTACTTTACCATTTCACTGAAGCTTGGAAGAGAGACTCTACAGAAGCAGGAGGTGCTCTAATTCTGCTAGATCAGGAGTAGAGAGAGACTGAGTACTAGTTAGGTCTCCCCATTCAAAAATCAGTCTATCAAAAAAAAAATCAATCTAATTAGTGAATCCTTGCCATAGCCCTGGGAGATTAGGTCAGAGGTTGGACTCGGTGGTCTTGGAAGTCTCTTCCAATCTAGATGATTCTGTGATTCTGTGATATAAATATTGCCATCCTGTTTTACAGGAATGTTATATGAAGGGGATGATTTCTGCTGTTTTATAAAAAATGCCATTAACCAGTTAAACAAAAGCAAATTAGGCAGTAATATACTGTGAGTGTGCCTTATAAAGTATGGTTTATACACTTCTGTATACAGCTGATTACAATTCTAGCTTATATGCTACAGAACCTTTGTATTTACTATTTTATCCAATGCTTTACAGTTTTGTTAACTTTCTCAGACATGAAGTGTTTTATCTCAGAATACATGATGCGCTATATTCTGGAAACCTACTAAGAGTAGGGTTGTTTTCAGTTTTCATTGCAAAGGGAGGAGATTTATCTGTGTATAAGGAAGTCTCTGACTTGCTTGTAAAAAGGTATTCAGTCTTTCCTAACTCCTGAGAAGTATGCTGCAAGATGAAATAAAATTCCTGACGTCTGAACACAGCACCACAGAACAAGTGAGGTACAAATACTGGTGTATTTGTACAAAAATTGGTTGAATTTTCTCCTTCTAAAGCTCCATTCTTTTACACTGGTAATAGTTATTGGGCTGGGGAGGAAAGAAACTTTTTACAGCTCCTGGTAGAGCAGAAAATAAAGATAATATCATTATAATAATCATTACAATGTAAAGGAAAATTTTTGTACTCTGAATAAAACTGTGCTTAGTCTCTGGGTTGATTGCAAGTTTGTCTGATAAATTTACTGAGTGATCATTTGAGCATTTTAAAATATCCCTTGGCAAGCAAAATAATATGATAGTAGGTGTGCTTTTCTTGGGGCTATCTGTTGAATCTGGGAATCAGATTCAATAAGAACCAGGATGCTGGTTAAGATGACAGTACTATCCTATATATCATCATCTGAGAATATGTTGTGTTTCTTGCCACTGCTCAAAGAAATCAGCCCAAAATGCATTATTTCTTTGTACTTTCTGCCTTTATTATTTAGTGATTTTTTTTTTTCTTTGAGTGGATTTCACTTGAATATAACCAGAAGAGTCACAACTGATTTTGAACATCTTGAAGGAATCTATTAAGCAAATAAAGTGCACTTTGGGGCTTCCATATTGACGAGTTGAAAGAAAGACATTTTCAAATTGATGCATGCTTGGGAATGCTAATGAGCAGTCTTGGATATATGACTAAAGAGTGGAGTTAGAATGCTAGCAAGTAGTCATCTTCCCCAGGCTGTCTGCCAAATAATAGCTAAGAATTTTATTTTCACCACAAAAGCTTCTTCATCTGTACAAGTTTTCCCTTTCCCTTCTCCCTTTCCCTTTTATCTTTGTCTTTCTTTTCTTTGGGACATGCAATAAGGAAATAACTCCAACTTGACTGCAAGTACTTCTTCACTGGACAATCAATTTCTGCATTTGAACAGCCAAACTATACAAAATGTAAGTCAGGATTACTTACAGGTAATTCTTAAAATTTCAGTAAGTCAGGCTGGAAGAGCACATAATATTCTAAATATGTACACATTTATACATATTTTTGAAACTACTGAAGTTTTGTCCCATATATAAAGTCAGGTTTGTTTTATTACTGTATCATCTCACCAACTTAAGACCTGATAAGAGCTTAGCACTATTAGTAAATCCTTGTGCTTTCCTAGCATTATGCCTGAGGTGCTTCCAGGCCTGTAAGATTGTATGTTCACCTCCCTCAAAATGACATTACCAACCTGCAGGACAAAGAATAACCGAAGATACCAACTGGAAAAGCCAGAAAGTTTACATGTAAAACAGGAAATATGCATCTTTTAGAAGCTTTATAAATGAGTTACATACAAAGATAGCAGTTTTATGATGCATTAGTATATTCATTCAAAGGGACCTGGACAAGCTTGAGAAGTGGGCCCACGTGAGCTGCATGAGACTCAACAATCCAAGTGCAAGGTGCTACACCTGTGTTGAGGACAGACTGGGAGAAGAGTTCATTGAGAGCAGCCCTGCAGAAAAAGACCTGAGAGTTCTAGTGGATGAAAAACTTAACACGAGCTGGAAGTACTCACTTGCAGCACAGAAGGTGAACTGCATCCTGGTCTGCATCAAAAGAGGAGTCAGCAGGTAGAGGGAGGTGATTGTGCCCCTCTACTCTGCCATTGTGAGGTCATGCTTGGAGTGCTGTGTCCAGGTCTCGGGTCCCCAGCACAAGAAGGATGTTGATAGGAGGGCTGGAGCACCTCTCCTATGAAGCTAGGCTGACAGAGCTAGGGATGTACAGCGTAAAGAAGAGAAGGCTCCGGAGTGACCTTATTGCAACTTCTCAGTACTTGAAGGGAGTCTCTAAAAAAAGATCGAGAGCAATTTTTGCTTGGTAAGGTGGTGACGGGGAAAGGGGGAATGGTTTTAAGCTAAAAGAAGGTAGATTTAGATTAGAGGTTAGGAGGAAATTCTTCCTTTGGAGGGTGGTGAGGCAGTGGAACAGGTTGCCCAGACAGCTTGTGGATGCCCCATCTGTGGAGGTGTTCAAGGCCAGGTTGGATGAAGTCCTGGGCAACCTGATCGAGTGGGTGGCATCCCTGCCCATGGCAGGGGACTTGGAACTAGATGATCTTTAAGGTCCCTTCCAAACCAAACCATTCTATGATTCTATGATTCTATGAATCAGTGGATGTGAAAAGATAGGGTCCAAATATGAGACAATAAAGAGATAATATGGTAGCTATTGCTGAAAAATTAAGGTGTAAGCATGGAAAAAAAAAAAAAAAAAAAAAAAAGATAGCAAAATTTTTAACTATTTCAAAAAGTAAAGAGAGAAGTAATTAAGGGCATGGAAATTTTCCATTACTTCTATTAAATGAGTTTATATTGAACAAACATTTTGAAATACATAAATGAACTATGAAGGAGACAGACACTAAAGACAAAAATGCTGAGAGAACACCAAAAGCATATGTTTCTTGGTCCAGAGACCATGAAAAGGAAAAATCAGTATCAACCAAGTTTAAAAGTAATGTAAAACTCCTAAGTGACCATAACTGTCCAAACAAGAAAGAATGATGGAGTAGTTCAATTACACTGAACATAAATTAAACATATTTGTCAGTGAGTTCTAATAGCAAGATACAGTGACTTTTATACAAGTGGAATCTCCAGAAGAAATAATTTCTCCTACATATTGACTAGAAGTTTGAAAAATATAATTGATGCTAAGGATTCTTTCAAAAGACAATGTCACCTTGCAGTTATCTACAATGGGAAATGTAATGAGACCCACCAGTTCTTCTAAAAATAACACTCATATTTTGCTTTCAAAATTGCTATCAACAAAGTGGTTATTTAAATATTTTATGTGATTTTTTTCTGAACTTTTTTTTCTTTGTATAGAAATATATATTTACATATATTATGTAGTTGAATATGATTTTATGGACCACTAAAGATGTGCACAACCAACATTTCACTCCTGAAATCTTCCTTTTACTCAGAATAAAAATGTTCATGTTAAACATGTCTGTTGAAAATGGTCATGGTTATGTATCTAACTTTATTGAAGTTGTCTTATGATATCACAACAGTTTGCATTGAGTCTCTTTTCAGCTCCAAAGACAAGTTTCTTCAGTCATCATCCTATTATTTTTTAAAAGAGATCTGACAGTCCTAAACATTCTGTTTATCTAACTTCCAATTGAGAACCAAACATCTGCACTGCCAGATAACCACTTATCTTCAAACAACATAGTATTCTAAAACTGTTGCAGCTGCAGTTATTAATAATTGCATCTGCTGCAGCCCCAGCCCTCAGAATGCACCCCAAGCAGTGCTACAGGCTGGGAGATGAGTGGTTAGAAAGCTGCCTGGCAGAGAAGGATCTGGGAGTATTGGTTGATAGTCAACTGAATATGAGCCAGCAGTGTGCTCAGGTGGCCAGGAATGCCAACAGCATCCTGGCTTGTATAAGAAACAGCATGGCCAGCAGGACTAGGAAAGTGATTGTCCCCCTATACTTGACTCTGGTGAGGCCACACCTCGAGTAGTGTGTTCAGTTTTGGGCCCCTTGCTACAAGAAGGACATCAAGATGCTCGAGCAAGTCCAGAGAAGGGCTGGTGAGGGGTCTGGAGAACAAGTCTTACAAGGGGCAGTTGAGGAAGCTGGGATTGTTCAGCCTGGAGAAGAGGAGTCTCGGGCAACCTTATCGCTCTCTATAGGTACCTTAAAGGAGGCTGTAGCGAGGTGGGGATAGGTCTGCTCTCCCACATGCCCAGTGATAGGACGAGGGGGAATGGGCAATAAGGAAGGTTTAGATTTGATATTAGGAAGAACTTCTTTATCAAAAGGGTTGTTAAGCATTGGAATAAGCTGCCCAGGGTAGTGTTTGAGTCACCATTCCTGGAGGTCTTTAAAAGATGTTTAGATGTTGAACTTAGTGATATGGTTTAGTGGAGGACTTGTTGTTAGGTCAGAGGATGGACTAGGTGATCTTGGAGGTCTTTTCCAACCTAGATGATTCTGTGATTATGTGATATTTTATTAGAAGATCGTGCTTTCCAGAAAGATGTTTTCTAGTTTGGGAGCTCCTATGTCATTGTTCAACTATGAAAGTGTACAGGGTACTGCATAAACCCACATACATATCCGAGGCCTCCTACCTAACTGCATTGACTTTGTAGCATGATTCTGCTGATGACTGAAGAAAGGAGATGATGAGCACAGTAAATGTCAAGGTAGGAAAATGTTGCTTTTGAATTACTAATATCACAGGAGTTCACTGGAATTATCTTTTAAAATCCAGTTATCACAAGCAATGTGTTCCAACAGTGTGAATACTAAGGCAAGGCTATTTCCTAGGCATTATTATTTTTAAAATATATAATCCTCAATATCAAAGCATCAAAGACAATGTATTTGCTTCAGCCATTAATGATACCTAAAGCTAAATCAAAGAGGCTAAACATTCTAAATCATAAGACCTGGAATGATATTTAGGAAAAGTAGAAAATTCTGGTTTCATTCCTTTCAAAGGTCAAACAGGAATAAATAAAATGAAACCCAGCCCTGAACTTTTATTAAAGCAATGTGATCTTGCCTTTGTATGGTGTCTTTTTGCCTGAGCACTGTACAAACATTAGTAACATTATAAGTTCTGTAAGCTTTAGAGTCTCCTTTTTACTGATAGGAGAAAGTGAGGAATAGAAAAAGTTATGGTCTAAGCTCTCAGTTGTGCTACTTAGATACTACTAAGACAGCTTTGCTGAATTTGTGCTATTACAGAATAGCGAAAATTCCCATTAAATTTAACAGAAGATGTGAATCCATAGTTAATGGGCTCAGATCTGAAGCTGCTGAAGATGCACCCTTAAAAATTAAACATGATGTTCATAGTCACACATAAGCAGTAGGAGTGTCACTAGAAAGTTCTATTTGAACTTTTGTCTTGGGATTCACATATAGCAATACCACTGGAACAGGTAGTGTACTCTTTGTATGTATAAAAATTGTTTTATAACTTGGGTTTAGTTTCTTTAGGGCAAAAATCAGTCTTAACTTGGATTATTCTGAATGGACAGTCTCTTTGAAGTCAAGCCAATTTAAATTAACCTGGCCAGTAGGTCAGTCCAGCAACTTGTGTTTGGGCTTGCACTTTGTAAAATGTTAATGTGTTAATTCTGCTCTTTAGTTGGTACACACAGCTTCCTTACAAACATCTTTTAAATCTAGATCACTGTTGTATTTTCTAGAAAAAAAGAACAAAACAAACATATGTGTGTACCATAGAACAGAACATAGTGTAGGTACATTTCAGCTACATCAGAACATATATATCCATGAGCGTGAATATAAGAAACACCCAGTACATCAAACCAACGGTCTGTCTAGAACACTGTTCTGTCTGCTACTGGGTAAAGTTACTCAGGAAGAACAAGCAACCCTGACCATTTCCACTGATTGCCTCTCAACATCCACAATCATTATATGGGTGATGGCTAGAGTATTCCTTTAGTATTTGTTTATGGATATTTGTCCATGAATTTATTGAATCCCTTTATGAACCTGCTGACATTGTAAGTCCCTACAAACTGTTGAGGAATTAATTATAGAAGTTCACTATCTTCTATGTAAAACATTTCTTTTACTGATTTTCTAATGGTTTCATTGAATACCCTCTAGTTCTTTTACTGTGGGATTTGCTGAATAATGGTTTGCTTTCACATTACTCAGCAGCGCCTTCATGACTTCATTGTAACCCCTTCCTATTTTTTCCTTCTCTAAACTGAGACATTATAGCCTTTTTTTTATCTCTTGCTGTAGTCACTTGCTCCATCCACTTAATCATTTCAATTGCCCTTACTCAGATCTTCTGTAGCTCCCTACCATATCAATAAATGTGCATGGCCAGGCTAAACTGATTGCATCAAGTTACGTTGGGTTGGGCATCCTTACACTGTTCTTTTGTGTGTGATGCAGTCCTGCTACAGAAATGTGATTTTACTTCTTCAGACTGCAACAGAAAAACTGTTCCCCATTTCCATCCATTAGGACCAAAATAGGTACAGTAGCTCTCATTGTATGAAAAGAAGTTTTTTCACTTTTAACTGAAAGAAGAGGAATAGTACAGGAGGCTATTTAATTAAGCTTTTAGAATGGATTTGAAGATGCTCACAATCTCCAGAAAAGCTTATTTTTACTCGTTTCGTGCCAAACTTCACAAAATTACTGCTTGATTATGCATTGTCCCAGCACAAAGCAGCTTGTGCACAGTGATTGCCTGGTTTAAATTGAATTTTAAAATATAACCTCCAACTAAAATCCAGATTCTCAAACTTTTTTATACATGAAAATAATAAGGTTTTTTTTTTTTTTTTTTCATGTTCTTAAAAAGCATGTGTCTCTAGAAATGTGAGCAATTCCCACATCAAATCCATCAAGTAGGAAGAGACAAACAGCTTTTTTAAACAAAAATATTAACCTAAACTGTTCAGAAGAAGGAGAAAGGTGAGCTGGTCATTGACTTATTTGGCTAAATAGATTCTTTATCTCCACTTCTGGGACAACTTTATTAGTGACCTGGTTGTGTTACAGATTTTTCACCTTTGTTAGCCAAGTGTTAGAAATATTGGCATTCATAAGTCACTTATCCTTCCTCAGACTCCTGTGTAACTATGAGAAAGCTACCCAGGTCTGCTACCCAGATTGTTGTAACAAAATCCCATTTATTTAAAGCACACATTTAATTAAAAACATCTTAAAACTTATCTTGTGACTTCTCTTCAGTCAATTTCAGAGACTGAAAGTCTCTTAGAAGTTGGCTTCTAAGTGATCTAAACACCCTTCTGTTCAACCAGGACAGTATGGTATCTTCAGCATCTGAGTTGCCTGACTTGGGAATATATTTACAACATAACATAACAAGGTTCTTGGTTTGTTGCTGGGCTCTGATAATCCACATTGCTAATGAAGGGGTCCTCCAGACTTGTGTGTCCTTAGAGTGAACCCAGGAGACAAAACCTGGGTTTTGAGTTGTGATAGCTCATTACTGGCCTTATTTCCAAAAATCAATGGGGATGCCATCCTGCCAGGTGTGTCTTTTTCCCTCTCCAGAGATTTGCAAATTACCCCAAACCTTGCCTGCTGGGCCTCTTGGCCTTCCCATAAACTCATGGCAGACCTCAGAACATGGAACATATACCACCACCATCAGTCTATAAATATGTTGCTCTGTGGACCACTTCATTTCACACACTTCAAAGCAAAAGACACAAGTATATATAACTATAGGCATATGCCTTGGGATTGCAATCATGGTACAAGAAGAGGCCTGGGCCAATTTGTCTGCTGTGTGGGAGCAATCAGTCTACTCTAAAGGAGGTTACTGAGAAGCACAGGAACAGATATTACCATTTACTGATGCCAGACACGCAGTTTAAGGCAGATGATTCCCTCAGTACGTCCATAGCCTCCAGGACATACTCAAGTATTTCAAGTAGGAGATTTAGGAGCTCTTTAAAAATGGAAGACAGCTGAAGTACTAGTGGTATATGTTTTATTAAAGCAGTGGCTCTAATGTCAGTTTATCAATTCCTTTTCTCCAAAACTGTTTCTCACCAGAGTATAACAATTTTGATCTCTTCATGCTGTCACAGCTTCTTGGTGAAGCTTGAAAATACCACAAGAATAAATGAGATCTTAGTTTACCTTAAAATAGACTTAAGCAGTTTTAAGATGAATCTAATTTAAATATGGAGCAGGAAAAGGTCTCTCTGGAAAAAAATCTTTGGATTTCTGCCAAAGCCACTGCAAAGTTTTCCATTTCTCCATTAGTTCAATCTTCAAGTGCTAGACTGAAAATGACTCTTGCTCTTCCTTACAAGGACTACTTTAAAATGGAAATTACTCTAAATTACCATGCAATAATTTCTCTCAGGGAGCCTGCTGCTTTTTAATCCTGTCTACTTCTCTATTTTTTCCTATTTACACCATTCTTCAGAGTATGCATCAGAGAATGATACATTGAGAACTTTCTTCCTGAAACCCCTAAGAACTGTCTACCATACAGGCAAACGGGCAAACTCTTTCATCTATATGACTTCAATAGCATCACTTCCATTTTGCTCTACAAGTGAATTACCTACCTATACATATATGTGCAACACAAATTAGCCAAATCCTGTTTAAAATTGTATGTCCTCAGGACTTTATACAACAGTGCACTACAAGTTAGTAATTCCTTAGATCTTTCTCATTACCGAGACAAATATTTCTCCTATATACTGCTCTGCTAAAATTATTGACAGGAGAAACAGCTATTTCTAAGTTTTCTAGTTACTTGAAAATTCTAGAGGAAAGATGCCATTTTGTATGAGAGAAGGATCAAATCATCCTTTCCACCATCCCACAGGGGAAATGGCAAAGTACCACATCAGTGAACGATTCATTTTGTATTGAACCACAATTTAGTTTGCCAAACATTCTGCAGAACCTGAAATCCATAAGATGGAAAAAGTGAAGCCCAGTAGATGTATGTCCTTCATAGTACTGCCTCCCCCTATAGCCATTAGGGATTTCCTGTTAAATTTAACATGAAGGTGTTCTCAGTACTTTTTTTGAACAGGAAAATTACAAGGGAAACAAATATAGCAAGAGGAAAGTTAGAAATCTTGTTGTCAGGAGGTAGGAGATTTCACCTTGATCTTCTAAAGTCCAGAGAGTTTCTTTAAGCTAATGCTGAGGGAAAAAAAAAAAAAAAAAAAAGAAAAAAAAGAAAAAAAGAAAAAAAGGAAAAGCACACCAAATTCCAAATTTATGTGGAGCTGTAAGATATAAATCCAGTCTATTTCAATGTGTTTTGTAGACTCTGATTTGGAAGAGGGATGCTCTAGACAAGAATGCTTTAGTTTTCAGTAGCCTATGGGGGGGGGGGGGGGGGGGGGGGGAAGTATTTTTTCTGTTTGTTCTTGTTTGTTTATTTGCCTTAGCTCAGTATGATGCATTGTTTCTAGGGAAAGAAAATAAGTAATAAAATTGCATGAAAGCCTTTCTGGCCTGGTCTGTTGTGCATTCTTTTCAGGCACAGCTCAATACTTGCTTCCTTTCCTTTCTGTTTCATAAATATATGATGATTTAAAAGCTGCAACATGAAGACATTAATAAGAATTGCATGTAGGATAGAAAGGAGTGACAAGAGGTAGCACTCACTGTGTTGAAAGTGCTGAGTCTTAGGAATGCTTAGGTCTACATGTATATTTCTTTTCTGCTGTCATAGGTAACTGTTTGGAACTGGTCTCCTCTGAGGGTACATGTTTAGTAGGACTGGCCTCATTCTTTACTTAGAAACTAGTTACATAACCAGCTGGTAAAGAAAGTATGTCATTTTACAATTACTGACATTAAAACAAGGCTGAGCCAGACATAAAAGTTCTGCTTAGCCTTGAATTCTTATAAAATTGATTCAGATAGTCTCACCTAAGCATTGCTATTAGCACAGCTGAATTCATGGGGCATGTACTAAAAGCAGACTTTGATATCATAACTAAATTAAAATTGATTTGTAATGGCAATGTCTTGGATTCCTTCCTTAGGTAAAATTCTCACTTCAAGCTAAATGGCCTGGGTTTGACAAGTCAGTGAAATCAAATCATTTATATGTGATGGCAGGCAAGATCATAGTGAAGGAGCAAAGTATGGACACAGAACTATTGACAACAATAAAAAAATGTATTATAAACCACATACTGTTCTTTCCTTTGCTGATGTGCCATTGCTAGGCAACTGAAAATGGATGAATAATAGATTTCAGATATATATCTATACCCTTACACTAGGCTTCATTTGGAGAATTGTGAAAGGGATATGTGAAATGCAAACATTATGCTTCTGATCAGGGTCTTTACTACTAAGGACAAGAAAATAGATTATCTCCAATATGAACAACTTTTTTTTGATAAAAATCACAACATGTATGATTTTTTTTTAATTTCAGCCTTCTGTTTAGTAACAGAATATTTTCTCATACAATTTCCTGCTCTAATTTTTCATTTGCTGTATTATGATATTGTACAAGTTATGCATCCCATAGTCAATGAAATCACCATTGGTGAGTAATGAGCATTTTACTCAGCACTTACATTTGAAAATGCTCATAAAATATACTTCAGTAGGGACTGTGTGCAGTTCTAACAGGTGGTAACTCTTTCTACTTGAGTAGGTAGACTAATGACTTCTCTGTCATTTAAAATCCACTCTTATTTGACTCTCACTACCTCTTGTACATGCTTCGTCAAACATTAGAATTCTTATTTCTAACTATGTTGCAACAGCAAGGGAAGAGAGACTCTGATACCAGAACATTAGAAGTGACTGATAATTCACACTTTCTCTGTAGCCTGCTGCTCCTTAAAAAAAAATAAATATATAAAAATAAGTAAATAAAAAATCCCTTGATAATTAGTACCCTTTGTCAAAGCTTCAGTTATAGTTTGATGAAAAAATATTCCTAAATGTCAAGAACCATGCAGTCTGATAAATATGGATGACATTTAAAAAGCAGAGGAGGTAGTTTCTACAAGAGCAGAAGAAGGAAAGAGAAATGTAATATGTATTTACGGAAAAAAATAGTTTTTCCACTATGTATTCTCATCATATATTGACTATTTTGTACTCCTGGTTCTGTTTTTCAAGAGGACTGTGACCTCTTTGTCTCATATCAAATGTCTCATCTGCATGTTTCAGTGTTTCTTCATTGGAAAACAGTACATTTGAATGGCCCAGGTCCTTCCACTTGTAATCACTCAGTATAATTGATTGAGAAGACAGAGTCAGAGAACCCTCCAAACATTTTAATTCTTCAGAGTTGTTTAAATTTAGCAAAAAATGACACCCTGAGAAAATGAAATGGCACGTACTCATAAATTGCTGTGATATAGATCAATCACATCCCTCAGTGATTACTCTTTAAACAAGTCTGTCTCACAAGCAGATTCAAAAGAATTGACTTTCTAAATGTTAACAAACAGAAGAGGAAGATCTTTCACTTCCAACATCCTTAAAAATTCTCTTGGAAAAATTGAAAGGCGAGGCTTTTTTAACAGAGGGAAACAGTAATCTAGATTCTCCATAGTGAACTTATGCTGGGTGGGCCATTACTACATACCATTACTACAGCCTTTCTTGAAACAACACTCACTAAGAAAGCTACAACAGAATGAAATATTATAATGAACATCTAATTGAAAACTAATGTACAATGAAAAAGAAATAAGTGAATGATCTTTCTGATGACAGTGTTAGAAATGTGTGTCAGTGAGACTACAATGACAGTATGAGTGAGAAAACCTGCCAGAGCTGAGAACATCAAGAATGTAAATGCAGTTGAATAATAAGTCCCTGTCTTACACAACCAGCATTGACAGGGGCCAGGTGCCACTATCACTGTATTACTATACCTGCTTAGGTTTACTTTTCAGGAGATGGCAGCAGAAACAACCAGAATCTGTCCACACTTTTGACTGTAGAGTAACTGGACTATACTGCCTGGTAAGTGCCTGTCCTTGCAGTACTTACTCCATGAGGTTCTCTACTCTACGTAAGCTGCTATTTTTATCAAACTTTTGGAACTATGAATGTAGCTAGTCTGCAGAAATATCGTGGGAAATTTTGTGTCTGGACCAATTTCATGATGTTCCTATTTATGTTTGACATGTTTATGAGGGTAAAGCGTACAACATATATACTTTTAATAATTTATATGAATATCAAACAATGTAAAGTAAATAGCTCTCGAATTATTTTGTTAATGGACGTTAACCCTTATCTTAAAGATATGTTGAGATTGTGTTCAGATGAAGGCAATAATATGAAGGAAATTCATATATCTACCAAAACGCACTACTGTTTTCATACATGATCCAACCACTATTAGTTTATTTAATAATCTGAAAGCTCTTGCACAGCTCTTTAAAAATGTTGTCCTTCAATTGCTGTCTTAAGGCCTCCATCAGCCTGAGGCATTACCTAAAGTGTAACTCCAGCACTGACAAGTTGGACTCCCCTGTACTTTGCATAGGTGAATTAGTATGGCATCAATTCTGGATTAACAAGAACTGAGGCCTGCATAAAAATTATGTGGGAGAACTGTTAAGTGAACAAGCCCATGAATAGCTCATGCCACTCAGTGCCAATGTACTGTTCAAATGGAATCCCTTTTCCTCTCAGCTTTTTGAGGCAAACAGTTGATTTTCATATTACTGCAAGACTGGCTTGGTCCACATCTTTTCCCACTGATGCATGCTGAAGAACTGAAGGTCATAGCACTGTAATACTTCTCTGTGTAACAAGAGACATAGTTTGGCCTCAGATAGAAGAATTATCACCTTTTAGCAAACATCCCTTAAAGGAGGAATTAATGTATGGACACTGAAAAAGTGGACAAAGCCCAGCAAGACAAAATATGTGTGTAGGTATGTGTATTTCTCTAACTGATAAATAAGGCAGAAGATGAGGGAAGAGAAAACAAAAACAAAAACAAAAACAAAAACATTTGCAGTACTGAGTTTGCAGAAAGACACAAATCTTCAAGCTCTCTCACAAGAAATGTGTCCAATTTTGTCACAGAGAAAACAGCTGTTCAGACACTGATTTCCTAGTGTGTAGAGGTGTGACATTTTGTTACAGTATATAACATTTCATCATTTGTACTAGGAGAAGGTCCTCTGATAAGGACACAAGCCACCAGTTTCAATGCCTCTCCTTATTACTGTTTCATCCTCTTTCTGGTGAAGTCAGGGAGAGCTTTGCCATTGTTTTTGGAGGGACCAGAATTTAACCACCAAGAGTCCTGCATTTAAATAACATATCTGTATGCTTAGGTCATTGCTTTCATTCACAGTATGGCTAAGTTAAATGTACTAGAATACAGAAAAAATACTTTTAGGTTATCAAAAGAATCAGTGACACATATGTAGTTACATACCACTGCAGAAACTGTCCAGAAACCATGTGGTTTTTTATATATATATTGTATTTTAAGTCATAACCTTGCTTATCTGCTCTGCCCTTGTGTAGTCTGCCATGTTAGTTGTGGGCTTTTGTTTTTCATTGTTGATTTCTCAAGTGAGCTTTCCTTCTTGCACTGAACTGTTTGATATGCACAGCACAGCAGTACTTTTAACTGGAATAGTAGTTATACAGAGGAAAACGTGTTATTGTCATCTCTCCTCCTTCTGGGAGTGCTTTACAAAAATTGCTTTTCATGAAAAAATTCATTGTGTCTTCTTAAGGGTGATGGAATTCAAGTAGCACAAGACTAGTCAGAAGGTTATTTAAAATATGATCCCTTTGTTTAAATATTCACATCCCTTAGAAAGAGAAAAAGAGGAAAAAAAAAAAAAGAAAAAAGAAAAAGAAAAAAGTAATACATTTTAAAAAAATAATAAAATATAACTTTCAGATGCAGTAGGTACTTTTTTATAAAACCATGTATTTGAGATTGAAAGCCATCTGATATTTTTTGTAGCATTGTCATCTTTTTCTATGGGAAATGTAAGAATATCTTTGTCTTCAGGAATAGCACTTCAGCATGAACTTTGAATCCCAGCCCCCAGCCATCAGCTTCTTCCTAGATTAGCTGAGTGCATTGGGTCTATTTAACCATTAGCTTTTATTGAAGGATAGATGAATATCAGTCCCTGAAGAATAGTGAATTAGCTACTGCCTTGTAGCAAAGCATTTTCCCTTTTCACTCTACAATAGGTCTGCTATAAGCACAGCTTTTCATAATACAACTAGCAAGTAAAGTGGCAGGTCTGTAGGAGAAAATGGAAATCTTTTTGGAAAAAAAAAAAAAAAAAAAAAAAAAGTCTGATGTGCAAGGATTCTTGCTTTCATTTTAGTAACCTTAGAATAAGGTGATCTTTCCAGAATAGACTTCTATGATAAAAGAATTTGACTGATGCTTAGCTGGTCCAAAAATATTCTAGTTAGTATTAAACAACATATGCTTAATAGTATATAGAAAAGTGATAACATCTTTTAAATGAAGGAAGTGAAATATAAAGTACAGACACATGAACCCCCCAAACAAAGAACAACAACAACAACAACAACAACAAAAACTCAATAAGGAATATTTATTGTAGAAGGATATACTGATTTCTGCTAATGTATCTATGTTTATCCTACTTATTTTCCCTTATTCCCAGGGAATGAATCTCTTATTTTTTCCCTCCATATGCGGCCAACAGAAATGATATGTTTAAGAAATAAGATGAATCAGAATTACTGGCTTTTTTCCCTTATTTAAAAATATCTGTGTTTACTTTAAAATAAGTGTATAAAGGCCATATTCTATTCTTTTAGTTCTCATTTAAAGCTCACACAGGCCTCGGATTTCTTTCTTTTAAATTTAAAAGGATACACTTGCTAAGCAAGCATAAATGAATCTCCACGCTTTCTTCTACACAGAACTTACAAAAAGAAGGAACAAAGGAGCTACAGATGCTGATACCTCAGATCCTTGTAATCACTGTACTAAAAACCTTAGAGGCGAACAACAGATGCCGTAGAGGTAGAAAAATACACCTGCCTGGACATTAAAAATTATTTCTCCCCCTTTTAAGCATCAAGGACCACCAAGTTTAGTCACTTTGTATTTTAGTGGTGGAGGGCACCAGTAACACAAAACCAACAAACAAACCCAAACCAGGAATGGTAGCTTGCATTTGAAGCAAAGAAATACTTAACACCCTCAGGAAAACACTGGTGTGCATTATCTCAGGCTCCATCAATGATCACAAGAACTCATGACATCCTATTTGTGGAAAAATTCTTTTAAAGTAAAGGTGCAGGAAGGCAAGATGACTTACATCCCAGGACTGTTTCTCCAGCAACTTGTCATAAGTGGCAAATTATAGATTTTCATAAGAAGAGCTACTGATGCACCAACATTTAAAAATCAAAATTCAGGAAAAATGGGGGAGAATGATGGTTCAGGTAACCTGTAATGTGCCCAGGGTTGTTGGAAGGGAACTTACAATTCACAAAAACTCTCTATGTTCCTGTATGAAATGTGAATTTCCATTTCATTTACTTTACACATTCATGACATTCTGGCCTGCACCTTTGCTGATCATTCCATCCTCTCCTTCCTGATGAAAATATTTAAAGTAGAAAACCATCAAAGAAACAAAGAAGACAAATTTGCAAAGCCTTGATGGGAAGGATGTGTTCCCTCTTTGGAGGTGAATGGAAAGATCCTGTGGCATCCTAAGGGCTTGTTGACTTTCTATAAAAAACATAAAGGCCTACTTTTAATCCACTTGGCCTTCATGACCTGGGAATCTAAGATCCCAGCTGCCTTTTGGGAATACTTCACTTTCTCTTTCTAGACACAAGCTCAGGAAATCAGAGGCTGTTAATTTGGTATCATTGTTTGGTGCCTATGATCAAGCAATATTCTACTGTGTGGGATATAGAATGCTCAGTTCAAGTGATCAGAATCTGTCACTTTTATTTATATATTTTACAAAGATAAGCAAGATATACTAAGATATAGCAAGGGAACAGCATGTTGGTGAAAAAAAGAGGAGACAAAAAGGAGTAGGTATATCCTGAGATACTCTGTTCATCTAGAAAGCAATCAGGTCCTACTCAGAAGCTGCACCAGCACAGAGAGTGCCTTGTGTCACCTTACAAAGTGTGGCAGCCCTCATCCCATACTTAAACAGCATCTCTGTAGAGATGCGGGGAGGGAGAAAAATATCTGATTCAGAATGGGCGTAGACTTGTGTTTAACTGGTAGTGTACAAGTCTCCATTGCATCATCTACAGTCTAACCTCTGCATGCACCAAAAGAGAAAAGCTTTCTAAGAAAGATCTAAAGGCAGGATTGAGAAATCAAGCAGTGTATCAATAGAGACTAGGCCTTTCTCTAACTAATGTTTAGGACTGGCCTGCTGTATAGGTGAATGTATTTTGAGTTATAGTTATCTACAATACAAGAGTGAATGGTAACTTTAAAAATAAGGATAAACAGAGTATTGTTGCTGAGGAATTAATAGTGTTACACAGGAATGAGTCATCTTTGATCAAAAAGAATTTGGTACTTTCCAGAATTGATTTATGTTGCCTTTTGACTGATTAAAATGCACAGTAAATTAAGCAGACCTTCTTTGGACACTGACAATGTGATCTTGGTTGTTTCTGAATGACTTCCTCACACTGGTCAGTCATAGTGGAGCCTTAACTCCATAACCTCTCAAAGGTCTAGTTATCTCATCTTCATGGATAACCAAAGAATTACTAAACTATGAGATCTGAAAACATCTGGAATAGAAAGTTTCATTTCAAACCATGACACTGAAAGCCAAGAATATGCAGCAGTAGTGGTCAATAATAATCATATTTTTCAAGTTTGACAAAATCCACTCCCTTATATGCATACACATGCTTTGGCTTGAGAAAAAAATGCAAACACACATCAATATTCTCTCTCAAGTGGAGGCAGAATTGCAGTAAACTGATGTAGGCTAAGAAAAGTAAGACAATACATTAACCTATTCCCTTGCTTGCTTGGTGGCAGCCACAGGGACCAGCAGCTAAGTAGTAACAGAAGCACTTCTAGTGACATCTGGCTCCTTGGCAGGCTCCCCTGGAAGCTCTGGAGTTGCCTCTAGGCTTGTCGCATGGTTAGTTTGTTGATGGGCTGTCTGCAGCTTCAGATTGCTTGATAAAAATCATTATAAAACATTGGAGGTAAGTGAAATTTTTTAGAGTTGTATCATATCCCTTTGTCCAGTATGGCTAACATTTTTAAGATTCACTGCATCTTGGAGAACTACATTTGGGCACAGTATGTCCCAGACTTGTGTTTAAACACAGGCATTTTTTTCCTAAGTAAGTCCATTTTGGCCGTATGCACCACTTTCCTCAGCCATGAATTGCTCTGAAGCCAGTATTTCTGTCTGAGAGCTCTGCTGCAAAAAATACAGTCCATGCAACATAATGGAAAAGCTTAGATTGCAGAGCATCTAGAACAATCAAGTTGCTGCAAAAGAACTAGCTACTATATTCATCTCCTAACTTCAAAAGGCACTGGGTTAATCAAAAAGGTAGCTACTATGGTTACTACCATAAGTGATATTTACTCTTTTCTCTGTTGTGTTCTTTGGTGGACACATTTTGTGGCTTTCCCATCTATTTAGATAAAAACACCCATTATTTGCTCACGCAGGAGCCACAGGCAAGTTTTATCACCTTTTGCCTGAAAATTCTTCATTCTTTGCAAGCTTTGATGAGTTTCATTCATCCTAGGGACTCAGAAGGTGAGAAAGTGACCTCCTTGCAGCACTTTGTGGCTGTTTGTATGCCTGAGAGTCTCTTCCAGTACTTACAAACAACTGTTTCAGCTTCCTTAGTGTTTTCTAGGTAAGTGGTTCAGAATCCTTGATCCTAGCCTTAGGACTGCAAAGATTAAATATCGCTAGCTTAGAAGCAGCCAGGTAGGGATACTGGCCAATTAACAGTGTCTCTCTCACTAAGGAGATTAATCTCCCTTTCTCTCTCTCTCTCTCTCTCTTTTTTTTTTTTTTTTTCCTTTCTTTTTCATTTTTTCCTTACTGCTTCCTGTAAAAATCCTCATTTGATTATCCCTGTGCCATCAGGCAAGGTATCATCACACTGATAAACACAACGTTTGGCATAATATACCAAAGCCCCTGAAGCCAGAGATTTGGAACAGGAACACTAACATGGTCTATGCTGTGGGCAGGTGCTGTTTTACTACATATGTTTGTAGATCATATTTCTTTTAAATGCACATTATCTTTCCTGGAAACTGATATAACTTCCATTTTGTTGCTATGCAAACTGCAAAGCATATGTAATTCAAAATATGCAAGGAATTTTGTATTTTTCTACCCAATATATAGCTTATTCCTGTAGCCTAACATACAATAACTGAAAAATCTGAAAATAAACTTAACTCATTTTGAAAATTAAAGTCAGAGCAATTCAGCTAAAAGTAACACTGTGAGTACTAAGGTAAAAATATTGACCTGCTTACAAAATTAATTTAAGCAACAACAAAACAAATAAGTATGATACTCCTCACAACAGCAGCATTTAATGTAAAAATCCACCCTGTTGAGGGGATGGCCTATAGCACTGCATTTCACACTCCTAAGGATGTTGATGCCTGAAACAGTGGCTGATATGCTGTGCTGACTACTATTGTGGCACCCAGTGAAAGACAGACTGGGAAACCCTAGCTGGTAAAGTTTGTTCCCATTCTGCCCCATAAGTTAAAGGCTGTAGGAAAAGCTGCTCACCACAGAGCATGTGCATCCAAAACCAGCATCTGACACAAAGCTGTCATTGGGACTCTGCTCCAAAAGGTAACTGATGCAAGATAAATCCACGCATGTTTATTATCTTTGATTAAACTAATACATCGACCAACATTTTTTAGAAGTAATAGTTCAAAAGAAACTTTACAATAGTTTAATTATATTGTATTCTCTTCCTACTCATCCCCCAAACCTATGCAAAACAATGTCATTAATTAGTCAGCCCACTGTGATTGCTAAGAAGGTCACTGGCTGATAACAGAGCTTCAGTGCAAGCTGTGAAGTCTGACGCACCATTTCAAATAAGATCAGAAAGACCTTGTCCCTCACTGCTTTCTTTTCCCTCACTGACAGTCCCTTTTCTTTACCAGTGTATTAATTCTTCCTATCACAAAGGTTTCAGTAATGTAATAAATTCAGAAATGTTTCAGTAATATAGGAGACTGGATCACCTCAAACCAGAAAGTAGCTTCATGAGCTCTCTTTCTAAAATGTAGATACTTTTCCACTTTGCACTACTCAGACTGATATATTCTGGTCTTTAGTATATAAATCATATTTTACTGTTTGAAAACATACATTAATTCTTCATTCAATAAATTTTTTATTTGACACCAAAAAAGTAAAGCAAATTCAAACTTTTAATTCTACAAGCATATAAGAATATACTTTCAACATAGAAAACATTACGATAATTTCAAAGGCTGGAAAAACTGATGAGGTGCTTCAGTTAGGGACCTCATCAAAATAAAAGAACAGAAGAAAGAAGACAGACCCACGGAACACATGTAATTCTATCTTTTTGTAAAGAAATGAGAGACAGGTATCAAGATTAGGACAACCTTAAAATCCTGGCTCAACTAGTACCCCCTACTTCCTGAATCAAGGAAAATACCCTTGTTAAGAAGTCAGGATCCCTGGAGATTTGCTGTTCCCATTCCCATGCTACATGTATTTCTGGCTTTGCAATTTCCCAGCCCCAACAGCAAGGGCTCTTAGGGGACTGGTATGCCTTTGCCAGGCACCTACCACCCATATTGCAGAGTGACCACGCAATGGTGGAGTTCACTATTCTTGGCGAGGCCAGGAAGGGGACCAGTAAAACCGCTGTATTGGACTTTCGGAGGGCTGACTTTGAGCTGCTCAGGACACTGGTTGGTGGAGTCCCTTGGGAGGCAGTTCTGAAGGGCAGAGGAGTCCAGGAAGGCTGGGCGCTCTTCAAGAGGGAAGTCTTAATGGCGCAGGAATGGTCTGTCCCCACGTGCCCAAAGACAAGCTGGCGGGGAAGAAGACCGGCCTGGCTCAACAGAGAATTGTGGCTTGATCTTAGGAGGAAAAAGAGGGTTTATAAGCTTTGGAAAAGTGGACAGGCCACTAAGGAGGACTTTAAAGAAGTAGCGAGGCTGTGCAGGGACAAAATTAGGAAGGCCAAAGCTCATCTGGAGCTCAATCTGGCTACTGCCGTTAAAGATAACAAAAAACGTTTCTATAAATACATCAACACAAAAAGGAGGACTAAGGAGAATCTCCATCCTTTACTGGATGCGGGGGGAAACTTAGTTACAAGAGATGAGGAAAAGGCGGAGGTGCTCAATGCCTTCTTTGCCTCAGTCTTTAGCGGCAATACCGGATGTTCTCTGGATACTCAGTACCCTGAGCTGGTGGAAGGGGATGGGGAGCAGGATGTGGCCCTCATTATCCATGAAGAACTGGTTGGTGACCTGCTACGGCACTTAGATGTGCACAAGTCGATGGGGCCAGATGGGATCCACCCAAGGGTACTGAGGGAACTGGCAGAGGAGCTGGCCAAGCCACTATCCATCATTTCTCAGCAGTCCTGGCTATCGGGGGAGGTCCCAATCGACTGGCGGCTAGCAAACGTGACGCCCATCTACAAGAAGGGCCGGAGGGCAGACCCGGGAAACTACAGGCCTGTCAGTTTGACCTCAGTGCCAGGAAAGCTCATGGAGCAGATCCTCCTGAGAGTCATCATGCAGCACTTGCAGGGGAAGCAGGCGATCAGGCCCAGTCAGCATGGCTTTATGAAAGGCAGGTCATGCCTGACGAACCTGATCTCCTTCTATGACAAAGTGACGCGCTGGGTGGACGAGGGAAAGGCTGTGGATGTGGTCTACCTTGACTTCAGCAAGGCTTTTGACACCGTCTCCCACAGCATTCTCCTCAAGAAACTGGCTGCTCTTGGCTTGGACTGGCGCACGCTTCGTTGGGTTAGAAACTGGCTGGATAGCCGGGCCCAAAGAGTCGTGGTGAATGGAGCCAAGTCCAGTTGGAGGCCAGTCACTAGTGGCGTCCCCCAGGGCTCGGTGCTGGGGCCGGTCCTCTTTAATATCTTCATCGATGATCTGGACGAGGGCATCGAGTGCACCCTCAGTAAGTTCGCAGATGACACCAAGTTAGGTGCGTGTGTCGATCTGCTTGAGGGTAGGAAGGCTCTGCAGGAGGATCTGGATAGGCTGCACTGATGGGCTGAGGTCAACTGCATGAAGTTCAACAAGGCCAAGTGCCGGGTCCTGCACCTGGGGCGCAATAACCCCAAGCAGAGCTACAGACTGGGAGAGGAATGGTTGGAGAGCTGCCAGGCAGAGAAGGACCTGGGAGTGATGGTGGATAGTCGGCTGAATATGAGCCAGCAGTGTGCTCAGGTGGCCAAGAAGGCCAACGGCATCCTGGCTTGTATCAGGAACAGTGTGACCAGCAGGGCTAGGGAGGTGATCGTCCCCCTGTACTCGGCTCTGGTGAGGCCGCACCTCGAGTACTGTGTTCAGTTTTGGGCCCCTCGCTACAAGAAGGACATGGAGATGCTTGAGCGGGTTCAGAGAAGGGCGACGAAGCTGGTGAGGGGCCTGGAGAACAAGTCCTACGAGGAGCGGCTGAGGGAGCTGGGCTTGTTCAGCCTGGAGAAGAGGAGGCTCAGGGGCAACCTTATCGCTCTCTATGGGTACCTCAAGGGAGGCTGTAGCGAGGTGGGGGTTGGCCTGTTCTCCCACGTGCCTGGTGACAGGACAAGGGGGAATGGGCTTAAGTTGAGCCAGGGGAGTTTTAGGTTAGATGTTAGGAAGAACTTCTTCACTGAAAGGGTTGTGAGGCACTGGAACAGGCTGCCCAGGGAAGTGGTGGAGTCACCATCCCTGGAAGTCTTCAAAAGACGTTTAGATGTAGAGCTTAGGGAAATGGTTTAGTGGGGACTGTTAGCGTTAGGTCAGAGGTTGGACTCGATGATCTTGAGGTCTCTTCCAACCTAGAAAATTCTGTGATTCTGTGATTCTGTGATATTCATGGCTGACCCTCATTATTGTGCTCAGGGTGAGTTACTGCACAGCCTCTGATTTGTTTCTTGTGCTGGTTTCTTGGTGGGAGACTGGTGATGTTTTCAATATGAATGAGATACCTGCAGACAATATTGAGAAGCAGGTATTAAATGATTTTTGTACTGAATCTAAACCCCTATATAGATGGTACATAAGATTAAATCTGGCCTTCAATTTTTCTATTTTGTTGGCTGTTGCACACCTTGTGTTAATTTCATAGTTGAAGTATATCTGATATATAAATATTCTCTCATATCCTAGGAGACATAATAGCATGAAGGCTATTCTAATTTATATTCATCTAGCCATGTTAATATACAGTAAGAAAAGCTGTAATTTTAATTAAAATGTAACTCTTATCAACAATCAGTATCAGGTATACATAAGCAACATCAATCAATCACTTGTAATTGGTCTTACTGTCAGCTTATTTCCATATAGCTCTCAATCTAGAAAGTAAGCAGATTCATAAGAACATGGATGTTGCAGGATGCCAGCTTACAAGTGTCCAGGGAAATGGTGTAAAGATTCACTGGAACAGTTGTGCAAATGTCCATTAGCATAACAATTTGTGGGAATAATTTCAATGGAATCAGTGAGACAAGAGGTGAGCATTATCCGTACAGAAACCTCAGTGGGTATTCAGTGTCCAACTTTGGTCAAGGCTCAACAGCAATGTCTGACAGCAAAGTGGCTCAGAGTGCTCTATTTCTGGAACACCTTTTGACAAAATTTTGGAGGTCTCTCTACCTACCTTTCCAAAAGATATTCTTAAGTTCCGAACCATCCATTTTATATTGGTTGTCTAGTTCTTTTCTCCATTGATTGCAGTCTCACTAACTCATGCTAAAGTGGAGTGCTTTGCAATCAAAATATAGAACCTTAAAAAGGTCAGAATTAGTTTAGCACATTATTATAATTTTCAAGATTACATTAAAACTCCAAATCCTGATGCCCTGTTCAGTGAAAAAAAATATATAATACTAAATGTAAAATGCACAACAGGATTCCACTCTCTTGATAAGAGGCCATAAAAGATTGGCAAACGATCCCTTAATTACAGAGTGAAATGTAGTACAGAGTTTTATGTAAGAGAACATTAAATTGAGAAAATCATTCATTTAAAACTAAAGAAATAAAGTTAGAGATATGTTCTAGTGTGGCTCTGGGGAAACACTCTCTAATTGACACTGCTCTGAGAAGGTGGTAGGACTAGCTGATCTCCAGAGGTCTCTTCTGACCTCAGACATTCTGAGAGTTTGTGATTGCTTCAAATATGTCTTCTATGTACAGTCATTATATATTCAAACATAATTACAAGGTCTTGTGATATTATTTTCCACAAGAACCCTGACCTGTTCAGAGCCTGATCTAAAGCTTACTGAAGGCTGTAGGTGTTTTTCCAGTGGACTTCAGCGTGCTTTAGATAAAATCCACAATTCACATGGTGCATGTTATCTCTTAAATGAGAGAAAAGGATTGGCTTTTTCTTTGAAATAATAATTATCACAGCAGCGCAGAGCAAGACAGCAAGGAGTACAATTGCTGTCAACACAAGTGATATTTAATTTATCAATGGATAGAGCATTAAACAAATTAATTAATTGTCACTTAATATATTAAAAAGCTGTTTTATTCACTGATCGGTGAGTGAAGGCCTGCATACATGTCTTAATTCTTTATCTGATCTACCTATTTTGAGTCCATGCTTGCGCTGAATTTCTTTAGTATCAATTTGAAACAAATTCTTTCCCTTCAACTAAGCTATATTCTAAAATTATGCTGATCTGAATGTAACAGAACTGGGCCCATGGTCAGGGGAACTGGTCATGCTCTTACCTCTGTCATGGTAGCTGTGTGTGTAATGAACACAAAAGTTACTACTGCTAAGGTGTTTATTCAAAGTTTGCATTGCTCTAAGCTACCTAAATATCATTAAATACCAAAAAATACTTTATGACAGTTGACTGCAATGACTCTGTGAAAATAAGGAATAATTAGGTATTCCTTCTTCGATAGATGCTTAGTTTTAACTTTACCTTTTGATCATTTTATTTACATGAGAGTTCTTTATCTCCCCACTCATGTAATGCAATGTCTACTAAGTATTTTGAGATACCGTTTTCCACCCAGTTAATGGTGTTTCATGAAATCATGTTTTTCCTTCAGTTTGTGTTTCTACAAAACTCTCAGATTAAACAACAACCCTTAAAAACAAAACAAAAGCCATTCCTTAGTCTTGAAAAAATACTCCACATTGCAGAAAGCATAATATACTTTCTGGAATTGAACCTGGTTAATTTCTTTTCTTTTCTTTTCTTTTCTTTTCTTTTCTTTTCTTTTCTTTTCTTTTCTTTTCTTTTCTTTTCTTTTCTTTTCTTTTCTTTTCTTTTCTTTTCTTTTCTTTTCTTTTCTTCTCTTCTCTTCTCTTCTCTTCTCTTCTCTTCTCTTCTCTTCTCTTCTCTTCTCTTCTCTTCTCTTCTCTTCTCTTCTCTTCTCTTCTCTTCTCTTCTCTTCTCTTCTCTTCTCTTCTCTTTTGACTACATAGACATTTTCTGGAAAGTCTGAGAGTTTGTTAAAGAGTTGATTGAAGAAAACACCCTAGCTTGCCTCATGTTCATCTCCTTCTGTTTCCTATTATTTCTTACACTTATTAATTCAGCTTATCTCAGCTCAAGTATTGAGTTCTTGTCAGAAAGACTGCTTAATCTGCCCTATAACTTTACAGTCAAAAGCATCAAACTCTCAAACCATCATTGTGGAAGCTAGGTAGAATAGATCTGTAGTAATGGTAGCAGCTACTACTGAATGCCTCTTCTCAAAAAAGCTGGTATTTCTTACGTTCATCAACCAAGTAAACTGACTGTTACAAAGGTTTCAGAAACATACGGAGTACTATGTAGCTGCACCAAAAGCACTGAGTAGGACAATTTTTTAAATTTCAGTACTGTGAGGAAGTTGCAAGGTCTTCTGGTAGAGACTCATTCCCCACCCCCCCCCCCCCCCCCCCCCTTGGAAAAAAAGTACAAGCTTTTATCTTCATGATATCATGAATCTAGAAATAATGGAAGTCTTAAAGATAATGGTGTTATGTCTACAGGGAGTAAATTTTGCTTTTGTTATATATAAACAGCACATATATGACAGTATGTTGTATAACTGAAAATTTCTGACCAGAAGTACAAAAGCTCACTATTTTATCTTACTTTTGGGCACAGAGGGAATGATACTGAAATGGAATTCCCTCAGTAACAATAAACTAAAATTGTACCACATTTTATTTTGATGACACATTGTGTTATTTCTGTTGCCTTTTCACCTTATCTTCCTAGTGGAACAATTGCCTTTGCAAGACTGAGTCATATAATGAAAAGCAAGAAACAGGAACTCAGCCAGAAATTAGTTAAGAGTTAGAAGAAAACAAACAAGGAATTGTGTTTTTAATAAATTACACACCATAAACTAGTGCTGGTAATAACTGGTATAAAGTGGATTTAACCATGAATGTACACACAATTTAAAGGAAAATAAGAGGTATCAGGACAGGAAAACATTCTCATACTCTCTTTTGAATAACAAGGTTCACAGATCCAACGTAGCATGTATTTCAGCCTGCTTTCATAACTTCAGGCAGAACCAGAGCCATTAGTCCAGGAGCTGCAGGAGCCCAATAGCTTATTTCTTGAGTTTGTTCCTAGATTAAATAAATTCTATAACCAAGTTCATTTAAGTCTACTTTCTTACACTAGAAACTTTCTCAGCCACTGTGACCAATCTCTCTGAAAAGGCACAAGTCAGATGAGAAAATGCACAAGTCTGAGCTAACAAACAAATCTTGATCTGTGTGTGCACCCTGGAAAATTGCTGAGAAGTAGTGTTCTTGAGTTAGAAGAGGAAGGAGGAAAGCAAGAAGTTTCAGCCAATGAGTCCTACTCTTCTGCAGTGAGCTGTGTTGTGATGGACAATGTTATTTAGTGTTTGGTTTAGGTACACAATTAAGAGACTATGATTTATGTAATTAGTAGTGAAACAAAACAACGTTATTCTGCCTTGTCATCTCCTTCTTGCTACCAGTCAAATTTGGATGCAGGGATGACTTGTGGATTATTGGCTTACCCCCAGGAAAGGCATGCTTTTTTGATTATTTTGGCTGCTTGAAAACTGCTTTGTCTTCCATGCTATCCATAGATAAAGTCAGAATAAGTGCTTTTACTGAAACAGGCTCTTGCATCTCATTCCTGAATGGAAAATATCCCAGCAAGCATAACTGAGACAAGGATTACAGTCTGCCACTACACAGGTCTACTGTGTCCATTCTTTTCCACTCTCTCACTTTTGCCTGTTGGAAATATGGTCCTAGCAGCAAGCTGGATATCTTCTTCATGTGAATGATTTCCATGCATTAGTTCGGGTTCTCATGCTTTATCTATGATAGTGTTGACTCTCGTGAGGGAATGACAGCAATCAGTAGTTAACGTGTACTTTGTGTACTAATCTCTAGGCATGCCTGAAACTGGTTAAACTAGTAATGATATGTGTGGTACTACAGCCTAGAGTCTGAATTCTTATATTCTCAGAAGCTCCAGCAACTCCATATCTTATTTTAAAAAGTGTGAGAAGTCCCTATCTTTAGTACCATTAAACTGTAGGCCAGAAGATCTCCAGTTAATGTATTATCTGTAACTTTTGCTTAATAAAATGTATGGTGACAAAGGAAGCTAGGGTATAGAAAAAAACAACTGATTGCAAATGTAATCAGTCACTTTCATGCTTTTTCTTCATTCTGCCCATTCCAAAGGGTGCTTTATTAGCCAAGTAAAGCTGGGAGACCACAAATACCAACATTTGTGAGTATATTGCTGATTACATCATCTGATACCTTTCTTACTTATTTCCTTGTGCAAGAAAAATAAACAGAAATTAAATATTTCCAACATACTAATTTCAACAACTTAAAAATATAGCAGAGAAGAAAAAAAAAAAAAAAAAAAAAAAAAAAAAAGAACATATATGCTTCAAATGAGACGCTCATCTGTTTGTATCTTCAATTGCTGAGACATTTTCACAATTGCCTGCAGCAGACATCACCTAGAAGTTGTATAATACAGTAAGGATGTCTGAACCCCCCCGGCCACTTCTGATTCTTTCACTGCTTGTGACAGGAAAACATGAAGGCTCCTTCCATTATCATTACTTTGACTTCCAAAGACCCCCAGTTTTCAAATTATTTAAATGTAAATAACAGTAACTGAATTTTAATGTATTTCAGCTTGCATATGAAATGTATTTCTGATTTTGCATTCAGAAGAAACATAAGGGAGAATATTTCACTTGTCTCTTTTGCTTGCAGGCACAATATAATCCTAATATTCCAACAAGACAAAACTCAAAAGTTGAGTCATGATAGTTACTGAAGTTTTAGGAATACACTAGATGAGGAACAGTTTTCCAAGGAACAAATGGTTGTAGGTCTGTGACATATAGGTAGTGAATCAGTTTGCTGTAGAATTCAATGCAATATATTTACCAGTATAGATAATCAGGTCTTGAATCTGAAATCTGAGGACTGACAATGATCATAAACAATACCTTCCTGTCATCTTTCATATGGAATGTTCTGAAATGTAGAATAATTCAAATTGGAACGGACTTCTAGAAGTCACTGAGTTCAAGTTCTATTGCTGCTCCCAGAGCAGGGACAATTTAGGTCAGGTTGGTCAGGGCCATGCCCTCACTGTTTGTTTGTTTGTTTGTTTTTGTTTTGTTTGTTTGTTTGTTTTTGTTTTTTAATCCTAACATCTAATCATAACCATGTTTCAACTAGAGTTTCTCGTCTCCTTCTATTTCAGCAGCAAAGACACCTTTTCAAATGACAGTCACACTTTTTTCATGACAGTTCCTTCAAACATTAGAAAACTCATTGTAGGAGAAATATTTAACACTGGGCATATGTGAAATTCCCCTAGCTACCAAGGAAAAGTTTCCAGGAAAACAGAAAACAGGAATGCCACTAAAGCCAGCTTTGTAAATTCAGAAATATCCCTTCCTATGAAGAAACAGGCTTGAGCTTTTTTTTTTTTTTTTTTTTTTTTTTTTTTTTTTGCTCATTATCCTGACAGAAAGACAAAAATATTCAAAATGCTGAAGCTTTCATAACAAATCCCATGTACCACAAATGATAGTTCAAATCAAGACTGCATCGGGTATATGGCTTTAGTTTTCACAAGAGTCAGCTGATTACTCAGCTTCATCTGTCACAAACCAACTGTCAGCTAAGAGAAAGGTCACTGAAGATGGTTAACAACCATTTTGGTTTGTCCAAGCAAATGAAGGGTCATCTTTTTTTCAAAGAAGTAAAATCGATTACAATTATTTTTGTAGTTCCAGTAGAGAAAGCTGACAGCAAATACACTTTGTTTCTTCTATGTCTTATTAAAATGTGGCTTTGATCCAGGTGACTCAACTGGCATACAAGTTTACAAATACACAAGGGGAAATAGACAACCTAAGCCTACAAATGTTGCAAAAAGGATATTTATTCATGGCTAGACAAAAATAATTATAGCCTTTTCAGATTAGCAATTGCTTTGTGTTCACTGAAATCTTTTAATGCAAATGTTTTAGTGTAATGAATACATTTGTCCATGCTTTAACTAAAGAGAAATAAAAAAGTTATCTTATTCCAAACTTAGTGTTTATGGATGTAAAATTAAAAACTACAGTACCTGACCTGCCTATGACTGGAAGACATCAAGATTTAAGTTGGCTTTTTTAATGACTCTGTGCAACCTTAACTCTCCATTAGGTTTCTCTGTTGTAACTCTGAGATGGCTTGGAACTGTAAAAGTAAAAGCATAGGTAAATAGGTCCACTTTGTTATTAATTTATTTCAAGAAATGAATGTTTTTGGAAGAGTGCTTTGCAGGTTGAGAAGGATCATACTTACCACCACTTATACAAGCTGTCCACCATAGGATCTAAAGGTGAAAGAATAACCATCTGCACATCATCCACACAACAGGAAGAGAATTTGATGAGAATTAAATGTCTCTTCCTGGCAGACAAGGAAGGCTATTTTTGAGAGGGATGCAAGATTAATCTCTTACTGATGCATGATGATAAAGCCTCCTTGAAAAATCGGAAGCTGTGCAGGAAATACATAAACCGTAAACCAAAAGGGCCCCAATCGTCATAATGTTATATTTTTTAGTGAGTTGCCACCTGCTTTGAGGGTCTTGATAGAAGTAGATGGATGTAAGTGACATATACACTGTAAAAGAAGCCAGAAATGTTAAGCTGAGCAATGGGGTATAATAGTCCATAAAGTGATTTGGGATGACCACCCACAGCATCTCAATCTTCTAAGCATGCTTGGAAATTCCTGCCCCAAATAACATCCTCCTAGTGCTTCTTAACACGTCATCTAATCTAGCTTCATATCTCCTAAATAGAATCTCATTTTCCGGCTCATTTTCTATGGATTTACTTTCTACAGACTGGTCTCTGTCTCCACGTATGACATTTCCTGGGGTCTGTAGGGCTCTTCCAGGTTAAAAGATGAAAACTAAAGGGAAAGACAGTGCCAGAAAACAAACAAACAAACAAACAAATACAACACTACAAGGTGCAGATACTGATGTAAAATATAATCAAGTTCTTGTCGAGGCTTCATCTTGTATATTGCTCTGGCAAGCCACCTCTACAAAAGTGGGATACAGACTAGAAATTCTCCAAAGCCAGGTTCTCTTTGTTTCTTGTCTTCTTTCCCTTTGTGTGTGGGAGCAACTAATCTGGCTACGCTTTCAAGCAAAAATCATTTGGTGTTAAAAAGCTGCCTATGTGACACAATTATTTGTTGGTTCCTAGGCTTCAGCTATATATTGCACATGTCCCCATTGCATGAGTGTATTTGCCCCGGTCCCCTTTTGTGCTGTTTTCTGAAGCACATGCTAGCAGTGCCATGTTCCATTCATACTTTCTCTACTGGTGAAAAGTTTATATTTCTTTTCTTTTCCTTTTTTGGTTGGCATTCAAAGTTGTGGAAAACAAGAGAAAAATCAATTTTCTAATTCAGAAACATTTGCCTCTGTAACAGGAATGGTGAGGATCAGTCTCCTTGAAACAGGGCAAGGGGTCACACAGCAAGGTCCAAGTGCACTGCATACAACATGCTGATGTCCTAGCCAAACCCTTTTCCATCCCAAATTAGTGTCAACAGCACAGATGGGAGGCTCAACAGTTTCTGGGTAATGCACCACTTCCCTCTCTGCCTTCTCCTCTAAACAGTGGGGCTCTCAATTCATCTGCCATAGCATGGTTCCAGAAGTATCAAAGCCACCAAGCTTCAACAGCAGATAGAAATGAAACACCTCTTTCTCCCCCTCTGGCTTGTCCATGCCTATGTATAAAAGCATCATTGTCTCTCTTGTTAGAAAATGAGAACCTGGAGGTTTTGAGCTTCTCCCATAATCCATACAGCTGGAACATGCTCATCATTATCGTCTCAACATTGTTCCTTCTGTTACTTCAGAGTCAATCTATTCTCATTTTTGTACTCTTCAGAAATATGAAACATGAAAAAAAAAAAAAAAAGTAAGCATATCAGTGACAAACTCCTTCTCAGTTGCCAACACCATGAAAAAGGATTTAGCTGAGCAAACCTCAACTTCTTTCTGGATTCACAGCACAGATGCAGAGTTAATGTAAGCTGTTTCCAAACCTGACACTGTTTAGATAAATGTGCAGCAGGTATAATATACATGTACTGCATTTCTAATATAAGATAACTTCCTCATCTATTAAGTATAAAACACATTTGAGTGCAGTTAATACAACCTGAAATTTGGAATCCAACTATTTATGAAGAGAAACATTCTGAAAATATCAGAAACAGAAAATATATCTTCTGTTAAGATACTTCTCAGAGCCCCACACAAACACCAAAACAGATCTGGATAATTAATGAGAGAGGGTAATTTTCTTCCAGAGTATTAATTCAAATCCAGTCCAGACTGGTAGTAGCCTAAAGTTGTTATCTTGTGGTTATGTGATAGTTTTGTTCCCTATAGACAAGTGTGCCCATTAAAAATATGCAACAGCTGGCATAAATCAGCTTCTTGCTGGCATTTGCAACAGTGAGGCAGGGGAAAGTGTGTGGCTGGAATCTAAATGATGCCTCCCTCGAGGTGGTCTGGCCAGCACAGGTAGAGGCACTTTAATTGGAAAGGGAAACTTGAACTTTGTACTTAAAGGAAAATAAATGGAAAGCTTTGGTCTGCAGGACTGTCAGATTGGTAGCTTTCACAAACATTCACATCAAATATCACATCTGAGTGGAAGAAATTAAGATGTAAATATCCAGGAGCCTGTGCCAAGCCCAGTGAAAGCAGAAAACAGATTTGCACTATTTTGGTTCTATGCATCAAAATATTCCAGATCTTGATGCCTATAAAGATGGTTTATCATGTTCTAAAAAAGGTACAGGAGACCTCAAATCTTTATCTTGTGATCCGCCATCAAAATAAATGAAAAAAAAAAAACACAAAACACAACACTTAAGAAATGTCTTCTCCTGTTAAAAATTAGATATTTATATAGAGGGGGGTTAATTGGACACTACCATTGCTATCAACAGAAATTTCTCTCTGATAAATGTTGAGCTCTTCTCTGAGAATTATAAGCATCCCACTCATATTTGCTGTGCCCACTTACTGGTGAATCATGTTGGCGAGGTAATTTATAGGGTTCTCAGAGGAAGCACTGGACAAGTCATTGAAAACAAATATTGGACATTTCATACATTTATCCTGAACTATTTTCAAATATACACTTACACCAGCACAATCTAAATGTGTGTTAAACCTTATGATTCTGTTGCTTTCTGGGCTGTCTGTCAGAACTCTTCCTCTTCAGAAGCCCTGACTCCAGCAGGGTCAGCTGCTGGCACCAGGCTTTATTGAGATCCAGGGCACCTCATGGCTCAGGAAGGTGAGCTGTTAGTCATGGACAGCTGGTGTAGACTAATGCATGTAGTCTATACTCCTGACTGTCAATATGTGAAACACCAGCTGTAAGGAAACATAAATTGTACAGTTGATTTGGTTTTGCATATCAAATATGTGCAGCATATTATTCACAGATTCTGTTAATTAATCCTGATGAAATCATAATGAAAAGAACATTAACACTAATAGATTTGGATGAGATGAAATTTCAGACCTTCCTGACATTCTCATTTGTGGCACATATCATATTAAAAACAACCAACCAGCTTCCCCCTTGGAATACAAGCATTAGCTTCCCCAAAGGTAAAACAGAAGGTCAGCTTAAAAGTCCCATTTTCTACAACGAGAAGCAATGCTTTAAATGGCATAGAACAGCATGCAAGCATTAGAGCTATTGTTTTCATAAAGCTGTTCTGCTAGTGACTATTCATAGCCTCCATTGCACGTGATTCCTTTCCCAAGCAGCTTTCCAATTTAGGTTTCCATAGACTACGGTTTGACTGAGTAGCTAGAAGAATTCATGCATGTACGCTATGAAGTTTCATTATCCATTTTTATATTACTAGCATTCCTTGCGGGATACATTCTGTGTCTACGCTGTGCACAAGCAGCCTTATTTGCGCTACTTGGCTAACAAGGGTTCACCACAGAGAGATCACAGGGTTGTGCAAAGTTATGGCTTTTCCCAAGGAGTTAGGGGAAAGTACCTTCTGATACTGAGCAGCTAGACCTTTATGAAACTCCCCCTAGCAGCATTAAAGGCAGTTGTTCATAGTGTGAGCAAACACCTCTCCTTGGCTGGTCCCCAAGGTGGTCATGACAGCCACGGGAGGCCTCGAAGAGCTCACCACCACAAGCCCCTCCTTATTAGTCTGTTGATGCCAAAAGCCACGATTATACAAACAGAAGTCATAATTCAGGGCAGACTCCAGGCCATAAGACATATTTTTCAGCCAAATTGGAAACAATTGCATAATTTCTCACTCAGGCTGTAATAGCATTTTGTTAATCCATCTTTTCTGTCAGGGTGTTTGATATTTCTAAAGTTACCTTTTTATCTCCTCTCTCTTGAACAAGAACACATATTTCGAATTAAAATGCAACTGACGAAATGTACCTCAAGCTTTTCATATCTCCACTTCTGATGCTGTAACACCTCCAGCTGACTAGGTAAACTGATGATCACATCAGAACAAATTTTCAGCAGAAAATGTAAAAATGCAATTTCATTATGTAGAGGTAATACACTGTTTATCCCAGGAAATTCTTCAGTGTTAAGGAGAAAAAAAAAAAAAAAAAGAAAAAAAAAAAGCAATGAGGAAACCTTGGAATAAAATATCCATCTTTAACTACCATAGAAGACAGTCCCCTGAGGTCATTTTAAACGTCTGTGGCAAGGTCTTCACTTTGCACTTTCCTAAAGTGTGCATAGACAGGAGACTTGTGTCACAGTTTACCTTTCATTTTCTCGTATATTTGCACTCATGGCTTGTGAAGGCCTAAAAATGAGTATGTATAAAGCCCAAGTTATATCCATCTGTCACCAGCACTAAAAGCTGCTGCATTTTAAATCACTTCAGCATACTGCTTTCACAGTGACTCAGCCCTGACAGGGGCGTCCACCCGGAGGGTGAGAAAATGATTCAGTATTCATTAGTCTACCTTAATGCAGTCTCTCCTCAGCAGGAGAATAGCCAATCATATGTCTTATCTGTGGCTGTTTCTGTGATTTATCCACAGAGAAGTGACCTACAATCAAGAACTTTACTTAAAACCTTTTGACAGGCAGCTAGCTGCCAGTCTAGAGATAAAGCTGGACTAACTATGCCCATGCTAATTTCAGACTTTGCCTTTCTTTCATTCTGAGAGCTCTCCATAAAGTACTTGAAAAAATAATTCCGATGTGCTGCTTAGACATGTATCTTTTTTTTTTTCCTTCTTAAATCAGAGAGGTTCTGTTTTCTGAAGCTGTCTTGTGTGGTTTTTGGAAAAAAAAAAAAAAAAAGATTTTGAAATAATGACACTGCTGCTAGCACACCACTTTAGAGATGTGTACCCTAACGCTGTTTGTGTGTTACAGGATGGTGTTGTAATGTAAAATTAAAACATCAAAACTTTGCGTCCTCTGGGTCAAAGCTGAAATTTTTCATTTCTGAAGGTGGGAAAACAGGCTCTGCTTATCCAAAGGAAAAAAAAAAAAAAAAAAAAAAAAAGAAAGAAAGTTGTGCTTGATTCCCACACAATCTTCTCAAATAAACATGAAGTTGAAACATTTTGAACTTCCAGCATCAAGAGACAATTTAAAATGCTTTCCAGGGGTGACTGGTTTGATAACAACACACAAAGAAGAGGAATAGAGTGACAGACCTGTCACTCTACCTATATAAAGAATTCTTCCTTCTTTTCTTCCTTTTTTTTTTTTTTTTTTTTTTTTTTCCAGCTAGAAATATGCTATAATTCTGAAAAAATGTTGAAAACAAACATTCTGAATCCAGAAGATTTTCACTAGTATCTTTACAGAGCTGTTAATATGCCACACAGTTACAGTTTAGAGATAGCAGGTCTGAATGCCTCAGCCCAAAGTGAGGGGGTAGTGAGAAGGACGAACCCAGAAGCACCAGAAGCATAATTTTTGTATTGTTCTTTGGCCTTATCTAAATTTACATTCAGGGAGAGGAAAAAAAAAATCACATTTTTTCTTGCCTAAGAGTGAAATTATCAGACTCCTAAGGAAGCCAGATAGATTTAGAAGATTCAGGTGCTTTCAAATACCTAGTCAATTTATAGATAGCAGTTTCCTATGTAATCCTATGATTGAAGAATGAATGAATCTGACAGTCAGCATCTCTATAAGGTAAGGACTCAGACTGCTGTTTTTCCTCCTGTGTCAAATCATTGTCATTTATTTGCAGAAAAATATCCCTGTTTGAACTCTTTTTTTTTTTTTTTTTTTTTTTTTTTGTTACTCCTGACTCCAAGAGAAAAAAGGAGATGAAACAATACATAATTTATACAAACTTAAACATGTGTTGATTTTTAAAATCTCCTTCCCTTCTGTCAAGTCCAAGCACTATCAGATGGGGTTAGCATTAGATATCAGATTATTTTCAAAAAATAAGGATGTCTACAAACCCTGTAAGTTGTGAGATACCCTTGCGAGATACCCTTATGTAACATTTCCAGCAATGTTTTTCCCCTAACTCAAGAGCAATATGACTTTTATTTTAGCTTTGGCATTTTTTTTGATTCCTAGGAGGAACCCATGAAATAAAAATCACAACACAGAAGGCTAATTGTGCAATTCAGCCTATATATGTTCAGCTCACCATTCCTCTGTCATTTGAATTATCTTTTCTGATTCTTACTAATACTTCTTTTTACATAATAGATATAATTACACAATAATTTTTAAATACATTTTAAGTCATTTAGCTTATTTGATTTTAACTAATAACATCGAAGTTTTTAATATCTCTTTTAATTGTATGTAGAGTGCCATTTTCTGCATTGTATCAGATTGAGGACTATATAATGGCTAGCTTCATAATGGCTAGCACTCATTACATGACCCAACCGTCATGTTAAAGAATTTAGTTAAACTTCCTGGAGCCTTGATTTTGAAAAAAAAGCTTCAAAAATCTTGTTTAGTAAGAGTTTACTTCTCTGTAAGCAGTAGATGATAGGTATGCACATTTACGCTACCATTTTTAAGATTGCCAGACAAAGCCAGTAATCGTGATTTGTATGTCTGGTACTTATGAGTATTTTTGATCCTACTGCTTTCAGATAAGCAGATGGGAAATGGATGAATGCTGTGGAGTTGTATAGAAGCATATGAAGCTTGTGAAAATATAACTAAAGAGGTGTAAAACAATGTGTTTAGCTAGCCTCAGTTTTAACTCGTGCAAGCACTACAGCAAGAAGATTGGTAACATGTACTAATTGAGGCCATGACGAAAATAGCAATCTATAAACTAAGACAAACTATGTAGGACATAGATTTAAAGGCTTTATTTTACATTTAAAAATCCCTAATTATCAACAACTAAAGCCCTGGTAATATTTTATTCAAAATCCAAAAGCCAGGAAAAAAAGCCAGTAGATTTATGCATTGCTATATGGCTTGCCCTTGTTTAAAAGTGTCAATATTTCCTTGGATTTTAAAGGCTTGTGGAGAACTGAACCTATTAGTGCTTTATATGATTATTTCACCTTAGGAAGAGAGAAAGTTCAGTATAATTGATTTTATAACACATACAATAACAAAAATTCAGTTATGCTGTACTGTTTGGATATGTTGTTTACTAATTTCATATGAAAGTTGCTCAAATAACTCAGAAATATTTTGAAGCTGCTGGCACTGCAGTATCAATCTGGAGCAAGAAGCAAGAAATATTTTTTTTCTGCTTGACTTTCACTGGTATGGAGATTTTTTCTTGTTTACCTGGGAAATATTTCTTTTTACCTGGCAGAAATGAATCAGACTATACTCTTTCTATTAACATGTGAGTACTGGAATGGAAAAGAGAATTTCAGGAAGAGTTTTAAAGTGCCCTCAAATTGAACTTTAGTGGGAACTAATTAAATAAATGGGCTTTTCCCACTGATATATTTTTTTTTTCCCATAAGCTGTAAGTTATTCTGACTGTTGTTTGAGTTTTTATGAATAAGGTCTACTTTTTGCACCTCAACTAATATCCAGCCAAGTCAGCAGAATGTTATTGATACTTATCCATGTCAATGTACTTTGAGTCTTTTTTTACCTTCTTAAAAAGTGGAGTTGTGTGTAATATTTCTGTTTACAATTACTACTAAATCATTAATTTGTGTGTGTGTGTATTTGGTGCTTCTCAAAGAAAGAAGACGTTATTCCAAATTCAATCAAGAAATTAAGAGGTGTCTGATGTGACATATCCTCTCTTCTTGTGAACAGACATATCTAAATCTAAGCGATTTTCATTCCATATTTTACTGAATCTTTCAGCTCATCACCTGACTTTTTGCTCTGTCTGCATAAAATAGAGAAAGTGGCGAAAGTGGCCTACAATGACTTTGAACATTGTGCAATTTTGCTATACATTATGTACAATTTTGCTATGTATTACATAGAGTCAATTCTCAGTAGTTTAGCAAAATCCAATGATTTCTTTTTTTTTCTTTGAACACTTTCATTCCTACTGGTCAGGAGGATGATGCTTAATTGTATCTCAGACAGAAAATTTAAAGTGCCTTTATAATCTAAAAACTATAAAAGTCAGAAGACATGTCTGTATCCAAATTAATGTAAAAAGAATAGGATTTCAAAAATAAAGTCAGAGATGGATAAATAATATTACTGTTGCTGATCCTTCTCTTCATAATAAAAACATAAAATGAAATGCTACTTGACTCAAACTTTTATTTTAAAATAGAAAAATAAATTAAAAAGAGTGAAAAAAAAATGTAAAAGATGTATATTCAAAACAGATTGCAAGACATCTTTTGAATCCTCTGATCTCCCTTCATGAGTGCTAGCTGTAACAATCTTGCCACTCTTGTGAAATAATTTTCTGTGTGAAATCACACCATCAGCCCTACCTAACTGTTTTCTAGAGTATTCCTATTTAAAAGGGTAGGTGAGGAGTCCACTGATGCACCATGACTGTAGCTTTAGATTATGAAGGATATTCTCTTTTCCCTGCGGATAATTTGCCTCTTGGAGTGGGAAACTCTGAAATATGCATTAGGGTACAGATTGAAAAGGAACAATTCAGAGTACATTCAGTACTATTACATTTCCCATAGTTCTAGATGTAAACATAAATAACTTTCACTAGCTCTCTTAGTTGCATGTAACTTCTTCATGACTGTCCATAAAAGAAAGTCTAGTGTTCAGAATGTGGCAGGTACTTGATAAGCTTTTCCATTTTCTCTTTACAGAAGTTTATTTTCCTTACTTTTAAATGTCTTCTATTTCCAGACTTTCAAAACTGATTCTCTTGAAAATGGATTTGCAAAAGCACAAGACAGTCACTTCAGCAAATTTTGAATTATCCTGGCAGAATATAAATTTACATTTTTCAAGACTAAAACCAAAAATTGTTTCTGCCTACATATATTCTGTCTAGTATAAATGTTAAGTGTTCACCTGCAGTTGTAGCTCAGAATTACAAGTGCCCACCAGCAGCCATTTGGTCTTTACAAGAGAGGAGAAATTCAGAGTCAAGTCACATGACACAACTTGACAGACTTCCATGATATAATACAAGTGGGATGGGTCATTTCATTTAAGCTAGTAGAAGCTTTTGAGAATTGTGAGGGCTGAAAACTTTGAATCCAGTCATCTATGAAGAAGACTTTGCAGTAATGCAATCTCTTTACAGAGCAAAGATGTGGTGCAAATATGACTACAAAAACAAAAACACAGAGAATTAAATATATTCTGAATGCACATAGGTTTTCTGTATTTTTGGATTATTACTTTTTATGATAATGATAGAATATTCTAATAAACATTAAGAAGCCACATAGTTGCCATATCATTTAGTGGTAAGGATCACATGACAACGATATAAACATACAGGTCCTCTTCTCTTTCCTTTGCTATGGTTACTGTTGGTACCATAACTGCGACATAACCAAATTGATGATTTTGTATTAATAGAGTCAGAGCTGAAGTTACACTGTGTACTTCCATTCCCTATGGTAACCATGAATAGGGAGTATAACTTTTCTTTTGTGTTAAATGAAGCTAATTGGATTAAAAACAAGAAATAAAAAGCAGAAGTAATAGTTTATTGATATATTGACATTTTCCATGTCACAAAATTGAATCATTGCTTCTGTGACTAGGTGAAGGAGGGACAGGATTTGTTTATCGACATTCTAGTTCATGAAATCTTTTTTTTTTTTTTTTTTTTTTTTTTATATATATATATGTAACTGCTATGTATTGAAGAGTCTGATTGATATTATGGGGCTTTCCATCTCTATGAATTTAGATTTTGTACAACTCAGATTCTAGCTAGCAGAGCTCGAGAATAAAGACTGTCTTACAACCACTCAAAAATAGTTTAAATTTAGGCCATGATATGCTGAACTTTGCGATCCCTGCTGACTTTTCTGCAACTATTTTTTTTTTCTTAATTTGCTACAGCTTAGCTACACCAAGTAGATGCTGGCTTTGTGTAAGCATCTACAACTCAACTGCAGAACAAAAGATCTACAAAAGCATTCTCTGTATTACTTAATGAGATACCTAAAATATCTATGGATAAATAAACAACAACAACATTACACAATCTCCAGTTGGCTCCTTTCTTTTGCTGTGTATGTCTTTTCCACAGACACCTTTCCACCTTTGACTCTCCAAGATTTGCATGCTTTTCTTTTTCTATTATGATGGGCTGTGAATAACATAGATTGCAATGTTACTTTCAGAAAAGATCCCGTCTTGATGACTTATCGTTCTCAATTTTTTATCTCCTATAGCGATATTTGAATTTATTGTTACTGAACTTGTGCATGAAAGAAAACACTGCAGTTACTTGTGGTTTTTCCATGTTACTTGGGCTGACGTTGGCTTCAATGCTCTCAAACAGGACTCTATTTGGCAGGAAGGGTGGGGACATTCAGGTCCCCTCAGCTGTGAGAGAGAGTATTGCAGTGGAGACACAAGAGGGGCTGATCTCCATCCTGGTGTTTTCAGAAAGGAGTTCTGGCTTTTCTGTGTGCCAGGGAGACCACCTGTCTATGTCACCCTGCTGAAAATCCTGAGCCGTGACAGGACCTAGAGAAGGGTGGAAGGAGGTGGTAACACAGCCACATGTGCTGGTTTAATACAAAAGAATGTGCAAGCTGCAGGTCCTGCCTGTGACCTCAAGCAGAAGGGATTTTATGAGAGGTCATTAATAGTGCCTATTTCCCTGTGTAGTGCAAAAATAGCAGCCAGCAATGGTGCCAAATACCTAATTCTTCAGCGTTATTTATGAACACTACTCTCCCCTTCTCAATTTACATTACACATGTAAAGTTAGAGTATATGGTCTTGAGAAGATTAAAAATAAGAAACTGAGTATCCAACCTCCCTGTTGCAGTCCTACTACACATGTAATGATTTAGTCCTGCTTCTAGAAAGGGAATGAGCCATGCTGTGCTTAAACTGTTTCTAAAAAGGTGATACCTATGGTTTGGCTGAATTAGTACTAAAGAAGAATATTTATTGTCCTGTGATTTTTCCCCCCCAAGTTCACCTTTATCAATCTTTAGCATCATTTGAATTCTTTCATGTACTTCCACTGGGGATCTAAAGTTTGTTGGATGGAAAAGCCCACCAATATAAGTGAGAAAAATAATATTATCTTAAACATTTAAGAATATGCTGTGTCCTTCGCATTCAGAACTCTTTCTCAAAAAGCTCAGATCCCTCTTTTTTCTTAAAAAGTATGTTTTCTTTAAGTTTTAAGCTAAGTTTCTTTTACTGGATGCATTCCTGGTTGTTTTTTGTTTGTTTGTTTATTTATTTGTTTTTCCTTAAGGAAAGAAAGGATACTCAATTCCTTACATTGGTTTTAATGATGCCTTCATGAAATAAACAAATATATGGTTTTTTTTTTGTTTTGTTTTGTTTTGTTTTTTTTTCTCTGCTTCAGGAAAAGAAGAAAAAAACAAACACACAAAACAAACAAAAAAAACACCTCCAGGCTTTCTGTGCTTCACCTGGTATATCATTATATGTTTACAAAAGTTTAATCTCGTAATCTATGAAAGGATTTCTGTGCTTTACTTATGTATAGAAAGTATTCTTCAATTGGATCCAGTGGGTATAACTTACAGTGCAAGCTGAACCTGAAATTATTCAAGGTCTCAGTTTTGAATTAGCTAAGAAAAAAAGTCCTAGTTCCATGGAAACCCTTAGGAGCTTTAAACTATCTTGGAGGCATCAGATTTTATTCCAAAATTTGAGGTTCATATCTATGTGAAATCAATACACTAAGATGGAATGTCACATCGTATTGTTACCCTTGTCAACTATGTGTACAGTATGAGAGCTCAGGAGTCTTCATTCTGGGTTAGTCAGTGCATTAAAACAAAACAAAATAAAACAAAACCAAACCAAAACAAACAACAACAACAAAAAAACACCCAGATGTTCCCTGCTTCAAAGGACAGATGCAGATGGGGTACTACAAGGAAGCACGAAAATATTGTTCAGCAGGAGTCATGGTGTTACAGCACAACAGCACAAGACAGATGTCATGTCAGTGCAAGGACTTGGAGGAGAACAGTAAATTAGAAATGGTTGGGCTGAGCATCTCCAAAATGGAAGGGTAATGCCTGGGCAAAGCCATAAGTGTTGCATATGTAGATGTTATGCCATATGACTGGGAAGAACAGAGCACAGAGATAAGTCAGAGCAAAGATACTCCCCAGAGTTTATGAGGCATAGCAGAGATCAAATATCAAATTAGAATGGACAACATTCTGGACAACTTCTCTGGGCAACATGTGTGAGTACTCAGTCACCCACACGGTAAAGTGCTTCCTGATGTTCGTCTTGTCCTGGCACTGGGCACCACTGAGGAGAGCCTGGCTCTACTTTTTTTGCACCCTTTCTTCAGTTATTTATGTACAATGATAAGATCTCCCCTGAGCCTTCTTTTATCCAGGCTGAACGGTCCTGGCTCTCTCAGCTTGTCCTCACAGGAGAAATGTTCCCTTTATATCTTTAGTGGTCCTTTGCTGGACTCTCTCCAGGAGCTCCATGCCTCTCTTGTAGTGGGGAACCCAGAACTAGACACAGCACTCCAGGTGTGCTCCACAAGCACGCCTACCTCCTCACCAATGCTGAAAGGAAGGATCAGCTGCCTCAACCTGCTGGCAGCCTAGGACAGCATTACCTCTCTTTACCACACAAACACATTGCTGGCTCAAGCACAATCTTTGGCACTACAGGAAAAAAGTAGTATTTAAGAAATTGACTTTTAAAGTTGAATTTATTTTTAAAAAAGCCTTATTTTGTTAAGGACTTTGTAAAGGAAAGCTATTAAATCTTTACCATACCAAGAGGAATCCAAGGTCGTTAGCTGTGGGATTACAAACCTGTCCTTTAAAGGGCCATTTGACAGCAAACTGCCACTCCATAATAGGTTTTCATCAACAGTTAAACTATAGCAAAGACAGTTACATAAAATCCCTCATTTGTAATAGTTTATGCTGTTTTGTTCTCAGCTATACTAGGCATTTATCATTACATTCATCTACTGTAAAAGGAACTGTGCTGTCTGGAGATAGATAGCATATTGAAGGGTCAAGTGGAATATTCTTTCTGATACTGCAAAAAGTGTTACCCCCCCTTACTTTCTTGCAAACAAGTTGAATTCATAAGCACCTTTCACAGCTCACTGATGGCATATTTTCCAAGTAAAACTAGTATCATGAATTAATATACAGTAGTAGCTTTTATAAGTTGTTATACTTTGTCATAGTTCTCTCTCTCCAAAATATTTTAAAAGTTAACACACTCAGTTGTAAATGTTGATCCTCTGTTTAGTCAGAATGATTAAGTGATGGTCATTGTAGCATGACTCATTGCTTCTGGATAGGAACATTTACACAATATTGTCTTTGTTATGAAGCACAGTTATGATTCACATCAGTCCAAGCCTTCAAGTGAGGATAGTGATGATTACATTTGGAATACTTCATTCTACTTGGTGATTTACTGGTAAATGAGCTCAGTACTTAGGCTGATACTTTCTAAAGGAGGAAAAACAAAAAAAAAAAGCTGACTGCATTCCTTAAAGATTGGTGCTGCCAAAACCATATGTTCTCATTAGGAGAAAATGATCCTTCTTAGAGGAAAATTCTTGAAAACTCCTGTATTAGAGCCTTCCTATAGGAAGCAGGAGTTTGATGATCATTTGATCTTGTACAGGGTACTGACACAGGGTAAAAACAGAGGCAGAGCTTCTCTCTTCAGTGAAGCCCAGCTTGTAAACTAGTAGTGGTATGTGGGATTGTGTTCTTGCATTTGTGCAGCCAAACCTAGCCATTTGCTACGTTGTCCTTGTTTGATACATTCTGTGTTTCAAAGCTAGCTCAACAGCTAAAATGAACATGGCAATTTCTATTCCATAAAAACAAAACAAAACAAAACAAAACATATTTTAATAGTAAACAGAAATAAAAAGCTTCAGATGTCTTTGTTTTAGTTGTGGGGACAACAGTGTCAACTTAACTATACAGTTACCAAGAATCTACATAGTTTTATTTTGATTAGTCTCCTAAGGTAGGAGATAAATGTTTTAGAGCATGCAAACCTACATTTTTATTATTTATAGTAAAGAAAGAATATGAAGCTTGAAACAATCAAAACATTCCAGGTAACCTTGAAAAGAAAAGGTTTTGACCTTACCAAAAAGCAACATTTCATCTTTTTCTTCCCCAAAACAAACAGACACATTGACAGCCATCAAGGGACCAGCTGAATTTTAAATATGCTCTGAGAAAAAAACAACATTTCTGACTGCAGTTTTTGACTGCTACTCCTTCACTTCTCTGAGTCTGCACATCCACGGAAATGCCTATACCGGTCTTTTGTAGGGCATGGCTAATATATGAGATAGCTATGCATTAGTTCTGCCTTATTCTACATAATAAGTCAATCAAGAAAGAGTAGCATTTATCATTTATTTAAGTCTCAGAAAGTGTGAGCACGGACTGAACTGTCTTCCTTTCACATATTCACATTTACCTTCCCTTCACTGCACTCTCATGTCACTCAGGCTGTAACAATTACTTTTTACAAACTATTTCACACAGGACACATCTTACTTAACCTAAGCCAGGTAAAAGGTAGGTGCCTAATCAATTTAGCTGCCTCAGATTTCTATGGAAGTGGAAAGATTAGATTTCTTCAGTCATTTCAATTAATTAAAAAGAAAAAAAAAAGATCAAAATTAATACCCCACCCTTGAACACAGAGAGAGAGAGAGAGAGAGAGAGAGAGAGAGTGGTTGTGTTGAAACAATCAAGAAATGCTTTTGCAATGCATTTTGGAAGTCCATAGCCTTCTAAACAGCGTTCAGTCTACAGTGGGTATTTCATCTACGTGGGGCAATAAATACAGCTACAACTGCAGCAGTTCTGGACATCTCATTACAGGGAGACAATGACAGATTGGAAGAATGCCAGGGTAGCAAACCAGAAGTGATAATTCTCTTGTAAGACAGACTTTTTGGAAATATTATATGGGCTAAACAGTAGTTAAGCCAAAGAGTAACTAAATGGAGACAGAATTCTATAGCTACTTGAAAAATGCAGGCAAAGGATACAGAGATATGTGTTTTTTGTTTGGCTGGTCTTAACCTTGATATAGTGAGATTTCATTGAGTTCATAGCAACAAAGGGAGCATTTTAGACAATACCAGAAAGAAGTCCTCAGCTGTATCACTCTAAGTACTATTCTATACTAACCTGTCTATTTCACACATACAGATTAAAAACAAAAACAAAAACAAAAACAAAACAAAACAAAACAAAAAAAAAAAAAAAAACACAACAGTGTCAACCAACCAACCCTTTCCATCCCTTAAAACAAGCAAAAAAACAAGCAAACTCCACAACCAAGCAACAAAACAGTAAAAGAATTGCCAGAGCACAGCTACTGAGCCAGACATTGGGGCAGTAATTACATACCACCTGGCTATTCAATCACACAAAGAACTTCTAATACCTAAGATTTTTTTTGTAATTATTGTCTTAATACAATGCTGTATTATGGGCATGTTTAAGATACAGTAGTGATTCTGACTGCCTGGATAGAGAAGCTTGAACACTGACCCTGGAACAACTCTTCCTGACCCTAATTGATAGAATAAATTTCCTTTCTCATGAAGTACTGGAAAGAAAACACTAAGTTGCTATTTCGTGGAGATCCCTCCTATTCTCATATATAGAGGGTTGGTCTCTATGCATGTTATAAGGTGACTACAGAGGCAAAAGCCTGGGACACGCAAAAGTAATACAGAGTAAATGTCACTGCAGCTCTAAAAGTTTATCCCTTCATATACAGAAGCCTGATTTTCCAGCTCAAATATTAACTCAAGTGAAAAATATATTTATATATTATATCGTATCATATCATATCAGTAATTGCCTTTACTTTAAAAGAATCCCATCACCATCACTAATACTTTCTGTGTTATCACTCTGGGAAGAAGTCATAGTTTCCTTTTTCTATTTAGGCAACCTAAAGGAAGGAGAGCTAAATCCTTCTGATCTTATGCAGTTAGGGAACAGTCATGGGACCAATGCATTGGGAGGATAATAATAATCTGATCGGTAATGGTACAGATTTCTTTTTCTACAAGTACTTTTTATTTTGAGAGGTCTACCAAAGATAATCAATGAACATTATAGTGATCCTAGATGAGTTTTATTTATCAAACTTACTATGTGAAACTTAATTACATTTAATAATTCAAACAGAGCTCAAATACAAACAGAAATTTGCACTAGCATTGTCTTTTAATTGAATAATACAGGAATGTCACTCAGTTCTCCTTGCTGAAAAGCCCTGCCATCATGTTTTATGCTTGCTATTACAGAACAGGAAGCCTAGCTTAGATCAAACATATAAATTAAACACAAATATTTAAGGAGGTTGAGAATAATTTTATCTCTTTTTAAGTAAAAAAGACAAAATTAAAGACCATAAAATATAAGATATTATTTTATCCAAAACTTCCATACAAAATTGTTACTGACTCATATAGGAAAATTACAGGAGAGGGAATATTCACTTCAGATGCTTGCATAGCCAAAAATGTGGAAATAAGGAATTAAACATAAAAGAATTTCACAGAAGTTAAAGTGTTTGCTAGGTAATATCCTTAAAAGTTTTCCAAGGGGTGCCATAATTATAAGAGAATTGTGGCTAATGCTGTGCTTGGGGAGAGAGGCCCAGCAGGAGAGCAGCTCGGCAGGACAAGTGAGCCCTGCTTGCACAGACTGGACGGCCACGCCTGAGAGCTCAAGTCTATCTTTCCAGAAAGGAGACCCTCAGCTAATGCTGCCAGCAACAGCCTGTACATACCCATTTGGCTGGCAAACTGCAGCAACATCAGGCTGTGAAGTTGTTTTTCCCCGTTGTTGCCAGACTTATGAAGAGACTGTCACTTTGATGCTTTTTTTTTTTTTTTAATCTCGCAATTTAAAATTTTTATAGTGACAAATTAGCAAATATATATATTATTTTCTATGGCAAGGCCCACAGGGGCATCAGAATCAACTGCATACAGAGCTCTATACTCATATTTTTGTTTTATGGAGGGAAAAAAATACAAACAAAAATGATAATCACTGAATACATATTTTTCCTGTTAGTAGCTAGGTTGGCAGTGGTTTTGTTTGCTATGACAAGCTTTCATGAACAGGCAAGAGAGACAGCTGTGCTCAGAACTGTGCACCTGTAGCATAAGTCCTCTCTCTCTTCCAGATGATTGGGGGTAAAAAGATTTAAACAAGAAAAAAAATATTGGCTAGGGTTTTTAATTCTGTAGAAAAATAATAGAAACATTAAACATGCTGAGTGCTGTCTTGCAGCTTATTAGAAAGAGTTATCAGCTTGAAAGCAATTTAGAGGCAGACACCTTATACAGAACATTCATTGACAACAAGCAATCATTCTGCCTCAGATTAAGAAATCATGGAAGTGAAGAAAATCAGTGAAGAAGTGGAGACAGCAAGAGCCAGGGTAGGGAAGACAGAAAGCCCAAGCCTGTTTATAACCCTTTTAGACAAAACTTCAACATCTGCCTCCTATTGTAAGATGCTCTAATGCAAAAACCAGGTTGCTAGCCTACATTTTCATGGCATATCTATACTGGCAGTACTGGCAGTATAACTGGCAGTACTGCCCCTGTTACTGAGGAGCCTTATAGTTTACAGTATCCAAAGTAACTTTATTATGGTCTGAGGAAGCAGATGTGAGATGCACATCGATTATTCTACAGAAATACTATTTTTGTGTTCATTTTGGAAAATACATGTATTCAAAAATATCTTTTCCCTTTAGAGGGCCCCAGTAAAAGTATTTTCAGTTTTAACTTTCTTGGAGAACAGAGAGCCTATTGAAAACAAAATGTCTCCTACTTCAACTACTGGGCTGCTGTCCTACCCAGTTTCCCTTACGTCTCCCAATAACTGTGATAGAACTTTTACTCTTTGGGCTACACCATCCTGGCCTTTCTTAAAACCGTCTAAAATCTGAGCTTTCTGCACACTGAATAGTGGACAAGACCCTTCCATGTGATGCTCATGCACATCTCCTGACAGATGTGTTGTGAGCCAGATGTGAGAAGTGCCAAGGGCAGGTAAATGTGCTAATGTGGCTGTGCCCCCAAAGTTGTGGCTGTACCCCTGAAGCCTACTAAGCAGGTTTTTTGTTTGTTTGTTTGTTTGTTTGTTTGTTTTTTGCAGTTTTCTTGTGTGAAAGTTTGACAATGTGCAATGGCCCCAGATGAAAAACATTTACTGCTCTTACTGTTAGACCATGCTCTGACCTGCACGGCTTCTCAGGCCCATGCCATTCTAATGCCCGGGCTTTAGTAGGCCCAATATCCAAATCAGTCAAAGCTATTGAAAAATTATATCTGTTTCTTAGATAGAGAAAGTCTGGATACAATGGGTCTAGTTTTGATGCTGCAGAACTTCATGATTCTCAGGTAAAGCAAAATGTTGCTAACAGGCACAGCAATACCCTCCAGCCTTGTGTGCAATGAGGGGTGAATAAACACTTTTATGTACATAATAGAATTTTAAACTGTTCCTTTCCCTCACTGGAGGTTTCCTGAGCAGCAGCACTGGAAGATCTTTATGGTGGAATCACACCTCCACCATCTACGCTCAGCTGTGGCCGCTGCATCACTGCGCACCATCTGTCACACAGACGGCAAAGCAGAGCCATGCAACAGCAGCCTGGGCTCACTCTGGAAACATTGGCAGCAGCTGTGTGGCAGAATAATGGAGAGCTTCATGAGGGAGGCAATAGCTCGCTGTTGTAGCCTCCTGAGAGAGCAGGGGCAGAGCCATTGCGCAAAGCGGGACGATGCTCTTGTGGGTCTAAAGCTGGAGAGAGGTGGTTGCAGTGCTTTGCTCTTGTCATGGGAGACCTCTCATCTGCTCATGCTAGTGAAAGCAGAGCCTATGCCTTGAGGTGCTCTTTCTCCCATCTCTCTCTTAAGTGCTCCCATTAATGAAAATTCCAATATTTTGGTAAAAAAAAAAAAAAAAAAAGGCACAGAGGGTGTGTTTGTGAGCAACAATAACATGCTCAACTGCTTTTAGTATTAATGGGATATGGGGGCAACCAAGCATGCATCAAAACGATAAATGGTAAGGATTTGTAATAGCTTTAAGCTCTATCTGCTCTGCAGTTGGAGACAAGGAACTGTGACTTTACAGTGAATTTCTGCCTTCATTTAGTATGCTTTAGAAAGCTGAATTTGAATCTCACGTGCTGTAGGGTATGTGCGCCAGGCTTCATTATGTATGGAATTTGAAATTAGCAGTAGTTATTTGGTGCCCAGCAGGGCATTTGACAGTTGTTTGAACCAGAAGCTTATCATCAAGTTTAGAGGGGTAGAGTTGGCGATAAAAGAGTGAAGTCTGGAAAGATCCTGGAGAGTCACAGTGCAAGCAGAAGGTATTATTCAGAGCCTAGTGAAATCAGAGAGGAACTTCCCATTAATTTGGGTTGTGTAAGACCTTTAGTAAAGAATCATATGAACTGAGTAGAGACTGATGAGGAGAGAGAAGTGCGTATGAACCCCATAAGACTGGGCAAAGATCCTCTTTCAGTGAAGAAAAGAATCAGCTGGAGAGGCTCTGAAGTTTTTCAGGGATTGGAGGAACAGCTGGAATCCTCTCAAGATTCACCAGAGGCTGGTAACTTTACAAATAGGATTGATCTTGCAAAACTTCCTCTAGCAAAAGATAAAAAATGTGCTGGCCAGTCAGAGATTGTTGTCTAGGATTTATCTATACGCAGTGGAGAGACAGGAACAGCCACAAAGCAAGTCACTCCATCTGCTTCTTTCTGCTGACAACAAAGGAAGCCGAGATGACTATCTTATGCTGTACTGAAGCAACTTTTAAAGGACTAAATTTATGTATGGGGAATGCAACTCTCAATTGGTATTAAGCAATGTCATTTGTAAGCACGCTTTGAAGAACTCTAAAGATAATCTAGTCTCTAATTCTTGGAACCTGTTGAACGTTGTCTTTTTAAAGAGCGAGTTGTAATTTTGTAATTGTATCATTTGTAGAGAATAGTTTACTTAAAGGACAAAATTACATTCAACTGCAGTTCTATTAAATAAAAGAAAAGTCATTTTCTGTAAAAGTGCCTGTTTTGAAAACACTGACACTGTAATCTTCATTGTTTATTCTGGCTGTGCAGAGCTTGAATGAGTGGAGGCTTCCTAGCTCTAATAGCTGTGATTAGACTTGTTGCACACTTTAATCTAGGAAGCCCCCACACCTTTTCCCTTTGCACTGGTTTGAAAAGATGTAGTAGTGAAAAATGTGTAAAGTGAGGGTTTAGGCTGCACATTTAGGGTGGGAGAGGATGGAAACTAAATCTAAGAAGGAGTAAACAATGAAAGAGGTTGCTTAGGGAGATCATTGAGCTGTCAGAATTGAAGATTCTTAGTAATTACATATGTGGCTAATCCTAACTTTGGACAGACAGACAGATCTGTAAGGATCATGTATTCTCTATTACGCAGGAGCACTTTGAACTCAGAATACTGTTATAGTTAACAGATGTGCAGCCTTGATTAATTTTGAAAATATCAGCAATTGAGCATACAGATAAAGCATTATATTGTAATACACGTAGTCCTTGTGTTATATCTAGAATTAAGACACAATTGATCTTGGATAAACTAAGACTTATCTTGTCTGTGCAGTATCAGAGCCCTCTGCCATACTGAAGAAATGTTTACCTCATGAACCTCTTCTCAACCCCCTTAGATTCTCCTATATCTCAGCACTTCCTTAAGAATCGCAACACTTTTTTTAATATCACAGGTACAAACATATAAATGGGTTTTGTATTCTTTTATTCAAAGACTAATGAAACAACAGAAAAAATCACCCATCTGGGCCAAAAATTCTATCAGCAAAATTGATGTGCACATCAAAAAATACCCAATACTTATACTTCTTTCAGATGATCTTTTAAGTATGTTCTTGAATTTTGGATCGTGAGCATGCAGGACACATTGCAGTATCTTAATAAATACAAACAAAGAACTAACTGACTTCAGTGTAATTATCAAAAAATGACTGTGTCATGTTAAAAGAGCTTTATTAATTTCCATGGATGGGCAAGAAACTGGTAAGTATTGCTTAAATATAAAAATATAACAAACAAAAATGACAAAAGCAAAAAACATGATGCAGATGTTAAAATGTAAATAAAGTTTTTAAAATTGTATGAATTTAAAATGTCTGGTAAAGCAAAATACAGAGTGTTTAAACATTCCTACTAAGATCAAAGAAAATGTGCGTGCAGAAAATTGGGGTGGGGCGGAAGGTTAGGAATTTAAAAAATCTCATAAAATAGGAGCTATTTCCACATGATGTGATGATATAAGGCTCTGTGAGATATAAGGCTCTGTGATAATCCTTGAGGAGAGATTGCATTTAATCCTACTTTATGTTCCATTATTTATATATTTTCTTGCTTTACCTGCTGTAACAAACATTAATGCTGATAAAAACTATTTTCATGATTCAGTGGATTGTGATCAGAAAAAAAAGAACACTTAATGAAGTTCTGGAATTGAAATTGAAATTCTAGCAGATAATATGCTTTCTTCATTTTCCTGCATGAACTGTAGGATAGACTATAATTCTAAATTTCAAAGGTGTTGATGCAGTATATCTTCTTAACACGTCTTGCTAAGCATATAGTCACTTGAATGATAAGGCACACTTACACATAACATCTTTCAAGAGACATAAAATGTTACATAAAAAAATAACTTCAGAATTCTGAAGATGAAGTTTGACACACAAAAAATAAAATGGAAAAAGAAATAAAACAAAAACAAACAAAGAAAACTGCAAAATTCTTGACCTATTTTGAAAAAAAGTCACATTGTTGCATTTTTTCACCATCATAATAAATCTTTATGCAGTGCTTTAGTGTGACCGTCAGAAAATTGAGAGTAAATGTGTCTGCTATACTGAAAAATGAAGAGCTAACTGGACTAAGTTATTGGAAAAATCAACTACCAGTTTCTCAATTTAGGGCCTGCATTTTCCATCTCTCCCTGCCTGCCTTGCTAGTTGTTCACTTTTTCTGTTCCAGAGGTCTGAGGACAAAACCCAAACTTGACTCTTGCAAAGCATTTCAGGCAGTGGAATGTGCTTTGAAGATATAAGAAGGGAAAGAAAATCCAATTCTCATCACACTGCAGAGATCACATTGCACACTGTACAATGCAAGTTACAGCAGAGATTAAGAGATTTCCAAAGAACTACTTTTTTTTTTTTTTTTTTTTTTAAACATAATTTATTTTGCTTCTTTATTCTGACATCTCATGACAGAGGCAAGAAACAACCTATATTAATGGTGATGTCTTTACATGTTCAAAAATTAGAACTAAAGATAGGCAAATTTACTTAGAAACGTAATATAAAAATATAAAAGGTCTTACTCAAATAGGCAAAGCAATTGAAAATGTTTCCTTCATGTGATTTTGTTGTATAGATCATGTGTTACATTTAAGTCATTCAATAAGGCAATGTAAGGCATTTTTGGAAAACACAACTATAAAATTTTGTAAATGTATATCTCTTGCTAAATTATGTATTTGGTGGAAATTGTGCTTTGTTATAAAATTATGATATAAAAAAATGTTTGAGTCCAATCAATATTAAATATAAGCTTTTCATATATCTGCATAGGTAAGCAAGATATCGACACAAAAAGGTTGAGCATGCATGTTTCCAAGCCAGGATTTACATCTCCAAGGCAGGTGGTGACCTCATCTTGAACTATGCAAAGGCATCAGTGGGATAAGATGTTATACATGTTCTACTCCAGATAGTATTTTTGTACTTTTAATAAGTTAAGACATGTTGTAGCACAGAAACAAGGTTGGCGTATCCTAAAAGCCCAGGTAACTGGTTCATTTCCTTCTTAAAATTTTCTGCATAAAATGTCCGGTACATAACATGCCTACTTTAATACTGATACTTCCAGAAAATCCTTTCCTTCCAGGGAAATCCTGATACTCAGATACAGACAGGTGAACATTTTACTGAAGGATGCATTAAGGAGTTAACATGCAACATGGTAAAAATGCTTATGATCTACAGTACATCTTACTCTCTGGCAATTTATTGTTAATTTTCCTATTTTACTCTTTCATTATCAGTTAAGACCTCTTAGGTCTGCCAGAAGTTGCAGTGTGTAGACTGGCCACTACTGACATGTAGGTCTCATGACGTGTGTTTAAATCAGCTTATTCTACAGAGACTCATTTCTCTGTGTGTGTGCCAGGCACTTACAGGATGCTGTTTAAGTGCTAAAGACAGTCGCACACATGATATTTGGGACAGTGATCTGCTTGCTATTTATATTTCAAATCGAGTCAAGCTAAATGGATTTTTTAAAGCCTCTTAATGAAGGTTTAAAGAAAGAAGTACAATCCAAGAGTGGAATATACAGTGCAAAAGGTTTTTTATTCATGAATAGTTATGTGCCTCAGTTTACCTATTTTCATTTACATTGGATGGCAGAACAAAATTTAAAAATGGTAAAAGGGAAGGGAGATTAAATTATCTTTTCCTGTGAAATGCTCACTCCTGATTCCAACCAGGCTCATGTGGCTATTTTTTCTTAGGTCTATGCCTTAGTATTTCCATCAGCATACACTTGAAAGAAAGATGCTAACTAGCAACAGAAACTGTTAGCTATCAGCTAAATATTATAGGAATAGTCTTGTGGTTCCACATCAGAAACAAGAAGATCTAAATTGTACTGAACTTACCAAACACATGCAGGGAAAAAGTTTCATGATTTAGCATGACCAAGGATAGCACACACTGCTCCAGACACTAAAAGTTGTTTGTCTGTCACATCTTTGTTTTGACAAAGCTGAACACTGTATGCTTCTGGTCACCAAGTAAATTGCTCCTGTTTATGAGAAAGCAAAATGATGGACAGCAGAGCTGAAACCTTAGTACAGCATCAGCTTCATTTGTCATGACAAAAGATGCACTGAGAGTCTGCAAGAGAACAAGACATAGTAAACTATCTTCCCTTGAAAAGTGAAAACACTAACCTCAGGAGCTTAAATCTTTAATGTGGCCAGCTAACTACAAACCATCCAAGGATTGTTGAAAAGATATACAGGTTGTCAATTTGAAGCAGAAGCCACTGACATGCATATTTTTTCAGTACCCAAGGTTTTATTTTCTAACTGCTTATATAAATATTAAAGCAGCATCTCTTGAAAAATGCTTTTTGAAAATGTTGAGAAGAAAAGTAACTTCGTCTACAACTACAATTGCTTGACATTTTCAAGAATCCTGCAAGCTGTACCAATGAACATTTTCATAAACTGTATATCAATTAAGGCTTATACATGGTTAAATGAACAGTTATTAAAATCTAATTCTGTAATATTTAGTATATCTTTAAAAACCTTCCATTTTTTACCTTTAATTAATTATTTTTAACTATTGTGAAGCAATTTCTGTGAGAGGTAAAATAGAAAATTACACAAGTAATTTTCACTAAAATACCTGAGCATTCAGGCAAGAATTCCCTAAAAATAAACACATATCACAAGGCCACATTAGCTTAGCAATGACATATAGCATTGCTGTTCCTTTGGCATCTTTAAGAGTGCATATGGTATTCAATTGCCAAGTTGGAAATAATATTTTTTCATTACTTATTCCAGAAGAGTGTCTATAAGCTTTGCTATAACTGTTGATTCCTCTGTGTCAATTCCATTTCTTAAAGAGATTCTAGTTGCCTCAGAACACTTAGCTTATTTATATGATGCTTAAATCTCATCCACCCACAAGTCACCTTTTTTCCTAAATCCTTAGGCAAGCGTGATTTTGAGTTTTTTTTTTCTTTCTTTTTTTTTTTTTTTTTTTTCCCACTGCTCTTTTTACAGAAGTGGGCAATATGCATTTAACATTATCGTCACTTAGTCTCAGGTTTGCTCAAGCATAGCTTCTGCCTGCTGAAGCGTACACAACCTTTAAAGTTCATCTACCAGCTTTTGGAGACTGTTAAAGAGCCACCCTACTTAGAAACAATTTTGCTTAACATCCTGCATTATTCCTCATTTCTTTCCCTAACACTTCTACTGCTGAATTCCATGGAAATATAATTGTAGAGTCAGAATATCTTGAGTTGGAAGGGATTCATGAGGATCATGGAATTCAACCCCTGCCTGCACACAGGGCAAAATAGGAGTTACACCATGTATTTAAGAGTGTTGTCCATGCTTCTTGAACACCAATAAACTTCAGCATCCTCAGCTGCTCCTCACAAGTCATGGCTTTTATTCCTTTCACCATTTTATCTCTGTATATCACTATCTGAAACAGAATTCTGATCACATAGCCAGCATTACAGCTTCAGGTAGAGACTAAGTAGGTAGCAACTTGCTTTCTTTCATTAGAGAGAAAAGAGTTGTTGAGCATGCATATTGTTCAAGCAGAAGTATTATGAAGATAACGTTACTTTAAAATAAAAGTAATACCAGCAGTCAGACATTTCACAAGATATACTGAAAACACATTGTTTCTGCTGATAGCTCAGGATTTCTGAGTAACACCCACCCTGTGAACCAAAGAAATAGTTCAGCAACCACTGAAACCAATGATCTGACTCCCTGCAGGTCAGTGTCTTGTGGCTGATTGTCTTTGGTGTGCTAGGAAGTACAAGATACACATTTCTAATTCCAGGATGAATTCTCCATTGCTTACTGAACTAACAGCAGTCCTTTCCTTACCAGGGCTATAGGAAAGATGCCATGGCTGCATACGTCTTGAGAAAGTAAATTAACCCTGAGACCTTTAGTTTTCTGCCAAATGTGGTTGAAACTGGAAAAAAAAAAAAAAAAAAAAAAAAAAAAAAGTTGAGATTTCTTTTCAGTGAGAGAGTAGGAAAGACAAAGCACAGAATCACATCCAAATTTCCAAAGAAAATGCAGCTCTTCTCCACCCTCAGCCACCCACCAACAGCTTAAACTCTGTCCTGGCCAAACCGTTATTACAGTTAATGCCACCAATTTTAGGACGGTTAATGTGCATGAAGATTACAGCTACTCTCTCCACATACTGTTTGATTTCCATTAGCACACTTTTTCATCAGGCTGTTCCTAACAGAAGGTGCTGAAATCTCTCTCAGTAATTCCTCATAATTTTGGCTCATATAGAAATAATAATGCATCTTCCAGGTGAAGAGGTATATGCAGTTTCCCATGCATCCTGCTGAACAGTGTATTAATTTTCAGCTGGCCTAAATACTGTACCCTTTCAACTAAAATGCATTTATTTGCAAGTATGTTTGGCAAGTAAGTGCTGCAGACTTTTCTATTTATTTCACTACATGGAATGTACTTCCTCTTAGCATGCCCAAATTAAAATATAATCTAACAATATGTTTCCAGCTCTCAAACCAACATTTCATTAATTTTTGTAGACAGTTGAGCATATTTTAAATGCTAGCTTTGTGCATAGTGGATAGCATTTTCAACTCCTCAGTAATTTTTGTTTATTTGGAACTTTCCTCTTTTTGAGCATGTAATGTCATGGAGAGATGCACTGCTGAATCATCTTTAATTGTGGAGCACTACTACAATGTTCACATCTTGTAATCTCTAATGGTGGTACACAGCACAAAAAATGCCTCTCCCCACCCCTGCCCCAATGTATGAAAATGCACATTTCTGTCAACAAGTACTGACCATATTTTTAATAAGTCAGTAATTAAATGACAAGTGCATAGATTAGGGTCTCAAGACTCAAAAAATGGAAGGAGAAAGAATCCTAGGAAGTACTTACATGGACCTCAAGGAATAAAAAAAAAAGAACAACATCAAAAAAAACACATTTATGTGAGGTCCTTTGCAGTCACCAAGGTGGAAGAAGAATGGGGGAACAGAAAGAGCCCCAACAAGTAGCACTACACCTGAGGCCACACAGCCCAGAGGGCAGTGATATCTCTGGGCTGGAGCTCTCCTTGCTTGCTTCAATGAGTGCTGCTGCTTGCCTGTCTTGGGCCGCCTCGTTCCACTTCTGATCCAAATAAAAGGATGTACAGAAGCAGTCAGTCATGGCTGCTGAGGTGGCTCCAGCTGGTGCCTGGTTGTGCTTGAACAATTCAGCGGAGCAGCTGAAGCACTGCTCTACCTTCACATACCTACAGGCAAGGCTCCAGAAATGCCTTGTAAGTGGCAGCAGTCTCTACTAGAAAGAATTAATTTGCAGATGGCAGTGGATATTGCAAGTGATAGTTGTCTTTCTGTACCAAGTGTCTCATTGTACCACCATCCGTGTGCCTAGACTGGAGGTGTGGTTTTATGCATGGATATCTTGCTCATTTTTGGGTGGACGCACCAGCGTCTGATGGCCTGGTCACCTCTGACATTGGCTTCCTGGCTGAACAACTCAGGTCACCCAGTAAATGTCATCTCCCGTTTGTAGGGCAGGAAAGGTGTGACTTGGTGTTAGGATGGCACAGTGGAAGCAACAAGACTGAGGCCTTTTGCAGAAAATCATGTATCTATGGAAAGTCTTCCAGAGAGAGTTTAGAGAGAGGAATCAACCAGGAGCAAACCTATGTGAGGTGACTGCCATATAGAAGTTCAGAGGGAGCAGCTGGGCACAAAGTGGAGCAGGGATTTTTCTTCCCCCTGTTCCTCCTTATATCTCCATTAGGAATTATGTCACTCGGCCAGCACCAGGGGCTTTAGCTTAAAACTTGACTCAGCAAGAAAAGTGTTCTTTGAGAATCTGGCAGTAAGCAATGTTTCTCTGCTATAAAAGATCTTATACAAAAGCATCATCAACAATAATCCCAGCAGTTCTCTGATATATTTCTGTCATTCTCTATTTAAAAATCTAAATGAGCGTTTCTAAAATTCAGTAGCAATATTTTGGCAAGGATGCAATGTGAGAATGACAGTTTCAAAAGCTGATCTTATGCCGTATGCCTATTAAATTGAGGTGCTGTGCTCTGATGGATCCCCTTAGTGCTCACTATATCCACTGAGTTAAGGGGAAAGAAATTCAAGCTCACAGTTCAATTTCAATATTTCATCTGACTATAGGACATTTTTGTGTGTTTATTATCAGTCTTTAACTAACTCATTCAATGCTCATTTCTGTAACAAATCAAGAATGAAAATACATTTAATTATATCATGCATCAGAAATTCATTGACTAAATAATTAGAAGTTTGTCACGAAACAGCCCTTATGGGACTTGAGCATGGATTTCCTAAAAGTAGACAGCCTTGGAAATTACATGAAAAATAGACATTTTATCCCAAGGTTTCCAAATTAACATAACAAGAGAACAAATGGTCAAAATATATTGATGCTTTCACAGAATAATAGAGAATCTACTTATTGTTTAAAAAGCCATAAATTTATTAAAGTAGGTTATACTACTCCCACATCACTATATTTTTTTCAAAGCTCTCTCTCAAAAAAAAACCCAAAACAAATTAAAAAAAAAAAAAGTTGGGGTTAACTGGAAAATAAAATATTAAAGATAAAATAAAAATCTTTAAGACTTTAAGCACCTGCTTACTTCTCCTTTTAGGACATGTTTTACAAAAAGTTTGAGCAGATATACTTTCAAGGACTGGAAAAGTACTTCAGTGCTGTAAAGATCCATGAATATAAAGCCAGCATTGTCTACCAATAAACACATGTATTTCTATTTAATACACCTAAATGTGACCTCACCTGATTCAGCTGAGGAAATCTGTGGTACATTTTTAAGTTCTGAGATCAGTCAGGGATGTGAATGCAAACTAGCATACAAATGGCTAGAAGTTTTGGGATGTATGTTGAAATGGACTTTTTTTTTTTTTTTTTCTGTTCTTTTCACATTGATTTCATTATAGAATGGTAATAAGCTAATCTAACCTTAAACAAGACCAAATTGAAATATTACGACATTTTCCTCTCATGTGCTCCTTTGCAGGACTGACATACTGATCTTCAAAGGTAATTCAACTGATCTGGAAAGCTTCTTCTTCATGCTGCTGTAATGAATGCTGCCAGCTTCACAGCCACAGCCTTTCACAGTCACCGTCAGTGGACCAGTTTTGACATCCTTAACATGCAGATTTCTCAGGGTTAGTTTAGTTCTTGGGTCTGCAAAATCCACATATTTTAAAATCCTTCCATATGTTTAGGGAACTTTAAACATATGCACACAACCTTTGCATATGTTTAAAGCAGCAACTTTGGCTCTCTTCATTACAACCCTGTCCATGACTTCCTAGTCTGCTGCAACATGAAGTAAAATGGGTTAGCACAAGCTGCAACAGGCAACGGCTGTGATGATGGAAATGCACATGAATTCAGTGGATGGATATATCCTAAGAAGCATCATGAACCTCCACTACAGATGGATGTGACTCTCTAGATACTTCCAGAAGCACTCCTCTCATCCTGTCCTACCTAAACATAGTAAAAAATAAACTAGGAACACAAGTTGCCAGTCTCATTTCTGTTGACAGAAAGAGTTACTTAAAAAAATATATTTTTTTTCTTTTTAAATCATGAATAGCTCACAGACTTGGATAAGTGAAAACTGGTTTACTATGAAAGCAAAATATGGTTGCAGTACCATACCACCTACACAATGACAAGAACAGGACAGAGCTGCAAATCTATTCCCAAGGGAAAGTGGATTCTAAGTAAGTAGGAGGCGGAGGGAATAAACAACAAAAAAATCTTAATAGGAAGCTGTAAGATACATATAAATTAAACTATAGCTCTTGATGAAGACACTGCTAGTACAAAAGCTTTTAATGGCATTGCATTGTCTGAAATCCTTGCAATACTCAGCACTGAATCTGAATCTCAGAAAATATATTAAGGATGATTGTGTACAAGCCAGAAAAAGCAACTGTTCCTTCCTGGCTCTTGATGAATCATGTGAATTATGCGGTAGAACAGATAGTGCGCTAATGGTCAATACTTTATGGAAGGCTGCCTTGAGATGACAACTATACTCCATAATGTGTGTATTAATGTTCAGAAGATTTTTGGGGAATACAAGGGGGCTTTAAAAAAACAAAAACAAAACATCACAGTGAGCACAAGCTTGTGCTTCTAACCTCATTCCCAAACAGCTGTGATTTTCAGTCAGAGTATCACAAAAATACAAATCAAAACAGGAGAAATAAAAGGAGGAAACAATTAAATACATGAGGAAAAATGCAGGTTAGTATCTAAGGAAATGAGGGACCAAATAAACTCACATAATAAAATCACATGGGTGTTTTGCAAGTGAACTGCATGAATGATAACGAAGTCAGAGCAGTTATGTGGAAATATAGCTGATATATCAAAGTAATTTATAAAATATTAAATACAATGTAATATTAGCAATTATGTTGACTATAATAGCATATAATAGATAATGATTTACATGTTTGGCTGTTAGCATATTGTTGAGATTTTGCTCTGTATACTCTAGACTAGTTTTATGTGTCCAAGTAATGACTTTTTTTTTTTAAAAAAAAAACAACACACATTACCTGAAATTTTACATAATCACTTTCAAGAATATTTTATGGAGATATCTGTTCACCAACTAGGATTAGCTACTGCCTACCATGGAAAGAATAACTCAAATTGCATTCATTGCTTCTGTAATTATTTTAAGTGACTTATAATCAGGATTTAGGGACCATGCCCATACTCTCATTTTTAATTACAAACTGAGGTTTGAAGGACTTTAACTTGACTCAAGTGGCCCTGATGTATGCAGCTCACGACTCATTCATGCTAGCCCACCAATTATTCCATTGTGGCTTGGGAAGAGAAAGCACTCTTTCTATTTAAAGAGAACTCAGTCACTAAAATACATCACTCTTGAAATCACAATATCTTAAATTCTACATTACATAACGTGATGTTTTTAGAACAAGCTAAAATAAAAACCCAACAAACAATTTCAACTTGATCTGCAAGTCAATGTATCTGATAAAGACAAGTTTTATTTAATGAGGAACGTTCTACCAATTAAGAAACCTCTCTTTAACCCAATTTCCCAGATAGTCTGCCTGGCAGAATTATCTGTAAACTAAAGTTCTGCAGGAGCTGTATGATAATGACATTGAACTTGGAAGCCATGAGACTGAATCACAGAATCATAGAATTGGAAATGACTTCAGGATCATCAAGTCCAACCATCAGCCAGATCTACCATGTTCACCACTAAACCATGATCCTTAGTGCCATGTCCACAGGTCTCCTAAATACCTCTAGGGATAGAGACGCTATAATTTCCCTAGGCAGTCTGTTGCAATGCTTGACCACCCTCACCATGAAGCAATTCTTCCTAATACCTAATCTAAATCTCCCCTGGAGTATCTGGAGACCATTTCCTTGCTTCCTGTCATTTGTCACCTAAGAAGAGAGATCGACACCCTCCTCATTGCAACCTCCTTTCAGGCAGTTGTATAGCATGATAGAGTCTCCCTCAGCCTCCTCTTTCATATACTAAACCACCTCAGTTCCCTCAGCCGCTCCTCATATGTCCTGTTTTCTAGTCCCTTCACCACCTATGTTGCTCTTCTCTGCACACACTCGTGTAATTCAATGTCCTTGTAGTGAGAGGTCCAAAACTGAATGCAGTACTTGAGGTGAGGTCTCACTGGTGCCAAGTATAAAGGGACAACCACTTCCCTAGTCACATAAAATTTCCAAAGAAAATCTTGGACAGTGGGTAGGTATAGATGAAAGGTAACTGCTTTCAAAATACAATTTATTAATTTTCCATCATTTCAGCACTCCTGGGCCCCTTTGCCCAAACACTGTGGGACCACTCTGTGCTGTCAGAGGTGTCCTGCCCATCCAGGCAGAGTGGGAATTCAGAACATTTCCAATCTTTCTGAAAGTTAGAATATTTAAGATATCTGAAATATATTCCAGTTTCATCTGACGCAACATTTGGCATACAGGTCAGTTAATAAAATCTCCAAAGGAGCCCTGTTTTTACTCCTTTCTTTCTACAAATATACTTTTTAAGTTATGCCTTTGATCAATCCATCAAGAAATTCTTGAGTTTGGGGATAAACATGATCAAATCTGTGAAACTGACTCAAAATCATAACAAAAAATGGTGTGATCATGACTTCCCTCCCAACTCATTAGAAAAACTGAATTAGAAAGTCCATATAAAGAAGAGAGTTGTTCCAGGACTTGTCTCCTGCCTGCAAGTGATGAATATGTAAAGTCAGCTGAAAAACGTTTTTTTTCTTGGCAGGTGAAAACAGAGATACCAGGACCAAATTCATCTCCGGTGACAAATCATTAGGCTCAATAGAATTATACCAGAACAGCTTTTAACATTGTTTCAAAAACAAAATGTAACTGAAACCTCTCTGTTCTTCAGTGAATAAATATTGAACAGGTATTTCTGTCTTCATTTTCCTAGATTGCTTTACAGGAAGTAATTTGCAAAGCTATGAGACACTTTCTGTTTATTCAAACAAACAAGGCTCTTATCCTCACACACCTGTCTTCTAACCTAGAAGATTAATCAGCTATGTTCTCCTAAAGAGAAAGTAGTATGTTTTTAACTAATTATTCCAAACGCTTTAGCAAAGTGTTTCTGAATAAGAGAGAAAAATACTGTCTCATTTACTATGGTAATCAACAGAAGCAACATTTATTGTCACATGCTGTAGCAAGCCCTTGGAGTACTTCTGCTCTGCCAGACACAGGACTGGGGATCAGAACATGGGCTTTATTTATTTAATTAGTTAGTTCTTTGAAAGAACTCCTCTCACATCCTAATCGGATTGAACTGTCTGCTTTAGCTGTTATGAAGCTTAACTAGTAAGAACCTTACTTTGACTCTTTGACAGCCCAGTCACCTGTGAGCAAACAAAATGTTAAAAATAAGGTTCAGGTGGGGAGTGGCATGCTTGCTACTGTTCTAGAATTATAAATTCTTGACTGTTAATGTGTCTCTGTGTTATGTAGGTTCCCACTGGCTCAGCTTAGCTTTCTTATGAGACATAAGGGAACCAGAAATTCTAATAACAGGCATCTCAAATGGAGACACAGCATTGTAAACAGCCCAAACTCCATTACTCCTAAGAGCACCCAGGGCAGAAGTTCTTTCATCTGCATAAGAGAAAAAAAATCCTCACTAGTGCTTTGCTCTTGTGGTGGCAATAACATGGGATTTTCTCGTCTTCTTTCTTGGAAGCAAACAATTCAATAGAGCAAAGAAACTGATAATGTCTACAAGAGTGTCACTCTGCATCAGCCATCCTTCACCATCTAGACACTCTTTTAATGCATTAAGAATTCTACAGTTGACATCAATTTACAGTGGGGACTTAGTAAAGAAAAACTGTAGCATTTTACAAATCCTACTCTCAGTAGTTCACCTTCACTTTCTGAGGAATTCTTGGCAACAGATAGACAAAGTTTTTTTTTTTTTTTGGGGGGGGGAAGAAGGGAGGGACACACGAAACACAACCACATGTAAAACAGTTGAGACTCTCATCTATTTTTATCTGTTATATAAAAGTAAATGTTAACTAATATAAAGTCCTCCTAGATATATACATGGATGCAATTCATGGGAAAAATCACAAGTAATTATTTAGTATTTGTTTAGAAAGGGCTCTTCTCTGATGGTAATAAGTATAAGCAGGCAGGGAAGCTGCAGGACTGAGGAGTGGCTGAGAAGTCCATTTCCCAGCCTGAGGTCCATACATGCAGCTGTGCAACTGTTCATACCAATATAGTTTCATATCAAGTCCGTGGTGCACAATGAGAATGGTCTAATGCACGATTCTGCACTGACTTTTCTCAGCAGCATTATGTACATATATACCTTACTAAAATGGTTACTTTGATAAAACTTACCAAACTTCAAAACCATAGGCAATCTAAAAACAGAAACATTACAATTTCCTGTGTTTATGGTCTTGTTGGGCTACAATGGTTTGAAACAAGTTGAAAGATGAAGAAGGGGATAAAATTTAACAGATATATTGTCTATGTTTGCACTAATATATTTATTATGGTCAATTTTCTTATTGCCACCTCACTAGATTTAATTTATTTCTTTGTTAAGTTACAGATGCATTTTCCTCAAATTTGACAATGCCGGTCAAAATTGTGTTATTAATTATACGCAGCAGCTCCATTGCCCTTCTGGGAAAGTGGGGAAGGTAGGCTTATTTTCCTACTCAACTTCTAAAAATATTGAGCATTTTTAATGTTCATGTAATTATAGGCAATAAAAGGGGGCTTCTTAAAAATAAAAAAGATAAATGAAATTTGAACCTGTTCCCAATTGTGTTAGTTGAAGAATATATGATTTTATTAGCAACTGCATCAGGCCCAGAGAGTCAATTTTGATCCTTTCCAGTTCAGTCTGGAATTAGAAACAGCATTTTAAAACTTTTTTTTTTTTTCTATTTTTTTTTTCCCCTGACTGCTCTCATTCAGCTGAACAATTCCCTTCAGCAGTCAGAAGAACCAGTGTGAGGTCATACCATCCACCAACTTCCTGGAGCTGAGATATAGCAAGATGAATTTAAGCTGCATGATGTTATTCTGTTCTGTTTCTTCTATCTTTCAGGGACAGATCCCAGCTCAGAAGGACACTTTAATTCAATTTGGATTCTATACCAGGAATCTTATATATAGCCCTTCCAGCAGTGTTCCTTTATGAAAAAAGCCTCCGCCTCAATGGTAACTGGTTGCCATGCAGAAATGAAGTTATTAAGACAACTTCATATTTTTTCAATTCTTCTTCTTATTATTTTTGTATATGTCTTAGTTACTAATGCTGTAGTCAGGAAGTAAGGGAGAAAGAAGCAAATGATTTGATTTCTTCATCTGGATATGTATTGCCCTTTTCAGTCTTTTGAAAGAGAAAAACAAACAAACAAACAAACAAACGAAACAATATATTTATCAGCAATTTTTTCCTGAGTTCTGCAAAGTCTGCAATTTGAATAAGATATTGTCTTTCCTGCACAACACTAGAATGTAGAATTTACTTCTAAGCAACTCTTCTTATGATGTAAGTATTTTAACGTCTTTTTATACCTCTTGCTAATACTCGATTCATATGGCACTACTGTACTCCTTACTGCCCCCATCAGAACCCCATCAAACACTGCCCATGATTTCCCCTTCATAAAACACAAAGCTACACCACTAGTTAAACCTAAAGATCTCTTAAGCCCTGCCTAATCAGTACTAAGACTACTAGCATCATCAATATACTCCTTTTGTTTGTTTATAGGGTGACACTCTGGAGACGTCCAGCAGATGAGAAGCTCTAGAGAATCTCTCCTAGTCACAGAGGTGGTCATTTTATACACAATTATAACGAACCATGACTGTGTGAATAATAGATCTGGGAAAAACACAGTTTCAATATATATTTTCTGTCCCACAGCATTTTAGGGTTGTGCATTTTTAATTTCAGATCATGGATTTGGCATAATCATATGATTAAGCATAAATTCATGACCATTCTATATTATATAGAGAGATAAAATATATTTACAGAAAAAATTATATGGCCCCAGCTTTTCTGTGCAAGCCCTAGAGCATTTTTCCCATCAGTACCTAATCCTTCTGGATGATCAGCAGCAGAGACATTGTGAAACTCTTTCCCTTTAAGTGTTTTCTACTCTCTACATTGTTTCATCCCCCTCTGCCCCAAATCTTACAGATCTGCATCAATATTCATCTGTATTTATTGATACAGGCTCTGCTAAGTGTTTCCATTTAATTAATTGGTTCAGTTTGTTTCAACACTGATTGACTCAAGTCCCATTTTCCATTAATCTTCCCTGCTGACCATGACAAAGCTTGCATAAATTTGTACCACTCACACAAGCGGCAGATCATTTTTCAACTTCATTTCATGTTATGCTGTGCAGAAGCAGCTTCTCTTTCCCTTGGCCAAGGGCAGTGCTTGTTATACAACTAAATAGCATCTAAGAACCAAGCATCAGCTTCTGGTTTTGTTAGAACAGCTATCCTCCAAAACAACGTGATATGAAGTCTGAACTTTGCTGTAAATTGGAAAATAGGAAAAAAAAAAAAAAGGAAAAAAGGAAAAATTGCAGAAGCGTGCTTCTCTCATGTATAAATTTATTTACTAATAAATAGAGATTAAAAAATATTTCTCCTATTTTAGCTTTATTTTTTTTCACAGGAATACTAAACTAAATGTATAGAAGGTTTATAGACATTTGTCATCTAGATTAAAAACAGGAAGTGAGCTGCTCAAGGCCACACAATACATAATTCCAAAATGAGTTCTGAGAAAGCTGACTGTTGGCCAAATTTACCTGATAAACACAATTTTACAAAGCCATCACCAAATGTTGTTTTGATGCCTGCAGAACTGAGTAGTATCAGCCATTATATCACTTTTTCTTATGGTCCATTCAGGGGAAATTGTTTCCTCTCCTCCCTTCTACCTCCTGGAATCCAAAGAAGAACAGACAGAGTATATTCTCGTGCACATGGCAGAGAGATGTTCAGTGGTAAAGAGTGTCTTGGGATAAAGGAACTGTGAAATCCAATAAATTAGTTTTTGCAAAAAATGTAGAGATGTTCTAGAACAACAAAAGATACTCTCGCACATTAGCTTCATCTTAATACCGTATTTGTGGAGACAAGTTTTACATTGTCATAAGTGGGCAGAACACAGTAGTGGATATATGGTTAGAAAGACAATCAGAGCTCTGATCTGTCATTAGTTATTTAGTAGAGACCTAGTCCTAGCTGTACCTATGATATTTCTTCTTTAATAGTGAATAGGACAAGAATAAACAGTCTATGCCCACTAAGTTAAGTATTAGCTATCAAATTTCAATTTCTCCTTGGGAACCTTCACTCTCCTAACTCCCTGCAACAGTCTAGATAGTTCTGGAGTTTCTGGAGTTAGTATCCTTCTGGGAAACTGTTATTATTAGCTTATAGAGAGGCTGAAGCAATCGTACTGCTCAGGCTGACATTTCAGTGCATCCCTATTTTCATCCCTATTTTATTACAAAATATATACATATATTTTCCTGACATAAAAAAAAAAAAGGAAAAACAAATAGTTTTCTGTAGCATAGGAGGAGTTTATCAGTTATTCAGACTGTTTATCTGAGATGACGATGAAAACTAATCCAGTAGTTGGAAATGATATGCTGTTAAAACTTTTATAATTTGATTTTGTTCCATTTTTACTTTTGGAAAAAATATTGGGTTGGGCAGCTTCCAGAAAAAGTTGAAGAATGAAATTTGAACACTTCAATGAAGCTATAAGCACCTGAGAACAAAATTAGAATGATAAGTGTTTTACAAACTCAACTGGAGTAGGCATTACACACATCACTGCAATTTGGAAATACATTATTTCTAGAGTAGGTAATCGAAGAAATCGTGTCAAATTTCACAATGCTAGTAGCAATTATATTTGCCAAGATTATCCCTTGTTACTTACCCTGTTCAGACAGCGACAATTCCTTCCTTCAGACAACTCCAGGCACATCAGGAGGATTGAGAGTTGTTCATGTGCCAGCATTATTGCTGGCCGGACTGAAACCTGAATGTTCATGGGCTGAGTTTACAGAGGAAAAAATGGCCCAGGAAGATTCTAGAGGGAGGCTGCAGCTGATGGGCAGCACTCTGCCTGAAGAGAGAGAAAGACAGACATAAAGAGAGAAAGTGTGGGAAGGGAAGGGAAGGGAAGGGAAGGGAAGGGAAGGGAAGGGAAGGGAAGGGAAGGGAAGGGAAGGGAAGGGAAGGGAAGGGAAGGGAAGGGAAGGGAAGGGAAGGGAAGGGAAGGGAAGGGAAGGGAAGGGAAGGGAAGGGAAGGGAAGGGAAGGGAAGGGAAGGGAAGGGAAGGGAAGGGAAGGGAAGGGAAGGGAAGGGAGAAATCTAGTCTACATTAGGTACTCTCAATAACATTGTTTTGCTCCCTTAATACTAAATTGGCAGCAACAAGTTTTGGGAAGCCCGATTATTTCTGGCTCATTCGTTTTAAGGAAATATTTCAGGAGTAAGGCTGTGAATGTAAATTAAATGAAGCTTTTTCTGTACAGTCATGTTCGGTGCCCTGGGAAATAAAGAATGTGTTTGATTTCAGAAGATAAACATTTTCCTTTTCCCTTTTTCCACATCAGGTAGAATTTAAAAGTTAATCCTCAAGCTTTTTACTAAATGTTACCTTGTCTACCCCGATCAAGTGTTTCTCCACCCTCACTGATACAACCCTTTTATTAAAGACTGGATGCTTTTCTTCTCTTTACTGGTTAGATAGTATCTCCATAATCCCTAATACTCTGTGTTGTACACAGTCCTGCTGATGGTAGCAGAGCTGACTGATTCTGCGCATCCCATGCCTTTTGATCACACAACACAGGAACTTCAAATGTGATGCCAGGAGAAAGGGAGGGAGACAGTCCAAATGAAAATTAATTTATCCTGCTCAAACCCAGTCTTTCCCTGAGGCAGAGCAGCAGCATAATACAGAGACAAGCTCGCTCTGTTTCCCAGAACCACAAAAAGCACAAACAGAACAAGCCCTGTTAAGTCATACAGTCGTCTGACTTATCACTGCTGAGTTGTCCTCTGCAGTACATTGTACACTCCAGTTTTAACTGACACAACCACTGAAGAAATCATTTCCCTTAGGATTTTTTTCTACAGTCTACCAGATCTCATTCCGAAGAAATAAAGGGATAATGACTGCAAAAGCTTGCCATCTGTCAGATTTTAAAAGTCATATATAAAGATTACATAAAAACCTACATTGAAAGGTCATGGAGTATAACACTCCAAAGTTCAGAAATCAGGAAATTAACACTAGAGTACTCAACCTTATGTACATCTACATGATGGTATATTCTCCAGTTAAACAACTACGTACTACTGGTTTTCCCTACCTGACCCTGTCTTATTCAGACTGGGCAGTACTCACTTAATGAGCTGACCACGGCTGTTTTGCCTTCTCCTCATTTTCCAGGGTTTAGCTTCAGGCACAACAAAACAACTCAAGATTAATCTCCTTCAAGTTTTTCTCTGGTGCTCTTCACAGTACCATTTGGCTATTTTACACGCACTGTGCTCAGGGCACCCTTGGGAGCTGACGGGAGTAGTGTTAATTCCATCTGACAGCTGGAGAGTCCAGGCATGGAGTCTTCCCAGCATTTGGGTGCTCAGTCTGAACCCCAAGAGCACTAAATGTACAACGTATGCAGTGTTATGCACTACTTTATCCATCCAAAGTGCAGCTGTTACTGCATCAATTACAGTGAAGTGTGTGTAGTACTCCAGCAAATCAAAGCACATATCCCATGTCAAGCTCCAGAAGCCAAGGCATGTAAGCAGTGAGAGCAAGTACAAAGCTCTGGTTTAAACCTGGATAAACCAACACCCCAGACTCCACAGACTGGCCTCAGTCCATTTACAGGCTTCCACAGCCTCAAGCTCCCCGTACAACATCTAAGAGCAAGATTCACAATCTTGCTCATTCACAAACTCTCCAGTGGAACCTTTTTCACATTGCATGAAATAAATACTTATTCACTGAATGAGAGAAACAGAAAAAGCTTCCAACTTAACAGATGGGCATTCATGGACACACACTTGTGGATAATAGGTGCAAAATCAAGGGAGCTGATTTCTGATCCTACTTCAGATGAATGGCTTAACTATTTTAGTCAAAATGTAGCAAATTCAGGAGAAATCAGTTAGCTATTTCAGCCAAAGAATGCTCTTCATTAAAGTATATGCTCTTCATATATTGACTGGTTAGATAATTTAAGCCAAGTTTCCCATACATAAGTGCATGTTTTAGACACTGGAATTATGGAAAAATACTGGTGGCATAGTTTTTGGCAGTGGCGCTTTGCATTGTGCAAGACTCAATCTGGTAGGTAGGCTTTGAAATAGGTACCTAATCAAAAAAGACAGGGAAGAGAATGGCAATTTGTGAATCTCCACAAGACCTAGTTTTAAGATAGATAGGTTCAGCACTGTTAAGACTTAGGGGACTTAGCAAAAGTAGGAAAATTACTGGCACGTGTGTAGATTTCTGGGAACTGGTGGTGAGGTCACCCCCAAAGAATGTGGGAAAGAGGCAAGTTCAACATGATATTTGGGTTGACATTAGCCTGTCTCACAGCCTTTAGACCTATGGCACTGTACTCACTTTATGGTTTATTTTATGCATTAAGGTTCTTTTTGTGTGTGTATGTTTGTGTCGCTTCCCAATTTCTTGGAATCACATTTTCAAACAATCCCAACTGTTTAGGTGAGAGGTTTTATCCAGCCAAACTTTTGGCTTCTGGTGTAGTTATGACCATTTTTGCCTGAGAAGTGGGACCATCCATATCAGACAGCAAAATCACTGTGTGTCAGCCATGTACCAGTGTGGAACACCACATGTTTATGTATGTTGATGGTAGTGGTAAAATATCCACATTAACTTGATCCTAGTGCATATTTGGTGCCGGTGGTCTTAGCATGACCTAGGCCCTTCCCAGGCCTCTGACAAGGAGACCATGCTGCCATATCCTCAGTATTACCTAGCCCAAATAGAGTAAACTGGCATAAGTAGCATATGCTGGAAGCAAATGTACATCCAGCCATCTTTGGAAGAAGTAGTATAGAAGGCCAAGAATATCCTGGGGTGTTATAGGAAGAACATTGACAGCAGTGCTAGAGAAGTGAAGTCCTCCCAGTCCACTCAGCCCTGGTAAGGCCTCACCCAGAGTACTGTGTCCAGTTCTGGGCTCCCCAGTACAAGAAGGAAATGGAGCTCCTGGAGTGCATCCAGCAGAGGGCTACAAAGATCATGAGGGGACTCAAGCACCTCTCTTACGAGGCGAGGCTAAGAGAGCTGGGCCTGTTTAGCCTGGAGAAGGGAATGATCAGGGGGATTCCTATCAATGTATACAAAAATCTTAAAACAGGGTGTCAAGACAATAGAGGCAGATTCTTTTCCATGGTGCCCAGTGATAGGATGAGAAGCAATGGGCATAAACTGAAACACAGGAAGTACCATCTGAATATGAGGAAAAGCTTCTTTACTGTGGGAGTGACTGAGTACTGGAACAGGTTGCCCAGAGAGGCTGTGAAGTCTCCTTCCCTGGAGATATTCAAAATTCACCTGGATGTGATCCTGTGCAACCCACACTAGGAGACCCTGCTTGGCAGGAGCTTTGACCAAATGATCTTCAGAGGTCCCTTACAACCATTCTGTGATTCTGTGATCCAGACAGAGACCCTGGAATCTTAGGTCCAGCACCAGACTCTATAGAATGGTGATCTTGAATGTGAACAGACTTTGACAATTTGATCACCACCAACTCCAAACTTCATTCACTGTGCCCACACTCCTCAAACTGTCCCTGCCCTGGGACTGGCTGCTTCTAAGACACATCTCCTCTCTTTGATAGTCCCAGAAGTGCACAGGCTTCTTATTCCATTAATGACCTCTTTGCAAGGCCAACCCTCATCTACTGTTTCTGCACTGCTGCCCTCTACCACATCCTCCTCTCCCAATCTTGTTATCTTTCTGTGACATTCAGCTCAGTGACATTTTCATTCTCCTCCACCCCATCCCATGTTTCCAGTTGTCTTCTGAACTTTGTGTCTGTTCCAGTTATCTCCTTCAACCTCAGTCTTGCAGTCTTGCTTCCTGAGCAGCTGTTGCTTTTTTTTTTTTTTTTCCAGACTTATTTCTTCTTCTCCCCCCCCCTCCCCCCTCCTTTTTTTTTTTTTTTTTTTTTTTCCTCCCCAGTTTCACCAGATAATAAACCACTCCCCAAGCTCATTGGCAGACCAAGTACACTGACTGCTCTCTGTTGTTCCTGGTTTTGCTCAAAGACACTTCAGTGTCTCTGACAGGGGCTCCTTGCTAAACCCTCCCAATTTTGCTCCCCACTATGACTTACAACCCTAGCTCCCCACTTTGTTTGCCAATCACCTTTCCAGTGTGTTTGTCACAGATCTGCCTTGGCCCCTGTGCATTTGAGCTGGGTAGCTTAGTCCTGCAAACAGCCAGGCTGAGTGGCAGGAAGAGAACTGGAGAAACACAAAAACCATCCAGTGTGGGTGTGTGGACCGTGCACAATCACAGCAGCCCAGAGCTGCAATGGCAGGAATAAATTCTGCTCAGCTCCAAATTCAGAGAAAATGACACTTTCAGGGCAATTATATGCTGAAATTTCTAGGCATGTGTGAATTATATACATTGACTTATGAAGTATGTGTGGGTTTTCATATAGAAAGAAGTTACTCCTCAGTAAATGTCAAATCCAACTCCAAGCCAGGAACTGCTGGGATTTCTAAGGAAAAAGACAGTTCTGATAATGTATATTCACTTCAAACTTCATCTGTACTTCTCTCTCTTGAAAAAAAAGAGGTTATTGGCTTATAAGAATCTTAAACATTCCTCTCAGCATTCTGATAAATACACACACACACACACACACACACAAAAGGTAAAGGAAAAAAACATACAAGTATGTGTTAATGTCTCCCACAGAGAACAATCATCTGAAGATTGAAACTTGATGACCAAACCAGAGAACTAGATAGAAGCAGAAACCTCCCCTAATACCTATTGGAGTAGCCTCTTATGTTTTAAATGGACCAGCCCATGATATGGAAGTGTGATGAATGCTCAAACAATGAAAAACAATCCAACAAATAAACACTGGAAAAGTAAACATCAAATCAATCTTGTCCTTGACTTGTTTTACACCATTCATGTAAATTCAGCACAAAAATAACTGCAGATCCTAATACTCTACTTGAATAGACTAAACTGCATGCAGATGGCAATATAGATAACAATATGTATAGTCTTACATCCACAGACATGTTTATCTAACATTCTACCTCTTTAACAGATACACTAGACTATTTAAAAAAAAAAAAAAAAAAAAAAAAAAAAAAAAAAGAATTCTGCTTGTTTCCCTTGCAAATATTTTCTCACAAGTTTTAATTAAATATAACAAGAAAAATAGCAATTTGGTTAAATAACATGCTGTGAAAATAAAACTACCCAGTAGTCAAAGATAAATAATAATGTAAGACCTAAAATGCTAATGACATACTATGAGTGTAATGATCAGCTGATTAGCCATTTAATTTCTCATTTGAAATCAAATTTACATATGTAACTTATCAATTCAGATGTGACAGTAACATTAAAATTAAATATGTGGTTTGGTATTTCAGTAAATGACAGACATTGGTTAAATAGCAATAATACTAGCCTTTGGGACAAACATCGAGAGCACATTGACTAATTCAGTTCATTTTCAAATGAACAAAGCCTGTCTCTAAATGCCCTGCTTTTCTACAAATATGCCTGGAAGGACTTGCTGCTAACTCTGGAGACTGAAAGATGGTGGCTACAAAAATGACCCCCATTTATTATGTCAAAAAACAACCTCTGAAGCAGAAAAGTAGAGTCCAGACATCCCAGCATCTCCCATGACTGGATAGACACTTCAGATGTGGTCAATAAAGAGCTGCCCAAAGGGCAAGGTAGACCTGAATGCCTCAGTCTTTTTTAGCAACAAATCATACGATTACACCCTTAAGAAGGAAATATGAGATTTTAAAGGCTTATTTTATTTTATTTATTTATTTATTTTAATGAGAAACAAACCATTCTCCCTGAAAGTTAATGGCTTAAGCAATGTTCAGTTCATTATTTTTTTAGAAAAAAAATGCCCGCGATGGATCACACATCCATGAAACTTGGGTTAATGTCTGCTTTGCTGCTTATCCTGTAGAGTAATTTGATTTCAGGGACTTCAAGAGCAAAATTTTGGGAGAAAAATGAAGATATCTCTTCTGATGCATTTTTCAGTACTGCTAATTAATGCATTGTTGATTAGAACCATGTGTCTGAGATAACTGTACTTTACGACAACTTTTCCATTATAAATTCCTATTTATAAATCTGGAAACATAGACACATTGCCATCTATCGTGGATGGATTAGCACTCTGCTTTTTTAATCTGGTTAAGAAACAGTAAGGAAAATTAAAACCTTTTTTATTATTTTTATACAAAAAAAAAAAAAAAAAAAAAAAAAAAAAAAAGAAAAGGAACCTCCTTACAGACAGGTTACCTTTTCTTCCTTTTTCTTTTTGTGACAAAGATGCTTTCCTTGAATGTTAATTCACACAGAAGAGAGAAAAAAAAAAAAAAAACAACTGGCAGATTGGGACTATATCTGCAATTGCACATTTGGAATGGTGGAAACACAGCCTAAGGAGATGCAGAAACAAGTCATAGTGCAAGCTGTGTAGTGAAACTTGCTTGTAGCAATTACATAGCTATACAGATTGTCATATAGGGATGTGATTTATCACATGACTGTCATTGCTAGCAGGTTGTGTATATATACATAGTGTCCAGGTATATGCAAGGATGGAGAAAATATTTGCCCTGTGATGTTTAGTGACTTCTGTTGTTATTTACTGTGGTTATTTATCCCAATTTGTGAAAACTGTAGATCACCACCTATGTAAAAGAGATTGTAAACAGGAACATTTATAGACTGCAAAAGTAGTTTGAAATGCTGCATTAGTTTTGCCTTTATTCCTTGCTGAATTTCACATACCTGTTTTCCCAGAATTTGCAGACATTCAGCATACACCATTACAGTCAGTTAACACCTTTCTCTGTTGTCAGTTTCCCAAGCAGCATCCAGTTTCAGAGATGAGTTTTGGTGTAAGCTTAAATATTTTCACTACTTAAGTTCTTAACTAAGAAACATCTTTTCTGTCTGTCAAATATTGCCATGCCATGAAAATTAACCTAGATAGACATGAGCGTTAGAGTGCTTCAGTTTTTCTAGAACATATTTATCTCAAAATAATGCACATAGGTTCCATTTGCAGTTAAAGAGAAAACCTTGCTTTGTACAGGTGTGGAGGATTAAAGAAAACACTGCATAATAGAAGCTGAGGCTGCCCTGAGTGTACAGAGCATCCTGCCTTGTGAGTTCTGCACCACACCACTAATAGGGGACCTCTGATTTTGGCAGCAATTAAGAGGAAAATTTCATCAAGAAGAGTGCTGTCAGAGAACTGCAAGACCAATATATTTAGAATTGCACATTGCTTTTGAAGAATATTGCACAACACAGGTTGATCTCCTTGACACTCCCTCTGAACAAAGTAGGGTGGCAAGAATGGAAGTAACCTGATCTAGTGGAAGATATCCCTATGGCAGGGGGGTTGGAACTAAATTATCATTAAGGTCCCTTCCTACCTGAGCCATTCTGTGATTCCAAGATTTCAGACAACTCAGACTCTGAGCATCAGCCACTAACTTAATGGTCCCAATCAGCATACAATTAGCAAATCTGAAGACTATAGTGACAGAGTGAGTATCGGTGACATATTTCATCACAAAACAGCCAAATTTTCCAGCTATGTTAACCTTTCATCAAAAGAAAAGGGAAAATCATGCATTTTGTACCTCAGGACTATTCTTATTGTGAAAGAATCATGACACTAGTCCTGTTAAATTGCAATTACCCATTGAGTGCATTAGACACTGACAGCCAGATGATGAGCCTCTGTTTCCAGTTTTTAAAGGCTTAATAAGCAACCAAGTTGTCACCAAGGCAAAAAAGAGCCATGGTAACTCCTATGCCATGCCTCCACTCCAATACTAAGTCACCAAAAATTGCTGAAGAATCACTCTGTTCATCTTCTTCTCAACAACCCTAATGGCACTTTTGGAGCAGGCAGAAGTGTGAGCGACAGCAGCCCTGAAGCTGCTTTAATGTGTTTCACAGACACAGGCTGGCATTTGTTACCTGAGATTCAGGGGTATACGTCAGTGTCTTAAAGCCTCTTCGTTCTACTTGAAATGTGTTTTAAGCACTGCTCCACTGTTCCAGAAAGTCAAGGCCAAACTGCAAGCTATTAGTTGCTGCCTAGAGCAGAAGCCAGCCACAAGCAGTGCAGAGGGCAGAATTTAGCCTTATGATTATTTGATATAGCTCTGTAGTTAAATGATTTTTTGTCACCAAAAGGCTTCACGTTTCTCTATTTGTTAACTAAATTTTGGCTATATAGATCTGCAAATACAGCTTTTATAAGAAACAAAATACTCATGACGAGTATGAAAACAGAAACAGATATGATTCTGTCCAAGAGAACTTGTATTTTTTGTAATGACAAAACATAATATATATATATATATATATAAAATTACACCATTATTGCTAATAATAACAGGTAGCTTTACCATTCCAGTCAGTGATATCAGATGATTTGCAAAGAGATAAACATAAGTGTTGATGAATCCTAGAACAAATAGAGTTATAAACCAGAATCCAGAAGGTGACTGATTTCTTTAGGTACTGTAATGAATCAATGTCATTGCTCGGTTATATTTCTGGATCCCTAACACACAGGACTGAGCACCCTGGTAGTAGTTACTTTTTATTCCATTGCAGGATCAGAAATGTTGCAGTAATTTCAGGATGAAGGCCAGAACTATTCCTTCATAATGCTTGGATTTTCAGCATTCCTAGAATAACCATATTTGTATTGTTTAAAATCCTCATCAGAGTTGTAGCACTATCCAAACTCTTTCATTTTATATATTCATTCAATAGCAAGGTTAGTAATAGTTACCTTCTTCAGCCATTGATTCTTCCCCACACATCTCTATGACTGCAAGGTTTGTGTTCCTTCATTTCCTGTTTTAATTCTATTGCCTTTTATTTTGAAAGCATTTCAGTGGCTACTTTCTTTTTTTTTTTTAATTTTGTCCTTGGGTTTTGGCAGTCTTTTTCTCTCTTGTGTTGACACCTATCATTGCTGATACCTCACTGACCATGCATTATGACAGAGGGAGAGTCTGCCTCAGACTCAGTGAAAGTGGTCAGGGGTGCATTTCCTAAGTGAGCTGATAGAGATGATTACTGATAGAGATGACTTGCAAAGTGATTTCTGTGCTTTTTTGTAATTTAACTACATCTACTGCAGACTCACAGGAGGAGGAAGCAGCTCAGGAGATAACACTGATGAATTACTGGAATGAGAAACTTTTCCTAAAGACAGCTTTGCAGTTGATCCTGTTTGTCACACTTGAATGAAGAGGAGATGGGAAAACATTATCCTTCATCACTGCTGCTGCAGGTGGGCACATCACGGACTAGGTTTGGGAGGCTATAATCTAGTCCCTAATCAAATATCACTATAATTCTCTTATCATTACCTGCATGCTCCTCAGTTTCTGTTTCTTCATTCTACCTAATCCATCTTATTTTTGCCCTTTCTTCTAGCTTAGTCAAAACTCTTTCTAATTTGCAGCCATTCTCTTTGCCATTCAAACTGCATGTCAGATGGAAGACTGCAGGAAGAATAAGGAGCCAAAATGTTGGGGAACTGCAACTATCCCCCATGCCTTCAGCACTCTGCCACTCCACAGTCTGGTGACAGTGACTACAATACCTGCCTTCTTGCACTTTCCTCTGACTCGTGATTTCTTTTGCATAACCACAATAAGGAACACCCACACAGAGCCATCAGTTCAGCGATGGCACTGGCAAACAATTTCTTTATTTCTTATGAAATTTTACATTTTTTGAAAAAACAACAACTACAACAAAACAAACAAACAAAAACCCAATACCTGACACAGGCTTAATCATTCAATATTATGTTTTCAAGGACTATTTAAATTCCTTTTGGAGAAAACTTCTCTTGCATAGCCTATTGAACAGTTAGGAGATATTCTGAAAGACTGCAAAAGATTTTGTATTAAGGAATTACTGAGTCCTTACAAATTTTAGGGTATCAAATTCATTATAACACGTTGATGGCAGATTTATACAGAATAAGGAAGGCTGAGTATCACAACAGCTAGATAATTGGCATCTCCCCTATGCCAAACACTTTACTGCCTTCCTTAGTATTCATTATCTTGGATGAAGTCCAAATGAATTCGTAAAAATATCATTACTGAAGGAACTCTAAGTAATGTATATATATATAACTTACTGAGACAACAGCATGACTTGCAATCAGGCTGCAAAAAAGGGAAGTGCAATTGCTGGTTTTGAAATCCGTTGTCTCGGTCTTTTGGTTTTCTAACTGTAAGACGTATATGAAACTCTTCTGCATAAAGACTATGAACTCTCGGTGACCAAACTATTTTCTTTTAGTGTGGGAAGAACATACTTTTTTGCTTTCTACTGAAGTCATTAAATACATGTGAAAGCTAAAGGTTTAGATCACAGCTTTGTGATACATTGCTGTATTCCTTTGAAATGAGATCAGTACTTTAAAAACAGAACTTTATCTTCATATGGTAGCTCAGGGACGAGAGGGCAAAGTTAATATGATTTCTCCTGCGTCCTTCACTTCACTTTATTTAAAGAGCTGGTTGATATACAACGGAAATGACAAGCTTTTAAGAAATTTGGAATATTTTAATTATCTTTTTGCTAATTTGCTTTAATTTCTAAGCAATTTCATACAGAGATGTGAAATTGCATGGTAAAGCACTTAAACACAGCATATAGACCACACTTTTCTCTACTTTACTACTTATTTGAAAACAAATTCAGTTTTCCTTTCTGTTTTCAAAAAAATAATAATGAAATACATTAATTCCCTGGACTGACTGATATACTAAAGGCTGCAAGTTCCAGTTTAATTTACTTGATAATAAACTTTAGCAGGGGCACAGTATATAATACTCACAGAGGAAATTAGCATGTCACTGAACAAGATAGTAATCACTAGATGTGTGGATATCTTCTGTATTCTTCTCATTCCTTGACTTTTTCACCTCTATTCTCAGCCCTTTATACTGGGAGAGAAACATGTATGCTTATCCATAAACACACCTTCGTAGTTCTCATTTCCCATATAAATCAACAGCTTGTAGCAAGTGACAGAGCTCGCAATATTTTTAATGATCCATGCCCTCAATTAACCCTATTCCAGTGTCATCCATGCTAGAAAGGATTTTTTCCTATATTTCCCTTAATGGGACCCAGAGTCACAAACTAAGGGCACACAAAACTACACAATATTTCCCCACAATTTTTATTCGGCCCTTCAGAGACACTCTCCAAAAATCTCTATTAGTATTTCATATTTTTTATCCCTTGTAGGGATATTATCAAAGAGGAAGAAGAAAGTTCTTAGGGTTGCTTGTTAGAAGCAACCAAATCTTGTGGGGGTTCCCAAGGTTGTTCTGTTAACATGGGCAAGCTTGAAACATAGTGTTTTCACAACACAGCCTGCTACTGCTTGTTGAGCTCTCTGTGTGGATATCCCCCATACTATCAGTGAAGCCAAAGGGTCAAGGATGAGCAGTTCAGTGCCTGCACTACATGAAGCCTCCGGTGTGCCAAAAGCTCTTCACAGTGTATGAACTACAAAACTGCAGACCCCAGCAGCTGAGGTGCTTCCAGATACAACTATCTCTTAACAAAATAATCTTCAAATATTTTCCTAAAACATCTTTTAAAAGGCTTTTGTAGGTTCAGAACTTTATAGCTCTGTGACTGTTTTCAAGTAGAGCATTGATTGCTGTGGCTGAAATCTGAATTGTCATCTTTGAATTAATTTCTATCAATAGTTAAAAAAAACAAACATCCATGGTGTGTGACTTCACCTATGGAATGTTTTTTCTGGCTTGATGATGACCATAGGCAAAACAAATTCTGAATAGGCAAAACATTTTTTTCTAAACACAGCCTTAGCTGCAGAGGTCATGTGATGCTTCACAGAGAGGACAGAACTGAATTGTGTTTCTTATTCCCAAGTACCTCTGAAACCTTTTCAGGCTAAACTGGCAATTAATTTGTTGAACTGAAATTCATTAAGAGCTCAAATTGCAAACATTCAGCTGAGCATTCACAGTATATGAATCATATTTTGCTGGTTTATATAACAAAATAAATTTCCAGTTGAACTCAATAGGACTAAGTCACGCTGCCTGAAGGAGTGATTCCTTAATTCAGGGTACTGAGTTAGATTCCTTTATAACCAATATTCCCTCAAGACAGCAAAACAGTGAGAATGGAGTTGAGTTAAAATGCTGATTGAACTGTGAGTTCTGCATTATCTTCTGGAGGAATTACTCTGTATGCGGTGGCCTGTTAATTCAGATGTCTAAGCTAGAGGCCTACAGCTAATATGACTGCACACAAATGACACAATCAGCTGGGATAAATACCTGTGCACATATGGGCATGGCCTGGCATGAGATTTGCAGTTGCTTCTATAGGTTTTCAAGGATCAGCAAGTGCTCACTGGATGCTTCCAGGACCACGATGCTTTCCCAGGTTCAGACCCTTCTGCCAGGAAAACCATTTCCAGGATACCTTGTCCTTCACAGAGAAAACACAATTTTCCCTGAGGCTCCCATCTGCTTTCCCGGGATGGTATGCATAAAAGCACTGGGTACCAACTCTAAGAAGTCAAGAGGAAAGATCTGGGGATTTATAGGCCAGACAGCCTTACCTCAGTGCCTGTAAAGATCACAATCTCTGTCTTTTGGGGGTACATTTCTAAATATGTGAAGATGATTTCTAAATATCTATCAGTGTGGATTTTAGTGGAGCAAATGATGTTCAACCAACCTGATTGCCTCCTACAACAAAATGTCTGTGTCTATGAGCAAGGGGAGACTTGTGGATGTGATCTACGTCAGTTTTAGGAAATCTTTTAACTTTGTCTCTCACAGCATTCACTTTTACCCTCTGAGGAAGTGTGGACTGTAAGAAATGATGATAAGATGCACTGAAAATTGCATGTATCTCTGGACTCAAAGAGCGGCAATCAGTAGCTCAGCATCTTTTTGCTACAAGTAGGGTACCAGAAGGGCCAAACTTTTTTGCTCATCTTAACATCTTAATCAATGACCTGGTTGATAATCCAAAATCTACCATCTGCGAATTTATGAATGATGCTAAAGGGAGACTTGCACAATGAATGACAGAACTAGAATCCACAGGGACCTTGATAATCTTGAGAATTATGCCAACAGAAACCTTATGACATTCTACAAGGAGAAAAACAAACTTCTGCACCTGGGACAGTGTAAACCCACACATAATCAAAGGATAGGCAGCAGCCCTGCTGAAAATAAGACGTACGATGGACGATATACTAAATATTCTTTCTCACTGTGAATAAACTAGGCTGCAGATCAGGCTGTGCTAAAAGAAGTTTGCCTAAAGATTTGGGGAAGTTGTTATCCCACTCTGCTCAGTGTTTGTGAAGCTGTATGTAGAAAAGCAAATCTAATTCGGGACTACCTACTGGAGAGACTTTCATGGGGAACTGTGAAGATGTTCATAGGCCTGGGGCCAAAAGAAAAGTTTGAGAGGTCTTTCATCTGCTGAAGCAGCTAAAGGCTGATCTAACAGCAGGCAACAGCTACATGAATGATGGTTAAAAAAAAAAAAAAAAAAAAAAAGATCATGAAATCAAGTCTTTCTGGTTGTCACAATTAAAATTGGTGTCAGTAGCCATAAATTGTAATTAGGGAATTTAAGAGTGGGTACTAGGAAAAACTTTTTTGTGAAGGGGAAAAACGTTGCAGTTCAGCACTGCATCAAGCTGAAATCTCCATCTTTGGGAGGTTTTAAGATGTAAGAAAACAAAGCCACAGCTGACCTGAGTATTAGCAATTGTTCTCTCCTACTTTTTAGGAGAGAAGTTGGACTTAATGGTCTCCAAAGGTCTCTTTGAAAACCTGTGATGAGCACTTTGGTGTTTGAAATCCATTATATCTCACTCTGACTAGAAATTTCTGAATATACACTATGAATTCTGTCTGCTCCACAGGATTTGAAAATTAATAGCTTGGAAAATACCTTTTCCATGGTTGTCTAGGATTCTTTAGCTCTGTCGCCTTTGCATGCAGAATGCATTTGTTACCAAGACCTGGCTCCTATGGTGATAGCAGTGTGAACTGTAGCTGTCCATGCATTTGTGTATGCAAATTAAGATTACACAGACAGCCTCATTACTGGAACATCCTAGCTTTCAGAAGTTGGCCTTTCAGATTAAGTATGGTGTGTCTTTATATAACAAACCTAACATTAAACAACAGGGATATTTGAACTACATACCTCTAGAACAGATAGCTCACAACATACTTACTCATAAGCAGCTGATAAAGGAGATCACTGTTTCTCCAAGTGATAACACTGAAGAATCAAGTCCAACAAATAGTTGTTATAAATGTGCAAGGGGTTTCCTACTTTCAAGTTCTACATTTTTTTTTTGGGGGGGGGGGCTGGGGGATACAAAAAAGGAAAAAGAAAATACTAGAACACCTAATATAACACTTAAACATAACATTACTAAAAAGTCCTTTCCTAATTCAGGCTGCAATATTTTTAAGATAATACATTACTTTTTTTTTACTTTTTTTTTTTTTTTTTTTTTTAATTAGAAACAGGTGTTTCCTTGTTATGCAATTGCCAGAAAAATTGCAGGAATTGGAAGGAAAGTAACAGAAATACAGTCAAAGAGAAAATATGCTTCAATTACTTTACCACCTTAGAAACTGTATTTTTGAGCTGCCAGGAAGCCTTCTTACGGATTTGCTTGCTTTTCTTTTATTTGGTGAGCCCTGGCCCATCCTGCTTTGTTATTCTTACTCCTAAAACCTGCACCTGAGATAACTAGAAAATTAACTGCTTACATGCCTGTAGATCTTCACCTAGTGCCTTTACAACTTACCTCATACAATTTCTCTCAGCATTACAGACACCATTGTAAAAGTGCCCATTAAGGTTGCATAGTGAAGCACAGGAAAGTTAGAGCAAAGTAGCACTAGTATTTTAACTAGAGAGTCTGTCATGCTGTGTGTGTGCACGGTAAAGGCGAGAGAGAGGTGAGTGGTTGGAAAGGTGGCAGACATCAGCACAGTCTGCCTGTCTCTTTCCTGCTTTCTTCTCCCACCAGTGTACTGGCTCCCAGTCCTGTCTCCCCAACTCCATCTCTAGGCTGCTGCTCCCATCTCCCATTTTCCTTCCAACACCTTCTTTGTTTTTCTGCCTGTTGACACCTCCAGACGTTACATGTATCTGATTGCTATTAAGTGGGAGTTTTGGAATATGGATCATCTAAAGCCACTTTCTGAGCACCATTGACTGGGACTCAGTTGTGGGCTATGGGTGCATGGCTGTGGGTGATGGTAGCCACACTCATTACCACACAACACACAAGCACAGGAGCAGGCCCTTGTCTATCTATTTTTCCATTTCTTCTAACACATGCTCAGATCTCATTTTACCCCATTTCTCATGTCTCCCTGTCCCACATTACCTGAGGAACAGAGGATCATTTGCAAAGTGCTTCTGCAACACTCATTTGTAAGTGAAATGGTCCTGTGCCTGTGATTATCAGTTCAAAGGAAGTTAAGGGAAAGCTGTAACCAGCATTGTGAGGTACTGCTGACAGTGAAGCAAGAAGACAGTATGTAGTAGTGTGTCACCAGCTTGCATAAAGAATGATTAATGTTATCAGGTTTCGACCTCAGGTGTCCCTGTCCAGAATCCAGAATCCTTTTTTCACTTCTTGGACTCCCCCTACTCATGTTTCATCACTTGGTATTCCCTGCACTCACTTGAATCTCTGTGGTCCTATTAATCTACCTTGCTGATCCAGCAGGCCTCAGACTACCCTTAAAATCTTTTTTTGACTTGGGTAAAGATATAAGACTTTTCTCATACCCTCCATTGTTAGAAAATTGTTAGAAATCCCAACCCAAATTCTCAAAGACACTCAAAGACAAGTGGCATATCTGGGATAACGGTCTCAGGAGGGTTAATATCACAGTGTTACTGTTCACAGACATTTATACATATTGCCCATAATCCACATTGCCCATATAATCCATTTCCCATATAATCCACATTGTTTGAGAACTAATATGAACTTTAGCATTTGCATTCCTAAAAGCATTTTACTTAAACGGATACTTCATTTTCCCAAGTAACAGGCAAGTTGAGGCTTTATTGTTAAGTCCCGCTCTCTTCAATGAATCCTAAGGTAGGAATTGTGATCTTTACTTTCTTTTCTCCTGAACAAAGCTGTTGCAATATTATTTATAGAGTGAGACTCTGAATAGAACTATGGCTAATAGCTAATATGTTCCCAACACCCTACACAATTGTGTCAGACTCCTCAGGGATAAGATTTCCACTTTTTGATGTTATTTGGAAGAGCTGTGTTTTCTTTTGCCATAGAAATTGCTAGTCTCAATTTACTTTGAGTGAACCTAGCCATGAACTTTCTTTAGACAGCCCTATTTTTCTGAAAATTACTCCAGTATTCTCCCCTTATTCATCCTCTGTGGTAATACTGGTCAGAATGGTTGAAATCTTAATTTGATGCTCTCAGTGGAAAACATCTGAAGTGACATAATGAATGTATTGTCTTTTCCAAGCATGTATTTTATTTGCTTGTTTACAGCACACTGGCCTGTGTAAAGCTCAGCCAGAACCATTAAGTAATGTTCTAGCTCTCCTCTACTATTTCTTTTAACAGCTGAATTCTCTGCTGTTTCCTACCTTATAACTGAAAGAGCTTGGGAAAGTCTGGCAGGTTCCTTGACATTCAGCTACTTTTTTAATTCTTCATTACAGTGTAAAATTCCCTACTGGGTAATGAATTTTCTGATCATTCAAAGTCAAGAAAGTCAAGGAGTCTATTATATTACTGGCATCTTTCATTGCTTTAAAATTCAAAAGAGGCAATGTATGACACCATTTAAAAATAATGAGGGAATAAGAAGCCCAGCAGCCAAGCTAATGCACAACACAGTTTTGTGTACAGAGTCCAGTTTCAATCTGGATCACTGTAAATTCCTGTGCTGCCACAGCTGAATTATATTATTATTAGACCTTGTCCAAAGCTGACAGTATCTGCTTAATAGAAGAAATGACAGGTTCTGGGGGTACCTACTTTTGACCAGCATTCATTTTGTCATTATTATTGTGCAGCTGCAGAAGAGGTTAGGTAAACTTTCTAGACATCACAAGGGAATGAGCTGGGAGAAAAAAGTTGGGGGATACTGTTAGGAGACCTCTCCTCCTTCTAAACATATACTCTCAAGTAATAATTATGCTTTCCAATAAGGTAAGCTACATCAATCAGAGACTAAACTGTAGTCATAAAGACTGCAGTAAAGTAGTGAATACCATGTGAAATGATTCATAGAAATTGCAGTCATTTATATTTTATCCAAATTGTGTAAACACACGGTAATAGAAAAAAAAAAAAAAAAAAAAAGCCTTCAACCCTAGAATCAGAAACATACACAAATCAGAAACATACACAGAAAAATCCCTAAACATTCTGTGATTTTCCACTGCACTAGAGACTGAGGAATCTGTCTATGCAATCTTAATTAATTTTGTTTGATTTTATGAACTCTATTTATTACTCTGACCTCTGGTTTGCTTTAAAACTGCCTTTTTGTGGTAGAAAAAAGCAGTATCTTTGAATCTGAAACAGGAACATCAAAGTCTGTCATCAAAGAGACAGGCTCTTCAAGAAGAACAAAAAGAGACGAATCACCAATCACATCAGAAGGCTGAGCTGAGCAAGTGAAGGACTGGAAAGACATGTTCTCCCTCAGGATGCTGAAAGGCATCCCAGCAATGGTGATGATACAAGGAGGAGTCTGCCGTCAGATATTGTTGGGTTTTATGCATCTATAAATCTCATTAGTTGCCTGCAAGTAGAGGTACACCATGATTAAGAAGGGCTTTGGCAAAGCAGACAAGTTTCTGGCTTTTGTTTGGTCAAAGAATTAAATGAGGGACCCCACTTTAGTAAGATTTGACTTGTACATGCAAGGGTTTGCAGTTATCCTGCAGCAGTATCAGGTCCAGCACTATTACAGGGAGCCAGGGAAATGGTCTGTAATCAACCAGAAAGGTGTCATTTGGATGTCAACATTTATTGCGTTCAGGGGACAGTGGATGAGATGTTCTCTGAAGAAGGAGCTGGGATGTCAAGTTCAGGCCATTGACAGGAACAGTTCAGGAACTTGTGAGAATTTTGCTACCATGACAGGAGTTACTACTGAAAATAAACATGTTGCATTCGGGCCAGATGTAGATGATTTTAAAAAATAAATAAATAACAAGAGCCTCTGTTCTTGCAAACAACATAATAGCCTAAGGAGTTACAATTTGTTGCTCCATGGCTTGGGAATGATAGAAGTCATATGCCTGTTATAATTTTACCTTTTGTTTTAACATAGGAAAATCATTTTTATTTTTTTTATCAGCAATCTCAGTTGTGGAAACAGCTTAAACTTTCACAAACAAATAAATTATCCACTGGAGTGGGAAAAATACTATTCTGAACAGGTTAAGATGTAAAATATTACAGGCAGTTAATATCAGGATCTCAAAGTACAGAGTGTAGGTTCATCCTAGTCATTTAGATGCACTTTTTACCCTATTAATGACTGCCTGGTATAGTAGGGAGCTGAACACAGACTTTGTAAATTTAGTACAATATTTCAGATGTGTTTTCTGCAAGCACAAGTCCTTGGTTGTTGTAGGCTGTACATTTCACCACTTTGTGTTCTCATCATGTCAAATTCTTCAAGTTAAGTGACATTACACTGAGGCTGCACTAAGCAGTGCTGGTGATTCACTACACTGCAGTTTTCCTTTTAAGACTGTACTGAGCCAATAAGAGTTTATTAAAGAGCACCCTGATGATACAGGTCTAATCCTTTGATGGGACCTACAATTGGGATGTGACCCCCTTTTGATCGTTTAATGCTCATAGCAATTTTTCTGAAAGCCATGGTATGCCTCTTAACCCGGATGTCCTGGACAAATTCCAGCTCAGGAACAGCATGCTGAAAACTCAAATCCCCAGACAGTTTCAGTGTTAGAAACCAAGTTACTGTTTAAAATGTTTGTTATTGATGAAGGCTTTAAGAAGCGGTTGTCCAGACGTAATCATCTCCTGTGATTCCATCCTGTACTGCATGCTCATTATATATCTGTTCTCCATGTCCTAGGGGTGTTATGAAAATTTATTTAAGTCATTGTAAAGGCGCAGCAGACCTTCATGTAGAAAGTGCTATGCAAGTTTAAGCATTACTATGTAGTTTGCATTGCTATTATTACACTGCCTCTGCCTCCTCCACCCCATGGTAGAACCTCCAGCTAGAACCACACCAGCTTAAAAATACAGCTCACAGGAACATAAAAAGGAATCCCTTCCATGTGAAAAGAGGATGCTAAAATATCTTTATTTGTGAACTCAGCATATAAATTCATGATAACTCGACTAGTTAGAATGCATCATTAAAAGAAGCTTGTTACATTTCCTAGTTTGTATGCAATAAACAGTGACTACAAATCCTATTTAGAAAATTGAGTTGCAAAATGCCTTTTGAAAAAATAAATAAATAAATAAATAATAAAGAGAACAGAGCATGCTAGAATCTTTAAAGGAGACCAGTCTGCCCAAATGAGAATGAGTCATCTATAATCACACATCACATTTTCTCAGCAGTTCTTTGTCAGGTGTATATGTTTAATTTCCTGCTGGGTTTTTAATTCTTCCAGATAATGTGGGGGGAGAAAGGAAAAATGTTTGAGTCATGAGAGGTTTTTTGTTGCTTTCTCCTTCCTCCTCGCTTCTCTAAAACTGTCATTTGGATGGTTCGAATTCTGCTCTGCTGCAGTGCCAAACAGAAAGAGGCAGCTCACATTTGCAGCAATAGATGCAAACTGCTTTCAGTATTTTAACGTTTCCTTTGCTGTAATTCTAAAATATTTTTTTTTGTTTATTTGTTTTAACTGCTGTCCTAAAAATCAATCAAAGAATTCTCTTGCAGCAGGGCTCCACCGCAAGCCATACATCTACTACAGCCTCTGGCCATTTTAAAACTCCTAACCATAGTGCAGAAAAAATCTGCAAATAAGTGTGTGACTACAGAAGGCTGGAGAGTTTCTAGTTGCTATAAAGGCACAGAGGAAATGTAAATTTGGAGGGGGGCTGGTGAGAGACTGTCTACAACAAGCAAGTATGGGAAAAAGAAAGGAAAGGTGAGTTGTTTCCCTTCCTCATGCAGTAATGCTGAAGTTGTCAAGTGTTACACATCTCTTGGACCTTTGTATCTCCTACTTATTAATAAAAATTTCTCCATAAAAAGGAAGTAATTTAGTTATTTGTGCTGCTAATGAATCTTCCTTTGATCCTACAAATATTTAGAATTTGCTTAACTGTCAGAAATGACTCACAGTATGAAGAGTTATCTTTCTACTGGTTGGACCTGCAACACAACTGGAGTTTTCTAAATTCCCTGTCTGTCAGAGTCTGACTGTATCTGCTGGGGCAATCCTGAGGAAAGAGTATATACTTTATAACAACCTTTTCAATAACTTCAGTTGTGATTCTACAAATGGGGGTATTTTGGAATTGCTCTGTAATGTTTGCCCTTAATTGCAATTTTATATACCCAAAAGAGATGTCTGGAATCTAGATCTCTCCCATGGTGTACAAATGGGGAACCATACTGCAGCCTGCATGGATTTAAAATCTCTCTCCTAAATACTCCTAAGGCATCCAGCTCCCCTCACTGTGCCTAAACAGAACATTAGGGTGTATAATCCTCCTGTAAGTGCTAAGTAGGCTGCTATTTTTCCAAGGGAAAAAAGCTATTCTTTTCTCTCCCACATTGCCCTCCAAGAAACGTGGTTTTCATAAGAGCAAAATGGAGACTCTATTTCAAGTCTCTATAAAAGCACACACAGAGAATGGAAAAAAAAAAATCAATATGAGCCCTTTTGGCAGCTGAAATTAGATGCTTCATAATGCTGTGCCAATCTCACTGAGCATCATGTACTTTACCTTCTGTGCCTTTTCACTTCTTTTTGTCCCTTTACCTGTGGGAATAAAATGCAGTTCTGGGTTTTTCTTTTTATGTGTGTATGTTTTGGTTTTGGTCAACTTTTCATATGCCTTAGAGTTTTTTATTTTTATTTTGTTCTATTCAGTAAAAAAAGGCCACATCCCAGATTACTGGCTGTTATCTGTTTTTAATGAAATGTTCCCTCGTCAGGTGTTTCTAGTTCAATTAAGTTGTCAGGGAGCATGTTTTGGTTGTATCCCAAACATACTAAATCAGTGGCATTCATGAAAGCTCACTGCTAAGGAAGATGCATGGAGAAGGTAAAGAGTGTGCCTGACAAGGTGCTCTGAGACTAGCTGAGAGAACATGATTTTCAAATTTCCTGAATTTATCAGCATCTTACTGGTGAAATCCCTCCAAAAGGACTACTGAAGGTGGAGTGGCTGTGTAAAAGTACTTTTGGATGGTCAGCTAGAAAGAGCAACGTCAGGCATGATTTTTGAGTACTCTGCTTAAAATACCATATATAGCAATTCTTCAGAGCTGCATGTAAACTGCAACTCCTTCTAGTAATAACCAGCAAGAGACAATGCTGTTGAACAACCCGGGAAGAAAAGATGCATGTCTCTGTTATCTGTTTGTGCCATTTATTGACCTTTGCAACCCTGGTTAAATTAAGAGGCCACATACTCTGTCTTGTTCAACATGCTGCTCGACTGAGGCAGCACCGTGCAACAGAAAAAAATACTCCGAGGACACCTCAAGGTTTTATGTCAGAGAAACAGAGGATGGTGCAGAGGCTGGGGAGAAAGGCAGGGGAACCCAGCTCAGCTTACCTGTAACAGGGCCACTTCTGCAGAACAGTGCAGGTGGGGAGCGGTTAATGCTGGCCACCCTGCCCACTCCAGGAGCGAGATGCAGAAAAAGCCTTTCTTGATCAGAGTAGAATTTTATGTACTCATTCATTTATGTACCGAAACCCCTGGTCCTTGCCTTAACTTCCTGTTTATTATTATTATTATTAATTATTATTTATTTTTCATTTTGCTAAAGAGACAAAACAGCCATTGACAGAGATTCAGAAAAGAATGTGATGCTTCTTGTTACTGTAGCTACCAAAATAAAACCTAAGCAGAAAATGATTCTAGCATTTCAACTTTTTGTTTGTTTGTTTGTTGTTAATATCAGCAATTGAACTGTTTAATGACATCTAAGTTTATTAATTGATGTTACCAACATCAATATAAGGTAGAAATCAATACCTGTATTTTAGTCAAGTATTGGATGACAGCATTCTGAACTGTGGGCAAAGCAACAGGTGTACTCCCTGTATAGCCTGTACTTGTGCCAGGGGTTACAAAATGTTGAATTCTGCCTCTGTGGCCTTTATGTAATGAAGAAGGTCATTTTAATGCTAGGACATCTGCACCAAGCCATATGGTGAGCTAGAAATGGTGTGATCACCACTCAAAATATGCTGCAGAGATATTATTCTGGTGCCACATACCCTCTGGTATCTTCAGGCAGAATCTTATTTATCACACAGTAAAAGCATAATCATTTGAAGAAAAATGACCTGTAGTACTTACAAAAAAAAAAAAAAAAAAGTTAAATACTTAAACAGAAATATTCCCTGATGGATCTGAAGATCATCTCATGGACATTGCTCTCTTACATGCCCTCACCTTTGGCTTGGGATACACATTGCACTTGCTGTAATCTATCACACAATCAGTGAAGCTAGGAGCTCTCACAAGTAATGAATTAATGAGGCTAATTAGAGAACTATGGGTTATTTCTGCTACTGCTTGCATGGCATCACAATATAAGCCCACAGTGTAATCCAGGTGCCAGTTAACTGGTTGAGAAAACTCCAGACAGTGTGCAACCCAGAAGATGAAAGTTCCTTCAAATGGCTGGTTTCCAGAGCACTGAACATTAAATTAACATGGAAGGAACTGGCCTAAGGATTTTATTTTCCCACGTACTTGTCACTGTTTCCATACAGCAGGAATTGTTCAGCCCAATGATGCATTGTAAGAAGAACCTCCTGCACAGATGGAGTTGGCTTTTGGATGAAATGAGTGCTGGAACAGGGATTCAAATCCCAATTAAATAGTGCTTGTGTAAGAACACGGTCCAAAATAACTGGGAGAGCCAGTTTGCCTGTTCTCAAAAGCTGCCCTACTATTGTTAAGCGTATTAAGAGGATTAGAATCAGGATGTGCTGAACACATGTGAAACACCTGTGATAAATGCTCCTAAAATAACTCAGCAGTTCAGAGCCTTTACTAGGGCACAAATTACTTGATTAAAGCTGGAAAAGCCAAGGTTGTTTTTGTTTTTCTTTATCAAAGACCCGATTTTTTTTTTTTCCAGCAAACAATGCTTTAATGTTGCGTTTTAATGGGATTCTTAGTATTCAGATGCAGAATGTAACATTTTAGTGATTGTTCTGCTTTTTTCGAACTTTGTTATTCCACTGTTGCATTTGAAAAGCTTGATGAATGGATAAAATGAAAGAAAATGTGAAGTATTTCACAGAAACAAAGAAAGCCCATTTCTGTGAGGATTCTTTGATTTCTGAAAAAGTTGTCATTCCCTATCATAAAAAAATAATAATAAATAAATCCCAACCCCCACCCCTGCCCCCGAACCAAACAAAACGCAGCTTTTGATTAATCTCCAAAGCTTCTTCAGGGCAAGAGATTGATAGCTTTGTCTCAGTGAGGTAATTTGTACTTGGCTCTGAAATGGGCAAGCAAAACTCCAATACCTTTTTTTTTTTTTTTTAAAGAATCAGAGAGAATGAAGAATATTACAAACAAGAGCACATAGTTATGGTGGGTGGCTTTTCATTTCACCAAAAGCTCAGTTACTGGGAGATAAGTAATAATTAAGAGAAATTTGGACTTGGTGCACACAAATAAGGCTTTCAGCATCCTGCTGAAAGATCAAATTGAGTATTTTTAGATGAATAGTTTAGAAACATGAATAATCAACTAGCAAAATTTCTAATCTACTAATTGGAATCCCAGTGAGTTCTCCAAAGCTTTACCTCTTTACTAAGGACAAGGTGTCATCCTGTGAGCTTGAATGTCTGAGGGCAATAAAAGTTATCTGCAGTCTTTCTGTTTGTGATGTCTGCCTTTACACTGGAGGCATGTGGAAGATAGCCTGAGCAGTACTGAGACAGGCAGGGCTGAGTTCAAAATCTTGGACTCAGTTCTGCCTGAGCCTACAAAAACAAACTCCCCGTGGCTATTTTTTCCAACGGAGAAATCCATCTAGAATACTCTGCAGTCGCAGCATGAGCCCAGTAGCCGCAGAAGGAAATCGGGGAGCTTGCTACTTCCACCAGCTTCTTCCCTAGCAAAGTGTTTTTTCTCAGTAAGCACTAATAATCTCCCAGCAGCGCATGTAGACTTTTGGACAATAAGAGCATACTGCGGAGAATCTGTGCTCCGATATTTCCCCTGAATTCTGAGCAAAGTCTCCCAGCACACTGGTTTAACTACAGGATTGTATTTTCAGCATCTGTGCAGTTGGTCTCCAGTGAAATGCTGTGTTTGAGACACCCACTAATTTATTTCTGCTCTTGCCAAATGACTTATCCTGCATATTAATATTAACAATCATGTTTTTACAAATGGGCCCATTAATTCAAATTTCATTTCCTTTTCAATGGGTAATATATGTAAAGAACAATAACCAATGCAGCATAATTTTACCCATGGCTGTTATAAGTGGGTACACAATATCATATTTATTTCCTTCTAAAAGCATTGCTTCTAAATGAGCAAAGGATATTACAACAATGTTAGCTTTCCTCCTTCTCTCACTGTGTCGTGAAGATGTGGGAGGGTTGTTGAAGGAAAAGCCATTCAAATTCAAGCTGGACCTGGACATTATTTGGGGCCTTGAACCAGTCAGATGTTGCCAAGGGGAACATTTCTTTTTACTTTGTTCAGTTTGCTATAGAGTCATAACAGCAAATTAGCATTAGCAAAATGTAACCAAGTCATGATGGAAAAAGGAAGAAATGTATTTCAAAGCATGACTGAAAAATATTGTGAATTTCAACAACAGAGAAATCCTAATTCTCAATCCAAATCTCCTGTGCCAAGAAGAAATGAACAAACCTTCTTTTACAAATTAAATTAGGATTATTTTTCAGATTAGGAACACAGAAGTGGGTCAACTGATAGTTGCAATCATACTTCAGTGTTAGATTGTGCAGCAGGGAAGGCAATCAAGAAAGTTAAAACTGCCTTTGGGAAACTCAAGCCGTAACACTTAAGGAGACAGAATGGGATTGTACTAGCTCTTGAGTTTCTAATAGGCAAGACCCCGAATAATAATGAAAAACAGTTAGATTCTTCAGTAAAGGCAAAATACTAAGAGGATGGGTTGATCTTGTTTCCATGTGAAATGCAGGAAGTTACTGAAGAGTTCTTGGTGGTATAGCTAGAGTTTCAAAGCAAGGAGAACACTGATGCCCACATAGAAATTCCTCTTTCCCAAAAGGATTTCAGTCCAACATCAATAGTCAGTTTGCACAGTTAATACCTGTAAAACCAAACTCACAACTTACAACTTATTGCAGCTGCTCCCATGAATTTGAAATATTAATTGTTTCTCAATTGGATTTGCTAAACACTGTCTATATTTTAAAACTTACCCAAGATGGGCCAAAAAATGGGTTTCTAAAAAGAAGTTTTACCACTTCCTATGGGAAGCATTTTTACTACTCCTACCCAGGCTATCCTAAGATCTTACCAAAATGGAATAAAGCTTCACAGACTGTGGGACAAAGGAATTTCCCAGAGGAGTAAGCATCTTCAAACAACTGAGCTTGCCTCAGTGAGTGAAAATAACTGGTACCACAGAGAGATCTCTCTGGCATCTACTCCAGAAAGAAGCATCTCAAAGGTAAGAGGAGTGAGTTATTGATTACTTTCCAGTACAGTCTATTTATTCTACTTTTCCATATTATTTAGTGGTGGTTTATTAAATCACTTATGAGGAAAAGATGCCAAGCAGCTTGTAGTTCAATAATGACTTTGTTAGTCAGTACCAAAATGTGATCATCTTTCAAGTTATCTTTTTTTTTGTTTGTTTGTTTTTTTCCTCCTCTTCCTCCTCTTTGGACTTGACCAGTTATGCCTATTTACTTTCATCTACAACTTAAATGGAGATAAATATTTGCCCTTGTCGTATGGTATGAAGTCCTAGGGATATGAGTTCTGCCTGAAGGCACATTCAGTGTCCCACATGAAATTTCATGGCAAACTTGTGTGTGTAATGGCATTAGGTGCCATCTCCCTCACCGGCACAGACAGACACAATACAAATTTTGTTCAGAGACATTTATTAGACTTTACGTCATAAACATGTCTACAAAATAACGTGGAGTACCTTTTGTGAACCTCTCAGTCTTAAGGGCTTTACTGTTAAACAGTAAAAGCTGTAGCTACAATGTGTTACAAAACAGAGCAGAAGACATCAGGGTCCCTGCAATAGGAAGGAATTTGTTAAGTGAAATTCCTGCATTATTGTTGGTAATGTCAAGAAATGACAAGAAAAAAGAAATAGGCCAAATCTCAAATATGTGCCCTGTAGAAATATTCTTTCCTTCCCATAAATGAGTCTGTTTAAACATTTGTGAGTTATACTAATCAAACCCCTGAGAAATTCTAGAAGCAGTAGGAGTACTGCAGTAACACTCCTAACAACCTGTCTCTTCTCCAATACATTAAATGAGAAAACCAAAAAAAAAAAAAAAAAAACAAAAAACAAAAAACAAAAAAAACACACACAAAACAAGCCTCTTCTTCTGTTCTTCTTTTGTTTCCCATCCTCTGTTTTGCACCAACTGAATTATTTATCCAGGGCAAAGCTCCCCATGCAGCTTTTCTTTCTCATTCTTCCTCCTTCACCTTCTCTTTCAGTATCTCTTCATAATAATTCTTTCTGGAAACACCCTCTGCATTTTGATGTAACTTCCAGAACAAAAAAACAGTGAGTGAAAACTGACTTTAGCATAAAGTTGGCAGACTTTCTCCTTTACTGATAACAGGCATTTGGGCATGTTGTCAGCAGTTACTTTGATAACAGTCACACTATCTTACTGACAATTAATGTAGGCTTTCCTGTTAGACTGGTAATTAGGACTTCAAAATGTCAGAATCTGGTCCAGGTTGAATATTCTAGGTAGTAATTGTGAATAAATAAATCAAAAATTAAAGCTAATAAGAACTGACAGTATCTGGCTGAAATGCAATTCTGTGTGCAATAATGGTTGCACTCCTTGGTAGGGACCCCAGGGTCAGGCTGTTGCCCTCACCATTGCTGAAGTCCTAACTCAAGCTCTATCTCAAGCTCATCCAGTGAAACCTGTGTGGTTGCTCACTGGCTGAATCAGGTATTTTTCACATTAGCAAAGTAAACAAAATCTGGCACTGTGCAAGACAGAGCAAGATCTCCGAAGCACAAAGTGCCACTGCAGTGGTTCATGTTTATTAGTAGTCTTGATGAACACTGCAATTAAAATGGCCAGAATAAAACTCATCTTCCAGCTGTATAGTAGTCAATGGCAAAAGACAAAATCAAGAGCAGGAAGGCTTTCAGTTTTAACTATGAAAGAGGAGCTATAGCAAATTCCTGCTTTCTCACCCCAGGAAAATTTGATAAGATGTACCTATTCTTTGCCCTTGTCTTAATATTATGCATATTTACAACAGATGCCACTGAATCAAAATACCTTACAAGCTTGCTTTCCCTGAGAGGATTTGGAGAGGAAAGTAACTGACAGCTGTTGAGGTGCACAGCCTGACTGCCCCGCATGTCTCTGAGTCACCTCTCCTTTTAAAAATACTGATTTGTCAGAAGACAGACATTTAACTAAGTTCTGCCAGCTAAGCTGTAAAACACTGCTGCCCTTTTTGACCCAAGCAGTTGGACAGAGGATTTTGGTTCAAAGGAAAATATAAGATTAGACAGATATTCCTCCTATGCAACCTGTGTATTTCTGATTAAGGTTCGCTGTGCAAAACAAGAACAGAACTTGGGCATAAGGATCTCTGTAGAAAGTTCAGAGACCTGTTTAGTTTAGTGCTCTCTCCTAAAATACTTCATCTTTTTTGTTTTCTTCTGACAACTTCTTTTGCTTATCTGTAATGTTGTTGTTGTTGCTGTTGTTGTTTTTCACACAGAGACAGAAAAGCACACATATTTCCCTACAAAAGGAGAAATCCTTAACCATATCCCTTAATCCACATTTCTTTCAAGTATCCCAGGGATGGCTGTATCCCAGATGGTGTAGTGGTGTAGTACCACCTCTGTCTTGAGTAGAAGATACCAGAGGTTGCTGCTTCTTTCTTTTCCTTTTTCTTTTTTCTTTCTTTTTCTTTTATTTTAATTTTTATAATGTCTTATTAATAATGAAGGATGTGTAATATTAATGTCAGGATGATTCAATACAACCATAGCAACATGCTCTTTTTTTTTTTTTTTTTTTTTTTAAGGAAACAAAAGGGAGATTCTATTTCTAAGCTGTGTTAAACTTTTTTTTATATATATTTTATTATATTTTTTTTATTATATTTTATTTTATCATATTTTATTATATATTTTTATATATATATATAAAAAAAGGAAATCATACAAAGCACTTACAAGCTTTCTCTCTAATTTAGTGGAAAAAGACTGTTCTGGATTTTTATATTTCAGATAAAATGTCTCTGTTTTCAGTAAACTTTACATATTTCACTTTTGAATGTAAAATGTGTTTAGCCATGGAAAAATCATCAGTTTGGCAGCAAACCTTTTCTAAAAGATGGAAGAATCTTTATTCTCAAGCAGCAGAAGTATTGTTTCTATTTTGTGTTGGTTTTCTTCTGAACGTAACAATCTGGTTACTTAAAAAATAAACCTAGATTATGTTTCAGCCTGCCATATTCTGCAGGAAAAAAATATCAGAATTGCAAAGTGCTGTAATCACTGGAAATGGGAAACCGGAGTTGATAAGCTTGGTTTCCCATATAATCATTTCAGGTGAGTTGGTGACAGCTGAAATCAAATTCTGGGGATGAGCAGATGTGTCTTTAAATGGCTGAGTTCCTTCTCCCTCTTCAGTGTATGTAGATCTGGGGGGAGTAGAGGGAGGTGGAAGATATTTTAGGGGCTTGATGATACAGCTTTTAAACCAAACTGTCTTTTTTATCTTTGCTAATATGTTTAGAAGGAAAGGGTTTTTGACTGAGAAAACAGTGCAAAATCCAGACCACATTTGGAAGGACAGCTTTTTCCCCGTTTCAAATGCCATCTCTGTTGCTTTTTATTAACAAATATTTTTATTTTGGGGGCTATGTGTGGGTTAGTGTGATAAGGAAGTCCTGGACTTGTGGTAGGCTAGAGGGCTGAGTGCTCCCACTAGAAAAAAAAATAAAATATTGTTTGTGGGTTTGATTTTATGATTATTATTTTTAGTTTGTTTTGATTTTTCAATAAGCAGCTATCAGAGAACAGAAGAGAAATTCCAGCTGCAAAAAGGACTGTGGTGGTTTTACCGTGCTGGGCAGCTAAACCCCACAACCGCTCTCTCACTCCCCCTCCTTTAGATAAGGAGGGGGAGAAGTAAAGCAAAGAACAACTCACGGGTTGAGATAAGGATAATTTAATTAAAGGGAAATAATTATAATAATTAAATAAAGACTACCATGAACTAAACAATTTAACTAAGGGGAAATAAAAGGGAAAGGGGAAAAAGGGAGGAAAACAAGCAAACAAAATAAATGAAAGCTATATGGAAGTGCAGAGGAAAGAAATTACTCTCTACTTCCCACAAATGAGCAATGATTGACCACGTCCTTGAAGCAAGGCCTCAACACACGCAGCCGGTGTTCGAGAGGAGGACCGACGTCTTCTCAACGAGAGCCCACCCCTCGATCACGAGCCCATCTGTAAGTGGCATCCCTCCCTAGATGTCCTGATATTATTAATAAACTGGTGTCCAGATGAGAAAAGGAAGGCAGTGTAGTTCTGAATATTCTCTGAAAGATAGTTTCCATGGGACCCAAATGATAACTGAGATTGCATAATTTATGTTTGATAGCTCTTTGTTTTAGGTGAGGTGAATTAGTAACTCCTGAGGTCAGTGGAAGAGGCAGTCATGAGGGTGTGGGGTTAGAAAGCATGACTCTGAGATAGAAATTTGGGGCGAGGAGGGGAAAATTATAGAAAGCTGAAAAGCAAAGAGATACATTTCCCTCCTGAAAATAAGATGTACATTTTTTTCTTCTTCTTTTTTTTTCAGGTAGACTTACAAAGGAAATAAAAGAGGATAAAGGAGGGCTTGAAGATGGGAGCTGTGACCCAAGCACCCTTAGCAACACAGTAGCTGCTCTGAACTAAATCTGCATTTCTCTTATCCTATTAACCGGGAAGACCAGGTTATATTTACTGCCTGCTCCAATTAAAGAGCAACACAGAGAAGCAACAGCTCCAGTAGAGACTGGGGATGAAACCTTTGGCTTTGTCACAGACTCCCTGTGTACTTCCTGCCCTCCTCCCCACCTTCATCCGAGTCCCATTCCAACACGGGCCCTGCATCCTGGGGCTTGGCATGGGATGGGTAATGTGTGTCTGGGCTCTGCTTGTATTTAACCTTTCATCACAGACTGTCACCAGAGCAGAAAAGGTGAAAAAAAAAAAAAAAAAAAAAAAAGCCTCTCCTTACTGAATTGCAAATCATAAAATGGGAGGCCAGGGAAAGGGGGTTATCTTTAATAGCAGTTCTTTGCCACCTGTGATTTTGGATGTTCAAGAAGTAGCAGAAATTCTGGAGAGGGCTTGACACACACAAACATCTCCAGTGAAGGAAAGAGAAACAGGGTGCAAACACCACTACAAAGTCCTAGTTCTTTTTCTTCCCTGCCAGTCACAAAACAAGCTGTAATGAGAATTAAGATCCTTGAAAAAGATCACACCCTCCCAACCTGGATGGCCCTTTCTCATTATTGTCAAAATAGAAGAGAACATGCCAGACCATTTGATTGGATTCTCAATTGCTAAAAAGCTTCACTTTCTGCAACAACTGGGCTTACTCTCCCAGGACCTCTTGTGGGGTTGAGTGCTCCTCATTCCCTCTTCAGCGTGCCACTGGAGCTGGCAGCCACTTTCACAAACTACATTTCTCGTATTCCATTACACCCATTATTTTGCACCTAGAGTTAATTAATTCCTATTAAAGATTACCCACTTAGAGGTGCAGGCAGACTGGTGTGTGTGCGTGTGTGTAACTGATCTTGGTTCTTATTCAGGCCTCTGAAGAGACTGCACAAATGCACAGAGAGATCAAGCGAGTATCTCACCCCACAAGCCAGTGGGAGATTTATCAGACTAACAAGGTATCTGCAACACCTCTCAGCACCCACCCTGCTAAGGACCTCAAGGGTTGTTCAGGTAAGGCAAATGGAGGCAGGATTAGGCTCGGTGCCAAAGATCTGTGGACTGACACTAGCACACACATTCTTCTTTTGCGGATCCTTTAAGAGCCAAGTTGGCCATCTCACCTATTTCCTCTCTAGTGCACCTAGATGATATAATAAACATTTAAAATAAAGTTTGGTAGAAATTCCAACTCATGTTTGCGGACATCATTTATTACGAATGGTCTGTGACCTGGTGGGTGCCCCTAATAGAAGAAGGCTGCTGTGTCAGACTTGGACAAGCAAACCCATCCTGATTACCCTAGCCTTGTTATGTGAGAATTTGTTATCATATTTCCTCTGAAACAGAGAAACATGGCACATAAGCCAGACAGGGACTGGCACACATTTCTCTCCCAGAGCTAGGGAGCCTTATTATCTTGGAAGGCAGCACTGCCATCTGGGGGATGGAAAAGCAATATTTCAGCCACAGTTCAGCTATGGTATTAGGGGGTGGGGTACTGGGGGTGGGACACATGACACACAGAAAAATAAATAGAAGCCTGTAGTAGCTCACAATGATTTTCTTGCAGTATACATGAATCAACAATACCCTCTTGGATTATTGCTTTCAAATTGGGTAACATTATATTTCACTTTAATACAAAGGTTCTACCCTTCCAGAAGCATAAGTGGGGTCTTGCCTTTTTAATGTTTATATCATTTAGTAACTGGCTATGTGGTGCAAACGCTCTATAACAAATTCGCTGTATTTCCTTAAATTACAGTATTATTCCCTTTTTACTCACTTATACCAGTAAACAAGGGCAGAGGTGATTCGCTGAGCCCAGCTAATAAACCGTTCTGGAGCCTGGTCTGCGGTCTTTGAAATTTGTAACAAATAATAATGCAGACATTATCATACCCATATCTTTTGATATCCTACCGAGTCTACTGTCATATTCCTTACACACAGCATTTATTCTGAAATGTGTGTCTTATTCCTGGAAAAATTGCTGTCCTTTCATCCCTCACATCTAGGTCTGTCAGGATTTCCCTCTGCTTCACTAATAGAGAAATTGCTGCACATACTTACATAGCTAATTATTCCTCTGATTTAAAGTCCTTGTAGAATATAAAGCCATCAGTCTTAAAATAATAATAATAATAAAACAACAATTATAAAAAAGAAAAAATCCAAAGCCCAGCAGCAACAAACATGATATTCTGGCATACAGTCAGCTGCTTCTGATGTCCTAAATTGACTGCATGTTCTCTGCATAGGCGTGTTCATACTGACTCAGAGTGTGATGGCACAGGGAGCACAAGCTGACCTGAGACCACACTGAGGCCAGAAGGGTGATTCCAGATCCTGCTTTGCCCTTAGCTTTGTGCTTCCATCCTTTCATCATGTTGGCACAGCCGAGCTAGTGAGCTCACTCAGCTGAAAACTTTGTGTCATCCTCTTTTTTTTATCTCAAAAAAGGTTAGTCTGCAGCCAGGTCTATGCCCTGCTAACACTGGCACAAAGCAAAGCTGAGATTCTGCAGTCAAGACTGCTATTTCGAAAGGTGGTACAAGCTATGTATCTGCTTACACCGAGCATGAAACCATGTCCTCCGTATGCAGTTTGCAAAAAATTGAATCATATTTGAGGTAGCATGTGTAAGTCCAGCAGAAGATTATCACATGAAAATTCAGATAGTGCATGAGTTGTTTTTTATTAAAGAACAAATCCATTATTTTATGTCTGCAAAGCATACAGAAAGGATCTTTCTTATAAACCTAAAACAACATAAAACATTTGAACAAGACTCTTCCGACTGAACGGACAGAGATTTTTATGTAGATTCTTATATAAATGGATTATATCAGCACACCCAAATGGATTACCACAAACAATATTATTTGAACTGACTTGCTACTTATTTTTTATTTGCCATTTAAGTGCAAATGACTGCCTTCTGCATGAAACCATTTTCTTTTTATATCATTTACTATTTTAGTGAACCTATCTATCCTACCTCTTCTGAAAAGATTCTCCTGCAGTAGATAGAAAACATTTTTAATTCTGTCTTACACACCTCCATTTTTTGCACAATTTTTATTGAGCAATGCTTCATGCTAAATTCTGAATACCACCTTGTGCAGACATTCATGAAATTCATTGGCCATCAGGCAGACTTTACTCACCCACAGAATAGACGTTGGTGCAGCTTTTCTGTTCTTGAGCAATTTGGCAGTTTGCTTAAGGATAAAGTAACCAGAGAGTAGCTCTTGAGTCATAAGCAATTTGATTGTGACATCACCTCACAGCTGGACCCAGATGTTCCAGCTGTGGAAGCCCCCTAAGCCCTCAGCTGCAAGAAGTGACAGGAAGGACAGTTAAAGTCTTCAGCTAAAGCCTAACCTTCAAGAAACAGCTACTTGCTCCCCTTCCTCACCTCTGCCAAAATGGAAGAGGTTTTGTTGATTGTAATTGTGTGAAGACTTGGGGACCTGACATTAAGGTTGGTCACCCTTGGCCCACAGCATCATGAAGCAAATTACTGGATATTTGTCATACCACAGACCTGCTGCTACTGACAGCCGCCAGAATTTTATGTACTTTTATGAGTACCAAATTTTGTTCTAATATAAGACATTAAAATGTTGCATTGATACTGAAAAACAAACAGTACCATTCTGGCCTTCTAACTAACTGTTATGAATAAAAAATAAATGTAATTGGTAAGATCTTCAACAGGTTTGTTCACTGTTAGCTAAGACAACAACATTCCCCTTCAGATGCCGTAGAGCAAGCTTTAACCACTTTATACTTTACAATGTGTAAAGGCACATAGTGCATCAAGGCTGCATAGTATCCTATAATCTCAGGTCAACTTAATGTTTTTTGTTGTTGTTGCTGCTGTTGTTTTTTTTTTTTTTCTTTTGAAAGTCTCAAAGCACTTGTGAACCCAAGAAGATGCAGGTGATGTATTCAAAGTTGCCCAGGGGTTTTGGACACCCAAATCTCATTAATTATAATGGAAAAACAGGCTTTCAACCCCCAGAGGCAAGTCTGAAAACCTCAGCCAGATGGTATTGTTATTAAAGCACAGAACTGGGAGTTAAGAGCTGATGTGAAGAGCTTCACAAAGAAAACAGTGCTGTGCATAAGAACAATTAGTAATACTAGATTTACCAAGAAAATACAGGTGCGTGGGTACATATCTAAATGTCATCTAGTCCACATTTAGAGAAAAAAAAATTAAGAACATCAGCACACAAATCTTTCTATTTTTTGGTTTTCTTGTGTCCTGTTACATCCCTCTAAGCCAATTCTTTCTTGCCTGCTGAAGTTACTGCAGTAGCACATATGGAAGTGGATGATGTGTGTCTCATTTTTTATATTCATATTTTAAAACAGATTTAACCATCATTATCTACTGAGGGGAATCCAAACAGAAAGAGACTTTTTTTTTCCTCTAGTACTTTTGAATTATAGCTTCAACCTAGTGAGTATGGCTTACAATAAGAAAGCTCTACACTAGAATGACTTCAGAATGGATTGCAAGCCAAAAGACATGAAGGCTTTTAACGGCTGAGAAGAGGAAATACTACTAATAAAACAACAACAAAAACATACACACACAAAAACACAACAACCCACTTTTTTTCATTTTAAATGGGAGGCATCGACAATAAGAGAGCCTCATGTTCTCTAATATGGGGGAATCAGGAAATCAAAAGAAATAGAAATATTTTGTCTAGACATAAAGCTGGGCAAGGAAGAAATCAGAGCTTGCTTTCAAATCTAGATTTTCCTTTAAATTGCACAGGCCTTCCAAAAAATATGGTGGAGTGACCAGCCAGAGACAGATGGAGCCATGTTCTAATCAGCACTGGAAGAACTGCTTGTTGTAAACACAGATATTAAATTTGCTTGTGATAGCATTCATTTTCATTTGACAACATTCTGGCCCTTTAACCAGAATAAAAGCTTGCAGACAGACAGTGACAGCACAGCTCTTGAGACTGCAGTTTTGCAGAGTGGAAGAACATTTCCTGCTAGAGACTAGAAGCAAACACTGGGAGCATAAGGGGTTGCGTTATTCATAGTCCATACAACTGTTGTTCCCTTATAACCACTATAAAATAATAACCCGAGTTATGACTCAAAGATTTATTAGATGTCTGCTTCCTTATCATTTTATAGCACAGGACCTGTTCTCTTCTCTCTTTTGCTCCATATTATTGTACTTTCAAACAATCAAAGCCAGAGGAAGCTATCTATTTCAAAGTACAGTTACATTACATTTCAGGAAGATTTTGTTTTGGCTCAGGGTGAAACCATTCTTAATCTATTAGTTCTGTACATCCTCCACCCTCTCTGGTCCTTTGCTTTTGCACCTGAGTCCCAGCCATGGCAGACAGCATATTGTAGGACATTGTGGCTTCCAGAAGTGAGAAAGGAAGGAAGATGGACTTCGATTTTGTCTTGAGAGGGGTGAGGAAATGATTGGAGACTGGAGAGTGTCATAGTATTAGGATCTAATACTCTGTTAGCATCTGATTGGCCACTGACAATGGTCAGGGTCAGCATATAGGCTTTGACAGGCCCTTGTACCTTATACAGCTGTTCTTTTACCATTTAGTGTTGTAGCAAGATCTGCATATTGTATTAGTTAGTGAGAACAAAGAGGATGAATCTACTTCTGTTCACCTTGGAGGGTCTTTAAAGAGTTCAGAGAAACCAGTGCAGTAAGGGACTTGATCTAAATACAAAATACAGGGTCAGTTCTTGAGAAACCAGGAAAGTCAATTTGTCTTGTCTTAGAAAAGAGTTAGAGAGCATTACCCTCTGGTCTATCCCAGGAAGTACAACAGGAAGGCGACAAAAGAAGCCAGCTCTGCAGACTGTTCAGACCAAGCAAGACTCAAGAGCACTGATGACAGAACACTGATGTCCACAGCCAGTAATTTGGTTAACAAGGGACCTACAACTGGTATCACTGAGACACCGGGTGGAAAGAAATGTTACAGCTTTTCTGATTGTTTTTGTTTGTTTTCATTTGTTTATTTTGTTTGTGTTCCAAACCAAAAGTTTTCTTTACTCCACATTGCTAAACTATGTTATGTTCTCTTAAAGATGTTGTACAAAACAGATGGGATGTTTCACACAAACAGGTTTATAATGGACACACTGGTACTGCCTGAACTGTAACAGGGGATAGCTATAAAGAGGTAAAAAAAAAAAATAGATCACAGAGGAAAAAAATCCTCTACCTTTCCCTTATCTTGAAAGGCAGCAAGAGAAACTTTTTTCCCCTTCTCATAAGGAGCCTGGCCTGAGGCAATTCTTCTAGTCACACTGGAGGGGAAGAGCCTTAAGAAGCCATCACATGTCCCAGCCTGCCCTTTCTAATATATATCCTTTTTTTTGTTAAGGAGGCAGCTTTAATTGAAAATATGTCTGCTTGAGAAAGAACAAGGGTCATGAACTTGCTCCACGGTGGGAGCCTGCAGGAAAGAACTGGCCCAGCTTTGTTAAAATGCCATTCTCCACCAGCCGGATGCAGTCTCTGCAGAATTCAATTCTGTTCACACGCATATCACCCCTCCACCTCCTGCTCCCAGACGCTCAATTTTTTTGTATGGCTGGTCCAGCAGAAATAAATCCAAACAGGATATCTTCTAAAGACAGATGAAGGAGAGACAAGATATGAGGCCAGGCACAGACCCTACATGCAGGGGTGAACCTCATACAGGGCTATTGAGGTTCACGTGTATTGCGTCCACGATGCACGGCCAGGTCAGTTCTTCCCAGCCACTCTGAGCAACTTGCAGATGCCTGTACCACAACTATTTGTAAAACTGTCCTAGCTTATGCTGCCACAGTAGTTTTCAGTCATATTGTGGCATTTTGCCCAAAAACAAACAAACAAACAAACAAAGAAAAAATCCAATTTACTTTGTTGCAAATCATAAGCTAAGGATTACCTTAGACTGTGAATTTTATAAAAGCTGCTGAAGAAAAGAGGAGTAAAATTCACAGTACCGTTACTAAATCTTGTGCCAATTGTACTGGCTACAGCAAAGCTGAAATGTGAAGCAAATGTAGTCTTGGAAAAAGCATTTAGTCTTCCACTAGATTGGCTTCCTCCATTCTGTTGATTAAATAAGCTGACCTGGCAGCTTTATTCTTTTGAAGCCTAAGTTGTATGGGGTAAATTATTTCTTTTACTCTAAATCTTTTTGCAGTGGTAGGAGCTGAACAGATTTCTTCCAGGTCCCCAGCGGTTTTACAAGTTGTCCATCATTCCATCACACTGCTCCCAGCACCCCTCACTGATGGCAGAGGCAGCTTTATGTACCCATGTACCTTTTTTGTTTTTGTTTTGTTTTTCTTTTTTGTTTGTTTTGTTTTTCCCTGACAGAGAAACCATGACAAATATAAGGTTAGCATCAGGAAGATAGGAACATTGGTCCTAAAATACAGCTGTTCCAAAAAAATTTATTGTTCCCCCATGCTAACATTGGAGGGGCAGCTTGTTAAAAGGTGTAAAACAGCAGTCACATCCTCACCAAATTTTTTTAAAAAAAGGGTTTCACTGCCACTGTGGATAGATGCCTGGCCTCCATCAGGTGAATATTTACACGTATCACCCTTGTAAATCATCACCAATAGAGAGCACAGCATAAATTTCAGTGATGAAAAGTTTCATGTAAACAGAATGACTGGCAACATGGCATCCACTTTGCTCAATCAAAAGTGAATGTGATGTATTCAGCATAACCCAAAGTTACTGTGAAAAGCAAACACATTTGTAATTCATCTGTTAGAACAGCATCAGAAGCAAATTAATTGACTGCTACCATCTGAGAAATAGGATAGAAACATTTTTGCTGGAAGCAAAGTTCACACAAAATTCACCTCTTATTCTGGTTATTCATTTTTATTGTCTGAATTGGAGAGGTCCTGATTCAACAGTGAATTCAAGTGCATTCTTAAACTTTGCTAAGGCAAACAAAACCTGCATAAAGCCTTTGGGCTGCCAATCTGCAAGCCAGTAAGGCAGCCTTCCATCAAAATTCAGTGGTGATATCTACCCTGTCCTTTAAGGGCTGCCCCCACCTGACTCTCAAGATGATGTTCAGGCTGTTCTGACTGTGAATTTGCCCCTTTTGAAGTGTCTGACACCCCAGGTGCCTGAAAGTGTCTTAGGCTTAAGTGGCTTAGGATGCCACGAGCTGTCTTCTGATGTTGCCAGGGACTCCCAAAGAAGCTCTGTGCTCACAGCTGCTGAGATAACTACATGCACAGAGATCTGGGGAAGGCAGAGAGCAGAGAGCAGGCAAAGCTGCCCTTAGAAATACCCACCGATGGCTATGCCAGCAGACCCAAACAGCCTCAGAACAGAGCCCTGTTGAAAAGGTCTGGGCTGTAATAATTTAAACCTAAATTAGGAAAGCAGCTATCAAATTAAATAAAGACATGATTCAAGTTAATCAGGTCTGTGGTTGGTTAAAAATTCAAGGCAAGCATTTTCCCCCTGTAGTTTTGCAATCTAATTTGAAAGACATTTATTCCCTCCCTGCTCCACTTCACCCAACCGTGACGATCATCAAACAGAAGTTGTTCAGCCTCATTGCATGAGATGAGCTGTCTGGCTCACAAGCAGGCAAACCCTCAACTCTCCTCCAAATTCTTTTTAACTGAGCTAGTGATCACACTTTTTTGTTGTTGTTGTTGTTGTTTAAAGCTGCAGAACAGTAGAACAGTAGTGCGGAGCTGTAGCAACTTCCTGGTGACTGTCACAGGGGCAAATTCTGAAATGCAGATTAATCACAATTGTTATTTTATCAGAAAATTTCCATCTGTGCTTGTATGTAGATCTCATTTTATGTCCCTGTTGTTATCACTCCCTTCAGCTAGGAAAGGAAGAGCCCTGGGTTTTGATTCAGGCTTCTAATGAGAGAAGAACAGAAACCTCTGAAAAGAGCAGAAGGTATCCATATGGGTGAGAGCAGAAGCCAGATAGATAGCTGTGTAAATTAAACTGCCATGGCTAATCCTCCAAGGAAAGTGGGTATGGGAGGGCTCCTAGGATACTATCGCAAGGGGTAACTCTAGCCTCAGGTTTAGAAATTTGCTGTTACAGCAATAAATGAAACCTGGTGAGAAACACACCTGCCAAAGCATACATGTTCCAGGAAATAAAAAAAAAATCAAGGTGAAGGTGCTCACATAACCTGTGTTTATAATGTCATTACATTATCTGTGAATGAGATGTGAAGAATGAGTAACAAAGGTGAAGAAGGTTTTTGTCTGAGTCATAACCCCTTTAGGGAAGGACAGTAAGAATCTCTGAGGCAACCTTTCTTCCTAGGAGAAACCCTTACAGATGCCTAGAGGGAGATCTGGAGGGCATGGAAGTGAAAGCATCAGATACAAGGTGGAAGCAAAGTACATGAATTGATCATTCTGCAATGAAGACCTGCAAAACAAATCAAAAATGACAAACATGACCCATGATCTCACATTAAGAAGACAGTGAACTAGTCCTCAAGGAATGCTCCATCATCTCTAGAACCCAGGAACAACAGTTCTGTCCTTTGTATCACTTTCTGCTTGTTCAGTATGTACGAAGTGAATAATCAATGTTAATAAAATTATGATGAAATGAATAGATGATAATAGGCAAAGAAAAATATTGGCAAAGAAACAATAAAGCTGTCACAATGAGATCAGAAAACTATAACCTATAATTTACACAGCCACATAAACCTATAGGACAAGATATCCCGGGGAGGGTGGTGGAGGGGTACAACAAACAAACCCCACCCCACCCCACCCCACCCCAGCCCACCCCAACCAAACCAAACCAAGCCAAACCAAGCCAAACCAAACCAAACCAAACCAAACCAAACCAAACCAAACCAAACCAAACCAAACCAAACCAAACCAAACCAAACAACTCCCCCAAACAAACAGACAAAACCCACTGCAGGACCAAGATAATTTATACAATTTGATTTTTCTGTAAGCTTCACATACATTTACATAATGGGACCTCATGTGCAAGGCAGACATTTTGTCTCTGCATGTCCAAGATACTTGACTCGCAATGGAAATGCTGCAGATCACGCAGATGTAGTATGTTTCTCCTAGCCTGGCAGAGGCATCAAAAAATGAGCTATTGGAAGAGACTTGAAGAACTTGGCTTGTTAAGCTAAACTAAAAGAAGACTGAGGGTGGATAAGACTCCTATCTATTAATACATAGGTTGGGGGAAGAAGGAATAAATGCAGAGACACAGGAACTTTATAAAACTCAAAGGCAGTACTGGCACAAGAATAAATGAGTATAAAGCAGTCACGAATACATTTAGGCTGGAAATGAAAAAATGTTTCTAGCCATAATAGGAGTGAAGCAGTTTTATAATAGGAAGAAAGAGGTTAGAAATTTGACTAGTGTTTAAGATGGAGCTTAAGAACTATTGTTTAATGAACAAAATTGGATGTGGCAGTGATGAGGATAAACTTAATATGAAAGATTCCTTCTAGTTCATTTTTTGACTATAAAAATACTTTTTTTTTTTTTTAATTATTATTGTTTTTTTCCTAGAGCCCTAGATAGGGATTGAATATGTATTAAAGACAATATGTTTATATTGTCTTTAATTATCACCTGTAAGTTATTTTCTAAATTACAATAATAGGAACACTAAGGGACACTAATTAAAAGCAAATGTCATATTAATAGTCACCTTTCTCTCTTATCTTTTCATTTGCTGCAGCTCTCAACTGGTATATGTGACACCAAAGACTGAGATCTAATGAGAATCTATGTAAGATCCAACAGATTTATTTTCTTACCATTTGCTGGATAGAAACAAAGTCTTCCAAGAGGAGGCAGATTATACCATTTATTTGATGAAGATGGGATAGAACGTACTTTCAACATGTGCAGGATCATTGCCCTGTTGAAGGGATTGCTGTCCCTGGATATGTGATAAATGAGTCAAGTTTTTGTTGTTGTTGTTGTTTGTTGTTGTTGTTGTTGTTGTTTTGTTTGTTTGTTTGTTTGTTTCCCCTTTATGAATCACATCTTATGGTACCACAGGGAACATCATGGTAACAAAAGACCTCTTATTTGCTTTTACTGCTCTGATGGACTCCTGTATGGTATTAACAGGATTAATAAAAAAAGGCAAACCCCTACCTTTTTTTTTTTCTTTTTTTTTAAGCGCTTTATACTTAATTCTACTGACACAGGTTAATTTCTGTTAGCTTATGTACACACCAAAAAAATGACATTAACACATTACTATTAGGTCCTCTCTCATGCCTTGCCTTCTCACTGTATTTCACTGCTTCCAGTTGTAGGAAAGCACTTGTATGAAGAATCTCCTCTTAACCAGGCAGTTTCATTCAACCTCCTCTTCACATAACAGAGGTCCTGGGATGGTACAGAAAATTTCCTGAGAGAGGTAGCATATACATCTGAGCATAACATGCAAACTACTTAAAGACAGTGAATATTGTTATGACCTCCACCTTCTAAAATAAATCTCTTCATTTAGTACAGAGTCCACCAAGGACTAATGGAACATTGTTATTTCAAACAAAAATTATGTGGTTAAATACCACTGAAATCCAGTCAATGTCTGTAATTGTCTTTGGAAAGCCAATTGTCTTATCTTGTTCTGTATATTCATGTAATTGTTTGTGTCATTACAGTACATTACACAATTATATGGGTATAACTGCAATACTCTTTTAAACTATTTTAAACTATATTGAGAATCTATTTATGTTGCTTGATGCAAACAAAAAAAAAAAAAAAAAGCTGGAAACTATGTAAGATGAGGTTTTGAACAAGCTCCATCAAATCCTAAGAGGCATATTAGGGAGTTAAGAGTAGAGCCTAACAAAATATCATAACAAGAAAACCAATAACTTTATTCATAATGTCTATATTACTTTCATAGTGTTTAGTTTAAGTGCTTCTACAACTTTTGTTATTACCTTCTCAACGTATTACAATCTCAATGTTCACTGGACCATTTTTGTCAATGTATCTATGGAGCGACTGATGCAACAGTTGGATCTATCATTAATAAACAAAACTGAGTCTCAAGCAAATGGAAAATCCTGGGGTTAAGTCAGGAAGTGTTAATGGAGCCTTCTGCCCTTTCGTGATAGGAGCACAACAAATTATTTAATCACAATCTCTAGAGAACTAAAAGACTGCTACACAAAACAACATTTAAGAACAGGCAAATTCAAACCTTGGTGCTACCTATCAAGAGTGAAAGGTGCACAGGAGAGAAAAACTTTAAAACAGAAGCACTGGAAGACCCAGAGAAGAATGGTACCTGAGAAGGCTAAATTTTAAACAAAACATGGGCCAGCCTTCTCCTTTTCAGCTCTTTCTTCATGCAGCAGAAAGTGGCTAGAAGAAAGCCTGAAAGCCTGTAAAGAATTCTTGAAATGTCTGTAAAAAGGCTGTAGAGGAAAATGGCAGTGGTCCTACTCTAGTAAACATTGTAATCACATAAATGATGCCTGAAGAAGAAGGGGTTTAAGAAATCGTTGACTCCTGTGGGAGCTAGAAAAATCCCTCGGCCTCCAAGTTTACAGCAAACAGGTAAATTTGCCCTCAAGGTTAGTGATGGGGAGGAAGGTGAGGGGAGCACTCCAGGGAAATGGTTAGAAGAAAGACTGGGCACTGATGCAACAACCCTGAACAGTGCTTTGGGCCATAGGTACCTTGATGACCGTTTCTGTATGTGAGGCAAGGACCTAGAAGAAGTTATACTAAGACTCAGAAGTTAAGAAGATTGTATCAGGCCACATTAAGCCCACTCTCCTGAGGAGGAGGAAGTTCAGTGCTGCACCTTTACAGAAAAGTTAACCTTTATTCTCATTGGCATGGTCTTTATGACTACTACTGCATAAAATGCAGCTAATGGGATAAACATGGCTCATATGATCTGTTGGGAGTACCAAATTGTTTTTGTCTGTGTGTGTTACAGCTTTGCAGCCTGTTTCCTCCTTTTTGGTTGATGTCTTCTCAGATAACACTATCGAATTTCCTCTAACTGCCTGCAGTGCTCATCCCTCTTCTTTACTCAAACACTTTTGGTTGGGTTTTACCTTTCTGTGCTCTTCTTTTTAAAAATTAAGCCAATGTTTTTCATCCACCCAGCAAGAGAAACACTTTGAATAAGCTGTCCGTTATCTGTTTCATTCTCTTATCACAGGATCACAAACTCCACTTTGATTTGCGTATAACAGATTTGCAGATTTATTTACAAGTATTTCTCTGCTAGAATGGGCAAAAGTCAAACTGCTGTGAAGAAGTTGCTACAATGAATGGTACAGTTTACTGGAATATAGAAGTCAGAACAGTCTACTAATGATTTGGTATACAGAAAAAATAATTCACCAGGATATTCACATGAGCATTTTTATATGATGAACATATAAATTTCTTTCTCTTGCCAAACTCCTTATATACTTCTGGAAGACCATTAATAGAGCTCCCTTTGGTACCCAAGAAACAGTGTGATTCAAGGTAAACCTGAACCACATCTATGACAGAAATTACTATTACTAAAAAGTAACACTTTACAGAAATATAACTGAATCCTGTATGTAGCAAAGGAATAAAGAAACAAAAAATAGATAGCAATTTATTATTTCTTGCTAAACCATTTTACAGGAGAAAAAAAAAAAAAAAAAAAAAAAAGGAAAAAATTCACCCAAATAAAACCTTGGCAGCTCTCCTTGGGTCAATAAATATCCTGATGAGACAAAATATAAATGCATCAGAATTTCTTGAAAGAAACAGACATGTTGTTTTCATTTGGCCTTCTTCTAAATGAAATCTATTCATAATTTCACACTGATGCTTTAAACATAAGTCTTGCCTTGAGCAAGAAACTGCAACATACAAATTGCTTCACAATAGTTCAAGCATTAAAAACATACCATCTTTCTAACAAGACACTTCCTGGGAAATTAATCTCATCCAATATCCTTTCTGTGATAACTCCAAAGGTTTCTTTGGTCTACCACAACATTCTTTTATACCTTCTTTACTTCTGTGCCAGTTATCCAACTTTATGAAATATTGCCCTCAAATTCCCCAGGCTTGCCAATATGTTTATCATCGTACAAGAGTACTAGCTTGGAAACGAGAAAGTATTTTGCAAAGTTTGAAATGTTTCTTAACAGCGTGTAAATCCAGTAGAAAATAAATTAAAACTGAAGTTACACTAATAACCTGAAAGCATACCCAAAGTACTACTACCCTGAAACTACCCTGAAAGATGAATAACTTGCATATGAAATATATTTTGTAGAAAGAGAATTTTTTAGATGCCTTTTTGTTTCATTTATACACTCTTATTGAGTATCTTTGTATCTTTTCTACAATTCCTTCTGCATGTTTTTTCTCAGGAAATGAACTGGTTCCTGTTACATATTTTGAAAGCATACACTTCTGACACAGGTGAACAGAGTCTCAATCTAAATAATAATAATGAACCAGAATATGGGTACAGCCGCATTTGATGCAATGGTCCTTTCAGCAAAATATCAGCTTCTTGAAATTGCATCTTTCAGGCTGATGAGTAGCAGGCCTTATGTAAAATTCTAGGCATATCCCTATCAGTCTACTTTAGTTTACTTAATTACAGAAAACTCAGATATAATTGCTACCTCTTATCAAGTGATGCAGAGACTGTGAGCTGGACAGGCTTTTCTCTTCCATTTAACAAAAAATAGTATTAGACAAAGGCCAGAAAGGAAGGAGTAGAATCCTAGCCTGTTTCCAACATGAATATCCTAATTGCTGGGCTGCAGATTAGACTGGATTTTACTTGTTTGTGTCTTGATTGAATTTTCAAGCTTGGTTAAAGTGCAGCACAACCTCAATATGACTGTCAACATGATAGGAAGACAATCCCCAGTACTCTGCAGCCTCTGCCCATAGAAGAATGCACACAACAGTAAGAGCAAACTATCTGCATTTGCACTGCTTGCTATGTAGGACAAAAAGCTGAGGATAATCAGGATATTGCAGGGTGCAGTTGTTTTAGATCCCTAGGTAAAAGGGATCCTTTCTAGATCCAGGCAGTACAACACTGCTTACTGAGCAGGCAACTCCAACTATGACCATTCAGGAAATATTGTGATGTAGCTGAAATATCTACTTAGGGAAAAATTCTCCTCCTTTTCTTGGTAAGGTGCCTAAATGTCCCTCAAGAAACTTGGTGGACATATGGGAGGACCCATCCAGTTATTTCTGAAAGTCTGGATGTGATATGAAAGAGGTGGAGATAGAAGCAAGTGGGCAGAGGAGGGAAGGAGGAGGAAGGAAAGAGAACAGACAGCAATTGGAAAGACCAACTTGAAGGATATTAAAAAAAGAAAAAAAGAAAAAAAAAACAAAAACAAACAAAAAAACACACCCTCCCACACAGAGAGCAGACATTTTACTCTAGTGGAAAAGAGCACAGAGCAGAGAAGAATCTCTACTGACCATCTCTGCTTAGGTGAGAAACAGAATCAGCAGAAAGCCTTGCTGATGCAGGAGAGAATGTACCAGAAAAGGTTTTCCCCCTCCCAGTCCCCAGCACTGCTTTCTAATATTTTCAATGCAGAACAGTGCCCTCAAACAGCAAAACATTGTAGCTGGACCCATAGTTAGCTGAGAATAATTCTGATGTTTCTGATGAGATCTTTACAGGGAAGCCAGGATGCAGAACTAATATTTGAAGTGCTTTCCCACCTTGACACAGTGGCAGAATGTCTGCAGGAAGACAGTGCATTTTGTCACCCAGCAAAGGCTTCATATTGAGCTTTCCACTGAAAATAAAGCAATGACAAGTGAGAGGAACCAAACTCAGCACCTCCTCATGGTAATTTCAGTTTAATCTTTTTTGTCAGAACAGTGTGATTTCTGTCTTTCAGTTTTCCATCTTTACCTTCCTTTTATTTGAACCCATTTCTTGCTTTTTATTATATGATTATATGTAGCTTGGAAGATCAAATAGTAGAAAACAATACAGTGGCTGTACTGTTCCTCCTCTCACCCCTGTTTCTTTACATGTTTGCAAATACCTGCAGCTTTGTCTTTCAAAAGTGCTACACAGCACAGAGCTCTGTAAGCGTTTCCTGATTTATGGTACAAATAAGATGTTAATTATAATATTTATTTAAATTAAACAATTTGTATGCACATAGGGTATTTTCAAAACCATTTTGTTCACAAAATTGCTGCTACCATTTATTGCTACATGAATATTAATTGTTTTAATTAAATTGCATTAATATGAACACTACAAACCACAAGGAATAATGCACAATGCATTCATCAGTAAATTGGGGAGCGGGGGGGGGATCAAAACTGTGCTATATCCAGTGGGAAGACAGTCAGTGATTCAAGGTTGTTATGAACCCGTCAGATATGTAAATACCTCGTGCCTTCAGCAGCTCACATAAGTTCATGTACAGTTTGACAAATATACACCCAGGAGTGTATACTATTGTGTTAATGTTTTCATGATTTAAAAGAAATAAATCAGAATTTCCAAACAAATGGTGTTAAGGTGCATGCAAATCCAAACCAAGTGGAAAAAGTATCCCTATTCTAAACAGGCCATAGCTTGCTGAAGACAAAGTGCCTGAAGTGGGACAAGCAGACAGGTTCTGGCTGGGCTCAAAGCCCCCTGAAAGTCCTGGGGAGCAGTATTTTAAGCCTTGACATTTTAAACAGATGAGCATTTCCCTCATCCCGGCCTCTCCTCCTTTTCCCCAGTGCTCACATATCTTCTTTTTAAATACTCATTACTTGGATGCTGTGGTCACACAGCATTGATTTCAAAGCTCTGCTTCCCTGCACAGAACTGAGCAGCCACAGGAGCAGGGCTTTGAAGAAACAGAAGAGACAAGCAGCTGAGTTCACACAGCCTTGAAACACTGAACAGCAAGGAAGGAGAAGCAAAGGGAAACTGAAGCCTGACATCAGAACCAGCGTTACAGATACCCACTATAAAGACCCCTGCTTTTCTTCAGGGAGTGAGATACAGGGCTGGGCTCATGGTCCACTCTTGGCAGCCTTGGTCCAGTTGCACTTAGAGCTTGGACAAGGCTCTCAGAGAGAGGAAAAAAGCCAGGCATTCCTTATGACAGGTGTGATGCTTGGTCAGAGACGGGCATCTTACGTTTTACTGTTGTGCACACGATTTTTTTTTCTAAACAGGATTCAGAAAGGAGTCGCCAAAGGACCACAGGGACCACACTTTTCTTTACTAATCTGACAACGTTGTTCACCGCACTGATGCTATTATGGGCTCTAAAGTGAAATCACTTCAGTCTCCTTCATCTCAGCATTAGTTTGGCATTCTGGAGGGTGAATACTAGTTAATATGAAATTCCTCAGAAATAAAGATCACTTAGAAACTATGTAGTTCTTACAACAACTCTTTGTTCAGAAATAAGTAATTTTAACCAATCTTTTCATCTGATCATCAGGGCTGCTTATGTTATTTGAGACTAGAACACTTGCCTTGTGAGGGGAGGCTGAAAGAAGTGTGCTTGTTCGGTCTTGCAACAAGATGGCTTCAGGGGGACCTAATAGCAACCCACCAAGTACCTAGGTGGTTACCAGAAAGATAGAGACAAACTTTTTATGGAGCTGTATGAGGAGAGAATGATGGACAACGATTCTGGCTTGAAATACATGGAGAAATGAAGAAAAAAAAAAAAAAAAAAAAAAAGACAGAAATAAAACTCAGTAAGTAAAACTAACCATTGGAAAAAGTTGCCCAGGGGAGCTGTAAATAAAGCCTTGGGCAACCTGTGCTGAATTCAGTGTTGGGTTCACCAAGCCTCACTCACCCAGAAAATTTAGCTAAGAGACCTCCCAGTATCCTTTGTAGCCCAAATGAGTCCATTATTCTGCATGGATCTTACAGCTGTAGCTACGCCACAGGAGTAAAAGCTCAGGATGTGTTCCTTATGCAAATCTCAGCGTAGCTCTGGAAAAGCCCTGAAGTCTCAAGGACTAATTTAAAACTTTTCCCAACACTGGGAAATAACATATCTACAAAAAAATCAGGCAGTGTCTATCTGTGTATTCTGTATGTATGTGTTATTCAGATAAGAACTGAAAGATAAGGCCCCATCTAGCCTCTAGTCATTAAGGATTTTAGGACAATATTTGTTATTTCAGAGTGTTGCTGTAAGTCATTTCTAAGACTTTTAGATTTGCATACCTAGCTGTAACCTTCTAACTCAGTCACCTTTTTAAAATAAAAAATCAGTATTTCATAATATACAAAATTCTTTGAGCTGGAATCATTCTGTAAATATGAGCTCTTCAGATCTTATTTGAATAAAGCTACAAAAGAATTTTGTTCACATTTTGAGACATTTATAATAAAGAAATATTTAGAGGCTTATTTTCAGCCAAACATGTCAGAATAGTCATCCATTGCATTGTATTACATAAAGAGAAACAAACCTAATTTCCTTCTTAAGGTCCATACCATGCCATACTGGAATTTGAAGGGGACTGAATGTTTCACACTGTTAACACCTCATACAATGCACTGGATAGACTATATAAGAATCTATTCTTTAGTATCTGTTGACTACATGGGAATATGGGACCACAACTTCTCTTCATATGTATCAAGAGTTTTATTTTCTTGGTAATAATGATTTCCTCTAATTTCTACACACAGTGACACTATAATGTAAGAGACAAAATTCTAAGTGGCGATGAAGTCATAAGCATACAAGAAGTAAATTTCACTTTGTGATGTATACCACAAGAACAGATTTGGAAACAGAGTTGGTCTGGAGATATGGAACTCATACAAGTCCTGCCATGTGGACCCAACATAGCAGCGGTTACCACATAAAGAACTCTGATCTTTTTTCCCTTTATTTAGGACTGCTGAATTCAGCTGGTAAGAGATGCAGAAAAAAAGGCCACTAGGTCGATAAAGAAAAGGTGGGCTCTAAAAACTAAGAGCTTGGCTCTCAACATAGATGTTGACAGGAGATATTGTTCTCTCTAAATACATTAGTGGGTGAAAGCAGGAAGAGAGAAGACCTATTAAAGCTAAAGAACACCAACACAAGAACAAATAGGTATGTGGTATGACTCAGTTTAGGCGGGAAGTTAGAGGAGTATTTACAGGAATGGCCTTTCAGTAACAGTAGTGAAGAAGAAAACAACTTGCATAGCTTTAAGATAAAGCTTTATTAACTTTATGGCACAGTTTCTTGTGATGGCATATTTCCAGGAGTTCCCTTCAGTCTTATGAAATGTGCTAACAAGACACAGCTACTCAGACAATGTTCCTCCTCCATGACTGCTATCTAAGGATAAATTTAGGATGGGGAGACATTCTCTTCCATGTGACTAGCAGAGCAATCTTGCATCTTAGAACAAGAAAGAAAATTACATAATTTGTTCATGACTCCTTTGCCCAGAACAAAACATCCTTTTACTTTAAAATTTCAGGTTCACAGAAGTTTGTGGGAATTCTGTCACTGATCACAGCAAAATGCAACTGTATTATATATTGCAATCCAAATACGGTATGGCTAGTGGTATGGCTACCCAGCATTAAATAAAGGCACTGGAAAAGTCCACCTCCTGAAATCACAGAGTTAATTTTATTTGAGGGAAAATGTGAAAACCTCTTTACTATTTTTTTTTCTTTTTTTTTCTTTTTTTTCTTTTTTTTTTTTTTTTCACCTTACCAAACCTTGCCAGTAGTGTGGGGAGTGGTAGGGGGAGAGCATGACAGGCAACAAAAAGCAGCCATAGCTATATAATGAGCCGTGCTTGTGGTAAAGAATATTTTACTCAAGGGAAGAGAGTATAGATACAAATATTTCTAATATAATATGCAGTGAAAACATAAAAACAAAGAACAGTCTTGACACAAAGAACATACTTCTTAAAAAACAACAACAACAACAAACAGATGAATTTGCTATCACAAAATAAATAGATGGGCAAATGCCCAGACATCTCATAAAAGCATATTATAAACTAGCATGAAATCAGATTAATATAAAATTCATGCTGAAATGGAAGAGAAACAAATCCTTAAAGAACAGAACATCACACAAATCAATGAGGTTTAAAAAACTGTAAAAAGCAGGACGAGCTATATACAGGTTGTGAAGTAGTGAGGAATTGTATATTGTGTATACTATGGCTGCAGCTGCAGTATAAAAACCTTTTGCGCTATCAAGATAATCTTTTTAAAGTATGGATTTGCAACCCTAAGATTTCCTGTTGCCATGACAGCATGAAACAGTTGTTGCCCATCATTACGGATCATGTGTTTTAGAAATTTGATTTTATTGCTATAGTATTTAGGTTACTTGGAAAATACCCTGCTGCTTTTCAATGTATTTCATTTTTAGGGAGATGAGGCTTATTAATTCTTTCAAAAGGCACACTTATGAAGGGTGAAATATCAGAAATATAGTAGACTCTGCTCTTAACAAAATTAGTCTTTCTACGAGTACAAATACTCTACTGGAAATTCAATTAACATAGTGCTACAGAATTCTGTAAATACTTCTACACCAGAGGTCAGACTCTGTTAATGTGGAATGATGTGACCAATGGAAGTATGAAATATTTTCAGCACATACAGCCTTTTCTATTTTAGAATGCTACAGTATTATTTACTAAGTATGCCGCATTTGGTATATAACACTTACATAAGGTAGCAGTTATGGCTTGCAGGTGGAATTATCTGGGTCTTATTGAATTTCTTGCTGTTTAAAAAATTGCAGTCCTCTAAGTCCCAGGTATGGTAAATCAGAGGTGAATACACCACCAGCAACCAGACAGACAGAATCTCCTTTACTCACAATTTTAAGGGCAGCATTTCTTCACACTTCTGTTTGAGCTCTTAAAATATATATAATAAATCATGTGTGCCTTATTCTTGAAAAATACAGGCAAATATATCCAAAATAGATTTGCAGAGGGTTACCAGCAACAGTGCTCACACCCAGGCTGTAGCACAATTAAAAGTGCCTCTGCAAGGTCTTGAAGGCTTGGCAAAGAAGCCAGCTAGATCAGATACAAGAAGGTCTGCTCTCCTGTTGTCTCCTTACCAAAATAAAAGTTTTTATTTGCTTACTGCTGCCCCATACAACATGTACAATCATACTACCATTTTGAGATGCACCACATCAACGTAGTCTGTATCTCATAAAACAAGGTTTCATGATTAACCATTTGCCAGATAGGAAAATGAATGTGGGATTCTCCATTAGTGTGCCCTCAATGGGACAGTGAACTAGGGCAAATGCATCATGATCTGGTGTCACAGAATCAGCTAACAGGATTAAGCAGCTGATTTTATCCCCTTTGCTCTTACTTCAAACTCCCAATAAACAGGTGATTATTGAAAATAGTTTTGTGTTTGTTTTTTTTTAAGCAGAAGCAGGTATATTTATTTACACATAAGTCTCAATCTCTCCATCAGATAAGGGATGGACAAGCTTTTCTGTTTCAGGCAACACAGATTTTTTCTGTACTGCAGAGGAGTAGTGGAGAAGAAAACATAAGCAACATTTGGTTCTTAATTTTTTCTATCATTAAACATGGCATATAGCTGAAAAGGTAATAAACACGATAATGAGTTTGGCAAAATCAAGAAATTATCTCTAAATTTGAGGTGATTTGCTGAGTTAACATGAAGTGAGCAATGTATTTATATACTATATTGCATTCAACTGACTCTGCTAAAGATTATGAAATATATTTATGATGTATAAAAAGCAAAGTTGAGCCTCACAGTACAATACAGATGAAGGTACATTACTAAATCAAAGTATTCAGGAACATTCAGCAATTCAGTCACCTACATCAGCCAACTGGTATGATGTGGCCTTGCACTATTTTGGCCTGTAACAACTATCGCTACCCCAAGCAATGGGATGGTGTATGCTCTGGGGAACACCCCCATAAGTAGCAGGCTCATAGCACTTCATTTCAGAGGTCTGGGCACAGGCCATGCTCTGCAAGTGTTCCTGGTCAGATTTAATTGACCCGAATGTGGAGCCTACATAACTGAGAAACACAGGGTAACACAGAGATGATAAATACAGGCACTGCCATGAGAACAAACAAGAGGCTTGCATTGAAAACAGTCTCTGGCATACGCTGAATGCTAACCTCAAGTATTATTTTTTAGAACTCAGATGATTTAACAGTGACTGTACTCCTAAATATCTCTGTGCATAGTTCTGAAGTTTAGTATAAATATGCTGTTTACAGTTTATTGTATCTGCTCCACGTAAAAGATCCTTTATTTTACTGCTGTCTGTTATATGATCCTATTGTGTGGAAACATCCAGAGACACAATCACAGTCCAACAGTATAGAAAAGGCAGTAGCAAAAGCCATTCTTTTCTATGAGTTTAACTAGTATTGACAACACTGCCTCAGTTTCACCTTGTAACAGTCAGCAGGAGCTGTACCCACACTGGTGTGTAGGTAACACACTTCCTCTTCTGGCCTGTTCTGTTCAACTATCACAACTCAAACATCAGAGATCAGAATGGCAATCAGTAGAAGCCATATCTGGTGGCTAGATGCAATGATACTCCCACTTCTGTGGGTCTTCTGACCTTTCTTTTTGAGACTCAGTATGTATGTGCAAAGTTACAACCACACAAATATGCTTAAAATTTGAGACAGCTTTTTTTTAATTAATTATTTTTTTTTTTAATTGGGGGGGGGGGGGGGGGGGGGTGGCGGGGACTGATTATTAAGGTATTTTATGCCTTGTTACACTAAAATATTTTGTTTCAGCATATTCCTTTCCTTCTCTTACCAGAGATCTGATTTAAGAATAACCCTGAAAAGCCTGTATGAAGCAGACTTGCAAGAAGTTGTGTATGGAAGCAGACAGCCTCTGCAGCCATGCGAGGAGCAAAAGACTTGGTCACAAATGAGTCAGAAAAGCTATAAGAGCTGCTGACGGCAGAATCAGTCAGCATAGCTGTCTAGAGGGGAGGAAACTGAGTCAAGGCTACTAATGAAGCCTTGACAGCCTCCCCATGGATTGGCAACAGCAGCCTATCTCCTTTAGGAACCTCACTTAGCTCTTGGCAGTCAGCTGGCAAGAGTCCCAGAAAACTACTTGCTATATAGTGCTTTATATCTGGCAAATCCCTATTTTGCCTAGTTTGATCCTGAACTGAACATCTACAGCTGGTTAGCAAAGCACTGACATAGATGAATATATAACTGCCAGAGAAAATTAGCCCCCTTTCTAACAAGCTAACTTTGAATGCTACATGCCTCTCTTATTTTGCATTAAGCTTGCCAATTTATTAGAGTTCAAAAAGCTGCCTTTTCTCTTCTTTGGTGAACTATTTTATTTCAGAACGTTAACCCAACTGTAATCTTGTTGTCCAGTTTTGCATACTGTAGAAATGTGGGAATTTGCTTTAACAACCCCCCCCCCCTGCATTATGCTTGAAGCAAATACATTTCTTAGCTTTCCCAGAACCCTTAATAGAGCCTCCTGTAAACATGATGGGACTTGCTGACAGAAAAAGCTATCCAGAGGGCATGCTCTGAGCAAATGCATGCAGCAAAACATCTAACACATCCAAATGGAATTATAGCACAGAGGGCACCTCAGCATGTTTATCCTTTCATGGCGTGCTAGTAATTTGTTTTTTCTTACTTCAGTAGTCTAACAGTTCTTTGCAAGTGTACAAGGACAAGCCAGATTTCTATTATGAGATGTATATAATTCAAGTTAAATGTAACAAACTATAAGGCATGGCCTTTTCTAAAATCCTTAATTTCTATCATTTGTGAGAGCCTGTGTGTGGGTCCACCAGAAAAAAGATTCAACTACCTGAAATATAAGGTGGTATTTATACTTTACTTACACTATGGAATACATGCCAGTCATGCTCATTCTACCATAAATGTATTTTTGCTTCCATATTTGGAACAAGCTACTTGTGGAATTTTTATATATGTTATTAGCAATTGCTCTGGACATATGGCATTAGTATGCATCAGGACAATAAATTTTCAAGAAAACCATGAAATTCACCCATGCTTGAAATGAAGTAGAACAGCATAAACAGCATAAATCTGGGTGTCCCACATGAAGGAATTAGCATGAAAAGATGTCTCTAAGCTCTTTTGGAGTTACGAAGACCAAGAAGGTCTATGAGCAGGAATCCTTCCCCCTCCTGTAATCCCCCTCCCTTGTAAAGAACCAAACCTTAAATGCCAGCCCAAAGTGTTTGTATATCTTTTAAATCAGAGCATCCCAAACAAGCCACAGAGAGAGGTCAAGGCTTGGCCTATAACTTGGTAGAATTATCCTCATAGCTCTAGGAAGCCTCTTAGCTCTACAGCCTTCATAAGGCAAGACCAAACAAGAAAAGCTCCATCTATTCAAGCAGGAAATTCTGTGCATTTTACAGTAAGATCCAAACTACTGAAGTCATCTCTTGAAATTCTGCCAGCTCTATATAAAATGTAGGAATTAAGTTTTTCAGAGTGTCAAAGTTGTCATATGATTTTGCTTTTTTTTTTTTTTCCTATCTAAAGAGTCTTACAAATTCATCTATATAATGTGCTCCACAAATTATTTCTAATTACTACACTACTTACAAACCAGAAAACCACCGTTTCTTTCTTTTGATAGGTACTAACCATATCAGTAGTATCTGCCTGCTAGCAGACAAGGACAAAAAACACACCGTGGTGAAGCCTGATGTTTTTTCAGCAAAATTTTAAAGGAATGTTTTCCCATCCCATTCCAGAACTGATGCCTGTCCTATACTTAAAGAAGTAGGTCAGCAAGAGCTGCATTGCCTGGGGTCCTTATTATCCTTTCACTGCAGCAAAAGCAGCTCTCTTCTTCAAAAAGACAAAAAATTCTGTTCAAATCTAAATTTAAAAGCTAACATTACAGATCTTTGTACAGCACAGACAAGCAGCTCATTTGCATCTGACCTGTCTTGGTCCCAGGCTCCCCTTTCCTCTGGAGCTTTTGGTATCTGAGCCAGTATAGGCCACTATAGATAAACACAGGCATAGGCAGGGACATCTGAAGAAGTTGTCAAGAAGTTCAAACAACTGGCCTGTTTCCTGGGGAATAGCACCATTCCTGTGCATACAGATACTATTTTCATTACTGGGCTCTGGGCTTTTCCACCCATCTGTATGTTTTTACTCCTAATAGGATTTGTTTTTGTAGGAAAAGCTCTGGTGTAAAGCCTAGTGCAAAGGGCTGAGTCATCAAGCAGAGAGGATGCTGGTTTCACAAACATCAATAAAACATGCAGTAAAGGATACTTAGAAAGTTCTCAGGCAAGAGAGAAGTAAGTAAGGAGTAATTCTGCTGGGATAGTGTCCTGAGCATGTTGGAGAAAGTAGAAGAAGAGTTGCTAACACTAGTGAGAGCAGAGGCAGCCAACACCAGCCAGTTTGCTGTAACTCTGGAATGACCTGGTGATACACAGCAACACACTTGTAGAGTATTAGTCAAATGACACAGTTATCACACAGAGGGGCTCACTCCAAGTGCTCGTAAAGCTCATGAAGCTTCTGGAGCACAAACCTAGGCACACAGTGCCCATTCATGTTCCACACCACTGCCAAAATTGCAGAGGTATAAATTCAAGAAAGTAAACGTAAAATCAAAATTTCCTGAGTCTCAAGGTCCACAACAACTGTAATGCACTTTAGTTTATACTCTAGCATAATTTTGCTTGCCTTGGATATTGAAGTAATTAATTCGTGTCATTGTATGTTGAGCTGAACTAGGTGACAGACTGTTTCTGTCATTTACTTCACCGCCAGGGCCTCAGCTGGCCTAAGTTTATAAAGGCAGACATCTGTATGCTTAGCTATTAAATTTACAAACTCTTAGTCCTAACTATACCCCAGAAAAACTTGATAGAATTAACTATTAAGAAAAAAAAAAAAAAAAAAAAAAAAAAAAAAAAAAAAGTTATAGCCATTCTCATAAGGACTAGAGAGGGAAAAAAAATAAAATAAAAGCAAGAAAACCTGAGTCAAGAAAACTTGCCCTTAGAGATAAGTTTCTTCCACCTATATGGGAAAACCCTGCGGTATAATTCTACAGTTTCAGATTTCAGCTAAATGAAGAAAAGAAGCAAGGTTATTTCTCAGCTCTTATGTGAGAGAGACCCTCATCTGGACTGCAAAACCTAACAATACAAAGCTACAAACAAAAAAGCATTGCATGTCTCCTGGACTGGTTTGGCTATTTCTCCACTCAGATTAAGCCTCCAGTGTGTCCCGTGTTTACGCTGACAGAAGGCTCTAAGCAATACTCCCTCAAACCCTTTTCTACATGAGATATAGAAATAGTGATTTCTTGGAAAGACAGCATTTCTGTCACTTGTGTCTGTCACGTTTAGTAGAACAATGTTTCCAATTGATTTATAGCAATGAAGGCACTTGCTTTTTTGGAGCGTGACATTTACTGTTATCTCTTTGCAAAGCATGACAATCTCAGGGCAATGGAAAGAAGACTTGAATATCGATTAAAACAAACTTGATTCATTAAAAGTACTGCTGACATTTCCACTGATCTGTGGTATTCTTTTCCTTCACATTAAACAATGTAGTCATTTAAAGCTCTTAAGGTCACGGTTCTGTAAATGCACTGTGTTTAAGGTACATGCCATTTACCTATTTCCTGGGCTAAGAAAAAGAAAAGTAAAAAGGGGAAGGGAAGGGAAGGGAAGGGAAGGGAAGGGAAGGGAAGGGAAGGGAAGGGAAGGGAAGGGAAGGGAAGGGAAGGGAAGGGAAGGGAAGGGAAGGGAAGGGAAGGGAAGGGAAGGGAAGGGAAGGGAAGGGAAGGGAAGGGAAGGGAAGGGAAGGGAAGGGAAGGGAAGGGAAGGGAAGGGAAGGGAAGGGAAGGGAAGGGAAGGGAAGGGAAGGGAAGGAGGGAAGGGGGGAAGGGGGGAAGGGGGGAAGGGGGGAAGGGGGGAAGGGGGGAAGGGGGGAAGGGGGGAAGGGGGGAAGGGAGGAAGGAAAGGAAGGAAGGAAGGAAGGAAGGAAGGAAGGAAGGAAGGAAGGAAGGAAGGAAGGAAGGAAGGAAGGAAGGAAGGAAGGAAGGAAGGAAGGAAGGAAGGAAGGAAGGAAGGAAGGAAGGAAGGAAGGAAGGAAGGAAGGAAGGAAGGAAGGAAGGAAGGAAGGAAGGAAGGGAAAGAACGAACATAGGAGATGGGTGCCACAGCTTGCTTTGCTTCTCTGAGGAGATTTACCAGTTAGACACATGCAGGTACTTCACATGCAGACTCCCTCATTAAGTAAAGTAATGGCAAGAATTCATGCTGTTGAGACTGCTTGTTTATTCCTCCCTGATGTCACTTTAAAATTTCCATTGCAGTAGCAGGTCCAGTAAAGCGCAGCCAGCTCCTGCACATTGCAGAATGAAGAGAGTGCAGAGCTCCTGCCAGCCCAGCTATGAGCACCCCTCAGCAACTCCATCCATTGTGTTCCCTGCTGAAAGGAAGATTTAAGAATTTTATGATCCAATGCTACAGTTCCTGCCATTTTGGTGCACGGCATGGAACTGTTTAATTTACTGTTTCTTTTACAATTAAAGGGGCTGAAGAGTTTCCTGTATCCAGTAGGGTTACTGCCTAAGGAAATGTTAGTAATTGCCCAAATGTGGCAACCTTTGCCATAAGCATTACTCACACTCAAGAATGTCAGGTCTGTATCAATTGTTTGACTTTACATCTAACAGAATGATGGTATTCTTTCAACGAAGAAAGACAAATACCTCCATTAGGCAGAGGTCCTGGAGAGGAAGAAAAGCCGGGATCTCACTAAGGAAGCTGCATTGGAACTCACAAGTCTTTTTTTCACGAAGGTATATGCTTGTAACTATCTAAATATATATATATATATATATTCTCTTGAAATTTTCCTCTGAAAAAATCTATAGTTAAGGATTCAATTGTCAGTTATCAGTTGAAATGTTATCATTTTATCAGTGCAAAATTTTTTCTTAACCTTTTTTAACCAGGTTTTTCTTTCATAAAGACTTTGTTTTAATGTTTGTGCCACTAAGAAAAGAAAATAAAAGGTTAGTCTCAGCACATATTCCTGCAGATTGTGTTGGAATTTGTCCCTGAAACCTTCATTCAGCTTCTTGGGGAAGAGTGGATATTCTAATATTTTGCAGAAGAACCCCTCTGTGTTTAAAGGTCAAGGAAAAATTATTGAAATCCATTGCTTTTTCATTTCTCTGCATATTGACTAATGTAACTCTCCTGAGTACTGTGACAAAATGTTCTCAGGGAGGCCCTAACTAGGAGTGAATGAATTAAGTCCTGTCTTGATCACTCTCCAAACAAGAGGACAGATTCTAATTTCCTCTTAAGCCTTTGCTAAATAATAAAGCCTGAAAGACCAGGAGAACTGTTTTTACTCCACAATGGGCTGATAAAAAGCCAGAATCAGGAAGAAAGGGGAAAATCTAATGAAGATGAGATTTGTTCTGACTACAACAAATTATGTTTGACTTTTGATAAAAGTATGCAATCTTCATTTTCTCATTGATCAAACCCTTGTTCCCAAGTATATATTTTGGAAGCACAACCCGTACAGCTCACCTAAACAACCCAGGATATTTCATGGCCTATCTCTCATTTTCAGTTATCAATTATTTTTGTTATAATCCCACTGTCGCACCCCAACAATACCACATGCTATGGCCAAGGTTGCAATCAAAGCATGAATTCATAGAATTTATGTGCACACAGATTTGACAATAGCAACATTGCACATTTGAATGGTCTGACAAAAAATGTGTCTTGGTGAATTACTTTTGAAACATTGATTTAATCCTCCTAGGGGCATTTTAGACTACCTGCAAGAAATACAAAAGATTTTTTCAACTGTGTTATAGTTGAACTTGAGCATGGAATTAGAATGACTTTGGAAACATCAGAGTACATGTCATTCTATATTCAGGGGAACTGCAAGACTTTCCTTAGCATGCTTCACATCTGTTACAAACCAGACTTCCTTCATCTTCCTTTTTTCCACATGGGTTAGGGTGTACTCCTGCGAGGTACTAGGGCTAGACCAAATGTAACATAAAATGTGCCATAATTCCCCAAAATAAGACGGATTTTTCCTTCAAAAAGAAAAAAAAAAAAATCACTCTAAGAAAACTCAAGAAGAAAAGGTTGGCCATTCAGTTTTAGCGTTATATAGGCATTTATTTTATATTTAGCTTTGACTTACAGTATGATATTGAAAACCACATTTTTGTGTAAGAATTTGGTCATATTTCTAGAGTTATTATTAAACGTATATTTAAGAAAAAACAGAGGAAAAAAAAGTATATATATGGAAAAAAAATCCATTAAATGGAATTGTAAATGAAATACTAGTCCAACAGAGAAAAAATGCTCACATTTTTAGATGCTTAAACATGACTGAATCGTAGAATCATTTAGGTTGGAAAAAATCTCTAAAAGCATGTAGTCCAACCTTTAACCTAATACTGCGAAGTCCACCATTAAGCCATGTCACTAAACACTACATCTACATGTTCTTTGAAGGTCTCCAGGGATGGTGACTTCCAATACTTCACAACTCTTTCAGTGATTAAATTTTTCCTTATATCCAACCTAAATATCCCCTGCTGCAACATAAGGCCATTTCCTCCTATCTGGGAGAGAGCAGAGACCAATCCCCACCTCGCTATAACCTCCTTTACAGTAGTCGTAGAGCATGATAAGATTTCCCGTGAGCATTCTTTTCTCCAGGCTAAACCCATGCTCCCTCAGCCTCTCCTCCTAAGAGTTGTTTTCTAAACCCTTCACCAGCTTGTTGCCCTTCTCTGGGCACATTCCAGTCCTGCTGGCCACACTATTTCTGGATACAAGCCAGGATGCTGTTGGCCTTCTTGGACACCTGAGCATACTGCTTGCTCATATTCAGTCAGCTATTGACCAATACCCTCAGGTCCCTTTCCACAAGGTAGCTTTTCAGCCACTCTTCCACCAGCCTGTAGCATTGCATGGTGTTGTTGTGCCCCAAGTGCAAGACCCAGGATTTAGCCTTATTGAACTTCATGCAGTTGGCCTCAGCCCATTGGTCCAGCCGATCCAGATCTCTCTGCAGAGCCCTCCTACGCAGACCAACGCTTGCACCTAATTTGGGGTCATCAGCAAACTTACTGAGGGTGTGCTCAATCTCCTAATCCAGATCATTAATAAAAATATTGAAGAGAAGTGGCCACAATACTGATCCCCAGGGGACACCACTTGGTACTGGACTCCAACTGAATTTAACTCCATTCACCACTAGTCTTTGGGCCCGGCCACCCAGACAACTTTTAACCCAATGAAGTGTACACCCATCCAAGCCATGAGTAGGCAGTTTCTCCATGAGAATGCTGTGGGAAATGGTGTCAAATGCCTTACACATCCACAGCCTCTCACTCATCCACTGAATGTGTCACCTTGTTGTAGAAAGAAATCAGGTTCATCAAACAGGATCTGTCTTTCATAAACCTATGCTGACTGGGCCTGATCACCTGGTTGCCCTATAGATGCTGTATGGTCGCATTCAAAATGATCAGTTCCATGAGCTTCCCTGTCACTGAGGTCAGACTGACAGGCCTGTAGTTTTCCAGATTTTCCTCCTGACCCTTCTTGTAGCTGGGCGTCACATTTGCTAACTGCCAGTTGACTGGGACCTCCCCTGATAGTCACGACTGCTGATAAATGATGGAAAGCGGCTTGGTAAGCACTTCTGCCAAATCCTTCAGTATGCTTAGGTGGATCCCATCTGGCGCTATAGACTTGCATACATCTAAGTGGAGTAGCAGGTTGCTAATCATTTCCTCATGGATTATGAGGGCTTCATTCTGCTCCTTATCCCTATCTACCAGCTCAGGGGACTGAGTACCTGGAGAACCACTCGCCTTGCTGCTAAGGACTGAGACGAAGCTCAAATTAAACACTTCAGCCATTTCCTCACCTCTTGTCACTATGTTTGCCCCCCATATCCAATAAAGGATGGAGACATTCCTTTGTCCTCCTTTTCTTCTTTGTTTATTTATGAAAATATTTTTATCATCTTTAACAGCAGTAGCCAGATTGAGCTCCAGTTAAACTGTAGCGTCACACTAAATTTGTAGAAATTAATACTTCTTGTGTTCACATATCTTGAAGCAAAGCAATTATTTTCCATGGAGAAGTATGTAAGGCCTTGCATTCTTAAAAAAATATATTTAAGAAGGAAATAAACCTCCTTCTGTGAAGCTAAGGTAAGGAATCTGTTTAGTTTCTGGAGTTTTTCAAGCTGGAAATATGTGAATACTGAATTCTTCACCATCAGCCAAAAAAAATATTAATTTATAGACAATGAAAAAAACAACCAAACAAACAATAAAAATTTGGTTTTGCAGCAGCTACGGTTATGAAGATATCTGTCTGGGTGATTCAGTTATTTATGCACAAGCATCATCTTTCCTTCACTTTCCTGCTGTGGTGCATCTTCACGTATGTCAAAACTACAAATTAAGATGCTAGCTCTTTAGCCAAGAAACCTGCCTTTCCTCTGAAACACTAACATCAGTAGATATTATACCCTGATAAATACAAACTCCATACAGTGCTGTGGTCTGCCAGAGATACTGGTGAGAGGCACAGGCATTTACATACAAACACATTAAAGACCTGTATCGGTAGAAGAGATGCAGAGATTCTGCATAGCCATAGTTTCAGGCTAAAAGAGCTAGTACCTTGTCATGTGAGACACATTTCAAATTCAAATGTGTTGATGTAAAAATGCAATCTATCTGAAAACCAGGCTGGGGTAACATTACAAGGAAAAAGTCAGTATGGACTTTTGAATATATCACAGAGTACAGCACAAGTATGAACAGGTCATGCTGTTTGCAACTGCTGGCTAAGATGCAAATCATGGAGATATCACTGATTGTAATTTAGTTCATTTATGCTTTGTCATCACCTTAAAATTACTTTGAATTTAGTGTTCTCATATACATGTACTAGGCATCACATTTCCTTCACAACTTTCTAGTTCCTCAAACAGACAATTACAAATAAGGTTTGTGATGCTAATTCTTATACTTGCTTAGTATTTTGTTTCTTTTAGAACAATGCTGGAATAGATATAGACTTTAGAGCCCAGGACCTCAATATTTTTTTTACTAGAAACATGCAGAGTAGAAGTCTATTAGGTTAATGGTGAGGAAAATGGTCAGCTATTGAAATAAATAACGGAATTAGCAGGTGGCTTCAGTAAAAATGAGAAGAGATTGTGGACAAATCTTCCTGAATGTTAAAATGAGGTTAATTATGTCAAGTCTAGTTCTGCCCTATCTCTCAGCATACTTTAAGAAATTAAACAGTGTGTTAAATGTGGTATCCTACTCAACTGTTATTATATATTGTTTTTGAAGATGTTATTTTCATTCACTAAAACCATGGAGCACTGTATATCTCATGACAAAAGGAACAACTATATTTTAGTGATATACCAGCAATAGGAAATATCTTTTGGATTACCATGGCTTTAGACTGGCTGCCGATCCAGCCATTGGTGCCGGAAGAGCAAAGGATCAACTTGCACACCAAAAAGGTGGGAGGACCTTACTCTGCAGGTCATTATCCAAACAATTGGCCTTGGCTTCCCTGATGCTGTGAAAGAGGCTGATCTTTGAATCCCACTTTGTCCAGGCCAAGCAACCACATTCAGCCAAAAGCTTTAATTAATACAAAATCTGTGATAAAAGCATTCAAACAAACAAAAAAAAAAAAAAAAAAGAAACAAAAAAAGGAAAAAGACAAGTGGGTAATACAAACACAATTAGTATGCAGTGCTCTGAAATTTAAATTCTGTACAGCCTAGCCTTACTAGAAGAATAAATAACAGAGGTGCTATCATTGCTACTGATCAGCTTAATACACACAGGAGCTGTGCAGATAGAAATTAGAATCTGTTTTTCATGCCTATCTAGACCATTTCATGTCCTCCCTGTTCTTTTGTTTCCCTCAGTTGCTGTTTCTTATCTCCACAGGTCTAGGCCCTTTGCTTCAGAGACTCTCTTTTATGACATACCCCTGTGGTACAGTGAGGCCCTGACCCATTTAAGGTTGTAAGAGTGAATGCAGTACAAATAAACAAGAGACTTTTTTTTTCATTTGTAGCAAATAATAATAAAAAAATATGCATAAGACTCTTCCCCCAATTTCAACATCTTCTAGTGCAGTTTTTACTAATAAGCAAAATTAAGGCCACTGAACAAAGACAGAGGCAAGAAAAAATAAACTAATGGACCAGGGAAGAACAGAGAAAGCAGAAGTTAAAAATCATAAAAATGTGGCTCCCACTACAACAAATGACTTCCTTAATACCGGTCTTAAATACAGCAGGATCTATTTGCAGTTAACTCTGAAGATTCAGTGAGATTTGATGGACCTAATCCTCAGGTTGTATGAGTCTGTGATGCTGTGGTAGTCAACAAAATTACAGAAATTTACACAACAGAAGGATCTAGCTCTCTCTCATGACTGTATTATCTCTTAGGAGGCAGCATCAATTAAAACTTAATACAACTATCATCCATTTAATCACTCCAAGGACTTACACATAACAATTCTACAAATGTATTACAGGGGACATAATAGGACCTTTTCTCTTTCATGTACTTTTCTTCTGCTGTCCTAGGGGAAAAATGCTGCATTTGATTTGTTCTAAATATGGGGCCCTGGTAGAGGTGACAAATAGGTTAAGTCAAAGAATATAAATTAGAATATCTTTAATCACTCAGTAGATTAAAAGAGATTGCTTTACAAATAAGAGAGATGACCCTGAGGAAAGTGTCCCCAGGAGAACCTGTGATCCACAGGGAATGAGTGACCCAGTAGGCACAGTCACTACTAAATCAACTTGCAAGTGAAAGTACAAACAGGTTTCACTACTTCAAACTCTACCAAAGAAGTAATTGCAATATAAGAGAAATATCTGTCCCATGTAGTGGTTTTCTAAATGAGTCCCTGGTCTGAAAAAAAAAATAAAATAAAAATTTTAAAAATGCACCTACTTCAGTCCCTGTTGCCAGTCTGCTAAAAAGACTCAGCTTCTTCTAGTCTCAGAGCGGTCTTTGGCTGTTTCTCCAGCAGTCAGTTTCTTAGAAGCAGGAAGTATAGGTACCTCTGACAGAAAAATAGAATACAAAAACAAACAAACAACAAACAACAACAACAAAAAGAAAACACCACCACAAAGCCAAGAAATGAAAGAAGCCCCACTCAAACAAGGATACTGCCAGTAATGCCAAGGACAGCAGTGCTTAAACTTCCAGATGCTCCTCTGTGTAACTGTAAGTCCTTCAGCAAGGGCTGAACTGTGAGCTCATGCGGTCCTGCATTAGACACCTCTAGGCTGCCTTGTCTGGGAAAGAGGTCAGGAGAAAGAGAAGGTTAGGAGTAAACTCATAAAAGGAAGATCGAGGAAGAGGGAAGAAAGGAACTATTAGACAGGAAACTGTAGAGGGTTTACGTGGCAAGGTTTTGGTAGCAGGGGGCCATAGGGGTGGTTTCTGTGAGAAGGATCTAGAAGCTGCCCCATGTTTGGTAAGGGTCCCACTGCTGACCAGAGCCGAGCCAATAAGTGATGTTGTTTTGCGCCTCTGTGAGCATATTTAAGACAGGGAAAAAAAACGCTGCACCACACAGCAGCTGGGAGAGTGAGAGGAGTGAGGAACAGCCATGCAGGCGCTTAGGTCAGTGCAGAAGGAGGGGGAGAGGTGCTCCAGGCGCCAAAGCAGAAGTCCCCTGCAGCCTGTGGTGAGGACCATGGTGAAGCAGGATGTCCCCCTGCAGCCCATGGAGTACCACGGTGGAGCAGGGTTCCACGCTGCAGCCCGTGGAGGAGACCACGGTGGAGCAGGTGGCCCTGCACTGATGGAGGCTGCTGCCTGTGGAAGACCCCTGCCGGAGCAGATTCTGGGCCGGACCTGTAGCCCGTGGAGAGGAGACCACGCAGGAGCAGGTGACCTGGCAGGAGCTGCTGCCCATGGCGGACCCAGGTTGGAGCAGTTTGCTCCTGAGGGATGGACCCCGTGGTACGGACCCATATCTGGAGCAGTTCTGGAAGAGCTGCTGCCTGTGGAAAGCCCATGTCTGATGAGTCCATCAAGGACTACATCCCATGGGAGAGACTCCACAGCACAGGGGACGAGAGTGACCGAGAAGGAGCGGCAGAGAAGAAGTGCTGTAGACTGACCATAACCCCCATTCCCCCATTCCCCTGAGCTGCTCGGGGGGAGGAGGTGGAAGAGGGTGGATGGAGAGGGGGGGGGGAGGTGCTTTTGGTTTCTTTCCTTTGTTTCTCACTTCTTTAGCTTGTTAGTAATAAGCAATAAATCTTACTATCTCCCTATGCCGAGTCTGTTTTGCCCGTTACAATAATTACTGCGTAATCTTCTTGTCCTTATCTCAACCTTCGAGCCCTTTTCATCGTATTTTCTCCCCGTTCTTCTTTGAGGAAGGGGAGTGAGAGAGTGGCTGTGGTGGAGCTTGGCTGCCCACTCGAGCGGAACCACCACAGAAACAAAGAGATCATCCAGAATTGCAGAGAGATGAAATCGAGGCACTATAAAGGCAGAGAGCGAGGAATTTAGCATTGACATAATTATTAATTGTATACACAGTGAGCATTTGCACCGGCAGAGGAGATCTATCTCCTGGCAAGGTTTATCATGCTTCATGCCACACAGCTTTCTCTGGCTTGCTGTTCCAAGTGAGATTCATCTCCCCATAGGTCAAATCTTTCACTTTCAGACACCTGAGTTACTCATCCCAGGCTCCCTTTATAGTCAAGTAAGAAAAATAGATGCCGCCAAAGAGAAATTCATTTGACCTACCTTAGATGTCTTTCTTTGGATGAGATGAATTGTGCTCCAGAAAAACTTGTTTCTATAAAAGGAGCCAATGCTAGCTAGCTTAAAATTAGATATCAAAACTTTAATAACCTATCATTGGAAGAAAGTTACTTTGGCTGGTTTTCTATATTAGAATGAAGCAAATACTTTCAGTTTTCAGAAAAATAGACTAGAAACTCAGTTTCTTTGCCCTTCAAAATCCTTAACTCTTTAGTCTACAAACCACACTAAGAAGCCACTGACCATGACCTACCACATGTCATTTTATCAAAAGGTTCTCATGTGACCTTGTATAATCAGACAAGGGAAGATCACATTAGCATGCATTACACAGGGACTCAAGATTTGACCTCGAGTCAAGAGCACAGAAATCTGAAACATGCTCTGAGCAGCTGAATCCAGGCTGTGTTCACTTCACTGCTTTGCTGCAGTGAAGAAAATTCTGCCCCAGCCCACTTGCAGTTTCAGACCAGAGCCTAATGTGACCTGGCATCCTCAGTACCCTGTCAAGGTAGAGAGCTACTGTGCCAAACTTTGTCATAACTATAAAAGGTGACAAATTTGCCTCACCCTGTGGTGTTTTGAATTGTTCTGGTGAGCAAACTAAGCACTGCTTGCATTTAAATAGGGATGTTGCAAATTTGTGGAGATTTACTTTGGCATTTGGACCAGCTGATTAAAATACTCTTACAAGAGATAATGGCCTGACTCGCTCCAGGACGTTGTGGAGTTATTAGGAGTCTATTGTAAAGAGCTGAAACTTTTGTTCTTTGCTACCATGTCACAACTTGGCAAATACAATGTATGGCCTGTCCACCTCCACACTATATGCTTCCTATAACACACTCATTGTGCCTGGGGAAAGAACGTAGACTGCACTTCTTCATTCTAATTATAAGTAGCATTAGATCAGTAAGCAGAAGAAAAGCACTTTAGTTCCTTACTTACTTGCACAGTCTCCTAGTCTAGAAGAAAATTGCTTCACTGCTTCTTCCCTACCCTGCATTCTTAACAGAGAGAACCAATTTCAATAAGTGTAACAAAGACAAATTAATGAATCCTTCTCATCCAGAAGAAAATAAATACATGTCTAGCAAAAACACTTGTGCTAGATACTACAGAACAGACATATTGTCAGCAAAACTGATTTCAAAGTCCCAGTGGTATGCACAGCAGTAAAGACAGAATGCTAGAAGTTTCCTATTATTTTGTTTGCATCCCTTATAAAATGGGCAAACTCCCTGCCCTAATAAGCACCAGACAATCTCCAGAAGCTGTGTAGCAGTATCAATTGGCTGGAACACAGCAATTATCTAACAAAGTGGCTGCCAACACAGGAGAGCAGAAAACCATCTTGAAGACCTGTTATTTGCTATAGGAGTCAGGAGCTTCTATATCATCCTCTTTCTTTAAAGACTTCCAGCTTTATTTATTTTTTACTCTATGCACATTTAGACTTTTGTTACTACCTTCTTCACATATATTTATATGTACTGGAGATAGGTGGTAGCTGCAGTCCTACAGCACTGAAAACAGCAATTACAGTGTTAGCCACAGAGCACAAGATCTCATTTAGCCCATAATGCACCCCAGAGCCTAGGACTGAAACTTCTTGCCTCCGGGTCTGTAATGACTGCTGAGCTGCAATATCTGCAGATTACATAAGCCATGTGGGATGTGAATGTGAGCAGCAGTTATGCAGGGGCCTGGGAAGTGCAGTGGTGGCACAAGGTGTGCCCTCATCACCAAAGAGCCTGAGTCCTGACTGTGTCCTGACTGTGCTGGTACGCACCAGCCTCTGGCTTCCAGACTCAACCCAGCAAGGATACCCTGCCTTCAGTGTCCAATTCAGAGGATCAGAGGAGCAGGTTCAGATTCCCCAAATTCCCACTGCCTTTTTTTTTTTTTTTTTTTTTTTTTTTTTTAGGATGGGGCATTTAAGTTTAGAAAATAATAAATGCATTTGACTGAACCCTGGACTCTTTAGACAGAGCTTACGAGCAGTGAGCTTTATTCCATCTCATTTTTCTTCCCTAAAAATAAATTTATTTCGCAGGAATAGAAATTCTCACATCAACACTCAATTATTTCACTTTTTGTGAAATACTTTTTGTTTTTTGCAGAATAATGTTGTCTTTTAACTAAACACCAGAAGACTGTAATATTAGGTCTACTGAAGACTAGAAACTTTCAGAAATATTATAATCTACATGAAGAAAATAGTCCTGTTGTAATAATCTTTAATAAGGAGCTTCATTGTGTGTTGACTACAATTCCCAGCATTCAACTTCATGCTTCACAAGCTGTATTTTGCCCTGCAGCACAGTGGAGCACTGCAGAGTGGGACTTGTAGTCTCAGAAGACAACGAAATGAGAGTAATTGCCATTGGATCAATCTTTTAAGATTAATATTAGCATCATTTGTCCCATAGGCTGTATTCAGCCTTTTTCCATCCCCAATTTTATGATAGTCAATTTTCTCTCAGCTAGAAACTTGTCTAAATTGTTCATACTCACTACCGCTCTTCAGCAGTTTCTAATATTTGTTTTTCTAATTGGTGCCAAGTCAAGTGAAAAAGACTGTTTTGTTGCAATACACTGTTTGTTGATAAGCCTTTTCTTTAATACACCACGATGCTTGTGGTGTGGAAAAGATTGTCAACAGAGGGAAAGCAGTTTGATTTGAAACCCTCATTTAGAAATATCCCAAATCCCAGTGACTTAGTTTTTATTGGAATCTGAATCCACATTCAGTAATTCAAGATAAAATTCATTTCTGTGTTCTGTACAGCTCCTTTTGCTCAGATAAGAGCCTAAGCCATTAGCTTCAAAGAGGAATGTTTGGAGAGACTCTTTCATAAACCTTGATTTCAGTAAAACTAGTTGGCATTAGTCACAGCATGAAAAACAGCCAAGGTACTTAGCTTTCTTGGCTTTATAAACTCAGGAAAAGATGAAGTTCAGTACCAGCCCTCTCTGGCAAACAGCGAATATCAAATTTTATTTTATTTTATTTTATTTTATTTTATTTTATTTTATTTTATTTTATTTTATTTTATTTTATTTTATTTTATTTTATTTTATTTTATTTTATTTTATTTTATTTTATTTTTCTTTTAAATGAAAATGAATAGCTATGACTAGTGACCAGTCCCCCATCTCAGACGAAATCCCTCTAAAAAGATGCTGTATGAGATAGATGTTGCTTGAACTTAGTTACTTTTTTAATAAAGCTAATACAGCTCTGAACTACACAATTTCTAGTGACTGTTTCCAGCTGGGTCTGTTTCCACACATGCACTTCTTTGTGTTCCACCCACCTCCACCTGTGCATAAGCCGAGGTGGCCCTGACAGCAGTGTCCTGTCCTGTCATGGTGAGGGCCTTTGGTCTACCCATTTTATTTATTTATGTATTAATTCATTTTGCCTTTTTTTCTCCTCCCCTTTTCTGAATGGTTGATGAATAAACTGGTTTAATTTCCAGGAAAGCAAAAACTAGGGGCCATAAAATATAATGAGCTGCTACCCCATGCATCCTGAGACCTGGTTCCAGCTATGACTTTCCCTTTTGGAGTTGTCTTAGATATTATTACCCAGCTACTTGCAAAGCCACCAGTAAAACTTCAAGTTAGGAGTTTGGATTATTTAAAGTTGATACTTTTGACTACATCTAAAAGCAAGTAAATTCCCTCCCCACTCTAGGAGCATTGCTGAATGTTTGCTGGCTTGATATGCCTCTCTGAGCCATGGCACAATGCCAACCATCCTTACTTCGTCATTGCAAGGAGCATCCTCAAGGACCTCCTTATCTGGCTGCTGTGGAAAATCCCTTTCCTGCTTTGCAAACTGAAAACCTTTTCTCTTTTCTTAGCTTATACAAGAACCACCACCTCACAAAGAGAGCATGCTTACCATCATCTGCTGACTTTTCTGAAGATGGCTTTCTAAGGCTCTGGCCTCAGTCACTGCAAGAAATATCCTTGTCTCAAAGGAGGCAGTCCCTGATAATAAAGTAAAGCCAACATTACCCCATGACAGCAATGCCTACAGCTGCCCACTGGGGCTTGCCTGTAATGGTGCTCAGGAGTCTGGGCAGGAGTATGAGCAGCAGCTGCCACAGAGGACCAGAAGCCCTGAAAGCACCAGTGAAAAGCAAAGCTTTCCCTGTCCCTCATTTCTCCATTTCACCGTGGCCTTGTCATGAGCTCCAAACCTTTGCCTGCAGCTAAAGCCAGGCCCATAGACGGCTGGAGCTACCTAGTGACAGGTGGTGCCACCAAACAGAGTTTGGCTGCAATGTACTCCATGGGACTTGTTGCTTCCAGATGTTTGGGCTGCTCTGTGGGCTCAGGTCCCAGTTCTGCAGTTCCCTCTACAAGCAAAGGCTTCCAAACGCATTGGCCCACAGCTTTGCCCCATGAAGTACTTCAAGGTCTGTCTGGCAGTCCACAAATGCAGTCTGAGTAACCATAGGTAACCACTGACTTGTTGATAATTCCTTAACAAAAGATGTTGCTTTCATAAAATGCTCAGAAAAGACTGTACTTTTAAATGAATAAAAATCTTCTTTATTTCCTGATTTTATTATACTTAATTGGGAAGATCAGGGTACTAATTTTATGGAATTCTCACAGCACCTATTCCTCTCTTTTAGGCATTTTCTCCCCATTTAAAAAGCAGGAATGTTTCCAGTTTTTGTAACAGGGTTTGAACAGATGGGTGGGCAGACGGTGGGTATAAAATAGTGCTTCAGGAAACAGCCAGGGAAGCAGCTTGCTCCCATCCATCCCTGCTTGTTTGTTAGAGGAAAGATCCTATTTGAGATTTGGACTATAACAGGGCAGTGCCTCAAAAGCATAAGGCCTAATCTCATCTGGTACCTTTGCTCAATAGCACCCACTGACTTCAGTGGGAACAGGACTGCGCTCAACAAGCGATATTATCTAAACATTGCCTGATATAAAAAGGGCATTTTGTGCAACTGTGCTGCATGCCATGCCACCTGGCACACTGTAGGAGACTGAACAGGAAAAAAATAAAAATAAAAAATAAGATTTTATGGATTTTATGTAATGCCCTTATATGGGGAGTAGTACTTTTAGCTTCAGCATGCTGAAAGCTACAGGACAGAAAGAGAAGGCCAGACCCTCTTAGAGAGGCAATGAATTGATACCAAACCCAAGAGTTTTTTACATCTTGGCTGACCTTTTCTAGCAGTGATGCAGACTTACTGTCTGCCAAACAAATTCTCATTTCATTGCAAGCCTTTGTCTAACAAAATCCTATGAGATGTGAGTTTCCTTTCTCCTTTCCCTTCCAGTTTCTCCACTGTCAGGCATGCTCTTGGTGAGCTCAGGTTTTCCCGTTATTTGAGTGCTCCTGCCTCATCTTTGATGAAGATCTGTACTTTACCAACTGCTTTGCCCTTCCACATTTCATAACCAGTGCTCCTGCTTCTTTAAGACTTCCACTCTTCTGGTTCTCTGGTTCCTCTTCTCTTTCTCTCTCTCTCTCTTTTTTTTTTTTTTTTTTTTTTTTTTTTGCCTTCTGTATTGCTTACACAGTACGAAGAGGTCACTCGTTCTCAGAAATATCACCTTTCTCTCATCTCTGTCATAACTGCTATGGCTGATTTTTCATTTTTTTACTTCTGAATTAAAGCTATGCAGATGACACATCACAAATGATAGGGCTAAGATATTATTCTAAAGAGCTATGAATATGCATATATCATGAAGAATAGGACTAAGAAATTATCCCAAAAAGTTTCTGTTTTAAAGAATACAAGTCCTTCAGGTACAATTTGTTTATACTTATAAATAATTGAAGTTAAGGCTTAGTTAGAGTACTAAAATAGGAATATGGCTTTAATAGCAACACGTCTGAGCTTCGTAGGGGGACCTGGCAGAAATCAGATTTTGTGAAGATGAGTGTCATGAACCAAAACCCAACAACATCCCCTCTTCCAGTTAATTCATATAGAAAGTCTCCTGATTAGTGCTGAAGTGCACACATGTATTTTCTTCTAGCTCATCTTAGTCCAGATGTTCTTCTGTAGTTTTAGCTCTTATTCTACAAGACTGGTTGTAATTTTACAGCCAGGCTCTTTATCTCTGAAAAGCTGCATGTTATAAAGGTTATTAAAATTTTATGAGTAGTAGATCCTCAGAGCCAGTAAGCCTGGGCAGTCCTGTTCCACATCACTGCTACCATGCTTTTGCAACACAAAGAGATGCAACAGGGAGTTTAAATCCTGGCTGCTATTTATTTAACTCACCTTATTTTTCCTGCAGTTCTATTACACTATTAGATGATAATACAACTGAATTTGAATTTTTAACTGTGTTACATTATTTTGTTAGTACCTTTGCAATGTTTTTTCTTGTCTTCAAAGATTTATTCTTCTTTTGTCAAAAGCATACTTATTAGCAAATCTTTTCTGTTTCATCTGATTATTAATTCTGAGTTGTAATAGAACAATAAACTTACATAAACTGAAAATTGTGTAAAATCATTTATGACAACATGAAGTTAGCTGATGACTTCTATCCAGCTGTCTATATCATTAAAATGTTTTCATATTTGCCATTACTTGTTACTGCTGTAGATGAGGAGATTGAAGAAATAACAATTGTAATGCATGCTTCATATTCAACTCATTTGGAAACCCCTTCAAAATACTTTTGGGTATAATGACTTGTCAAGGTTATGGAGTTTCACACAGAGATTAGAAGTTTCCTTACATTACATTAGGCAGTGATACTGCCTAACCTGTATTTTTTCCTCTACCAGTGGCTATTAGATAGTTTTAGATATTGTATCTGATGAATTATAAAAGCAGAACAGCTAAAGGAGATTCTTCATAAGGCTAGGTAGGCCCTTGGTTTACATAATAGATCTGCATATTTTTGCATATATTAAAATATTTCCTTTAAAGCCATGGTTAGCAGTGAGGTTTCACCAGAGAGTTCAGAAACCATAAACCTCACTGGTTATTTCTGATATTGGAGTTTGGTATTTTTTTTCTTTGTACCACAAGCTGTAAGAAACCTGTATACAAAGTGCAAATGGCTGTTCTAAAAATGGGATAAGTTAAAACAAGAAGTACAGATGACACACAGTTTAAGATAAAACAAAGTTTCAAAGGAGAAAGAGATGACAACCAAGAAATGGCAGAGAGAAATTTTTATCTCATAACCAGTAGAAATAAGACCAGGGCCAGGACAGGCAGGTAGAGAGGCACAGTAGTGCTCTGGTCATCAAAGAAAAAAATAAAAAACACATATATATAATATATATAATTTCACATTATATCATTAGGTCACTGTCATGACAGCTGCAGTCGATATTGTAGAGTGCCATGGGTGAAACAGGAAGGAAAGCTACTGTAAAGAAATGGGGAAGCAAGACACATTTGCACAATTCTGACCTTTAAGAAAACTAACTACACCCATAAAAGAGGGCTCCAACTATCCAGAAAAGTCAGACAGTCTTCTCCAAAACAGTCCAGTCTGTTTTGAATTTAGCTGTGATCCAATGGTCTTTTATTCTAAAGTTTCAGGTCAAGTTTAATAATAGTTTGGATCCATTTCTGGCTCAAGGATATAACGTTTCAAACAAGTTTGCAGATTAGGATGTAGTTTGGTATGATGCCTTCTCCCCTAAACAGAAGGGAGAGAATATCCTGTAAAGGACAAGGAGACAACAGATGGTGTGCTATCTCCCCAAGGCACAGACACAAGGTGCCACTCTCTTAAGTACAGCTTAGAGTAGGTTTGCAGTGAGGTATTGCAGCATCATCACCAGTTTTCAGAACAGATACTGTAAAAACAAAGGTCAGGCTTTCTTGAGTCCTGGCAGCAGGGAAGCAAGCAGCATAGCATTCAAAGCAGGCTAATTGTCTCCTCCTTCTCCAATAAATTACACTTGTAGGGCTATGGCCATTGCACACTGCAATACCAAGTGAATTCATTTAAGGCTGGCTAGGAACCTGTACATTATGCTGTAGCCTGTACTGTATTTTGAGTTCAATAGGCACATGAGATCAGTAATGAGGATACAGTGAAGACAGTGGCCTAATGATGCTGCACTGTATCATCTTCATTATACATAGACTGTTTCAGAGAAAATCAGAAGGCTGAAGGAAGAGCACAGACAGGTGGGTCTTCCTGGAATTTGTTCATTTTTTTCACTAGCACTTGAAGAGAGACTTTTGTTTTATTTTGTTTTGTCTGATTCTTAGGTAACTGTTGTAAGGCTAGTAACTTTTCTGCTAGAGCATTTGACTGGCCTTCCACACGGTAAAATAGTTACATGATTTGGCTGGGATATATGTCAATGTAATGAAAACTTAAATCTGAGGGGACAGTCTAGCTAAGTAAATCCGAAGGTTCATTTAACAAAAAGGAAAAGATGAAAAGAGGAACTGAGTGCCACAATAAGATTTGAGAACAAAATTAAGACATTAAGACATCAAAGCATGTGAGAAGCAAAATGTCTCCTCTCCCCCCAAAAAAAACACATAATAACAACAAAAAATGACACCTCTAATTTCCTACAGAGCAGTATTAGAGACTTGATTAATAAACGAAAGAAATCAGAATTGTTCATTGAAGAGCATTCTTTTCACCTAGCCGGTATAACTGGGATGTCATGGGAAGATTTGCATGGCCAACATGTTGGAACTATTGAGTTAGTCCAGTTTCAGATGAATTAAGTGAGTCAAAGGGCAGAAGTTTGACAAAGTCAAAATTATTGTTTCCATATCTGAGAAACACACAGTCTAGGATTTTTAGGCATCAACTATTTTAAGATTAACAGCAATAACTGGTGTTTAATTCTGTTCACAAAAAAGCTTACTAGAGAACAGAATACACATATTCTTACATATCTCCTAAAAACAGAGTCATGAGGGAATAATGCATTACTATGTGGGCTTTTGTTCTGCATGACATTGCCAGTACCAACCCATCTACATGTGTTTGTTTCTTAGGTCAAGTCTGTTCACCCAACAAGAAGAAACCGTGTATAAGGCCTCATCTTTACAGATAATTAGGGATTGGGTCACAGAGCCAAAACAAACAAACAAACAAACAACAACAAAAAACAAACCACCAACACGTGATGTTTTGGCATTGCAGAAAGGATCTAGATGTGATCTATATGATCACATGGATGTGTGTTTGTTTTGTGCAAACAGATTAAGAAATAAAATAATTGTTGATAATGAACTGTGTTCATGAAACTAAAAATCAAATAGAAGAAACAAATCATTTGGAAAAAGTAATTTAAGTGAACCTTGTGAACATGACTGGAAACTTAAAATCAACACCAAAACTGTAATGTGTCTACTTAGATTAAAACAGCAGTGACATAAAAATCTGGTTAAGCGATGAAGTGGAAAATTATACAAATAAAATAAAATGCTTTTCATAAGTCTCTGTTTATCTATCTAACCATAAATTAGAAATGTATGTCTTCTAGTATGTATATTATAGACACACAGACACAAGACATTTTTGATATTTAGACTGATATGAATCAGAAACAATGAATGGAGTAACACTGAGAAGCAAGTCAAAAGGATAAGCAGCCTATTACAAGAAAGTCTGAGATACAAGTTTATAAAGTAGAGTATGAACAAGGAAAACTCTAAGAATTAACAGAAATGAGAGAACTGTCAATAATCATAGACACAAAGCAGAAAAGTATGTTTGTCTGCCACTGGAAAATACAACAAATAATATAATTACATCATATGATAAAATGCTTTCTTCCCCAGAATAATTTAGGATTTTGTTGAACAGCAGGGATTCCATAGGAACAATTTACAAATAATGAAATTCTTGTTTGCAAGACTTTTTTGAAGAGTTGTGTGAAGAACATTCTTAGAAATTTCTAGCAAGCTTAGAACACTTGAGAAATTGTGTTAGCATTAAAAACAATAAATGCAGCAAACTGAATAACTCCATGTCCACAGAAAGACCTCGGTACCAGATAAACAGTGATATGAATGACATTAGATGTGTTTAGAAACATGAGAAGGGCTGTCCATGCAAAGTGATATTGATCAGTGTCAAGTATATGCATTTAGAAGGTATCACAGGATTCCCCTGTGCTTGGAACAGATTGTCCTGTTCCAAAGCTCAGGCTTCAAGAAGGAATCAGAACTGGGCCAGAGAAGTCATGATACAGTTTAACGGAGTGAAAAAAAAGTAGTTCTTGATAAAAGGTTCTAGGAATTCTACCAATGAGCAAGAGGAGATGGCATAGTCACAGTTCATGAGAACATGTTTGAAAAAATGGACTTCTGAGAAAGGAAAGCGCTTCTGCAGTGGGAAGAATGCCTAAGTATGTCCAGAAAGAGACAACTGTTCTTTAAAAACATGAACTTATGTCAAGCACAACTTAGCATCCATCCGTTTTGTCATTATCAGTTATTTGTGAAACTTTTAACAAGCCTGAGTCAGCCTGCAGTCAGTTCTGCATGCACATATGACTTCATGTCCACACTGAAGAAATTAATAGAATAAAATCTCAAATAACCAGCATGGACAGAAAGCATTTGGTTGATTGTGCTATCCAGGAGGACAAAAGAGAGTCCAAAGTTAGTTTCTGTGTCTAATTATGGTGAACTCCTGTAATATTACATGCACAAAGTCATAGTGAATCTGATTTTCTGTGATAACAACTAGATGAAGTCAGATACTGTAGCTAAAGCCACCTGCTGTGTCAAGGAATGTGTGTTTCTGCTGCCAAAGTCTACCCAGTCAAACATTACACAAAAGGCACCAGAGGAAAACAGATGGTGAGAGTCTTGGCTGCCTTTGTGCCATCAATGTCAGACTAATTTTACCCCCCTTTAAATCAGCTGCACCACAAAAGCAAAAGTGCCGCATCACAGTAAGAGGAGATTTGATCATCTGTGTCTATCTATATTCTGCTGATCTGTTTTGGTGGTACAAAGCTGGGAGGAAACCACCTCCACTGATCCACCAGTTCCCCTGTGGAGCACATGGTCCAGAAGCAGCAGTCAGAGACACAAGCAGGCTCTGCCTTCCTTAATGCACCAGGCAGGATCCCAGGGCCTGTGTAAGAGCTATGCACTGCCATACTTACAAGGTTCCAGGGTAAGAGGTAAGATCAGTCTGTCTATCTATCTATCTATCTATCTATCTATCTACCTATCTTTCATTTTCATTTTTAGCTTTGCACTTTCTTGCTGTTTTCTAAAGTGGGTAGGCCACTCATTTTCAATCAAAACCAATAAAAAGATACTCCATGCTAAGTGTCAGGGAGTATCATTTAACATGTCAATACTCTGCTAAATGTCTTATCCCGGTGTTCATGTTTTGAGGACTATTATGTTCCAGCAGTTTACTTCATAATAATTGTACATGGGCCTACTGCAATTGAGAACTTCCTTTCTTTCAGACTCGTTTCCTTACCCTAACCCTTGGATGCATGTGGCTGAGTTCCTTTGCCCAGCTGTGTTTGTATAATATATCCTGCCTCTCAACAATGTCAAGTTGTTGACTCATAATTTGATTCACTAGTTGTCCTCCTCCTTCCTCACTTGTATTATAGCAACAGGAAATTAAAAGTCTTAATTTTTTGTTCTCTGTAGTGCTCGTGGCTTATGATAGGCCTCTACCCTTTTATTGATCTTTTCTTCCCCAAGAATTCCCTGGTGAACTCACCTCCATTCATGCACTGTTAATCATTTTTTTCTTCTTCTAATACCCTTTTAGAATTGTGATCTTCATGGCGTCAGCTGAATGCAAACTGTTTATTCATATAATACCCCAAGTATTATTTTTCAGTTCCATTCTTCAGATCTCCCAGCAATCCATATGCCTTTTGAATCACCACTGTGAAGTAAGCAGAGGTTTTTCACAGATGGCCAAATGTTTATAATTAATTGAGAACCTAGCAAACTGTATGAATAATTCCACATATTCATTAAAATCTGAATTACTTACATTTGCTAATGCATTTTTCATTTGCCATAGTGTCCCCCCTTCAAACAAAGAAACAAACAAACAAACAAACTCCACAAATTTTACCTCCTTCATAGTCTGGAGAGAGACACCGCCAGACAATACAATCAAAATAATGCTATTACTTGCAATTGCTGACATCTCAAAGTTCAAACTGTTTTACAGGTCGTTAATAATCACAATACAGACAGTGATAGTCCTAGATGCTACCTCTCCTAGACGCAGAGTGTTATCTCAATCTATAAAGCTGTCATGCTCTCATCTCTATCATTCACTAAATTTACCTGTAAACTCTTGATGTTAAACATTTCCCTTAGAGGTTCACTCATCTATCTCACACACCTTTAAATAATCAAGGAACATCAATAGCTCTGACCTCAGGGAGCAATTAGTATGTGTCTCACAGTATAGCTGAAAATTTGCAAAAGAAAGAGAAAATTCCTGACCTGCAGATAGTGAATTACAACAAAAAGCAGACACTTGTTCGGAACGTATGAGGATTATCTGGAAGTTTTTCTTACTGGAATGTAATAAAGAGATATTGAAGAGCAGCATACATGGGAGCTGCTGCTGGTCATGCTTGTTCTCTTTACAAATGAATTTCAGTTGGCTGCCACTACCTCTAGTATTTCATATTTACTAAATTGTGGGCATTTTATTGTTGTTGTTGCTGGGGGGGGCGGGCGGGTAGCCTTGGTTTCTTTACTGACCCTTCTTTCCCAGAAATACAGAATAATTGAGCTTGGAAGTGACTTCTGAATGTTACATGGTGAAGCCTCTTGCTCAGAGCAGACCTGCTTTGGAGCAGATTGCTCGTGGTCATATCCTTTCAAGTTTCAAACATCTTCAACGATGGAAATCCCACAGCATCTCTTAGAGAGCTCTTCCAGTGTTTCACCACCCTCATTTTGATTCCTACTCAGCTGTCTTATCCTACAGTTTACCATTTTAGGTAGAAGAGAAACATCGTTTTGCTCCCTGCTCAGTTTTTACTTCTAAAGACAGAAAAGAATGTAAAATACTCTCACAGCTGAGAATAGCTCTGTAATAATAACTTCAGATTTCTCTAAACTAATCTCTCAAAATCTTTCCTTTGCTACCAGTAACCTCTGTTTCTCAGCTGCAGTGAAAGAACTAGATCCAGACAGGTTCCAGCTGTGCCACCTGGAAACAACAAAGCAGAGACCACTCATCTCTCCACACCATTAACCGTCTGAAGTCAGAAGAGTGTTAAGGGAAAGGCAGTAAGAAACACTCCCCCAGTGTTTAGATAAGGACTGCCTCTCCCACGCACTACCTCTGCAGCCTGCAGCCTACTCAAGACAGCAGAAATAGACGGAGGGACTGGCAACGGATCTGAGACATGCAATTTTTTTTGCTGAAAAGCTTCTTTTCTCTGGGTGAGATTCCTCCTAGGGGAGATGAATGGAGTAATTTCTGTTTAGATTTTTTTTCTTTTTCTTTTTTTTTAAGTAGCCATTATGTTAATGATCAGAGATCTTTTTTTCCCTAGCTAGGAAGAATTAGATAATGGTCTGGATTGAGGTGAACAGCACACACAGCTCATCTTTTATCACAGGTAACTATAATATTGCCACCAATACTACCTCATGCTTGGATGTGATAATGAAAAGCGGCAGGCTGAAGTGGAACACAAATGAAAATCAGCAAAGCCAGTAAGTAGAGAGTAAGAGCAAGAGCGATGGTTGTTGTTGCTTTGTCACATGTCAGCTGGACAAGGTCCCTGTGATATATCTGAACATGAAGTCCACAGGCCTAGAGAGCCCCAGGTGGTGAGGAACACTGCAGCTGGCTGAACAGTCATCAGCGTATCAGTGTGTGTGGTGCACAGGAGCTCTGTGGGAGGCATGGGTCCTGCCAGGCAAGCCCCCACCTCCTGCTGCCCAAGAGCCACTTCTGGCTTCTTCATCCTCACAGCAGAACATGCATTTAAGGACAGACACGTGAAAATGTCTTCAGAAAACAAAAACCTTCCCCTGCCCCTCCACATGGGGTAAGGATTACAACACAAGACATGACAGATGTTCAACATTATATGCAAGTCCTCAGGTGCTTTCACTGTAGCATCAGAAAACATAAAGATTAAAACACAAAAGAGCTTTCTCTACTCCCTGCCTGCTTCTCCCATATTATTGCTCCTCACTTTTACTCCTCACCTCCCAAACATCTCCCATGGCAAAATGAAATCCTGCTCGGCACCCAATGCAAACACTGTCTGCCTGTTCTTGCCTTTCCTCTTTGGCCCTCTGCTTTATCTGCAGAGGAGAAATTTGTAGGGAAGTCGGTGGCTGTGATATGCAGTTATGCTATCCTGACACAGCATTGCTTACAGTGCCTTTGCTCAACTGGCTCTAAAGGTAACGCTTGCTTTGGGTTACCTGTAACATGTTCAGATAGGGCTAGTTAACTCGGACTTTAATATTTCTTTAGCTATACCCTTTAGACCATCGCTCACATTGCATGTAACACTTGTGTCTGTGTTTTTCTGAGCATGACACTCCACATGGCTGCAGGTGGGACTTTTTTAGGGGGAAAGGGAGAGTTGTTTCTCAATCCAGCTTTGCTCCTCAAGCCCCCAAAGTAAATGCAAGTGACTGCAGCCATCTCAGGAATGCTGCTGCTGCCATCTCCTGAGAAAAGATAGGCTGAGCATGTTTAACAGAGTTATAGGCACTGCTGTCAGAAGTTGTGCCTAACCGTGTCCTAATAAAATGGAGTCTTTTGGTTTGTGGCCAGACCAGTCTACTCTGTAAAGGAGTGATATCTAAGATTACTGATATTGAATGTTATATATTGTAAAAATACAGAATCCAAAAATACATGTCTAGCAATTGCCTGGAAATCTCATTTGCAAACAACATCAGATTACTGCATATGAGGCAATTAGTCTTCTGTTTCCCAAAGGCAAACAGCCACTCCTCTAAACCATGGAGGCCTCCAAGCCCAACTAACTGGGAGAGCTGAAATTTGGAATCCAGACACATAAATGCTTTAGGGTATCTAAGCTGAAATGTTTATCCTTGTAATGTTTAATTGTAAGCACAAAGATTTTGAGTAAAACTATCACAAACTACTATAGATTTAAAAACTACCAATGGGTAACACAAAGACTACTTAGGCAGCCTTAAGTCATTGTTGGAAATAGAGTTCAGACTCCTTAGTCACTTTGATAATTTCAACCACCCCTTGACATCTCCTTCTCTAAAATCCAAAAATCCAATGATTATTTTCTTTTCTTTTTTTCTCCATATGTGAGTGCACATTCACATACACTCACACAGGCAACAAATTGTTTCTTATTTTCTGTGAGCAATCATATGGGTCTAAAAAATTTTAATAGTATCTTTTTCATTTGTTGAAAGCATCTTCTGCGATGACAGTTCACAAAATATTCTGAACAATTGCATATATATCCCCCTATCAAATAAAGGAGAGTAGACAATAAGTATGTTAATCAATTCTAGGGCTTTCTTCATTAGCAGCATCTCAAGGCACAGGTCTATGCATGAAGCTGTGCTATATTGCCATCTGCACCCTGCTGCCGTTAATGAGATTTCTTTCCCATTCATTCCTTAACAATAATGCTTATTGTGACCTTTGTGAAGTACTTTGGGATGAGGCATCAAAAGCACTAAGCAAGTACTAAATAATATTATCTGATTATTGTAACTCCAGTGACAGCTATGGAAAAATGTGGGGATTTTTTTTTGTTTGTTTGTTCCCCAGAGCTCAAGACTACTTAACAAATATCACTACAGTAACACGACTGTTTCCATTTTTCTTTGAAAATGCCAGACAGATTTGGTTCATTTTCAAGATGAGAGGCTTTTGTTTGTTCTCTCTAAAATGATCAGAATTCCACCACTTTTTACATTGAAAATTCACCTTTTTTTGGTGTGTGAAGCACCACAGAATCAGAGGTATAGATTTCCCTCTTTTCCTCTGGTAAGCAGTAAAGCAAAAGAAATAAAACTCCTTTGGAAAGACTCAGACTGTCTGACAACAGAAGAAGTTTCAGAGCTTCTACTCCTCTTTCCTATGTCCTAACTCACTGCATGCCGCCTGTTTTACATCCCATGGAGTCTTCCTCTAGGCTACAAAATGCAAGCTATTTATTTTTGGCATAGTACTGAAAACCAGTGAAAGGCTGCTTTTAACTTAGTATTCCCTAGTCAGGAAAAAGGGTGGGATGTGTAAACAAAGAGGAACACCGGGGAGCCACCACCCCAGAAGTGATTCAGCTTTTTCCCTGTGAACATACTGCTATAGGTAAAGCATGGGGCTTCTTCCCAGAGCCTGCTGTTCTCACCCACTGCTGCAGCAGGCCTTGCCATGGCACATGCAGAAACGCCGGCACTCAGGCAGTGAGCCCGAGGGAGGGGACATCGCTCTTTTGGATGGCTATTGCTGTGCTCTGCTCAGCTGTGACAGCATATGCTCGGTGTTCATAGCCAGAGAAGGACGGGATGCTGTCCTGGCACACTCTGAGCAGCAAGTAGCCTTCTGGGCAGCAAAGAGATGGTCAAGTGAAACGTGCCAGGGAGAGAAGGGGAGCAAAGCTGAGCAGTGATGGGAACAGCAGTTATAAGAGGAACTGAAGAAAGGCAGAAAGGGATGAAGGGATGTGTTAAATGTCAGAAGGACAGAGAAGCGAGAGGGCAAAATGCAGAGGAAAGACCTGTGGCAGCACCAAGAGCTATTTCCTATCTGAAATCTGAAATAGGAGGAAAAAAAAAAAAAAAAAAAAAAAAAAAAAGGAAGGCTCTAAAACTGAAGTGCTTTGAGCACATGCCTTCCCTGCTTTGGGAATGGCAATTCCCACAGTCAGCAGGAACGGCTGCCTTAGCAAGGCAAATCAGACCCCACTCAGCCTCTGCATTAACATACATTTACATTGCAAAAGCAGTCTAAACGAACTGTTAAGGAATTTGTGTTAGCACCAGAAAGCTGTTTTCATATAGGAATGACCTTTACAGGGATTTCCTTCTTCTGTGTTTGGAAAGAAAAAAATAATAATCAGTAAAGCTTATCTTAAAAAATAATAATAATAAAAAAAAAAAAAAAAATCTACTAGCTAGAATGTGTGAAGTTTTAATTTCAGAAAGTATATAAGTGGTTTTGCTTATATTGGCTGGAACAGATCAGAGCAAAGATGGACTTTGTCCCCTCTCCCACATCTTAACAGTTTCTATACCACCTCCAGCTTCAGGAGGGGTGCTCCACTCTTCCATGTGAGCAGGCGGTGGCCTGGGTATTTCCCTAGCATCCAAGGGGCACTCTGGGAAGCCAGGAGACCCTCTCCACATCCACCTGCAGCATCAGCAGTATTTGGAGCTGAAGCATTGCAACAACAGAGGCTCTGGCTCCACAGCAAGAAGCTTCACGCTCTGGGTCCCAAGCAAAGCTTCACCAGCACTTGTGGACCTTCTGGAGCAGCTGCTCAGTAAGCTAGCAGAAAACAAGGCCAAAAATATCTTCTGCTTGGGGTGCAGCTGAAGTTTGTTCACTCTGACATTCTTGGATGCATCATTTTGGCTTGGAAGGACAGCTTGTCTAGTTGGAAACTTCCTGACCAACTGTGGTTTGATACTCAGAAGGTCTGCTAACAAAACTAAGGGGAGAGAACTAACTGCAGGGGAAATTTTTGTGAGCATAAATAGGTAGATGAACCAGAAACCCTCTTTTCTCTGATCCCCCAAACATCCCTCAGAGAACAAGCAGTACTCAGCATTCTTGACCAAGTGCAAAGATTTCTGCAAATATAGCTGTGATTTCTACTTGCCATAGTATGTCCCTGATATTAGGCAGATAGTTCCAATATAAAACAGCCTTTGGAGTGTATATGCTTAAGGTTCATGTTCAGCCTCAGCCCTATATTCAACATTTTGATTACTGAACAGCTCAGAAAACCCATGAGTATCTGGAATCCAGTAACATAATATTTTAATTAATTATAAAAGTTAACTGATTAATTCTGCTATACAGAAAGAAACAGGAGCAGTTGAACAGTACTGATATTTTTCCAGTATGAAAGACTTCTTCCAGCATGTCCTATAACACATATTGCAGCTTTTCTGTCATCCTTGAGGTAGAGAAACCTTTCTATTGTTCTGCAACTGCAAACAAGCACTTAGGTTTTATTGCTAGCAGCTGCTCCACTCCAGAAAAGGAAGCTTCCCTCCATTCTCATTCGCAACATAGTCTGAAGGTTTTATTCAACTTCAGAGATCATTACAACAGGCAATAAGGCATCCTACTAAATGCTGTGCCTAAGCATGCAATTAAATTATAATTCTTGCATGTAATATTCTGCACAGTCTCTACAAACAGCGTTTAGCTGAATCTTGTAGCAGTTAGTTGACCATCTTATCCTCTAAAGACAGTGGTTTATGGAAGAATGAGTTGCAGGCACTGAAGTCTGAATTAGGAAAGCACTTAAACACATGCTTAACACTATCGAGGGCTGAAATTAAAGAATGTTGCTCAATTTGAACACATAGTAAGACTAAATTTGTTCTTTAAAGTTAGAGGCACTTAAGCTAGAGATGAAACATACCATCTGGATGTAGCGTGTTAAATAGGCTGGTGATCTGAAACAAGGTATTAACCAACTCTTGAATAAGCAGTATTATTTCAAGTTCAGAAGATAATGTGTTGATGGCAGAAGTTTTTACAAGGAAGCTATTAATAACATATCTGAGACATACTGGCAGTACAAAAGCAGTAATACAGAGACATTAAGTAATAATGAGACTAATCACAGCAATTACTAAGAAGGCAATAAAGTTTTCTCAAATAGCTTTTAGATTTCTTATTTCTACTAAATGAGAAATATATCTTCCCTGTAATGTTAGTTCAGTTAAGATGTAAGATTTTGCCTCTAGCCTGACTATCCCCAGACACAATCTGGAGTCAGTACCACTAGTCCAACACTGCCATTAGTTTGACCTGGATAAGCAGAGATGGGGTTCACTGAGATCGTGCCACGTATACAAAGTGTGCAGTAATGATTGAGCTAAATTATTCATTCTGCCAGTCAATTATTTCTTGTAGCTCAGGGACTGCTGTAGTTCTTTATTGTATGTAGCTTAACTGAGGGGAAGAACTAACCTGCACTGAGTTGCACTGAGAAGTTTTGTTGTTGTTGTTGTTTTGTTGTTGTTGTTGTTTTTCAGTCTGTGTATGTGTCTTCATTGCACTTGTAAAGTACAGAACACAGTATCAGAACATATTTTAGATGCATTGAATTATCAGTGCTAAAATAGAGCTCACTAGTCTAAATGACTTACTTTGCTAAGTCCCCGGGGTTTGGTCATAGAGCTAATAAGCATTTTGTCTGTTTCTTTCTTCTTTCAGAGCCATTCATTTATGGTGTGATAAAATCATTACTGCTGGTTATGTGTCATCATGTAAATGTTTTATTTTGTTACATAGCAGTTACCAGGTGCCTTTTCTTTCAGCTTTGGCATTTAATTGTCAAGATGCATTTTAGTTTCCTAAATTATGTAGACTGATTTAATAAAAAACTGCTTACAAAACAAGTAAATACACTGACAAAGACAAAACATTATTTCATTTATAAAATTTGTTACTAAAAACAGGGCTCCACTTTGTGCGCTCACTCATCGCTATTTATCAATGTTTGCTTATGATTGCAGTTGAACAAAGAACAGTAAATGCAATTTACTGTAGAAAGGCAAGGTCACATGGCCTGGGTCTTAGTTAATTTATCTTTCATGACAGATCCTATTTTCTGCTACTGGTATTATTACCCAGCAATACATTTCTCCCATGATAGTGCATCTGTAGCTTTTGCATTGCCAAACTTCGTGGTAGCATTTAATTTGTGTGACATTATTCAGCTATCAAGAAAAAGTAGTGCATGCTGAGAAACTCAGTGGCTATTTAATGATAGCTTAAAAAATGAGTTCTTATGAGCAAGAGCAATGTCTCAAGTACTTTGCTAAAAACACTTTCCTCTCCCAGGCTGTGCTATCCTGATCCCACCCTGGGCACCTGGGCATTCACCATCAGATCTTCAGATCAAGCACAAGTAGATGTGCGGACACAGTGGATACAGGTGTCTGACAAATTTCATACCTTCTCCCTTACGTAATGGCAGCTGGGTAACATGCAGACATTGCAACACTGTATTATAGGAAAGTCACACTAAAAGGGGTCCCTGAAGTCATCTAGTCTGTTCCCCTTCCCTTGTAAGATCAGCTCTGCGTATGTCATTGCAACAGCAACTAATCTAAATCCATCCTTGGAGTCCAACAGTGATGGAGAAGCCATGCAACTCATCCAGTAGTTCCTACAGCATTATGCACGCATGGTTTTGTGTGATGTTCTGATATTTATACCCATGTTAACTGGAATGCAAATACACCAATGACATGCAACCCAGCAATGTGACTGTAGATCAGAAATTGTCATGGAGATTCCTAATGGGATTCATCAGGATTTTGTTCTTGACACGATGTTACTTGCTACCTCCATCTGAAAACTGATTGGTTGGGTAGCAGTTTTGGGAAAGCAGGGAAGCCGGACGAGTGGTAAATTATATAGATGACAGTTGTAGATAATGATCTGAATCATTTGGTAGGTTGGGCTAATTTGAATATCCTCTTTTAATACAGTTAAATTTGCAATCTTACATCTAAGGAGCAAAGAGCATGGTTTATACAGGCAGGATTGGACAAAGTGATTTTGAAATGAGGCAACATGAAAAGAACTCAGGGTCTTGGTAGATAATTAACTGAACATGAGCCTCCAGTAGGATGATACAATTAGAGAGTGAATGTCACCACTGAAGCCTAAGCAGGCAAAATAAGAAGTGGGAGTAGGAAGGTGATATTAGTCCTGTTTATAGCATAAGTAAAGCCATCACAGGAATACCATGTGCAATTCTCATACCCACATGTCAGAAAGGACTCTGACAAAATGAAGTGTTCAAAAAGTCTTGCAAAAATATCTTGGGGTCTGGAAAGCATGTCTTTACATAAAAAGATAAGAATGAGCAAGCTACTTGCCTCTCCAGAAAAAAAGCAAGGAAGACTATTACTTAACATACATTATGGTTTTGATTGTTGTTGGCTTCCTAATACAGAAGGAAAAGGCATAACAGAAAGCAGTTTGGGGTATTTTTTGTCTTGAAAAGTAGGAACTTTGTAAGATCTATCTAAAACAAAGCACCAAAAAACAAACCAACCCACTGAATAATTAGCTTCATTGACAGTGATGTGCTAGAGCTTCTACTTCATACTGTTATGTTTTTCCAAGGATATGACAATTTCAGGGAAATTACAGACCTGCTGCTGAGACTTATAGCTGAGGTGCTACCACTCACTGGAGCATAATGATCTCTTCCAGCCTCAAAATCTATGATTATCTAACTAACATATTTGAACTTGCTTTCATTGAATTCTATTAAATTATATTGATTTATACCTTCTGAGGAAGTGGCCCTAAATCTTTCAGGTTTGAAAATAAGCCATAATAGTGCACCAGTTCTGTACAAGTTTGCCACCACTGAAATCAATATATTTGCATTTGAAGATAATCTTGAAAATGGGGAGCCTTTAAAGTTGTTTCTGAACTCCACAACCTGTTCTCACCATGGAAACAGGCACTCAAAAATAATATCAAAACCCTGGAACTAGAAAGAGTAGCTAATTTTGTTTTTACACAGATTAGTTCTGCCGAATTCAGAAAATTACATCCTTCAGTTTGTCACTTTGTTTATGTGTTTTTGTTTGACATAATATCTAACCGTTAAGTGGTCCTGACTGCAAAAACACCAGACTGTGTTTTCAATAAATAATTCCACTTTAATGGCAAAGTAATAATTTAGACAGATACAGTGCGCACACCTGCAAAAAAATATACGCAAGCTGGTTTACAAGCTAGAGAAACAATAAACCAATAGAAAATACATCATCCAGTTAAGTCCGATGACACCAAATACTTATTATTAGGGCTTTACAAAGACTACAAAACTTTTCAGATGATTTATTTCACTGTTTCTGTCTATTTACATGATATGTTACATCAAAAATGTACAAAATATAAAATGTATACAGACAAATGTTTCACAAACAATTTCTGAGTTGTAAACTAGGTGGACTCACTGAGATGTATTGCAGGAAGTTTTGTATATGTGATATTGTGTGTTTGTGTGTTAAATATGGCAGGAAAAGATCTGCAGGTTTGCTCAGAGCACAGGTACAGGAAAGAGCAGCTTTCCTTTAGTTCTTTGAGTCAGTCAGGATGTACGCACTGACATTGTACAGCAGAAATGGATCCAGATTTTGGGGGCATGATGTTGGTCTGACTGAATCCTACATGCATAACATCAGTTGGAGTTTTATTAGGGCAATAGCACCGTGTAGGAACCTCTAGATTCAGTGATGCAGCTCAGTGCCATTTGAAAACTGCATTGATTTATCTTTGTTTTACAGCGAGTGACCACGGGGTGGCCACAAAGAGTTAATAGCACCAAATACACATCCTGAAGATAACATCCATGGAGGTGTACAGTATATGTCTACACAATGCCAAAGCCCTTAGGTACCTTCTGGTTTATATGCACCTATTTGAACCGGATGCCTCTTGTGGTAAAGGAGCACTCCCGGATATTCTGAGCAGTTTTAATGCAATCTGGTTGTAGCCTGCCATGACATATGCACTTAAACATTTCCAGATGTTTTGTCCCCCAAAATGTATTGGCTTCATATAGATATTGAAACATGCTCACTGTAGCATTGATAGCTCCTGCATAGTCAGAACAACTGTAAGTACAGGACAAACACACCAGGTAATAACAGCTTTTAAGGTTTGCATTCTGTATTTGTTTGCAACATACAGGAAATCTCAGCAAGTGAAACATCTCTTAACACCAACAGAATAAAATACAATTTTTTGTTTGCTTGTTTTTGATTTGATTTGTGCAAGGCTTTTTTTGTTTGTTTGTTTGTTTTTCTTTTTTCATATTTACATTACCCACCCAGTAGACTGTGCAAAACCAACCCACTTTTACAGTATAAACTCTTCCTCTTCCACAGTGGACATCACTGCTTCAGTGTTCTTTTATGCTGATTTTTTCATGTACAACAATAGCAATCAAAACAACATGCTAAAACTAGAAAAAGGAAAACAAAAACCAAAAAACAAAAAACATATATTTGTGCTCATGCTGCATCAAGTGCATCCAGCTCTGCTGGATAAAAATTCAAAACATCTATCCTCCAAAAACTCCATTCCATGGGACCAAATGGATTTGAGCCTATTTTCTCAGCATTTAGGTGGCAGTGGAAGTGGGTTTGGGTTCCTTGTGTTTTTCTGAGGGTAGGCAGAGCAATCTATTCACAAGATAAAAATATTATATAGCAACTGTTCTTTCTCCTATCCATTTCTTTAAAAAATCATGATATACAGATATGAGGCTACTGTGTTAACTGACGTTTTTTCATTAGTAAATGAAGAAAAAAACAGTGTAAATTACCAATGGTTTAGGAACTAAACCAACTGTAAAACTGTTCTAGAAATCTGTTTTAAGGCAGTGAGACAGCACCATAAGAAATGTTCCTTCTTTCACTGAAAAGGCTCAAACAAATGAAGCCCTAAGAAGCCTTTAATCAGTGTTGGTTAATAATTGGTATAAAACTGTTGTTAAGGAGTGGGCAGGTGGTTAAAAAAGACCTTTGTGGTAAAAACAACTTTATAAAATCTGTGACTCGTATACTAAAAACTTGATGGAGCGCATCACCGTGACCATGGCAGTTAGAATTAAATTGGCACTTATCCAGCATATCACAGTCATGTTTTCTGGTGATTGCACAATACTGTTTGTGCTTTCTGAGTTACTATCATCATCTCTGACTCATTTTGGAATGGGCAGTAGCGTACAACACAAACACCACTGCAGTCCTGTGACCAGCACCATGCGGCACAACAGAGGTTAGAAGAGAATTAAAAGACTGCATTGTTCATGCAGTGCCTGAGGGTAAACTAAAGGGAAAAAAAAAAAAAAAAAAAAAAAAAAGAAAACCAACAAGAAAAACCCAAGTTGCACTGTAAACGTACAGAGAAACAGAGATGCAGAGAGAGAGGCAGAGAAAGAGAGAAAGACGAAAAGAAAAAAAAAATTCCAGTTTGGCTAACACGTGTGCAATCTGCTTAGATGCCCTTGATTTAGGGCATTTTCCAGTTGACAAATGGAGTCTCACTTGGCTCCGTAGGTATCACAATGCCTTGAAATTAAACTAATTCAAGCTTTCCACTTCAATTTTTCTTCCTGACTTTGCAGGGTTAGGTCTCCTGCCTACCTACAACACACCATTCTCATTCAGGGACCTCGGCGTGCTGCTTTAATACTGGCAGTGGTCTAGTGGAAACAGGTTTTACCATAATCCTCCACCAAGGTTTGTCCCTTTCAGAGAGTCGATTCAAGGGACGAATCCAAAATGTCGTCGTGGTGGCTGGTGCTATCGCTGTCACAGCTTTGTGCGCTCGAATAGTTGGCTGCCTCTTGAAGCCTCATTAGCATATTCATCTGAAAGAAGAAAGAAATGTTTACATAATCTTGTCTCATTTAATGCTGCAGTGGCCGTGTTAAAATTTAATTAAGCTGCATTGCTGTACAAGGTGTGCTGGTATCTAGCTGAGGGGACCATACAAAAGGATTTCGGAAAGGGCAGGGTGTCAGCGGCTTCTCCTGGCACCCTTTTCCCTACCTTCTGGTCTTTAAATAGCAGTGTGCATTTAAAGGTCCAGAGAGCCAGAGGGATATAATGGAGCTGCCTGATAACTCTCTTTCATTCAGGGGTGAGAACGGCTGCAGCTGCACCACCAGCAAGGGAAGGAAGCCATATCACAGCTGGACATCTGGGCCCATATTTGGAGACAGTCAAGCTTCCAGATAATTTTTGGATGGTGTAGATGCACCATATTGAAAATGCAACTGAAAACATAATCACACTAACATATACCCTCTGCAGGAGAGAGATGGGGAGGGAGAGAGCACAGGGTGGACTGAGGCCAGCTACTTCCAAAAACGGTCCCATCTGCTGCTGAGGGGCTGACTGCAGCAGGGGAACAGCAACCGACCTTCCTTCCTGAGAGAGGGTGAGCCCCCACAAAATTAATTTGGGCATTATTAGGACTTGAAGTCCATCTGAAAAAAAAAACAAAACAAAACACATCAAAAAGCAGCATTAAGTCCCAGAAAATTACTTGGATGCTCAATGCCTAACTGTATATAACCATCAGGATTTTATTTGTAAAACATCCACTTCTGCCAGCATACTCAGGGCTGCAAGCACTGTTGACATTGTGAACACAATTTTATTGTTTTTAAAGGAGCAAATGATCTGTCTTTAGAAAAACATAATAATAAAAAAAAAAAACAACAGACAAAGAAACAAAACAAACAAACAAACAAAAAAAGACAATGAAATACCAAAGAGGCAAAGATATCCTTGTGTGTGTGTGTTAAGCACCTTTTCCCTGTTTGCTCATGAATCCTTACATCTCTATGGTTTCAACCCACACTGTTTGCAAAGCTTTCTCCTGGAATTGAAGAGTGTTTAATCAGGAAGCTTTTGCTGGAGGTTTATGTAAGTATCCATGCCTGAACATACTGGATATATACAGTGGGTGTGTAACACAGCCTACTTGTGAAATGCCCTATTTCCTCAAGGATAGTCTTTGGATATGCTTGTGCTCCACACGTGTCAGTGTCTCTCTCCTGGTGAAATCCACCTCAAGCCCCAAGGCTTCTGATAACTAGTTGGATAGAGGAAGCTGTAAGCAACTGATCACAGTGTGCAGGGGGCAATGGTGGCTGGACACTGAACTCTGCCTGCCCAAGTATTTTCACCTTAGAGGAAGGGGATGCATGTTTGCTGGAAGCCTGGAAAATAAAACCTCTGGCAGCCTGAATCACAGGGTCAGTTACCCCAAGGCTTATGTTCTGGAAGACAAGAGATCAGATGACTTGATTTCCCACATTTCCTTGGGGTTCAAGGTCTGAGTATGAGTACCAAACACTTCAGGGAGGCTGAGAAGTCATTGCTTTAGCACTGATATGAGTTAAATACATTTTCCTCTCAAATATTCCCTTTTTCAAAGGGCTCCCTATGTTCCAGAGGTTCAATTCTCTAAAACAGTATTATGAATTATGATAAAGACTGTCTATAGAGAAAGTACTATACAGAAACAGCAGTTCAATATATGCAATTTAATATTCCATTATCAGAGGAGGCAATGGTAAACCCAAGCATCTGGGATCATATTTAAATAAAACAATACCTGGCACTTAGGGAAATAAACCTCTTATCTTTTAATGCCACTATACTTGCATTCCTTTTACATTGAGACTGCTATACAGTCATCAGTTATCTTGAAATGTTCTGGGGAATGGGAGGATAACAGTCTAATTTGCATTTCCACTAAATTCTCTATGACAGCAAAGTTAGATAATGTGAGTTTCTCAGTGCTTCATTTATAGAATGTAGAAGACAAACAGTCCAACCTGGAAAAGGTGTTTTCAGAATAAGCTGATTAATCAAGTTGCTTAAGAATGGTATCCAAACATTATAAAGATTTCTGGGCAGATGCAAAATGCATATTATTTAGGGACATATTAATGTGATGGTGATACTTGCCCTCTTGCTAGATTTTTCTGTTATTTTCATTACTTCTTATAAACTGTAGTAGGATTAATTCTAAAAGCACACTTTGGAACAGGTACACAGTACATTTTTTACTGTACAGTGTAGAATTTAACATGTGACAGTGAAATACATACTGAAAAACATTTTTCCCAAAGTTTAAATCTTACCAAGGGATCCCCCTCCGTATCAGTCTGTGGAACATGCTTTGAGGTTGTTCCTTCTTTTGCTGATGCATAGCCTTCATAACCAACATCTTCTGGTCTTAACTGAAGTAATGATGGCCAGTCATGTTGCAGAGTTGCAGAGCTCCATGGATAGGTATCAGCTACCCACTTGGAAGGATCCTCCCAGGGTGCCCTCTTACCGTACATCTGTAGTATGGATAAAGCACGGGTAAGTATCCTACAGAGCTTCCAGTACCAGTTGTAATAGCAAACAAAAGTCATCAAACATACCTAAACCATTTTAGTAAATGTTTTTTTTTTAGACATGCTCAGCACTCAAATATGATACAACATTCAAAAGACCTCATCTCCATTAGTGCTCCTTCAATACCCAGAGTAGCTGCAAGTTGAAAAGCACTCTGTAACTGGTGATACTTGTAGGCAATAGTGAGAGTTACAAGTTTTTGACACAATAAGCAATGAGACCTTTTGGTAACTTGCTTAAGGCATATCAGTGAAATTAACTCAGACCTATCTAAAGCATTCAAGTTAATTGGATTTTGTTTGAAGTGAATTAGGAAGTGCCAGAACTGATTGTTCTCTTCTCCTAGCAAAACAGGATGCAGAAGCAGACATCTGTCCACACCTTGAGATCTTTCATGAGGTTAATGAAAAGAAGAAATTCACAACGGATAGATTTTCCCTACCATGAAGCATGAAAAGGCTTATGCATCTGGAAGGACAGGAGGAAGGAAAATTAAGGAGGCCCACAAGCTTCCTCACTAAAATGCACTCTCCCTGTAGTGCTGCTCAGAAGCAACATGTTAACTGAGAGACCCTTGGTTGCTGCTTTACAGATTTCCTTTAGCTGTGTTATGTGTGACAATGTGATAGTGACAATGACACATGGGGCTTGGGAGCCTGCCGCCAGAGCTTTCCATGATTTCTCCTAGCTCAAGCAGCTTCACACAGTCCAGGAATGAGTGTAACATTGGCAGAGGCATTGAGATGGGCTGTACTCTTCATGGGAGTTAAACAGCGAAGGATTCTAGAGCTAAAGCCAGAGAGATGAGTTGTGCTTATCATTGTAACACCTGCTCCCAGGCACTTGCTGAATCCAGAGCTTCAGTTTAGGCAGTCAAACTGACTGCCTATATTGTGTACAGAGATACTCAGACTCCTTCTGCCCTACACAGAGGTTCGGCTGCTTAGCAAGTATCTGCTTAAATAAGCTGAAGTGTTTCTCATGGAGGTAGAAAGCTAACTCCTGATTGTAGGCAGCATTTCCCCTCATCTGAGAAGAACAGTAACTAAATCCTTTCTGGAATCTGGGGCAAGGTTTGTAAACTCCATGCCTGGCAAGTGAGTTTACAAAGTGCTATGCTAGAAAGTCAGTTTCTACCCTTCTCTGGTACCAGGAACATTTAACTATACCATAAAAAATATTTCTGTTTATTATTAATAATACTATTCTATGGAAGGCATCCAAAGCATATAAAAATTGGAATGGTTCACAAAACAACATATTTTCTTCTGTCTGCTGCCATCTTCTGCTCCAGAATTGAAGTTTCCATTTAAGTACCTACCCTGTATGCTTGGAAAAATATGAACATGAAGAATATCACCTCATTTTTATAGCTGATCTAAACAAGTGCTGTTAATCTCACTGTGGCTGTTCTATCAGATGTTTGGCAGTTTTTTGCACAAGGCATAAACACACTGTAATTCCCAGAGAGGTAAACAGTTGTAGGAAAGCATGAGATACTCAACAGGCAAGATTTGAAACCTCCATCTTATCAGTATGTCACTATGTCAATACAAGGCCATAAAGAAACTGCAGCTGCTTACACAGTTCTTTGACTATTCCAAAACAATCCCCTCTGCACTGTGCAGTAATTTTTTCACTGTTACGAGTGGCAAAAATATAGCTTTTCCACAGTGCATCTTTTCAGAGGGCAGAGTTGCACTACATGAAAGGAAAGGAAACAGGGAAAAGCCAAAAAAAAAAAAAAGTCTGGATTAATTTCAAGATTTATGTTTACTTGAAAGATGTGCAATGGTCCTAAATCTTAACCTATATATCTTATATATACATCTTATAGTCCTTTATATGGTGAATCTAGTTGTAGCCCTCCTTCTATCAAAATTGCTATTAAACTTTGCTAGTTCAGTAGCAATCAATGGAGAATGTTAAGAGAGTAGAACTAGTGTTAATGCCTGGAGAAGAAAGGATGGAGGGAATGGTGAACTAATAGCACAATGAACTAATATCCACAATGAGAATTACAGTCAGGAGAAAACCTTTGCCCATACAGAGGAAGAAAAAAGGAGAGATCAAAACTTGAGGAAATATAAATGGAAATGCAAGATACAAGGGTAAAAAGGGACAGACCCTCATGTTCAGTGGGACCAAGGAGTAATCGATCTCAGTCTGGCTGGATATTTGTTCACAAGCTTTTCAATATGCCTGCAAACATATTCATGTACATAGTCTGGGGAGGATCAGGCAGACCAATGCTTTTTTCTTACACCAGGGTAAGGGCTATTAACTCTCCCATGTAGAGGCTGGTTGAGACTGCCTTATACAGGGAGGCAATCTAAGCTTTATTAAGCATTGCTATGAACTCTATTTAAACAGAGGAAAAAGAACCTCCCACCTGTCAAAGAGGTGAAACCCTCTTCATAAAATATTAGATATGCTACTGCTGGAGCAGAGAAAGACAAATTTTGTACGTCAGGTTATGAGCAAGTCAAAAGGAGCCCAACACTGATTTTTATAATCCCACCACAGATTTCTTGTAAATGCAACAGCATTCACAATTGGATGCGTTGGTTAAAAGTAACTTGGAGAAAGACTATGAAACTAAGGAAAAAAAATGCAGGGAAGCAAATGACATACCTGCAGTCCCTCTCTCACTGCTTCCAGAAGATATGGCACCAAGGAGTAGTTCCAGAGGTCTGTGAACCACACTCTGGAGCCATCAACATCCATAGGACAAGGGAGGAAAAGGCGGGGACCTGAGAAGTCAAATTGTGTATTGAAAGAGAAGAATTAGGGAGCATACTGAAAATAATCCTCACAGAATTAAAAAAGGAACACTGGAGTAAGCTCAAACATAGAGAATACTAATGCAGGGCTACAGTATGGGATCTATCAGTAAACTTCTATTAAAAATGAAATAGTGTCACTTTATCCAATTCTAAGGCCTGATTAACACTTGAAAGTTTTAATGGCAAAGTTATGTAAAAAGATGACTTCTTGCTAGCATAGCTATTCCACCAGAAGACCTCAGGTACAGATATGTCTCCCACTTGCTAGTTTGCTAAATGATGATAATTTACTTGAAAGTCTTTAGCAACCAAGGCATAAATAACAGGAAATATATACTGTCTTTCCATTTTCATTTCAACCTTGCTGGCAACACAAACCAGTCACGTTCCCCACACTTAGGCTGTATTTACCACTGAGAGATGACAACTTTTAAAAAGAGAATTCAACCTTCAACCTTTAGATCTCTAAAATGGTTAGTCTACATCTTTATTTCAAACCACTCCACCAAGACTCACCAATGGTTACATCTGAAGAACTGTGTGTTTCTAGGAAGCTGTTGAGATGATGCCATGTTTTTGGGATCCAGTCAATGATTTTGATGAGCTCATTATTGCGTATGTTCTTTTCTATTTCAGTCTCAATCAGTTTCCTTCTCAGATATCTGCCCAAGAAGCCTTTAACAGGCTCTGTGTGATTAGCACACAGCACCCACCTGTGTAGAAACGATAAATGTCAAGTAGCAATGAATAGCAAGTATATAATTTCCTCTTAAACATACAGATGATGATAATGTCATAAGCTTCGAAGTCTCGTGAGCCAGCACATACAAAACTGCTCTGGTAAACCATGTTATTCACTGTTACACTTTCCATCAGGAATTCAAGGCATTGCTGAAAACAAATGGAATGCAAGAATGCCATTATGTTCAGCATCTTTATAGAGATGCTGGAAAGTATCTTATCCCAAACACCATATCAGCACAGAAGAGCCACAGAAGCTAAAACACTTTGCTGTGATGAGACAAAGATCAATGTTTGTTGAAGAACTGGTCTGAGAAGCAGGGAGCTTGAAAGTTCTGTGCAAACATGGCCACAGTAAAAACAGAGTGAATGTACCTGAAATTGTGATGCAGCTCCAGATTTGGTGAAGAAGAAACTCCCTGGTTCATAGTTCCAATAATATAGGGACTGGAAAGAGAAGTAGTATGTTTTGTTGAGGGAGAATCCTTTCAGATATTCAGAGAATATTCTTTATTCTTAGCTGCACTACGCTAATTTTGAAGAAAACGTGGATATGTTGTAGTTTTAGATTTAAAATATTTCTGTAGTACCTTTCCTTTTTTTTTTAATGTAGTACTTTTTTTTTTTAATGCTTATTCTTGCATGATTTCCCTCTCTGCACATTTGTAGTTTACTAGCACTCATCTGTAATAAAGAAATAAATGAGGCAACCCTGTGTTCATGTACCTCATTATTTTGTAGTAAGCTTAGAGTTTTAATTTCAGAAGGCAGTGAATCTCATGAGTAGGACATAGCATGCAGTGATTTTATGAAGAGAAGTCCCTTTGATGGTGCTTTTACAATAGAAATAGCCAATGTATTTGACCAGCAGAAGTCCCAGAAAACATTATTTTTTATTCTTGCTTGGCAATAAAGGACAGTCATCAAGCTTTACACTTCTGCACTACTACAGCTCACAGGAAAACTGACCACCAGGTATAGAGCTGCTTCTGCATGGGTTCATGGGTTCACACATGTCCCACATTCTACTGTTATAAAGCACATTTCTTTTTACTCTCTCATAAACTGTCTTCAGGGTACTAATGAGCTTGTGTGATCTGACAGGGCAAAAGGGATAAGACCCTGATTCAGTCAAGTAAGTACACCCTTAAATTCAGTGACACATTTACATCTCGCTGAGAAGCACGTACGTCATATATATAAAGCAGGCACATAAGTACTTGGCTGAAGAGGGTCAAAATTATTGAAGTCGCTAAATTAAAAGACCCACATAGGGTCATAGCCTAAGGGAGTCTAATTTTTCCCTGAGATATATTATTTTGCAAAGTAACAAACAGCTTTTACCATTTTAATTGCAAAATGTGTGTGGAAGGGGAGAAAATAGCTTCTACCTACCATTTATTATATTTACAATTGAGGAAACCATTGAAGATGTCACTTAGTGAACTGATGTGGTGGAGATTATCCAGAATTATGACCACAGGGAGGTCAGCACCATTGTTGTCAGCACTGCATTGTTCAGCTAGGTTAGCTAGGTATTGTCGCAGATCCTTCAGTAGGATTAATGAAAATCAGAAAGAAAAAAAAAAAACAATTAAACCATAGATGCAATTTCAGGGGAAAAGATTTTCAGAAAGATAAAGAGGCTGCTACAGAGTTTCACCACTGTGGACAGTTCAGCTGGATGAGCACATGCAGGAGGACCTGCTTCTTAGACAGGACAACATTGAAGCCACATGCTAAGATGAACAAAGGCACTAAATTCAAGGCAAGTGACTGAAGCATATACATTCCCATTTGGTGGACACAGTCCTTAGAAACCTGCTGGCAAAATATCTTATCTCCATTGGAAAACAGGTTGCAGTGAAATATCCTATACATTTCTATCAATGCTACATTTATATGCATATATATATATATATATAAATATATATAAACAAAACAAAAAGAAACAAAGAAGCAACCCAGCCCCAAATTGTTACACAACCTAGGCATATTGAACTGCTTCCTCAGATATCTCCTTTTACTATTCTCACTGAAAATCTGTTCAACCTCTTGGGGATACTCTATTACACCTCATAATAAAGTTCCTTGTGTAAATATTTTTTGTCAGCTATCTGTTTGGCTGCCATATATTGCTGGAGTAAAAGCAAGCTTTCTATAATCAAAACCTTTTATATTTTCCCTGACACTTTGTTGCCCTTGAGGGTCTGGGTTAGTCAAGTTTTACAGCTGTATCCCTAGAGGTGTCTAATTTTGTCAGTGTTAGGAATGTTCAGTATTACAGGCAAAGTTCCTATTGCCATCTCACTTCCTGGATCAGGAATAGCAGATTTTTTTTTCTCTTTGAGGAGAATATGCAACCTTTTTCTTATTTCAAGAAAGACTTGTTTGGCTTTTTATGCTCTGGTGTCTTTAGGGAGCATCATGGTTTTCTTCCAAAAAGTACCATCTGTATTATTCAAGCACACTTGGCATTTTACAATGATGTTTTTTCTTTTTTTACTACAAACTCTATGTAAATTGTCTTAGAAACAAAGGAAAAGGAGAAAAAAACAGCCAACCAAAACTAAAACTAAACAAACAAAAAACAAACAAACAAAAATACACCACATACAACAAGTAATTTTCCAGCAACTCAGAAGTTTGCTCTTTCACAGGACAATATCTGTTATGAATGTATATATGGTACAGCAATAAAACATGAACGCATTCACTGCCAAAGAAAAAGGCAACACAAATGCTCTGCATTAAGGCAGAGAAAAGTGATGTTTTTACTGGAATGGTCCTCTCACCCCTTTGAGATCTGTGTATGCTTCCTTCTTACGCTATGTTAACATTCGTTATTTTCTGTGCAAATCAGAAAGCTCTGGGCAAAACTTTTCCTTTTCTTTCCTAGGGTACCAAGTTAGGAGTATACTCAGTTCAGGATAGCAAGTCATTAGTATAATCTGGGTAGTCATATTAGAAGCTTGATAATCTGAGCTGTGTAAATCACTCTGAGTGTGACATGATGCATGAAGTCATTTTAATATGGTCAGCTTCCTGACCAATTCATGTCAGAAACCATGGCAGCAGTCATATTTATGTAGTGTTTATTAAGAAGCAGCACCCAAGAGAGTAGTTCAAAATCCTCATTCTCAAACCTTCACTAACAATAAACTGCTATTACCACTACAGAAAAGCAAGTTAGACCAGCTTTTTTATATATCCAACCCTTCTGACAAAGGAATTACAGACACTTTAAGAACTAAAGTTACATAGATGTGTGACTCTGCATATATCCTTAAGATGAATTTCCTCAAATAAGGAAAAGTTCTGACTCCCTTTGCAGTAATTTGTTTACAAGAGAATGATCTGGTCTCTAGTCTTCGCTGGGATTGGAGACTGAATCCTTGTAGAAAAAGATGCTAACTGAGCAATACAACAATATGCCAATTATTAGGGTCTACTCTATATTCTCACTAAAAACAATATGAAGGCAATAGGGTGTCATTTCAGTTGTAACTTACCTTGCTTGACTTGTGATCTACGTTAAAAGTTGCAATTGCATCCTCAGTTTTTTTCCTGCCAGATTTAGTTATAACATATTCAGCCATTCTATTAGCTAAATAGGTCTTTCCTGTGCCACTGGGTCCCGAAAGAATAATTCTGCGATGCTCCATTAGTAAATTAAAGTAACGCTGAGTAATTGGCTTAGGAATTAATGTGTCAAACACAAAACTGTCCAAACTGTTTTCTTCCACTCCTGGAACAAAAGAAAAGAAAAATGGCTTGTCTTCATCCTTGGTGCCATGCTCTAAAGCAAGGTGAGATGCATCTTCCTAAATCAGACTCCTATCAAGGGGTTCATTACTGTGGAAATGCTTACACCCTTCCACAGGGTCAAAATATTAAATAGTGTCAATGTAGGTATGACTAGAAAGATGGGAGAAGTGAAATCAAGTTAAATGTGCAAAGAAGGCTCAGCAAGGCAAAGGTGTGTGTTTCAGACACTATAGGCAACCAAGATAAAAAAAGAGGTCAATGCCTCAAGGCTTGCTGGTTGTCATAACAATATATGGACAGTTCTTCTGAAGGCCCCCCTCCAACAGCAGATCCCTACAGCTTTTTAAATGTCTCAAATTTCTCCTGTAGTACTGGGTAATGCATAAATATTTTGATCATAATCTCTTTTTTTGTTTTTGTTTTTGGCTACTGTTCAGAAATTTGTATTTTGCTGTGATTTGGCCATCAGAAAATGAAAGGGATATTCTTGTATTTGCCTTAAAATGCCCTACTTTGTTAGACATTGTACAATATCTAATAACATTGTACAATACCTAAACTCTACAAAGAGTTTGTGTGATAAGTGCATCTTTGAACTGGAGACAAAATACAGAAAGGTTAGGACTTAGGAAAAGAAAAAAGTATTGGGGATTTCAGTGATGGACTGTACAGTGTCTGCAAAAATATTCTAGTATTATTAGGGTTTTACCTTTCAGGTTCACAGTGATGATGTTATTATCTCCAACCAGATATCCACAAGGCAGCAGTTCAGGCACTTCTAGGCTATGGGCTCTAATTACATCCCCTATAGAATAGCTAGCAATGCAGTCAGAGCTTAAACCCAGGCTAGTAGCTGGGTCCACTCGGAAAATATATTCCTGAAATTATATTAAAGTATAAGATATAAACATAGATTAGATATGTGGTTATTGAATGAAAGGAGTTTGAAAAATATTTTGGTACAGGTGAGTTCATTTGGCAAGGAGATTCTTGCAGTCATATTCAATAGAAAATGATTATGATGATGTAAAAAGTATAGCAACATTAATAATAAAGGTTAATACTGGTACTAGCTATATGTTAAAGAAACAAAACAAACAAACAAAAAAAAACCACTTGTTAAGACAAACCAAAATATAACAGATTTTTCTTAAGTGAGAGAGACTATTGAATTAATACTTGAGCTAATTTTTCAATGCCTTACCTTAAAGAGACGTCTGATTACACCATCTAAAACGTCCCATTTTGTTTTTCCACTGACTCCGATTGATCCTATCAGATACGCATGTGTTTTTTGATCCTACAAAGAAAGATTTTGAAAACTGGACTAAAAATGGAGGCAATTAGTTTGCTATAAAGATTCATTGTTTTTCCAATAAAGAAAAATACTATTTGGAATGTGATAGCTTTGTTAATCGTCTCTGTGCTTGAAATATATATAGATGATATTACTTTGGTATTTCTTTATACAGAAGGAAACACAGTATCTTAATCTTCTCTAAAATTTGATCTGCATTTATAGAGAGTTGAATGTAAATAAAAGATGCATAGTATTAGGAATATTTCTGCAACACAGAACATGAAAATACAATGGAATTCCAAATTGATTACCTAGTAGCATATTCATAGTTGCAGACTAAGAGGCCAAAGGCATAAATCTAATTTATAACCACTTTAAAATAGAGTTAGCAAGTCCCAAAACATCTTACTACTAATTAAACTGAGAATTGGTAGTGTCTGAGCCACCACAAAGGCAGTAAGAGGCCATATGACAGTAGTCTATGGAGAGTGTGTAACTGTACTGAGCATGGATGACAAAGGAAATAGCTGCTGTCTTTCCAATATTTACTGAGATCCTGACTGAAAATACTTAAAGGATCTTAGCTACTGTAATGCAAGATTTGTCAGAGAAGTAGTTCTGTGACTAGACCTTTGGATAATGAACTTACCTTGGCTCGGCTATAGCCCTTGTTTATAGTAACTAAAATTTTCACACTGTGGCCTTCTTTGTGGAGTGCTCCATCTGTGACATCATCCAACAAAATATCTGTAATAAAAGAAGAGACAAGATCAACCTGACAAATCACACAGTTATGCTTACCTCATCAGTTCAACACTTGCTCCAAAGGTTTTTTGGTTAAAAGGAAATCTTGACATCACCACTTGAAATCATTTTCATCTGTATTAATTCTTATTTTTCCTCTTCTCTTGAAGATGACAGCAATTTATAATTTCTAATTTTTCTTGAAGCAATATTAGGAGATTTAATCATGTAGAAATGAATTGGGAAACCAGAAAGAAATGAATACTTGCATCACAATTTTGCCTTTGCTTTCTTTCTTGGAATTTGTTCAAAATAAACATACACCCACAAAGTAATGTTGTTTAAAACCTAAATTGAGTTTATACCTTTGGGCACTCATTGTGCCCTTTAGAATGCTGTCAGGAGAAAAACAACAAATCCTTTCACCAATATGTTTGCTGCTACAGTAAAATAGCATTTTAATTTCTTTCCAGCTGATTTCTTTACCTTCTGTACACATGCTATGGACAAAGGCTTTTTTTTTTTTTTTTTTCTTTTTTTCTTTTTTTCTTTTTCCCCTGCAGTACAGGTTTACAAAGAGAATGTATTAGAAAATCACACCACATTCGTCCAGAATATGTGACTCTGTATTTAGCCATTCCTCTAAGAAAAGCTTTTTGTTTTCTTGGAGGTAAAGAGCAATTCTGATCTGTGTTGTGCCTCTGTTTCTAGCTCTTCTATCTGCTCACTAATCCCTAAAATGAGAATTATGGACATATTTTTTTACTGAAGACTGAGCCTGCAGCTTTATTGCAAGGGATAAAACTGATGCCTCTAGAAGTTCTCTCAGCAATTTTACTGTTAGACGTTTAAACTAACTAATAAATTAGGAGAGATTACAGATTTGCATTTTCTTCAAAGGTCAGCACAGTAATCCACTACCCTGAATCTTGCTCATGCTTATCGTGGTGACTGAAGAAACACATTGACTTCGTATCATTGTTTGCACAAGGTTAGATACCATCCCAATTAAAGAAGGTGTCAGTGAGATTTAGTCATGGAAGTACTTGCTCAAAGCAAAACCAAAAAAGGCTTATCAATATGAGTTCAATTAATGTATTATAAGCAAGTAGGTCCTTATAAATTTTTTGACAATCTACCATCAGACCTATAAACTATAGATCTAGAAAGCAGATTCTGTTGGATTGTTTATTTATTGTTTATTGATTGTTTATTTATTTTTAATGGATCAGATGAAGAAACATTTCTATTGTGAGTTTAAACAAATCAAATCTATGCCTGTTTTGTTCCAGGAAGCCAGTTCTTCTGTGCCCCCAACGCTAAATGTTTCACTTCACTTGTTTTGCATTTTGGCATATATGACAAACCTTAAGAGTTTCCATAATGTCACAGTTCATCTGAGAGCAATTTACAATATCTCTGATCCTCCTCTGAAACATTTCCAAATGACCCTCAGGTAGCCTTTCAAATGCAGTTTTCTGTAAGTCTATAGGAATGAGGCACCACTTTTTAGCTAGAAAAAAAAAAATCCCTCTACTACTGAGAGCTCTCTCTCACTGACACAAGGGGCTGAGAAGAAATGTCCAAGGGGTTCTAATTCCAGGGGAGTGCCAATTGTTTTAACTACCTCTTGCTCAGCCCCATCCCTAGCTATGTTATGGTGGCCCCAGGGGAGCTTTTGTTAGAGCTCTGGCAAACTTTTTATCAAACACTACTGAGAAACTCCTGTACTGGTTCTTGTTTGCTGTTCTTTCACCTATCTGGAGGAGCTGGCCATACCTCTGGGAAGCAATGAATAGCTTTGGTCATTTCTAGTTGACACTGGTCTCCCAGTAAGTGCCATGGCATTTGTAGTGTGATGATAAAAAGCCTTCGTTATCTCTCTCAGCTTAGTTTCCAGCATGTTTAACCTCTTCATATCTCAGGGACTTTTGATTAGTAGTACTTCAGCTGCCTCAGAAACCCCACAGGACTTGGTAGGAAGCTGTCACCCTTCCAAGTTCTCTGGCACAGCAGCAAAATGATACTCATGATGACCAAAAAGTCTGGATTCATGATCAAATGATATCCTCCACTCCTCATTAGGCACCCTTATTTCTTTAATTTCTTATAACCAAATGTAATTACTTCGCATGCTAGAAAAACATTTTGAACCTATAACACAGAAAATTAAAGCTTATATTATGTTTATTCCTATATCTAGACAGAGTTAGAGCCAAGAGACAAAGTGCTAATAGCTGTTATTCATAAAAGAGTTTCTACAATTACCATTTAAAAAAATCTACTCTGCTTATTTATTTATTTGTTTTAATGTGTGCACATGTGTGAGCAGGGACAATAGATAAATGTTTTCTCCCTGTTTTTGTGACACTTTATTGTATACCACAGTCCAAGTTGAGTTCATCCATTCTAAAAGTTAAAACTGGTTAAAAAAAAAAAAAAAAAAAAAGGTTGGGATGTAAATAAATACATACTGATTTTCATATAAAATTTGATATTAGCCAGAAGTATTCAAATACGCATGTAATCAATGACTGGCAAGATAATATAACTAACTGCCAACCCAAATTACAGTCAGGCAGTTTGGCACATTCTCAGCTGTAGTCTTGCCTAGACTCTTTCTACAATTATTACCCACATTTTTATTGCTTCCAGAGACTGCATTATACTTTCTGTGGAGTCTACGTTAATGAGTGCTGCTCTGCTTCTGCTGTGCTTCTGGTTCTAATGTTAGAGGCAGCACTTCTGTTTCTTGGCTACGTTATGAAAACAAGTGTAGAAGGCTTATTATCATAAACTATATGACATGGAAAATAATCAAATGTTAATGCTCAGGATGTGGATCACAGTTTTGCTTGCTTGCTCTCATTCACAGAAGACAATGAGAGTGCTTAATAAAGCAGGCGGGTTTGGCTCCTGTCATGAATGGTGATTTGGTCCAACATAGGCTAACTAGATTTACTGCGTTAAAAAAGTGTAAAGGATAAAGCTGAGAAAACCTTCTGCCTCAGATGCAAATATGAGAAGAAGTTAAGGGGGCTAACTGAATAATTAAAAATAAAAATAAAAATAAAAATAAAAATAAGAATAAAGAAGGAAAATTTCATGTACTATGTTCATTTGTCCCATATGGACAAGAAAAAAAAAAAAAAAATATATATATATATATATATACACACACAGTTGTCATATACTGCAAAAAAATACTACTCTTTTCAAATCACTTGTAAAATAGATGATAAAATAGTATTGTAAACTAGGTAGGTAGAGAGTATCACTGCTGGAAACCGAGGAAATAGAATGAACACTCTGCTGTTAGCATTCAGAGCCTTCTAAAAGTTAAGTTTTCAGAAATGTCTGCCAAGATTGTTCTTCATCTCCATTAGTGAATATATATCTAATGTTCACGAGTGATACGAGGCATTTCACTTTTCAGGCATGCCTCTGGTACATGGCCCCTTAAAAGGATGAAAACTAATAAATTCTTACTAATTGCTGAGGCATGCATGTGCTCAAATTATGTTTACCTGATGTAACAGATTCTGTGATGTTTAAATTGTTCAGAGAAAGTCCTAGTGACTGCCGTGATGAAGAAGATGATGTGCTGCTTGAAGACTCTGAGGACGGCCGAGCAGGCTTTCCAGTATTTCCAGTCTCTGCCTTTAAACGATCATTTTCAGCTTTCAGTATCTCTATTTCATTCTGTATTCACAAGAAATCAACATAAAAGCACAGGAGGTTACTCTTTCAGAAAACCACTGGCAGTGCTTATCCTGGTGCCTGCTGTTCACCTGCAGGAGATAAGTGGTTTAGCAGTTTCATGGCAGCAGGCAGCACTGTATCAGAGAGCGAAAGCCTTCACTTCTGAAGTGAAGGGAAAAAACCCTAAGACCTTGTTCTACCTTTTGCCTTGAGACGGTTCCTAAACACCACAATCTTCAATTTTCTGTGCTTCTTATACAGTTGACCACAGTACAAGTGTGAGAAATTCCTCAGCTATCCTCAGTTTTAGAAGTTATTTTTAATCACCAAATATCTTAGGTCAGTTAAAGTTATTGTTAAAATATTAGATGTGTCAGTGTTCCTAAGGTCACAGAAATGATTATTGCCATTGAATGCAAAATTTAAGCAACAACATCACAGAGGAGAAAAAAAAAATTAAAAATACAAATTCATATTTTAAGTTTCAAAACCCTCCTTAGTAGCAGATAAGACTTTTTGATCATTCAAACATGAGATCGTTCATGTAATTGCCAGCAAACCCTCTTTGATGAAAACGTACAGTGACAGATGAATCAGCACAACTAGGAAATTTTTTTAGCTAAATCCTCTGTGGTGCCAAGTGATCACTGGATGTACAATAATAAAATGAAAACAGCCTGGGAACAGCCTGGTACTAGCTAGATCTATCTTTCAGTTGCTTCATGAAGTGCAGCACAAAGCAACTGCTTATTCTTGCAGACCGTTTTGCACATCACATTTAATTCCACGTTCATTAACATTCTGCTAAAAGTCCTATTCTTTTATGAAGGCTGTTTGGCTGGCCCATTATAGAAGTAAATCATAAGGGATCGCATTACACACACGCACAAAATGCAACTGCTACAAAAAGACTAGATCATATAGGCAAAAGTGAGAAGAAGGTGAAAGGGAAGGGCCAAATAAGGAAATATTGACAGAAAAAAATAGGTGAAAGCCCAAATTTAGCCTTGGGTTCACATCAGGATCTACAATGAAACGTGGTTTGTAATCTTAATCTACTCTGCACTGTATGCTGGTTAACTACACTATTCTTAACAGTATTCCATTCAGCTGTGCTTTAGATTTTTAAGATGATTTGAATACACACAGTATTCTTTTTTCTTTCTTAACAATCCAACTTTTTCCCTTCCCAGTCCCCATCAGTTCTCCAAAATGTCACCAAGTCTGTCATATCCAAGGTGGATGTGTCTTTTGGGGAAAACTTGAAAAGAAGTGATTACCAGTGACACCATCTGAAGCAGTCACTTCTGCCCAGCTTTGGTGAAATTCAAACTTTGGTGGCATGTGACTAGAGCAAACCTCTCTGGAGATTTCACTTGGTTTAGGTCCTTGTAGCCTGGTTTAAGACTGTAGAGCACAGATCTGCTGAAGGACTTCTGTCACACTCTGTGTGGATGTTGTGGATAATTTTGGGCACCCTCCCTGACACTAGATACTTTTATGTGGGCATGTAGTGGGTTTAAGTGGCAAGGTTTTGGTAGCAGGGGGCCATAGGGGTGGTTTCTGTGAGAAGGATCTAGAAGCTGCCCCATGTTTGGTAAGGGCCCCACTGCTGACCAGAGCCGAGCCAATAAGCGATGTTGTTTTGTGCCTCTGTGACAGCATATTTAAGACAGGGAAAAAAACGCTGCACCACACAGCAGCTGGGAGAGTGAGAGGAGTGAGGAATGGCCTTGCAGGCACCAAAGTCAGTGAAGAAGGAGGGGGAGAGGTGCTCCAGGTGCCGGAGCAGAAGTCCCCTGCGGCCTGTGGTGAGGACCATGGTGAAGCAGGATGTCCCCCTGCAGCCCATGGAGTACCACGGTGGAGCAGGGCTCCACGCTGCAGCCCGTGGAGGAGACCATGGTGGAGCAAGTGGCCCTGCACCGACGGAGGCTGCCGCCTGTGGAAGACCCCTGCTGGAGCAGATTCCAGGCTGGACCTGTAGCCCATGGAGAGGAGCCCACGCAGGAGCAGGTGACCTGGCAGGAGCTGCTGCCCGTGGGGGACCCAGGTTGGAGCAGTTTGCTCCTGAGGGATGGATCCCATGGTACGGACCCATATCTGGAGCAGTTCTGGAAGAGCTGCTGCCTGTGGAAAGCCCACGCCGGATCAGTTCATCAAGGACTGCATCCTGTGGGAGGGACCCCACAGCACAGGGGACGAGAGTGACCGAGAAGGAGCGGCAGAGAAGAAGCGCTGTAGACTGACCATAACCCCCATTCCCCCGTTCCCCTGCGCCGCCTGGGGGGAGGAGGTGGAAGAGTGTGGATGGAGAGGAAGGTGCTTTTGGTATCTTTCCTTTGTTTCTCACTTCTCTAGCTTGTTAGTAATAAGCAATAAATCTTACTATCTCCCAATGCTGAGTCTGTTTTGCCTGTTACAATAATTACTGCGTGATCTCCTTGTCTTTATCTCAACCTTTGAGTCCTTTTCATCGTATTTTCTCCTCATTCCATTTTGAGGAGGGGGAGTGAGAGAGTGGCTGTGGTGGAGCTTGGCTGCCCACTCAAGCTGAACCACCACAGGGCAACAGAGCTGAGTCCCATAAAGCTACATGATACAGAGAAGAACAGTGACATTCTTTCTATATTTTTTCAGCCTCGTGTAGGGGAAAATCTTCTGACAACAAAGTCAGTGATGCTGGATACAATAATTTAATTAAGTTTCATATAGTTTGCTTCTTCAAGCCATGAGTAGGTTAGGAATTGGACACTATGAGAGGGTATGCACATATTTCCTCCATGGCTGAAGCATTAAAGTTCTGTAGAAATTTGCTTGTCTGTCATGTAGATTTCCCCAGCCATAGGGTTTAGATAACACATATCCTCTGGGCAGGTATAATACTTTCTTCTATCACTCTTAAACATTTTATTTATTAATATATGCTAAGACCATTGTTATCATTCTAATAGTGAACACTTATCATACCCATCTGTTGGAAGTGTCCAACTGTATTATAGCAGTTTATTTTGTATCAACATTTTTGATAACCAAAACAAAAACAAAATATACCAAACATTCCTTTGGTGTGTGCCCCTATGATCACTTAAACTACTGCACTGACCTGCATGCGGTTCATGGCTTCCCGAATCTGATCCAGATGATGTGCAGAGCTGAGGGCTTCAAGACGAATGTCTGTTAATTTTAGCTCTTTCTCCCTCAGCTCACTCTTTAGCTGTAGAATAATTTCAGCCTCTGCCTCTGTGCACTCACAGATCCTAAGGAGGAGCAGGAAACAGGCAAGAGATTAAAGGAAGGTTCTCCCCCCCAAAGCAGTGTCATTACTAAGTATCAAAGTACAGAAAATGCTTGCTGCTGGTGAAACCTAAGAGTGAAGAGAGAATCCTATCAAAGAAACATGAGAAGGCTCAAATTGCAAATAAAAAATAAATAAATAAATAAATAAAAGAAAGGAATTAAATTGAAAAAAAAAAAAAAAGAGGAAAAGAAACACCTCTCCAGATGAAATGATAAGCCTGGTTTATACCTCTTTAGTTTATTGGATAGTTCACTATGGGAAAAAAAAGCTGTTAAATTTTGGTCAGAAGTCTTTCTTTGACTGTGCATCACCCATGGGTTATAACTTGATTTTATATCTGTATTGTTGCTTTGGTGCAAAGGTTATGGTTTTCCTATGTAGCAATAGTGAGAACTGAAGTATGCAGTACAGATCATTAGGCAATAACAATATTCTCTGTTTTGAACAGTACACAAAGAGACAGACCTTGACATCGTGATCTGGAAGATTTTATCTGTACTGGTTTTGATTTGCCTTTTGCCTATGGTTTGCCATTTGGAAATGTATAGTGTCTGAAATAACAGGATTTTTTCATTGCCTTTTTTTTTTTTTTTTCCACTGAAAGATAGGATTGAAAGCCATCTCCATGTGATTATTTTTGTAAGCATTAATTTTAATGGAAGAAACCACTCAATTCTGAGAAAAGATCAAAACATGACTGGCCTAGGCATCCAGCCTGTCCAATTCCCATTTCAGACTGTTTTGCCTCTATGTGTCTATCAGACCCAAATCTGCTGCATAACAGAACCAGTAGAAAATAAAACACTGAATTTTGAATAAATTGTTATACTATGCAATATTTTCATCCAATTCACTAAATGTTACATGTTCTTTATTACTGTCACTGTAAATAGTTAATATTTGCAGAACAATTTAAATATAAAAAACATTTTATAACAATAAGTATTATTATTGTGATTATTACTACTAATATACAAACAAGAAACAGAGCTCAAATTTAATTGCCAGAATGTATGCAAATGTATTTTTGGAAAGAAGATGCAGCACTCTTCAGGTCAGCAGTTGAGTATACAACTCCATGCCCCACACTCAATTTTACCGGGATCTATGCTTGTAGATCACATGGCCGTTATGCCTTTTCTTTGGTGGCCAGCCTAGAGAGGACCTGCATACACACGTATTGGACAGATGCAATTGGAAGAAAGTAAAGGTAATGTTTTAGAATATGAGATTCAGGGCAAGAAAAAATATATAAAGAAACTGTAAGCAAGGGGAAGCTGATGAGTTCAGGACAAATGAAAATATGGCAAATTGAAGAAAAAAATAATATTATTCAAAACGTGTACAAATATTTTAAATGTGAGTAAAAATGAATAAAGGCATTTACTAGGATTTTATTTTCCAAGTATTATGGTACAATTCGTGGTTTGAAGTGCCCATAACTACACTAACAAAGTAAGAAATGAAAATTTCTTTACAGGCATATTTTAGCTTATATAACAACTTGGACATCTGGGAAGTCATGTATCTATTTGTTGGCAATTTTTTTTCCCCACTGCATTTTGGGGGTGAAAACGAATGAAAATATAACTTGACAAGCCAGCTTCATAGAAGACGAAGCAGAAAGCCTGGCTCTGGTTCTGGAAGAAGCAGGAAGATGATGAGTAGACTGCTAACACAAGCAGAATGGAAGCAGAAAGTATGAATACAATTTTCTTTTGCAAACTCTGGAGCTTGTCAACACTCAGCTCCTGCTACTGTAAAATTCAACAGGAAGTTCGGATTTCATCAAAAGGAAGAAAACCAAAAAGATAAGGTTGCATTCCTGAGCAGTCACAGAAAGAAGCTCAGAATCTTGATCTGACTTCAGACAATGATTCAGATTAGTACAAAATAAATAATTTTATTTTTTCTACCTTATGACAGTCTTGGGATTCAGAAATAATTAGGTTATTTTGGGTAAAGGGAGCTAAACCATCATCTTTAAGCAGAGGTTGCTGTTGATTACAAAAACTCTTGAAAGAAACAGAATTTTAAATGATGCAACAGAAAACAGTCTTTCAAAGAAAGTAATGTTATCAGTATAACATACAAAGAAATTAATCTAAATAAATACAACTTATGTGATCTCCCCACGGAAGAAAAGGAACCTATGTTTTACTATGTAGAAAGGTCGCAGTAAAAATAAAAGGGGTGGTATAATAAGATCAGAAAATTTTGTGTTCAGAAATGTTACAGAGGAAGAACTAGAAGTCTATGAACTGTGTGGAGATTAGGAAGTCCAGGCTCAGAGACAACAATGGGAAGAGCTTGGGATAAAAGACTAATCATGTAGTATTGCCCTTGATAAATTCAAGGGATCTGCACACCTAGAGAGCAAATCCAAGAGACAGAGAAGAAAGCAGGGTTGGAAGAAAGAAAACAGTTTAAGGTTATGAAAACAGTTCTGTGAATCATTAATAGACAATGTAGTTGATGAACAGTGTTCTGTTTAACTTCAGGCACTTTCTATTTAGGCTTTTACTAGTGATTTTAAAGTTGATAACAAATCAGATTTGAGGGTACCAAACATGTAGAAATCCTCCCCCCAGAACATACATATACTTGAAATAATAAAAGTTTCTTATAAAAGAAACAATAAAACTAGACAGCTAGATGAGATACTCCCTAGTAGGTTGCACGGAATGTGTGGAAAGAAAAACTTTTACTGTGGAGAAGTTCCTTTTGTAGGAATATTTGCTGTCAAATTCCTAAACCTAGCAATAAAAATCCTTAAGGTCTATCAAAAACTGATCATTAAAGGCACCGACCTAACACAGGGAAATTCTGCTTGAAACCTCAGCAATTAGTCACTACAATAGAATCCCCTGAGTACTTTAAGGAAGAATAGTCATGCTCTGATTATTCTCAGTCAGGACAAGAAAAGGAAGGCTGGCACCAGTAACATGCATTTGAGTGTGCAATCAAAGAGTCAGATTTCCACACACTGGAAAAAGTTAGGAGTTCATAAAAATTTAAAAAAAAAAAAAAAGTGGAAGAATATGAATGAGGACTGAGAAATCTATAAGAATGTATTAGAAAGAAAAAAAATCCACAAACTACAAGCAAACAAACAAACAAACAAAAAAAGATGATTTCATAAAGACAAAATGAGACAGCTTTTGATTGATGACTTGTTCTCAGCCTTGACACAGCAAATGTTGATTTGAATAAAAATAAAAAATAAAATAAAATCCTGCAAAGAATTCCAAACTCTAAAAGAAGAAGAAAAAGATTTAAATAAAAAAGGAGTTATGAAATAGAGAAATTAGGAACGAAAGGATGAACATTTTGTGAAAATCCAAAGCTAGCAGGAAAATAAAATAACATTTTTTAGCATGTTGTGGAGAAAGGCAACTTTAGTATTTGGCTTTTACTAAATGGATATGATCAAGTTGTTAATGGTGCAGGAAGAGTACAACATGAGCTTTTGGATATTCATTTGTACAGAAATTTGTACTGCTAGATAATTTTCGATAAAGGCTGTGAAAGAAAGGAAAATGCTAAGAAAACGCTGCCAGTGTCTAAATGGAGTGAAAATTGCAAGAAACCTAGCAAATGAATGAAGCAAGGGAGTAAAAGATCACAGCTGTTGACAATGGTTTCTAATTTGCAACACGTTTGAGGAGGCCTGTCCTACAGTCCATCCCATTTTGGAAGAAACATTTGCTAAGAGAGAGAAACTTACGCAGATGCTGACTGTGATGGTTTCATTGATGTTGCCCCACACTCTCCTGAGCTGTGGGACAATTTGGGTGATGAAGGAAGAGAGGAATCTGTCAGCTCTTCTATGTCAGAATGTGAGGAAGGAGGCTTGGTGGACTTCTTCTTTCCAAAGGCCTGTTTGAAAGAGCTTCTTAGCTGGAAAACAAACATAGAGCAAGATAATTTTCCTCATTTCGGCGATTTGCATGCAGATAATGTTTCGAAGAGTTAGTTTGCAGATGCCATCCTAGCCACTGCCTGAGGTCAGTATACAGAAGCAAGGTATTAACATATGCAACACAGTATCTCTAAAAACATGATACAGTGTTTTTTTTTTTTTTTTTTTTTTTTTTTTTTTTTTTTCATTTATTAATCCAGCGCAGCGCAAACGTAAGTCTATGGAAAAGGTGCAGGACTGAGTGGTGCAGCTATGGCAGAGGGGTGCTCATTTAAAGCCATTAAGCCCCAGTGGAATCCCATTCCCATGGCATTCCCTTCCAGGGCTGGCTTTAAATAACCACTTCACATCTAGAGCAGGCAGAACCTGCTCCTTCTAAATGCTGAAATGAAAAGACAAGTCCAATTTACTGGGTTTGCCAATTAGCTTTCCAGATAAAAATTTGATTGATCAAACTATTTCAATGCTATGTTTTGGATCACAAGCAAGAGGACTTAAGCTGGGACATGAGGCTTGCTTTGCTGTACTACTGAGAAGAATGTTAGCTGAAAAGTATCTACTCTTCACTGCAGTTTCCTTTAGAGTAGTAAGATCTTTGAATGTGAAAGCATTGCCTTTTCTCTCTAGAAGCTCTTACCAGTATTGAAAAGGGACAGAATAGCCAAAGAGCCATTTATTTCAGGAGCCAAGATGACATCAGTTTTGTTTGCAGTGAGTTTTAACTAGCCCATTCTTTGATACATTTGTCTAAATACATAAGTTGGTCATCTTTAGGAAAAATGTGTTGTTTAATTTATTTATTTTCAGAAAGGTGTTCTGATTTAAAATTGAATAGAAGTCAATGACAAACCTCTATAAAAATGAGGTACTCAAACATGTTATGTTCATGATATAATTGGAGAGTGGGGAGTGTGACCATTGATCAGAGAAACATTAAGTATTTTCCAGATCATGATATCTAACAAGAAAGAAATGGATTTTGGCTACACTCCCCCTTTCTATAGTCTAAACTTTGAGATTAAAATGAATAGAGGCAAACTGAGAAGACATACAAGATAATCTGTTTTAAGAAGGTGTAAAAGCCTACTGCCAAAATAAATAGCAATCATGCCAAGATAGGGTTCTTTATAGATGCATGCCAAATTTTCCATGGTATATATTCACCTCACTTCCTCTAGAGTTCACCTTGCAGAAACATGAAAGAGTGTGGAATTACAAATCAAGGGAATGAAGGCTGATAAGTATTTTAAAACAAGTGTTTATGCAGGTAATATAAAAACAAACAAACAAACAAACAAACAAAAAACACATATTTTCGTCTTTATTTAATGTAAGTATTTGATTAAACCCTTGGAACTATGTGGTATTTGTGTGTTCCATTTGAGAACCATCTTCCTTTCTTTAAACACCGTACTAATTTTACACGAGAATTCATAACAGATTTCAACTCCCTTCAAAGCTGGGTAAAGTATTTGACTCAAGCTTTTGAATCACTCCTGCTGAATTAAAATTAAACAGGTTTTCAATGTGGCCCAGAGATATTTTGGGTCATAACAGCTATTTTAAGGCCATTTGCAGTTTTTATTTTTATTTTAAATTATCCTGATTTATGCAAAGAATTCCCAACTGGTATTCAACAATTTTTAGTTTGCTGATAGTGTCACAGTATGGGTACAAGTGAATTGCTTTGCATCTGTCTGGCCCCACAAGAATATTGTAGATGAAATGGGCCATTATGCTACTCAGGCACTAGGAAATGACATAATAGCTAAAAGACAGGCTAAAACCTGCTGAGCACTTACCCAGTTTTTCTTTTTCTTCTTCTTGGAGTCAGCATCATTACCACTGCCAATGCTTGAGTGGCTCGTTGCACTGTTGATGCTGGAAACACTTTCTGAAGAATGCTGCCGTCTTATACGTAAATCTAAAGAAAACAACATACATTGCAAGCTATCTGGCTAGGTGACACAGCCTCTGCTTGAATATAATAATCATTTTTTATATTTATACAGGGTCCCACTCTTCAAATGGAGTCTAAATGCACATAAATGGTATTGATTCTTTTTGTGGCTTGGATCCAAGATATTGCAGCCCATGAGAAACCACATCAGAGTCAATGGGAATCTATACAAAACTCTTATGTGCTCCTCTGGACTGGGAGGCAAGAAAGCAGTGATCCCACACAGCAATCTATGCAGGCATAACCTCAGAGCAAAGTAGCTTCTGTTACAGATGGATTAGTTGAGTTATTACCATCATATGTACTACAGTTTGTTTGTTTGTTTTCCCTGAGGAGTATAGGCACTATGTGACTTGTAGCAGGGTTTATCAGCATTCAGATGCTACTTTCTAATATACCATGATGGAAATAAGCAGGCAAGAGTTCATTAAAAACACATGAAACAAAATAAGAAGCGGAGAATATTTAAAAAGATTGGTGAGGCAATTTCTTAAGTCTCTAATAACTATAAGTTAATCACTGGCAAGTATTCTTGCAAAACATATCCACTATATTCCAAGGAAAATTACTTTTTAGGCTATATTCTACTTCCTAGAAGTTAGCTTTGCTATACTTAAGTCATGCAGTGAAATGACCTCAGGGTGAGCATCTAATTTAAATAATGACCTCTTTAAAGAAAGATCAATGGCACTTTCAGAAATTAAGGCTGTTATTTCTTTTTTTCTTCAAGTAATTCCTTTGCTATTGCTTATCAACAGACACTTTGAAATATATGTTTATAATATAACATTTACTAAACAGCAATGAAAAATTAATTCAGAATCTGGAACTTTAAAAGTTCGCTTCCTGTACTGATTTGGCACTTTGTGAAGTGAATAAACTGTAATTAGTCTGTCTCTTAATGATTACAACTTTCAGAGCTAAATCTTACACTGGATTTCTAAGGTATAACTATGTTTTGATGTAAGACTTCACTAGTGACTTGGGAGTACTTCAATACCCAACTACGGTGACAGGGTTAACTCTTTACACCCAACAATTCATTCCTGGCCACCCAGTTTTGAGAAGACAAAGCTCCAGGAACTCTGCGGCAAATAGGAAGCACATGCAAGGTTTCCAGTTGTGGAAACCCACAAGAATGCCTACCATTCACTCCAGAATGTACTTGCCCTTGCAACAGAGTCATCAAAACAACAGAAAAGTAGTGACTTAGCCTTTTTTTCCTAGGGAGAAACTCTGCACTTATTTTAATAGTGACAAAAGCATACCTTTGTGGGTATGATCAGGACCATTCAAGGCTCCTTGAATAGCAGCTTGTGCAGCAGAATTCTGGGCTTTCAGCATTTCAATGGTTTCCCGTAGCTCTATAAGCTCAGATTCCTGTGGGAAGAACAAAGAGAGCTTGAAATACATGGCACAAGAACAATGTATGTCTAAGCTAAAAAGATAAGAGTGGTCCAAATGAAGTTCATGGGAATGCTTGGGTGAATATAAGGGCAACACTAACTTCAAGTAGAATTCATTTAAAATGAATTCTACTTGAAATTCTACTTCAGTCTACACTGAAGATGAATTTCTATGAAGATATTAAACTCAACTCATATTTACTTTTGTATTTATTCTATGCAAAGTTATCATGATATTTGTATGGAAACCAAGTTTTCTTTCTTTTTTTTTTTTTTTTTAAAAAGGTTACTTTAAAGGGGTCCCAATTTAATATTCATTATAAAGTTAAGAGAGAGAGAAAAAAAAGTGCCAAAAGACAATATAACCATTTGACTTGCATCCTGCAGTATTCAAGGCTACTGTTTAATGTCTGAATCCCAATCTGAATTTGTGTGTGTCTACTTCAAAAAAAAAAAAAAAAAATAACATTAACTAATAATTCAATTAAAAACAAACAAACAAAAGAAACCCATAACTGTTTAACAGTGACTGTCTTGCAGTTTAAAGAAAAACTACTCCAGTGCAGGGAGTTCTGTACCAGAATACAACATCATTTTAATTTAAAAATAGCTTTTCTTTTACTGAATCATTAAAACTCTCCTTCCAGTCCTTGTTTATATAATGAAGACTAAAGGAATTTAACCTCAACAGTAGAGAAGAGAATGGAAGGGACATGTTCCAAGTCTTCTGGGGAACAAGCTTGCTTATGAGATGATTTATTTCAATGTCACTTTTTAATCTCTTTTGGAAAGAAAATCTTCTGAGGGAAATTATATTTTGTAAAAAGTCAAGTTTTTTCTTTAATTCCTCTTTATTTATTTTGCTTGAGATGCAAAACAACAACAACGACAAACAGCAAAAAACACGAGCAATAAAAATATTTTCTATCCATTTCACAGTTAGTCTTGCCATTTTTCACCTGTTGATGATCAACTACACTGTGAAATTTTATTTTTATACACAGCTACACTGACTCTAGTGGTGAAATAGCTCACAGATATACAGTTTCTTTCATTGCTTGTCTCAATGAGGCCTTCTTGTTTACAGGATACTGCTCAAAATGACTAAGGGCAGAAAACAGTTACAGTAGTTCAATCCTGGTAGGTGCTAAGCGCCCTCTTAATCCTCAGCAGGGTACAAAGCCTCACGTTAAATTTACTAGCTATCAGGTTTAGATTTTTTCCCCAACGCTCACAACAGCACAGTGAAAACCAAAACTGTTTCTAAGCAAATAGGATACCCAACCTGCATTTACACTGAATGGAGGCATTTTTGTCTACTTTAAGTACAGTCCTTCCCTTCCTGTACTGATTTACTGATGTTATTCTGACAATGTTGTCAGGCTGGAATTAAGCAGTCCAGTAGGTTATGATATGTCTTTGTTACAGGATCTTTCAATATGGATTAAACCTAGAGTCGCATATGTTTAATTAAAATCTTAAGCAAAGATTTTATCTTCAAACAATTCTATGATATTGTCTAGGAAAACCTGATGCTGCAGAGTTTAATTCTACTGGAGCTTTATGAAGATTTGATAGCAATGGCCATTAAAGAAAGATCTGTCTGTCTTATTGTCACAGCTGTCCCTGTTTCCTTTCAGTGTTTTTTAAACAAAACTCTAATATAATCTGCTGACTGCTTTCCGTCTGCTTTGCTAAACGTACCTTTTGTTCAGCTGTCATTGTTAGACTTTGCAACCGGCCGGTCATATTTCCCAAGCTTTTTTCAAAAGCTGCTACTAGATGAGCCTGTGAAAGTAACAGAAGACAACATTTGTTGTTAGACTGGGTCTTCAATGCACTGTGAAACTTTCAGGTTTTATACAGGAGGCTTTATACATTTTGACTGGACAAACAATATCCGGCCTTTGTAAAATCCAGCACTTTCACTCTGGGCTTTCTCAAAGACCTATTTTTTTTTTTTTTTTAATATTCTCTCCCCTCCAAGCGCATCTTCTCCAACGCTTTTGTATTAATTTTAAACTCAGACTGAACAGATGTGAAGCAGTCAAGTGAGGCCAGTGCTCCTCAGGCTTCTTTAGCCCCCAAGGAGCCTAGCTTAGCCTGGAAATGAATTATGGATTTAAAGTCCTGTTTGGAGTTCACTGATATATCGACCAGAAGAAGACTGCTCCCAAACAGAAGCCCAGGAGTGATTATTTTCAATTACTGAACACTTCAATAGAGGAATTCAGGTACTCTATCTTAAAATATAAATTTTCAGTTCCCAAATAAAACACTCCAAAGTAATCCTGAGAATAAAACAAAAAACATCACAGTTCTTTTTATAAAAGGTCATTGCTTGGTCTGTTTGTCTTATATTGATTATACATATGTATGTATGTGTGTAGAAAAATAACATAAAACGTATATAAAATATAAATACATTTATACATATACATGCAAATATAAAAGACAATCTTGAGAATTCTAACATCTTTCCCACCTTGCTCTGTATATCCATTCCTCAAATAAAAAATGATTACCATATATACAACAGTGTCTCATTTCCACACCTCCACTTCAGAGCTGTTATGCTGGTATGTGGGTTTTGTGTTTTGAAAATTATTTTTGATTGCAATAAAGATTTCAATATCTTACTCCTTATTACAAGGAGTTTATATCACGTAAAGGATATTATTGACAAATAATGCATTTATTTACTTATGGGTAGGCTGGTCAAACCACCTGCTTTCTGCAGGTATGCCTTAGGGATAACTCTTTCGATAAAGGATATGCACCCTAGGGACTAACTTAAAAAAATAAACATGAGACTAGATAAATACGCAATTTCCTAGGAATTACCTTGTAATTATTTAAATGCCTGTTTTAACATACATAGTTTTGGCTGTATACTTAAAGTTATAATTTTAACAAAATGCACTTGGCATATGTGTCAAATACAAGTCTGAAATCTGTCAGTCAATATCAGTTATTCTAGCTAGCTTGAAAACTACGGCCTTCAGCTCTTACTCTGAGAAGATAAAAGTCACTAGCTTTTAAACTTACTTTTTACTTGAAAAATCAGTTGAATATTAAAAAAGATCCAGACTAATTCATGGTGTTTTAATGCTGAAGTTGATGATCAATGTCCCAGAGCCCAGTCAGAGACACGGTAGATGTACTATCACAGAACTACAGACAAATGTTCCCTTTTTTACATGTGTTTAACAGGAAGCTAACTAATGGAGCTCTCTTCACTGCCTCATAAAAAAAATCTGTGTCTCAGTGGATGGCTTTACCAACAATGGGTACTGATGGCTTGAAAAGAAGAATCATTTGCTTAATTATGCATTGCTTTTTCTGATTTCTTACAATTATATTGTGACAACTGCAGTTCTTTGGTACATAACTATGGATATTTGTGCAAAGTAATTTCCTGCTCTATAGCTTTAGCTTATGCTGTACATGCATAATCCACAAGGAACTTATAAGAAAAAATAAGAAATAAAAAGCATCATTGAAAATGTCAGCAAAGGTCACTGAAACTATCAAGTTATTGTCTGATAGTCTTTAGAGAAAGATAGCCATGTTAGAATTATGAATTCTTAGTAAAATTCAGCCAGTGAATATATAACCTTGACTATATTATCTTGGAGAAGCACACCATGAGTGTTGCATCCTAAATGTAATTGGATCAAGATGATAATAGATCTTTCCTAAGTCATTTGATATAAAGACTTTTAGGTCTTCATTTGCTAGTAATAAAGAAGCATAATTAAAAGGCCCACTGACTGAAAACTACTCAAGAAAAAAAGTTCAATTACTTTGTTCATCACTTTAAATGTTTATTACAAAATAATATGGTTCTATGGTATTATTTTATAATATAATATATACAAGGTATTATTTTTGCATTCAGCGCAATAAGCTGTGCTACTTTTCCCCATAGCAGCAAATATTTATTTATTCAGCAGTCTAGAGAACCCCTATTTGTTGAATTTTTATGCATATTTGTCCCAAAAGACATACTATGTAAAAAAATAATAAATGTTCGTTTGAAAAAACAAACAAACAAAAAAACAGCAAAAACCATACCAAACATAAACAAAAAACACACTGTATATTTATATATGACTGTGGATATTATAAAATGTGGATATGTATATATACCCAGTTATTTTGCATATAAACAGTCTTTGCATATAAACAGTGAAATGCAAAGTAACTCAGAAATGAAAACAATTGAAACAAATAGAAAGAAGTAACTTTAACTTTAAAAATGGAAATGAGAAATTAAATATTCAAATTGTTTGCTTATTTTACTTTTATTAAATTGGTATTTTTTTGATTGAATTGGTAATCCTCTGAATCTGAGCATTGTTAACTTTATCAAAAACATCCATTCTTTCATTCTAGCAAAAAATATTTAGAAGTTTTGTTTGTTTGTTTGTTTTTCATAAATTACAGTCAATCTCTCACACCTCAGAAGTCTATGTTAGATACGGCAGTTGCATTCATGGAATACATAATTTGAATACCATATAATATAGCATTCAGACTAAATGTCCTTTTAATAATACCCATTGCTAAAGATAAACTTACATCTTCATAACTGAATGTAGCATTTTTACTAGGAGATATACTAGGGTTAGTTATGTAACTAGGCACTACTGGAAGTATGTCTGCAGCAAAATGTATCTGTCTTTAATATTGTATACATCTCAGACAAATAGATGATATACAGCTCTTAATCTCCAGGTCCATCATATGTGAATTAATTTTGACTTCTATTAACTTATGAGATTCCCATTGGAAACAGTTAAAGCAATAAATCTCAAGGAATGACTTCAGTGTGAAGATGACAGATTTGATTTAGAACATTTCCCAAATCTCAAATGCCTCAATTCTTAGATTTACAGCCTGTCTAGAACGTTTTACTGACATATCTGAAGACTCTTTACTGATGCACTTTGCCTTTCACTTGCTGCATCCAGGTCTATAAAACAAAGATAAATAAATAAATGTCCTCCCACCTGACACAGCTGAAGAAAAGAAGGTGTCAGAGGCCAGGAGGGGTCTGGCTGACTGAAAGAAGTGACTGTACATCTGTTGACCTTTTCTGTTCGCCGGCTGCTATTATCTTCTTGTTTGGCTGCGGGATAGTGGTTCAGGGCTGGCCAAACAAGAGCATTAGCCAGCAAACTCTCTCTGCTTTCCAGTGGCATCCTGGGTCTACTACAATTCACAAGCATGCACCCTTCAGCTTCATACAGTACAAAGCACTGATCAAAGGCCCTCCACACAGGCTGGGTTCAGGCTGCTCACTGGAATTTGAGCCCTTGTCAGTCACGTTGGAAGTCTGCTGGTTGGACATTTTCAGCACTGAAAACAGCCCTTTCTTAATTAGTATTGAGATTTGCCCTTCAGCAACATCAAAACAGGCACCAGGGAAAAAGCCAGAATCTCAAAAAAAAAAAAAAAAAAAAAAGTAAATTAAGCATCCAAACAACAGCTGGGACCTTCATGGATTTAATCATATGCAGGGAAAACACTTTGGGGTTAATCAAATGAAATAAACTGCTGAAATCAAGCATAGTACTTGAGTCCAGCCAACAACGCCTGAATAATTAATGTATCCAAGTAAGAAAAGTCTCAGAAGAGGTTTTCAAATGCTTAAGAAATGCTACAAATTCCATTTGTCAGATTTTGATATAAAATAATATAAAATAATACATTGAGGAAAGGCTTGACCAAACAGGTCAAATTTCATTCTGATGGTCTTTTAATGACACTTGTACTACAAAATGTCTTTTATGGCAAAGCAAGGAAAAACACAAATAGTGTGATACTGAGATGAAATAGATGCTCTTTTTTATTTTTATTTTTATTTTTATTTTTATTTTTATTTTTATTTTTATTTTTATTTTTATTTTTATTTTTATTTTTATTTTTATTTTTATTTTATTTTCATTTTTATTTATATTTTTAATTGCCTACAATACTTTCATTTAGTTTTAAAAAGGGAAATGGTAATAACAAATTCAAGCAGGAGATGAACTCTGAGGTAACGCAACTTCTTGCTATTATTATTATTATTATTATTATTATTATTATTATTAATTATTAACAATAATTATTAATAATAATTATTAATAATAATTATTATTAATAAAAATAATAATAATAATAGTTTCTTTCTCCAGGCTGCAGTGAGGAAAAAAATGGTGCCTATGTCCAGACAGTGAAAGTACACAAATCTGGGGGAGTTTGGGACTAAGGCTGAGATGATTGGATTTATATCAAAGGCATCAGAAATGATCGAGTAACTTTTTGTTCAGCAAAGACACTGCAGAAGATACCTTGCTCTCTGCCAGAGATGGATGTAGCTATATAAAAGACAGAAAGCAAGTAATTTTTTTTTTCCAGAAGAATTACTGTTCATTCAGGTTTTAGCCTACTGAAACACAAACATCTCAAAATGAAGATCGCAACAGTATTATCCACTGAGAGAGCTGAGAGAGTAAAACATGTTTTCTGTTTCTTCTCTGAGAATTTTTATTTTTTTTTAATTAGAACTATTTCTCTTTCAAAAGCCAGGAGTTCATGAAATATGCCTGTTAGATTAGGAGATAAATGATATGCTAGTAAACCAGATCTATTTTATAGACAAAATTGCTAAGACAGAATGAGCTCATGAAAATTAAAAGCCCACCTGGGTTTTTCTGTTTGTCATATTATATCAGATATTTGTTAATTACTTTCATAATTTTTATGAAAAGTATATAATCACTTGCTTTGAAATATCAATTTTGTAATTAGACAGAATTTCATAGGGCATATCACAATTAAAAGGTTGTATATACACTCTGTTTTCAAGCTGGATTTTATTCATGATGTTTTATTGACACTTCATTGGATTTACTTACATAAAGTGCTCAAAGGACTGACAGAATTAGTACTAACAAATGTATATAGTCTCCTTTGATCCTTTGGACTTACATGAAAGTGTTCTTTACATCTTCTGTACCAGAAATAACAGGGAAAGAACTCAGAACTAGGCTTATTGTGTAAAGCTTTTACGTTTTTGCTTTTGTAAAGGATGTATCTCATGACTACATCCCCAAAATATTTACATATGATAACTAGCAATACTTTTCTTTAAAGAACGTTTTCATTGTGAAGGTTCTTAAATCCCTTGTTCATGCATGGACAAATTGAAGCCTTGAAGGTTCATGCTCCTGAGAAGTTTAATTTTGAGGGAATTCCACATGTTGTGGATTTGGAAGAAGGAGAGATTTCTCCACTACTGTTTAAAAAACCCACGTGCTAACAGGATCAGATTTAGAGTTGCTTATAGGTTCAGAATTTAAGGACTGTCTCCATGGATATAGATTAGAAGGTGGATGACACATTCAAAAGAACAGCACTAAGTTAACTTTTACACAACATATGGCATGCATGCATGTATATATATACACACAAGCACATTCAGGTTTACAAATGTGGTACTTCTGGATAGGTAAAAATAGATGCACATGCATACAGTTTTTCTAAGTGTCCTGTTGAAAGTTTTACCTTTTAATTTAGATTGGTGGAAAAGCTATGGGCTGTAATCCTCTTACATGTTGGGAAGTCCATTGGACCACATCCCCACCCAATACAACAGATCGAGCCCATCTTATTTCCTACATGTGCAGCAGAATTAGTTTGGAAAAATAACCACAACAAAATCCAAAATGTATCCATGTTTCTAGCTTGACTAAGTTTCTCTGAAATGGTATTGTTATTAGAAACCACAGTGTTTACTCCACACAAAGGAATACTAGCCAGAGACATAGGCAATACTTCTAAGTATTACCAGGGAGACTGGACATAAGTGGGCAAAATCAACTGAACAATGGCCTTAGTGGCTCAGCTGCACAGGGGAACATCCTCTTATCCTGTTGCACTTGTTGCTTTATTAAAAGCTACAGCATTGCTGAAGAAGGACATATCCTAAACATCTGACACCTAAACATCATCTTTCAACTTCAACACAACAGCAACAAAGAATCTGCTGGTGCTTTCTGTTCAGAACTAAAGGAAGGAGAGAAGTGCAATCTGTTTTCTGCCCACACAGTGGAATGAGGCATGGTACCAAGAGCCCTGAGTTACCACCAGCACAGGGGCTCTCAGACCAGCCCTAGTAGAGGCACCTGAGCACAGGACCTCCACAGCCCTCTTCCCCATGCTCCCCATCACAAGGCAGAGCTGCTGCAGCCATGTGTTCTTGGTAGAAGGAAAAGCACCCTGTGGAGAGCATGAGGTTTTCTAGTGACTACACAAGACGCTGGCTAGGCTCTTCTGATTGTTCAGCATTGGCTTTAGTTTGTTGATCTCAGGATGGGCAAATGAAGAATTGCCTAGCCTGGCAAAGATGATTAATGTGATCGACGTTTTAGTTCTAAAATATACAAGAGAAAGAACCCCACACCCAGGATATACATGCTGGCTATAAATTCCCAAATGAATAACCCAGCTCCAAATCTTTTTTTTTTTTTTTTTTTTTTTTTAATTTACGAATACTGCAGGATTCCAGTATTGTTTGCTTCACTGATTTATCCTCAGAAGTCAGAAAAGACTGGAAATCCATAATGCTCCAGACATACAAATGTTCTTTGCAGCAACCTGACCACAGCAGAAAGGGCTAAGATAGCTCTTCTTCACTTTCAAGTGTGGCAGTCCAAAGGGATTAAGCAGCTTTCACACAACTAGAAATTATTTTCCCCCAGCATGAACACAGTGCTACACAGACTGAAATAATTGCTCGAAAATAATGGCAGTATTTATAGAGCTAAATACTCAGTACATCTACATTATGAAGAAAGATGCTCTACAGGTTGCCCAAGACATCAGGGACCTGCTTTCTTGAAATGTATAATGATGCTCTCTTGCAACTGCATCTCTGCTTTCCTTGGGAATGATAACTATAGTTATATCCTGAATCACATTTAAAAATCGCTGTACAGCAGTTGATCAGTAACTGGCTGGTAACTTCATCTGAAGCCATAGCAACCAAGCACAACTGTAGATCGCATTACCTATCTGGCATTATTTTCTGATACGTTCAATAACTCATATTACTAATGTATGACAATTGGAAGGAACACCAGGGAACTCTTGGTGAAATAGCCCAGTTTTCATGAGTTCTATATCAGCACAGTTATTGTAGCATGTGAATTCTATATACATTTGTATATTGTTTTTCTTTTCACATCACTCTATATTTTTCAGGGTTTATCTTTGTGAAATGTAACTATAATGAATTCTATCAACATTCTCAATTCATGCCCAATTCATGCTCAATTCATGTTTGTTCTTTTGTTGGTTGTGTCTCCTTGCTTTCTTTTTTTAAAACAAAACAAAACAAAACAAAACAAAAAAACTTGATTCTGAGGAAAGACTGGAACTGAATGGGAGAGAACTACAGAATTATTGTCACATACAAAGTGACAAAGTGACAAAATCATTCCTTGCTCTTACAGGTAGGATCAATGCATTTGTGTGGCCATGCACCCATTCTTATGCTTCTCACTTTGTTTTGACGAAGTTTATGTTTATACAAATCATTGACAACTTTGAAAAGTAAAGATAAAATATTAAACTGAGAATTTAAGGAAGTCTAGTAATTTACAGTTCAAAGGTTAACCAACATTCAAGTCTGTGGACACACTAGATGTGACACAAACTGCAGTTTATCTTGGTGCAATTGTCCAAGTGGAGTTTATGAAAGCTACATGTCCCAGATTCTTATAGCACCATAAACCAAAAAATACTAATGGCATTTCTTTAATATTTTAACAAGGTCTAATCCATAAATTGTAACATGCTTTACAAAGCAGGTAAGAATTATTGCTCTATTTTATTTTTGATTGGTAACTAGGCTTCTAAATCATCAATGAGGTTCTTCCAGTCTGTTTTGTTAAGATAGAGCTTGAAAAAGTCCTAGATACTACTATTAAAATGTGTAGTTTCCTGCAATGACATGACTATATTCGCTGTCCAATACCTTCTTCTCTAGTCCTCCGTTCCTACTCTACAGGCACAGACAAATCTGCTGCTATCCAGAGTGTGTCTTATTAAGTTATATATAATTTTCTACATTCATCAATACCAGAATGAAACCTTGCATGTTCATATCTGAGAACAGAAATTTCATCTTAGTGGAAATCAAATCAATTAATCTTGAAGACACTGAATAAAGGAAAATTCACACTGAGATTTTTTTCCAGTAGTCTCTTTTTCAATAAAATTTAATAAAGCATTTGTTAGAATTTCCTGTTTTTTTTTTATTTTATTTTTTTGTACAAAACTGCATCACCTTTACTGAAACTGATACAGCTATATTTTTGGTGCTTGTAACATTTCATATGTCAGGGAAAAGTTGCTTTTCAACTTAAAAAATGCAGTACCATACTGGCTGTAGCAGTTTAATACCCACAAAACTGACAGAATCTTTACTGTGACTCAAAATCTGTAATAAGCTTTAGAGTCTTGATAGTTTGGATGACATATAATGGAACAGAGTACTTCAGCATTACTGTTCAGTCACAGTGTTTAATTTCTCTCTGATCCACAGTGAGTGCATCTCTATACCTTTCAAAAGGATTTTAAATGACCCAGATAAAAAGGGTTGGTGCTTCTGTCACTAAGCATGAGTCTGCCACTTTTTTACTTGTAAAGAATACAGTGAAAATTGCCAGACACCAATTATCACACTTAAAATTCCTCCTTAGAGGACAGGTAATAACAAAAGAAAAAAAAATTATAACCATTGATCTTTGCAGAACATTATTTTCTATTTCCATTGTGTATATATTAAATCAAATAATTAATTTCAAAAACACCAAGATAAATAAACAGAAGTCTGCCAGCTTACATCTTGATATAAGAATTAAATAAGAGTAATTAACCCATCTGAAAATATTTTTCATCAAAAGCAAAAATACTTACATTTGCTGAAAGTTGAGATGTAAGTGTAGCAACTTTTTCTTGTGATGCAACCAGCTCTCTCCGTAGTTTCTGAATTTGCTAGATAAAAAAATGCTGTTGTCAGTATTTCAGGAATTTCTTTTTGTTGCATTTTTTGTACTGCTAATATGTGATCACTAAACATGTGAAACAATACCTTAGTTCCACATGTTTTAATCACAAAACTTAAAAAAATACTAATTAATAAAAGTAATGACCTAATTCTGCTCCAGCTGTTTTGTTTACATATGCAAATGTCACTTTTTTTTTTTTTTTTTTTTTTTTTTACCAAATCATGTGGGTTCCAAACATATTCTTAGTGCAACCAATAACAGCAGCACTGGCTGAGGCCTGAAATTGTGAAATATGAAGGAATTTGCAAGAAGTTCACCTTGTCTGACTGTAGACATATTATTCAATAACATATGTTAAATGTCTGCATTAGATGCAGATGAAGTGCAAAAGCTACTCCTCCACTGCCTGGTATGAAGATGGTTTCAATGGCAATCTCAGGCAGATTTTTACTTCATGGATCATGGGGTACAGTAATATTTTTCTAACACAATAGTTCCCAAATTACATTTGATTCAAACATATAGCTTCTTTAAAGCTTATGTCTGTTTTGTTTGTTTATTTGTTTTGTTTTTGTTTTGTTTTTCCAAAAACTCTCTGGCCAACTTAAAAAAATACATATATATAGATTTAGATGTGCATGATGACATAAAAATAAACTAAATTCAAAGATCCTGTAACCTTTTATGAACAATAGAATACTTAAGAAAAACATTCATTTGCATTTCAGCCAGGGTAGATATGAAGCATGAAACTAGCACATCATTTTAAGTGAATTTAACCCTACTTGAGATCTTACTGGGACTTCAGGCATTGCACTAAACTTAAGTACAGTATAGCGTTTCACTTTGAACCCCTTTCATACTCAGACGTAAAAGGAATTACTGCAGACTAGTGAAGGAAAATGTCTAAAGCCAGCCTAACAAAGGGAGCACATGGCATTCTCATACTAATATCTCCACTAATAAGGACTATTTAAGTATTTTGACTTTATGATTCCTGTGAAAATCAACAGGGAATACTTCATACACTTTAAAAGTGAAATAGTTCCTGTACATTTGTGATACAAAAATGCCTATGTCATTTACACTGTCTCAAAGTAAATGAGACATATTTGAGCTGTTCTCTCTCCTGGTCTGCCCCCCCCCCCCCCCCCCTTTTTTTTTTTCTTCCAAGATTTCTTTTGGTATTCAATAGCAATTATTTGAGCTGCCTGCTTAGGCTACACTTTCATCACATTCCTCCAAGTATACAAAGTCAGTTCTCAGAAGTGCTATTCAGCATCTCCTGCAAGAGCATTCACAGAGCACATCTAGATATTAGAAAAACTCCCCACGTAGGAGAATATGAAAAATAAATGTTCCATGTGTTGCTTCTTTATGAAGGCAAATGAATTAAGGAATTGTTTTTTACACTACTGAGCTATGACACACCTTTTTAGCTCATTTGTTTTAACTTTCAGAGAAAGCAGTTTAAAAAAGTTCAGGAAAAATATATTGAAATAGACTGCTTAAGGAAGAATATGTTTATTTGTTCAACCTTCTTAAGGTAACTTTTGGTTGACTTTTTATGTGATCAGAATAGTTAAAATAAGAGCAGAATAAATGCAGGAGTCTGAAAGCATACAGCTTGGTAAAGTGGAAGTGCACCACTTGGTGCTGCATTTTATTGTTTCTAATCCTTGGTGCCCTTTTAATACAACCAGTACTTCATTTTGAGAAAGGCTGTAATTGTATCCAGCTGCTGACCCACTCCTGTCACCCATTCTTATACACTGTGAGCTGTTTTCCACGTCAGATTTGATTTATATCTGAAATCAATCTGTGTTTCTCTGAAATACATTGAAGTGGTCAGTTTCAGAAATTTAATATAAAGCAAAATGTAAGTGATAGAAGTTCAAAGTGAACCTTCTAAGTATTTCGCTCCTGAAAGGCAGCACATTACCTTGAACTGCTTAGTCTCTTAGATCCAGTACAGAGTTGATTTAAGTCTGAGATCAGACATATCACAACTCCTCCACTCAGCAGCCCAATCCTCATTGATTCTTTTCACCTTTCCAGATCCTCAGCCAGGAAGTATCAGCACAACACTAAGAAAATAACTTCTAGTGCAGCTGCTACATGAGGTGTCCTTTTACCAGCATCTCAGAATTTTAGCCATATCAGATACACAGTAAACTTCTAAGTAACATCATAAAAATACACAACTGTAAAAATGAAGAAAAGTTCTTACCTCTGAATGTGCCTTTTCTTCTGCCTGCAAGAAAACAAAGAAGAAATGACTTAGAAATAATGTGCAACATAATTGAGGTAATAGATAATAAATGCCAGCAGCTCTGAAGTGAAATGAATAGCTTCACAGATCTGTTACATTTAAGGAAGGTATGCAGTAAAAACAATAAATGGAATTCCTTTCAACTTACTCAGAGAGGCTCCAGCTGAAAACCCAAAGAGTTTGCCAGCATACTGACAGGACAAAACAGTGGATAAAGGAGGAACAGTAACAGAACTGCAACGGAACTACTTAGAACTACATTTCTAAGATAGGAAAGAATATTTGCTATGCTGTCACTCATGTACGTTAGTCTGTACAAGTGAACTTTTATACCGTAATGATTATTACAGCTCCTACAACTATATTTGCTTAACTGTATACCGAACAATAATCCTAACCGACTAATCCCTGCTAAGAGAAGTTGGCAGCATACCAGGAAAACATATACGGAGGAAGGTGGGAGGAGAGGGCTACTTGAACTTTCAAGTAATGTATTCCAGAGTACTGACCAAAATATTAAGATCTCTCAGGGCTCGTTAAAGTTTTAACTTAAATTTGCTAGTATTTTATAATTGTAGATATTTTCCTCTTTGTTATGTAATGTGTCGTATAATGATGCTAAGCTTCTTATTTATTCATTAGTCTTTTTCAACAAGTGAAAAAACAAAATCATTACAAAGCATACCTTTGAATGTCTGCTAAGATAAAAGTAATTTAATTTGTTAGCAGGGGAGTAGTCTAATTTAGGAGGCATTTGGCAGACAGAAAAAATCTTGCTTTAGTGAAATTCTAGTGGAAAGGAAAGATGTGGCATGAGAAGAAACCATTTGGTAACATAAAATAATTATCAGTGAGTGTACTGAAAATCAATGCACTCCATGATCTGAGGTGGGCCAAGTTCAAAGAAACAGTCTGACATTGTCTGGAAGATTAGTAATCAATGAAAGAAAAACATATGTAAAAGAATTAGATGTAAATAATGCTAGAAAGACTTAAAAAAAAAAAAAAAGTAAAAAGAAAAAGATGAGTTCCTCAGAAAATTCACGTTAGTCAGTATCTGTGTTATTACAAATGAAAATAACTATTTTGGGGTTTGTTTTTGAGCCAGTGTTAAGCACAATATCTGTGTTGTTAGAATTTTAATAACTGATTACAGAAATATTTAATTTCTTAACCTGATGCAGGGGGAGAAGACTTTTAGAAAATGCCTCTTTCAATAAATGTTTATCTGTTAATAGTTCCTGAAAAGACTGAGATGCTGTGATATTTCTGTGCAACACTTAGCTGAAGCTACTCTAACACCTACAATCACTAAATGGGAACAATTTAGAATAGTGATTATTTGCCAGCACTGATGTGACACACTTACTGACATTAGCTTTCTAATTTATATTCACAGAAATGGGATCTGCCTACAGAAAATTTTGAAAATCTATTCTCATTACTGTTACTTCAAACATGTAGTGTATGAAAAGTCATCAAAGGATCAAGAAAGACTATGCATCTTTATGAATTCTACTGTGCCAAGAAAAGCAAAAAGTAAAGTAAAGTAAAGTAAAGTAAAATAAAATAAAATAAAATAAAATAAAATAAAAAGACTTGGTCTTCTGTTACTGAAACTGCCACATAGAGAACTTGTCCTTCATCCTCAGACCACTGTGGCTCCATTGGCGAAGGAAATGCTGCATGTTTTAGCAGATGGCTTCCTCAGCATACAGGGAAGTGTTGCCACTCTCCCTAGAGGTCAAAGAGAGAGCTGCTACAAGACATCATTTGTGGACAGTGGAAGAAGTAAATGAAAAAGAAATAAGAGGTTGCTGGGTGTATTTTCAACTTAAAAAATAAAATCAGAAAACCAAATACAAGTGAGAAGTTTTCACTTAAGAGCTCATGCTGACACCATTGTAATCCAGCACTTAGTCATTGGCTCACAACTTTAGAAATTTGCTCTAAAAGGAAATCATGTTCTTTTCCTCCCTTTACTTCTCTATCATATCTAAGCATCCAATCCTTGCAATATATTTTTCTCTTTTTGAAGTCTTACAGTATTAGCATACAAATGACATGTCCTTACACATCTCCTTTGAGCTTGGCTTAGCACAGCTAATGAATTCTGGGGATTCTAAGTGTAGCTAATGCTGAAAAGCCAGTGTAAGAAATAGAGCAATTAACTAAAGATATGCAAATAGCAGTGTCTCACCTACTGAGCAGGAGGAGATTAAAACTGGAGACAACCTATCATAATTTACACTACCACACAGCTTTTTCAACTTCTTGGAGAGCTAGATGGCTGCCAAAATAGGATCAGTATTTCAGTCCTGGAGTCTACTATGTCCAGTTACATAGCATACTTTTTCGTGAAATTAAATGTATGTCTCTGTATGTGTATATCTCCGCTAGCTAGATTCCTAGTCTATTCAAGTACGTTTAGAAAACCCAAATGCAACCCCGCAAAAAAGCCAGTACATTCAGAAAATACTAGTGAATGCAGAAGATGTCTCATCAGACTTACTCATTGCAATAGCAGCAAATCATGAAGTGTCTTTTCTGAATCTCATATCCTAATTCCCAAAGAATCAATCTTCTGAGTGTAATTTCAAGCTCTTCAGCCATCCTCTGATAATAATATGTAAAGATCTTTATTTTGTACTTTGTCTGAAACCCTCCAGTGATTAGACTGCAGAAAAACACTAGCATTAAGGCTTAAGGTAATGCTTGAGGAACCTAATAAATGGCTTTGACTGAGACATTTATGGAAAGGCAGCTACTTTGGAGTTCCTGCTGAGTGATGTTGGCCTGTGTAAGCAAAATAAAACACCCAGCTTTTGTATTCTTTCTTGAATCCAATAATAGCTGAATGTGGACACGTGTGTGGCTAGGTGTGCCATAATGCTATGAAGCTATCCCTTCATGGAGGCAATGGGACACTGCACAGCATCACTGAAAAATTAAGTATTTCTATTATACTTTCAGATGATTTGATACTGATTGCCTACTTTTCATCTTTCTGCTCCACTTCTGCCTCATCTCCTGATTAATTGCTGAAAAGTTTAAACATTTTTCACAGGATCAGAAGGATCAAGCAGGAGAAATTCTGATCAAAAATCATCCCTAGAGAATCAACCGTAGCCATTTTATCATATTAATTATTTCCTTGTCCTTTAAAGATTTTTCTATAACTTTTATTATCCTGTCTGCATAATCCATAATTTTAGGAGGGAGGCTTAGCTACACTGTGAATTTACAGCCAGAAGTTTCAGAAGCTATTCTGCTGGCTTACATCATGAAGTTGGATAAGCAGTATGAAGTTTATTTTACAGGAAAAGTACCATTCTCTACTATCATGAGGATCATCTAGTTCTACCCCTTTGCCATGGGCAGTGACACCTTCTACTAGACCAGGTCTCTCAAAGCCCCATCCAGCCTGGCCTTGAACACCTCCAGGGATGGAGCATCCACAACTCTGGGCAACACGTTCCAATGCCTCGCCACCCTCTGAGTAAAGAATTTCTTATGTCTAATCTAACCTACCCTCTTTTAGTTTACAGTCATTCCCCCTTGTCCTATCACACATGGTGGAAGAAACCACAAGCAAGCATACTCCTCCCAGCAAAGAACTTGGGATGCTGACACCTTGCCATCCCCACTCTTCCCAGACTGGAGCCATTGACCCAGAGGAGCAGTGGAAGCATGAGCAGGACACCAGAGCAAAGGGATAGATCCTAGACACTGCATGCATAACAATTTTAACTGTATTGTTCTTATTGAGGCATTTCCCATATATAGCTATATTCCTAATTTTTTTCATCCTTCCTTTTTTTTTTTTGTTAAAAAAATTAATCTGCATAATTTCTTCCCCTTCCCCTTCCCCTTCCCCTTCCCCTTCCCCTTCCCCTTCCCCTTCCCCTTCCCCTTCCCCTTCCCCTTCCCCTTCCCCTTCCCCTTCCCCTTCCCCTTCCCCTTCCCCTTCCCCTTCCCCTTCCCCTTCCCCTTCCCCTTCCCCTTCCCCTGCCCCTTCCCCTGCCCCTTCCCCTGCCCCTTCCCCTGCCCCTTCCCCTGCCCCTTCTTCTCAGGAAACCATTGTGGTAGATGTTTGACTACCCTCTTTCCAGGCTAGCACAAGTTTAGCATAGACATAGAGCTATCAGGTGTATAAGTGGTACAGTGGCATCAGCTTGCATGGATTGGGTATTCTCAGGCAAGAACTGATTTTGGCCTGGACATGACAACTGACACTATTCAACACCTAAAAATATGGAGAGGAGAAAACTATTTATGAACACATGGTATAAGAGGGTTGTTCTCTCATGACAAAAGGGTAACTACAGCATGTAATTGTGGTTAGCAAATAGATTGTAAAGCAGCCGTAATGTATTAGCAAGAGAATGGCAAAATGTGTTTAACTCATCCCATCTGGATGATTTCTTGTTAGCAGAAGAACAGAAACAAAAAGTTTCACAGAAGATATATATATATATATATATATATATATATATATATATATAAAGATAATTAAATAAAAAAAGGAAAAAATAGCTTCTGCTTGAGACAGGAGAATACAGTTGACAATTACTTAGTCTAATTACCTAATTAACTAAGGTTAATCATTTTTAAGACATTCTCCTTTTTAGAAATAATGCTGTCATTTTCAACAAAGATCAATAGACATTTAACCTGAACATTTTATCTCCCTTATCCTGAAGCAATCTTGTATTTTTAAAGAAATGCACCTCAAGCAGCAGCAAGACAAAAACACGTTGTAAATTGTGCAATTAGAAAAATAGCTGAAAATGAGCAAAAGCACTCAGCATTATTAACTACAATAACATAAGGTCCCCCTTGAAGTGAAAGTCCTAGATTATTACCTTCTTTCTAGCTTTCAAAATATACATTAGGCAATTTTGAGCAGTTTTAAATCAATCACTTAAAAAGATGGAAATAACATTTTAAAATAGAATAACAATAATACCAAATGTTCTTGCTTTATTGCAGTGCAATTTTAATCCTTCTAAACCTCAAACTATTAAAAGTTTTATGAAAAAACGAACAAGCACAGCGCCAGACAGAACTTCTTTCTAAAATGTCAATACTTACCGTAGAGTAGAGAGAGGATGTGCTGGAGACAAGTGATAATGAGGACCCGTGTACTTTAAAAAAAAAGGAAAATAACATGAAATATTGATGGAAGCATAAAACTTCCTCCATGTAGCTCAATAACTAAACATATTTTTAAAATGAGAAACAATTTTCCACAAAGAGTAGTTATAAGTTATCGGTATGGAAAAGCTATTGACATTTTTTCTTGCACTTGAAAAGATTGTTTATACAGAAAAAGCACTTTCATGCATGCTAGGTAGGAGAGTGAGCCAGTGAGATTCAGCATTATTACCAGCAAACCAAACATCTCTTTTGTTGTTTTGACAACAAATCATCTGATAAATACAGTCTTTATAGAAAACAAAAATTGAGTTGTTTATATACCTGTCCAAAGCTCAGCAAACTGCTTTTACAAAAGAATATGCTTAGCAAAATCATTCACATTCCCCAGGATGAGCTCCCAGGATTTGCTCAGCAGGTTTCCCTCTTCAGCACAATACAGACCAGTGCATGCTGGCATTTGTAGTTTGTGTGAAGGGATACTGCAAGATGTGGTGACATACATCCATTAATCACCTGTAGAGTCTGCCTCAAGACCAGAGTGAAGATTGAAGGACTTCACCTTAAAAAGTTGTTCCTGGCCTCTCTGAAAATGTGGAGTGAAGACTAAACTAAGACCAAATTGCCCCTTCTGCTTCTTATAACACTCTAAGGACAGACACATTAACGGAAAACTTTAAATATGATTTATTTCATTACTTCTTTTAATTTTTGTTTCAAAAGAAACTTGTTTAATATTTATACTCTGCCATTGTATGACAAATATACTATTTTGTTGAGATAGCTCTCTGTCTGTCAAGGTGTCTGTATGCCAAACTGGCAATACAAGAATACTTGGATTAGTCAAAAAGACTTTAAATCTAATTTGGTAACTGGGTAATTATTTACAAAGTTGTGGTCATCCCTGAAATCCTGTTGCTTGCAGTCAAGACCAGGTTTTCATCCTCCGCTTTTAAACTTTCAGCTAAGTTCCCATTCTGCTTTTGTACTCAGTGGTTCTACCCATTACCAGATTTGTTTTACTAAAATTTTCCTTAGAACTAATATTTTAAATAAAATACTTTTGGCCTTCCAACAACATAATTTCATAATCTCTAGTTACCATGAAGTCCTGAAAACCGTTTATTATTGCTGCACTGACTTCCATTTACCGTGGTTGATTGCGGTTATCCATTCTAGCTGGATATGAGACATGACCAATGAAAAAGCTTTTTTCAAAGTCACTGATGACCCATTACTGAAATTCTACATTTAATACCTCTTTTTTTCTATGCCTTTTTATTTCCCTTGTTTTCTCTATTACTCTTTCACTGTTTCTTTTGACAATTCACCTATTCCTCAGCAAAGGGTCTGTAGTCACCTCTGTCCTTGAATTAGGTGATATGCTTTTGTGCAGTCAGCCATCAGAGGATGTGCTGACAACTCACAGCTTGATCTGTCCTGCACCCTACTGCTAGTATTACATACCCAGATGTCTGCCTGACATATCATCTGAAATGAAGAAGAAAAAATTGAAAAGTAAAAGTGTTATTTGTCCGTTATTTCACCTACAACTCATTTTTTTCCTCTTTATCCCATAGCTATGAGCTTTGGGTTAGCGGAAGATTTATTTTTTATATATATTTTTAATTTGCTTGTTTTAAAGACCATTTATATTGTCATCGCTTAGCAGTAAGCAAGACGGGAGAGAATGAATCTCCATGAAATTTTATATTTTATTTTTTTTAAATTAAAGGACGTGAGAAATTAGTACTTAACAGAATCCTGCAGATGATCAGATTTAACAGAAATGTTAGAAGAAAATGTTACCATGCATTTAGTTAAGACTTGTTAAATGCTCTGGGGTTAAAAAAGAAAATAAACCAACAAACAACAAAATAACTACAATAACAAAACACAAAACAAATCCAAAAAAATAATATTCAAATTCCAGGTGTTGTATAGTATTAGAGAAACAAGAAAGACTAATGATCTGCATAAAGGCAGCAACTTGGTTAGATTAAATGGCGGAGTTTAGATGCAGAAATTCATTGTGTTTGCTGTAGAAGGCTGCAGGGAAGTAAGGAAATTAAATGACCACAAAAGACAAGGGATTGTAAGTGACACGGGCTTAAAAAAAAAAAAAAAGGCATAAAAAAAAAGCAGAAGTAGGACTAAAAAAGCATGGAATCACAGTAGTCAAGGTATGCTAAGACACTTGAAATTTTGGTGCAAATGGAACAAAATAATTTTCCAAGAATGGCATCCTTTCCCCTCAAATTTCTGGGACACATGAAGTAGTATAGTATGATGTACTCTGTATTACATATTACTGTGGGAAATAACTATCTACTGTGCTCTAGGGTAAGGAAGTACACTGTGGGGTTCGCTAAGGAAGTATACTTCTTCTAGCTCAAGAGAATTCAAAGAAGTTTCACAAAATTATCTAAACTTTCACGTTGCAGTAGAAGTATTTGAACATTGTACTACACTTTGGAGATTTTGGGGCCTATTCACTGATCCAAATAATAAATCAGTCTTACCTTCCTCCATGCTGTCCCTGAATGAACCTGAATGACTAATGGCTCGTGGTCTCTCTTCTAGGGATGTAGCACTGCCACACAGTTGGGAGTCATCATACAGATCAAAAGAAGTGTCTTGTGCAGGGATGCTGTTTGAACGCATCATACTTGGTCCAGGAAGGTTAAACTGAGACAGGTTGGTTGGGCTCACTGGAATACAAGGCTTTATTAATGAAGTACATTTCCATTAAATGAACTTTGGTTCAGCACAAAGTTGCAATGCAGGAAGAGCATGGTTAGGCTGACTTTACATGGCTAAGAAAATGAAAGGCTTTTATTCCCATATCCAAAGCCGCCACAGAAAGGTGAAAGAGATGATCTCCAAGGAGCTGGAGTTATATGAGACTAATCCTGTAAAACATGTGGTAACAGTAATGCTGGTGTCTGAATAAACACTTGTTCGTTTTGACAGCCCAAGACAGAAAAATCAATGGGAGAGATTCAAAAGTTAAAAGTTAAAAAAGGAATAAGAAGTTGTTAGTATTTTTTATAAGCAGCTATTTTAATAAATGAGCATTTGCATTTCAGTTTTTCTTGTATGAATATTTTACCAAATACTGTAAAGACCAAAGCTTTATTGGCATAAGGAGGACATATCTGTCTTTTGATTTTCTGCAGCACCAATAGCCATATCAAGTTAAAATTCTTCACGGGCCAGCTGAATCTCATCAAAATAAATAGGAATAGTCTGGTCACTCATAGTTCTAATCCAGAACAGTATTGATGAATCTACTTTAAGCTTTCACAAAGTCTGTTTGTCATAGGAAGGAAAGCCAGGTTATAGTTCACCTGGACTACAGCGTCAAGAAGAAGCAGCTAATCATCTATCCAAATTCAACCTAAGTATTTGGAGTTTTATTTTAGATCATTCAAGACGTGCCTGAAATTGTGCTGTGAGAGACAATTATTCCATGGAGCTACAATAATGGTGAGAAGGAAAGGACGAAGACAAAATAAATAATAATTTTTAAAAAAGCATATCCTATTACTCTCTGATGTGAATGCAAGAACTATGAAAAGAAAGAAAAAGAAGGTAGTAATAAGCAGAAAATGATAGAGTGAGAGAATCACTGCTCAAAGACAGCTGTGTCTCCTGCAAGTATATGGAAAAAATCCAAAGCAGTGGCTTGCTTAGACAGCATCCAATTTCATTTTTAAAAGTGGCTTTGTTCAACTTCTTTTTCCCATATGTAATAAAGACCAGCGCTTGTATGGATGATCAAATTGCTTTCAAGTGATTGTAACCTACAAATGCTATAAGCTGTGACAGAAGTGTGAATGCTTCAAAGGTTGCAGCAACTTCCACAGCAAGGACCTAAAACACAATAGCTCTTTGTGAACTTAGGTTTGTGTCCAGTGCTGTGCAAATAAATGGTTTTCTATAAAGCATTACAGAAAAAATAAAATTATTAATAAAACTAGATTTGGGTTGTATTAGCCTGAAGTAAGATCCAGAATAACCAAATCTAAATATTAACCTGCAATCAAATAAACCTAAAGTGTGACTCACATCCTAGAATATTACATTCTCTTAAAGGATAGGACTTAAACTGGACCTAATGCTATAGCTAGGTCCAGCCACTGAAACAAATTAGAAAAGCCTGCCTCAAAACAAACCTGTACATAAGAAGAAAAACAATGCTTAGCATCTGGGTTGAAATCCACTAAAATAAATGGAAGAATCCTACTGTCTCTGTGAATCCTCAGATTGGCTAATAGAGGAGTAGCTTTGATCTAAAGGCTAATTTCCTACTCTGCCTCAGATTTTTGTCTCCTTGAGCAAATCACAGAAAATATTTTTATTTTTTTTTTTCTTTCTTTTTTTTTCTTCTGTATACAAAATAGGAGGTACCCTCACCTACTCCATGAAAACTTTGGTGAGTTTCTCTCCATTACTGGAGTACCAAAATATGGCAGTAGAGATGTTAAAATGAATGATCTAGTTTAACAAACTAGGATATATGAACAGTTGAATTTTATGGTACTATTCTGAAGTGGGAGAAATGGTGAAGGGAAATAGCATTTACCCAGGTTGGAAAAGTGATATTTTCCAGTTGCAGATGAAGACATAGCTGAAGGAGAAACAAGCGGGGACTGACTGCCAGTGTCTTGCAGGCCTCCAGTTGAATGGGAGCGTAGCCACTCCTTTCCTTCCTCCTGACTCGTCTGCCGGGACGATGGAGTGTATCTGAAAAACCACAGCTGACATGCTCAAAACAACGACGAGGTTTGGAAAGAAATGGGTGTGACATACATATACTTTACTGGTTAGAGAAAACAGAACCCTTGGAATGTATTGAGTCTAATTAGTGAAGTGATTATCACCAGGGATTTTACCAAAGTAATGTTTACTGTCCTGTTAGAACAGAAAAATATACAAGACTTGAAACCCCTTCAGTTTCAACCCCCTCCCCAAAACAGTATTCCCTTTCTTTGAAGAGATATGATGATAAACCATAGAAAACAGACAACTGAGCTGGCAGGAGAGAACTGCAAAGCTAGCGGAAGTATATAGGGTGATGCAAAAGCTTAGGAGCTGCATGGCTAGGATGGGCAATGCACAGACTAGAAGCCAGGAAAAGTGAGTAGCTGCTTATGAAATGATACCTGCCACATCAGGTGGGCAGTTGGTTAAATGAAGGGAGTGAAACAGATCAACAGCTCTGAAAAAGCAGTTTGCATTGGTAATGACAAGCACTTGTGTTCATATGCATGGCCTGCTTGACACTGTGTCCTGCCCCAAATTTGGGGGAGGGAAAGGGACAGGAAAAATTTGCAGAAACAAGCTATTGGGAAGGAAGAAATCTGGAAATCAAAGCACTGATTGATTGCTTCCTATGAAAATCTAATAAAACATGTGCAACTGCCACATGGGCTAAGAAGGAGAACTGATAACTCATTGCCCCAGACTGTTTTGGCAGGGCTGGAAGAAGGGCAATTCTGGCAGTGGTTAAACAGTAAAATGGGCAGGTAGTGTGGGTATTAACCAAGAGACTGTTTTCAGAAATGTCTGCAATAGCCCATGTCAATTAGCATTATATCCTGCAAAGAAATGAGCACCTTCTTCAACACTGTCATGAGATATCAGTGTTCCCCAAACAGCAGAACAGAAGGGGCTTTTGATATTCTGGCCTCAGGCTCATAAAGCACAAGTATTTCTGCTTAGAAAGCAGATTGAATGAACATTCTAGTTCTCATGTTGTGCTTGGGGTTTTATGCAGTATTCTAATGCATTAAAACATCTTGTCCTGATTAAATATTTATTTCATTTCTCCTTTCAAAAAGACAGCAATGATCTTTGCTTCTAAATGTGGTGTAGAAGAGTTATCTGGTGGTTATCAGATCAGAGAGATGGGAAAAGGAGAATTCAGGATCTAGGTCTTGGGCGGGGGTCTCTGTACATTAAATCAAACTGACAGTCCTTCTGGAATTACTGATCAGGTTTGTATGGCTATAAACTGTTTCTCCACTCCATTTCACTTTCAGCTTTCAGCCACCATTACAGTCTTATAGCCACAAACCTCAGTCATTCCACTGTACCCTTGTTGGGTCCCCTTTATGCCTTCTTCATATCAACCACTGTTTCCATTAGTCCAAAGTGATTGTTTAGGGCTAATGGGAAAATCAATTAAATTATTTATAAGGAAAGGACAATGCAGAAGAGCACTATCTTAAATTTTCAAAAAATACCGTTTTTTTTTTTTTTTTTTTAATAACGTGAGATTTTAGCTGTGTAATTACAGTGACTGGAAGGCTGCAGAGTGTCTGTGTGCATGCACATATACCTTTGCTTGCCAAGTCTACTTCCTGGATTAAGGACATAAGCTCCCATGCCTGATGAGACAAGATAAATTACCTAATGATTCCCTATTTTAAACATGAAGAACAGAAGTGGGCAGATGACTTCTGTTTTCTGTGTTGAAGATGGCTCTAATTACTGGGGAATTAATAGCAGAATGGGACTCAACATTGCTAGGTAGGGACCAAGATGAGTAATTGGAGTAGGGATCATTTTGTCCTTACAAATCTTGGATACAAAAATAATATTTTCTGGATTTACACTTGAGTAGGTCTTCAATTCAAATTGCATGAGTGTTTGCCTTCAGAGTTCAAGTTCAGATCTACCTGTTAAACTTTGCTTTTCTCAATACTTTCAATAATTACATTGAATTGCAAAGATACCTTGTTCTTTCTTTTAGATCTCCAGGATCAAATGCCTCCTAAGATTCATCCCATAAGAAAAGTGTTCTTAACAGTATTTGCTTTCCAAGATATATCTCAGAAGGAAATTTATTCACTAAGCAGACTTGGAAAGAAAAAGTCCACTGTCAAAATCTATGCTTTTTTGTTTGTTTGTTTTGTTTTTGATTTGAATCTAAGTATGATGAACTGTTCTAAATAGAATTAATATAATGAGAAAGAAAGTGAAAGTGTAGAAAAAGTTACAGTAAAACAGAGAAGCAGCAGTCATGCTCAAAAAATGTATATACCTTAATCCCTTTTTGGGTAGTGTATTTCTGTCAAGCTGCATGCTGTTAAAACAAAAAAAATCCCTAAGGACATACAGTAAACAGGACTGTTCAGAATTACAAATTTTAAAGGTCTAGATATGTGTGCATAACAGAATGTCATTTAATGCTTTTTAATGTATCTTTCACAATAAATTCCTGACTCATTGAAGGGGACAAGAGGACACGGACTGTCACACGTTCATTTTTCAACTAGACAAGCTCTAAGCTGGGTCAATAGCAATTTGGAGACTGTCCAAGTCAGAAGGAAGTCTTTCCCTACCATTCCTATCCTTCCTGCGGCTTCTCCCCACAATCTGTGCAAGAATCATATGGTCACAGTATGAATCTTTATTTTTCACAGTTTCCTATGATGCACCAGTAGATTTTCAAAAGAGATGAAGGTTGTGGCACCTGCTAGGAGACAGCATGGCCTTGCCAGAAGCCAAATGACAGCTCAGCTTGAAGAAATGAGTGCTAAATATACAGACCCTTGGCTTTCTGTTGCTGTGGAGCTCACAGAGTGAGGTCATGGTCTGGAAAATGAAAAGTGGCACCAAAGCAACGTTGTTCCATATTCATGCACAAACAGTGGCAGGGCAGCTGATTATCAGGGATCTACAGCTGGAGTTTTCCTAATTCAAACCCTATCACCATTAAAGAGCTGCCTAAAAAGGATCCCCTTAGTCTTCGTCATGATTGAATGTAATGTGGGCATTCCCTCAAAGACTTAGCAGATCAGGTTGAATTTGAACTTGTTATCATCAAGTATGTTTGGCAATGTTTTTTTCCTGTAAGAACATAATGTCATGTCACCGTATGTATTAAATAACAAAATGGCTTTATAAAGTTTCTGTATTACATATCATAATCACACCTCTGAGAGCAACAGTAACTTAAGACCATACTTCCTACCCAAGAAAGTTCTCACACTGTTGCTAAAGGTCTGTTTATATTGTACCAGGGGTGCTGGGTGCCCTGCTTTCATTGGACTGCCTTCACCAGTAGATAACAAGCAGGAGCAAAGAAGGGTTGGTAGAAGCAGAACGTAAATTTCAGTGCATCATTCCTGTATTTTTTAGTTCCTTACAGAGAAGAATAGGGCCTTGATGTTCCTTTATGTACCTTTACGCATCTCTAAATTTCAAAACAAATAAAGATGATTATAAGTGAAACAGCTCCTTCTGCAAATACTTCAAACATCGAGCCCACTCTATCTCCATTCCCTTGTTTATTTTGCACTGCTGAAACCATCTGCAAGTTCTCTTGGTGGAAATACAGGAAGTCTTACAGTTCTTGGTTCCCTGCCCCTGCTGTGGATTTCAACTTGGGAAAGGCAAAGAATGGCCATGGTACAATGTCCTTGGGCAGAGAAGCTATGGAATAAAATAAATAAATGCAAGCTAAGGAATACCCAGAGCCAAGGTGATATGGGACGTATAGGTGAGTTTCTGTAAGTGGTTGAGCACACCACAAAATCTGATACATGATGTGCTGTTTCACACCTTAAAAACACAACTATCAACTCTGCCAATAATTCAAAACAATTGAAATTCTTGAAGAGCTTAAGTGGATTTCAATGCATATTCATGGTCCTCAAGACTAAACTGCATTCTAATGAAGTAGAACGGAGCCAACCAGTTATGCAATTAGAAACTACTGCCACTCTGCTAATCTTAAAATGCAGGCATTATTGCCGATGAGACCACAGCAAAGTCCTATATTTCTGCATTCTTACGCACCCCTTGCTGTGTCACTTGGACCAAGCAGAAAAAAAGATACAAATCTGTAATGCTCAATGGCAATTAAGGATCAAAAGAATTAATTAATGATGATGTATCCACATGGAAAATTTTATCAATTAAACCAATGATATTTCACCAGTTAACCCCAGCAGAGAGCTTTATTTTACAGTATGAGGAACTCTGGCTTATTTTAATCCTTCTAAATTGATGTAAACTGACATACAAGTGTCCTCTCACATAAGGAGTTACATTGCTATAACAATGGAAGTAGAAGTAGACTTCTCTAAATAAATACTGCTGGTGCAAAACTGGCAAAAGTCCTGAAGGACATACACATTTTGCTGGGGGGAAAAAAAAAAAAAAGAAAAAAAAAAGGAATATTTTGCCAATGTTTACTGAAACTATTTTCTGCTTATTACAAAGCAATAGATCTTCATGGAATGACGTAAAAATTTTCTGGAACAGACTTTGATGCTATATGGATACAGCATTTGACAGGAGGCCTGTGTTTACTGTGTTTATGCCATAGCATTACTTTGTGGATAGCCTGAAGACCAACATTGTGACATCATCTGATCATCTCTGGAGGGATTGAGATGTGCCAGGTGTGTGTGGGCACGTGGCAGAGAACTTGTACATTTGCTGTCTCTGTGGCAGGTAATGGCTGTTTTGGAGGTAGCAGGAGACATAGATGTGCCTTGAGATTTTGGCCTTGTTTCTGTATTCTTTCCAATTGCAACAAATATTTCTTAAAACTTGATGTCCCAAAGTCTTTAACCTAAACCTAGAACCCCTTAGACATCGCCTCATCATTTTCCACTTAGTATATGTGAAAATATATCCTGCCCTATTACATTGCTTCAATCTAATAAACTGTCTCTCACTTCTCTGACAATTCTTTTCCAACCTGTTTAGGCACCTATGAGAATATTATTTGAAATAGCATAAAGCTCTACTAAGTTCAGGATTTCTGACCATTCCTTTCCTTGACTCACAAAATCTCTTTTCCTGCAACTAAGTCAACTTAGTATTATTTAAAATGGCATTAATGACAAACCTCGTGTCATCTGCTACTTAATCTGTTTTAACATCCTCTGTATCCTTCCAAGAATGTGAGGTCAAGCAAGCCTTGCCCATAATCACCTTGTTCTCTGTCCCAACCCACCTCCTCACTTTCCTTCAAAACTTATTTAGCCCCTGTGACTACAGGGCTAATTCAGACTCTGCCTGAAGCAAATAAGTGAAGAGTTCATCGGGACCAGTGAATTGAAGATGTAAGAAATTTATAAGTAATCTTTAACCTTTTCATTCCCTTTTAGCATGTGTGCTGTTAGTGATGTTTAGCTATCAAAACACAATCCGTGCTTCAACAAAGAAGAATAAAAGCAACACATCATTTATTTGTATTATTTATTATTAGCTCTCTCTTCTCTTTTCCTAGACTTTTCTCTGCATAGAATATATGTAGCTTGCTAGTTCTGTCTTATTTTGTGCTTTGGTCTTTCTGATTTTGTCTCTATATTATGTTAGTATATCTCACTATATAGAGCACTCATTCCATCTTGTGTATGCTGTAGAGTGACCGAAGAAAAAGACTAAGCCTCTCTGAAGATAATTTCTTATGCCTTGCCAGAATACAAGAATTACCACAGGTATCTAAAAGATAATCTGAGTCCCCCCACAACAGTTTACAAAGGAATAAGGACATAACCTTTTGCCTACTATATCTGCTTTTAACATTGCAAAACAATGCTTTTGTTGTGAGAAAATACTTTCCTACGTGGAGGTTTTTCTTTTAAAAAGTTTAGAAATGACATAGCACTTGTAACAGACCTTTGAGAAAAATAAAACTGCAGAAACCCTACTGGGGCTATAATTCCAGAAATGACACCATTTTCTCTAGGTACATATATTAGTTTTGAGGCCAGATCAACATGATAAATGGTTCTCTCTGGACTCAATCATTATATCCCCATATGGACAAATCTGAAACTTAAAATATTGCCAAAGGCAAAGTATTTGGAACCACTGGAAATTAAGTCACTGAACAAATACATAAAGTATTAGTAGCAGGGGTTGCTCAGGAGCTAATGCCAAACTGTTAATATTTTAAATGTGATGTTTAACATCCTCTGCATAAATATGATCTTTGGCATAAATTCAACACTTTTCCACATCATCTTATTGACCTCACCATCCATATATGCAATAGTAAAAGGTAGTGGTTGTTTTTCTAAACTAAATATTAAAGATTAACTCTCTAAGAATTATTGTCACATTCAGTTGATGGCACACAATGCAAACTACTATTAAAAAAATTAAAGGCACAGTGCAAATTACAAATCACTCGTATCAATGTACTGTTAACTACTGCTGTCATCATAGACTATATTGGTAGGCACATTTTATAGTACTGTAATTACGTTAGTTAGAGGTGTGATTTTAGCTGATATAGTAATACTCATGACTGCAACATAAGAGAATGAAATGTGAGGAGTGTTTCCATATAGATTTGACCAAGAGATGTCTTGTTTTGTTTTGTTTGTTTAATGTTGCTTTACTGAAAGTGAAATCTTTTCATGGAAAGGCTTAGTACTGAATAATCTCCGGTTTAACATAAAGGGGAAAAAGTTAACCCTGTCTATTTTTCACATGTATGACAAAAACAATTTTTTTTTCTCCTTTAAATAATTGTGCATTATCCAAACAACTAATTTTAACCCTAAAATATTGAAAATATTTCTGACTCAGCATAATTTTCTTTTCTCGATCCAAGGCTAATGAAATATTTAATATTGAATTTTCAATCCCCATGTAAATTAAGAATTTCATTTTTAAATCCTGAAAATTTTCACAGGAAGTAAAAATTACTTACTACCTAACAGAGTTTATTTTTTTCTCCTCTACAAAAGTCAAACAAATGTTCCACAGAAAATACAATGAAAAACTAAAACTAAAAATCTTGGTATTGTTGTGCTTTCTCTCAGGGTAGTTGCATCATTTTATTACATAACTTGAATGGTAAAATGTCTTCATGTCAAAAATGTCTTTAACAGATGGAACAGGGGAAACCCCTTTCTTGCTTTTGTCTGTCTATTCCAGACACTTTCCAGGACTGTGTTTATATCATCTTTCAAACTGTCTCCCTGCAAGTGCAACTGCATTTTCATGTTTGTGTAATAATCTCTATACAAGAAAAAATTGTCAGGGCTGGATATTTTAAGGCAAGACTGTGTGGTCAGCTGAAGCCAGAGGACCTCCAGCTTTGCTTATGCATTGAGCTAGGGGGAAGAAAACTGGTGAGGTCCCACATCTTGATCAGGTTTGTTAGCTAGAGGGCAGTGAGATAGCTTGGCACCTACTGAATACTGGGATGGCAGGTAGAGCTAGCGTGCAGGACTCACTGTGTAGCTGTGTAGATGTGCCATGCCTTTAATTAGAGTTAATTAGACAATTTTCCCCTTTTTTTCTGGTTCTTTCCCAGAACAAGGGAACCAAATTAAAAAAAAAAAAATAGGAAAAAAAAAAACAAGACAGAAAAAGCGCTTGTAAAACCTTAGAAGGCAATTGCTTGTATATCCAATGCCTGCAGTTACTTTCAGCTTTCTTTTCTTCCTTCCTTTTTTTTTTTTTTTTTTAACACACAGAACTAGGCTGCTAATTAAACAGTGTCCCTTTAGGAAAACAGATGGAGGGTTTATTTTTTTTTGGCTCCTGTCCTTTTGCCTCTCACTTGTTTTGTGGTCACTGTATCTATAGGCAAGCTCACCTTTCCGAAAGAGTAGATCTGACGCTTCCAGTCCTCATGAGCAGGCTCTGAACCTCCTGAGTGCTTGTTGTCAGTCCAGACAGAGAGCCATGATGGCTAAGAGGAAGGTCAATAGACTCGGAACTGGTGTGAAGGCTAGTCATGGACTGGTAACTTGGTGTGTCCTTACTGCCCGCTGAAGAGCTGCTCAGGTTTGCAGCCCACACAAGACCACCTGATGTGAAAGAGTGCACTGAGGCGGGACTGGAAGCCAAGGAGTGACTTAAGCTTACAACATCTGCATTTAAGTCCGAAGGTTTACTGAAGAGGGGGCTGCTGCTACCACTTTGCCCACCTGCACTGCCCATGCTGCCTGTGCCCGAGGATGGCGATTCCAGGCTGCCTTGCCGTGCCAAGGTGGTACTAGGGCTGGGCATTGCCGATGTGGGTTTCACACCTTCAGTACTGGGTGCAGAGGCAGCTTTACCACTTGCCTTGGCACCAAACAACCTAAATGTAAAACAAATAGCTTTAGAGAAACTGATAGCCACATCAAACATTCATGGCGTAACATCCTAAGAGCCAAACTACACATTTTTAATTACTGCTACTAAAATCATGCCTACCTAGTTGTTCAATGGCATCTCAAAATTAAATTCTCTTAACCATATCATAATAATCGTTTTGTTTTTTTTTTTTTTTTTTTTTTTTTCTTCATTAGCAACAGCTCTTATTTTCTCCTATTCAGATGTGCTCTTTGCACATGCAGACCCTTTTACCCAGAGAGGTAAAATAGGAACATTTTTGTCTTATTGCATAAACAGATCACACTTTCACCCAAATTCAGGAATATAACATTCCCACAGCTAAGTCATTAGCTTTTAAACCCCTCACTTCTCAAATCAGCTAAAACAATTGCAACAAATGCTTGCAAAACTCTACACAGTTTTAAAAAACATCTAGTATTTGTATAAAATTTTCCCCTTTTTCTTTTGCGCAGATACTCATGTAGTCATCAGTCATGTGGTAACCATTGAGACAGAATAAACTGCACCAGAGCTAAATGTGCTCCATTTGTTTCTACGAGCAGTCATGACAGAGGTGTATTTCACATAATTGTTCCCAATAATTCTATAGAAGAAAATTTCTACTCTGATGATGAGAAGAAAACCAAATCCCCTAAAACTGTTGAAATAAAGGTCATGGGATGACTTAATGTCTTACTGGAAATGTTTTAAGCTGCAGTTAAAGTGCAGCTCATAAATTAATGAGAAATAAATGCAAAGCTTATCGTGATGTGAAGTAAGCATGCCTAATAATGTAAGAATCCATTTTACTTATAAACAAGCCCATAAAACTCAGTTGCAGCTCCTGCAGCAGATGGTAACTGGAGATGCTGTTTTGGTAGCTAGGCACGAGAGGGCACTCTTGGCTTTTTTTCCAACAGTGGAGCTGCTCCATCCAAAAGTGAATGCTGATTTATACATTCCAAAACTTTACATAGGGCATCTCCAATTGAAATTTAGTCTCGATTAATATATACGAAGAAAGGTGTAACAAAGCTGCTTGGATAATTAAACTTTTCTAGTTGGAGCTGCTGACAACATGAAAGCAAATACTTTATTAACCTACAGAGCTCGTCAGTTCTCCGAACAGGCTACACCACCACCTGTTCAGGTGACAGACCACACCTGAATGAGTGTTCTATTTGGGGATTAATCAGAATATTGAGAAAGAACTTCTCATGTGCCTGAAGAGTCAGTAAATAACTTATTCAAGCTTTCAAACTGTTGTTATGGGAATGTACTTAAAATGGTCAAAGCTCAAGCAACAGCCATGTCTTGTCTGGGGAGGTCTTTAGGCCTACAGAAATATTTGTCTTGTGGAAAGACATATTATCCTTTTTGCCTTTTTTATACTCAGATCTCTGCTTGTGGGAAAATATGCCTTGAAAAAGCTTTTTGCCCAGTGGATACTGGTTTGATACATTGAAAATCCCTCCTTTATCTACAGCAACTCCAGGAATTCATAGAAAACACTTACCTTCGAAAAGTGGGTGACGCAATATCTGGGTATTTGGATCCTGGCTGCCTAAGACCCGGTGTGGCAGAGGCGCTTGCAGAAGTTGGGCTGGATTTGGGGGAACTTGATAGTGAGACACTCTCGGAATCAGACACGGCCACTTTCTCCTTCTCCTTGTCCGTCTGATTGATAGTGACGGGACTGGACCTCCCAGACCCGATCTTGCTTGGCTCCCGCAGTTTGGTGGCGGCAGCACCCGCAGACTTGCTGCTGACATTGGAGTCGATGCTGCTGGTGCTGGAGCGGTGTCCGCCTCGGCCGGGGATCCCGCTGCCACTGGACTTTGACGGGCGAGGCAGGCTTCGATACTGCAGTGTTGTCTTTGAGTTCATGTGCAGGACACCATCATCCTGGTTCTGGGAACCATCTAAGCTTGTCTTCCGCCCTGCGTTGGACTTCCCACCGATGGCTGAAGATTTTGGCATTTTTCCCAGAGTCGCTGAGCCACTTGTGATTGTGGCGCCACTTGTGGTGATTATGGTAGAAGAGCCCATCCCAGACTTCTTGAACCCAAAGGACCCAGTAGCAGTCGATCGCCCAATGCCAGAGGGAGGCTTCTTTCCTTCATCACCGCTGCTTTTCCCTGCATCTGATGGAGAGCGCTGAATGGAGGCTCCTTTCAGGGGAGTTTTCACTTTTTCTGAAGCTTTAGCATCATCTGTTTTTCCTAAATAAAAGTATATTTGAAAAGGTCACTTTGGTTGAAGCTGTAACATCTCCATATTTACTATTTCAAAATGAAAAGAATAAATAAACAGAAATACTACCCTAAGAAAACAGACCAGCTTAGGACTCTGTAGTACCCCATAAGCAGTCAGTAACAGGTACAATACATTAAAGTAAGCATTAAGTATTACAAGCCTGACATTCTCCTGAGAATTTCCAGTTTCTTGCATAGGAAGAGAGTGCACTTGTAGAAAATATTCCAGAATGGACTACAAGGAATTTTATCTGCTGTGGGTTTTTTTGTTGTTGTTTGTGATTACTTGTTGTTGTTGTTCATATTAATAGTATTTCTATATGTAAGAAATGCTAAAAAAAAAAAAAATATAGTGTATGTGTGTTGCATTGTGCATTGTGTTGTATTGTGTATAGTATTTCTATATGTAAAAAGAAATACTATTTGAAAGTAAAATATGAAATATAGTTAATATTTGCAGAAGAATAATTATGCATGTAGAAATTAATGGTACTTATCGAATTCCTTGGTTGTCATTGATATATATATTTTTTTAGCTTGTAACTAAATTTGTTCTGTTGTTAGTTATAAAAATTGCCAGAGAGAGATTATGTTGTCATGGTATGAATCTTCTTGATCTATAATGATATCAGTTATAGGAGTTAATAGTCTTTGTCATATTCTTGATGTCTTTTCAAAATTTTTAATTTTCTGAGAGGCTGTCTTCTATATGCCTATATACATGTACCATACATGTATGTTCTACATAACATATTAATACCTTATTAATATTAACATATTAATAAGGCATTCAGAAAGGTTTAAATAAGATACCCTCTTCCATCTTAAAAGAAGATGGTAGACAAAAATGCCTTTTCTATTAAATAGTCTAATTTCTATTTAAGCATCTATTGTATGCTCCAAATAAGGCACAAATACTTAGCACAACAAAGTATTTAATTCATACTTCAAACAATTACAAAGTTTTGGAGGTAAATGGCCTGATTTATCTTAAGGAACCAAACTGTAATGAAGAGCAACACCTACAAGTCAGAAATAAATCCACTTGTGTATTTATACAGTGCACATTTTATGCCACACAAATACATGCACCTACCAAGATACTGATCAGACATCTACACTGCAAACACACAGACTATTAGGATATGCTTACAAATTTAAGGCTTCAGTTCTGTTGTGCACACTGGCTGCTCATCTTCAGTAAAACGGAAGACCTGGAAAACTTAGCTTGGCTTTGGCAACCCTTGTAGGATATCTTCGTTTAATTGCCAATATGGAGTGTAACTACTGTAACATTGACCACTGCATTGATCCCTGGAGATCTCTCAGACCAGAGAATAACCAATATTTAGTAGTTCCAAATTGCAAAGAAACAGAAGTGACTTACAAAGGGAGGAGCTCCTGGTCAGTTACTGTTACAACCAGGTGTTAATACACACTCATTAAGTGTTTGGTCAGACCAAAAAAAAAAAAAAAAAGTGCTAGAAAATGTCCTACAAAGGACTGATACTGTCCTAGTAAAATTATGGATTAGAAGGTCTTAAGAACAATGGCTTCCACTAACTTTGGACTTTTGCTGCCAAAGTAGATTACAAGAGTGACTGTTACTTCTGAGAGACCTTTCAGAAGGTAAGAAACCATTTAGTACTAAATAAAGTCTATAAAACACATATATTTTTACAAGTTTTATTTCTTAAAAATGGACTATAAAATACCTACTGTATGTAGAACACAAATCTAAAAATTCTTTTAAGAATTCCATAATAGATGTTGATGTACTTATATGATAAGAAAGCAAAATGTAATCACAGTTTATGCTATAGATACATTTGTATTTAATTAATAAATTATTGGTATGCAGTGTAGTAAAAAAGTGGTTATAAAGATGAATAGTTTAGTACATTCTGGCAATCTTGGCTTGGAATCATTTGTGAGAATAAATACCAATATGCTTAAATGAAGTCAAAGTTTAAAGCTTAATTTTTAACACAGCAAACTGAACTACGTAAGTTTCCTACCCGGGGTCTTGAGAGCACTGGTTCCTGCTTTGTGCCTGGACTGAGTTGCTCCTACTTGTGCAGTCATGCCTCTCCTCCAGGATCCAGTCTGTGAAACAGAGAGGGATGCTTTCTGACCCCCCTTCTCTGACTCTTCAGACAGCCCCAAGGGAAGGCCTTTCCACTTGCCACTGCTGTCTATGCTGCTGTCAAAGTCTTCCTCTGGTTTCTTCAGCTCTTCAGTGCTGCCCCAAGTTTCGCTGTCTGTAACTGAGCGCTTCTCTGAGTCTGTCTTCAGCTAGAAGAGATTTGCATGAGAAGTGGTCAGTCTCAGCATCTTCAATACTCACTGCTTTCTTAAGTCTCAGGAAGGAAGGAGAATAAGCACTTATAATAAGATTTATTTGTACTGAGGGAAATGAAAACTTCCCATCTAAAATGTTAGCATCTTGATCATAAAAATTTTAAAACTCCTACTTTGGGAAGATATTTTCCTTTTTATTTTCAGAAGATTTCTACTCTTCCCTTCATAGCTAAGCTGCAGTGAAGTAAAACATAACTTACTCTAATCGTCAGCAGAAATACCCTATTGTTTGTAAGCCCCCTCTGAATTTCACAAGTGAGTCACTGTGCTGAGAAGTTGTACTAAAAGTTTCAGTGTGGAAACTCCTAAATATATTACTAAAATCACCACAGTCTGGTCTCTTGCTTTTACCTACCCAAACCTTCCACTGACCAAATTAGGACTATTGCTCCAGCAGTAAAGGTTATGTTGTACCACTACTGAAAAATGAAAACATTACCAAAATGATCAGTGTTGCAGTAAATGTCTTTTTCACTGGTTTGTCTCCTCTAAAACCGATCATTTTTGAACAAGAAAGTGGCTCTAGTTGATAGAAGAGCAGCTTTTGCAAGCACTACCCCATCAGCAGGATGAAGGTAACCAGCTGGGGTCACGCTCGCTCAGAGACTCAGTCCCATGTGGAGGATGCCCAGGGGGACCTAACACCCCTGTGGCATCTGCTTTCCCACAGCCCGTGCTGATAAGGGTGTGCTGCAAGGAACAGCTCAGCAAGACAGGGCAACGTACCTTAAATAGATACATTAGATATCTAAAATGTGGCTTAAACAGAAATACTAGAGACTGATCCTACCTTTTGTGTTGGACAAGACTTGCAGTCTGTGTGCTGACAGCCTGTTTGTTGTAACATTTCCTCCTCTGTTTTTCTGCAGCCTCCTTACCTCAACCTCAAGCCTCACCTGCCATCATCTCATCAGTCCTGTTCCCCTCTTTCCTCCTTCTTCCTTTGTCTTTTCATTTAGTTTACTTACTCCTCTTTAACTCCTCTTTTTACTTACTCCTCTTTAACAATAACAAGTGGTGCCCCAGTCAGGTAGCTCATTGCTTTTGTCTGATGTAAGGAGAGCTCTGACCCCATACAGACACCCTAAGCAGGTATACAAAATGAATCTTGTTCAGAGGAGAGCTATTTATTATTCTGTTTTGCCACAATTCCTCCACAGAGACCCCTCTGTGGTTGCTTCCTAGGCACTGCTGTCATAAGTAGGATTAATACTGATTAGATGACCGATGGAATAATCAGTTACTGTCATTTGTGGCATACAAACTGCAAAGGTTCTCTATACTCTCAAAATTTCATATGTGCTTTGGGAAGGCTTGCACAGATTTTGGGTAAGGATTGGTGGGTAAAGAGCCTAAGAAAACATCTACATATATATCACAGGGTCCTTCAGATGAGAGTTTTCATTGCTTCTATTGTTACAACACATGTAATGTTCCCAGAATTTTTCTCATAAATGAATGGTTATAAACACATAGTTATGCATTTTTTAAAGCATCATTGAAAACTGCATCATCTCCAGAAATGACAAGTACAAGACTTTTTAAAAGCCTCTCTTCACCATTATTCGGCCCAAAGAGCAATGTTAATCCTGTTTTAGTATGTAAACAGTAACAAAATATGCAATTTATGCTTCAGGATACAGCCAGCCTGCACTGCTATGATCACTTGAAAGGACTGCAAAAGGGAGCTCTGTTGTTATGTCCTACACCTGGAGAGCAGCTGGCAAAATCCTCATATATTGTGGTCATCTCAGCTTCTGGCTGAAATTCCAGCTAGTATGGAATACTCTGCTTTCTGATTAATCTGTTTGATGTGAAAACTAATAAAAGTCTGTTCATAGCTGTCATAACATAATGCAGCTCTGGCAAAAGAAAGCAATATTTGAACACATGTTGTATCTCTGTTTATCACAGAACAAATTGCAAATATTATCAGGTTGAGTATCTGGAACATGAGATCACTCAAATGGAAAACACAGAAAGAGTTAAATAGTCAGCCTGAGATTTCCCATGTGGTGATGGTGATGATGCAGTGGAACAAGTCAGCCAGGACCAGCTGGCCATCAGCAACTGACATGAAAGGGAAGAGGCAGATCTCCAGTTTAGAAACCATGGGAGACCCTGATAGAGTGGCAAAGGCAATGGTAGGAGCTGAAGAATGCTGGAACTTGTGTAAGTATCACTGCACAAGTACATCAGCCTGAAACTCATCTTGGAGCTTCTATTGCAGATTAAAGTAATTTTCCTTCCCAAAGTGACTCTACTTCTCATTTTCTGGGGGAAATGATAAAGATGTGTTTTTCTCATATTGACATATTCTCACATAATTTACATCTACAAAACAGTTCTCTGAATTTCTGACACTGCCTGCCTGCAAGAGTCTAAATGGAATTTAGGTTGTCAGTCTTGAATCCTGGATATATGACATCAAATCACTGAAGGCACAAACTCTTCCCCTATGCTGAGTTTTCAGCCTTGAAGTTCCTTGCTAATGAACTGAAGATGCCATGGCAGAGAATACTTTTCTAGTGGTACTCTTTTCTTTTCCTTTCTTTCGTTTTCATAAACTGAGTCCTGTAAGCAGTCTACATCATCTTTTTCATCACTTTCAATTTAGAGGGGAGCTGGGAAGAAATATCGGGATGCCTGGCACAAGGGGCAGGTATCTATCTAAGGGACATTACCTATCTATCTATTTACCTATCTATCTATTTACCTATCTATCTATCCATCCATCCATCCACCCATCTTTCTATCTTTCTACACCATATACAATATATGTTACGTATATGGCTTGTGGTTCTACTCTTCTCAGAGCTCTATTTTGATGGTGTGCAGACCTTGGACTAAAACACTTGGATTGGTGTTCATGATTTGAAAGGGAAAAAAAAATTATGAATCAGTAGTGTCACAGACAATAGGTCATGGGAACATTTTCATTTGTAGTGTTTGCAACAGGGAACCAATCTGTTAAACTTTAAGTAATATTAAAGTACTTAATATTTTATTTGTGGGGTTATGGAAAATATGGTTAGACAAGACTTCAGTAGGTGTGTTGGTCCATGTTCCTGTTTAAAAGACAGGTTAACAGCCAGAGCAGGGGCTGAAATATATTTTAAAGTAAGCAAGTCCATACTACAAGAGCTACAACACCATGGGTATGGGTATGCACAATACCATCTAGAGTCTTTAGCCTGAAATTCCTGCAGAACCAAGCAAACCCAGCAGAAGGATGGGTATTTTTTTATGGCAGGCAACCTCAAAGAAAGCAAATTATAGATGACATTCCCATAGGCCATTTCCATTCTTGTACCTAACTGGGGAGAGGAAGCTCTACAAAATATGGACTCCCTACTTCTGGCTTTTATCTCCCAGTGGAGAAAATAGAAATAGGGAAAGAACATTACAGCCTAGGCAGTTTGTCTCTGATATGTGTCAGATCATGAAAAATGAAAACTATTTCACTTTACGTTGTGCTGTCTGTTGCAAAAGATACTCATTCCAAATGCAATGAAGTGAGTTGAAATGCACTCAACACAGATTCAGTAATGATGTGGGGTTTTTTGGTGCTAAGGTGCACTAGGGACTCTCCCAGGACAGGCAGGGCAGGGTCTTGCCAGCTGGGGCCCATCCTACAGCTTTCATGGGTGGGACAAGCCCTGCCTGGCTAGATCCTGCCCTGTCTGCCCTCAGCAAGGGAGCAGGGCAGGCCAGGGAAACTGGGACATCAGCCCACAGGTTAGCGTTGGTCCCTACTCAGAGCTTCTCACCTATAACTGTAATAGAGGAACTTATAAAATATGAGTACTTCATTTGCTTTGGAATATTGTTTCTAAAGCTTTTTTTTTTTTTTTTTCCCTCTCTCTCTCTCTCTTTCGTCTTTTCTCCCTCTTACTTTTTTCCTGTCATCCCACATGCTTGTGTGTTGTTGCAAGAAATGGCAATGGAAAGCTACTTACCTGGGCATGGGCATTCTTTCTTGAAGAGGCAGTTATATTGGAATAAGAGCTGACAGATGAGGTGGTGTTCAAATCATCTGTGCTGAGGTTGTCAAGAGTGTCACTGAGGCCACTACTTACTGAGCTGCTGTCATCCCAGCTGCAGAGAAAGAAGCACATCTACTTTACGTACTGTGTATCAATAGGAAGAAAGTGTCTCAAAATCTATAGACACAATTATTTATTCTTCGAGAGGTTAACCAGAAAATTTTCAGTACTATTTCCCAATGTATGGTGAATATTAGTTTTCAGACTTTTAAATTAATTATTCACTCACAATTAATGAAAGACCCAGTTGTCTTTTAAAAATTTAACATCAGCTCTAAGCAAGCAGTAGAGTAAGTCATTAAAAATGTTGTTTCATGCTTCATTGCAATCACATTCAGTACACTGGCAGGGAAATCCATTAAACCTACCTGGTATTGCTAGCCAAAGCATTATTAATAGGTTGGAAAACACCTGATGGATTTCCAGGCTACAGAAAAATAAAAGGAGCATTTCTTCTGCAGCCTAATCAACTGTCAGTAGGAAGCCAGTATTTCCAAAAGTTTTATTTTCTTGTCTTAAGCCTTTGTCTCATGGGTGCAATGTCATCAAAATAGGATCCCTGACAATACAGTCACCAGGGTTGACAGAGAACACGTTATACATCTCTCAAGAAACACAGGCTGTCAACTCTTCTGCTTTGGCAGATTGAGGCAGAGATGTAAATGAGAGAAAAGCTACTTTTACAGAAATGTCATCTACCTAGTCTCACAAAAGTATTGTTTTTTTCCATGGAAGTTGAAGTTGGTCAGTGTTTCTCCATAGTGTTACATTACGACTATTAGTTTATTGCAATATAAATCATTATAGCAGTATACTTGTAACACAAGAAAAAGAACACCTTGTTCTGCTCTAACCTATGTCATGGGCCATCTTTAAGGTCATATTCTGCAATTCCCCCCTTAAATCTAAAATTCAGTCCTACAGTCTGATTACAGCTGCGTACTATTACTACCAGTTGTTCAGAGCAAACCAGGAAAATATCTGTGAATATTGTTTTGTGAGGTTAAATTCACTTGTTCATGTAAGGCCTAACAGCAGTGACAGGGAACTGCATGCTACGAAATGTGTGCTGTGCTGCACCAGAAAGTTCAGTGCACTAGTCTTGTATCATAGCAACTGCAGCAAGCATTACTTTGGTTTTGTGAACGGTAGAAAATCACATTACAAGTCACTCCAGTGACAAGGTAAATGTATTTCAGAGGGCAAGAATTTATTACAGTGCTACGCTTTCCTCTGTTGAGTACAATGACTAGAAATAAATACAACTTCTGCAACATTGCCAGGTAATATACGTTCAAGTTATTTTAAAATGCAATTTCATATCTAAGCAATTAGAATATCAAACCTTATAGATTTCCCACATGCACCTAAGAACCCTCTCTCATTTACTAGTTATTTATACCGTCCACATTTTTCACTGTCTAATGTGATATGGAATTTCAGTGATGCTAAATGCCAGATTCAAACAGTATGCACCACAAAAGAATATACCTTGTTATAACTATTAAAACCAAGAACCTTAAAGACCGATAAGAAAATAGATATTTTAAAATGCAGGTTGGTTTTAGAAAAGATAATATGCCTTCATTAATAAAAAAAAAAAAGTTAACAATCATAAGCCAGATCCTATGTATTGGGCACTTGCACAAGCAACGTGAACTTCTAATGTATGATCATTCATGTTGATTAATACTTGACCATCAGTTTCCTGAGTCTAAGGCCCTGGGAACAAAGATCAACATTTAGTTCTGTTTGCACGTTTGTTCACTATTTTATTTTATATTATTGTTTGCTACTTCATTTGTTCTCATTTTTCTCAGTAAGAAGATTCAGATTTCCTAAATTCTGAAATAGTTCATATGAGTCATAAAATATAAATATGACATTTGTTCTCTACAACTGAAGTTGCCAGATAAAAATGACTATGCTTACATTCTATTATATCTTCTCTGTTGTGTTTCACACTCATCACACCTCACTCACCAGTGGCTTATTAGCAGGTTCTGGCAACACTCATGGCCATCTTGTAAGATACAAAGAAGATTACTTTGACACTTCCACTACTGACCTTTCAGAGCCATCACTATATTTGTCTGTAATTATTTCTCTGATGATAAGTGGTCAGAATTTTTCTAAATTTGAGGGCTTTCATCCCCCCCAGATTTCTAATAATTTATATATTTAATACAAATGTATGATAATACAGTATGCCTGTAAAAATAAGAATATCCCAAATTGCTTTCTTTTCTGTATGTCACTTTTCTAAGGACTATTAGAGGGACTGATTCTTACTTGACACAATCTTTTAAATTGTCCTTTTGATAACATACAGTAAAAAATGAAAGCTACAACAAAACATATCATGAAGCAATGAAGATCATTGTACTGTGCTTACTTTAGTGCATTGTCCTGAGTCATTTTAATGTGGCCATGCAGTTAAATCTCTTTGCTTTTGTCACACACCATTTCCACCTTTACAGACCTCTTTTCCCATCTCTAGATAGTTTAGTTGCTATCAGATAAGTTAATATATTTTCTGAATAATGAAGATGCTTCATTTATAATTTGTAACACCACATGCATATTAATTTCTCCGTTAAGCTAAAAAATCTGGTAAAATTATACGTGCATCACCTTGAGACTGAAAACCCATTCTTGGTAGTCTTCAGCAAATTCTCATCAAAACAATACTGACATTATTTATTGTCAGTATACCTAAGGGACTTAACACAGGCTTTTAATATACTGGCTAAGATTTGTCTTTCACTTACTTGTCTCTTTTTCATGCACCCTACACTGTTTATGACAAGTAAGGCTGTTCACTGCTGTTTATTAATGGCTGATGCCGTTTCCCTTCATCAAAACACATTTTAGCTACTTAGAACTTTGGCAAAACCTGTTTTTTGTTATTGTCGGGTATTAGCCTTGGGTCGATTTCTTTAAAAAAAAGTTGTCAGCAAATGCAGTTTTGCTATCTAGGAGACTAAGGCTAAGAGAAAAATGTCTTGTTTGACAAGTTCTGGAAATCTTTTCTTTGAGAAACCCTTGGATCTCAAGAGGAACTGGAGAAGAGCCTTGAAATTTAGCAAGCCATAATCTTCACATCAAGGATGTACCTTTTGCTGTTCCTGTGAGGAATCATCTCAAATCTGGCTAATTTATAAATCTCTTCAAAATCACTCTTTGAATATGCCTGGCAGAGACTTTTCAGTATTTTTTCAGCTAATAGCCCAAAGCCTCTACTCCACCTATACACGTGGCAGCTCAGCTCAGCTCAGCTTACCTCAACCTGCTGTGAGCTGCTGAGGTCCAGGGTTCTAATCAGCAAACTGAGAGCAAGCCAGTAATCCAGCAGCCACTACTCTCATTGTGAATGCATGTAACAGTTTATGATAACATAACCACATCCTATTTTTTGTTCTCTAGAAATGCTTCTTTAATTTAGTGCTCATAAGAGGTCCGCTCTGTGAACTCAAAATCCAATTTTCACACACTGAAGTACATGAACCAAATAAAGAATATTTTATATGGGATAAGACACTATTTTACACAACAGGTGGATAAGCAACAGATCTCCAGGGCAAAGAAGCAATGACACAATCCAGAAAATACTTTCTTTTACCCTACATAATGAAGACCCGCAGAAACCTGCAACAATTTTTTCTGGATGTTTTCAGTGATAGCTGAAAGTACAGAATGCAATTAGGTAGGAGATGAATGCTGAAGGTAAATGATAAGAAGAAGTAGTACTAACAAACTGTTAGCTCCATGGGTACATAAAACTATTCTCCTTTTACAGTATTTGTTGTAGAAAATCAAAGCAGTCTCTTAATTGCAGACAAGACACGGTGGAGGGCACAACCACAATGACTGTTCCTTTCACCCTTCCCGTTTCTATTTTCAGCACTTTCCTTAAAATTGCCTGCTCAAAGAAGTCCACCATAATGACAAGCTGAGTCAATGCCTGGAATTTATTTCAACAGTGGCATATTTCATTAATGTTTGAGATTGCCTCCAGTCAAAGTGGCCTTCGTGTGCAAATAAAAGAGCTTTTCACAAGCAGATCATCAGACATATGAAGGCAGAAAGACTCCAATCAATGTGCTATCAAGTTTGCTAGAAAAGTCTAATTGCTTCAGTGCACCTTTGGCACAGTTTGACAAGTTGCTCACATTTTTTCTTTGGTTCATTACTGATTTTTGCAAGCAGATGCAGGAGGTGCTGCTTGCTGAATAAAGCTCTACAAAACAAAACCCCTTTCTCTTAAAGCATTCATTTAAGCCAAAAAAATGTTCTCTCTAGGGAGGTTTGTAACTCTGAATTAAAAATAACACTTTATTAGTCACGTGCTTTGTACTGCATATGAAGGACTTTAGAGCACAATACTAGACCTAAGATCCTGGCATGTCTTCCTTAAGAATGAGAAATCCTTAGTCACATACTTGCTGATGCAAGAGGAATTCACATAACCTCGGAGACCTATGTAGAGGTCATAATATATGGATATGGGGTCCAGGGACTTTGAACAAACACATTTAGCAAAACTACTTCTACTTGATTTTTAGAGCCACTCTGTGCTTTCAAAATGTGGCAGAAGGCCTTTAAACACTTCTAAATTGTTCATTGTCATAGTGGGTATAAGTAAAACAGTGCCCACGTGTATTTCTTCAGTTAGGGGAAATGATCTTAGAGGATAAATCAAAGATCTGAGATTGTGATAGAAAGGTAAAACTCAGGAATAAAAGGAAACTTAACTCCTGAGTTTAGAGTGTTTCCATTTGTGTGTTTGAGGATCTATGAATCCCCACTAAGAGAGATCGAGGATGAGCAACAGAGTTGCTCATGAAAAGAGTACAACACTGTATAAGAGAGACATAGATCTACTGGAAAGTCCAGTGGACGACACCAAAGATGATGAAGTGACTGGAGCATCTCTTCTATAAGGAAAGGATGAGAGAGCTGGGACTGTTCAGTCTGGAGAAAGGGAGGCTCAGGGGGCATCTTACCAATGTGTACAGATTTCTGAATAAAGGGTGAAAAGGGGAAAGGTCTGGGTTCTTCTCAGCTGTGTTCAGCAACAGGACAAAAGACAATGGGCACAAAATGGAACACAAGAAGTTCCCTCAATATCAGGAAATATTTTTTTACATGAAGGTGCCAGATTACTGGCACAGGTTGTCTTGAGAAGTTATGGAGTCTTCTTCCTTGAAGATCTTCATAAGACACCTTGACAGCATCCTGTAAGCCTGCTCTAGGTGGCCCTGCTTGCACATGGGGTTGGATCAGGTTACCTCCAGAGGACCCTTCCAATCTCAGACATCCTGTGATTTTGTGATTCTTTGGCTACACACAGCCGACTGATTTAAATGACTGCAACCTAAGATGACGGAGGTCTCCATGCCTCTCTCTGAGAGCCACTGGATGGTTCTACACAATAATTCATACAAACAGCATAGGTATGATAAATGAAATATGAACAATTGCTTTCATTTGTATAGCCTACTTCTGTATTTGCCAAATGGGCTGCTAGTACACTGTTCCACTGCAGTATCTGGGATCAGGACACATTCACTTAAACTGGATAGTTATTTAAATTAGACAATAGTGCCCTAAAAACAAACAAACAAACAAAAAAAAGGCAAAATCCCCAAATCTAGCCACCTGTGGGGCGAATGGCTACCTATAGTGTAAGAAGATCTGTGTAACTGATGCTCAAGGTATCTACATTGCATGTGACTTAAGGAATCAAAGGTTGGCATTTACATCACTAATTAGTCAGATACATACAATGGGTAAGTAGAAAAGTCTGAAAGTATATGAACGATATGACTTAACCCAGATGTCCAGAGAAAAAAACTTGAACTTAGTACATCTTTCCTTACCCTACCTGTACAAGTTTAGCCTTGCAAAAGGAAGACAGAACTCATTTACCACCAGTCCATGCCATACACTTAAATTCATAAAGCAGGGGAAAAAAAATGCATAAATCAGCCTCCACAACACAGAGGCGCATGTTGCTTTTCTACCACATACCAGAAAAATGGATATTAACATGCAGTCCAGGCTGCTGCCATGAACCATAATTCTTTCTGATGCCCATATTTCAACCCATTTCAGGAGAGTAAGGCAAGATTCAGCCTAAAATAAGGATTTTATATCTACTCCCTTAATAGACTTTTGAGAACAGAAATGATCTCTTAGCTCATTAAGAAGAAAAGATAAGAAAATAATTGGACTGTTTTACTCAAAGCAATTCCTCACTAGCATGCCAATATATCAGCTGGCAAACTTTCTCATTCAAAGTTCAATTCATCATGAATTAATCCATTTTAAATCTTTTACTGTGAGCTCAGCTGTTCATTATTCATAAAATAGCTACACTGACCCTTCACTGACAGATTCAAGATGGCACAGAGTTCATAAAATCAATACTTTGTTTCAAGCCACAGGCTGCCAGAGCAAAAACCCAGGCCCTGAATCAAACTAGAAACTTACTGGAGCTATAAATTTCATTATAGCTATTCTATCTTCATAGCTAAAAAAAAAAAATAATAAAAAAATTTTAAAAAAATGTAGTCAGTTGGACTCATACTTCACTGCCTTTTCCTCAGCAAGTGTAATGCATTACCTGCCATATCCAAACATGGTAACCACTGAAGCATTAATCCTGAATTACTTTGGGTTCAATGATAGAAAATAGTGTCATGTTCCTTTCAAAATGCATTTATTTAGCATATTCTAAGGAAAATTGTTTACAATTAGAAAGAATAAAAATGCATTTATGGATCTGCTTTCATGCAGCATCACTTAGGGAGGATTTTTATTTCACGTTCAAAAAAATTCTAGAAGATACAGTCAGAAAATTCTATCCCACCATAGCCCAAGAGCACAATTTGAGCAAAATGCATTTTTTTTGCAAGGTCAGTGTATTTCCATATTTCTTCTTCCAAGCATTTAATAAGTGCTATAAGAACTAATTTGGTTTTAAAGCCTGCAGGAAGAAAAATGAATTGATGGAAGATTTATATTTCTCAGGATAATTATATATACCTTGTAGAACCCACAACTCAGGACCTGAATAAGTGCCAGAAACATTGAAGTATTACTGCAATAAAATAATAAATATCCAACTTAAAAAAAATAATAATAATAAAAGAGAGATTTTTTTTCCTGGAATGTACAGTCTTCTTTTTATTTTTTTCTTTTTCTTTTTTTTCCTTTTTTGTTTTCATGGGGCAGATAAACAGCATCCATTTTTAATTACATTTCAAACAGCTTATGGAAAATAGTAATATAGGGCCGAAGCAAGATGTAAGGAAATAATTCTAACAAGAACTGTTGACAATATCATAACAAACAAAGGGAGGAAAGCTTTTGATGGTTTTATCTTTCCACTGCTGTTTGTTGTGCTTTTAATACACTGTTTGGATCCAAGATATATTTAAATTTTTAAAATGCAGATTCAGACAAGTTAATTAACATCAGTTGAATGGACATAAATAAACAATTTACAGTGTCTTTGTGGTTCTTCAGAAAATATAAAAGCAACTTTATTCCTTGCTACCTAGTCAAGAAGTAAAAATGTCGTTCTTCACTTTGTATATGGTCACTTTGCATCCCCCCCAAAAATTAAGAGAAATGAAATCCCACAAGCATAAAGAAATATCTCATGGGATCCATATTAGTATGTGAAGGAAAATCATATTGAAACCTTAAACACCCTGAGACACGCCCAATTTGCCATTCACCTTTGTAAACTGCCAGTCACAGGTTCAGCCGGGTGAGAAAGAAAGCACTGAGAAAAAAATCAAACATCTTTACTGAACCTTGTCTTTTAAGTACATGGGGAAACCAAACAGATCCTCCTGATAATTGTTCAGAGGATTTACTCTTCCCAGTAATTATTTGGCTGATGTTAAAGTCCTGATTTACCGGTAACCTCCTCTCTGTGCATAGTCTATCATGTTTATCTCTTAGAACTATCTGTTAGAAGTATCTGCTAGAACTATCTATCCTGGTTTTGCTTATGTGCAGAACAGAGGGATTTATTTTTCTTGTTAATAATTGACTAAATTCAATCTGAAGAAAAAACACACGTAACTATGTTAGCAGAATGACGAGACATAAATATCTGTTTATTTTTGTCATGATATTCATCCCATAAAACTCCATGAAATATCAACACTTAAAAACAGCAGTTTTATGCAGATTTGCTGTTGGGGCAAATCAAGGTTGTGCATTATTTCTGGCTTGGGACAGGCATTTTTTACCCCACATAGTTCTTTGCAGAGGATGACAAGCATTACATTTTGTTTGTAATTTCTTTCTTTTAAGTAACATCTTAGTGCTGGCCATCTCCTCCCTTTGTCACCTCTGTGCAGCACTCCCTGGTAGTCTGCTTTCCTACTGGCATGAGGAAAGCACAGTTGGAAATGCAGCACTTCTGAAAGCATGGGGTGAATTTTACCTGGAAAGTTGGAAGCAACGGGCACCTTCCTACATTCAATGTAATACAGTGACATTTTGAAAGGGTTTGTTGAGTTAAGCAACAAATTGTAACTGTGGGAAAAGCTTCTAGGTTGATGCCTAAAGGGGCTTTTGATCCACACAAATATTTTCAGATAAGAGGGTAAGCCTATTATCTGAAGCCTAATGGGCTTACACGCTAATAGCCAGAATTATGACAACAATCTGCCCAACAAACAACAAGGAAAGCCAAACACAAAGCTGTTTCTTTTCCTGTTTTTGTTTGTCAAGCCTGTCTCATACTTGTTGCTCTTTTCCTGGGTTTTGCTGAGTAAAGACCCAGATTACTGTATGAAGGAGAAATGGACTTTCTCTTCTTTCTGCATAACCTGATTTTTAGCATTTTAGCAACAAAGACTTAAATGTTCATGCTCTGTGCACATCTGGTTTTCAGGCCCTTGCTCATCACTGCTGGCTGGTCATAACTGCTGGCTGATTTTAATTAAACTTTGCAGAAAACATAACAGCTCAAAACCATTGTAGTTTGTAATTCACATGAAAACAGGCAGCCATATGAAGACAGAGAGAGTAAAAGGCTCTCTAAGAGGAAATGTGCAGTGTGAATTAATTATACCAGATGTGCATGATTCTTCACACAAGGAAAACCAGACTGCTTAAAATTTGCTGTTACCAAAATAAATATATATATATTATAATATATATGTATATATATATATATATTAATATTATATATTAATCCTGTGTAGGCATTTCCTTTTCGTTAATTCTCTTTTTAATAAACTGTTTCATGGAACATTTTTACTCATTTTTGAGATTTAGAGTTTTTTTTTCTCATGATTTTTATTTCTTTCTAGCCTCTTTTTTCTCCATGAAGGTCAGGCTGCTGTGTTCAGAAAACATAGATTCCAGAAGTAAGATTCTTGTTTGCAGATGTTCAGTCATCTCAGCATTTATTTGATATTGTTTCCATTCCCCAATTGTTTAAGACTTTCTCTCTCTGCAGTAAAGAGCTATTAGGGCATCCAGGTTATTGAAATTGGTTAGCTTTAGATAAATTTTATTTGAAGAGTTTAATGTTATCTTTAATTCTGTCACATGCCAGACTTTTGCATCAATTTTAAATATTATTTAGTTGTGCCTCATGTTATATTGTCACCTTTCACATGACCGTTAACAGCAGCCACTGATCCATAATATTTTTTCTGCTCTGAGATCACAGTTGGGATCAATTATATCTCTGAAAATTTCCAAACATACATTTTTTTTTTTACATATGTGAGTGATACCCAGTATTTGTTGGTCTTTTAACCTCTTAAAAAGTTCCTGTGTCATGTGCTTATCATCTTGCCAATGAGATTAGAGGGAGCTCATTTATGGAACAACTACCTCAGGATTCAACCTAATTTCTATCCAATTTTTAGGAGTCTGGAGAAGAGAGGAAGTGAACTGCAGACCAGGCTTCTGGAATTTGACAGGGCAAAATATCATTGATGTATTTAGATATTTAGAAATTTCTAATCAAAACATATTCGATAAAGTACTGCTATGCTAATAGAAATAGAAACATTTCACAATATTTTAAAAAGCCAGATTAGCTCAATTTTGATTCAGGAACTCATTTTGAAATTTCACTCTGTACTTATATTATATTAGTCAGAAATAGTACATCTTTTTCACTGAGAAAACAGGTATAGTAGGAGACTGCAAAAATTCTTATCATATCTTAGATTTCAGATGTTTCAATTTATCTTACTGATGTTCCAAATCATTATGGAAAATTTCACTTAACGCTGAACAAAACCACCCTTTTCTAAATTCATCTTCAGTGAAATATTTTACCATATACTAGTCATAGGAAAAAAAAAGTATAGATATGAAAATAATGTAGAACATAAGAACAAATGCTAGAAATAAAACTGTAAAAAGATTTTTTTTCTTAAATCAAACATATTTCAATATATCTTTCAACAATTTAAAAGCAAACCAACCAACAAAACAAACAAAAGACACTCAATTTAATGTAAAACAAGAGCCAAAATACCAAAAGTTCCCTTAACAGGAAAGGGCAGTTTTTGATAAAATCTATATAGAAGGGCAACCAACAATAATTGATTGTGATATTTCATGAATCCTAAACTTTTCTGCATCCTTTTTAGTTACAGTGTCATGTAGTACAGTGGCAGATGTTTCCTGGAGGCATTTCTGTATTCTGTATTGTAAACAATTTCCATTTAAAAAATAAGAACCCAAACACTTTGGAAGGTTAAAGTCCTTCTTTTGGATAACAGAATATTTCTCTTGGTTGTTTTCAACCTGAAGTTCAAAGAAACAGCCCATTAAAAGCCATCACTCCCTCCTCCTTCTTTCAGCCGAAAAGGTGATGCACTAATGCATCTCACTATGAGTTCTGTCTTTCACATGGACAAAGTACCAAAATTACTGTTATTGCCAGATCGACTGAAAGAGAAAAATGGTACGCATGAATTCATGGTACTCTTGACACAGCTTATCAGCATGGTTTGGATTGTTGGTTTTAAAAAGGGGACCCCTCTCAGTCTCTGCCTTCTAAGCATCTTCAGCAGGAGAAAAATAATTAATGATACTCCTGTAGGTATGTCATAAATACATTATTATTATTAAATTACTGCTTGAGAATATTTACTTCCCTAATGTGTCAGGATCTACTAAGTGTTTAATTAATTTGATTGTAGACCTTTCTCAGGGATACTAGGGTGACTAGGATGTGCACTGAGATCAGCACCAAGGGGCAGAAAGTGGATTTGGTGATGGAAGAAAATGAGAAGTGGTGATAAAAGCCTTCTGGCTGGCCCTCCACAGCTCACCATAGCTGTATACGTGGTGGCATGGGCAGCTGTGTAAATGGTAGCAGCAGATGCAAACAGTGAATGGAGGAGACTTTGGCACTTGACGTACCTTGTCAACCCACTGGACCATATGTGCCACGCCTAATGCATCTTGCCCAGGACAGAGTTACCTGCAGGGTAACTGCTGGCTGGTCTCCTCCAGCCAGCTCACTTCGCTGCGTAGGACAGAGCACATCAGAGCCACGTTAAAACTCTCTCCAAACTGATAACAACATTGTGGTTGAAATTACAGGGGTTGCAATCAAGACACATCAGTGCAACTTATCCTTGTGATTATGTGAACTTGTAAATAATTTTAGTAATAATAAAAGGAAGATTCCTGTGCATTGTTACCACCTCAAAAAAGCCCAAATAAGTCCAGGAAAGCTATGAAAGTGGGGAAGTGAATCTAAAATTATCAGAAAAAAAAAAAAAAAAAAGCCAACAAAACAATGCAGACAGAGCTTTTCAGTGCAGTTTTTCCATCTGAAAGAGAGAAAAAAAAATAATGGATGGGCATAAAGCCTGCAGTTCTGCTGGAAACAGAACAAAAAGGACTAGCATCCTCTTTACCTCCTGCTAAGAGAACTGAGAATGAAAATACTCTGTGATGTTGCAGAAATAATTAGAATGCAAGAAAGACATCAAAAGACCAGACAGCAGAAGATTGTGGAAATATGATGTATTGCAGTGAAGAGGGATGCCAACACTCACATCTTGCACAAAAACAGGATGGATGTTACCTACAAAGGTCAGAGCTCTTAACATTAGCAAGGAGCAGAGAATTTGGAGAATCAAATTGCCATGCTGTCTCTACCCTAGGCACAGACAGAAGAGACAAAGTGCACTACAGACAGTGGCATATGGCCTGAAGCAATGAGTGTCTCCCATGTAACTCTAGTAGAGAAAGAGCAGTGTCTTCACACAAGTACTTTGTATGCTTATTTTTCACCTGTATTTGACCTGTTCTCTCCTATTGAACCCAGATTTCAGACAATCTTTGCTCTCTGTTAGACCAGATGAAATTTTCAGAGGCAGGGGATATTAAAGGGCAGAGGCTACTAGAATAGAGAGAAAAGTTTATAGAAGGCTGGAAACTTATTTCTTAAAATCCCCAGCATATACAGTATGTACTGCTACTGATCACAGCTCTTCTAGAGATAATCATTGTGTATATTAGCAACTGTTTTTTTCCCTTATAAGAAGTATTAAATTTCAAGTGTAGGCTCTAAAATTTTAACACCCAGGAAAGGTACAGGTTAACTGGGATAAACACATCACAAAATGGCACAAAATGGTTTAGAAGGAATACAGTAAGGGATAAAGAGACACCTAATATATTTGGTAACAATCACAACCATTGTGCTAATGTATTTTCTTAAAAATATGAGAGATAGGAATAACTATGAGAGGAGTTATTTTTATTCAAGTATTTAATCGTTAACATATAAACCAAGACTACCATTTTCCCTCGTCCAGAAGAGACCCTTGCCAAAAACACTGCTCCCTTTTCTTGACTACATTGGTTCAGTCACTGCAAAGGCACAGCAGTATCATGGAGGCAGTTCTTCAATCATCTTGATGTTTTGTGACTTTTTCCAAAGAAGTAGAAAAACAGAACAGAGCCAGACCTCTGACCTTCCTCCACTTTTTGCTAGCTCACCAGCTTAATAAAGACACTTGCTCTCTCATCCTTCCTTCAAAGCTCTGCTTTTCAGTTGGCACCTCTTAATGTTTCCATTGCATCTAGCAGAGCAGTTTGAATGATTTGCTGTGAACATCAGGTAGTACTCAAGTAACCCCATTCTAATTTTCTGATCATGAGAAGTTTGGACACAGGTGACTGTTACAAACCTGATCATAAAAATGAGTTAAGGATTTATTTTCTATAACTATGTAAAAACTGGAGACTGGAGGGAATGCATACATACTTCTCCAAAGCAAAGTAGCTACAGAATACTCTAAATTCACCAGTTAAGCATGGTATGTGACTTTTCCCTCGCTTGGTAGTGGTGATTTTCCCCTGCTGATGGACTTGATTCATGCACTGGAGTAAATATATGCTTGCTTTTGGCCTCAGGTTCTTTCTTCAGAAACATAGGTGTTGAGCCAAAACTTTACTGTAATTAGTGCTTGTGAAGAATAAGACAAGATGGTCCTAAACCAAAGCCTAAATCCAAAGCCAGTTGCAGGAGCCTTCAAATAGACTTTTACAAGGTTAAGATGTCAGCAGCTGCTTCCACATACAGAGAAGAGAAAGTCGACTGCTACAGGTATGTGCAAAAAACATCATGGGATTCCTGCTTCTTATGACAAAAAGGCAGACTCCAACACCCTATTGCTTTTTAAATTCACTTATTCAAGCTTTTTCTTTGAGGAAATGTAAGGTTGTTTTGTCCCTCATTGTATTAAGATATGGCTTGCAGTTGGCCATGGTCTGCCTGTAACACAGCAATGTCTTGGAGCCTCCTGAGACCAAGATGCTGCTTGGCCTCTGCTCTTTTGCTGCAACATTGCTATTAAAAGCATTTGGCATTGTTGAACATGACAGGCTTCTGGCTCAGGCCTCTGGTCATACTCAAATCTGTCAAATGTGATGGCTTACACTTGGGAATTTTGGAGTGTACAACCATGTAAAATAAACAAGCTATTAAAGGTTCTTCCCTAGATTGTGCAGGATGAGTCCATCTTGTTGCGTCTTTCTTTCTTTCCACTACCAAAATAATCTGCTAGTAGAAGTCAAGACAGACATTTGCTTGTAAATAAATAAATAACAATCTGACATCTAGAGATATTTGATTCTCTATTTTGCATTCTTTTATCTTACCAAGTACTTCAATTTAGTTTTTCCTAACACATCTTTTTGGCTGACTTTTTGTTTATTTGTTTGTGTAATAGACAAACTTCTACCAGAGTTTGTCTGAAGGAAATCTTCACTATTTTATTTACAGTACTGTTGCTAAAACTCATTTCTTTTAAAATCCTTTGCTTGGGAGGACTTGCAAAAGCACAAATCTCTTTGGGAAGAAATGAAACAAATTGAGATATAAACTGGCTTGACAAAATAAGTATGAAATTAAAAAGCAACAATGGACAGAAAAGAAATATAGTTCATAAAGTAGTGCACAATTAAATGCCAGAGCCTAGCTAGTGTTTTTAAAGGAATTAGGGATTTGTAACAATACAGGGAATATTTTTATATTAGAATAAGCATAGGAAACATCATATTCTGAGGTATAAATTACCCTAGACCTCCTTGTCCTAGGATAAGGATTGTCCTAGGACTTTCCCTTGGAAAAAGGAGATTTCCATTATTATTAAACCATAACTTATAGTGTTTTCAGCATTTACTCCTGAGTGATTCAAAAAAACAAATTAGATGATGTTATGTAGCATTGATTTTCTTTATGATGTGTAGAATTTGGGTAGAGACCAAAGTTCTCAAGCATAGGTGCTTAAAAATGTGACATCTAGGCAGTTAAGGACATGATTAAATGATCTGATTTTCCCAAGATACTGCACACCCTTCAATCTGTTGAGAGACAGCCTGCCTAAAATTATAGCAAATAATGCAGCTGAGCAGGGAAAGCAGGAAGGACTTCTTTTGCTTTTACTTCTATCTAGTACTCCCACACAACAGACAGATGAATTTACCCCTTTACATTATCTGAATGCATTTTTTTCTTCTTTTTATTTCTGAAGTTTGGAGGAGGAGGAGTTGCTTTACTCCAGAGTACTGTCTCTCTCTTTTACACACTGCTGCTTTTCATTTCTCTGAAATCAATGAACTTTACAAATACTGGGAAAAAAAAATAATAATAGGAAACTGGTAAAATGTTCTGCTTAATGCTGCTTGAAAAGATTCTTCCATCTCAAAGTTAATAATTTCTAAGTCAGGTTATGCATGCACAGTACATCAAACTTGACAGCTTTACTCATAGAAAGGTTGTGCTTGATGATTTTAGGTGAGCTAGATCTGATGAATATTCATATCCCAAACCTAAAATCGTTGCCTCCCAGCTCTTCAAACTAGTCATTTGGTTTTCTTTATCTTTTGTAATAACTATTAAGTGCTCCTTGCAAAACAATTGGGTGACAAACAACAGGTATAAACACTGAATTACCTTTTTGAAACTGGATCTTCCCACCTGAAATAAGCAGTATTGTTCTGTAGTGAAATATATGTGGATCCACCAAAATGCTTAAATAGACTAGTTCCTAAACTGAGCATATAGTTAAATTGATTCAGAAGCTGTGTACAAGTCCTGAGGACTCCTGTTACAATCTGCAAACTACATATGTGTCATATGTATTTGCAATGCCATTAAAATCATTGACGTTTCAGATACATGTCTTAAACAGGTGTGGGGGCACTCTTTACCCTGAAGTTTATGTTTGGGATTGGGAGAAACATCTGTAACAAACTTCAGTTACTCTCCAAGCTGTTAAGAAAGTTTCTATTTCACATTACAAAGTACTGCAGTAATACAGCAGTATACAGAACTAGTGAAAAATCCAAATTCTGGACTTTCTCAATGATAGAAAAGATAACATAGCATGAAGTTGGTGTAAGAAAAATATAACCCAGACAGAAGAACCTAGCACAGTATTAAATAAAGTTACTCATAATAAGTGGATCCAGACTACCAGTTTACCAAATTCCGCTAGCACCATTAATGCTGCTGTGGATGAGGCTTGGTAGACTCGGTATTGTTAAATGTAAATAAGAAGCTGTCAATCACTTCTTACTTCTTACAATTCAGTTGCCATTTTGCAAACAGTTACTTTCTCATGCACTGCCATTTACATAAAATATCGTATATATAGGGTTCAATATACAGCCTAGTGATTTTTCAGCATGTAGCACTGTGAAAGATAAATCTTTGAAATGGCGTGACATTTCAGCATGAACTGCTGAGCCATCATTTTGCAGGCAAGCAATATTTCATAGCCAGTATTACCTAGTGCAAGTAAGCGAAATTGTCTCTTAAGACCACTATATGCTACATTTTTCTATGAATCTTTATAGAACTTGCACCCCAGCATGCAATAATTCACAGATGAATGCAATTACTCCCATTTAAACAAGATGCAAAATTTACTTGGATTGAACAGGATTTCTCAGTGAGATATAGATACGTGCAGAATACTGCATGCAAATTTAAAAACAGAATAAAGACCTAAAGGAGCTTTCCATAACGTAAAAACCTCTGTCAGTAGATAAAGGTCTTCCAGTTTCACCTTCTAAACCCGCAGTGCCATTTTTGCTCAAGATTTTCCTTTTGGAAACGGCACCAACAAATAACACAGGGAGCAGGCAGGAGAGGAGCTGACAGCCCTGCAGAGGTGACAGCTGCCTGGCAATCGTGATTAGAAGCCCAGCGCAGTGTTGGTAGGCAAAGATAAGCAGGACACAATAAGAAAATCCTACTTATACCTGCCAATGACTAGCTTGCTCAAGTCCAAACCTCTCTTTGTAGGTTTCACCTCTCCCAGTGACAAACCTCCCCTGTGTACTGCTGCAGTGACCTTTTCCTACAGGGCTCAGCAGCACTAATCCACCCTGTCAGCCATCTCAGCAACCACTGTACAAAAACCTTTGGTCTCGTAGTAAGCAGAATTAGTAGCTGCTGCCAGAACCAAATCATTAAGGCCAAATGAGTTCATTGACATTGTTGTCACTACAATGAATAACCTAATCTCAATTGCTGTAAAAAATATTGATTAAGAGGAAAGATTTTAAAGAAGTGGTGGCAGTTATTTTCAAGAATATGCCTGCAGAAAAATGGAATCTGAAAACAGCACCCTGAAAATTTATCTTGTTTTAATTTAGGTTGAATTATTTTACTGAACTTGAATCTCATTATTTTCAAGTCAGTTTACTGTGAATTGCTCTCATTTAATTTGATGTTCAGATATTTGATGGATGAACACATTCTTAAACATTTTCTGCTAATACAGTGAACATTCTTCATTAATAACATTTCCATTAACTTAATGACATATTAATAGTAATATGGATATTAAAAACATTATCAATGAGAACAATCCCTTCAGAATACTGCAGTTCTGCCATTTCCTCGTTTTACGTGCCAAAAAGAATGTTGAAATAGGTGAATCTAATTTCAGTTTAATATATATATATATATATATATATATATATATATATATTAGCATCAGGATTACTAAGGAATAACTTCTTGATTCCCCATGAATCCTATTCTCATGGCATAGTTCTGCATTTAACTTCTCTAATCACTTGATACTGCCTTCCTACCTTCCAGAATTAACTGAGCACTATTTGAAAGTTTTCTCCTTGCTTTTCATTTTAAAATGCTTGGATGCTTTATACTTCACATTATAAAGGTATCAAAGAACATTTCTACCTGTCACTGTTACTAAGTACTAACTGTATATTGATAGCCTAACTGCTGCCTTACAGAACATTAGTGGAACGCTTTATCAAAATGGACACAAACATTGCTATAAGAAAACCATCTTTTATAATTCAGTTTTAGAAAGATTATGAAATCTATCACTTTTCTTTTTCTATGGTAATTTTTTTATTATTGGTTTCATTGAATTCTGACTACCTTCTTGTTTCCTTTGACTCCCAGTTCAAGAATTATTATGTTTTGCTTTTTAGTTTTTTACTTTCTTGATAGCTATCTCACTTGTATTTCTTTACATTTCCTCCATTCTACTATCTACTGTTTTTATTATTTATTTATTTTTATATTACTGCATTTGAGAAAATCTATATAAAAACCCTACCCAGTAAGAAGAGGCAATTTCCAAGCAATCTGCTATGGAAGACCATAAAATTGTCACTCAGGGAAATAAAATATTCAAGGTAAGAACAGGCAACCAGAAATCACTATCCAGCAACAGTTCAGAATTACACTAGATGTACAGATGGACAACAAAGATGCTTTCCTATCCAAATCTTTAATTTCACAGCCCCACCTTCTCTGTACAAAACGCCTCAATTAACTTTTTCACATTGTTTTATTCATTCATATTTTAAGTAGGATATTTCAAGGAGGAATTCTGTTGGGAAAAGAACAGTATTCTGAAAAAAGAGTGTGACTGAATCATCAAGGAATAGCATTTGGTGATGGTTTTGAATTTGAACAATGGATGTAAAGTTAATTTTGTGAAGGTTGCTTTGGGTGATTACCATAACATTGATTATTGGTATCTCTGAGAAATAATAAAATACTTTGAACATACTGTGCAGTGGAACAAGATGCAAATAAGTCTTTGCCTCAGGAAGTTTACAATTTCCATGGCATTTAGGACAGGACAGGACGAGAAAACAATCAGGGTGATCATAGAAGAGTCTGTAGTAACCAGATGCAGAACAGAGCAAAGCAGCAGATGATAAGCCAGCCAGAAGCTAATCAATATCATGAGAAACAGATGCAAAGGGCAGATTTATCACAGTTAATAGGAAGAATACATTTTCCCAGTGCAGAAATAAAGCACAGCAAATATATGGGTGCTTCTGAGGCAAAAGTTGATACAAGGTTTTGGAAAACTTAACACTGAGAGACTAAAAGAGTGGGTAACTAGTCTAGAAACCAGAAGATATAGTCATCTGATGATAAAAAATAATCAAACCAACAAAAATAATCTGTTCCCTCTATTTTCCTAACTCCAGAATAAGGAACATCTCATAGTAATGGGATGCTTGGAGTATCAATACATGTAAGTGAAGACAAAAATAATAAAACAAAATAATTAAATACTGGATAATTCCTAAAAATGTTGATGACATGGAGTATAGTAATAGAATATTTCCTTCTTTTGTCACTGTAAAAAAAGGAAAAGAAACTGTGCAGATTTTTTCCATTTCTATTTCTGATGTATACAGTAAGATAATGTCAAATAGTTCTGACATACAGCACCACACTGTCAAGCAAAAATAAGTAAATAAATAGGAGTTCTGAACTACACTGTCAGGGTAAATTTTTAATTATCTATTTCAACAGACTGTAGGAATCTAAACAGCTTCTGGAGCCTGATGAATATTCACAAAATGTTTTCATAATTTTACCCTATGTGGACTCACTATGAAAATGTTTTCACTGTGGTTTTGTGCCCTTGGCTCATAGTGTCATCCTTTATCTGTTAGCTTCCTAAGACCCTTCTTATGCTCTATCTTCTAAGAGCTAAAAACTTAGCATGTGCCAACCATTTAAGGTCACATCCTCTTAGCTTTTAACTCCCACGATATTACTAGGTGACATTCAAAGTCAAACAGCTTTGAACATGGAACCTGCACAGATGGTGACAGCACAAAGAGGTAGCGCAGCTTGTGAAGCACCATGGTTTCCACCACTAACAACATGCCTGTATACTCTACAGAGGCACTGACATATGTGTCTGTATGTGTGTTCACACACCCACCACTTGGACAGACTCATGCAGGCAGGATATACGCAGGCATATATCAGTGATCTTCTTGGAAAGATATGTTCTACCTATCCTGGCACCTCCCAGCAGTCCCACTGGCATATAAGAGTATTCCAACAGGTGACTTACCAAGATAGGCTTTCTGCAGAACAGAAAAATAATATTTAAGTTAATTCAAACCTTGTATGGTTTAGGGATGGGACATGGTAAAAACGAAACAAAACAAAACAAGATTTCATCTACTGCAAATTTGCCTACTACAAAAAGATACCAATTTCTTTGTCCCTCCTTGGAAAAAAATATTTTTTTCCAAAAATCAGTCCCTGCAAATTTTCTGTATTGAGAAAATTAAAAAAAAAAAAGTGACATAGTAATAAGTGAGGAACTTCAGACTTTTGCCCAACTTGTCTGTTCAATTGGGAGTTAATGTTCGTTTTTATGTTTTATTATTTATTTATAGGTAGAGCAATTAAACCAAGGTAGCGTGAAATAGAGCATACCTACTTAATACCAATTCCATCAATTCTGTATTGTGTTTCGTATAATTATGGGCTGAAAAACAGATGAATGTTTGCTATTTTGTATTAGCTAAACAGTGGAAAGATGTTCTTTTTATGTAGAGGCAAAGACAACCCACATCACAGTAATTTTCCTGCCTTGTTCTCTGATTATTCTGTTAGAAGGTCTCCTAATTATTAAGGCCCAAAGCACCTACACAAAGAATATGTCTTAAACCCAGGAGTGTTCACCATTTTGTAAAAACACTGCAAAACATATATATATATATATATATATATTTTTTTTTTTTTCTGAGAAAGCAAAGTTAACTTGTCATTTAAATTACACAAGGGGAAACATGCATCCAAAATGGCTGGTAGCTACAAGGAAGGTACACAGTTTATTTGGAACCCATCACATTTTTATATTAAAAAATGAAATCATTCTTAAGCTTTGAACTTGAATGTCAAAGTCTATGACACAGCAAACTTCTGCTGAGAAGGTAATAAGACCTCTGGATAGCTGGGTTTATGCCAAAATCTCAGTCAGGGAGATAAGGGGAGCTGCTTTAATAAATCACTGCCAGAACAGCAGCCAATCACCATTGTTCCATCCCCAGGATCCTGAAGCATTCTCATTTCCTGTAAATGTCATCTTGAGTTAAAGCCAGAATGGACCAAAAAGCAGGGCTACTGCTTGGCTGAAGCTACATAAGAAAAGATGAAAACCAAACCAAAATTAATGAAAAAATAAACAAAGGAAAATAAAAGAATCCTTCATCAGCTTGAAAGCTTCAGAAAGATGTAAGAGTGTACATCTCCTCTAGCCTATGAATTACTCCAGTTAGACTCCCAGGATTGTCACTAACCACCATTCCCAGTAGGTCACTAACATACAGCTGGAGATAGCCTCAAATGGCATCAACATTTGAAAAACAAACAAAAATAGTCGTTCATTACAAATAAATCCTTTCCCTCTTTCTACGCTAATAGATGATGGCAACACTTAAGCTGGAGAGCAGACTAGCAAGTCAGAGATGAAATACAAACATAACTGCAAACAGCAAAAACACTTGAAGTGTGTTGCAATTAACAAAACCCCTGGCAGTTTAGGAGATGTTGTCCTCCTCCCATGTCTCAGCCTTCTTGGCTGTCTCATTTGTTACCATCCACATTGCAAAGCTGAAGTAATTTATTTGAATGTTCCACATCAGTAGCATTCATCACGATGTAAAAGGCTTATTTCTAAACTGAATACTGGCAACAGCTTTCTATTACTTTTTCTCATTTTTGCCTATTTATCCTGTCTTCAAACTCCCAGCCAGTGCTCCACACAGAGTGCAGTATTACACAAGTAAGCGTACCAGAATGAATGTGAGTGTGGCAAGCCCAGCATAAAAAGTTGAAAGAGAAGCTGGAAAAAGATACCATGCTGTTGAAAACAGTACACTGGACAAACATGAGACCATGAAATCAAACCTAAAAAGGAAGGGCAATTGCATAAGGTTGAATACAAGTTTCATACATGTAACTGGACATCAAAAATACATTCTCATATTTACTGAAGAAAGTGAGGGATGAAACAGTGAACTTTGATTTCAGAATAGTACCATCTCTGAGCTATAATGCTACCATCAAAAATGCAGTGGTGATAAATTTAAAATGAGGTGATGACTATGGGAATACGTAAAAGAAAGCACTAGCTAACTACTGGGTAACTCATGCAATCAAATATATATCAAGGCAAATCAGAGTTTATTTTGAAGTATAATCTATCCTTCAGAAAGGTGGGACTACCTTTATTATTAATAAGATTAATATTCCTTTCTTTTATAAAAAGGAAAAAAAAACCAGCAATGGTGAATATAAGAATAAACATCTTAATGAAAGGAGCAGGAACAAAAATATTCAAAAACAAACAAACAAAAACATATATAAAAAAAATGAAAAAAACAACAACAACAACAACAACAAAAAAAACCACTACCAGAGTACAGGAAAGCTGGTTAAACCTAAAAGACACCCCACGAGGTATAATGGAATTCAATACTGCTTCAGAAGAAGAATGCAAGAAGAAACAAATGACCAGTGTGATTTTAAAGTTCAAAGGTTAAAGATGTCCTTTCTTGTAAAATGAAAAAGGGGAGGAAACCAATTAAATAAGATGGCTTCAGCTGAGTCTTGCAGGAGAGAGATAAGGCCTGAGAAGAAGCATTGTGAAGTAATGCCGTCCAAATGGGAATACAGAAGGCTTTTATAAAAATATCAGAGGAAAAAAACTAGCAGTAGAAAGAAGAACCCATTAATGAAGGGTGTATTTTAAATTAGTAGTAACTCAGAAATAATGGTGATAATGCCTTTCCTTTAAGAAATCCCTGTTTAACCAGAGAAATTAAAACTCTGGCAAAAATTTGGCTTTAAAAAATCCTTGCTTTATCAGTGATTTTTTTTTTTCCTATGATCTTTCTAAACTTTAGAGAAAAACAGCAGACAGAAAAACTTCATGGAGAAATATTAATATACATTAACTTTCAGGAAATGTATGAATGATTCCGTGTGTTCTCATCCAACACATTATTTTGTGTTTGCCAAAAAGAAGCCAATTAACAATAAAAATATATATACATACTCAGTAACCAAAAAAAGCCTTATGCTTGTTCAATTGGTGCAAAATTAAAGGAATCTGAGCATATAAAGTGAAACAATGTGTAAAGCACACTGATCCTACAAGTACTAAATCTCACTGCATACCTACCACACATTCAGTTATTTATTTGTATTCAGTAGTTACTGCTACATATTTCTGTAGTGCCTCAGCTATTAGCTTCATAAGATTTTACTGAAATCATAATATGAAGCCAATTGATTCCTAGGACTTGCACAAAGTCTTGATGGAATTGGCACACAGACTTTGTTACAAATTGGAAACTAAATATTTATTAGAGAACTTAGAAAGTACAGCAGAGAGAAAATCAGTACTTTTTTTGCTACTACAAAGAACTACTCTGAAGTACTATGCTGATAAATATATTTTCTGACATAATATAGCACTCCTTTATCTAGTATTTAATATAGTTTTTCTTCTATCTCATTTATCTGGCTAAAAATTTGCACATTCATATATTGCAGGTTAAATTCCCTCATTCATCCTAATTGTACCTTGACAACATCAATACCTCCAGGCCACACCAGGATCCCTATAGCCTGAGGGCAAATGGAATTTACCAGAATGATTTTTGTAATTGATTTAAATGCAAGTTACCAGAATGATTTTTAAAATTGATTTAAATTAATCAAATGGTTCTTCAGTGACCGTTTGGCTATGTGCAGTATCTGGCAATAGGTAGAGCATGAAGCTGAGAGAACCACACCACCTTTGCTGGGTTTTTAGGTCACTGAGCTGCTGGCAGAATTGCAGGGACTCCTAGGGCTCTCTCTGTACCACCTGGCCAACCTCCTCTGCAACAAAGGGCCCAGAATATTCCACTAAAAGTATCTGTTGCGTCCGTGCCAAAAACAGAGACAACAGAAATACTTGCATTCTTTTCATCCATACAAAATCATTTCAGAGCATTCTGGCTGAATTGGATAAGGATGTTGCGTGCTTCTATTTTCTTGGCATACTAGTAAGAGCCAAGGCAGCCCCATAGGCATATGTGACACTATACTTGTCATGGCACATATGCTCTTGGGAATAGTGTTCTCTTCAGTGTTCTTTTAATATCTTGTATGCACAGCCTCGGGAGTTTTCTTTAGAAGAACTTAGAAGGTGCTAAGGAGACACATGGTAATTTTCCTTTGGTACGTAATTAGCAACACAGTTTGCCTGTTCTTCATGATGAAGTCACTTCTCTGCTGTGTCTTTAGGAGCCTCCTGCTCTGGATTCAGCCAGGCCAACATCTTGCTTTCTGGCTGCCCTTTTCACATATGTTCCTTTTGAAAAATTGCTCAGGAAAGTACTAAGTCATTCTGAATACTCTCTGGCTAACTGTAAAGAAAATTTAAAGTGTGCTAACAATCTTTTTTGGGAAGTTTTTAATGGCAAATAGTCCTGCTTGTATGCACTGGAGACCCACAAGAAAGCCGACTACATGGGGGGCCCAGTGTAGGAGCTGCTCCATCTTTTTTAGAGGAGCCAAGTACTAAAATACATATAATAAATGTTAGGCTAATTAATTATATCACAGACCCATGATATACTCATGAGACTGCCACAGCAAAAATACACACACATCTAAAATCATACTGGTTCAACAGACCGGCTTTTATTCTACCAGGAACAGAAAAAGACACAGAAATACAGTAAGATTTGTGTCTAACTGAATTTCCTTAAAGAGTGAAGGCTTTCTTTGACATATACATTAATCTACAAATTTCTCCTGAGGGAATTCTACAGGGTCAAATGAAAAGACAAATTCATTTTTTCAATTTGCTAAATCTACAATCTACAATTTAAGCATCCAGATTTTGAATCTAATCACATACCGTTCAGGAAGACCTGACCACACATATGGCATAATCTCTACATTATGGCACACTGTTGCAAACAGGTTTTTTTGAAACTTTTTTTTTTTTTTTTTTATATATATTTGGAGATGACATAGGAAACCACTGGGGAAGATTCATTTGTTTTTAAGATCATTCAGGTGTATTTCTGTTTGCCTAAAAGATCAACAGTAAACATGTAAAATCCTAACACTGTCCTCTGAAAACTATTTTATTTAGTGTTGTGACCTTCACAGTGCAAGCAATAGTAAAATTATCAGAGTGATTACAGTTCTCATTTTTAAAAATGAAAATGATCTTACTTATTTCTACTAAATTTTCTTGCTTTTTCCTTTTTAGAGCTTATTTGTTTCCTGATGGCTGGGCTCACATGTTAGAATAAAAATCCTGCAAATCCAGTTGTGGCATATTTAAGTTGGGTTCACCTTTCCTAGGATTTATAATGGGCTTTTACCTAGAAAAATGCAACCAAGACACCAGGAACTATTACCTCTAAAAAACATAAACTGTCATTTTAACAACAAGGTGTTTTCTCAGCAACCAGTAACACAAATGGCAAAATCTCCTAAAAATTGAGGTAGAACTCCTAATTAATCTCCTCTCAAATATAGGAATTATTTTACATTACCTTTACATTGTCCTTTTTTTCTGTGTTGTACTATATGAGTGAAATCTCTTCATTGCACTGATAATTAATCTTTGTTTTTAAGACATTGTCCTAAAACATCACAGCTGACAGAGATGAAGAAAATATACTTCATATCCTCTGTGTTTCCCTCAAGCAGGGGACTGATGGGAGGCAGCCTGGTTAGCTGTGTAGTACAGGGTAGTCACTAAACTGTTTTAGTACATTTTACAGAAGTTCCTTTCAAGGCTTAAATGAATATTTGGATATATGTCATTATGCTTCTTTCTCTAATGGTACCTACTATACAGGCAGGGTGGGGACAGAGGCTGGAAAAGCAAAAGACACACTTTAAAGCCAGCTTTATGAGGAACACTCACTTTGCAAAAAGACCATCAACAAAACAATCTGAGCTCCCTTTGGTTAGATGTTTACAAGAAGTTGTAGCTTGAAAAGTGCTGATAGCAATTTGACATCATAATTACCTATGTCACGGCCGCAGCTGTGAACCCAGAAGTGAATTTCTGATTTCTTGAAAGAGAAGCTCAAAACCCTTATTCCTTAAACAATTCAATTCTTAGCAAAATGAATGCAGTGGTTGGTGTTTTTTGTGTTTGTTTGTTTTTGCTTTGTTTTGTTTTGTTTTGTTCCTGTTTTCATGGAGGAAAGACAACAGCTAAAGTTTTCAGAATGGGGCATGGCAGAGAAAGTGCTTGCCATGTTTCTGAAGCTTCAGGAGAACAAATATCATTTACAAAGCACTACATTATTCAGTTCCCCCTTCTATCAACGCCATGACCAGTGAGAGAAATAGAGCTTTTGTCTAGGAAGTAGTAATGATTCTGTAAGTGCTAGCCAAGCCCACTAACAACCAATACTGCACAAAGTATTGTTGACCTTCAATATTGTGCTGGGTTGTACCAGATAGCTGCAGCATATCCAAGAAATAACCGCAAAGAAGCAATCCAAAATTAATAAACTCTCTATTGTAAATTGTCTGTGATGGAGGCTGCTACTACTGCCCACACTGGAAATCTGCAGAAATGGAGTCTGATTTCTTGAAGCTCACTTACCACTACTCAGGAATTCAATGACACACTAAAATGACACTCATATACAAAGTCCAGTCTTAAAATTTCCTACACTGCCAATCCAATAGAATCATTCCAAAATAATATTTGATGGGTAATATTTTGGAAAACAGCACTAATGAAAATCTAGTTGGACTTTTTGCTTTCATAATTTATCTGGTAGGCTTTAAATTAACATTGCTGACATATTTTATTTTGAATAAACAAAAAGATTATTTTTCCTACATGGTTTGCCACTGAGTTTATCCATTTTATATTCACCCATTTCTCAAGAGTGTTTTTGTATCATTAATTTAAGTAATTAAAGAGAGAGAAAGATGTACAAAACAGGATATCATAAATTTCCTTCTATCCTGAACAAAAGGAAAATGCTTGTAAAATAGAGCCTATTCAGTGTTTTTGTTTGTTTGTTTGCTTGTCTGTTTTTTTTTTTTTTTTTTTTTTTTTGGTTTGTTTCTTTTTAAGTATCAAAAGATTTAGGTCATACATGACATACTAAAGCAATTCTTTTCATGAAGGGAAAGATTGTAACTCAAAGAGGAAAAAGAATAACTCTTTGAAGTTAAAGAAACATGCTGAATATTTCAATAGCTTTGCTGTACAGAAGCTGGTTTTCCTAACATAGAGCAATTCTAAAACCCCTTGGAAGGCAATTCCTTCCACTACAGGATGACCTCTAGATGACAGTATGTCACATCATCAGCTATGGCTGATGTAAATACGTATAGGTGTGTCACTTCGCTACAGTGATCCAGTAGAATTTCTTTTATGTTAAATGAAAGAAACAAACAAATACAAAACTTAAAATGAAAAATATATATATATATATTCAGAACAAGGGAGTTTCATCTTAACCACATAAACCAAAAGCTATCTGTCTATGCTGCTGGTACAGTCAATAGATAAGAGCCTCCAGATGGTGGTTCACGAGTCATGAAGATTATACACCTTTATTGACCACTTGCCTCTCAAAAAGCATTATATTTCCTTGTTACCCCAGACACAGACCATTCAATACATCTTGTCTACTTTGGTGTTTGAATCTGGCAATAAGTATCTCATAGAAAGACTGAGACTTGACTTGAAAAATTAAGTCAATCCTCATGGCTTTTTTCCTAAGGTTCACGATCTCGCTACTAAAAATGTACCTGCATTTTTAATTTAAATTAACACATTTTTAGATTTCAAGCAATGGCTATTAGTCTGTTTACAAATGACCAGTTGGAAGATATGTAATACATAATATTTTCTGTCTCTGCAGTCTCTTTTCAAGAACACTGTTCAAATCCTATCAGTTTGAAATATTGTATTTTCACTTTTTAGTTAGTATATTGATGGACTGGTAAAAATTATACCTTATTATCATATAAAAGAATTTAACATGTATAATCAAGATTTATTCCTAAACAAAACACCTTCAGGAATGAAAAATGCATGATCTGTCAATTATTTTACTACCCAGGGCAACACAATTATTTTCAAAGCTACACATGCTTTTAAGTTTCAGTAAAGCAATTCTTACTTTCCCAATTTTACCTACACAGTAGTTAATAGGTTTAGCAGCCATTTTACATTCTGTCCTGCAGTGTGAAACAGATCTAAAGCATCATACATCCCAAAGAAATATATAAGAAAATTTAAGACACTGGAAATTAAGGTTGATGCACACAGGTACCAGATTAGGAAAAGCTATTCTTTTAATTTCATTAAAATATTTTAGATTATTCAGTCCATTAAGCAGGCTCGAATTATAACTATATTGTATCCTTTTGTACAAAGCTTAATTTGCAAACTGCATTGAGGGTTCCACTCTTCAGTTTATACATCTGATTCTGCTTAAATTGTTATGACAATCTTTTGTTTACAAAGGAAATCTTTGAAGACTTAATATTTTAACAATTAGATACAGATGAGATTAGTGCTGTAACTTCAAAAGAAAACAAACTCCAAGCACATTGCTGCACAAAACACTTCCCTGTAAGCAGCTGAGGCTGTCACCAGGGACTCAAGGAGGGGCAGGAAGGCTTCGCAATGGCACTCAATGAACAGATTGAAAAGGGAGGATAGTCTTTGCCTCTCCCCATCAAAAGAAAACTCAGAGGTGACATAGTTAAGATTTATAAGTAAAATGTTGATACAAGCAAACTGAGGGACTTTTTTTTTTTTTTTTTTAAGATAAAGGTTAACACATGCTTCACTGTGCAGCAGGCATTATGCAGCAAGGGGTATTCTCTGTCCTGGCTGGTAGCTTTGCTACCACGATGCATCCTTTCCAGCTTTTCCTTCATGCTCTCTCCTTTTGAACAGACAGCTTACAGGGATGAAAGCCCATTTCTTTCTCTGGAAATTAAAAGGCTCCCACATTTTTATTTTATTTTTTTAACCTGTCCAACTTTAGACATATCCTTCTTTTCATTTTATGTGATCATAAACAGCCCATGACCAGATTTCAGCTGGATTCCAGTCTCCTTTTCTAGCCACTAATGATGAAGCTACCTTGCAATGCAATTGCCAATACAAAATGAATTTAACATCATCCTAGGACAGAGAGCTTTACTGCTTTGCTCTAAGAGCAGCACACTGAAAGGGAAAGCGTCAAATCCTTGTGTTTTTTCTCTGCTGTACTGTAAGCATCCCCACAACTGAAGTGGCAAATACGCGCTCACATCCTTAAGACGCTATACTTAATTTAACTTTATCCTTCCTTTCACCTGCCTGTTTTGTCCAACTGCCAACCAGGTGGAATAGCAAATGTACAAAAAACCAGCAGAAGTCGGAGTGGATCATTATGTCCCTTTCTCATTACCTCCTCTAGGTGCAAAAAGTGCTCTCTGTTTTGTTTCTCATCATATTAGAGTTCTGCTGAAGCTGCCAAATCCAAATGTTCTTTAAAGTGAACTTACACCTAATAAATTGAAAGCGACTGATTTCTATAATGTTTCAAAAGAATTGGTTTCTATGAAAGTGCTAATGGGAACATTCTCATAATTCTTATGTTTTGTTTGCCTAACACGCATATATATATGTACCAAGAAGTACCTCAATCTATTTAAGTAGCTATCATAAAAAACAGTTCTTCAATAAATTACTTAAGTAGTAAAGAAGAATAGCTTACTCCACAAAGAAGTAGGTCTCTCTGAGGCAATTTATAACAAAAGACAACTTATTGATCACACAACACTACATTTCCAATACTAAATCCTCAAAATCACAATTTTTATATTCAGTTTCATGAAGCATGCCTAAAACATGCCATGTTTGTTAATGTTAGGACTGTAATATCAATTGCACCTATTTTATTGTACATTTCAGTATGATTTTGATTTTTTAAATAGGTATGCAGGAGAATAAAATTATAATATTATTTCCTCCAGCCATCAACCAAATTAAGACGTTTGAAATAACTTCATATGTTTCTCGACTTGAAGACTCAAATATGCATCACACAAGAGATTTTAATTCTTTAATTTTACATTTCAGCCTAGGGTATTTTGGGTAATGATTTAAATCTTTCTACCCATATATTTTTCTAACACGAGGGAGGCTTGTTAGTCTTTGCTGACAGCGGAGAAGTAGTGAACCAAAATGATGCTACTGAAACTGTGAAGTGCATTTTAGGTAGTTGTTATTAAATATACTGATACTCTCTTCAGAAGTAGATTACAATCAAAATAAACCATCTGCATTTTTCCTGAAGGGAAGTATAGCAATCTGTTAAAATATATTAAGTCCAGCCTCACTTCAAATAACTTTGAAGTATGTAAACCAAACTTTGAGATAAACAGAAATAAAGAATGCAAATAGACTGCATGACATTAATACATAGCTCCACCCAGCCCACTTTGAAGAAGTAGATTTGTGAGAAAGTTAAATGCATCAGCTGCAAACAGACACCCTTCAGTTTAATGACCCTACAGCAAATTACAATGTAACTCACTTCCATTCCTTCTAAGTCTAAAAACTTACTTCCATGATTTCCTTTTCATAAAACTGAAATAAGTTGATATTGTGTCCTTTTCTGTCACTTGACAAAAAATGAATAAGATAAAACTTTATTTGTCATTCATTTCACATAATCACTTGCAGCTCATTCTTGTTTTAAAGTAAACATCTGCCATGCACTGTTCTTGCCTTTTCTGAATGTCATTCCTTATGTATGCTGGATGCAAATAAATATTTCTGCAGACATGATGTTGCAGAATCATGACAGTTAAACATACTAATGACAGCATGCTAACAACACAGTTTGCTTATGTTACTGATATTAATAAAAATATCTGAACCTAAAAACTTACACAGCTGTTAAATGTTTCTTTGTTTTGGTTTGTGTTTCTGTGAGCAATTTCCATAGATATTTAAAGCAACCAAGCAATGGGGAAACCTTACAAAATTACATCAAAGTCCAGTTGTTCTGCTTACCTTATATTGTCCAAATCCTTACTTTTGGAAGCATGATCAGAAATAAAGTCATACTCAATTCAAATGCAATTCTTTCTATATTAATAACGCTGTACAAAATCATATTACTGAGAATTTAACTTTTCATTATGCCTTATAAAATACGGAATTTATTCTCAAAGGGTCCTGAATACTTAAAGACATAATGAGCCAAAAAGCCTGGAGCGCTCCTTTTGACATAATTATTCTACTCTGCATGCATGGATACACACATATTTATGCTTTAGGTAGTTAAATTTAGCATCCTTAGTTTGAAGAAAAATAATAAGAAAATCAGCTACACATTGAAATAGATACTTCTCACTAGAAACTTTTCTTGATAGTATAACAGATGCCAAAATGAGGAAGGATTTACATCAGAGATTACAAAAATGCAGGATCATTTGAGAATAATAAAAGTAAATGGTGGGAAATGTTAACAGTAACAGCTGTGAAAAGAAATTATGGAAGATTAAAAGTATAGAAGAGAGCAACAATAGTAAAAACGGAGTTTTAAATTTAAATTGCTCCACAAGAGACATTCTTTAATTATGCTTTCTTGAGATATTTGAGTAATAATTGCAAAAACAGTGAGATATAGACATTTATAATTATTTCACTATCCTAAGGATCTACTAATACCGTCAAATCACAGCCAGGAGAATTACAGCAGATCACACGACTGGATGAACCAAGGTAATATTAAGCTTTATTAATGACTTTTTATTAATGACTTTTTTTTTTAGTTTGAACCCCAGAACAGCAATCCCAGGCATCCTTTGTGCTGAAGACAGGTGCAGCAAAGGTATAGGAAGCCTCCCACAGCAAAACTTGTTTATAGCAAAACTCCATTTTGACCAAGAAGGTCATAAAGGGCGAGCAGTGTATATATCGATTTTATGTCCTATTATTTATTATTTCATAACTACAGGACAAATATTATTATTTGTATAATTGCCATCGACACGTATTCCCAGAGCTGAATACAGCTAAAATATTGGGAGATGGAGGGCTGAATGTGTTCACAGAGTAGCGACCATGTATAAATATAAGGACTATAGATAGTCCTTTATCTATAGTAAATTCTGGAAGCAGTAAAATGAACAGGTAATGGTTGCAACATAGTAAAACAGTGATCACATCAACACCAAACTGCAGGGACACATAGCAGAGCAAATTGTTAGCACACTACTGAAACACATGGCATTACACAAAAGTAACAGGAGAGGAAAATAAAGTATGCTGGTCCACTGAACATTATCCCAAAGGGTCCAATTCCAAATACCACCAGCAATTCCACTGTACTGCCAAAACTTTCCAGTACAAGAATAGGCATCTTATTATATTATGATTTTAAGTTTGTCTTCATGATCTCTCTCAGCCTTTTCTGATACTACAATGAAACAGGGCTCTCGGTTCAATATCCCAATGTTCCTTTTCCAGAAGTACCATATTCCAGCTCAAGGTTCATCTACTCAAATAAACACCGGAAGAAGACATATAGTCATTCATGCAGGAAGTTAGTTAATAAATTACAGGCAAAATCTGGAATTATTTTATTATAATTATAATTAATAATGTATTATGGTGATTATGGTTTGGCTGAGAACAAACAGGCCATCCTGAGTGAATCTGAGATAACTGCCAAATCTTCTGCACATGTGACAGATGGTAGAAGCATTTTAAAAACTCCCTGTGCACAAGAACTTTGAAACCATACAAATGGAGCTCAGATTCGATGCAAGAGCAAAGCAGCTGAAGCAGGTAATAAAAGCAATAAAAGCACACTAAGCAGCACAAGTACCTGTACAGCTTTGGGCTTTGTCCAAAAAGAAAAAAAAGGTGAAAAGAATGGTGTGGTGCAGTCAAGAGGTGTGAAGGGAAAGTGATTGCACAACTTATATTTACTGTTGTGAAAGATACAGTGTTTTAAATTTAACATGTATAGGGTATGGAAGGACAACCTGGTTGAACTCAGTGGATCTACATCACCTTCTCAAAAGGGCTTCATTAGACTTGCTTAACAGTTTTTATGGACAATGCAGGGTGGTTTGGACTGATTGCAACTAACTTTTCAATAAACTTTACTCTTTCCAAGAACATAATTCATTCTGTGTGCTTATGTTTAATCTCTTTTGGCTCATCTTACTTTGAAAAAGGTTTTGAACTACAAGAATGTTCCTCAAATACTCCCTCTAAGAGTCCCGGAGGGCAAATTCTGGAGTGTAGAGCAGGAAGACAGAACAGTAAATGAAAAGTAATATGCCACTGAGAATTCGCCCAACCACATCTCTGCTGCAAACAATTCATCTTGTTCTATAACTAATTTCTTTTGGTATCTGAAGCAAGGTAACTCACAAGGAAGAGGCATTTATAGACAAAAAGTGTCCAAATTAAAATATATATATATATATATATATATATAAAGAACAATATAGCCATTGACATCTGATGCTGCCAGCATCCCTTCATCCTTTCACTTAACCATTACAATTCTTTCCCCAGAACAAGCAACTATGCTGCATTCCTTTCTATAGCAATATGCTTTCCAGAGCAGTATGCAAGCAACACTCAAGCCTTAACTTATGTTGCATTCACGTATTTAACTTTTTATGAAGTTGTTCAAAGGGCAATTCAATACTATTATTTGGATGAACTCTTTCAGACTACATAAGGAGATCCTTGAACACTTCACTTTCTGACATTCAGCAAATAAGAAGAAATGCAGGTGCCATCAGAAATTAGTTGAGAGTGAAATGAAGCTGGGGACCTGACTGTCTTTTTACACCGGTACCATGCCCTTAATTTTAATGAATTATTCCTGATTTATCCATGAAATGAGAATCACACCGAAAAACTATATTTTCCAGAAATGGCATTACTCTTAGAGGTATCATCAGCCCACCCATCTTAAGAGTACTGTACCTCCAGATCACAAAAATAAAAAAAAAGTTGTAAAAAAGCTGTAATTCAGGTTGTCAGAGAAAACCTAAGTTTAATTTTCATGAAGAACACGAAGCTGCTGTCAGCAAAAGTTGCTGGCTCTATTGACGGACAGACAGCTTCTCTCCTTGGGTGCCTCTTAATGTAAATCAGATATTTGAGGCTTATAATTTATTTTATCCCTGCACAGAGATGCCAGCAGAATCCTTTGCAACAGAAAGGCCTGGGAAAATCATGCCAATAACGAAAACGACTTATAATAATGATACTATAGAGAAAATGCATATGTCCTTGTCATATCTACAGGGCTGGCAGAAATGAGAATAATGCTCTTCCACAGAAGTTCATCATGCCAATAGCAAGGAATACCTTGAAACCCTGACAATTCCTTTTTTTTTTTTTCTTTGAGTAAAAAGCTAATATATGATACATGGGATAAGATGAAATCTCAGGTACCCACATTGTTGTGAAGGATCAAAACATCTTCTGACAAACAAAGAATCTCAGCAATCTCTGCACTGCTTCTTTTGACACCTGATATCATATCATAAATTTGACACATTTTGGTGAAGATCAGGATAAACAATTTTCTTCTCTTAAGTGACCTAGAACATTTTTTCTTTGTGACCCATTTTGGCAAAGATGCGTTTTGCTGTCATCAGAACTCATAAAAATTCTTGATTTTTTCCCACTTCCTAAACACCTTCTTGCTGCTTCAAGGAATAGCATACACACACACACACAAAAAAGTGTCAAGCACCATTAAGGTTGCAAAAATCAAGCACTGAAAAGTCAGAAAATGCTAGAATTGTCTAATCCATAATTTAAATCTGTCATGCCTGTGCATTATGATAAAGTTTTTAATTACATGATAGCACATAGTATGTTCCACGGCACCCAGTTCAGAGGTCCAGAAAAGCACAGGCTTTCATTCTTTGTATAAAGGAAAACAGTCATTACAAGTTAAATCCCACTTCACATCCATAATAGACTTTAAGCTCAGAAATGGTGCTGGGGCTCATTCATGCAGTTTGCTAATGTCAAGAGCAGTACGAGAATGTACAGTGAAGATAGCATATATGTAGATTTTAGTTGTTGAGATCAAATAAATAGTTAATGAATACGAATGAATTTCAATTTTTAAAAGCCTTGTGTCTTGCATAACATTGGCCAACTTTTCACTAAAGACCCAAAATAGCCCCCTGACAAATTTGAAGTCCCTGCTTCAAAACGTAGCAAGCGACAGACTCAGAGATGATAGACAGAAACACAGTAGCTTTTGGCATAACATTTTTAGCCAATCTGACAAAGCTATAAACAAACCAAAACAGATCTATGTACTGGGAGATGCTGGACAAGCTCATTAATTTAGAGATGATAGCCTATACGTAGCTTCACATGCAAAACATGTAAGTACCAACACACTATAGAACAAATTAACACGTTACTAAATAACACATCGAAGCAAAGCAAACACAAAGGTTTTGAGTGGCACTCAGGGTTTGAGGAATATGAAGAAAATTTTAAAATCTCTAAATTTGGACTTCCTTTTTTTCCAGAGAAAATATGTGTAGTTTGAAATATGTGTGTGAATATTTCAAGGTGGAAAGAGCTCTAACAAATTCACATTTCAGGTGAAAAAAAGGCATACAGAAACAAACAAACAAAAAAACTATATTAACAACGTTCTCTGTCTTTAATTATATGATTCCCAAACTCCAAATTTTCTACCATCTCTCCCACTTTAAGCTTAAGGTTCTTGTTCTCACATACAGAGCTCCACAAAGGTCCCTCCTGCCCACATCTCATTTCTCATTTTCTCCTTCTGTTACTGCCTGACTTCCATCCAAATTATTTTCTTAAACGCCTACTAACACTTGCTCTGGTCTTTGCATCATGTCATTACTTACATTTCAAATAACCAACCCAAACTATCTAAAATTGACTTTTTTCTGCAGGTTAACAAATGCTAATAAGTCAGCTAAACTATCACTCTCCTCCCCTCCCCCCCCCCCCCCCCCCCCCTTTTTTTTAAGTATTTGGAATCTCTAGATGAAAATTACCTTCTATGTCCCAATGCACTGCATGCACTGTTTGATTAATGATGACTATATCTGACTCACATCACAGGTATGTTTTCACCTTTTTCACTGGAAAACTGTGAGAAATGAAAGTAACATCATACCTAGATTATTATCCCAGAACTTCTTCAAATAATTTGCTGGGTTTGTAAAACCAAAGCTGCTCCACAAACTTTTTGTCCTTTCCTCATTAAACAAATTGATTTTAAAAAGATGGGACTGAAATCAAACCCCTAAAACTCAAGAATGCCAAATTTCACAGCTGCTGCTTATTTTTGTGATGGTCTTACCAAAACCTCAGAGCTGACAGCTCTAAATTCTGCAAAAGTAGGGTTATGGATTTGTATTCCTCAGCGATGGACACAAGCCACCAAATCTGAATCTACTTTCAGCTCAAGGAAAAGAAACAGAAAACCCTTGTCTAATCTGCAGAAATGGGAGTATATTTTTATGCTCCCACCTACATATACATGTATGAGGGCATGATAGTGTTATCTCTTTTCACACTGCGTAAACAGTGGAATATAAACCCCACTTATCGCTTCCCACTGCTCATGAGCAAAACAGGCAGAAAACAAGGCTCTCGTTCCAACCAATCCCAAACATATGTTCTGACCCACTTCATCAGGCTCTCTGCTGCCTAGGGACTGTGTGTCCCTATGATCATCTACTGACAAGCAACCCATAAATTCATGAGTCAAGACTGCAGGCAAGGTCTCAGCTCCTCAATATTTTCTCTCACATATTCAATAATAAATTCTTCCTCTAATTCCCCTTTCTTTGTGAGAAATTTGCTTTTTCCCTGCCCATTGTGGTATTTGGAATATTCAGTGGTCACAAATCTAGCAGTCTTTGAAGCACTTTGAAGTGCTTTCTCTTGCTGTTTCTTGTGAACAGAACAGTGATATATTAGCAGGTATGAAGGATGAAAAATATCTAGAAAGCTCAGACAGCTTTTTACTAGGAAAAGCACCGTTACCTGTCTGCATCCACAGTCACGTCATGAACTCCTCTCTGAATGACATCTCGAGAAGCAGCTAGGTCTGGTATTCGGTTCAGACTTCTCGTATATAGGTTGAGTCCTCCATCTGTCATGTACCTGAAAATAAATGTTTGGTCAATCAGTGGGAAATACAGCCATCTGCCAAACATGTTTCACTCTAAAGTTAATGGACTGTGGAATTCAGATATTTAAGGTAAGGGCTGCCCTGTTGGATGGTAGACTTATATTATTCTCAGCTTATGTACCCAGTGCAGGGAGATCAGGTATATGCTCATTTTCTGGGATCATTTACCTTCTTCTGTGAAGGCTTGTATGGAAACCTGCTTTGCTAAAATATATTTATTATTTGCCAAAATAAATTTATTTACATTTGAGGACTGAAGCCCTCAAATTACCTTCATACGTTTTAAGTACATTGTAAGTGCTGCGGTCTTATCAAAGAACAGGACTAGATGAAAAAAGCATAACTCTAACAGAACACAAACAAACATATAAAACCGTACATCTAAATGGGAATAGAAATTGAGAACCTAAATCCACAGTCCCTACTGGGATACAATTGCTTATATATGAAGATAGATGCTGCTGAAGCCCTTACAATGGTATTTAAGAATCTGTTTCTACCTGTGTTCCCCTTTCTTGATTCTTACCACTTCACATTACAGTAAATGACTAATGAATTCAACAGTGAGAAGAGTGCTGCTTACTCACTAGAGAACCATTAAAAGATGCTGAATTTCAAGCAGCAGCAATGATTTATGGAATGTCTACCTACAGTTTAGTTAGCTCTGTGAGCTGTTTAAATTGGTGCTTATAACTGAGCAGTACCATGAGCCTGTCCCACTCTCAAGATCTTTCCATTATTTTCTTAAAGTACCTTGCATTAAACTGTCTTTCCTCATAGGTTCCTGTTTTAGTGTGTTTTTTGTTTGTTTGTCTTTTCCTGCTCTCTTGCTCTTTTTTGATAACTGAAAAATGTTGGCATACCCCAGCAAGCCTACTTTTAATTTGTGAAAAAAGAAAATTTACAGGCTTAGTGAAAAAAGCACGGTCCCATTGCTGGAAGGATGGTGAAAATGATCTATTGGAGTTCATTCCCAACTCAAACAATCTTTAACACAAGTTCTCCTAGAACCATGAAATGATGCCCTTCAAATCCATCTTTCATCCGAAATCTGTGTCCAAGTACACGAACACTTAACTTCAGTAATTCCACACAGAATCTGAAGCACAGGCCAAGGCACACAAGCACTATTGGTGCTCCAGATGTTGTGTTGGCCCTCGCCCTGCAGTTCCTTCTGGAGATGATTTAATTTAAATCAACTGATCTTTCTGTCCAAGAGACTGCAGGACTAATACAGCAGTTCAGGAGCATCCATCACCATACCCACAATGTGGGGCATGTGAACTGGTCCAGATTTGGAGTGCAAAGATGTGGTAGGCAAGATCTGTGAGACAGCAAAAGCTTGGGACTACATTGTGTCCTGGATGGCAATCTGGATGAAGGTAACCTCACATGCATTAAAATACAAAGGGTTGATTTGTTTATTTTTAACTAAACTCTAAGGTATTTTATCTGCTAGTAAAATCTGGCCTGCAGTTCAAAAAGGGATTTCTGAAACTGTGAAATCTGGAGTCTGTAGACAATAACTTCATATTTGTCTTCAAATGTTAAAATATATATATATATCAATCTTGCACACTAGTTTTATTCTTTTAGTAAAGACAAAATTTATAGCTTTTGAGAGATTATTTAGCAGGGGTGAATTATGCACTAGATTCCAAGGCTCTTAAATTGCATATTAAACTTGGCCATGGTGTGAATGCAATCCAGTCTATACAGATTTTATCCTCTATAAATAAGGCCTGAATGGAGAGACTTAGCAAGTGCAACAGGCATTCCTCACACTAATTTCTAATTACTGCTGCATTCCTGTCCCCAGGTACTTAAAGTAATTAAACTGAAAATGGAAGAGGAATAAAGGAGATAAGACTTTACATGCCTCAATGAATCCCGAATTTTCAGACCTTATTAACTTGTTTTTAACATTTACCACACCTAAGAATGTTAACTGAGCACATTGTAACTTACTGTCTATTGAGTCATCCTTATTACTGATGCAAAGAAAAGTCACACAGCAAGATGACTATATTCATTCTCCCAAGTGATAAGCTAATTAATACAATTCATCAGGCACTGCAAAGGACTCCCCCCTCCCCGTTTTTCTTTCTTTCTTTTTTTTTTTTTTAATAAACCCATGCATCCATTAACAGCAGAATTTATATTTTCTTTATGATTAAAGGTATTCAGACATTAAAGTATTACATTTTCAATATTACTTTTCTCTGTTTCTGCATTGTAGACAAGTGATTCTGACCTCTTACTCTTTACTCCTTGTTTTCTTAATTTCACTGTGTTTTCTAGCACACATGAATATGGCATCCTACTTGACAGCTACTAATGCTGTGCTGAACAGTTGATAAGCTTATCAGCACTCCTTCATTTACAGATCATTGAGACAGTGCACCAAGGAGACAGACGTCTTTGCTTTCTTTATAGTTATAGACTTTCTAGAGATCTGTCTTTGGATGCTGCTTGAGGTAATACAATACTCTAGACAGAGGCTGGAACACAAACTTATATTTGTTTTTAGGAATGCATCATAATTCATCAACCACCATTCTTTAATCATAGCTATACTTCAAAATAAAAGATTAGATTGACAGCAGGAGTCCTAAACATGTACAGAGCCAAGCAGTGCAGTGTGACATAGCCATGGTCTCAGTGAGACTTCTGTTCAAGCCATTGTTACCTCAGACACCCAGGAGCCTTGAGATGACAACAAGATTTCCACTAAAATAATGTTTTTGGAAGCACTGAACAGTAATTTAAGTAAAATGGTTAAAATGGTAATACTTTTTTTTTTTTTAATGATGCTTTAGAACTTTTAACTCACATAGGAGTGAATAATCATGTTAATATGATCAACACAAAAATTGTTAAATAGTAATTTGAAACTTTTTTTTTCTGTTATCTCAACATAAAGGGCCTATACTAGATATATATACAGATCAACCATAAACTTAACCATCAACAAATATAAATAATTAAAACAACAACAATGACAACAAAGTTTATTTTACAGAGGAAACTCAACTTCCCCATGAAAAAAGTACTTCCTCTCACTATCACAGGGAATACAGTATGCCAAAGGCAATCAGTAGGCAAACAAAAATGAAAAAAATTGTTACTCTTCCTCCTGGTAAGCTAGGACAGGAACTGATCTATTGTATCAAAAGACATTCCACCAGCTCAGATGATATGCACAGTTGAAAAACTGAGGTAGCTGTTTAGAACACAGAATACACTAGACAGTGTCTAAAGTAGTAACAGTGAAAGACAGGCCTGTCCCCAACTGCTTTTCATTAGCTGCATCCAATACCATATCTATCATCTCAAATAAAATAAACATACTGACAGGTGACCCATCTCAGACCAATCGGAGCAAAATGATGGTTTACCAGATAATTATGAAATTCCTAAACGAAATACCTGTGCTCTTATTAAAATTCATCAAAAAGTCATACTGGTGGACCAAGGGAAACCAGCTGATGTGATTTTTTTGGACTTCAGCAAGGCTTTTGACACGGTTTCCCATAGGATCCTACTGGACAAAATGTCCACCATACAGCTAAATAAAAACATCATACGATGGGTGAGCAATTGGCTAACGGGCAGGGCCCAAAGGGTTATGGTAAATGGGGCTGAGTCAGGCTGGCGGGCGGTCACCAGTGGGGTCCCTCAAGGCTCCATTTTAGGGCCGGTACTTTTCAATATTTTTATAAACGATCTGGATGTAGGAATAGAATGTATTTTGAGCAAGTTTGCTGATGACACCAAACTTGGAGGAGTTGTGGACTCGAATGAGGGTGGAAAGGCCTTGCAGAGGGATCTGGATAGGTTGGAGAGCTGGGTGATCACCAACCACATGAAGTTCAATAAGAGCAAGTGCCGGGTCCTGCACCTGGGACGGGGAAACCCTGGCTGCACGTACAGACTGGGCGATGAGACGCTGGAGAGCAGCCTAGAAGAGAGGGATCTGGGGGTCGTGGTAGACAGCAAGTTGAATATGAGCCAGCAGTGTGCCCTGGCAGCCAGGAGGGCCAACCGTGTCCTGGGGTGCATCAAGCACGGCATCGCTAGTAGGTCAAGGGAGGTGATTGTCCCGCTCTACTCTGCGCTGGTGCGGCCTCACCTCGAGTACTGTGTGCAGTTCTGGGCACCACAGTATAAAAAGAACATGAAACTGTTGGAGAGTGTCCAGAGGAGGGCTACGAAGATGGTGAAAGGCCTGGAGGGAAAGACGTACGAAGAACGGCTGAGGTCACTGGGCCTGTTCAGCCTGGAGAAGAGGAGGCTGAGGGGAGACCTCATCACAGTCTACAACTTCCTCGTAAGGGGGTGTCGAGAGGCAGGAGACCTTTTCTCCATTAACACCAGTGACAGGACCCGCGGGAATGGGGTTAAGCTGAGGCAGGGAAAATTTAGGCTTGACATCAGGAGGGGGTTCTTCACAGAGAGGGTGGTTGCACACTGGAACAGGCTCCCCAGGGGAGTGGTCACTGCACCGAGCCTGTCTGAATTTAAGAAGAGATTGGACTGTGCACTTAGTCACATGGTCTGAACTTTTGGGTAGACCTGTGCGGTGTCAAGAGTTGGACTTGATGATTCTTAAGGGTCCCTTCCAATTCAGGATATTCTAACATCATTGGGTGTTTAGGGGGTTAATTTTATTATTTTTAATATGTATATTTCTATGTGGCATCCATAATGCTTCGACGTGTGCCATAATTTATCAGGAAAATCCTAATGAATTTGCCAATGACACATATTTTCAAATGGAAGAAAGTGCTTACCCACTATTGATGTCATCAGTTCTAAGACTCTTCCCAAGAATGTCTCCATCACTCATGTAGCCACCAGCGTCAACTTCAGAGGACATGTCCAAATCACTACCTCCCTTCTCACTCATGTCGATCTGAGAGATATTTCCAAGGCGAGAAACTGCTGCTCGGCGAAGCGGGGTGGTGTACATGAATCGAGAAGGGTCTGTGTGTATGAAGCGACTTGCACTGCTGCGAGGATAACCAGCACCCAAGGATGGGGCATCTCCTGCCTGCAGCCGAGGGCTGGCCTGCCCTAACCTCCAAGTCACTGGGGTGGACCGGCTTGTCAAGCTTGGTATGCTTCTTCCATTCACCTCAGTTGTCACAGTGCTGTCAAAAGTTGTCTCCAACGTGCTGCCAAAGCAAAATGGAGAAGTCAGTGAACTGTGCTTTCTCTCTTCCTGAGAAAGAAGGAAAAGCAAAGGCTGGAAAATTGTGTGTGTGTGTCTGTCTGTATGCGCACACGTTTGGGTATATAACAACCTTCACTTATAAAAGAACCTAAAATAAATTTTAAAGGTTTTATGGAGATGTATAGGAAGCAACAAGCATTTTTGTGAATGATTGCATAAGACACTGACAAAAAAAAAAGTACATTGAAGACATTTTTAAGTGGTTGAGGGACTCTAGAAAACAACATGTGTGGTGTCATAGTTAATTTTTCCTTACAAATCTGTAATTCATACAGCAAGTAATAATGCTCTTCTATAGACCACATTTGTAGCAGTCTACACATAAGCAATATACCTGTGGCTTATCTGGGTCCCTCTAAGGCTGGACATAGTTTCTTCCAAATTCTGTCTCAGGTCTGCTATATTCTTTACAGTTCTCATTCTTCTTGTTTCAGGGTCTTCCCCTGGAAGAAACCAACAAAAGCAGCATAAATCTCAGTGCATACAAACATATAAAGTTGAATACAGTGCATGTATGTGTTCACAGCTGAGAAAACACACACATGACTGTAAATACCTCTGTAATAAAACACATATCCACCTATAAATAGAATTTGGTATGTAACAAACTACACTGAAGAAAGCCCTAGCAATGAATCCCTGATAGGGCCCAAATCTGTTAATGAAACTCAGATTTATAGTGTTGGGATTTTTATCCACTGTAATCACGGCACAATGCAGCCCCAGACCACTTAATACATTACACACACCCTTTTTTACTCCTTGACATTTTACATGTCTTGGTAAGAAATAAAGCCACAGTAAATATGTGTCTGGAAAGAACTGGGATGACTGTTACAACAGCTCTTCAGTATGCACTTAACATCCAGGCTATTTCAGAGTACTCTTAAGTTGGGCACCTAATAAAGCATCTTTCCTGAACTGAAGTAGGAGATAATGTTTTACTTGAGATAAAACTCAGAACACTCCAAACACATGCATCGTTTATACAATTATGGAATTTAGCTTTCTTTGGGAATCCACTGTGACAATTTAGTCTGGTTTTCTGAAAAGAAGAGCCCACAAAACTTCACCTGAGACATCCTGAATCATGTATATTTCATGCAATCACCAATATATACATGTATATATGTATATCATGTTAGAAATTCATAATCCTGAAAGAAGCATACATATATAAAGATTTTGAAGTCATACATGAAGATAAAGAAATGAATCTTTTCTAGCATATTCATATATCAAGGAATATTAATTCAGTCTTCTTTTGTAGAATTAGGGAATTTCAAAACAAAAACTGTGACAAAGTAACTGATTTATTCTGGCTGTGTCCCATACATGTTGCATGAAAGAAAGCTAGCAAGAAGCATTATTATTATAGTTATGTGTACAATGCTCAACATGGTGTGTAAATTTCTTTTCAATTCCATCAATGAAACATTTCAAGTCATACCTCACCTTGCTAATCTTACTGCTAATTCTCAAAAGTTATCATCAATAATGATGTTGTGCAGTCACTAAACATATCTGCAATATTTAACTCTATATTCCAGCACTCCCATCCAGAGCAAGCTTCTAAGTTATTTACAACATTGAGAAATTGTTTCATCTTTGAACACATCTGTCATGAGTGAAGTTAAACTCACTTTTTCACCATCACTTGTGAAGTTAAACTCAACATCATACAAAAATCAAGATCAGAATTTCACGCACGGGCAAAATACCATATAGCACTATAGTATTACAGTATTGTAAAATGTAAAACACAAATGAAGATATACATCTTCAAGTTACTGTATTTTTTATTCTGTTGCAATCCTTCTTCCTTCCATGTTTGTGTGTAAATTTAAGCAAGTATAAATTCAACTAAGGTGATGTCTCTGAGGAAAAGCATCGTTTACCACGCAAATGACAGATAGGGAATATCAGGGGACAAGAGAACTGGGGAATAGTCAAGGTATTCTAGAAATGTTAAAAAAAAAAAAAAAAAAAGTCCAAAGGTCCTACAGAAACAAATTCTAATAAAACAAAGTATCTAAATGCAATCTCTGTTTGAGGGCAAATGTTAAACACACTAAGGTTAAGTTGCAGCAGAAACACAAGCATTGGTTTAGCATAGGTTTACAACAAGCATGTTTAATATAGACAGTGACATTTATTTCAAATATAAAGGAGAACCTGCAGAAGCAAATGGTATTTGAACAATGGTTCACTTAAGCTTTTTCAATTTTGAATTTTGAGGTCTTTGAGCTCTTTGACAAACTGAATTGCTACTGTACCTTCCCCTCCAGCCCAGCCTTGTGATTGCCTGATCACTGTGCAGGTACTTAAAGAAAATCTCAGCTCTTGGCAGTACATGGAAAGAAGTTACTCCATATAGATTCCATATACACTTTCTGTCTTCCTTGATAGGCCAAGGATGCGTGGTACTAGTCAACATACTCTGCAGTGGTGGTTCAATGTCAAGCTAGCTTTGGTGGCAATGCCATTTTGAGGTTTTCCCCACCACTGTCTATGCCTGCTGTCCTCTTTGCTGCAGCCAGAAGTCTTCAGGAAATGCTGTTAGACTGTTTTATTGCTCTGAATCAATTATCCTATGGTTTCATGGTCAAACAGTCCATAAATCTCTGGGTTGGCAGCAATGGAACTGACAGTGTGGGTAGAGACAAATGGTGATACAGGCCCAACCCTGTTGCCAAACTATCTATCTTGTCAAGGCACACCCTGGCAGCATGTCCATCCACAAAATTTTGCTCCATAAAATAAGATGTCTGTGTGCATTTTCACATGTAATACCCTGAAGAAGGCAAATGTTCACAGTCAGATTGAAATTACCCCTCTTGCTCCTGTTTCAAGATAGGCATGTACTTGGCCAAGCACCTTGCCATGCATGTACATGCATGGATCCCATATGCTATTTACAGAAGTTTCTACACCATCCTGGAAACTCCCATGGGGCAGAAGCTGTGTACCAAGGCTGTGCTGGAAACCATTAAATCCTGTTAGATTGAGCCTGCTGTTGGTAACTCACACAGTTCCAAGGCAGACTGTCCATGACTACCTCCACGCAGTTGCCTATGGTGTGCTCAGTTCCTCACTGTCATGGCATTACCCCTCCAACAAATGCACTCAAATTCACTTTCAGGAGAGGAGCACATTATCTTCCTGCCACAATACCTGTATCGGGGACACGAAAGACCTGCTAATCTGCCCTTCCTCAAACCCGAGGTGAAACAGTAGCTTGCATACAAGGTATAAACCAATATTCTGTTGAAAGACAAGTTTCAGGGTGTTGAGCAGGCAGAATTAAGGTAAAACAACCATTTGCCTCCATACTTATTAGAGGAACTAAATATAATCCATATGTGCAGTGACTTTGCCTTTTCCTTCCTGTTTATCTTTGCCAGTTGTCCTTTGTTGTATGTTAACACTGTAAATTCTTGCAGCAAAAATGACAGCAACTATCTTTTTTAATATATATTGCACAATAACTAGCATAACAAAGCCTTAAGGTATAATTGCAATACCAATAATAATAATAATAAATAGGTACATATATATGGCAAACTGACAAAATATGTTTTCAGAGAGAATAATGTTTCATCTTTAGACAAATAACACCATGAAAAAGTAGCACTCCTCTATCTTAGAAAGGTGGGAATTTTGATGTCTAATCTCTTTATCTCTGAGCGACACAAGGGGTAATTTCAAAACCATTCCACTATTTTTTTTTTCCAAAAAATATTACTGGAATTTTATGATCTTGAAATACTATATGGTACTATGTACAAAATACTAATTACCGTAACTATAAAGTGTTTTCAAAATAACTGTTCTTTTTCCTTTCCCTTTTTCTCTTAAGGCTATATTGATAGGGTTATGACGTACCACTGATTAATAAGTCAGAAAGTATAAACAATTGAACGTGATGCTTGAGAAATTTTCTGCAATGAGTGCAAGACCCTCAGACCTGACTTGCACCTGATGTTACCTACATTTTCAGGACAGCACTGTGGCTCCTCACATACATCAAGCCTTCTTCAACAGGACCATAGGGATGAAGAATACACACATTATTCTGAAAGCCAGATAAATCTTGTCTGCCAGAAGAGACACTATGGTGCTTATTGCAGCAGGATTTAGGCTCATTGTATGGGTTCAAAGGGAACCCAGACTCTCCTCAACACTCTCTTATAGCAAAAAGCACTACCATCATACAGTGTACCCTTATTTGCAGGCACTCATATATCAGAAATGGCTTGTTATCTCAAGTGACTCTGTTTTGCATATTGAAGAAAATTCATTCTATTTCATGCATAGAGAGGATGGGATAAGAAAGACTAAAACTAGGGCACCATGAAACTTTCTTTCAGAATTCCATTCCTCTTACAAGAAAGTCTAATGTAAATATTTTACTGACCCCATGACATATAATCTGCTCAATCACTTGTAGTTTCATCATTTGTGTTAGACATAACCATTCCAAAATATTGTCCCCAAATTCCTTCTTATAAGCAGTGAAACACTACAGGTTCTCTCAGTAAATTTCTAGAGAAGATACTCCTCTTTTTTTTTTTCTTTTTTTTTTTTTTCCTTTTTTTTCTTTTGTGTGAGGTACATACACAGGAAATCAAAAATAAACATCTTACAGAAATCACTAATCACCTAGGTTAAACTTTTACATTCAATATTCTGAAGCTTACCCATAATTGCACATTTAAGAATAACGTTCATGATCATTTTAATACTTTCATGCATGTAATTACAGCCCAAAGCAGAAAATGAGAGGATAATAATTCCATTAATTCTGTGATGTTCACAAAAGAATTTACAAACAATAACCAGCTTCCCAGAGAATTGTTTGCTCTTAGACATTAACTCCACTCACAAAGTAGAGTACCAATATTAGTCTGCATGTGGGGAAACTGAGGCTCACGAGAGAACAGGGATTTGTTCTGTGACACAGCTGAAGAGGAGCAGAAGGTGGAGAGCTCAGCTGCCTTTGCTAACAGTAATCTCTAGAAGAAACCCTTTCTAGCACACAACTGTAGCCTAATATAGTTTAAAGGTAGACATAAAAAGAGAATACTTGTTTCTTTGTTATTTAGAGATGATAGCTTTTTAAATTACATGTAGAGCAAAAATTTTATCCTGAATTTAAACACTCTCAGGGCTAACACATCCACCAGAAAAGAACCTCCAGGCTAGACGTGCTATATAACCTTGGAAAAGCAAGCAGACACTTCAACCATTTGACTGGCTGAAGAACAAAGCTTTGGAAATGAACACTTTGAGCACTCTTACAAAGGACTGAGAGATGAAAAGTAAAGCCAGTAACACAGAAGCCTTTTGAAGCACCTATGACGCTGGACTTCAAATGATCACTGGCATGTACTGATACAGCTAAACTGTGAAACCATGGCACTAACAATTCCACATATATGGATGAAATTATCAGCAGAGGGAAAGGGAAAGCAATAATGGACAGTTTGTAGGTAGGCCAAGACATTTTCTATCTAAACCGAACTTTGAATTTGAGATTACAATTTAAAATTCATGAGGATGAATGTCATGAAAATTAAATTATTTTACAGTGAACTAATAGTACCTAAGTGTTTCACCTTATTTTTTCAAACAGCTTAAGAAAACTCACTCAATTATTCACACACAGTTACTGTCCATGCACTCATCAAAAGTGATTTATGCATTCATCTTAATTTCATGCAGTCTTCAGAGGTAAGAGTAAGCAGGCTAGCAAGAAATGACTAGACCCTATTTTTGCATACTATGGCAAACAAACCCAGTTCTGTCTCATAAAATCACTGTCAAGATCAAAAATCTGCTCCATGCGAATATGTGCACATACTTTGGTCTCCTCCTTCCCTTTCTGACTTCAAGTCAAAGTTAACTTACCTAAAATATCAGTATAAAGGACCTGTTCTAGGTCCCCCAGCATTGTTATTATGACATCTTCATCCAGATGTGCAGTCCCTTCACGCAAGCAGCCTTCTTCCTCCTCCTCTGCCCAGTTCCTGCTGGGGAAATGGGACGTGCAGGTTGCATTTTCATCATCTGATTTCCCCCTCTCCTCATTATCAGTCCCAAAGCCTTCATCTGTATGCCGATCTCCTGACCTCCTGGATGTGCTGTTTCCAGCTGGTGGTAGCACCTGGAACGCTTGGGGTGTGGTGAGACCAGAGTGGCAGAGAGAGTGTACCGAGTGTGAGAGTGCCTTGGAAAGTGAGCTTTTGTTCCCAGCTTCTGCCTCCCGCTGATGGTAACTCTGGCCGGACTTGGAGGCGTTCCCAAACCAATTCTCCCTGTATGAGTATCTCCTCTTCTCCCCTTCACTGGTGAGCGTGAGATTGGTTAGAGACTTCTGCTTCTGTAGACGAACACACCCTCTTCTAACCTCCTTGCCTTTAAACACTGACAGTTCAGCAGATCGCTGCATCTTTCGGGCTGTGGCTTCACCTCAGTCAGATTTCATATTTCAGAGACAGGCAGCAGTTCAGCTCTTCAGCAAGGTCTGGAGGTGACCCTCCCAGTACTGCACACTGCACATCCCAGGAAGAACATCCTCACACTCATAATGAAAAGCACAGCTCAAACATACAGTGTATGTAGTGTAAATGACGAGACAGACACAGTCATTTTCTTTAAAATTATGCTGCTGTCTCTGCTAAGCCACTTCTCCCCCGTCACATTAATCTGCCGTACTTACAGTCATTTTCACTTGGATTTCTCTCAAGCAGAAGAGAGTTGATCAAACACTCTGCTCCAGCACAGAAGTAATCCCAAAAGCCAACTGTGTTTTCCCCTCTCCATCCAATCACCGGTCTCATCAGAGTGGTGGGCCTGCATCTCTGTCTACAGCTGCTGAGGTCTGAAATCCAAAGTAGGCACAAGTGCTCTCGGGTGTTTTTTCCCCCCTCTCACCAGATCATGACTGATCCCGGCGCATGGCTCTTCACTTCAGATGGGCTGACACAGAATTGCAAGTACAGCCTCCACGTCAGAGCTCAATAAAGAGCCAAAATTAACCACTGAAGCAAAGCTCTGCACAAGCTTCCTTGCATTTTAGTATTCAACCTGCATTCCCAGATATATGACTCTTCTCTGCTACTGCAGCGAAAGCTGCTGGCTGCCATGGCAGCAAACATCCTGGTGAATTAAACCGGAGACACAGAATCCTCTGCCCAGTTTACAGTGCCACAGGTTTCAAGAAACAGCTCCACCTGAACGGGATACTACAGTCATAGACCTAGCTCACAGTCAAATGATATTTCTCTCCCTGAAAGGTAAGGATGATGAACTATTTATTCCATATCATTGCTATTCCCTGTGCAGGAAGCTAAAAGCAGATTTGCAAATGGACCTTGAGCCTTGCAATTTCTGTTATAAATAATAAAAAATATATAATTTAAGATAATAAAGAAGTTAATAAATGGAACACAACAGCACCTACCCAGTAAGGTGATTTATAAATATTTTGTTTCTTTCTGCTTGAAATATACCCTTTTTGCATCTCTGTGAGATTCAGAGGCTAGTACAGAATTAAAAAGCTGTGAAAAAAATCACTGCTTCACAATCTTCTGAATAAAAACATATTAAAAGAAATAGTATTTTTCTTATAAAACAATTCAATATAATGTCTGAACTAAGTTCTCCAGATCTAAATTTTGTTTTTAAATAATATAACAAGAATGAAAGAAGATTTTAAGTATATACCTTTTCTCACAGTGAAAAAGATATTAGTTCCAGAAAAAAAAAAAAAAAAAAAAAAAGATAATAAAGAACTACCTGAATTGACTTCTAATTTCTAAATGCAAATATTTTATCTAGGGGCAACTGATTTCATAAAATGTTATAGAGAAATCTACAAACATGAAAATTGCTATACAAGAATATACTGCTTTTGTCAGCATTAAAATATGCTTGTCTCAAATCCCTGGGAAACCTTGACAGGGAAGTAACCTTTAAAAATGCCACCCTAAGAAATACAGACTACGCAGATACCCTGAATGAATAAATGGATGTTAACAGAATAAATGGATGTTAACATTTAAAGGAAATGTATATTTTTTCCTAGAAAACCCTCATAAACACAGAACTAATCTAGGGAAAAAAAAAAAAAAAACAGCAGTCTCAAGCAACGATGAGTTTCCATATTGAATCACTGACACATTCCTAGAAAGACAGGGACCACAACAAGATGAGATACCACTCCTCCTCCTCACCTTGCCCACAAAGTCAAAGTTAGAGGGGAGAAGAAGAAAGCTGTCCCCCCGAGTATAACATAGTCCCAAATATTAAATGTCTGCCACTTTATCAGCAGGGAAACAAAATGTAACACTTGAATGGTTGCACCATTGAATTTACTCCCTGGGTCTGCTGGGCATGGTGGCATATCATAGAATCATAGAATATCCCGAGTTGGAAGGGACCCATAAGGATCATTGAGTCCAACTCCTGGCACCACACAGGTCTACCCAAAATTTGAGTGCACAGAACAAATGTTTCTTAAATTCAGACAGGCTTGGTGCAGTGACTACTACTTGCCTGTTCCAGTGTGCAACCACCCTCTCGGTGAAGAACCTCTTCCTGATGTCTAGCCTAAACCTCCCCTGCCTCAGCTTGACACCACTGCTGCAGGTCCTATCACTGGTGATTAAGGAGAACAGGTCGGCACCTGCCTCTCCACTCCACGTCACGAGGAAGTTGTACGCTGTGATAAGGTCTCCCCTCAGCCTCCTCTTTTCCAGGCTGAACAGGCCAAGTGACCTCAGCCGCTCCTCATACGTCTTCCCCTCTAGGCCCTTCACTATCTTTGCCATCCATATGGGCTCTTAAAAGATTTTTTATGACCATGCGTGTGCCTGCAAGAACCTCATGCACTGGAGGGGATGCTCATCCTGCCCAGGCTCTGGCAGCAGGGCTCCAGCACTGCCCAAAAACTCCTGTGCTGGAACACGCTACCTGCACACATCCTGGCGTCGTGGCAGGAAGTCCTGTGGGATGGCTGAGAAGGACACTTGAGAATGTCAGAAAGTCCTTGAAAGGCTGTCTTTGGAAGATGGAAATTGCACATTGAAAGGCAAACTCACTCTTCTTCCACTTAATGCTTCTGAAACCTCAGTTTATATTACACGTAATACACCATTCACAGTCACTATGTTTCAAATGATTTGGAAGGACAATTAAGTGGTCCTGCACAGCACTGCAGAATCAAAAGAGCAGGGTCTTTTCCTTCCATAAACGGCAAGGCTGAATCTCCCTGATACTCCAAATAAATGAACAGCAACTTCCTCACCTGCCCTTTCTTGCCCGGACAGCTACCACCCATGGCTGGTCTCTGTGGCCAGCTGTAGGTGGCCATGTTCTGCCTTCATGCTGAGCGTGCCTGACCACACAAAGCAGTCGTGACTACAGTGCTAGATCTGGCCTCCCTTAGCTCTGCAGACAAGACTAAGCATTTCCCTGCTAAGGAAGTACTGCATGGTGCAGCACTCAGCTCTCAGCATGGACAACCAGACACCAGTCTGCTAGAACTAGCCAGGCATATTTAGTCCTCTTTCTAGCAGGGAGCAGAAAAACTTATGGCAAGGGATGAAATATCTTCACCTGGTGAGCTGCACCAAACCCCCTGTACAATGTTGTCACCCCACTCCAGGCTGCCAGGATCTTGGGTAGGGGTGTAGCTGAGTCCTGGGCCATTCAGTGGGCCTCGGTGACTGCTGACCTCTTACTTTCCCCACCTGAGCTATCCTCTGCAGCCCTGCTTCAGCAGGACACAGGTCATGAGCCACTGTCCAGGGACAGGAATGACATTTGTGCTATATGGGAGCCACACAAGGGTAGCTGGCAGCTACCTTTTCCTTTTGTACCTATGTTAAAAACACAATGAGTCACATGCTGGGATCTGGAGGTACTAGGGCTACTCACAAAACCTTCCTTCAGCCCTCATGTATACAAACAATATAAACTACAGTCCTTAATTTCTTATATGAAGCTTTTGATTATATGAACTTTTCTTCCATGAATCCCACTACCTCACTTGGTATACAGATCATCATGATCATCCTTTGAGCAGATACATACGTATATTTGGACCAAGTGCTCAGCACAAATAGCACTGAATTTATCCTCCTGCTTTACCATACCATCTCTGCAGGCTATTATTCAGGAAGGTATAAAATTGCAATGTGGAAAATTCTCATGTTTCCTTATTAAAAATACTTTTTGCAAAACTCATTCTTCTATTTTAAATGTATGAAGTAGCAATGAACAAATAAATCTTTCTAAACTAACCAGACAGTATAGGAGACCAGAGGAGAGCAAATGTCACAACGGAGCATTATTCCCCAACTACCTTGCAATTTGATGTATTCTTCACTCAGCACACAGAAATACGCCTAAATAAAGAACAGCATGGGAATTTCCCCAACCCATCACTATCAGTGTAATGTATCACATTATTTTTACTGTCTCTTTCATAAAAGGAATTATAACAGCTAGTAAACTAGGGACAAATTTTGCTGTCAGATAAAACATTCTTTGAAGTCTCAGTACATAGTTTGGAGATTTTCAAATGAATTATGTAATAGAACTGCAAATTTATAACATTCTGAGTTTCTTCATCCAAGCTCACTTGAAAACAAATTTGTAAAATATTTCCATGCATTATTGTTTTTCTATTTCTCTATTTTTCTCCTTATTTCTATTTCATAGAGAATATAAGAAGCACAGTAAACATAGAGTTTGAAAAAGAACATTGTTATGCTAATTCTGCCATTGATATTGGCATATAACTCATAAAATTATTCTCATTTCTGCTTCATCCCTCAGATTTTTTATAATTAGTCAATATTTGTAAATTCATGAATAATTATTTAATCTAACACTTTGCTTTAATCTCTTTGAACATATAAGCACTTGTTAAAGCCAAACATTATCACTGATTTCATAAAATCACACTTTGTAGTTACAGACATATACAGTTTTCAAAGGATTTTTAAACGATTAGCTTCCTGACATCCTTTTCCAATAAATTTGCAGCAGAAACACAAATACTAGATAAGAAAGTTTAACCACTTTGATCCTAATCATATCATGAAAATCAAGAGTCAAACTTGATTACTGCTGTTAGCCTTCCTTTTCATTTGTATTTTCAAATCCTGTCTGCAAAAATTATACTCTTGTTTTGCAGAAAATAATAATAGTCTTATTGAGGCAACTGGTACATAAAGTACATGCAAGAGTGTTCATACATGACTCCCGAACAGGACATTAGTTAGGACTCCAAAACTTCTGTCTGGGATTTCCTGGACAGAAGTCTCCACATCTGTGTGCCACATGTGCAATGTGGCAAACACATGCAGAATACACTAAAATTACTGTATGGGTGACCCACACCTGCAAATCTACAGCAGGCTCAGCTGTGCAAGGATGTCACCAGCACAGTGCCTGCAGAGGGGATCCAAGGTGCGCAGGAGGTTGTTACACCTACTGTGTGTGTGCTGTGTTGCTGATTTGCATGCACATCATGGAAACATCTGGGGCTGCTCTGGCTGGACTGTGGAATATTCAGAAAAAAAAAAAAAAAAAAGGCAGGAAAAAAAAGTCTGAAGCACTTCAGATCACAGATGGAACAAATTCCAAGCAGAGATGGAGGAACTGTGGAGAAACACAGATTTACAGTAGCTCTACCAAGAGGCAGAACTAGCTTTAGGCATAAGCCATGTGGGAAGTTATCTAGGGCAGCAGACTTGTAGGGACAAGCAAACAAGAGACTATTCAGGTTATCAGGGCAGAAGCTCTGGATCCATGTCTACACTAGCCTCGCTATCTCCCCTACCGTCCAGCACCATCATCCTCCCTCATGGCTTTGCAAGTAAAACCAAGTCATCGTGTGCCCAGTAGAAGGCAGTAAATAAATAGAAACAATGAGCTGCACTAGGGCTCTATCCCATCCTTTCACCAGCTCTCAGATGGAAGAGAGGAGTTGCTTTTAATTTAAACAGCTCCCTTAGAAACCATGAGGAAGACAAAGCAGAGGAGAGCTGGAAACTAGCCCTAGAGCTTCTCACTTTCCCCGTCTACTTCCCCCCATCATTGTTGTTGAGATGGTGGCAAAGAAATGTGAATGGCCTTGCTGGGCACAGAGAACAGAGCTGGTTCACCACTGGAGCAAGGGAATTAGCTTTATTTTAATGTTAAGAATTTTAATAATTTTGTCCCCATCCAAGTTTTGGAGAAATATAAATACAATACATGTGGGACAGCACTTCACAAACTCTCAGCCTTTCAGTGGTTTCCACAGATGCTCAGTCCCTTGCATGATCCTTATTCATCATGTTTGACTACCAATATATTGAGCTAGTATGTTTGGCTACAAAGTCACAAAAGAAGCTTCAGATAATGCAAAAATTATGTCCATCAGTACAAAAATTATGCAGCAGTGGAAGTGTTCTGAGAAAGATAGTATCAATGTGAAAGAGGTTTTTTTTGTTTGTTTTTGTTGTTGTTGTTTCTTTTTTTTTTTTCCACAGAAGTTCACCAATGGCAACATCACCAGTGACTTGGTGATAGTTCACCAATGCAGACAACTATCTATTCAGCAAATGTAGTATTTGATCCATTTATTCTTTGTGCTGCTAACAGCCAATTACAGGTGGCACACATGTTTTCCTCTGCATACCACAAAAACTTGACATTTTTTCCAGTGATTCTGCTTTGCTGCCTGTTGTGTCAGTCAACTGCTAATGCCAGAGTCTGAATAATCAGATTAGAAACATCTCTGATGCCTAGTGCCTTTATGCCATTTTTTCCTTTTTGATGCTGTTCCATTTCTGTTCAGAACAGTAAAAAGCCAGGAGACATGATATTCTTTTTGATCATTTCAGCAGGTACTGAACTGATTTTTTTTTTTTTATCATCTCTTTAGATAATTCCTTGAAGCATCCTTTGAATTGCATAAGTGTTTCAATTTATACTCTTTGTACATTCAAGAACAAAGAATCTGTCTTCTGGATTAGTTCAACATTTATTTTTTTTTTAATTTTACTTTAAGAAATACCATTGTAAAATAACTTTAACAGGCATGTGGTGCCTCCAGGGAATGCTTCACCAGGTTTCAGTGTGACATTTATCATAAAAGATGGTTGTGCAAATATGAGATGTTAGACTTAGGAAACTTTTGAAGCGACTAAGACAAACCAGGACAAAACCTCAATTTCAGTATGAATCAGCTAAATGCCAAGGCAGTCCCACAAAGCCTGGGCAGCTGATTTCCCTTCTGGTGGAGAGATAATTTTAGAGTGATGTGTCAAATGAGTGTTTTAAAGCGAGTTATATTCTGTGTAAGAAGAACCGCATGACTCGTTATAAATTTGTTTGAACATTAGGGATATGGAGTAAGATGGAAAAACTGTAGTTGAATCCAGTGGGACAGGATTTCACCTTTTATTCTTGTAAAAAAATGATATTAAGAATAAGGATGCTGATTAAGGAAAGAAAAAAAAAAAATTAAAGGAAAGAACATTTCTGTCTAAAAGACCCTTTGAAAGTACTCCCACACAAGCCTGCCGTGCAATTCAATCCTGATGAGGAAGTCAGCTGTGACACACTTTGCTTTGCGTCTACAGGCAGAGTAGTGGCCAGATCCTCGGCTGATGTAAATCAGCATGCCTTTGTCGACTTCAAAGGAACTATTCTGATATGACTTTAAAAGTCCCCTCACGTTTGTAACCTAATAAGGATTTTGCCCCAGTTTTACAAGGCATTGAAGGACAGAGCCTGCAGAAGCTTAGTTTTAGCAGTGACTTCAAAGTCAGGTACAATAGAGAGAACTTGTTCATTTTCCCATTTTTTGAATAAAGATCCATTTACAAAAGCGAAATATGTCTTCTGTCTCTTGTGTCTCAATTCTGATGTTATGACTTAATTTGATGGCCTTAAATGCAAAATAGTATCAAACATCCTGAAGTAGATTTTCCATGGCTCTCCTGGAACGTTCAATATGACACTAACAATTACACGTCTCGAAACCCTCATTTATGAAAGTGCTGTTTCTGCAAAATGATGAAGAGTATATTCAAAGAGAAGGAACCAGTTCAGATAAGGGAACTGTGCATTTGAAGCACTAACTGTACATGACCCAAATTGTCTGCATATTTAATACCACTCATGAACTGAAGTCAGGAGTATTTCAATACACTGTAATGCTCCTGGTAAGATAAAGATGTAAGCAAAGTACATAATTCCTAAACTTAGGCTTTTCCTGAATTCTTGTTACTTACCAGATATCTCCTCTAGGCACTGTTTGGCAGTCTTACTGAACGACAAATCCATTTTGGTAGGACTGGTGCAGGAGTCAGCAGGTGGTAAAGAGGTACTGTCATTTTCTGAGAGAGTTCTGAAAACAAGCAAGAAGATTGATTATTATTATTATCTGTCATAAAGGTATTAATGGAGACAAACTTTAATTGAAGCTCCAACTAAAATCACATCACTATACACATCTCAGGAAAAGCCATATGGTGAAAATAGCATGAATGTCACATTTTTACTGAGTTAATTTGACTCCAGCTACCCAAATTTGCAAATGACTAGGAACTCCATCTCTTCATGAACAGCCCAGAGTTTCAGCTGAGAAAATCAGACCCATTTTGTTTCCTTACTTTCTCTCTCCAGAAGAGCAGGAGGTATCAACCAGATATAGTCAGAATCCATTTGAACTGGTTACGTCACATGGCCACACATATTTAAGGGAAACGAAAACTTGCAATTGGTTCATGAAATACTAGGCGAGAAAGGCCATGTGTGAAGAAGCTTATGCAAGGGTGGAATGGAAATCTGACTCAGATATTTAAATCTATGTGTATCTTCTTTTGATAATGCCCCTTACATAACTCTCAGTAAATGGAATAATAAAAGTGTTTCCATTAACTTACTAATAAATAGCCCGTATTTCCTGTGATGGTGTATTTCTATGGATATCAATGATAAATTATGTTGGGTACACTTTGTTGGATACAGTTATTTGTCATTACATAATGATAAATAGCAAGAAATACACAAAGACATGGGATATTGATATGAAATAGATAATTATTCCCTTCCTAAGGAACAGCTGTAGCATCTAACTTACTCAGGAACTGTTCAAACATGATGACATCAATGCCAACCTGTACCATGTTTGTTTACAGTAAAAGAATGTAACTAAAGATATTCTAGCTATTCTAGCCACTTTACAGAATAAAATGAAAAAATATTCACTTAGAAATGAAGTTTCTCCAGCTTTGATGATATGAATAATACAGTCTTTTGATTTCTTAAAAGACTGTTGAAATATTTATATCCTGATTTTAAAACATTATATATATAGTTTATTTCTTAAAATTCACCATAGCGTTTCCAACCACCAACTAAATTGAAAACAAGCATTTAACTGTGTGATGAATGTGTATTTTATAAGTAAAACCAACAAAAGCAATGACTTATCACTCAAAATAATTTGATAGCAACTTACTTCATGAAATAACTTTTCAGTTAATATTTTCTTTAGAGTTACTTATTGAACAGATTTGTTCAGTAATTCATGACAGTAACTGAGAAAGCAGATATATGCATGTGCAAACAGAGCAAGTCCTGTCATGGAGGGATCTGTTGATTAGAATCATTAGAATCATTTAACCTGGACTCTACTTAAAAAGAAACAGCAATGTTACTCTAATACACTGTCATCAGATCATGTACTTTGGGGATGCTGGAAACAGAAAACTGTTCTCTGAACACTATTTTTGCTTCTTGTCTACCATTTCTGTCTGGTACGTTCTACTGGAAACACAATCACAGCACATGCTATAAGGTTAACTACTGTCCTTGAATTTGATTTTACATTGGGTGTTTGAGGACAGCGTCCTCAGTAACAAACTGAAATCTGTGGTCCCACCTGCTTTCATGTACTGCCTGAAATCATCAAAATAAAAAAAGGATATGTCTGCTTCCACTGAAAGTAACTTTGAGAGGCCATGAATGCTCATGAGTTTTCTTGTCTGGACTTAGTGCTGGATCAGCACAGGGCAAAAGGTCAGCCCAAAATCTCTTAGAAAAAGGCTCTTACAGTAATGGTAAAACGAACTGAAGTGGTCTGCACTCTTTGTATTAAGCCCAAACAACTATGCTGAAAGGGCTGGAGCCAGAGAAAGGCCGGAGCTAGTTACGAGGAACACTGGAAACACACATGTTGCTTTTGGTCTTGCAGTAAGGGCCCTCAGCTAGCTTGGTACAGTTCAAGTATTCCTAGGTTCCTCCACAAATGTATATGGAGTTTATGTCAGTTCACCTCTGGGTAGAAACAGAAAGGGATCATTTTCACCTGTTGTCCTTCTGACATTATGGAACTGCATTCTTGATTGTGTAATTGTTTAACCATCAATCACTGCATCAGCCGAGACAGGAGATACAAACCCCTCAGTGAGTGACCAAGAGGCTTATATATAAGCTAAGAGAGAATTGAAAGGATTCATCACTGTTTATTTGTACATGTATCATCAAAAAAGGATTAAGGACCCTCAGTGGACACCAATACCCGACATTTGCACTACTTCTCTATCTAGTGAATGGGGAAAGATAAGCACAAAACTTCAACAATCTGGATTACCCTCTGGCAGTAACTATTGCCTGTACAGTCAACAGAGACAAATACATAACTCACTACTGACTATATGGTACGCAACAGCTTATGTTAAAAGGACTGGATCTCCCTAATAGTAAAAAGAGTACAGGCAAGTAATGAGTGATCTACAGTAGCAAATAAACTTCAGTAAGATGAGTGAATCTGTTCACCTAAAATAGCAATGAATAAAAGCTTTCACTTGTCCTGGGCTTTGCTTACGCATGTCAAATCAAACCTTTTAGAGATATACCAAATACCAGTTAAACCATAGTTCAATTCTTTGGCATTTATTTGTTTATTTATTTATTTTCATTTTCAAAAATACAGCTATAATCAGGAAGAGAAGATAAAAAGATAAAAACACTGTGGGAAGACGTACTTGCAAAGGTTCCCATTCAAAATTTTAGAATCTGATTGGTTGGGATAATTGCAGCACAAAAGCCAGTTTTTGGGACATAAAACAGCAAAAGAATCTAAGCCTTAAAGTAAAAAAGATCATATAACACTAATAATTCAAAGATGTTTGCTTTAATTTGTAGAAAGATAACCATGGAAACATAAACCAAATGTAAATGTAATGTGGCTTTCTTAAATTTACAGGCAGCCTGAAATAACTGATCTAAGAAGCATGAAATGTCCCTTTTATCTTGCTTCAAACTTAAACATTTAAATATGATGTAAAATAAATTTGATTTGCTAGCAAAACAAATTATAAAGAAACTGCTTTACTGACTTCATTCAACATTTTTGTTTAATTTGGTAGAAATATCAGTGATTCTCATTATCTGAGGTGACAATAGAAATCTCATAAAGGACTATGGATTTTGCAGCAGTTTAAGTTCTGCTTACATGAGAAAACTGGTTATTTACTGTGGAAGTGTTTGGCCAAAAGGCAAAAGGTACCTGCTCAGCCCTTGGGCAGCTGTGCTTGAGTAACCCAAGGAGAAACCTGGTAACAGGGCCCTCAACAACAGCCCTTCTCTCACCAGGTCTCCACCTGGGTTGCCAACAGCCCTACAAAACCAACACCTCTGTTTCTGAAGCAGCCCTGCTTTTGGTGCTTGATAGCCCAGGCCTTGCTCTTTTTTTCTGGAGTCAATCTTAGCCCACATGGGGTCAGAATGGTCTAGTGGAAAAACACTACCATGCAAAACCATGTAGGAGCTCCAGCTTCTGAGGAGCAAGGAGGTCCTGCTCCTCTAAGTCTGTCATAGGGATTTACGTTGGATTAAGCATGCAGATGCCTATTTGCTTAGCCCAACAATTTTATTTTATTTTATTTTATTTTAAAAAAGGAAAAAAAAAAAAAAAGAGGAAGATGAAATTGCAAGATTCACCTTACCCTATACTGTTTTTTATATCTGTCTGGGCTGTATTAATCCTATGAATGACTCAAGTGATCTCTGCAGGACTGCTGCACAGATCATGCTCCAGGCAAGCAAGCAGTTAATATCTTCTCATTAACCTTAAATACTGGCGTTAATAAATGACTCTCTATCCTCTATCTGTTCATAGCCCACTGCCTTAAAAAATAATAATAAAAAAAATCTAAATCCTTGCATCTCTTCTGACATTGAAGAAAGTGAAAATAATTTCAGTTTTGTAAAAGCTCCCCTGTGGATATTTCTTCCAGTGCTGTGCATCTGCAGTGTAGGTTAATTTAAGCAACTGTCATGAAACAGGACTACCTGCTTTCTATTTTAAAAATGGCTATCAGAGAATATATTTAACCCCAACCCACTTAGTTATATGCTACTTATTTGTAAGAGCATAAGACGTGCTTAATGGGACAAATCCTGCTCTCAAACACACCTGCACAAGATCATTCAGTTTGATTAAAATGAGCCTATACAAGAGTAATTAAGAACAGAATTTGAAATACTACTTAATAAGCTATCTTTAACACAGTCAGTAATTTCCTGTCTCTAACGAAATAGCCAACCTTTGATAAACAGAGATAACATCAAAGATTTGTTTGGTTATTGCTTGACATTCCACAAGATATCAGATGAATATGCCGCTTTTTTATTTTCCCCAAACAACTCTGAGGTGCAGCTGTCTTGAATATGTATCACTGTCAGTGTAACAGACTGGCAGGACCACATCTGGTATATAAGCGTTTTGATCACCCATGTTCAAGACATGTGAGTTAAATTGGGAACAGCTGCAGAAAAAGGCTACTAGGATGATCATGGGGAAGAGGAAACTCTAATGAAAGGAAAGGAGACAATTCGGTTTAGCCTTGCAAAAGAGAAGGATGGGCATCGAATTATTATTTCACATATTTAAAGAGAGATTGAAAAGAGTTTAAAAAAAACCTTTTTAAGCTAAAGGATAATATTAACAAAATAAATGGATACATTCTGATCACGTAGCTTGTAAATAATTTCTGACAATGAGATGAGTTACTGAAGGAACCTTCCCATTGGAGTTGTGGAGATTACCTAGATTAAGATAAAGCTCAATTGCTTTATGACAAGGTCTTAAATGGTTGCCAGTGGCAGAAGACTGAACAGGACTTAGAATAACCTTTTTGGTCCTCTATCCTACATTTTGCTCATTATTTAGTCAAAGGAACAAATATACACTTGCCTGTATGACAATTTAAAAGAACAACTTCAACTCATAAACAGGAAGCAATCAAATTATCAGGCTACAGTTTTAACTCAGCACACAAGGCTTAACTCAGCAATCATGTATATGTTTATAATGATTTATGCACTTACTATCCTTCTTCACAACTCTGAAGCCAACACCTTTATACTGGAAGACCTTCTTGCACAACTACTTGAAAATCAAGCATAAGAAAATGGGATAATTTTTTAAAACACTGTATTTTGTTACAACTGGTGGGTGGCAATGTCTAGTGCTACCTACGATTGCAAAATTTTGGTGGCAACTGCAGTTTTAATTTCACAACAGTAATGTAAATAGCAGCAAAGCACTACAGTATAACTTTGAGTCACTGCATTTTTTAAAGAACGAGTTGCAATACTTTTATCAGTACAATCTATTATTAACAAACAATTAACATAAAATGTCTTTTACTGAAAAGTTAGTTTTTACTCCACAGTCTGTGGCTTCTAGTCATTAAAACTAGACACAAATATGGCTTCAACAAGACCCACAGGTTCTGTGTTTTCAGGATCCTTGAAGACTATTTCAATTATTACCCTATAAACCAGTATAAAAACATCCTGAACAAGCAGCTGGAATTAAATTTCACTGTGTCTCCAGAGGTTCCAGCCAGATTATATCCTCCTTCCCATCTGTCATAGCTCTGCAGGTTCACCCTTGAAGCTATGGTCTAGTAATAGAATTGTTGCAATCACCATATAGAAAAGGAGATAGGAAGAATATTTCAGTAGCTGGTAACATTTGTTTATTATACTAATATTTCCATTGGTCTATCTCTATCTGGTGAACACTTTAGTGTTCTCAGAATCATAAAATAATTTAGATCAGAAAATTGTTCCAGAAGGCATCTCATCCAGCATCCTGCTCAAGCCAAGTCCAGTTACATGAAGTTGCTCAGGATCTCATTTGGTTAAGTCTTGAAAATGTCTGAAAACAGAACTTCCACAATCTCCCTGGGCAACCTGCTCAAGTGTTTCACCACCTTCATGGTGAAAATATTAAATCAGTGTTTCCCCTGCTGTACCCATTACCTCTTATCCTTCATTTTGGAGAATAGTCTAGCCCTATCTTCTCTATACCAACCTATTAGGTAGTGAAGTTACCAGTTTCTTTCTCTTGACACTGAAAGAGCATCTCTGAAAGGTTTCAATTCAGACAATAATGAAGCTTATTCCAGATGTCTCTATCATTAAACTACAAATTTACCCGAAGGAGTGAAATTTAACTGATGAACTACATAGATGTACAGCTCAGGATAATAAGCGGTCAGCTAAATCTCTTCAGCAGTTTCCGTACTTTCATCATTTCAGACAATAAACACTTCCTGAGCACTGCAGCCCCAGGGATTTGAGCATTTCAGATTCTAACCATGGGAAAGGGACCCATTAAATTCCTGCAGCAGTTACGGCAGGAGTCAATAAAATAAAACTAAACTAGTTCATGTGTCAGGTTATAACTTAAAGTTCTCTTTTTGAAATATTCCTTTAGTATTTGAGCAAGTCCACAGCAAATGTTAATTGCCATCATATCACATACTTCATGTGGGGCTGTGATGATTTATATCAACTAAGGATTTATCCCATGGAGTTAGATAACATTTGCGTTACTTCTAGAACTATTTGTTATGTTTCGCATTTCATGGAAATCTTACACAATTTGGCTAACAAAACAAACAAACAAATAAATAAAAACTATAATTAGATAAAACAGGCTCTTATCTATGCAATAAAATGTTTGAAAGTACAGGTTATATTATACTTTTTGAGCAATACATTCAAAAGCTAAGAATTCCATATACTGAGCAATTAAGCTTGTTGTTATCCTGCTAGGATTTTAGGAGAAAAATTCAGACTTTTTTTTTTCCCCCATTATTGTCTCTTCCTTCCTTGTTTTCAGTGTAACCTAGTAAGCACTAAAATTCTGTGTTACTCTTCTCCATCTGAAACTTAAGCACCACTAGGAAGATAACTAAAATCTACAGCCAGTTTTGATTTGAGTCCAAGGAACTCTGGCAGATGGTGTCATTTCTATCTTCCACTAATTTTGTCTGTGTAGAAGAGCGTGTAATTTAAAATAGTGGCTGGTACACTTTAAACAATTATACAGTCTCTTACATACTGCTCTTAGTTGTTTGCCTGCTGCATCTTTCTTAACAACCTTTCTGGCAACCAAATTACATCTACTTCAGCCTTTTGTAAATCAGTTGGTCTCTGCAGTCAAGTTCAGAGAGAACATTTAAGGCGCTGTAAATTCAAAACCACATTTGAAAATAAATAGTCACTTGCTGAGGAGGATGGAAAAAATTAAATTATATTCATTTAAATTATGTGAATCTCAGCTTTGGTGCTAATCTTTGAAGAGAAATAATAAACCCATACAAATTTCCATGCCATGGTGTTTAAGAGGCATAAATACAACGTGGTATCAGATAGCAACCAAGCACCAAAAGTGCAGAACTGAATACTGCAATGTATCATTTCAGCACCTGCTAGCGAAACAGTCTTTTCTGCCTATTAGTAAAAACTTACCACTTGTAAACATGAGTGTTGATAACTGTTATAGCACAGCAGTCTCTTTCCAAGCAAAATTCATACTGGCCTCAAAGAAACTCTTTGAAATAACTCCTTTTACTCACAAATCTACACTAATATACTCTTAAGTAATAATAAAAAATTGTTAAATACATGGTATCAGCAACAAACCAGAGAAAACACTTACCCTCGTGTTAACAGCCTAAACTGATCACAGTAGTATATTGCAGTAAGAAGAATTCTGTAGGATTCTGGATAAAATGTACTGTATTTTTACTGAATTATATTGAATCTTTTTACAAGGACTACAATACCAACTCACAGGGCCTAGACATTCCCACTAGGTATAAAAAATAAACCTGTTCGTCTGAATGATAACTGTTGTTTACTACCTCATTGATCTATAAAGCTGTTTTAGCAGCTAACAAGAATACGTGGAAATTCTCAGTATAAATTGTTGTGACTACTCAAAAGACATTTACGCTTAAGAGCAGAAAAAATGTAAATACAGTACCCTATCTTCCTGTACACTTCTACTTGCCATATATCCACAAAAATAAATCTGCTGACTTTGGAAATATGGATATTTTATCCTTGGTTATATTTATATTCTTCTGTGAAATCAATGTGTACTATTACAAAGCCCTTGAGAGCTGTAAGGAATGTATTTACTGTGTATTTGTGGGTCAGATTTGTCTCTCAGTTACAGAGATACACATTGAAGAAACCTCATCAAAGTCAGCCTATTACCCTGGGTTTATAGCATTCTGAGATCAGACCTTGGCTCTGAGAAATTTACTTTCATGCGAGATTTAACATCAAATACAGTCTCCTTTGCTGCTTGTTTGAAGCAAACAGATGATTATTAATACCAAATTTTGCTGGAAGATGCATGCTTCTAATGCCCTTTAAAATTCCAAATATATTTTGCTTCATGATGAAGCTTAAAAGAGTGATAAGATATCTCCATCATGCAATGAAATGGCATTAATATGTGGTAAAATTGCCATTATATAGCACATGCATCTGAAGGCAAAGCATAGCCTCTTTTTCTCTCTTCTTATCTACGCAACCTAACACATATGTAGGCCATCCTATGTATGACACTGCAAATGGCTGTGTAACTGAAAATATTCCAGACAGCTATACAGAAACATACATATTAAACACATTCAGTGATACATTTAACTGAAACTCAAAAGGCTACTCACTGAATGTTAGAATAAATATAACCCACATCATGGCTTTTTCCCTTCCCATACAATTTTCAGAACTGCTTTTGTTCAGAATCAACCTAAACAGTTTATCACTCATCCAGATTGGTTTTGAAGCTATGTTTAGTTGTGTGTAATGATATATATACTCCCTCAGAGCCTACTTCAGCACCTCTTTAATCTTTAGCCAAGATTATCTACAGTACTACTCACTAACAAAAACTGCCAGTATATTTTGCTTAATAACATATTTGTCATTTTATCAGATGTTAAATTTACCCACAAATGTAGCTAAAGCTCTCCAATATCTGACATCTGAAATCATGACTCAGAGCAGCTTGCCAGTCTTTCTACACCTACTCTGCTTTCTGAGTTGTATAACAATGCAATCTCTCAGTTTCTCTTCAGTTGCTTTATCACGCAGCAAAATAAATTCAGACAAAGATCAATACGTTTAACTGATCATTCCCCTGTTCTTGGCCATCAGAAGAGTATGCACCATCTGTAAAAATGTGCTGCCTCTACAGAGTTAATTTATACCTACTTCATGTATAAAAACAAACAGAAAAAAAAAGGACCTGTGGCCAGCATCCTTTTTACTCTGCTCAAAGTATGGAAATACTTTTGAATGCTTGCAAAAGTTTGTATATGACTTTTCTTCTAATATCCTACTAGTGCTGTCACATACTGTGAAAATGTCAGAAGTGTATTTTAGGATTTTTTTTTTTTCTAGAAAGCAGTGTGTTTTAAGCAAATATTATCAAATAATAACAAATAAACATTGAAGGTCTGAAATTGCACACAGGAATATTCTCACTAGAATCCTGATTCTGCCATGACCTTTCAAAAACAGCACAGGGAACATAACACGTGATTTGTATTTCCAATCCAACCAAATCAATCCAATCCTGAATTTTAAATGGCAAATATTTGCAATGGATTGCATTTATATAAGGTAAAGAGTCAGTGTTCCTGAAAGAAATTATTCATGAATATTAATTAAAACATATTATCTGGAAAATATATGTGATGCCATGACAGAACGTGGAAACTGGGAGATATGAGACACAGTGTGACCACTATTGCTCTGGCTTTTTTAGCTTTCTCTTTTCTAAATGTTAACACAAACCCAATTTCCCTTGGTGACCTTACCTATAAATGAAAGGAGCTACTGTGGCAGTGTTGGGATGACTGTATTGCTGTTGCTGAGGAAGTTGGACGATGCCGTTCCCCGTGCCTTGGCTGCTGCTTGCCGCCACGGAGCCCGAGAGAGCTGCAGAGGAGCCCGGGGCAAGAGCTGAGCTTGGTTCTTTCCCTTCAGAAGAAGCAAGTCCACAGGAAGGAGAAGCCTTCTCATTGAGTTGAGATTTTGGTGTTGTTTGGGATTGGTTTCCTTTTGTAGTCCTCAGTTTCTCAACCTCCTTACTTCCTGTGCACGCAGACGAAGCACTCTGCTTTGCTGTTGGCACCTTCGATCCAGGTTTTGGGATTCCACTAGAAGACGGTATTAAACTTTCCTTCTTGGCTGTTGCTGCCTTGCTTCCCTTTGGGATTAAGCTTGCAATTTTTGAGCTCTTCTTTGTAGATGTTTCAGTGACTTGGTCCTTCTCTTCCTTGACTGTTTTCTCAGTGCAAACTTTATTTTTGTCCCTGTTCTTTTCCTCTTTGTCCTTTGGCTGTAGCAAAGACTTTTTATTGCTGAGATTTTTGCTTCCAGCTTTCGGAGGAGTTAACTTCGGTGATACTTTAGGACTGCTACTTGTGGAGCCGCCGCTGTTCACCCCACCGCTTAACATGTCTGTCTCACCACACTCTGAAAAGGTATCATCTTCTCTCCCACTATCACTGGGTCCTGAGCTCAATGACAAAGGAGGTCTCAGAGCAGTCCTAGCATTAACCAGCTTGAATTTTTCCAGCATAGATTTTTGTCCAGATGAAGGTGGCTTCATGCCTTCAGATGGGGGTGGCTTGAGCCTGTCTGAAGATGGAGTAGGGGAGGTTGCGGGACTAGGCTGCTTCACGGACAGCATGGTCGAGGTCGCGCTGTGTTTGACATTCATGGATTTGCTGCGCCAAGGCTTGCTGGCACTTGGAGAGGGTATGGCAGAGACCTGCTGCTGCCCGGTGCTGGTGGGATGCTGCACGTTTCCATTCATGCCTGCAGATGGGTGAGGGCCTTTTGGTGAATCTGCTTAAAAATAGAAAGAATCACAATGGTACAGTTATTTTCACATCTTCTACTTGAAGATTAACAGCATACCCCCCCACCCCAGCATGAGAAATACAGTTACATATAAACTTCAAAAATCAGTGTAAATGTGATTTATAATAAGCTTAATATACACGTGTGGAATATGCAGAATGCTAATCAAAAATGCCTTTTTTTCCCTTCCATCATGGTGTTGTGCAATACTTCTTTCTATGAGCTCAAGAGCACATGGAGACACCTTTGTTGCAACCATTTCATTATGCAAATTAAACCTTCCAATGTAAAGATTTTATAATTAATAACTCATAAAGAAATTCTTCCAATCAGTTGCTAATAACAAAACACTGAGAGACTAAAAAAAAAAAAAAAAAAAAAAAAAGCAGCACTAAAGCAACACCAGAAGAAAAACAAAACAACAAAACAAGACAACAAAACAGAAAAAGATTATGGTTTTTACTGTTTAACAAAAGGTACATAAGTCTCATTTACATCTCTCAGGTTCCTTCACTACATTTATATTCTCCAGAAACTTCAGCAAAGCTTCAGAATGAAAGAGAATAAGGCATTCTGCAATAATCAAACTATCTTAATTGACATCCATGATTTTCAAAACACTCATTTTGCCTTGTTAAGCAAAACAGACCGAGGCATGAAAGGGCTGAGCTCTTCTATATGAAGCTCCTGTTTCCAAGACTTATCTGAGTATCTAAATGCTATTACTCTGGAGCATCAGAGAAATGAAGTACTAATGGTAATCATATATGTGGTACAAAGCTATTTCAGCAGGTGACATATTTTCTCTCAGTTTATCTGTCTTTTCTTGATATTCAGAGTTCTGTGGCTCCCACTGATTAGGCTTAAGTGTGTCTATGCTACGAAATACGTGCTACTAGAAACATGCAATGGAAATACAGTTCACATAATGGAAAAAAGAGCACTTGATGTGTTACATACACACAAGGCCAATGTCATGCCCTGTAGCTCCCATGTCTAAATAATATAGTAGCTGAGGACATTTCTGCCCTTCAGCACAGAGTTTGAAGTTGTGCGCAATTTCCATTTTTGCAGTCTCAGCCCTAAGGCCCTCGTATGAATTAGACTATTCACCTGGAAGTCTGAAGGCCACTAATACAAATAAGGAAGGGGAGATTTTAAGCATCCTGGAGGGAGAGGTGTTTTTTCTTTAACAAACAAAAATCTGCTTTTTACAAGCAAAATCTACTTCTCTAAATAGATTGTAAGAATTTTTTGTTTAAAAATAAATTTAAAAAAATCCAAACAAAAGTAATACAATAGAAATGTGTTACACAAACAGCCTTAACTTGCTTAACACTATTACCAACTGCACTCCAGAAGCCCAATCACTTCCATCTTCAGCAGATGCTGTAAACTCCATCTGCCCTACATTTTTTTGTGTGCTCTCAGCCCAGTGTGCAAACCCCATAGATCTAATGATCTTCACAGAAGTTTTTGAGCATCTCTGCTGAGTCAAGAAAATACGGGTGGCCTCAGAGTATTTTTGGGAAAGGCTAGGTGATAGCTTATTCCCCTTGCTCCAGGTAGCATTATTAATGTGGAGCTGCTTCTGTTGGCAGCTGCAGAGCTGTTCCCTCATCTGTGAATGAGGCAGGATTTGTGGCTGGGCCCCTGCTATTTTCTGGTGAGTCTCGGATGCTGGAACAGAGCCTAGGGCCAACAGCAGCTGTTGTATATTACTGCAGCCCTCAGGCTTCCTTAATTTATACCAGGGATCAGCCCCATGGCTGATAGCCCAGGACTGGGTGTGCACAAAGACCTTCCTGCACATATCTTGCTTTGCACTAAACACGCCTTAATTACACAGGAGGATTGGGGTCTTTTGCTATCCCAGTAGTTTTGCAGTTGAAAATTCACCTTAAGAATATGCAAAGTTAATGCAGAATACATGTAACAATCTGTGCACAGTGAGATGCCACTGCACTCTCTTGTATTAATTCTGTTAAATATGTATGGCTTCAGGCTATTCATTTTACTGAAAGAAAGAAAGGGGGGAGGAAGCTTTCTGACTGAAAAGAAGAATGCAAGCCTTGCCATATTTCCTGCTATATAATATTAACTCATTTGAAAAAAAAAAATATAAAAAGGAACATATTCACTATTTCAACAACAGTTTATTCTTCCACATATATAGCAAAATACACAGGTTCCTGGAACCACTGATGCTTATTTGATCCCTATGTCACAAACCACAAACATCAGCAAAAGGTACAAACACAAAACTTGCCTTTAACCTTCAATTTAAAGTGCATCCTTAAAGTTCCCACAAGGAATGTGGATTGCACACTCTCAAGAAATAGTGAGAGTCTGCCTGTATGCTTAAAGTTGTGGAATAAAAAGATTTATTCCCCTCCTAGCCCAAATGTACTACTTGAAGCTGCACATCTTTCATTGCTTTTTTCTCATTCAGTTGGATTTAGCTTTAGCTGTTCATTATATGAAATCTGTCCCCACCTTGTGGTGCTTTCGATACAGACTGAATCGAAGCTATGGATTCAGGATATGACAAGGATGTCATATCTCTATAAACTGAATTTTACAAGGAGACAGGTTTCTCTGTAGGGCCCAATCCCTTTACAATTGAAAGGCATAATCAACTTCTGGTGAGAAAAATGCTGCATTCTCCTTGAGAGTACTGTGCTTCAGGGTTCAGCCCAATCTGCTTTGGGAAAGCAGAACACCCCTGGGTGCGCACCGCAGAAAGAAAAAAAGATATCAGAAACCAATTTACAACAATCCTCTTCAATCTTCTTGTCCATGACCTTTTCTGTAGTTGGTGCTGTTGGAGAGGACAGCAGTTCTGTGATGACAGCTCCCCAGTTGCAGCATAGTCAGGTAGTGATTTTCTTAGTATTCTGGAGCAGACAAAGTGTTTCCATAAGGCATATTAATACTGTCACACCAGGTGCCCAGATTACAATATCCAATATTAGTCACTCATACTGAAAGGGTTAACAAAAAAAGGAAGAGTTGTAAGGGAAAGCTGTAAGGATGCTTGGAGGAACTGGAAGTCTGTCTGGTAAGATGAATAGAGCACAGCCTGCTCAAATGTCCTCTTCCAACATGAGAATTTATCTACCCCTTGTCAGCACAGGAGAACACCACAAGGGAGCACTGGCAGCAGACTGGCACTAGAATGAACACAAACAAACTGGCACTGGGCACACATACTGCACGAAGATTAATGATCTGCAACCATTAGACAACTGGGATCCAGAACAGAGTTTCTCAAAGTCTTTACGGGCAAAATACCAAAGAGAATTGAAACAAACTCTGGACAATACACAAATGACATTTGATATTATGAAATGACATTGAAAGGCGTGCAATTAAACTCTGTGACATAAAGGTCCTTATCAGTGTTCAGAGACAGTGTTTCTAAGCTCTGAAGTGTAAATATTTGTTTGTTTGTTTTTAATTTGGCTGGAGTTAGAACATTATTTCTTTGCTAGTCTCAAAATGCCCTGGGTATCTGTCTTATTAGCAACATGGACAATTAACTTTATTCAAATACTTTCATTTTCACTGTTTTATTTTCCTCTGTATTTTATTATGTGTGAAAGAGATGGATGTGATATGACCTGGAAAACTCACATATTCTTTGGAACCCAACCATAAGTCCAAATATATATTAAAAGTATATATATATATCTCACTAAAGCTCCACAGATTCCACAGATGAGTTTCAGCTCATGGCATCTTTACCGTTTTGGTATATTCTGTTTTCCTGACTTAATCACTGGCACATAAATTTACCTGTGTCAAGACAATGGAGTGGGTCTATAGGTGAAAATTGTCCTGTACTGAATGAGTAGCATAACTGTTTTCACTTAGGGGTCCGTGGCTTTCTTGCAGTCTAAACTATTCATTAAGCAACTTTCAAAATAGATAGTATTAAATAGCATTCTAAATAATAAAACAATATATAAAAGACATCTATCGCATCTTATTTTGGACCACTTTGAGGTCTCCTTTAAATCTGTGCCTGTATATCCAGGTACAGATTAAAATGTATTTAAATCTGTGCCTGTATTGTGACTGAGGTGAAAAATGTGCTATACAAGAGCAGATTTCAAGTATTACATATAACTGGATTTAAAACAAAACAAAACAAAGAAAAAAACTTATGCTGTATATCTTTTTTGAGGTCTCTTTTTAGCATACATACAGGAAGTTGTACATTAGCAAAAAAAAAAAAAAAAAAAGTACCAAAAGTGGTCTGTCCTTGAGATTTGGAGATCCCCAGTTCTCATGCCTATTGACATAGTACAAGTCATCCTCTATTCTGATTCAGTTTATGCAGCTTATGCAGCACTAATGCAAAATTACTAGCTATTTGCTATACTATCCAAGACTCAGAAATTAGTGTATATGGACTGTATGTCCATTCAACACAAGCTGTTAAAGTTCTCTTGCTCCAAGTATCTACATTAGAAGCAAAATTTAAAATGCATTTATTGCATGTGCTGCTATTTTATTTTATTATTTTTTTTTCTTTTAAAAAGGTGTTATTATTACTACTGCTAATGTAAGGGTTGAAGTTTGTTTCAGAACAAATTTTTTAAAAATCCTCAGGTCATAGAACACCCACAGGTACATAAAAAAAAATAATTCAAAGACTACTTGGAAATTTCATTGTAATATTAAAAAAAAAACTTACACACTTGCATGTGTAGTATTCATATTCTCTAACTTCTGCTTTATACATATCTTTTAAAATAAACTTGTATTTATCTTATATTCATAAGTAAAATCAATGTTCTTAAATCCATTTTGCTGTTTGGAAAGGAAAAAAAAAATCAAATAGAATAACCTAAAATACAATACTCAATGTAGTTATGCAACATTACATTTTCTATATCCTGTAAAACTAATTGAATGATAGTATACAAAGAAAGCCACCCCTTATACTCTTGTAAGTGATGACTCTACTAAAAATCTCATCAAGTTTCTCATTCTCTGCTGTGAAGAAACGGGTAAGTAAAGAAATCCATCATGCAAAAAGCCATGTAAATGTGCAATGCAGTGTAAACCTTAGCAGTCCAAAGACAGTTTTCAAGCAATGAGCTAAGAATATTAGTATCTACAAGCATGCCCCACCTTAAATCATTTTGCTCTTTCACATATTTCAATAGAAAACTTATGTCAACATTATGAAGTAATTCTAAAGCCTGAACTGCTGTACATACCTTCACTCAAGCAGTCCCATCTCCTACTTCATAACATCACTATCATATTTGTGAACTATACAGTGTCTGCTCAGTTTATATTCTGATCTCTTTTTAGTCTGCTTGTCTTGCCATAAACAAGTCCTTGATAAAATAAAAAGCAGTACAGAACTATCTGAAACATTCAACTGATAGTAAAAATACAGAAATAACTATTGAAAGGATGGGTTTATATCTTCAGATACAGCTAGGGGCAAAGTGTGTTCATCAGAATTTTGTAAAAAAAAAAAAAAATCTGGATAGCTGCCTGTTGCTTGGATGAAGAACATTCACTGCATACTTGTTCCTCCCACAGACCCCAAGGATGCGAATGGGTACTATGTATATTGTATCATTTTCAACTGTATTCTAACCCAGAGATATGAATAAAATGCTGTTCATTACACAAAGGGAGAAAGAAGGGGAGGGAAGGACTGGATTAGTTACACAACTTGGAAGGCTGATTTTTTATATTATTATTTCTAAGATAAAGCCTGAAGAGGCACATTTTCTGGGAAAACAGAATCAGAGGGTTGGAGAAATAGGAGGACGCAGAGAACCCTTTTTGTGAAACTGAAGATCGTAGTTAAAGGAGGCAATAAAACATGAACACTGAATTCAAATCCCTGCAAAACTTCATTACATTCGACTTAATTTCCAATCCCTTATTCGGATTAATGCATATACTTAGTAAGGTCCTGAAAGAATAAACATATGTAATATTCTCATGCAAATGTAATATCCATCTCCTTTAATATGGCAGTCTTCCTATGGGTATGAGCGGACTTGAGCATAGACCAAGACTGTAGGCATGCAATATGGATTCATTTTTACTTCAGAAGTATCAGTCAATGACATTTCCATCAAAGACAGATAAAATACCACTCACTGTAACATCTTGAAAGGTTTCAGTTCTGAAATTTTACCTCAACTCAATTACAAACCCTAATTCACAGGGCTGTCTCCATAGTGCTTCCTCACCAAGTATTACGTTCACTTCTTTGTCTTTTGTGGATAGGTGCCTTTTTTTCTTTTTCCATTATGTATTACTTCTGTAGAGTAATCTCACTAACTTTTAATCACTTACCTTTTTCATTTCCGTTTGCATATTGTGGAGGCTTGTTTTTGTCAATGCTGTTAAAGCTCTGGCTCCTCCGATTTAAATTAGAAGCTCCCTGGACTTTGGTACTGCTGCCTGCAGCTGGCACCCTTGAGGGTCCTGGAAGCCTAGAATGGTATAATCAGAGACTGGTTCGTTGTATGCAGTGCAACACATAGAAGAGGTAGTATGCAAATATCAGATTGGAATTTAAAACCAATGACCAAAACCAATGATTTCATGTAAGCAACAATGAACAGAAGGATTCAAGTTAGATAGACTCAACAAATTAAAAGAAAAGCTTATCTTTATTCACACAAGGGGGAAAAAGATGCTTTCTGGGTTCACAAGACATGTAAGAAGATGCTTTGCATTTGCCATTAATGTTGCTAAAACAGATTCACCCTAACAGACCATTAATATGTAGTATCAACTTTTATTTAAATAAGTCATTTTTAAGGAGAAAATTTTACAGAAATTGATTGGAAGCACAAAAATACATAATTGAGAAATATTTCATTTTTCTTACTCTACTCTCTATTAACTGTTCCAGAGCTGTGGTCAGCACAAAAGCTGTCTTTATAATTTTGTTCTTTTGTTATTTTCAGAATGCTATTGGTTTAAACAATTCTACTTCTTTAGGCTTGTGAGCTTATTATTTTAAATAAAAATATTGCAAATATATTGTTTAGATAGATGCTACAGATGAATGTACACCTTTTCGATACAAGGATACAATGTAGGCTATACAGTTCATTTGTTAGTATTTGCTGCCACCATCTGTACCTTACTGTGTGGCTAAGCTATGAAAAAAATGTGGACCCTGTTGTCCCTGGCATGTATAAGCCTGCATCTTTTTATCTGCCTGCATTTGTTCTCTTATGAAAGATTCTGTAATACATGCTTGCTTAAAACCTTCTTCAGCATCTTTGTGGGCCACTTCATTTTCCACTTTTGTTCTCTGACAGACAAAATGAAATGCTTAACTCAGCAAGATACATTTGCCATTGGAAAATAATATCTATATTCTGTTTCTCACTTATGGGGGTGATATAATGGTTTTAATGGTGTCAATGCAAATCATGCATATTGAATTTTGTTAGTTTCACTATATGATGAAAGAACAGCATGAGAAAGAAAAAAAAAACAGGTTACAAAGAATTGCAAAATTCTAGATTTCTTCTGAACTTTTTCTGTTGAAAATGGGTATAACAAAAATGTTCGAATTTTATTTTCATTAGCAAACACATGTAAACAGCTCCACGTTCTCTTGCTTCACCAATTTAAGACTCAGAGAGCTAATCCATTCATTATTTTCATGTCTCTTTCTGGCCGCAAGCCTGCCCTGCTAGCCTCTGTGCTGAGCCCACAGCAGACTGTCTCTGCTCTGCAGCTGCACGCGTGCTAACCTTTACTGTGACCCATGAATTCTAGTGATCTTCTGTTCCCTGAAGAATGCACTAAAACAAACTTAAAAATCCATTTGCTCCTTCTCATTACCCTAATTTGACAGGCAGTGAGAGCCCTGAGATCATTTGTCAAAGGTAATGAAAAAAGCAATGAGAAGGCATGTGCAACGCTGGAAACTCATCTGTTCTGTTAAAATATAAAATAGTTATGCATGCCAGAATTTGAGAACTTGCCACAGTAAGCACATTATACATGAAGCCATTTGCTCTGCACACTTTCCAGTTTACCTCATTTGCTGTCTTTTTTAATTGAATTCAGGTTTTAAATTTCTCTTGCAGAATCATGTTAAGCAGCTAAGGAAATGCAAAGAGGAGAATAACAAATAAGGGACAAGTCACATACCTCTGAACAGGCTTCGGAAACACTGCCACAGATTTAAAGTATTAGACATTAAGACTGTTAACCTGGACATACTGAATGCGGACAAGACAGGAGCATCAGCAATAAGAAAAACTGAAGACCTATAAATGCAGGTGCAAAGCAACTGGAGCGTGGTATAGCTCATTCCAAGCTATCACCAGCAACTCATGTTAGTGCACTACATTGCAAAATGCAATCTTAACTGTAGATTACACAATTTATAGTTCATTGTTCTCACCAATGAACTGTACAGAAAAAAAAAAAAAAAGATTAATGAGCACATTAATTACCCACCACACACACAAAAAAAATATGTTAGAAACAAGAGTAAGCTTTAGATCTCAGCTTCTTTCTTCTGCAACCTGGCTTGTAGATTTTAGTGCTCATAGTGCTAAAAGTATCGATGAAATCTCAAACAGGGCAGCTCCTACACACAGTTCTGTCAAATCACAGCCAAAACAAAGCATCTCTCTAGCAGCGACTGTGTGTGGGCTACTCTTGAAGGAGCAGAACTCTTGAAAGTGCTTCTTTTTTCCACTCTTGTTTTGCTTCTGTGAGATCTTGTCTCTGTGAACTCAACCTCTCAGGTGGGTTTGCAATACATGCAGAAGAACATCTACTGGGAATTGGGATGGGGTCCCAGACATTTTTTTTGGCTTGTAACTAAACAAAGAATTTGAGCCAGAAAATAGAGAGCACTAAAATCACCAACTAATCCTCCCCACCTGATATTTTACATGCAGGATACCAAGATGCAAGATACATAACAACCAGAAATATTGCTAATATACAGTAAAATCAGCTCCCTCCAGTCCATACGAGGCTTTCCCATGGCAAAGCTCATTGTTGCAAAGCTTGCACGCATAACATAAATACACATTTTTTAATGTCCACTTCTGTCCAAAGGATAAACTTCCAATGGACATTGACTTGCTTGATTATCGCTAATAAGCAATAAATTAGAGATATTTAACTGACCTAGAAGCCTTTTTTTGACTGGTTGCAATTCCACTGTGATTAGACTGAGTTGCATATCTGGCTGTGAGACTGTATGAGAAGAAACAGAGAAATTGAATTAAAGGATTTCTTTGAACATGTACAGAAAGAACACACTTACCACACTTATGAGTTAATGAATGCAAATTGAACATGGAGAGAAAACACAAATTAACTGGCAAAAATATGAAGTAATGTAACATGCAGATTTTTATGAGAGATGCAATGCACAGATTATGAAATAATGTATATCGTTATATATTTTGTCATCTGCTAGAAATTATTTTAGGAATAAACAATTCAGGCATAGTGACTGAATTCTAGCTCTGTTAGTGCACCTTAAAACTTTTTGTTGGTGTTTTTGCACCCATGAAAAGTACGAAATGTGAATATACAGCTAAAAGCACCTCCAGCAAATTGCATGGGTTCACAATCTGCAGATAGGAAGAGGTTTGCTGTACCAGAGCCAGCATGGACACAGAAGAATCCGTACTAAAGAAAGGTGACCTGTCTGACAGTAGAGCTATACAGAAGGAGAATCCCATCATAGTTTTTATTACTGGTATTGCCCCATAGTTCACATACGTAAGTGATGCATTACCCAGGCAATCAATCAGAGGCTCCATTAAGGAAGCCATCACACGTGCTTAGATTCATTGTTAAGTTTCATAGGAAAATGCACCTTAGTCTCTTAAGACATCCAAGTAGTATTTCTGCAACATAAAATATGCTGTGCTACAGAGCTAAAAAACTATATGTTCCTTGTAACACCCAGCAATATGTCATTGCTAAACAGCAAATTGATGCCTTTATTCTTTTAGTCTTTTGCATAGGGGATGTGTAAAAGATATAGCTAAGGTAAGGCCTCCTGCCAAGTAATTTCAGATACAGTAAACAGGTGCATCCTTTGGGATCCACACAGCCTAAGGTCATACTCAGGTGCAATCACAAAATCAAATTCCTTACATTCTTAAGGAAGTGATAGGAAACTGACTAAGCAGGAGCTCTGACAGTCACATAGTGCTCTTGTCTCTTACAGTTCTGCATCTTCTAGTAACTCTTCTGAGCAGTAGCAGGAACCATAATAATTTAGTCCCAACTTTGTAGACTGGCAGCACTTATATGAAAAATATGGTGGTACTGATTCTACCAGAAAAGCATTAAGCAATTTCTGCTGGCCCACTGAATTGGATAGACTCAGTGTAGAGCAGATGGAAGAAGCTTAAAGGAAAGAAGTCTTCCCATACAGGCATAGCTGTTCTGAAGAGGAGTAGGGCAAAGGCACAAACCAAGGGTCAAAGTGACACTTGAATGTGTTGCATGATTATTGTTACTTTACCAATTTATTACCTAGTAACGGGTTCAGCACTGCCTCTGTGCCTGGCAATCATAAATGGCACATGTGCATTCGATGAATAAATAAAAGGGAAGCTACTTTAGTCTTAAGAAGGCAAAACCAAATCAATCATTTAACATATAAATGCATCATTCAATCCTGTGATATATATCTTCACAGTAGTGCTGACAAAGTACTCTTTCATATGACTATAACTTCTGTGGAAAATGTAATAAACTGCAATATCATAATAATTGCTATTTATATTTTATTTTTTTATTTAGCCATTAGTATATTACTTTGTATTTCATTTACAGCTATTTTTCTTAATAACTAGACGTGCTACAAATATGAAATAGGATGTTTTACTAAAGTTGCTAAATTTTTGCTTGAATTATTAGCCCATCTCAACATATTTAAAATGAAGGAATCTAGAAAAGGTTATCTGGTTATCTCCATTGACTAAACTAAGAAGTTTGTGAGAAAAAATGGAATGTCAAATAAAACTTTAGTGCATTTATGTTGTAGAAGGTTAAATGATACATAGTACAATCAACACAGACAGTGAGTTGGAAAAGCAGAGAGAATAGGATGCATCTTAACCACTGCCTGAAGAGGATGAAAGATCTGCCTAGTGCCTGGTAGCTTTCCTGCTTCAAACAATGCTACTCCAAAGAGGCAAATTACTTGATCTCAGTGATGAACTCAGTTGCTGAGTTGTTGACAATCTAGCCCATAGACAAACAACACTTATATATATATAAGTGAATTAAAGAATTATATATAAGTGAAATACAGAATTAATATATGAATAATCTACCTGGAAAAACTTGCTAGAAAAATCTCTTTCCTTCCATGCCTGTTGCCTGGGACTCCATCCACTAGCAAATTCATGAAACGTCAGCCTATAAACTGTTTTCAAATTTTACAGACAGCCCTGAAAGGCATTGATGGATGACTTTGGGTCTTCCTTCACAATTAGCATTTGCTGTGTTGGACCAATTAAAGCTTTGCACAGATGCCTGTTTCCCAACTTCTGGCTGCAATGTTACAAATGGGAACTGCAACACATCTAAAGTCCAGTCTCTCTTAGAGCTATTCTAAATGTATGAACAAATATTTACCTGTTGCCTTTCATCCTATCTGATAATTGTTGGTGGGTAACATCTGGCAGTCAGGAAAATAAACCTGTTTTGTTTAAAGTTGTAATTATTTATGCTTACAGATTCACTCAAAGGTACAATAAATATGTTCCTGCACTAAAGCATCACACATGCATATTAGTAGTCCAGACAGCAGAAATTTAGTGTCACAGCATTTGGGACATGGGAGGCTTTACTTGTCAGAGGGCTGGAAAGGGGGATTTTCAAGCCCCTGGTTCTATTCTTTCTGCTCCCAAGACCCTTTCCATTGCTATAATACTCCTGCCAGCATTCTTCCCCAACCCAGTGTCAGCTTTGACTCCCAGGAGAAGCCACAGCAGTTGCCTGCAAAGCCCAGCTGTGGCCCATTTTCAGGAAGGGGACATGGGAACAATGGCAGAGACCAACACTGTCTGCAGAGCCTGCAGGCAACCAGTTTGCTCCTGGATAGACAGCCCAGCGCTGGGGCTCAGTGTTGCGATGCTGGGGCCAGCACGGCCCCGGGCCTGGGCCAGGAACAGGCCTGGAGGCCTCTGGCAACATGCTTAGCTCTCCCCTTCTTTCTAACACACAAGAAGAGCAGGCAAATACTTCCGTTTAAGCAAATCCTGTTCAAAAGAGGTAAGATTGTATAAATACATCCGATCCAAAATTCTTAGAAATCAACTGGACTCTTTAACACCGGCTTCCATGTGGAAATCAAACACCCATATTTTCTCTCACAATCAAAGAAAACTCTAGCTTCCACATCAGAGATGAAATGGTGACACTGGACATTGCTGGTTCCTTGGTGAAAAACCGTGAGAAAATGGAATAAACATGCTGAGGCTGCCCAGAAAGGCAGCTCAGCACAGAGGTAGCTGGAGAAGTACTGAGAAGGAAGCAGTGCAGATGTTACAGACTGTGGTTACCCTGAGGTGCTAATGGGAAGCCCTAGAGCTATACCACAGCCAGTCTAGTTGCAGGAACCAGGACTCAGCACTGCACACAGGCTGTGCTGCACAGTCAGTCACTCTGAGGAGAGATGCACTGTGTTCCACCAAAATGGGGACCTGGATGAGGGCATGCAGTTGCAGGCAGGATAAAATGGTTTAAGAAATGGTCATGAAAGATGTAGGGGAACCTAGGGAGTCAACATAGACTACAATACCAAAGGTTCTTAAATGCCCTCCCACTAAAAGTGAAGTGAAATCTTCAACTTAAATGGGCATATAAGAGCAAACAAGATGAAGAGGGAAGACAAGTGACTGCTGGACTCTCAACTAAAATGGCAGAAAAAGTGTCTTTCTGCTGTACAAATAGCATGGCATAGCAGGACAGAAGAAGCTCTTTGAAAGTGTCTATAGCATGTAAAAGCTGAAGAATTAAGGTTGTATGAACCCGGATACAAAGCATGAATAAAGCTGAAAATATTTTAACCTCCTTCTTCAAAAAGTAACCCATGTAGTGTCAGCCTGCATATCATCTACTTTTCATTAACAGTCTTTTGAAAGATCAAAAGGATCACATTACATCACACTGTCAGAGCAGTGTAGCTGCTTTCCTCTAATGAGTTGCATGGTGGTTCTAAAATGCCAGCTATGCAATCTCTTAAAAGGCAAAGGGGTCTGCAGTATGTAATCAAAGTTCCACCTTTGCATACTTGAATTTTAACATGCTGTTGATTTTATAAAGTGCATTTGTTTCAGCAGAGTGACTGCACTCCAGAACTGTTTAAGACTCTTCTATCAGAGTGATTTATCAATTTCCAAACAATAATAATAATGAAAAATAAATCTAGTTTAAATAAAGGATTTTTATTGGAAAAAAAAAATCCTACAAGATATTGATTGTGCTGTAAATATTTTATCTTTTTAAAAACAAAACAGAACAAAAAGAAAAACAACAAGAAGAACAAAAAAAGCTCTTTGAATGTATACTTCTCATCAGCCTGCCTGGCAGAAAGCAGAATATATAATATTCTAAGGTTCACCTGATTCCAAATCCCAAGCCTGCTGAGAGAGAGGCCACAGGATACAAAAGTTTCTAAGCTCCTCACTATACCAAACAATCTGGGCAGCGAAAAGATCTCTGGCTCCTTAAATGAACATTCAAGGAAGACAGGAGGAAACCAAAAAACTGATTTTCCAAAGAACAATATATTTCTGACACTCCTTTTCCTTTTTTAGCCTAACCCTTGTGCCATAACATATGTATATATACTATATGTATGCATATAAAAAAAAAAGGTACATATATATAATTATACATTTATTATTTATATACATGTAATATAATTATACATATATACAATTATATATATAATTTAAATACATATTTGGGTATTATGTATACATATAATACTGAGATATATACATGTGACACACAAACATATATTATTTTTTTCATTCATGGGAGGAAATGTCTATGGTTCAGGTTAGAACTCTAGCTCATACCATGTCATCTGTTCTGCATTAAGTGAGCATCTCTCCCTTCCGCTCTTTGAACTTCTGGTATCTTATACAAGAAGTCTATCTGCATCTGATTCAGGTTTGGAGATAGAAGTAAAATTGTGTTTTCAATGTTTGCCTGTAGTTCACAGATCATAAACTGAAACTCAGATAAACCAGTTTTGCATCAACATTTTTGCTCCCACAGAACACAGTGACTTGTAATAAGAACAAGTCATCCATCACAGCAACTACACAATTTCTACCCTGGTCCCAGTATTTGTATTGCAGGAATTCTATGGAATTTATTAAAAGAATATGTGAAATCAGAACCTTAAAGAACCTAAAAGCATATCAACAAAGTGGAAAATGTGCTAGTTAGCTACCGTGCTTAGCCTGACTGGTAACTCACCTCAAACAGCACAAAAAAAATCTTTAAAAAACAAAAACAAAACAAAACAAAACAAAAATCTGAACAAATCAGCCAACAGTGTGCTACCTGCTACCAGAATTAGGGCTATGTACTTAGGGATCCAGCTTACCTTTTTGTGACCTTATCTCCATACCATTTATGATCCTGAACAATAATATGTCAGATGATCATATGTCAGCAACATATGCCACTATTCTGTATCACAGTTCAACACAATAAAACTGTAACAGAGGTTTCTCTTAAAGAGGATGAAGAAGGGGCTGCCACAAAGCCTGAAACTATTGTACTTTCAAATCTGCAACCATTGTCTTTTGAAACTTTTCACAGATTTCCAGAAAATCCGCATTCATCAACACATCCTAAAGAATGGTTGGGATTGCTATAAACCTGCATCAATCAACCAATTAACATGTAATTAAGGCTGTTCTTATTTAAGGTATTAAAGTGCACGCAAGAGTATATTTTGTGGGATCTCCCCATTCATTCTAATACAGTTAAGATCTATGCGGTCTAAAGAAATTAGAAAAACTTCCACCTAGCTATGTATAAATATTTTCAAAAACACATACCAGAAAACAAACACATATACAAGCAATTTTCCTAAGATGATGAAGTTTCTCTTTTAAATGTGGTAAATTTTAAATATAAAGTGAGCTCATTTTTTCACTTCTATTTTAACCAATATTCTATGGATACTACTTATATAAACAACACTGCTTTCACTTCTTACTTCTTTGGAAGTGTATGGACTTTTACTTTTTTATTTTTATTTTTTAAATTTTATTTTACTTTTTTTTTACTTTTTATTTATTATTTTTTTTTGGCAATGAAGAGAGGAGAGAAACTCATCCATAGCTGCAAAAAAAAAAAAAAAAAGTTAATGTCCTTTCTGATAACTGATAACTGCCAAAGAACAATAGCAGAAGATCACAGTTGCAGCACAGTCTGTAAAATATTGAGATAAATTGGACAGAAATGACTGACAGTAGCAAAGAAAGTAACAGTACAAACGTGAAACTGACTAACAGGGTTCCATGAATGCAAGAGAAAGATTAAGTTGTATACTGCCAGCAAGGAATCTGTTGAGGAATAAATAAAAACATGTTGCTTTAAACCTCAAATGTTTGCAAGCTATCAGAATTACAGAGGTGCCAGGAAAAGAAAAAGATTCATGGACAAGATTTCAGCAGAACCCACTTTCAGAGAATGAGGAGAATCAATGGATTTATAAGGAGAGGGAAGGCAGAGCAACAAAGAACGTTTGAAGAGAAAATATCTATATTCTAAGTCTTTTTTTCCTTATGTGTGTGTATATTATATATTTAAAATGGATTTTTATGCTACAAAGATAAATGAAAAAACACCAATTAAGTTCTACAAGATCAGGATTAGCGGCAGTGAAAATTACAGCCAAAGAGCATCAAACTCGAAATATAAAAAGTAATGAGTGATCAGAAGCAAAGGAGAAAAGTGCCAGACAATGTAAATATCTGAAGTGCACAGAATGGAAATTGTCGCTAAACTGAATTAAAACATTATTTTGAAAACTGCAAGAACAGAAAACGAGAAAGGATGACACTTGCATTTTGAAATAATAACAAAACAAGAACAGTGAAAAAAATGAGCAGGTGGCAGAGTTAATTTATTAACAGGAGAAATCAGAATAACTATGTCACAAGTTTCTAACACAGATATTCGGAAAAACATCAGATACTTTGCAGAGAAGAACTGCAGAACATAATAAATAACATAACCAATAAAGAACAAGATTTTCAGGAACCAGCCCATAGAATTATGTAGGAAGGTAAAAGATCACTTTCTGAGAGATCACTTTAAATAAGAGATGAAAAGTTTAAAGAAATCTTAAAAGCTATTAAGATGATATATAATCCTTTAACATTTACATTTTTATATTTTATATGTTTCCTCTCTACTATGTGCTATATTATCTTATGGCTATAAAAGAGACCATTTCTTTCAGAAATTGAAAATCCCTTTCAAATGTGTTTTCTTTCAGCCTGGAGAAGAGGAGGCTCAGGGGTGACCTTATCGCTCTTTTTAGGTACCTCAAGGGAGGCTGTAGCGAGGTGGGGGTTGGCCTGTTCTCCCACGTGCCTGGTGACAGGACGAGGGGGAATGGGCTTAAGTTGAGCCAGGGGAGTTTTAGGTTAGATGTTAGGAAGAACTTCTTCACTGAAAGGGTTGTGAGGCACTGGAACAGGCTGCCCAGGGAAGTGGTGGAGTCACCATCCCTGGAAGTCTTCAAAAGACGCTTAGATGTAGAGCTTAGGGATATGGTTTAGTGGAGGGCTGTTAGTGTTAGGTTGGAGGTTGGACTCGATGACCTTGAGGTCTCTTCCAACCTAGAAATTCTGTGATTCTGTGATTCTGTGATTCTTACCTTATGTTAAAATTTAGCAATATCTTATCTTCTTATCTTAGAGAGGATGGGATACAAGGAAGAAGTATGTGAAAAATACATTGTTGCTATTGCATTTTTCTGCCTTTTCTGTATGAAGGTTATCAGAAGGAACGGTAATATGCTATCATCAGAAAGTATCCCTTTTGAGTACAGTAATTTCTAAGTTGCTCAACTGCAATAGAAGGGTTTATTATGAAACTACAAATGCTGCTCATGCTTCTTTGCATTGTGTCAAAACACAACCATTTTCGAAAAAAAAATCAAAATAGTTGCAAATGAAACTGTGACAAATATTAATATTTAGGAGGCAATGAAGGTGTATGTTTTAGATGTTGCTCTGCCAACATATCATAGATGTGGCCTAGAGAACTCCTGAAATTGCAATAATCTCCAGCATGCAATGAGTCATATAAAATGTGTAAATTATTTTGATATTTGTGTGAGGTAAACAAATGGAATATGCAAGAAGAATCACTTTTCACGATAACCTACATAGCACTTATCACAGGAATAAATCTCCACTTTACACAACTCAACACTGTTACATATAACCTATTTGTTTAGGCACACAGCTAACTGATTTAATTAGTACACAATGATACTACATAGTTTAGTTACCTGTTATCAGGACAACAAGGATGCAAGAACTTCATGCCCTGGTCTGTAAAGGCATCAGAAGTTCCTTTCATTGGAAACTGTAAGGACTGTAATGATTGTGTCTTTTAGGTATGGAATGGGACCAAATGGAAAAGGTAAAATGAAAGGCCAAAGGTCCATTTGAAGGTCAACTGCTGCACATACCTGTGCAATCACACTAAGCAATGAAATTCATTCTGCATTATCTCCCAGATGCAGAAAAACACATCAGATTTGGCTAATAGTTTGTCTGTTCAAAACCCTACTAGTTAAAGAAGAAATGAACCTTTTCCTGATTTTTCCTCTTTGCAGTCATTGAATAATGATCGTTTAGCTGACAAAGCAGGAACAACATACCTGATTCTCTTCATTAAAACCAAGTGACTAGTAATGACAAGAGATAAGGACAGAGAAGAGACTTGGTTCATTACTTTGCTTTTGATTCATGAGAAATGACTGTTCACACATTTCATTTTTTAGCCTTTGTCAGTGCAATGCACTTTGCACTGACTCTTAAGGTTTCATTTTAAACCTCATGAATACTGAAATAAAGGCCTTTTTCTAAATTGACAGTGGTGGAACCAAGATTGGCATAGGGATTGCTAGTATTCTGGCACGGAGCTATTTAAATTCATAATCATAACCATTACATTTGCATTACTGTTTCACACAGCACAAGCTGTGTGTCCAATATGCTTCATTTTTTCCCCAGTACTTCTAAGAAGGAGGCAACATGAAACCGAGTTCATTACATTAGTTTTATATGCAACTGCCTGTAGAAATCAGCTACCTAACTTTGTTTATGCGCTTAGGAAAACCAGGGTGCTCTTTTAATATAACAAATTTAACAAAATCCATCTGGACCTCAAGCTGTGCTCATCATTCCTGTACGTGATAAAATAGTTTGTCCGTCTTGTGGAATTTTGCTGACAGCTTACTGAAACCAGTTACTGCCTAATCCATAAATGAGACAGAACTTCTTTCATCCACATGTGTTTTCTCTTAGTATCTGGGTGGTTGAAAGATCATCACTGCAGAAAGTTTAGATGTATTGCTGTGATAATGGAATCCACTAGTAAAGTGAAGCATAAAAATATAATGTAACCATTGTTGTCATGTATCTGTACTGACAGATATAAATAAGGCCACCAGCATGGTATTTTTTTAAAACAAAATCTCAAAGCAGCAACAAAGTCATAACTAAATAGTGAAGTGCCTACCTCAGATTTTGAAGTATTCAATTTCCACAGTTAGTCATACAAGAATGTAGGAAATTTTAGGATAAAAAGAAATCAGAAATCCTATTTAAAACTGTTCTCTCCCTTGAGTTACCACTTATTATTTACCACAGACTTTTCCACTAATTGTCTAAATCATTTTAAGAGTTCTTCTACTTAGCAGTAAAAAATTACAGTTACCAATATATAAAACATATTCTTTGCAGTGAAATTCCATTTACCATAAATCAACTTTCTTCTTTCTTTTTACATTTTAATTTGAAATTTAGCTGTTGTGCTTAAAATTACATAGGCCAATGATACTCTTTCACATCCAGAATGTTGCATGCTTCTGTGCATTCTTTTCACAATTCTGAGCTTGGTTTGGGACAGATTACACGGGATTAACACAAAAGTGTTGTCACACTGACCAAATGTAGATACATTTGTTAGGACCTGAGAATAATATAATTTAAAAATATCTACAATTATAAAGACATGCTTTCAAAGAATTTAATCGTAACATGAAATGTGAAACTTAGGGTTATAAAAAGTAAGAAGTCTATAAAATATATAGTGTATTTGTTTTGGTTCTGCCTGTATGTGCATACACATATGAACAGGTATACACTAAGCATATTTAAATTTACATAATGGTTAAAAAATATTTTTTGTCATGTACCCATAATATAATTTTCACAAAATATTTTAAAATTTAGTCAAAATAGCTTTGAAAAACTAAGCTATTACTGAGTAAACATAAATGTGCCATTGTCTACTGTCTTCATTATCTCACTTCTGCCCTACTAATGAAGTGATATTACTTGCTCCTCTGGAAAATCCTAAAGAGTTATTGCTAGGTAATAAAGGACCACAGACCAAATTAATGGAAAATAATTTCCATTATGTGTATTTCCTGAATAATTTTCCCCAAATATATACACTGTATACTTTTCACACTATGAAATGTAAGAAAACAGAAATTTTTAAGAATTTTTAAAGGCACATTTAGAACTGCAACAGGCTAATAGAGAAAGGGAGTCATTGTTACATTATAAACTTGTAATAAATTGTCTTTAATATGAAATAGCTAGTTTTATCAACACTACTTTAGAAAAAAATTGCACAATTACTCTATTATTGATAGAAGTTAGATTATCCATTACTGAGTTAATAATTATGTATAACAACAAAGGAAAAAAAATGTGACTATTACACACCTTAGGTTTTACTACTTCTCATTACTCTTCATTCAATGAAAGAGGAAGTTCCAAGAATCTGTATAACAATACTTTTTTTCTCAAACATATCTAAAAGTCTCAAGTGTCAAATGAAGTCATATGAGTCCACAAGGACCTTCTGGAACTTCTGCTCTTAAATCAATCAGTCATAGAAGCATAGAATGGTTTGGCTTGGAAGAGACCTTTAAAGGTCATCTAGTTACCCCTGTAATTAATGCTGAGATATGGTTGCCATGAAAGCAATCATATTTTAGAATGTGAGTCATGTAAGCTGCCTGTCCACAGCAAAAGGCAGGCAAGATAAATCCCATCAAAGGAGTTGTCTTCTATTAATTTCATATTTTAGAAATAATGGAATCTAAATGGAATCCTCTATTTGTTCGTTACCAGCTTAAGACTAAAATGGCTGTTTGGAAAATCATTTTGATTTTCCAAAATATGTGCTTTTATGGAAAAAAAAAAAAAAAAGAGTTAAATTATATGACTGCTATGAAGGGAAGGCTTACTAAGTCTTCTACGTACAGTTTAAATCAAAAGCCACTTGTATATGCACATGTATTTGAGGAGACCATATTTTTCAAATACATTAATTTCTTCTTAGAAGTGGACATGTAATTGTAATTTCCTATTATCACTTCAAAACAATGGCAAATGGAAGAGAAAATTTATATTAAAAAAAAAAATCCATATTTATCTATATATTTATTATTTCTGTTTGTTTCTAAGTTCTGGAGTTCCTTGTTTTGCTAACTGCTCAGAATACTAGAAGCATTTATAACAGAAAATAAAAATCTTTCATTCAGACACTTTTCAGAACTAGGGACCTTTTTTATCTTTACAACCTTTATGGAAAATGTATGGGTAGAGAAAATTTTACTCTCTGAGACAGTACAGAAATTTCTGGTGAGAAAAATTCAGTTTATGTATATGTGAAGGGAAACAGACAAAATCTTGTTTTCAGTTTATAGGTAGGAAATAAGAAAGACAGTATTAATCTTGGTATAACAATTTTTTAGATTGAAAAATTTTGTAGCAGAAATATGATTATAAATAACTATCAACAATATGTATATAAATATAAAGGAATGAGGTGATATTAGACTCCCAGCATTAAAGTAGGAAGTCTAAAGCACACTGATGGAAGTAGAAATCCCGTTAAACCATCCTGGGATGTCACTTTATGAAAGTATGAAAACTGAGATTCTGGACACAGAAAGATTGACTTTCTCCATAATGAAGTATGTTCATAGCAAAGGAGAAGAGGAGAAATAGGCACTGAAGAACCATGAGATCTTGGGAAATTATAATGAAAGGAAAGCTTTATAAAATTCCATCCCCCCTTTGCCAATCATTCCTGAGCAGACAAAGGACTAGTGTGTAATCGCTGTCTTCCAAATCATAAACAACTGCTTTGCTCCAAGCTTTTTGGACAAACAGAATTCCTTGCAATAGTGGTGATATGCAAAGGAACACGGTAACTATTTTTATTAAAAATACACCATGGCTAAGTTGGAAAAGCAGGAAATGTTTCAGTTTTACTAAATTCTAAACAAAACCCAATAACCAAAGGTATTTGCATACAGCTGGCTAAGCCCTTAATTCCACTGATTAAAGCAGTGAACACTTCTAGACCCACAATCAAAATATCTTCCTTATGATAGAAAACAACATCTGATTTCTGAATGAAGATGTTATTTCCTCTTGTGCAGTATTAAATGTCTTACAGAAAGCAGAAAATCAACTTCAGAAAATGTGCTCAGAGTCTTCCCGGATGCTGCCATAATTCCTTAGATTACATGTTAATAGCAAACTTCACAGAAAAAGCATTCAAAGAGATTAATTTTCAGAAGCAAAGGAAAAAAAAAAAAAAAGCATCTCACATTGTAGTGTCCCAGGCAAATGCAAGTGTTTCTTAATTTTTGTATCAAATGAGGTAATCAGAAATGCTACCAAAACCATTTTGCTATAAATTTATTTTTATAACATTCTTAGTTTCAAGGCAAAGATTCCTATTGGGCCGAAGTGCAAAAGGTTTACTCAACTGAAGAAAAAAATGAAGAGTTTATTCAACTGTTTATTATAAAAAGGAAAGTGTATTTTAGATGTTAAGGACTCAAGAACCAAAATTTAATTATTGTAGTCTGATGTTTTACTCATGGATTTATCACATGCTAGATATGCATGTTAATGAAGTATGCAAAATCTTCTAAACAAGCAAATATTAAATCAAACAAGTACAAACAAGTATTAATACCTACAGAGCAATATATAAAGTTCTGAATTAAAAATTCACTTTATATAGCCCTATGTGTGAATAGCTTTTTGTTCCTTCCTTCCTCAATAAAGTGTACTTTGATAATACTCTTTCCATTTGAATAGAAACTTGTACTCAGATGATTCTTTTGTCATAGCCAATAGGCAACTACTTTCTGAAAATATTTGTTCAGCTTCAGTCTGAGAGTAATGTAATTCAATGGTTTTCTGTTGAATTTCTTGCTTCACTAACTAAATCTTAAATTGGGTTCTTAAAAGAAACAAAAAACTTCTTCAAAATAAAAAAATATTTTATTGATGAGAATATCAATACATGAATAGAATTAGGCACTCAAAAATAGAATGCATGGGAACAAAATGATTTTAAAATAAATGACACTATTGTGTCTTTCCTCATGTATTTTGCCTCCCCATGTGAGGAAAACATGAAAATAATCATTATTCTAACCTGAAGATGTGCTTAACATCTCTTATCCTGCAAAGGACTGTAGAAACAAATATGAAGAATGCCTTGAAATTAACTAAAAATTGAACTAAATTTAATTGGGAAGGTTTTCTACACTCACTGGAGCTTTACTCTCAAGAAATGCAAGCTTAATACCAAATAGACATTTAAATAAATGTTGTTTTCATACACCTATTGCAAAAATAACTCGTACAAAAATAAGAATTAAAAAATATAGTCTTTTAAGCCTTTTTTTAGGTGAAGGTTTGTTTGTTTGTTTGTTTTGTTTTGTTTTTCCCCACAAGAACATCTCTGTTTTGAACAGACAAATTAAAAGCTTTTACCCATAAGAAAATTAACTTCTTAACCTACCTTGACTGCATATCTTGGTGTGTTTTGGACTGGCTGCTTTCAGCTGAAGGTGAAGGGACTTGCTGTTGTAGCTCCACCAAAGACTGATAGTACTGTTGCTGATGATGTTGCTGCTGTTTGTACCGAGACAAACTGAAAAACAGCCCTAAAATGGCTTTCAAATTTCCATTCCTTATTTCTATATATATATAAAAAAAAAAAAAAAAAAAAAGAGAAATGAGTGAAAACTGTGGTTTTACACTTTCAGCTTTGTAACAGTTTTATACTCAAACATTTATGTACATAAACCTATACGTGCTTATGCCTTTCTGCATTTATCTCTACAATCGGGGACATGTTAACTGTCACTTATATGTTATTGTTTGTTATCTTTAATTATTTATGTGTCATTGCTGCAAGAAACACATATCTCCATAATGTCCTCATGATGAGTCAAATGTGCATGGTCATAAAGAAGGTTAAACCTAACCTTATATAATATATATAATCTCAAATGAATACACAGACTCAACAAAGTACAAGGATCCTTGGGAATCAGAGAACCTTCTTTTACACCTAGTAAAATCTGAATTCTTTCTGGCTTAGGAACACTCCCCTTCTAACTAGTTGCTTTCAATTCCTCTTCTGGATTCTTGGTAAAATTCTGTGCACAGTGGAAGTAAATAATGACTGCTAAAAAAAATGGAAAGAGATGGTAATAACCTCATTCATAAGTGTATATGCATTCCCAAGAATTAGTAAGGAATATAAGAAATGCAGATTAATGGAAAACAACAATAAAAAGAGGTGACCATAAGGTGTGTAATTACATCTCTGAACTTTCCAATTACAGGATTTTCTAGGTTTCTATGTCAGACTGCCAGTACTGATTAATAAAGACTTCAAAACTATGGCTTTCACTTGAGGCTAAAATATCTTCCCATATGAAAGTCTGTTGACTCAAAGTAGCATCCTCATGTATCTCATTCCTTTCTCTTTGTCTTTGCCCAGCCTGAGATACAGGTTTTAAAAAAGGCTAATGTTATTCTTTGTTCATAACAGATCTGTGTGTCAGAAAAAGACGACTCAGGGGGCTTTAATTAAATTATCTGAAGCACTTAGGTCAGTTCATATCTTCATTATTAATTTTCTTTGGCACTGGGGTTCTTGTGAAAGGTTTTCATTAGGTCAGTAGACTTGTAACCTAACATTACAATCTTTCTGTCTTTCCTGCAAATCTAAATATTGTGTTGTATGTGCTACATAGCCTTTCTGAGGTAACGTTTAAAACACAGTTTATAAACAAGCACTGTCATATTAATGTATTTTAAACCATATTGATTTATTTTTAATAAAATTATGTGAAATGTTAATGCATATAAGAACAGATCATCAAACATTGGAGCCCTTAGATGCTCAATCTGTTCTCAAAAGCAAACACAATCCTGGACATCACCATGCACTTTACAAAATGAAAATTTGTTCTGAGTACCCATACTTCCTCTTCTTCCCTGTGAAGATGAAAACTCGAATATGTACTAAACTCTTGTGTGGAAGAGGAGAGGAGTATTTTCTTTAGTAGCAACTGGTTTATTATTTATCATTTGGGTTCTCCAGTACAGATTTTGCAGTCAAGACTGGAAAACAACTTTGGTTCTAGACCTCCTTGCTCAAATGTCAAAATGAGGTGGGAAACTCGCTGTGAAATCTTTAATCTTTGTTGAGATCATTGTTTACTGTTCCAGAAACTGTCTGAAGCATGCATTAATAAATGACCCAATTTATGTGACAAGACACATTCACCAAAACCTATTATGGGAAACAGCCTTACCTGTTTCTAAACTTAATTTTAAACATAAATGTGCTGACAAAACATTATGAAGGTAACCTGATCATTTAATGATAAAAAATCATGCCAGCTTTTCTCAATTCCTTCCCCTCAAGCAAATTGTTCAGGATTGTACATGCTAGAAATGGTATATTTAAAGGAGTCACACTTCTGTGTCAGTTTGCACTAACATCAGTACAAAGACATTAGATTTATACCAGTCATGACCAACTGCAAAACAGCAAAACTTGTTTTAATCTTATGTCAGAACTCAAAGTCTGCCTTATTAAAATTCTGTTTTAAGGATTAATAAAAATGTTTTTAAAATAGACCTTGCATTTAAAACTATATATCGTTATTGCTTTTGGTAGTATTTGCACTTAATGCCAAACAGTTGAAGCTTCTATCTTTAAAAAAATTATTTTCCAAAGCTAAAAAAAGGAGATGAATGAAGGCATGTATTACAGAATGCAATCCAATTTTAATTTTATGAAGTAGAAAGTGGGTGTTGTATTGTGTCATGGTATCAAACAACGAAGAGTATTCTCACGTAATAAATTTCTGCTCTTCATACATTTGATTCTTATTTTGTGTACAAGTAAAAATAGTCTTTGCTGAAAATTTGAGTTCTAAACAGCTTTGAGATGAATAGCAACATGTAACTTATTCAGTATTCTCACCCATCGTCATATCTATAGTATAGATTTCCAGAGGTTCCTTTGAATTAGTTAAGGATCTTTCCATAATTTGAGAAGTACAGAAAATGAGACAGTACATATGTTATGGTTATGATCCACTTCTGTTAAGATACTAGAAAGGTACTAGATTTTGAAGGATCACAATGGTGAGTTAATTTTAAAATCAAACAGTAGCTATATCATTCAAGATTTTTCTTCTGTGATCTGTGATCTTTCAGAGATTTACCATCTCTGAAAAAAAAAAAAAAAAGAAAAAAAAAAAAGTATTTTGCCTTCTATCTTTTAGTTGCACCAAAGGGATTTTGAAGATGCATAGAACCTTGCAGATCTACTTAATCCTTTACAGGCCAAAATCTTGTATCCATTGTATTAATCTATAAGGTAAAGTATCCACCTGGCTTAATTTTACATTAATATGGCAAATATTACATATTAATTAAAACTATTGGTATTTCAATGGTTTTGATTTTATATATTTATAAGTGTGTCAGGCAAGGACTAATAAAAGTCCTTAAAAGGGTTATAATATAAGCAGCAAGACCATTTGCTCATTCACTTAATGCATTATATCAAAGTAATGCGATAAATTTCATAGGCATCCTTATAGCATTACTACTGGTAATAAATGCTCTTAAAAAAATAGTCTTCCATGAGTTTACACATCTGAGCAAAATTTTTACATCAATGTTTGTGGTTTTGAAACCCATACACAAACCCATACATGATAAATGTATGCATGGAAAAAACTACCTACCTAATGTTGTGGAGGTAACATGAAAAGATTAATATATTTGAAAATAAAGATATTATTTTAAAATGTGCCTTAGGTTTCATAAACATACTGAATTTCTTGGTTCAAGGGAAAATTAAAGGGAAATCTAAATTTTTCTCTCGCTCTCTCACTGCAATATAGTAATCTACGTTTGAATTCCACTCAAGACAGCTGCAGTTTGGAATGGAAGTACATATAATTTATATTATGAAAATAAATTTTCAGGAAAAAAGAATCCAATTATTTGTTCTGATGATCTGCTTCTCTTACCTTCCGCAGAAAGACCTTGGACATTTACGCCTCTGGCTGCCAGAAAGCTAAGGCAGACATCAACATTCTCAATCTGCAATATGAACAGAAATAACAAGCTGCATAAGACTATTTGACAAAATGTACTAAAGTGAAAATGGAGAAAAAAAGAAAAAAGAAACAGCTCAGGAATGAATACTTTACATTCATTGCATACTACAGCTCTTTACCAAAGTTTAGCAAGAATGATTACTCCTAATTGGGGAACGGATATAAAGCTTTCATTGTCCACTTTGGTGCTTAAAAACAATTCATAAATGCCCAATCCAGAATGGCATGCTGGCAAATCAGCAACCCACCTACTTAACATAAAACTGGATTTGATACACTACAAACAAACAGTAGTGAAAGCATCCATAAGGGATTAGACACTGAATATATGTCTGGAAATATGGGTGACTGAGTGAGTTGAAAAAATTAAAGTAAAAACATCCAACAAATGTTTTAGCAAAAGTATTTCCTTGGAATGATGTAGAATTTTGTGAAAATGATGTCACAGTGGTCACTGATTCTTTATTTTTGTCCTTCAAATCTGATGCTAAAAAATTTTAATTTTATTAAAGTTTATGATACCCTGAAAGGCGTTCACTTAGTAAAGGACATGTTGCACTACTACTGGTGGTTTAGAAGAATTTTACAGTTGCTACAGACAGCTGTAGGGAAGAGAAGAAAAAGCTGTAGACTAAATATAGAGCAATAAAAGGATCACAATTCTGCCTGTACAATGACTAGTCACAGCATTAAATTAACTCTTTTCATGTTTCTAATTTTCAGTTTAGGGAACCAGAATGTTCAAAAACATTCATTTGAGTCAATTTCCATTCCTGCTTTCCCCCTCCCTCCCACATTCTATGAAGCAAATACTAGGTAAAAATGTAACATCTCTCAGTTAACAACTTTGTATGTCAAAAAATGTTCTTACCAACACAAAATAATGGTGTGTAAAGAGATGTCCTATGTCAAGTGGCTTCAACAGACATGATTTTAAATTACATTTTTTTAGACTGACAGATTTTTTAAGGCAATTTGACTACACGCACACATACAAAAATTAAACAATATAATTTAAATGCCTATTGTCATTAAAAAATATTAAAAGAAATAAAGAAAATTCAGCACTAAAACCATAAACCTGGAGTAGGTCAAGTCCAAGGACTTAATTTTATTTGAATGTTTACACATTTTACAAAACATCATATGAGCAGCTTTCGACCCTTGTAACATGAGGGGTAATTTCATTCCTGGAATGAAAACTTCTTTATTGTTGACAGTATCTTATCTAGCCTGAGAGGAGGGCCTAACTATTATTGTCTTTCTATGATTGCAGTTCTGCCTTTATTCTTAGCAAATATTAGTAGCTAAAAGGAAGAAACTTTCTTTTTACTACTGACCCTATAAGTATATATTATGAGTTTACACAGACTTTCTTGACCCACAGCTAGTTTTTATAGACATATAAGCATCTACAAAACTTTTAGATATGAGCTTGTTAAACACAATAAACTCCAAAGCAGTAGTAACAACATCTTTTAAAAAGTCTTCTCCTACACTTATTTAACTGTTTTTAAGAACCTGTTACTATATATAGGGAACAATAAACAATCTCCTAAATCAATTAAAAAGTAAATAAATACAACTCTGCAGCTAACTCTTATTAAATTTACTGTTAAGTTGGGGTTCACAATTAAGCTTTCATAAATCAGTTTGGCTGGTGTCACCAATTTGTATATCTGTGAAAGTGGTATAACCATTCCTCTAAATCAATGAGATTACTCCATCTCAGCTCTGGCCAAGCATTGTACTTGCAGATACTCAGGCATTAATTGTAATTTTCTTAAATGTTTATGTAGCTTCACATCACAATAAATAAATAAATAAATAAATAAATAAATAAATAAATAAATAGATAGATAAATAAATAAACAGACAAAGTAGGTCATTTCATAAGAGATAGTGATGTGGCACAGCCAAATGAGTTGAAAGTTGGCTGCAGCTAAAATGGGATGATCCGCTTCTTCCTCACCTCCTCCTCCCAGGCGTGGGGCCCTGCTGCTGCCACCTTGTCTGGGCTTCAACACTTCTCTGAGCACACTGGGAGCTGGCTCAGTGCAGAAAACTCACCCAGCAAAACAGGCAATTGTATTTTAGTCACTCTGGTTTCCTATGCAGTCAGATGAGCACAGGAGTCAGTGGAGGACAGGGTGTGTCCAAACTTGAGAAAGGCATGATTTGGGAGAGGATGTGGAAGATGGGGAGGAGGCACAGGGAGATTGAGCCACTCCTGATGGCAACAGCAAGGAATAGGGCTGGCTCTGTCCTGACCTTCAACTACACACCTGGTCAGCCATGACAATAAAGAACACAATGAGAATATCTCTACTTGACCTTTAAACAACGTCAACTACAGAAGAAACCAATTCAAATGCAAATTTTCCTGTCCCGAAGAATTTAACAGAAATTAAGTTTTGTTTGGATATAAGCTGTATAACTGAGAGCTTCTGTGAACTTTCAAATCAACCTTAATGTAGAACTTCAAACTATTACTACTACTTTGAAACTACTTCAAAGATGGGAAATTTTGTTCTGACACGAAGTACTAGAAGCTAAAGGGGAAAAACAAAAACAAAAACAAAACAAACTGAAGTAATTAATGCTTACCTCCAAATAACCAAATCAATACTTCCTAGCAGATCTCCTAGAATAACCAAGACATTTTTCATAATGGGCATGTGTTCTCTGCAGTAATTCAGGAGGCCATAACACTAAACAACGTGTAATTTCCTAGGGCCCACTTAAACATTTAAGTGCTATGAAAACATCTCAATATCTACCTGCAATACTAAATATTTAGAAAATAATAAGCCTAAATCTTAACATACATTCCAGATGAAAAATAATTAAAATTAATTATCTTATAGAAATGGCGCCTGGTTATTTTACATGTATGTATCTACTTGTACATGTCTTTGAAATCACATCTCTTAAACTCACAGACAAATCAAGTCATTACTATTAACACCAATGACTTAATATACTGCAGAACTACAAAGAACATCCTGTTTTGCTTCATGGTTCACCAAGAGAACTGTAACACAAACCTTAAGTCCAAAGTCATTCCTGTTGGTGGTGCTGCATGAATTAATAGAGGCCAACTTTCAGACAATAGACTGTGGCTGCAGTGTTAGGTTTATAATAAAGTCTTGTTCTGGCTTGTGAATTGAGCAAGTTTGGTGTGGCAACTCACAGCCACATAATACACAGAAAATGTCAGAACATAACTCTTACAGTCATTTTTCTGATAATAACTGCAGTTACTGTAAAACTCTCAGGAACTGTTAGAAGATTCAATAAGACATCCATTAATACATTTGTGGGTTATTTTCACTTTCTTTCCTTTCCAGTCTAGAAGTTAGCCTTAAAGTTGTCCCATTTTGAAGCTTTCAGTGTGTCTATAAACATTGCTTTAATTACCTACTTCTTGCCTTGGTAAACCACAGTTATTCTTTGAACTCAAACCCTAGCAGCCCCAAACACTTTTTATTCAAACTTACCAACAGATGAGAGTAATTTTTCAATTACAAAAGCTCTAAGAGATTTCAAGCAGTTTCTACTCCTCAATACTGTTTCAATCAAGAGTGGTATGAATCCCTGAAGCCCATGTTTATTTAAGTAGTTAGTGGTGGCATTATTATACACTGGGGTAAACTCTTCCAAGTGCTAACACTGCATATATAGAAATCTACCTGCTTAAACATCAAGGACTAAGGATTTTGCTTTGTAATACTTCATATAGATGCCAGACAATTTTAATGAAATATGCCCACAATTTAGTAATGAATTTTACTTTCAAACAGCACAAGTTCACAACAGAGGTGATGTTTCCCATTAAATGAACAGTATCGTAAGAAATACAAAGTGTTGTAGCAGATGTAGTTTGCTTCAGTACATAAATCAGGATACACAGGTTCCAAATCTTACATATCAAGACACAGAAAGTGAATCAAATTTGCTTGTATTGATAAGAACATTGCTTGTATTGCTTACTTGCTATGAACATACTGCTGCTGAACTCACATCACTGTTACTCACAAATACTATGTTTCAAACCACTTAGGTTCTACTAAAGGTTCAAAAGACTGAAGGAAATGTAGTGTGTTGAGTAACAGATTTGCCACATTAAAAATATTAAAACCTAAAAATGGAAAAAATAAATAATGATATAATACAGATTCATTGCCATGTAGGTATTTGTCCACCTAGCTATTCAAATAACAATGTTGAAAGCCAATCAATATTACATGAGACTGCCTGTCAGAGGTAAACAAAAACTATCATCTCTAATAATATAACCATTTCCTTATCAAAAATGAAAAATAATTTGTCCTATTCTGAAATGTAGTTCCAGCTTCATGGGTGCAAATAAACTCAGCTAAGAGGATGATAATTTAGGAATTTATATTTGTAGGCATCATCAGATAACATCATTTGATGCTTATTAAATTACGCCTACTGAATTATGCTTTTAAAGTATTAAGCTGCTTGTGTAAATCAAATCCTTTTAATGTTCGTACACATAACCTTGTGAAAAATGCATCTGAAATACTTACACCATAAATAGTAGTGAGTCCCAAGATATTTCTACACCCACATTTTAGGGGATTATATTTAAAACAATTATGTACAAATAAGCAGCAATATCACAACTGCAACACTATTATTACATTATATGGCATACAAAGAAGATACATTGCAAAACTACTGTAACATATTACATCCTGCAGTTTTGGGTAATCTGCTTTTGACTGGTAGCTTTTTGAATTTTTACTGACTGAAATAAATCACTAAACCAGACTGTGGGACTTGCATGTAGATAAACAGTAGTACTTAATACCCAGCAGTCTGCAGACTTACAGGAAGAGCTCATTTGTGGGATCGTACTCACCAGTGACTCAACATATAGAATATGTCTATTTTTTTTTAATAATTATTCTGCTGTTACCAAGACTAGCTTTCATCTCTTTTGTCTGGCAGACAACACTTTCTTCACTTCCAAGCATCAATTTAATTGTGGGCTACTCAGAAGACAAGTAATGATGACTAATACAGTATGTTCTTCTGTATTTGTAAGAAGCTCTGAAAAATATCTTGGCTTGACTAATTTTTTTTTTGTTAACTTTATGACAGCATAGTTTATGAGAACATATATATGAGTTGAGATTTGTCTAGTTCTGGCAGGATTAGTCCTGAAGAACAGAACACGCTCTACACATATATGCTTCTAAATTTCTCTTGATTATTTTGGAATCAAATGTAAAACTGTAATTTCTGTCAGCACATCATTCTGCACTATCTTCCATAGCTCTGTATGTCTTTTGACATTCTGAACCACAACACAAAGCCCCAAATAAAACCTGGTAAAAGATTTGCTTTGTAAAAATTTCACCAATGTTTGTGATGGCTGTTTATTTATTTATTTATTTATTTAACTAATATTGAATAGACGTCTTTTGGGATTAGAACTATGCTACGAGATATTCTTCAAATCCACATTACCAGCAAGATTTATTCTTAAGTATTTTCCCCAGAGTATTAACCTGATTTGAGGGCTGTATTTCACTCTTTTGCTTTTGTATGGATGTTCATCACTAAGATGAGCAGGAGGTTAATGGATTTAAATGAATTAAAAAGCAGAAAATTATGTATTCTCATTCAAGTTCTGTAGTGGTAGTAGAATCAAAACCAAATAAAAACACAAATCAGGAATTAAAGATAGCATCCTGGACTCTAAATATTCACAATACATAGCCTGTAAAAAATGAATAAAATGAAAAATGGAAGAGCAGATCCTATCTGTATTTCTGACTTTCACATGGACACAAGGACAGAGAAATACTACCTTTAGAGTTCTGGCTACTGGTTTAGTTTTAGCTCTGGTCTTAATTGTGGATTCTAAAAAGAACAAAGATTTAGGCAAGCAACCGAGACATGTTCATGTGTGGATAAAAGCATTTCTTGTGCACATTTTGGAGCCAGAAAGAATATGAAACTGCCCATGTAGACTTAGTTATATGGAATGACTTGGAAGAAATGGAAACATATTTCAGGGTACGTGGCCTAAACTCTCACGCTCACTTGCACATTGGGGAGCAGTATGAGACTAGGTCACGTACATTCTCACATATACTTATTAGAAGCAAAAAGTAAAAATAAACAAACAACAACAGCAACAACAAAAAGCAAAACAAACAAACAAAGAAAAAAACTCCACTACCTGGAATATCTACTTTTGGCCAAATTTATGATTTTGAATAGCCTGCTACACCTAAAGCTACACCTCAGAGATGGAGAAAGACAAGTTTATTTCAGTTTTTGTTCATTGTTGATTCACACAGTGCAACTTGGGCCCAAACACACATTCCTGCTAGCCAGTTTACTCCAAGGAGTTTCTGCTGAAGCCAACACATCATCCTAGATTAAAACTGGTATGCCAAAATGGATTACCCAGTCCAATATCTTTATCCATCTGCCTATCCATTCTTTAAATGCCACATTTCCAATAGTGTTTGGAAGTCTGGGTGATTCTTAAATGATCACAGAAATAATATTTGGCATTGAGAACTCTCTTTTGCTCTTCACTTGAAAACAGATGTTTAGCACACTTCAAGGTCTTCTCACCTCTTCAGAAAGAGAAAATTAAAAAAAAAAAATCCTTCTGTGCCATGCATTCATTATGTTCAATTTGACACTGTTGATGATTTACCTGTATTCTGAGAAAAGTTGTCATTAAATCGTATTTGAAAAATTTGTATAGGATTTTCACTACACAGTTATGTTATCCACAATATGTGAATAGGTGATTCCTATGTGGTCCAAAGGGGAGGGTCTTGTTACAGAAACATTATTATTCTTGTTATTGTTGCTATTATTATTATTATTATTATTCAGATGTATCTCTATAAGAACTAGAACTAAAAAATAGGGTCTAAGACTTTCAAAGGGTCCAATGGGAAGTAAACTCCTATGGTCTCATTTTACAAGTATTATAGTCATAGCATAAGCTATAGTATAAGCATACATAAGCAAACTGGTTTCTTTTGATATTGCACAAGTTAAACTAGTTTAGCACATCTGAATACAAGCCATCTGCTTTCTTGTCTCTTTTACATTTAAAGTTGGGCATGCTTATCAACATAGTTATGTGTTAATATGTTCATAATAAAAGCTCTTGATTCTTGAGCAGGACTATCTGAAAGTCTTACATTTTTATCAAGATTCCCTGTAAAGAAACTGCATGCACTATTATCTGTAAAGAAAAAGACGGTTTTTACTACTACTACTACTCAGTATGGGACAGTCTGAAGAGCAGAGAATACACCCAAACACTTCCAAATGGAAATGGGATGGAAATAAATGTGGCCTGCAGTAACAGGAAACTTACCTACTGACCCTACTTAGGAACCTCTTTAGTTTCATATTTGTAGTCTCTGTGCAAGATGCTGGTATGGCAGGCTGAATGTGGCACTGTCACCTTGACCTATGACTACTCAGACTTGATTAAATTTGCCATGAATTCTTGGTTCACATTTGGGGTGAAGCCAAATGAAATGAGGGAAACTTGAAGAAAGGGAAAAATGTGAGATAAGCAAACTCACCAGCAAAATCTGCAGAAATGCAAAGAAGAGAAGAGACTAAAAAATTATATTATTTCTTTTTCTGATTGTTTATTTCCCACGAGCATTTAGCGTGATAGCTTATTGTGATTTATTTTTTTTTTTTTGTAACTGTACTGGAAGGCAATGTCAAGTTTCACCGGGTGGCGTAAATTTGAAAACCCACCCTAGTAAAACAGGTGTTAGCAGTCCTGCTGGGAGATATTAAGTGTGTTCTGCTGACTTGCTGTTGTACGTGGCCGGTTACCTCACCCAGATGCAACGGACATTCCATTTTTCTGTGGAAATTATAATACAATTCAGGGTGTTAAGCAAAATCCACTGACATGCACACAGATTTAGCTTAAATTTTCTAACAAACTCCTAATTACTTGCAGTACAAAAATCTAAGTATCATTTAATGAAAATAAGTATCAGTGAACTATGTAACAGCAGTCCAAAAACTGTTCCAAACTCAGCATTGACCATATATGCAAATTAAAAAAAGATTTACTGGAGGCATTTGAGGGAAATTTTACCTTGGAGGATAATAACTATTGGTATGTAGAAGGCCTCCCAGGCAAAAAAAATTTTAGGAAATGATGCTGGAGTTATTTAATTATTAGGGTTTTTTTGCTTGTTTGTTTTGTTTTGTTTTGTTTTTCAGAAAAGGATTATAGTGTTATTTAAAACTGAAATACCTTCCACTTCCTTTTTCCAACAAGTATGAAGAAACACGCACACCAAATTCTTCCAGCATGCACTCCAAACATGAAATATGAACAGTAAATTCAGAAATGTAAAGCAAGTTAACTTCCCAAATACTTGGAAAATTCAACATACATATGTACTGACATGCTGATAAAAGAATGTATGAGGTCACTATTAAGGTTAGAGTATGAGCTGGGGTGTGTATTGGTTTTAAGAAAATGCAGCAGTGGGAAACAGATTCTTTTTGGCACATATTACTGTCAATCCTGTCAGGAACATGAAAGTGACAGCTGGTGTCGCAGGTATTTTACCTAGTCCCTAATCTGGTGCTTGGAAAACTTGGAGTGAAGGAGAGAGAGTCTCTGTAATGTCAAATGCAATTTTTTTGGTGTGTGTGTGTGTATTGTATGTATTTGTATATGCCAACAAAGAACAAAGTCAATGAACAATGCAGTTACTCTCAATAAAAGTTTAAATTCTAATCATAATTTTAGGATAGCCAAACAGATGATTATGAACATCATCTTGACATCCTCACATTAAAACAAACAAAACTAAGAGAATACAGACTTTTACTCTGCTTATCTCCAGTGGTGCATTCTTGCTTTTCTCATCTTTTCTTACCCATTCTTCTTTCTATGTGTTATCTTACATTTGCTCTACAACAGTCTCTAGAGCAGACATTGTAAAGCACAAAATGCAACAATGATCATTTCTAAAGTGATTATAGAAACCTATTACAGAATTTTTTAGAGGAAAGTGTTGATTTTTTGATTGGAATACAGTGCTGGACTCGGCCTTGAATAAACTCCTGGCTCTGGATTCAGAAAACCATTAAAGTATTTCAGCATCTTGCATGAAATTCTTAGAGAACTAAAACATGATTCTGCGACAACCTGGATCAAAATAAAAGACTAGGCAAAAAAATCTCTTCTAAAGTCTCAAAGTAGCTCCCTGCTTTAGTGCTCTCATCTCCACAGTCCATGAACACTGTGAAAGACCCCTACACATGCACTAAGAACACAAAATTGAAGATAAATGCTACCCCTGGAGGACTTTTATTTTTTTAAGGTAGCAATAAAAGGGACTCTGTTTAAACAGTGGTTTTTAAAGCAATGCATCACTCTAGTGAGTCTGTCTACCATCTTTTTTTTTTAGTTATGCAACGCTTCTGAGTCAGCAAGGTACCAGTGTCTAAATATTTATGGAGTGTGGCAGCTTCAGAAAATTAGAGGGCAACATGAAAATGCACACTTCTTTAAAACAGAGTAGTTTCTCTCCATTAGGTCAAAAGAGAGTCTACTACAGAGCACTCATTTACCAGATTTAATTAAACCTTTGAAAGCATTCCAATTCTCTCCTTCTGAACAACTTAGTATATAGCAACTTCATTTAGCTCATCAAAAAAAAAAAAAAAAAAAAAAAAAAGCTTTTAGAAGTAAAGGTAATTACAACCAATGACAGGATGAATTCTTTAAAAGATAAGTAAACAGATAAACTATGGGGTATTTCAATGCATCTCTTGAATTTTGCAAATGGAGTCCATCCTGATGCACTTTATGCTTTCAGACTACACCTCAGTCTTGAGTACAGCAGAAGCCATAATGCTACAGCACGTGTGGGAAAGGCACAAATTTCCTATACTCCTGGCCTTTTGATTTTATAAACATTCTCACGTTTTTCTTAATTAGATATATTTTGCATATTACCCTGAAAAATATTTATAGAAGATTGATCTCATCAGAATAAAAGTGATAAAAATACTTGTTATTAACAAACTCTAAAAGTGCAGAACAGTGGTTTCACTTGATCTGAAGTTATATAGTCTTACTGCTGGAACTTCAAGTCCTTGGGAAATTACATGCATGTGAGAACATAACATAAGTCACTGATTTTCTTTTATGTTTAGTCTTCATTTTACTGACTCAAATTGATCTAAACCTTATGGAAAATAAAACTCAAAAGAAACAAAATCAAAGATGAATTGTTGTCACAGGTTATTAAAACTATTAGAATTAAATCAGAAATCGATAAAAACTATGCGGTTTTATCTCTATGCTTCCTAGTGTTAAAAAAATAATAATAATTTAAAAAAAGCATATGAAGGATTCAGGCATTCACTTTGGCTAGTACACCTACACATTGTATTTTATACCATACTTAGAATGATATACAAAGAAGTATTGGGACTGAATATATTTTAATATTATGCCCATAAGCAGCCTACTTAGCTATATACTATATGATTCAGTATATGACCAAACCAAAGAGAAGCATTTTCCAAACTCTTCACAAGATCTTTTGTCTAGATGCTCAGTCAAGGAAAATAAAAGCACCTGGATCCACAAAAGGCAATGGGATATCTGCTCTTACATTCAACAGGACCAAGATTTTTCTTGAATTCTTAGCTAAATGTTTTAATACAAACACCAGCAGTGCTTGACCCTGTAAAATGAGGTCTGAACAGACACTTTGTTTGTCCTTTCACTTCTAGTTGTAGCCAATGAAACGTCAAGTGTAGGAGGAAGCAGTGTTTTAAATAGTTATCCAAGTGTTTGCAAGTTCCAAAATGCAGACAATATTATTTGAAAAACAAGCATTTACTGAGCTTTGGAGGAGCCACATATCTTCTAATAAGTTAATTTATACAATGTAACAATATAAATCTTTCAAAACTATGCTAAGAAATTCAAATGGAAGCCTTACATACACAAGAACAGTGAAGACACCCTGGCACATACGTTTGCTGTGGGCTGTTGCTGCTGATCTGTCTATAAACTGAAAGCTTATACAAAAACCCAATTTAAAGTCATTATTGGGAAGAATTACTGAAGAAGTCTGTGAATGACAGACCAAAGAGCTCACAAGACTGGGATGTTGGTGAGCTGACTATGTGTGCATTTAGAATACATAGAACTGTTGCTGTTTAACTTCATGAGCTATTATTTATTTCACATGCAAATAGGTCTCAGCACTCAAGTGTGGAAACCCTGGGACAAAGAAAATTCTTGTGGTATTTTTTTCCCTAGAGGGAAATGCCATCGGTACGCTCCCATTGTAATTCCAAATAAACTCAGATAAATCAAGAGGTATGAATAATTCAAACAAGGTTCCAATCAGCCAACAATACAAGCCTAAACAAAGCCTATTCTAATTATTATAGAATTAAAGACAGCCAAAAGCTAGAAGCTAAAATAGAAGCACATTTATACTTCAGGAAGACCTCTCAGATTCAACTTTTTGGACTTTACAGGTTTGGTTCTGGTCAGGATACCACCAGAAAGAACTGCTAAGACCTGCATATGTAAACATATAGTCTAACTTGATATCAACTCTTCAAAAAGCAAAAGTGATTTGTGATCAGTTTGTGAGGTTGAATACAATCAAGTCCTAACAAAAAATGTATTTTGGACTGACTGAAACTGAACACTGCATGGACTAATTCATATCTGGATACAAGGCCAACTTAAAACAAGTTCAACTTAAAACAAGTATAGCTCTGACTTATGTCATATGATCATCTGTTGATCATATGGTCAGCAGATTCCTCAGACTGTGTTTTAAATAATTCCTGCACATCAGAAAGCTGCCAAATAGATTACTGTACTTACGCTATTTATTTATACTGAAACAAAACTGGTTGTACTGTATTCTAATGATTTGTGCATTAAGGTTCCAGTCACAGTGGATTTAAACAGAGAAGTTACACACACACGCACACACACACACACACAAAAAAAAAAGATTGTGTTAATTTTTTAATTAAGCTGATCAAGAGCCTTTACATGAAAAGGGATTTGTTAATGCTGCTGAAATAAGCAGCCTTTGTGAGCAGCCTGTTCTACTTCTAGCCAACATAAGCCAATTACTAAAGCCAATTTACCTTTGTGTACCTTAACAGTATTGCCTGTAAGAGGGTCATGAGCTGTAATACTGTAACAGAGTTTGTATTCAGAATTAGCATAAGTCAAGTTCACTAACAAGTGTTCACCAAACACGGAGATTCACCTTCCTGATGGTATTTCAAGCCATTCCAGACTGGTCACATCCATAGGCTCCTGACAATCAGGGACTGGGTAAAGTGGGTTGACAGAGCACTGAGTGCAGTTAATGAAAGAAATATACCTACTCTGCATCTAGTCCCATGGCTGTGTTCACAACTATAGGAGAAAAATCTTATTTATTTATTTATTTATTTATTTATTTATTTATTTATTTATTTATTTCTATTTCTGAGAAATCCTGCATGCTTCACATCATGGAATAAATAGTGATCACGATAGTGCATAAATGCATACTGAAAAAGCAAGCAGAGAATCTCCTGCTTCTAATCTCCATAATACAATTAGCAAAGATTCTGGGGAAAGAGGATGGGAATGCACCAAACAGATTTGGCAAGGTCACTTGTTCTCCCTAAAATATTTGTCACATTGGCACTCTCAGAAAGGGAACATTGACCCCTGATGGACCACAGCTCTGATGCAGCAGTTCATGTTCATTCCCATGTGCCAGCAATAAGGCATTGGGAAAAGACTTTAGGTGGACAGGATTTGCAACAGAGTTCAAAGAATAGCATACTCTGAGGGTATAATTACTGCCTAACAAAAAAGCAAAGTTAGATGGCATGGTTAGATGGTTAGTGTGCATAAAGGACAAGGTGCTCCAAAATGGTGAGTCCGTAAAAGATATCATAAAATCAAGCAGAGTGGGCTTTCTTTCCATGAAACAGACTAGCAGTTAGGTACAGTAGATGTAGGCAGCTCCTGTTCAAGGAAAGTTCAAGAGCAGAGTGAGAAAATACATCTGGACTGTCATATTAGTTTTATTATCCAACTTCTTTCTGTTCTTTCCCCTAAATTTCTAACGTAATAATCATATTATATTCTGGAAGTAATGCAATATTGCCAAAAAAACTTTATCTGGCATCAAGTTTTTGGTGTTTTATTCTCCAACAGAAGATCAGTAGGATGTTGTCAAGCTTTTTTGTACAACTGCAAGACAGTGTTGTTTTTATTATCATGTTGATTTGTAATGAACACACTATCTCACTAAGACATTCTGCGGTACTTTATTTACCCTCCTTTCTTGCAGCCTTACTGCTATAGTGTCAAGCTTTGAAATATTGGGTATGTGTAGCTTCAACAAGATGATTCAGCATGGTTATCTAGGCATGATATAATACACAATAATTCCAAAAGCATGACTGTTTTTGGATAGTGTTTACTGTAATTTTAAGCACGTGAGAAGGTGAGTGTGCTTTCTACCTCCCCTCCCACAACCAAATTCACAATTCAAACTCTTTTCCACCAAAACAGTGCTAGTTAAAATCCCTAAAAAATTAAAATTCCATTAAATTCCATTAAAATGGAAGCCACAACTTGCTTTCTGGTCCACTGCTTTTTTTTTTTTTTTACACATTACATCACCAACAGCATTTTATGGACAGTTGTGCAGTTCCTATAACTCCATTAAAAAATCTTTCTATTGGTTGGATTTCCCCGTCCAATTGAATAAATGATAACGATATTCATACTTGCTGTGTGCCCTCATGTATTATTTCTGGGTCTTGATGTTTAAATCTCAAAACTGTGTTCAGTACCTCTTTTCTAAATTCAGTCTGGATTCACCCTAGGAGCAGAGAAAGTAGCTCTGGCAACTCTAGAGAAGAATGGCCATCTTAGACTCCCACAGATGTCCAGAAAATATAAAACACACAGAATGTCAAAGCTCCCACAATCTTCCACTCACCAGTGACAGGCAGGGAGAGCAAGAAAGGCGTAAATGCCTTTCAATAAGCTCCAGTTGAATTAAAGAGCTTTATCAGAATTACACAGGGTACTTCCTATGGACCATGTGTGTGCACTACATGCCAAAACATGCACCCACATAGTTTCTTGAGAGTTTTGCATGTTACTGAAACTGCAGACTGCACCACCGATACTATCTGGATATGGTCCTGGGCAGCTTGCTCCAGGTGTCCCTGCCTGAGCAGGGAGCTTGGACCAGATGGGCTCCAGAGGGCCCTGCCAACCTCAACCATTCTGTGATTCCATGATAGGCAGTGGCAAATTATCTTTGGATGAAAAAAATGAATAAGAGATCTTGAGACTCTTCTTCATAGTTAATAATACTTTCTAATGTAAAAAGTCTACCTCTGATGAAGTTCAAGGCTTCACAGACATTGAAAAATAACCTTTCCTAAAAAACATACAACACACAAAATTATTAAGCAGAAGTAATGTAAAGGGAGTGGTTAGAAAATCTTTAAATAGAAGGAAGTCCTCAATTATAGCCATAACAGAACTGGCACTTTGCCACATTTCCAAAATAACCAGACATTTGATAAAAATCTAGAAAGCTGACAAAATCTCAAAATTACCAAAAAGTCTTGTTTGGATACACTGTAAAAGAAAACCACTTCAGAGACTGTTTATTTTCTTGTAAAGATTAAATATGCATTTTTGCTGTTCAGCTAAACATCATGCACTTTCTTCTCTATTTTTAAATCCAGTAAACATTCTAGATATTCCTAGTATTTATAACATAATCTCCCTATAGAAGATGATAAAAATACACCATCATGAAGCACACATATTTACTGTAATCCTGCTGCTGCTATCCTGGGAAAAATGTATTAACAAATATAACCAACAGGTGCTTTCTAAAATGCATGTCATAGTCAATTAGTGTGTATGTATTTGAAATAGATGTTTGTGTTAAAATTTTCCAGTTAATTTCTATTAACGGACATCTCTTTGTCTAAGCATCAGTATCACAAGTATATATTTGATCAATTATGATACTTCAGGTAATGTTCACATGACATTTTTGAGGGGAAGAGATTGAAGAGGGGAGTAAGATAACTACAAATGGGAGAAAATGGCAAAATTGTCAACTGCATCTCTTCAAACAATAAATACTTCAATGTGTATGTCAGCCACTATTCTTCAGGCATAAATTACTCCACTGTTTTATCTTCCTGATACAGTTTAACGCAATGATTCTCTGATAAAATTATATTCCTGACAAGCATAGCTGAGGGGCTGGGAGAAGAAATGAGCACAGATGGATAGTCATGCATCAGTGGCATGTATGTACTGACAAACAGATTAAAGGAAGGGAGGTTCAAGGAATTCCTAGGAGGAAAAAAAATAAAAAATAAAAAAAAAATTGTGAGGGGACATTTTTTATTTTAAGGAATGAAAAGATCTCTCTGTTCTCAACAGTCTTTGTCTGCAAAAGCAAATTGTACATAAACTTAATCTTGGCCCTAACCAAGCATCCCTAACTTAGTCTAAATTTTTGTTAGTTTTAATGGAGACTGATACCATCACAATATAAATACGTCTTATGACCTGATTATTACATTAATATCTAGACATCATGTGACTCCATGCATTAATAAGACAGGGAATTTCTAAGCATAAACAAGAAGACTTATGCCTGCATATGATTTTTTATTTTTTTTTTTTAATGAATAATGTACTTCTTCCAGCACAGTAAAATAATATCCAGGATGTGTTCCTGTGGCATTTTCTTTTATGACTTCAGACAGTCAAATGTGAGCGACTCAGAGGAATATGCAGCTCATTGAATGATGTGAGTGAGTAACTCTGAGCTGTTTTGTGAAGAGAGGTTGTCATCAATCCTGTGGTTCTTTTAATGTTCTCAGATCTTCTCTGGATGTAGAGAGAACTGTTTGTTTCAGTGCAGAATAAAGAGGTCTAATAAAAAGCCAAACCAGAATCAAATCATATTACAAAAGTGATGATTTGGTTGCCTTCTCCTCCCCTTCCTTTCCATGTCTGTAACATCCTTAGGCAAGATAGATGAAGCTTCCTATCCTTTATCCTCTACTAGATGCAGAATTTGCAGAATTTCTACCATCATTTCCTTACCTTCCTCTCTCCCTTACAATAGAGGCACGTTTGGTCTCCCAAACAAGGTCAACTGTTACACTGCTTGTGTGCACAGCTCTCACCACATCTATATTTACTTTCAACTTCTTGGTCTTTTTTTTTTTTTTTTTAAAGAGCTATTTGCAAAAGCAGTTTGAATTCTCCCTTCTGCCAGTTCTGAGCTAAATGAATTTGCTTCTCATCTAACTCAAATTAGCTATGTTAATGCCATTAATAATCTCTTTTCAGCAAAACTTGGAACCAGACTTCCAACACATTCCTCCTTGAATATCAGTCATCTTTAACATTAGCATCTTTAACCTTACCCTTACAGAAATTCTTTCCTCTCTTCTTCCTCAATTTCCACCATTCATATCTGTACCTATAATATATCCTTAGATGGACCCTCAGGTGGATCACTTTTTAATTTTTCTTTTGGGGTGCCACAGAGCTCTATTTTTAGTGCTCTAATTTTTATTTGTACTCTAGTCTTTATGTCCAGGTAATTGCACCTGCAAGCATAAGATAAGCTTAAATTTCTACTGCTGAAGGAGAGGTTATTTACTGTAATTGATTTTCAATTTGCATTGTTTATTTGTATATTTAGATAGTTGATATACCTATATGCATTACTGTTAGCAATACAGGATTACACAAAAAAACCCTGACCCTCCACTAAGGCATACAAAAGTTCATACAAAAGGGTTTGTTGACGTCTAAAACAAAAACAAATGAACAACAACAAAAGCAAATTAAAGGCAGTGAGGTATAACTTGATGCTCACTGTGCTGGTTTAGCAGAGTGCCAATTCCCTGCACAGAGGAGAGGGAAGTTTGTTCCTGGCTTGTTCCTGATATCATCTCCGTTATTTCTGGGTGGTGACATGAATACAAGTGTGGAAGTCTTAAAAATCATTTCTTTCTGCTTTGAGCTCCCAAAAATGATGTATGAATGGTATGCCATAGAAATTCTCAGACAGCAGAAATAAGCTTCAGGGACCTATAAACCTGGACAGTATTCCTAAATGGAAATGCATCTTAGTGGCTACATTCCTATCATCAACCAAAGAAATACTGGGGATTTAAATGGGACAGTCAGTTTGAACACTCAGTGTATGGAAAACAAATTGTACACACTTGGAAACTATCTTGTACATTGCACACTGCACAGAGCATTACAATTGATGGGATGTGGCAAACGTGTCCAAGAAATTCTTCTCTGGATCAGTGAGGCCAGTCACTGGAGAAGGGGATGGGAATGCGGTTAATTCTCGAAGAGGAGATTTACAGTCTGAACGTCTTTGAAATGAGAGGACTTGTCCAGCTGTCTTCAGAAGGACCGCTAAGGCATGCTTCTGGCTGTAACAGTCTTTGGTGCTTCCCTGGGAACTCCAGTGAGGATATACATTTAATGCACACCACCTACCCATTGAAGAATCTCAGAAAGCACTGCTGGTTAAGTTAAAAATCATCTACTTGAAACTACCACCAGGAAATGTTCAGTCTTCAACACTTGCATCAACACATGCAAATGTTCATCAGCTACCATCAGAATCTGGCCAATCCCAGACATGAGTACAGACTGGGAGAAGAAATCATTGAGAGCAGCACTGCAGAGAAGGACTTGGGGGTTCTGGTGGAGGAAAAACTTGACGTGAGCCAGCAGTGCACACTTGCAGCCCAGAAGGTCAACTGCATTCTGGGCTGCATCAAAAAAGGAGTGGCCAGAAAGTCGAGGGAGGTGACTGTCCCCCTGATTTCTGCCCTTGTGAGGCCCTGCTTGGAGTGCTGCATCCAGTTCTGGGGCCCTCAGCACAAGAAGAATTTAGACCTGTTAGAGCAGGTCCAGAGGAGGGCCATGAAGCTGATCAGAAGGCTGTAGCGCCACTCCTATAAGGTTGAGAGAGCTGGGGATGTTCAGCCTGAAGAAAAGAAGGCTCTGGGGAGACCTCATAGCAGCCTTTCAGTACTTAAAAGAAGCTTATAAAATAGATGGATTTTTAAATGGGCAAATAGTGATAGGATATGGGTAAACAGTTTTAAACTAAAAAAGGGTAGATTCAGATTAGATACTAGGAGGAAATTCTTCACTCAGAGGGCTGAGAGGCACTGAAACAGGTTGTCCAGAAAAGTTGTGGATGTCTCATCCCTGGAGACGTTCAAGACCAGGTTGGACATGGCCCCGGGCAGCCTGATCTAGTGGGTGGCATCCCTGGCCATGGCAGAATGGGTTAGAATTAGGTGGTCTTTTAGGTCCCTTCCAACCCTAACCATTCAGTGATTCTATGATTCTATGAAAATAGGAACTCTGAAAATGTATTATGTTGTCATTCCTTTGATAAGTATCTGTTTAGAACCTGCTTAGATGATGGATCAGTCTTGTTTGCTTCAATCCAGAACTGCCACTGTTATAAGGTAAGAGAAAGGAGACTGGGAGAAGTATTTGTCACCAATGTGACTCCAATGGTTTTTACCCACAATCCTAAAATAAGAATTGCATGAGGCTGTGCTCTGCCAAACCACAAAAGCTAGATTCAGAAATGCAGAATTAAGTGGTAAGTAAATCCTTGGTAGGAGGGACGCCAGAGTATGTATAAGCTGTGCATTACCATGACAAATTCTTCCCAGGGAATGGGGAGCATGATACTTCAACCACTGCTTACAAAGACCAGGGAAGAATTGCATGCAGGAACAGGCTTAGCTATACTGAAAGCAAAATGCCCACATACCACCACCACCAGCCTCCCCACCTCTACTTCTTGGTAACATCCCAGCTTGAGGCCACATGAAGGCATGGACAACTTGGGCAGTTATCAAGAGCAACCTAAAGCCCTTTGGTCTATTTCATTGTCCAAACTCTGGTATAATTAATTGGAACAAAAATCAAATGAGGACTTTTAATTATGCAGATCAAGGTGTGCTTGAGAAGTAACAGATCTCCAAGATGGTGGAAGGTCATGAGAGAGTTTCAGTTGTAACACGGACACCACTGCTTATCTTGTGGCCAGGTCCTTTATAGTGCACCTGACAGGTGAAAGTAGGAAGGGTAGCAATATTACAGCAAGCAAATAGGCAATATGGGGAATACTCCAGACCATTCTTCACTAAGGAGAAGAAAATGAATAAAGTGCTGTGAAGACAGTTGGAGCCAGCCCCAGGATCCTTGTAGACACAGATGGAACCAGAGGAAAAGAGACAGATTCATGAAATATATCAAGATGAAGGGGTAAACTACATGGTTTCGGATGTTTGACCTGGAGCACATACACTGTTAATACTTTAGCCAGCACTGACGTTATTGTCTCTTTGCTAAAATTATTTTTACCAGTCAAAAGATGCCTCAAAGATCAGATGGTGTGAGGGAGACCAAAATGGCTATGCTCCCTAGTTGCAGAGGGTGTAGCCAGGGAACCACTGCAAAAATGACAGCTATTCTTAATTACTGTGGCATTGTACAATACAGGCTTGTTTTGTTAAAGATGCAGGGAGAACAAGGAATCCTCCTATGACACATGGGGACAGTTTGCCACTACAGGCTTCCAAGCTGGGATAAACTTCTGAACTTAGCAGACATCCCTGGAGCTGCGGCTGTCGCTTTCAATCAGCTGGAAATAAGGCTGCACATCCTCATTTCCAGGGTTTTCAACATCCTAGGGAACTATATTTATCTCAAACTGTAGGGATACTACAATGGCTCTATGAGATGAACAACTCCTTCTGTCATTCATTTCTTGAATCCCATGAGGAAAAAGCTATATAACTATACAGACATACATCTACTCAGAAGGAGAGAAGAAATTTCAGAAGACTTGCAGAGCAGAGGGGAATTCTAAGATGATAAAGGAAATTCCCATGCTAATGTTATACAGCTTATAATATAATATACAGTATATATATAATGGTGTTCCCAGAAAGCTGATCAAATGGAGAAGAAATTACGCTTACCAGCTTTTTCATGGCTGTATGCAAAGGTAGAGGCCCCTAGGTGCTATTTTTGATATTGTACATTGGAAAACTTCTCTGGCAAAATGAATAAAGTATGTATATTCCCAATGTGGTCATGCTAAATAGCGAATGATCTAGAATACACATATAGTGTCACGGGAAGGAGAATCATTATTATTATTATTATTATTATTATTGTTGTTGTTGTTGTTGTTGCTGTTGTTGTTGTTGTTGTTATTTTTCTTCTATTCCAGATCTGAATAATCTCATGCAAATTAAAGTCACCTTTCTAACAAGTTGCCTATCTGAGCCAAATTCTTAATATTCCTCTCATCCTTTCTATGCAGTCATTTACATAACACCTTTGTATATTCTTTGTTTGCTCTCCTTTAAGCATCGCACCACCTCCCCCTTCCCAAGCTATAATTTTATCTTACAGATTTTTTCTATGTAACACAGCTAAAATATGGGCTTTCCTACTTTTAAACACAGGAAACGTCTTGCAGGAGTTCAGAATTTAATTACTCCTTTTTTTTTTTTTTTTTATTTGTTTTTATTTTTGTTGTAGTTGTTTTTGTTTCATTCCCTCAAGTTTTACTGAGATCGCTTACCTAGACAACATGCTGTGAACTTATCACCTGAAAGTACTTGGTTTTCTACCCTTTTTGAGAGATACTCTATTGAATCCCAGATTCCCTTCGCCTATCACAGAGGATAGGGAAATAAACTTTTGAAACCATCCGGACAATGTTGCAAGATGCCATTCCTTTTGGTTATATATATATATTTATTTATTTTTAACAGAGATTTGTACCAGCTGAGGCCTTGTCCTTTCTCTTATGCAAACTGCATTTCCTCTCTGGTAAAGAAGAATAGAAGTTCATCACACCTTTTTATTCTGAATTGCAAGATCCTTTTGCAACTTCACCACTAGATTTAGATTTCATTATCCTGAGTAACAGTTTGAAAGATTTTTCATTTTACTATTCATCCCTTTTCCTTTTTGCACATCATGAGTCACTTACAAGCACAGATCTTTAGGGGAGGTGAATTATAGTCTGTATTTTTAAAAGCTGTTTTTACTCACAATAACTCAGTTATTCCTTGTTTTTCCTCAATTTTCATTCTTAATGAAAAGTTGTTACTGGATTTTATGGGATTCTCCAAGAAACAACTTATGAGTGATCCCTGGCCTCTCTGGAACAAATTACTGAAAATCTGAAAGGAAAATGTTACTCTCCTCTTTTTTTTTTTTTTTTTTTTTTTTTTTTTAACATGGAAATATGTTTACTTTTTTTAGACCCGATTACTTGGAGGTATATACACTCTGATTAATACACTTCAGGCTATTCATTTCATTTCTGAAAACTAAGTGCACAAGCAGGCACTGCAGAAATACGGGAAATAGATTACTAACTTGTGTTCTGTTCATTTAAGCACACCAAATCTGGAAAACACAAAACTTGAGTCTCTCATTCCTTTGTATTTTCAGAAGACTTTTACAGCAGCCAGTCGTGAAATCTGTGAAGATGCATTGATAGTCATGGGGCAACAGTCAGAATTTTAAAAGAAGGAGATCACTGGGGGAAGAAACTGGCCCGCACAATAAAGGAGCTGGGATTACTTTTTAAAAGTCATACTGAACTTCCATTAGTAATGAAACAATTTCTACATACAGCCAACTTTCTGCATATATTTGTATGTGTTACACTTGTGTGGAACGCTCACCTGGATCTGCTAGAAAGCATAGAATGAATATCTTGGGTCATACATCTTGAGCCTGTACGGCCAATCTTGCCAAAAACGGCCTAGCAAAGCCAGAAGATTCTTGCAGCATTCAGCACTGAGCAGAGAGGAAGAGCTCACATGTGGGCCCACTTGACAGTGAAAATAGGGATGACATTTCCAAGCTTCCCAGTCCTCATAGAGCTCCACGTAACAAAACCCACACAATCTCATATAAAATTCCATGGGCCTTAGAACATACCACACTTCTTTTATACCAAACGGTGCTGTGCTTTACAAACAATTTTTAGACATAATAACAATAACAATTTTATTTATTTATTTATTTATTTATTTATTTATTTAGACATAATAACAATAACAACAATAACAATATTCTCCTCCTTGTATATTAACATTCCTGGATACTGCGGGATGCTGCTCAGCAGTGTCTGCGCAGCACATCCCTGTCTGAGGAAGTGTGACAGCAGGATACTTAAGAATACTAAGGAAAGTGTACATACTGTAGGGCAGGTATACTTTGTGGCACATCTAGCAGTTCAGTTTCCTGTTCATCAATTTAGCAGTTCCTATTTATCCTGTTCACACTCTGACTCTGCTAAGAAGTGATTTGCGAGCACCTCATCAACCTGTAACCTTGGCTTCCTCTGGTGGAAAACCTAAGCATGTGAGCAAAAAAGGAGCTGGAGGGGTGGAGTTGGGGGCTGGCATGAGAGGGATAGAAGTTGCGGGACTGCAGCAACACTAGGAAGCACCCAATACATCACCAAACAACATTTACCTGTATAGACATGTTCACTTTGTCCTACTTCAGGTTCAGACTTCATACACTTTTTATGTTACAGAAAGTTCTCTCTATCACAAAGATGTTCCCTGCTTAAGCAGGGACCTCACACCACCTTCCTGCTAAACTACACAATTTTTACATATATTCTTGTAGCTTTTTACTGAAGCGTTTTCAATTTATTAACATCTCTTAAAAGGTATTGTTAATGAAATGAAATACAATACTGTAGAAACAATCTTACTAGTGAGGCACATGGTCCCATTGATTCCCATTTGTATCAAATACACTACTACTTCCCCAAAGAAAGTGTCAGCTCTGATAACTACAGATTTTTACTAAAAGTTCATATCCACTTGGCAATGTGCTACAACTCTAACACCTTTTCTAACACTCTGATATCCAGGATGTGGTAAGCAAGACCTGTATTTTCATTGAACACAACTCCCTCTGTTGGACTGCAGTATGTGCGTATCCCAAACTGTAAAAATTGTCTTTGAAGCATGGTTTTACAATCTGGTAGGAAACAGTGCCAAAGCTAAGATTGACAAAATGAAAAAAAAAAAAATAGTCTTCATTAAATGCATTAAAGTCTCCTATGTTAGGAGTCTTTTCATAAAAAGGGTCTTTCCTGCCCTTCAATATATATTAGAAAAGCCCTGTTACCAGCTACAATTAAGAATGCTTTTTTACATAGATGTGTACTGGAACACAGTTCCCATGGGAATTAGTAAGAGCTAATTCCAAGGAAGAAAAAATGATAGTAAAACAACATCCATCTTAAGAAAAACTCAATGTGAAAAAAAAATATATATATGCTCAAAATTTTTTGCAACTTTCGCTTTATTTTACTATTTGTGCAGCTGAAAGCACCACAGACTGCATGAAGAAAGAACAGCAATATTCAATGTTAGTTTTTCAAAACTGTCAAGGGACAGTACTGTCACCACAAAAAGATTTTCAGTCCAACACTTTAATTCTCTTGCATTTTTTCTAAAATGGATTACAAACGATATTTCATATTCTTGAAACATCTTTGATGTGATCTGTTTAGAGAAAAAACACTGGAGATCTTTCAGTACATTTTTTAATATGTTCAGAAGAAATATATATGAATTCTATCTTTTTGGACCATTATAGAAAAGCTTTACAATGTATTTTCTATCCAAAATACTCTCCTGCTTTTTCTAATGATAGCAGGATTTTCAACAGAAATTAAAGAAACAAATTGATTATAAACAAGCAGAAAGGAATTATAATTTTATTTCATCAAAATGTAAATCATTGAAAGACTTTTGTTTTCTTTTAAAAGAAAAAAAAAATCTAGGTTTCATTAACTGATAGACTTCCGAAAAGATTAATGTGGCATCATTTTTTCCATTGAAGGAAAGAGATTTGGAAAAAAAAAAAAAAAAGTCTCGAGTGACATATTCCTCCTTGAATGAGATAGTTGTGAAGAAAAAAATAATCTTAAAAAGCTTGTATATGTATATTCTAATAAACAAACGTCTAAATCCTTATTTTTATTTTAATCCTTAATAGTAAATACCAAAATCATTTTACCACAGCGTATTTATCCAGCAGAGAAGCAAATCTCAAATCTCACAAGTTAATGACAGCCATGAGGATTCTGGTAAAGCTAACTATATAAAAACTGGATGCTGCTGAAGTTTACAAGTTTTAATTTTTATGAACTTGGACCTGTGGAGCTGGTTCAACTGGTCTACAATTTTTTTCTGTATTGCTGCCAATATGAGAGCAGAGTGCAAGACATTACAACAGACTTAACTAGAAGAAAACTAAAAGAGAAACATTTAAAATGTTTTTAAAATAAACATGAAAATATGTTTATGAATTTTGCTAACAGCTGAACTGAGATACTTCAAAAATCTTTTGAAAGATGAAGCTAATGGAAAGAGGAAAACCAAATGGTGAGTGAAACAGAACTTGGGAATATTGGTAATGATTAATTATGAATTTATATTGGTATAATCTACAGAGCATATCTTGTATTCCCAGCAGCAGACAATCCATGTCAGTGTTCTCTAACTTAAGCTAATAAAATGTCTTAGACATCACCTCCTGGGAAGGGTATCAAATAGCAAATGAATACAGAAAACATTTCTTCTTAATTGCAAGTTATGAGAGCAAGGATCACGAAAACATATGTGAAAGAGAAGGGTGGTGGGACTCTTGAGGTTTATAAACTAAAAAGGTTGAAATGAAGGCAGTGGGTGAATGGCTAATATGCATAGGAATACGAATGAATGAATGGCTAACATACTTTCAGGAGTATCATAGCACTGAATGAGTGGATAGCATGTTTATAGGAATAGCTTGATTACTGCTGATTTGATGGCTGATGTTCTGAAAAATCCCAATAGGGCACATTATTACATATTGGCCTATTTCAGATAAGCTTAGAACTAGCTTAGAACAGTTACTTTTTTTAAAAAAAAAACTTTTTTACTTTTTTTTTTTTTTCTGAATATTACAAATACGCAAGAGTCCACTGCTACAAGAAGAGATTTGGTTTATCATTGTCTAATAGGCTAACAAAATTGAGAACTGCCATGGGAAATACCTGAAAATGTGATAAAATATTGCTTTCTGCTAGGCCACATCAGTTCATCAGTTCACAATCCAAATGAGACAAATGAAGAGCAGACTTAATACCTGGGGTCTTTGAGAGATTTTGGAAGAAAGCTGACAAATTTGAGCTACTTTAACTACTTTAAAGTGTACTCTAGTACACTTTAACTTTTCTATCACAGTTAAAGAAATCAGCAGGATAAAATTGGTATTTCAAAAGGCAGGAAAATAATCTGATATGACTGTAGAGGTAAAAAAAGAAAGTGACTGAATTACTAGAAATTACTATTTCTAGTAGTTGAACTGATGCTTTAGCACTGTGCGAGTACTGATGCATGATGGTGTGGAGGAGTGTTCAAAGCACCCTATTTGAGAGGCAGAGCAACTGAGACATATTCTGTGGTCTGGCTGAGTTCAGAGTTCTGCTTGCAGGAGGCAGAATACAGACCAAAGAGAACCCTGCAGGTACTCAGGTACTATTGCAGCAACCACGCTTCCCTATACTGCACTAGAGATAGAGATAGAATCAAGAATCCCATACGCCATGTAAAGATTTTCTGGTCAACGAGGAAGGAAGAGCCTTTTTTTTTTTTTTTTTAGATGCAAACATTGTGCAAACTATTATTGAGAGAATATTTCTCCCTGTAGCTTGGCTTTGTCTCATGGAAATGAAGTTAGATAGATATCAGAGTGGTGGGTCCCTCAGCAATCCTAGATGGTCACTAACCAGTTACACAACCTGGGGAAATAATATCACTTTTCTGTGCTTTTGTCTCTTCTTGTTTGTCTTGTCTGTCTGGAATGGCAGGTTTTAATGTGATTAGAGTAAGGAGTGATTATCTCTCCATCTGTGTGTGTAATATTAGAGTTCCACACTGGCGTTCCCAAAGTTCTCAGCCAGGGCCACTAGGTGCTGCTGTAATATGAGTAATTAAAATAATAACTATTATTAAGGAAATTGCCTATATTCTTACTGTGGACTTTCAAAAAGCCCAAAAGCAAGAAAAAAAACTTATTCTAAACCTCCACATTTTATGAAAAGTAAGAATGGAAAAAAAAAAAAAAAAAAAGACATGCATTTTGCTGGAATTCTATTTTTTTCCTTTCACAGCTTTGCAGAAAACACCTTCCACTTTTTAAAAACGCACTGAATAAATGAATAAATGCAACATTTTTGTATTCCATTCCCACTTTTAAGCCAACCTTCAGCAGTTTGCTATTATGCAAACTCCTCCAAACCATGATACTCTGAAATCCTTGCCAGCTACACTATATTCATAAGCACACCTTATTCATATAGCATTTGGATGTGAACAGACAGGCAAAGTCCACAGCATGGGGAAGAATGTTGTAATTGTAAATGATTCAGTAAATGCATGGTGATGTTACTGATGCTCAGATTTTGTACCTGCCAGTTCTACAGCTTTCCAATGAGGATTTATCTTATTAAATGTAGTTTACTAACCATAAACACAGCACAAGATTAGTCAGACTCCATATGAATCAGTCACAAAATGCTTGTTGCCCGAGCATATTAAAATGTCTTTAAGCAGCTGCCAGCTATATCTCAGAAAGCTATATGACTAAAGTGCTATTTCTGAAAGTCTTGGAGTCAGTGCATCTAACTGGACTTTACAGTGGACAATCCAAAAGGCTATTTATATTCAGAAATAATTTGGCAAGTCTTGTTCATCAAACCAGTTTTCCAGACACAAAGACTCCACTTAGAAATTTGTTCTTGGATTTATTGCCCTTAAAAATGAAGTTAAATGAAATTATCTGGATAATCAGGAGAAGAACAGGTTCGCTAAAGCAGTTCTGGATTAATTAGTACTCATGAAGTTTTGCTGCTGAGTTACCTCAGTTCCCAAAGCTAGCTAACACAAAAATGAAGATACAAACACAAAGTATATGTGTAAAAAACAAGTTCCAGGAATAGTATGTAACAATTAGGACTGTATGTTAAATATGGGACAGAATATGCACAGCTTAAGTAAATCTTTAAAAAGCATTTTAGAAAACTGTAGAAGTGCCAACACAAACTAAAAATGTATTTTTTTCTTACCATTTGAGACTGGCTCCGGGGACAGCCATTGATATCTTCAACCTTCTCATTTGCTAAACAAAACAGCGAGGTGAGAAAGAAGTAAACCAGGAGATAAAACTTTCTTCTCCACCCCCCAGCAAAACAAAACAAAACAAAAAGCACACACACACACACACAAAAATAAAAAAGTAATTAAAAAAAAAAAAAAAAGGAAGAGCAGAAAAGACACAGCAATAAAGTGCACAGGGTTTTGTTGACACAGAGCTCCTTTCTAAGTAAAGCTCAGTCGCACAGTAACAACACTCTTGTTAGCAGCAGTTGCTTCCACATGCCAAATCATGCAAAGTGGGAAGTGCGAAGGAGGTCGCTGCTAATTCTTCAGCCCCTGCAAAATAACTGCTGACATGAAATCTTCCACAATTGTCTTTGCAGGGTCAGGATACAGTTTCAAGACAGCCCAGAAAGTATGAACCACTCCAACTAACAAAATGCACACATGGGAGACATATGGTTTAATGGAGCATTCATTTCTGACAATTCAAAGTGTGTAAGATACAGTTCTGGCCATTTAAAGTATGGTTAAACAGCCACTTCCAAACATGCTCACATAAACATATTTTTTAATTAAGACAAGGATGAACCACACAAATATCAGAGACATATGGACCCAGTCAAATTGTATTATTCAGGGTTCATCTTATTGTTAAATACATTCAACTTGAATTATATATTCCCCCATGCATAGAGTCAGCTCTCAGTGCTTCTCTGAACCCTGAGCTTACCGATGATCTGGATGATTTCTGCTAGCAGAACTCCATCTGCAATGTCCTGTTGCAAATCCTTGATCAACCGCTTGTGGCCAGATTTTGCTAGGTAGTGGTTAGCCCAGTCAGTGTAAATCTGCAGAGCAGAGGGGAGGGCAGGAGGGAGAGAGGGGAGCGGGAAAGAAGACAATAAAAATTCTTAAAACAAATGTTGGCTTGCACACAAGAACTATTCTGGATCACATTCCAATTTAAGAAGCCAGCACCAAAGGAAACAATTTTAACGTTATTTAAAAAAAAAAAAAAAAAAAAAAAAAAAAACAGCCATGCCCCTCCCCCTGCATTTTCTGTTTTATTTTAACATCAAATGATTCACTCTGTTTCATGAGGGTTCAAGCTTGCTGTGACCAAGCAAAATTCCCCTTATGACTGTAAAGGAAACTCCTGCCATAAATCAGTCATGTCTGCTCCAATTCCACCTCCCACCGTGTTCCTACCTACACGCACGCCCCTCCACGCGCTCTACATGTGGAGCCTGCCTAAGAGAAAGTGAGAGCAGAAACATGCGCCTATGTTTTGGTGGGAGTTCATTGGTTTGTCTCTCATGATCCTGCCTGTGACAGTGCCTCTATGACACTTTCTGCAGTAGTCACACTCTTCTGCTCTGTACAGTTCATTTGTTCCCTTGCCCATGGTTCAGTGTGTCGCAGTGTGCACGGAGACTGAAAGCAACAACTGTCCAGGAGCCTTATTAGAGAGTATATTCTGGCAATATGCTGCGTCCTTTCTTTGCAAAAACAGGAGGGGGGAATGGTGAGACCAAGTAACACAAAAGCCTTTGCAACAGACAGCACTCATTGACAGAAATTTAGAAAGTACCATCTGAACTACACCAACCAAAGCAAAGGGGGAGAGAGGTTGAAAGCAGAATAAGAGTTACGAATGGAGGTATCTATGTGCCCAAGGAGCATGTTTGCTAACAGAGGAGGGGTGTGCACAGCAGGAACCATGGTCACATAAAGTGAGAAGGAGAGGCAGGGACACCATCCCATGTGCACTGAAGGAACAGTGCTCACCAGGAGGTGCTCACACCATCCCCCAAGGTTTCCCAGCAGGCAGGGGCAGTGTGGACTAGTGAAACTTCACCCAGTTTTCACACAGTGTCAGGGCATCAGTGCAGCAAGGGGTGACTGCTATCAGTGAGGTGCCTGTGGTGCCTCTCCCTATCCTCCAAGAAAGGACTTGCACAGACCATCCTGCTACCCTTGCATGTGACCACTGAAAGAAAGTATATATGCATGGCAGCATTGCTGTGTAAGTAAATGTAATATCCATGCTACACTCTATGCTGAGATTATGTTTGAAATTGTTGAAACTGCACCTCTTCCATAAGAACAATATGAGGTCACTTTATAAACATCCTTTTACTTAACCTCACAGACCCTTGGGAGGAAGGGATCAGAATCCCATTTTGTGAACAGTAAAAACAGAGGCCAAAGCCATTAACTACTTGCTTAGTTCAACAAGGAAATCTGTGGCAGGACTGTTATGGGAAAGTGGATGAAATTCCCAGTCCCAAGTCTGACCCAGAGAACCAACATTCACTTTCCAGCCAGTGAAGGTATCACTGCTCAGTCCATGTTCATATCAGAAGGACTCATTTGCCACGAGTCCCTTTGTCACAGGTTTTCTTCAGTAAAATTCGTAGGGAATTGCAACTGGTTTGGTCTTTCCTATTTCTTCACAAATTCATGTAGGTAGATCACCAACTGTTTTGCCACAGCTTTCTTGACAGTTTTAGGACTTTAAATAACTCCATAGTATTAAACTGGAAGAGGATTCATGTCTCCCATAGCCAAAGGATTCTGCTGCTAGATGGGGATGTAAACTTCCCTACTGCACCTAGAAGTCTTCTTTGGTCACCTCTGTTTTCACTGACTGAAACTTTTTTTTTCACTTTTACAGGTGAGTGACATGAAAGACTCCAGTAAAATGTTTTTCAAAAACCATTGAAGCTAAGAAAGTGTTTCTTCAGTGTTTATAAATAAATATAAGGAATGCTACTGTGAATCTCTAAAGATGGTATTAACACAAATTTAGAACAATATGAATTCAGGAGGATAAAAGGCACATACCACACCCATAGCATCATGTATTCCTTACTACTAGTGTTTCAACTTCAGTCATTCTTCTAAAATAAAGTCTCATGAGAATTCTCTGAACTACCATACGCCGAACTATTTTCTGTACTCCATTGAAACTGACCCACTGGAACATACAGAATTTAATACCCACTGATATTATTTTGGGTTAGTTTTGTACTACAAATATAAATACCAAGCATTTCCTTTTTCATTTGTCACACCCACACATAATCTGGTGTACCAATCCTAATTTTGACTACAATTTGAACTATTCTCTCACTAAACAGCCAGGGAAATTTCATTCTAGCAGCTGTTGTGCAAGTATCTAATACTCAAAGAATGGACTTCACCCACCCACCCTTCATATATTTCTTTCTTCATATATTTAAAAGTGGAAAGCATAAAGAATGTAAATACCAGAGATTAAAGTTAAATGTCATAGATAAGGGTGGTGTGTACACAAAAGTTGATAGTCTACATCACATCAGTGGGCACAAGAAATTATCGATGGCCTGTACTTTGACAGTTAAGAAATGATGGAAAAAAAGAGTGGGAGGAAGCAGTGGTAAAAGAGTTTTTCTTCCACTTCAAAAGTATTTTAAAAGAAAAATAAAATGTGAAGAGTTGTTCACAGAGACCATAGAGCAAACCAATACCCAGTTGGCAGGGGAATGTCACGTTTAATTTCCTCTCTTTCCATAGGGTCACCACTTGCTTCAGTTTGCCCCCTTCCCCATAGGACACCCTTTTCATTCATCTCATTCTTCCAGGGACCCAACTGCTCAGGAGTCAGTTGCAAAAAATGAGAAGCATGTAGACAGACACATGAAATTATAAGAATGTATGCACACCACTATATTTTTTTTACATGAAATACTCTAGTGCAAATACCATGGGAAATAGAGAACCGCCTTCACAGTTTTTAAGTATCAATGTAACTGTAATTTTATCTTAAACATGACTGACATTATTCACTTTGCCAAGAGAAGTCACACAGACCACAAGATAAAAAAACCAGTAACTTCATGCAATGGTTTTCTTTGTATTAGCGCTCCCCTGTTATTGGGTGCTGAGCACCTTTAAGGAAGAGCTGTGCATGATCCTTTTCCAGAACTAGCAATATATCATTACTTCTTGCACTAATTGTTCAGTAACATTTCCCAAAAATATTTTATATTTTATTTTATTTTATTTTATTTTATTTTATTTTATTTTATTTTATTTTATTTTATTTTATTTTATTTTATTTTATTTTATTTTATTTTATTTTATTTTATTTTATTTTATTCTATTCTATTCTATTCTATTCTATTCTATTCTATTCTATTTATTTTATTTTATTTATTATTCAGAGCTGTTCCAGAGAAGGCACACAGGAGGGTTAGTTGTTGCAACACTTCCTCCCCGATTCATTGCTTGGCCCAGTGTCCCTGCCTTACAGCTACAGGCTGGGATGGGCTGATGGCTTACTCATTTCCTCCCCAAACTTCCTCCCCTACCACCACGCTTCACAGACACATCCAACTGGGGAGTATTTGACTTCAGCGCTAGGTTCCAGCCACTGGTGACATACAGGAGAGTTGCCGTTATCTGCAATGCAGAGGACTAGTCTCAACGTTGTGATAACAGAAGAGAGATGATTCTGAGTTTGTGTGATCCAAGCTGCATCCTGGTATTGGATGATTTAACTACTTGCAACACAAAGCAGAATTCAGTGGGGCAATCTGAGCTTGGGCACAGCCTGCTCGTGTTAACAATGGTTTCCCCTAGCATTCCTCAACTGCATGTCATGCTAACCTTCCAAAAAGTACAGAAAATAAACTCCAATACCCAAATATAGTTATGAAATTCACCTCAATACTTCATATGCTGCTGTAAGGAACACAGGAGAGCTACTTGTCAGGATCAATAATAAAACAAAACACTTGATGATACATTAGTTTAATCGAGTGGAAAAGAGTGGGGAAAGTTACTGACTTTCTTAGAAGATTCTTTAATGATAAAGCAGACAATTATACACCAGGCAGAGCTATAATGAATCCTCTTGAAAATTAATACAGAAATGTTACCACCCACAATCAATGTTAAGAAGGAAATGTCAAATGGATTTCATACAGTCTGCCTAACACAATAATAATGCATGACACTTGTAAGCATCTTCCACATATTCATCTCAACATACTTTCCAGACAAAAATGAGATCACCCCTATTATTTAAGATTCCCTAGACTTTCTGTAAGATGTGGGGAAACTGAAACTGAGTTATAAAGGCTTTCTTGGTGGATTTCTCTTTTATTTCTTTCATTTTATTATTATTTATTTATTGAATGTGGCTCTCTCAAGAGCAAGCCGAGCTGGGAATACAACCCAGATATTCTGAGTTGCAATAATTTCTTATATATATATATATATATATTATTTATTTATCAAGCTCTTTTATAAATAGGCACGGTGCAAAAATGTATATTTCAAGAATCAGGATCCTTCTGCATATTTTTATTTGCTTGCTACAGACTCTAGAATTTCAGATCTGAGAATGGTCTCCTGTTGCTATCGAGAAGACAGCTTTCCATACTTAGTGTGCTCCACTGTCATTCAATTATGTGCCACTGCTGCTGGGAAGAACAACAGTTGCAGCCAGCTGAGTTATGCCAAGACCTTGTGACAGATTTCCATGCCGTTTAGGAGGATAGGTTATGTTTGAAGCAATATTTAAATATTTGTCCACTATATGAAAAAGTTTCCTTCCTAGATATCTAGGAATCAATGGAGAGTATCCATTTCTCAGCATTTGTCCCTTAAAATGATGTAGAAGACAACTGTATCCTCATTCATTAGTAAAAAAGAATTGAAATGCTGTCCATTGACACTTTCTTCTGTGTACATTATCAACTTTATGTCTCTGTCATCTGGAGGGGATGCTTTTTAAGAACCCCATTGCCCAAATAGATGCCTTTGGCATCAGCAAGCTTCCCGCAGTTTGTCATTTTTTATTCCTTTATCTTGTAGCAAACAAGAAGTGGAGAAATGGAAGGAAAAGTTAGCTATTACAAAGAATGTTGCTAGCTGCTGCAGAATACCTGGGTTGCAATGGTTCATAGCAATATACAATGCTACTTCTTAACACAGCAGGATTCTGCCTTTTATTCTGTTCTCAGATTATATACATATATTTGATAATCTGTAAAATCTCTAAAAAAATAAAAATAAAAATAAAAATCTGAATAAGATAAGAAATTAAGCAGTCAACCAAAGTGGAAATATGGTGTTGTTAACTTAATAAATGTATTATGTGAATTACAAGTGTATCTATTCTGCTTAAAATGTGGTCATCGGAGACAACTGATTGTTGATTGCACTTAGAGCTTTTCACCCACAGACACTTGTTGAAGTCATGCTTGTACAAGAAGAGATTGATGCCTTGTTTTTGCTCTTCTCCAGTATGCTATGAAATGGGCTGCAAAAGCTGTATATTTATTTCCTGGGCTGTTTTCCAGTGTGTGGCCTAAACTGGATGTTGAATACCCAACAGGGCCTACATAACAGTCCCAGAGTCCCTGATGAAGAGGACTTGCCAGGGTAGAGGGCATGACCACAACTCTACTTAGAGCTATTCTTGGCCAATAAATTGTGGGTAACAAAACATGTGTTGGAGTGTCCCCAAAGCTGCTTGCATTTATAAAGAGAAGCTGGGCTAGTGTTAGAAGAGGGTGAGGAAATCTTTGCAAAGAGATGCCTTCATTTCGTCTCTTCACTAAGGAAAACTTAACTGGAAAGCTGAATCTGACCTTTTAAATGTTTTCTTACTGAAGGTTATTTCCCTGGGCTGCAAAAGATTGATCTATTAGTTTCATTCCTGCTATTAACAAGGGAAAGGGCTAACTTTGCAAACAATGGCACACAATTAGACTGCCATAAGAGACAGATCAAGCATCTGATTTATGTCAAGGCTTAACTTACTATAGAAGACACACTCCAACTCATGTGCTTCAAAGTAAAACTGGGAGGCTGGGGGTGGCACTTTCTGTAACATTGAGCAAATTACATGACAAGGAAAAATATTTACACAATTAAAAATATATGGACAGAAAATATAACTAGAATGACTTAATTTATAGGCAAGGTGATAGACAATGCACTTCATTTAACAGAATGAAATGAGTATTAAATGACATTCCAGAAACCCTGTTTCTGAATCCCAGTGAGCAAATGAGAACAATTACAATTTGAGGAATAGAAACCATTTAGAGCAATACATAGAAATTAACTAAAATGTCAGAATCCCTATAGTACAATTCTATGTTGCAAATAGCATCGTATATCCAGTAATCTTCATATAAAAATACAATTAAATGAAATAAAACTTTGCTAATACCAGCAAAGAAAATGAACAGAATACTGTTCAACAATCACTGGCAATCTTTAGATATTTATTCAGCTATTGCAAGGCTGTTTTATATTTCTAAGTTTCACTTAGAGTTTGTGATCTAATCACCCAAATGATATTTGCACTGATTACTGTTCTCTCTTTCCTCACATTTCTTCCAACTCAGAATTACTCAGAATTAATATGTCTTTGAGGCCAATATTCACCAGTGACATTGAGGCAAGGCTTGTGATGTGTCTGTGCCAGGTGAAAAGCAACAGTGTAGGTCCCTTTGAGTGTGTATTTGTGTGTCTGTGTGCATAAGTTTTGCTAAGTGATTTGTATATTGCAAATTAAACAAAATCTAACTCTTTAGAATGAAATAACCTGCTCAACCTTCGAAAAGAATCATACCAATTTGCTTTATAGTTTAGACATATTGTCTAGTTTACTAGTTCATTGCAGCTACTCGTCAGCAATAGCAATGTGCAATAGCAATGAAGTGCCACAGGAAGGAGCCAGATACTCACAGCTGCAGAGACCCCAGCCAGACGGCTGGGTCTCTGCAGACATGTGCTGTGGTGAAGAGAGACTTGTTAAGAGAGCACCACCACCACAGTTATTAATAGTGGCCTCGAGCTTCCTGAATTAACAGGAGATGATGCTAAGTGCCATGCAGAGCAAGCCTCCAAAACAGCCAATCCTGTGATTAGTACTCCATTTACTTACCTGTACCCCTTACTTAGCTATATTTTTCAAGTTTAAAGTACATTTTGGCATAATTTTAGTGAAAGTACAACAAAATACAGGACCTGTTATTCAATAGTGCTTTTACATAAGACATTGATTCAAACTAGTTACTTTTATTAAAGAGAAGAAGACCGGGATTCCCTACTGGGCCTAAGTATTAGGCCTAGAGACAACACTCAGAAAGTGAGTGTGTCCTAGCATGTCAGTTCAGATACGGAGTGTGCTTCTAAAGGTAATGACTTGCCACTTCTTTTGAGCTCTCAGAGCACTCTCAAAGCACATGAGCAAGGTCCCCTTCACTTGAAACAAAAAAGTGAGGTGCACTTCGAGAGCATGCTGGATGCACTCCATTCACTAGCCAGCATTCAGTCCATGCAACAAAACGCCCTCCAACCTCAAATGTGTACCTTGGAGATGCAGGCTTCTTAGAACCAAAGTGTTTTCCCCCAGAAGCCAACCCTTCTTGACATATGTGTGTCCCAGAAGGGATGGGGAAGAGGGAGGAGGACGTGATGGAAAACGGAGCTGACTGTCCAGTGTAGTGGGACATACAATTAGATGCTTCTGGAAGATGTTGTAATGCTGTAGAAGCAACAAATACAAGAGGAGGAAATATTTCGGTTTTGATAGTGGTGAAGTGTGAAGACACTATTTTGACCAAAAAGGACATTGCCTTCTCCAATATAAATAAATGAAATCAAACTCCTTTCTCCTGTATATGCACATGCACTTGAAGAGAGAGAAAGAAAAAAAAAATAAAAAATAAAAAAAAAAAATAAAAGAAAAAAGCACTCCTTATTTCTACTTTTCTGGCTATCCAAGCTAGCAATAATGGCTCTCTGCACCAGAAGACTCATTTTATTGCCGAGTGGGATACTGTTTTTAATAAGCTTGCATCAAACTTGGGTCTGATACATATCTTGTCAGTTCTAGGATAGTTTCATGGCTAGTCCTACACTCACTAAACAAAAGCACAGTAAGAAAAGTTAAGTTTTCTATAAAGGCAAAAATGAACTGAATTGGCATAGGCTTCCATTGTGGCTCACCAATATCAAGACAACAGAGAAGAGCAGAGAAAAATACTCAGACCTACCTGAAAATCACAAAGTAATTTGCAAATAAAAACATCCTTGCTCTTCCCTATTCAAAAACAATAAGCCACCAGAGCATTCCCAGGGGGAGGGGGCACCTGCCCGAGAGAAGCAGCAGCAGGGCTCCTCACATGGAGCTGAAGAGATTCCACAGTGAAACTCCTCCAGATTTTCCATCAAAGCTCATTTTAAGGATTTATAACTTGGATGGAGACATCCTTTCCACGCTGCGATTTGGCATTAAAGAACTTGGCCCAAGGATCAAAATAACCCTCTTTTCCAGCACTTCTTTTTAAGTGTGGGAAGGCAAATTTCTGATATATAAAAATGCAAAAATATGAAGAAATACTTTTGCTCTTTTGTTGCAAGAAAACAGTGGCAAGTAAGACTGCAACTAATTTTAAATATAATGTCTCCATCCAGCTTGTATTTTTTGAGGCTTAGAAAGTAATTTGAATTGTTTGGTTTTCTCTCATGTGGAAGAATGATTTTGCAAATCAAAATAAACAAAATAAATTCTGCTTTCCAAGCTGCATATTTCATAACAAGACACTTTAACTTCTGCTTAACTTTTCTTTGGTCTTTGACTGTTGCTTCTCACTAACTCCATCATTTTAATATCAATAAATGCATTATACACATTCAGCACAGTTATCAGATGCTAAAGGTAACACAACATTACTATCATCTAAATATGTCAATGGCTTCAGGCATAAGTGGTCTGGGCCTCTTCTCACTGTCATTCAGTTCTGTTGAAATAGGTCTTTCTGGTGGATGTGTGAGTTGTAATGATCAGTATGCAAGCATTGCTGCCTTGCTGAAACTTAGAAAAATGAAAGTATTAATACACAAATGACAGACTACGTGCATATTTCTTCAATTTAAGCAATATAAATCAGTGTTTTATGATTTGAAAGACTAAGGATGCAGCTCAATACAATAGGAATACCTCTACAGTATTTATTTCCCTTTAATCACTTTTGAAAGCATCGCCCAAAATAAAGGTCTGCCCATTCTGATAATAATAATATTTAAATTAGCAATCATCCAGCGCAATATGTTATAGGTATGAAGTAAATTCTGCCAGACAATAACCTTAAATAACAAAGGGAATATAATAATATTATCATAAATTTTACAATAGAAGGCTTTTCATCCTAAGTTGGATTCAACATTATATTCTTCGTCATTTATTTCCAAAAGCCCTGTGTCATATATAGCTTTTGTAACACAATGAGATCTAGCAGGATCATCCTATGGAAAGTAAAAGAGTCTAGGCTCCTAATCAAAACACTGTGAACCCGCTTGTTTTCTTTTATAAAAGGGGAGATTTGCCTAAACACCTTTAGTGAGAATTTTGGCTGCACATCACATGGAAAAAGGCAGTATCTCAAGAAGGGATGTCTCTATGGCCTTGTACCTGTTCTTCCTCTATGTTCTACCTGAAATCTCCCATAGAAATCTTCCAACATATACCCACTTTTTGGTGTTCTGCTACACACCATATAGGAGTACACTGCCCCCCAAAGCAACATCAACAATTCATGATTCAAAAGATTTTCACCTGCTATTTACTTCTGAAGAAAATGAAAAAAAAAAATCCCTCTTAGCTCAGTATGAAATTAATCCCTCTTAGTTCAGTATTAAAACAGCAACTTCAGGATACATATATTTATATACATATTTAAAAAATACAAAATAAATCTAGCAACAGATAAATGCACCAGTTAAATTAAAGCATTTTTTTTAATGAATAAACTAGCACATTCATATGCTGAATATTACTACTCTGATATATAATTCTGGACACCAAGGAGGTTTCAATAATGGATAATAGTTAAAATGAATAATGATGTGAAGTTTATATGTAACACCTTCTGTCATATTTCAAAGCCATTTATGAAGGATCAAAGCTTAGATATTATGTAAAAATCCACCCTGGCAGAAATGAACACCCAAGTTATTTAATGTGGCTTTGAGGTAGGGAAGGTTTATCTGGACAACTCTAGGTAAGCAATGGACACTATTGCTTCAAACTAATATCCAAACTATGATATCTGTATTATTCCTTCTACAAATAAAATACTTTGTTTGTTTGTTTGTTTGTTTGTTTGTTTCTTAATGTTACATCTCATTGATATGATGTGAATTTCAAGGCACAAAGAGAAATGACCAGAGGGTGTGAGACTGAAGTTGAAAAATACTTCCAGATCTGGACGTATTTACAAACTGAATGGCAGGATTTTTAGGACTTGTTTTTGCTGACTCCAGGTACACAAGTGTCGTATAACTGAATGCAAATCAGATGGTCTATCAGTCTATCACATCTTAAGGATGGCAAGAGGCTATTACCTGAAGAAAACAAGGGTCTTGAGAGAGCTATCTGAAATTGAAGCCCAGCAATTACCTGACATATTTCTTTTTTTTTTTTTCTTCTACTATAGGCACTGCCTGATATGTAAGTACAAATTTTAGTTATCTCTACATTTATTTTTATTTTATTTTATTTTATTTTATTTTATTTTATTTTATTTTATTTTATTTTATTTTATTTTATTTTTAACTTCAAAGCTAAGCCAATTTCTCATATACCACAAAATAGTCGGTATTTTTGAGTTTTAGGTCTGTTCTCCAGGTCCTCGTGACTGGCCTTACACAGGACACTACCATCATCCTCAAGGGACTGTGCTCCACATCTGCAACTCTTCACTCACTGTCCCATGTTTCTCTTTAAAATATACACTCAAGTGATACCCTTGACTCTTGGATAACAGACTAGAAATTAAGGATAGGGATTGACTGGCTCACTTTAAAGGGTCACTGCCTTTAAATTTAATTAAATCTATAACTTCTACCTCCCACACAATGGTACCCCGGGACTAAAGGCTTCTGTAAGGGATTAGGGAAGGGATATTCACATTGCAGCCACACCACTATGCAGAAAATAATTCAAGATTTGGGAAGCTGTGAGCAGGAAGCAGAGGATGAAGAAGAAAGGAACTCTATGAAAACGCAAACAAATAACTCTGCTGTCTAGAGATTACAGCATTCATTTTGGAGAAAAGAGATTGTGCTCCAGCCTTTCCTTACAAGACCCCTTCTGTATTTTGTCTCACTAATGTGAGAAACAGAAATGATCCTTGGTGAAAGGAGCATCAGGTCTTCTCCCAAAGGACTGCCTAAACTAGTAGCCTACCATCTTTTGTCCCTTCCCAAGAAATGCTGAGTATTTTTCTTGGACGTAATAGTGCAGGATGGCACTATCAGCACCAATAGCTCCCAAGGTAGCTCTGTCTGTGAGGAGGCTGGCACTGCAGGATAGCCTACACAGCTGCACAGGGCATGCAGAGTATCACTTTGAGGACTTCTGTGGACAGCTCTGCATTTAGTCTACTGGTAGATAAGCAAAACTGATTTTGCTGACCTTGCCATTAACCTTCCAACTCCCTAATAAATTAATATAAAAATAATTTAATCATGCTTGCTTCCTTTTTTTTTCTTTTTTTTTTTTTTGAGTGTGTGTATTTTTTTATTATTATTTTTTAAAAATAAACAGTCAATGAACAATGAATATTTAATTGTGGCACACTGTCTTTTTTTTTTTTGGCCAACTGTAACCATTTGTTACAGTAGGCAGGTGCTTATTTCACCTGCCCTTTAAATAAACCTTGCTGGTAAGGTGCTTGACTCTGTCAAGCCAACGCAGGTTGTGAGAATTCTCAGAAGTACAATTTCAAGTCTGTACAGATCTTTAATGTAAAAACCTGGGATGTCTATAGATGGACTACAAGTGTTGCCAAAATAGGCAGCTGCTGAGTGAGAGTTTTGAGAATGAGAATGATGGATGTAGGCACCTAAAATGCAAGTGAGGTGGGTCATAGGAACATAAATTTTTTGGAGGAGGTGGGGAGATCTCATATTTCAGGAATTACTGTGCAAAGGACACCCTTTGTTAGAAGTTCAACTGTTTACTACATTATTTAATGCATAAAATAAGTATGGAACTGAATAGTCTTTAAAACAAAATTTTCCTTCTATTCTCACAGTTGTTCTTGAAAACCACTGGTAACAAAAATTTATCTTGTTTACCATGACCCACTGAATGTCTCTCATTTCTGATGCAAATATGGAAATATAAGGAGAAATGCTTTGAAGGAACTTCCTGAAAACAATTTAGAACCCTAATGAATTTTTTCTTTATTTCATTTTTATTATTATTATTTATTTATTTTATTTTACAAATTTGTACATTTGGGAACCACACATTAGAGAGGAAAGTGAACTTTGAATTTATTATAAACTGATGTACATATTGAGTTGTGCAGTCCCACAGAAAGATTTCTCAAACATTACACCAGATGGCTTTGCTTTCAGCTTCCTTAGGCAGGTTCATGTTACTTCACTATCAGCAATAAAATCCCATACTTACATTACTGTTTCATTTTATGTTACTGTCATAATCTTGTTGCAGGTTACAATGGTATTGATATTATCTGTCTAATAATTATTCCGGAGTCACAGCAGTAAAACTCTTAAGTCTCAAGCTCTGATCTAGAATCTGCTGAAGCACTTAAGTTTCATCTATGTCTCTGACTGAAAAAGATGTTCCAAACACTAAAAGAAGAATTAAAGTGGGCAAATTGCTTCTCTAGTCTGTGGTTTTATAGTAAACCAATCCCAACTCAGCTAGAGAGATTTAAGTGAGTCTCTCCCAAAATATTATGTTTCTGTGTATTGTATAGATGCAGGTACTGCATTTCTTCAACTGGGTTATATCCACAGAAGTATTTTCTTAAAAACAGCTATTTATACAAGACTGCAAGACTATGTGACTTTGGTACATGTCAAACAGTAAGTAAAACAAACTTGCAGGATTTGGATCCCCAAGTAACACTGTAAAATGTCTGAAAATACTGCAGTAAGATAAGATACAGTATATGGATAGTAAAGGGTCTTGTCATGTAAGCCATTATAAGATACTATGTCCTAAAAATGGTAATTAAAATGTTCACAATCATACTTAGTGATACAACACAGTCCTGTAAACAATTATCTTAAGAACAGGATATTTCAATTAATTATGGTAGCATACTTCAAATTCCAATCACACTAGAACCACAATGATAGAGGGGACATGACAATACTGCACACTCAACTTCCAATGAAGTTCAACCAAAAAACTATCTGCAGGATAAAAAGCTCCTCCAAATTTATCTGATATGAAGCAAAGGACACATTTCATCATGACAGCATACACATACAACTGCATGTTGTCAACTTGATGAAAGCCAAAAATTGAGAAAATTTCTTAAATTCACAGATAGGTTGCTTTTCATCTGATCGTTTTAAGTGTGTATACTGCAATCAATGCATACACACTATATAAACAGAGTTCATAATGAATCTAACAGCAGAATGAATAGCAAGCCCATGTGCAGGGAAATAACAAAAATCAGAGAAGGTGTGATGCTGGAGCACAATTCGTAGAGTTGTGCAGGTTCCTTGTTGTGTGCACAGCTAACCTATTGCTGCTAGGCATGAAAGAAGCTGTGCTGGAATCTCTCTGCATGTTGGTGGGTGACATTCAGGCAGGACTTTGTTGATATTTGGTTCTCTGCTGTACAGGATAAGCAGGGTGATCTTTTTGCTGAGAAGTTAAATTAAAAAAAAAATAAAATAATAGAAAATGTGAAACACTTGACAAAACTTGGAAAAGTATGGTGGCATTCATCAGAATCATTTAAGGATATATATACATATATTTTTATGTTCAATTACTTTTCACCAAAACTAGACCATGGATTTTGCTGGCCAAGCCTTGCCACAGATGCATCCTGAAGACATCTCTGCAACTCCTATGCTGTGCCCTTCACAGGAACATGCAGTGCCAGCATCTGAGACTAGTTATGCCCTGCCCAGTTTCTTACATGTTTTATTAAACTGACTGGGCCATCTGAATTTGGTACAAGCAAGTGTTTTATGTGGAAAGCTGTCAGAATCTAATTTGCAGGGAAGCCCAAATACTTCTAAACAAACGTCATGTATGAGTTCACTCAAAGTCAGGAGGCAGAACAAAGGCTTAGAGAAACAAACAGTTTTCTTTCTCCCATTGCCTAAGTTGTAAATGTTCCTTTAAAGCCTTTATGAAGCTATTTTGGGCTCTTCTCTATTCCTGGATGGAAGGTGCCAGCTCTTTGACTGAGTTTGCATGGCCAATTTGTGACCATGAAGTGGTCACGTGGCCCATGAGGAACAATGCAGCCTAGCCTGCTCTGAACCTGCCCACATGCTCCTCATGAGGGGAACAGGCTGTTAAACCCCAAAGTGGTCCAGGGGGAACCTGGGGCTGCAGGGCTTCGACATTCACATCTCCTCAGGGGTACTTTCAAGCAAACAGACTGGAAATGCTCTGTCCATTTGAGCACCACATCAAAAAAGCCTCAGCAACCTTTCAAAAATAGTAGTTACCCTCATCGTGTCCTTCTATATCCACGAACTTTTACTAATTCTGCTCCTTTCTAATACCATCATCCTCAAGCTTTAGGATACCCCTTGGTCTTACTGTCTTCATTCACCTTTGGGAAGAATAAACTGTCTTCCTCCTGGAGAGAACCAAGTTAGAGAGAAAATATTTCCTAGTAAATATTTCTCCTGCTTTATATTTCCTAGTAATTATTTCTCCTGTTTTTGCATAAAAGACTATTTTTGCTATCACTTCACCATTATCACTTGGTTCCTTTAATGTGTTCACGTAATCTGAGGGACAAGTATTTAAAAAGTCCCCTTTTTAAATAGAAAGTTTTACCGTCATAAAACTATCTGGCAGCAGATATACCTGCTCACAGTAAAAGCTATAAACTGCACATAGGTATAGAAAGCACCTAAGAGATAAGAAAAAAGCAAGCAAACAAACAAAAGGCAATACTTCTCATTATACTCTTGCATGATGAAAATTTCAGGAGCTGTGGCATTGCAGTGAGGACAGCACTTGTATTTGGTCTTACCTTTAACCTGAAATAAGAAAAACAAAACCAAAACCAAACCAAAACAACAACAACAACAAAAAACACTGCTGATCTCAAAACATCTTCTTGTAGAACTGTTCTATCATTTATATAGTAATGTGAGCCTACTAATAAACATTTTGTTCAGCTACTTCTCACAGATGCCTTAAAAAGCAGTTCACTGCTTCATGTAGGACTGATCTATGAAGTATAGTAAATCTGAACACAAACAGGGAGTATTTTATATAGCCTTATATGCATATTTATAAATGTACAGTTATTGAATATCAAGAAAGAAAATAATTACGAAAGAAGATCCTTGAATCAAAAATCCTTGTATCAAAGGTTTCCTCAATTTTATTTTTTTTTATTTTTTTTTTCCCTTATGAAAGATGGATGTGTATCATTTAAGATATAACTGAATTATTATATAAGGTATATCTCTAAGAGATGGCTAAGCATATGGTTTTGCATGAAGCAAAGACTGCAAGACCTCTCAGAAATTCAAATAATTTTGGCAGAATGACTTTGTTAGAGTTGTTTTCATTGAGATGGACAAAGAGAAACTAAAAGAGATGACTAAAAGAAGCAGAAACAAAACCAAGGAACAAAACAAACAAACAAACAAACAAACAAACAAGAACAACAACAAAAAAAAATCAAGAAAAACAAAAATAGCAGAATAGCCTGAATAACAGCAATGTGCAGAAAAATAGAATAAACACACAGAGATATGGGCAAGGACATTGCTCTGGATTATTAGTTTTTCCCTTGTAAGATAGGAGAGTTTCTCATGTTCATGTAAGATAGAAAATAGCATTAAAATTTCCACTTCTATTTTTTTTGTTGTTGTTGTTTCCTTCTGCTAGGAATAACAAACTAAGATCCGAACTCTTTACTAGCTGTTCAAGTCAAACATGTACATGGGTTTTGACCTCCTTTCACCTGTACCACAAGAAATCAGAAATAGCTCTGATGAAGACAACGTATAAACAGAAGGATTTTTGCAGGGAAAGAGCCAGGGCCTGGAGCTAGACAAGCAAAGAAACAAACAAACCACACCTTTGTATGTGCCAAACAAACCTTTGGCACTGTTACACAAATGGAAGTGTTCATCACAGCTTATTGTAAGCTTATGGTACTAATGACGTTATGTTATGTTAATGATGTTATGGTATTATCTGATGATGTCTTGTTTACAGATGCTTAAAAACTTGATTTGTTTCCACATTGGATCTATTGCTTCCCTAATGCTATTCAAAACTTTGTACTGCCCTAATCCTTGTTGATATGGAGTTAGGTGGAATTCCTTAACATGTTTATCTTGGTCAGGCATCACCATCAGTTCAAGGCAGGCAAAGCCCAGCACCCCAGAAGTGCAGTAAGAGCTGGAGCAGGGCAGAGGACCTCTGGAGGTGGCACTGAAGCCACAGGGTGACTCAGGGTGGTCACTGGAGCTGCAGGTACCATGGTGGGGAAGTAAGGTCACTTCCCAGCCCCACTTCATGCAAGACACTCATCCTGGAGTTTAATGACAAAGGAGATGAAGGTGAGCAACAGCAACAGGTCTTCTCACAGAAAGGGAACTCTGGAAAAGCAGGGCTACATCCAGCAGCAGCACATATTCCTAGCTCAGTCTTCTTATACCCTTCACTGCTCCCATACCTGGGTAACTCAGATCAATCAGTATATCAACTAATTGCAATGGAATATATCAAAGGATATCCAAAACGCAGGCATCTAGCCTGAGGTGTGCATCTACACTCCATGGGCAGGCAAGGCACAGAGATCAGGACATTGTAGGCATTTTAACTCATTGTATTAGGTTACAAGCAGAACTAATTAATCTCTGAAGATGTCTTTCAGTAACCAGAAGAGCAATGTAGAAAACTAAATTAAATTAAATTTCTACTTTTTGCATGACTAAAGTTAGTGACTCTGTGGTTGAATCTGGAGACATCTGGCAAAATATCTGTAAGTGGAATAGGGAGATCTATAGAAAGGAAAAGTGTGCAGCAGATCCTGGCTGTTTTACTTTTGGTGAAATCTGCAGCAATTTGTATGTTGATTTGTACTTGGACAAAACTGAAAACAGTATACATTTTTTTTTTTGGCTTAAATTGTTCCTGAAGAGAGAAACAGCACAAATTTGCAAAGCAGGAGCTTTTAGAGACACAAATATTCTGAGAGGGACACAGTGACCGCCTAAATATTCACACCTTACAATTCTGTTTTTGTTTTTCTAACTGCACAGTCAAAAAGCATCCCAAGCCTAGTACATATATTGATATATACAAGCTGGTCACGCATCCAAATAAGTGTATCAACCCTTAGTAGGAACTGAAGGCTAAGAATAAAATAACAGGAAAAGTTGTTGAGAATAGGATTTCATACCGTGGCAAGTGCTCTGTTTTGGGGCTTATCACACTGAAGGAGGTGGTATGATGATTAATGAAGTGGTAAAACATACCTATCTAACTAGATGTCTAACAATTCAGTTCCTAAATAGCTCCCTCCTTTCCTGATGACAATAGCTTCTTGTTATTCCAGCAGAGGCCTCAGGTGCACAGCTGTTCACATCTTTTTTGCCAACCACATAACTACATTAGGTATTACCATGTTCTATTAAAAAGACAAGGTAACAAAGATATAATGCATGCTCTCATCTTTACTAAACATCAGAGAGTTTCTAACTAGTGTATTGCTCTTTAAATAAAAAATAATAAAAAAAAAAAAGAAAAACAAAAAATAAAAAATAAACATATGTAGTATGAAGTCAATACTTAAAATGATTTAAAAATTTAGGATTAAAAAAAATATTCTGAAAACAGACATAAAAAAAATCTTACTCTTAATAAGATAAAACATTCCGATTCTTGGATGTTAATAATAAGTTGTTACGTGTGCTATGGACACAAAAATATCCTATTCAACTTTCCAGATTTTACTGGAAAAGCCTAGTTTGCTGTTTCCCTTTTAGACTTTTGGTCAACTCAGTTCTGGACAAACACAAGTAAGCTATTCCTATGTATAATTTGTTATAGGCATGCATTAAACTTAGACCATCTTTTCGAGAAACACTGATATTAAATCTTACAGCCAAAACACCACATTGCAGCAAAAGTCACACTGTCAACAGATAGAATTGCTTCTATCAAGATAAATTTATTCCATCTATGGAAATAATAAACTAAAAATGAGAAATAAAGTAACAGCAGTAAATTACTGTAGAGCTATGCATCCTTTCAATACAAAAATATAAACATGTCAAGCAGCATTAATGCATTTATATGACATAAACAGAGGACATACAGATGAATACAATAAATTGCTTGCATTCTCCCCTGATGCTCAGCCAAATCTGCATCAGGCCAATATTTTGGCATTAATTAATATAGCCTTAAAACTGCTCCAGCTAGTGCCAGCTGCCTCTACAGCATTCACAGCAGTTTTCATGAGTAAGTTGGCTGCAAGCAATGCCCAGTTACACCTGCTTTGACGATCCACAGCCCTACCTCACACACCAGCAGACACAGTGCTTCTATTAGACTGGCTGTCCTCCCCAGGGCAACCTCTGAGCAATAACCACCTTATCTGGTATTAGTGCTGCTCTGGATCATGCAAAGCCCAACTTAAGCTGTATATCATTACTCATTTGGTGACACAATAACGCATTCTTCAGAGTCTGCACTGAGGGAACATATTCAGGGAGATGGTCATACTTCAATGCAGCATTTTCAGCTCAATTTAAACAGAGTATACATAATACCTAGAGATGCTGGCAAGATTTATTTCTATTTACATCTTTGGTGAGAGAAAGGGAAGGGAATTATCAGTACAATTACCTGCCATCAGTTCAAATATCAATGTCCATTTTTCAAACAAATCGATAATTTGCTGAAAGAAATGTTCCTAGATCGGTTTTCTAGGACATTTGTTTGGGCCTACAAACACATTTTATTTACAGAAGGCAAAACACTTATGAATATGTAAAAAATGCTAGCTTTGTAGACAAACTGGAACTGCGCGGTTCTTGCTGTGTGTGTGTTTGTTACACTGTGTAGAAGGAAACAGCATACAACTTGTGGTTGATTCTTGAAAGAATCACTCAAATGCCTAAATGAGAGTGAAAACTGTAATAAACACCACTATTAAGTGGTATCTTCATGGGAGTGGTTGACTTTCTTGGCTTGGATTTTTGGCAGATGGAAATGTTTATTTGGTAAAATCTGGCCTCCATATATATTTTCAATTGGAAAACATTTCGCATGAAGTAAGAACTATATTCGACTGCTCACAGCCAAGGAGATGTATGCAATGTTGACATCCACTCACACTGACAACTGAAATGTTTCAGGTTGTGGGAAAGAAAGGTGTTATTATCCCAAGACATACTGAAGAGGTAAATTACTGACATTTGCAGAGGTTTGTTGAAGTGCAGCTGTAGCCTTTTCCTACCCTCAATTTCCTTTCCAAAACAATGGAGTCCTCTGAGCAGCAACAACTCCATTCACCACTGGACTCTCATTGTCCTTACTGCCTGCACACCCTTGTTCACTCTTGCTTCAAGAGCGCTTTTGGTTGAATCATTTTGCACTTCAAAGCCACAGATGGAACTATATGTAGGATATAAAACATTATTAACTCTAAGAACCTCTTTCAAGAGAACCTGTATGTAAATAAAATGTGTGGCATCCACAACCAACTCAGAGCCATAGCACATTCTAAACAGGTGCCTTTAGCCAACAGCATATATTTCCCATTATAACTTAAACAATGTGGAGTATAACCCATGACATCCTATAAAACAATCTATTTTATTTATGATACCTAATATCCGTCTTTGCATCAAAAAAAACTCAAGTGTAAAATGAGATAATCAACTTTGTTTCACAAGGCTAAAGGATTAATAAAAGTACCTAAATAGCATATGAATAGATCCATCCACAAGCCTCCCAGGACAGTCTGTAAACCAGAATTTCATTAAAGATCGTGTTATAATTTAGCAGAGCACCTGCTTCTCTGATCGGAAAATGTTGATATGAATGCAGAACAGCCAGAGAAAGGAAAAATTGCCCCAAACCAGGTCAGAACTATTTTCTCAGCTCCTGCCTTTTGAATGTGAAACAGAAAATTAACCTTGCACTATGAGAGGACCACTGTAAATAAACAGGTTTTTCTTTGATTCTGAAGAGTGTATATAAAGTGTATATAATAAGAAACACATTTCAAGTTTGCTTATTCATAACAGAAATTCAGCAGTGTTGTTGTGCTACATTTTCAACACATGAAGAAACACTAGTGTTATAAGTTAAGCTTTTAAATACATATATATATTTTTTATTTCAAAACCTTTACTGACTTATAGTAAACATGAAATTTCTGACAACCTACACAGCTAACAGGGAAAGATATTTTACCAGTAGGTAGAGGCAGACCCCCGTCTATTTTGTCTTTTCTGTACTGCTTGTTATTGTGATGCTATTCTGTTTGGTAATATGAAAAACAGCAAGACCTTGCAGATGTATATGACACTGTTCTGCCAGCCAGTGATCTTTTATAAATTAATTTTAAATTAATGTTTCCCTATGCTAGAAATCACCATCAATGGTAGACTGAAACTTAATTCTTAATACCTTGGAATGCAACATCCACTGACAATTATAAAGCATACAGGAGTTCAATTCTATATTCCTATGTAGATGGGCTTTTACATTGGTTATGCAAGTAACATGATATTATGAAATGAGGAATGTTTCCAACTCCATGACAGAAGTGCTGCAGACAAGGAGATGAAAACCAAAACAAACACAAAATATTAATGTTGATAATGAAACAAACAAGTGAGATATACTGGTGGAAAAAGTGAAGGAGAAGCATAAACATTGTGAAATGCCTCCTTCGAAAAATCCTGTCAAAACCTGGGTAAAAAAACAATCAATGCTGATCTATCACTTAAACAACACCCACCTCAGTCTTTGAACCTAGGCATGGTGCTTTACAGGCCCAAAATATTATGCCATTGCCAGATATAGAAAAAAGATAATTTTGTTTTTATTGGGTATGAGGAAATACCTGCTGCACATGTAATAGGTGAACACACTGCTTTTATTCTCTTGCAATATCACGGAAATTCAAAGTACTACAGTAAAGGTTGAGCTGAAATTTTGCTCTAGAAATACCAGAAATATATTATACTGATAAAACTAACTTAAGTTAAATCCATAAAACTACAATACTAAAATAACTGTCAAATTAGACAATACATATATATATATATATATACTTTCCAAAATGCATTAACCAAAGCAGAAAAATTCTAAAATTGCATGTATACACATGTGCAAGAAAAACAACAGTGAGACAGAAGTGAACCAGGCAAAAGTAAAACTGCAAATCTTAATTATTCTGCTATTGCCTCTTATCCCACCCACATCACCAGTTTCATAATTTACTAAGAAAACAAATCAGACCAAGGGGAGGAAACAAGGCCACTATGCCAGGAATGTGTTTTTGATGAAAAATTTATTCCTGTTTTAATCCAACGGCAGTGTTCAAACCCCTCTCAAAGCAGGCCAGATGTTGGCTGGAGCAAATTAACAATGTGTTGTATATACTTTTAGTCCATTCTTCCTCTCATTGAACTGGGCATTTTCCCCTATAGCCCTCGCACTGCATCAATCACCTCCCAGCTGGAAGAGGTTCCTTGCATAGCTGAACGATATGGCTCCTTAAGCAGCCACTGGCATGACACTGCCCTGAACAGCACTTAGCATTGGCAGCATACCACCTTGAGTTTAGGGACAGACCCCACATCCTCTACTTGGAAACCACCTGAACATACCCAGTTCTTCCATGCTTTCCCTTTATCATGGAGGCATGGCATTCATTTTAACTGAATGGGAGTTGAAGGCTAATGAAGGCTCTATTGTGAGGAGGTTGTAAGCTTATTTTGGGCAATTCCCATTGTATGCCTTGAGGCAAGGCTGACAGAATAAGGACTAGTGCTGGGGAGGGAGCCTACATGGCAAACAATATCTTGGGAAAGCTCATAACATTCAGGAAAAAGCATCATACTATTTCCAAAGTAAACTCTCTGAAACCTATACTAGAATCACAGCAAAATAAAGTGGCAGAAAAAAAAAAAGTGCTAAATACATTACTTCTACTCTGCCAGAGTACACAGTCTGACATGATACTCAAATTCCTTACTCATCATACTGCACTGTTGATCAAGATTTTCAAGGAGCTGATGAAGATGAAATCTCAGTATTGTATTTCCTGCAAGAGGAACATGGGACGGTCCAAAGCCTCTTAGCTTAGCAAGAAGGAAAAAAGTTAATGAAACTTAATGCTCTTCTGACACCTGAAATTTACACAAAAATTTACCTCTGCCCCTTAGTATCCTACCCAATCCCTGCAGTTACACCAGCAAGTCCTTTCCTTTTGGCACCTTGGTTACGTTTTCCAAATGGCTCCTAGAGCCAGTGCAGCACTCTGATGAGAATGATGAGAAATAACTAGAGGATTTCAACTTCAAACAGCCCTGAAATGCACTTCAGAAACAGCAGCAGCTATAATGATTTAGATTAAGCTATAGCATCCCCCATGCCAAAGATCCCAAAATATTTCGGAAACAGCTAAACAAAGTACTATATGTATTATTAATTAAACTACTAAAGCATCAAGGAGCCCTAGAATATTCTGGGATCCTCCATGCAGCTGTATAAATGGGTAATAAGAGTCATGTCTTGCTTTTGACAATATAAGATGTAGTTACAAGATAAGGTATTGCAGATGGACAGGAAAAAAAAAAATATATATATATATATATTCAGGAGAACAGCAAGTATGTTTACAATTGCAAGTGGAGGCACACTCAGGTAAATCATATTTCCTTGGAAATATGCTGTATACATGTCTTGCCCCTAATGGAATAAACCCTAGTCTCCAGCTGTGGTGTGTTTGTGCTTGTGTGTTTAATTATTAAACCCTACAGCAAAGCGCAGCACAAAGTAGGCGTACGGAGTCCAGTCATTGGAACAGGGTTTACAGCACCACTTGGACATGCACGGTGAAGTAACACAGGTCACTTTAGCAAACACTCACCGCACGTCTGCAGCATTGGGAACATCAGGTTTACTTTAGGCATCATACTTGACATGTTTTAATGCTCAAGTCACGGAAGCTTAATGAAGACCCTATAGCTTATTTGGCCAGCTTAAAAGGCAGTTTTCAGGGCAACTATGATAAATATAAGAAAACTCCAAATGGCTTACATCTTATTTCCTACACAAGTCCAAGAAGTTCTCCTCTTGTTCCCTGTTGAGTTTGGAAGGAAGCTACTGCATACCTATTTTGTTTTGGGACTTAAATGTATAGTATATTTCTAGCTAAGAGTCTTCTACTTACATTTTTTTCATATTCCTCACAGGAATAATTACCATGTATCTTTTAGCATATTAATCTTGTCAGCTGATCTGCCAAATCTCATTCACATTTTGTCTCACTTCTTTTAGGTTATTTTTCAACCATTTTTACATGCTACCCTGCCCTCTTGAGAAAGATTTTCCAGAGTTTTTCTGACCATGTTCCTCATCTTTTCAAATTTCCTTCTTTCAAACTCTCACATCATGAGTGGCCTGGCAATGAACATGCTTTAATTATTCTTTTAAAATATTGGCAATTGAAGCCAGAAAAGGAATTAACACCAATATGTAATCTACTTAATATATAGATATAGATATATTATTTTTATAATCTGTTAGCAAAAATCAACACTGTCTGAGCCAATGCCATAAAAGGCAAGGGTGAAAATGCATGAGGAAAATAACTGTGTTCTTCCTTAAACAGTAAATTTAAAGAATAAGAAATTTCTGCAGGTGCTGTACTCTGAGGAAATTCTCCTCTTCCAGTGGCTGTCTTAAATCTAATACACCAACTGGTGCACCATCTGAGAAACCACCACTGCAGATGTTTATCAACAGTGTGGAAAAAACAAACAAACAAACCCTTTTTCTTTCTCAAATGGATTATTAGTTGTTTTTTGTATGTTTGTGGAAGGTGAGTGGGTGGGCGTTAGACAGGGAGAAAGCTCAAATTGCCTGCAGAATGACTGCCTGAGATTAACTGTTTCAGAAAGCACTACATTCTTCCATCAATTTGACATCTAAAACATGTTACTGCCCTTCTTCCAATGCAGCTGTTCATCCTTGTAGCTCTTCCATACTTCTGAATTAAGCTGAGACACACTGTGACTGTGTTCTGAATTTTTGCCAATAGCCAGAAAACTGCAAGACAGCAAGAAGCCTGATTCTCTTCTCCTCTAGCAGGTAGAGGATCTTTAGCGAGTCCAGAAATGGAGGTGAGGCCTCTGAGCATCCAAGTGACTGGACTGTACGTAACGAGCAGGGGAATAAGAAAAATGCAAAACAGTAAGAAAAGGGAATCCCACGCACTCTTCAACAAGTGTTAGGCACCAGACAGTAGAAAAGGGCATTAAGGGAACAAAGCAAGAAGAAAGGGCAAAAGCAGTGATTTAAATAGCCACAAGGGAGCTTTTATTTTTCTGCAACTCCTCCCTTTTGTTTACAAGATGTAATCCCAGTGGTGTTTTATGCAGAGAGAGCTGTTCAAACTACCCTATTTTTACGCTCTTCTGAATCACTAGTCTCTACATACAGCTCCAAATGAATCCCAATAGGGGCCTCAAGATCCTCTCACAAATGCACAGTTTACAAAAGAAAATGTTTGCAATACTCACACAGTGAGTGAGGTTAACTGAAAGGCAAATTATTCATGACTCAGTCACAAAATTAAATGCAACAGTCAAAATACACTGCTGTGTAAAATCAATAGATATCTTTTCTGAGGGGAAAATAAAAACCCTTTATAATACAGCAAGGTAGTAAAGAAAGCTTGAATGTGCTTTGCTATCAGTATTGGTCATTAGAGGCTAGTCTCTATAGCCGGATGTGCTGATCATTCAGAAGTGAAGGCAATTACTACACAAAGGGGAAAAGTTTTATGGTGTTTTGAACTCTACGGATGTGTGACCAGACTTAATGAAGCACTGGATTATTTAGCGTGTTAATATAGAAACAGCTGGGTGAACTAGATTCATATTTAATAAGGAAACAACGTCAGGACTCTGTGCCTGAAGCCACTGAAAAATTATCTGTACAATGAAGTTTGTTTACATTTTCCTACAATTTTCAGACTTTTCACTCATCAATTTTTAAAGCAACACGACTAAGAAAAAATCCTATGAATTCTAGCAAGGGCTTCAATCAGATGTTGATAGAAATATAGCGGTCCTTTTGATTTGATTGTGGAAGTTTCTTTTCAGCTGAGCAGAGAAACTTCTCTGCCTGTGCAGTTAGGGGCAGCAGGTGCCAGTGCTGGGGAGAGGCGACCCCAAGGAGCAGACAACCACACGACCAACACTCTTCCCTGAACAGCTCTGCCAGTTCAGCAAACTGTAAGGCTTTCAAGTCCTGTGGTGCCAAAAGGACTTGGAGCTTGGGTGACAGTGAGCAAGCACCACAGGGAGCCACAGGTAATGTCCCCCAGCCGCACTCACCTCAGCCACCCTTCTTGTTTCCATAGATCAGCCTCTCATGCAATAAAATGGACTCCTAGCAATGTCTTAAGTTGCCCCAACATCACAAGCTCTCAGGAGGTTTATTCTACCAAATCTGGTTTCTCAAATGTTAGTTTTGAGTGCTTCCTTTCCCTCATCAGGCACAACACTATTGTAAAGGGCTAAGATCAACATAATATCCCAGTTCTCACCTGTGGCACACCCTCTGTCTTCTCATCCAAGTTTCCAGCCCCCGCCTGTTCCTTTTCTCATTTACCCAACAATTTTGCCCTAGCTTTCTCCCAGCCTCAGCTCTCCCCTGGTTTCCCTCTTCAGCACTGCTCTAAACTATAGCCCCAGACCCCTTCAAGCCCAAGGGCTGGAGCATGTTCAGTGCAAGTTTATGTGAACTGAAACTTTCCAACACTCACATCCTGTTCAAATTTCAGAAGATTTTTCACAGGGAAGGAGTGAAAAGCACTTTCCTGACCCTCCAGCATTCTCTCACCAAATTCAAAGATTCTGCTCCAAAAAGAGTTGTCACAGCCATTAGTGAAATAGTCATAAGACTCTTCCTATTTTACCCTGTACACTAGTTCTTCTCTCCACTTCAACTTCCTTCTTAGAAATAAATGTACATAATTTTATAGATATTCTTCTAAAACTTCTACATAAAGCCAACTCCTAAAAAGAGTATTAACCCATAGTTTGAATTTGACAAACCTATAAACAACTGAAGACAAGGCCTTGTGATGGAAAGAGATGATATCCTTACATCTTTCAGTACATCATGGAAATCAGCATTTAATTGCCAATGAATTTCATTGAACCCTAGATGCTAGGTATTTAAATCACTTTAAAAAATTGCTCACAAACTTCAGGTGAGCTTTATTTCTCTTTGGAGTTCTCATAGCACATACAAGGAACATAACTATCTCCTTACTGGAAAACAAAGAGACCGATTACAGAATTCACATCTCCTTTCTGCAGCCTACTTTAAAGGGTTGTTATCTTTAAAGTTGGTGAGAGGTACTGGTCTTTTGGAGACTTCTCCTCTTACCTTGAAACAGTTTCCTACAAACCCTCAGGGAGCCTCCATCACCAGATGTCTCTCCTCTAGCACAGCAGAACTCACTAAGGAGAGTTAGCACAAGTCCATCACTGATCTTCTTGATCTAGCTTAACCTTCCTGAATCTATTAACTGCAATGTGTGTATCTCCTATCCACAGTTGTAAAAGCTCTGCCTGAAAAACAAATAGAAACCAGAATAAAATCCACAACATACTAACCATCCAGCATGCTAATTAGCTATCTGAAAGGAGCAGAAATAATAAATAAGCCTTTGAGTCGGAAGCCAGATGTGGCAGAAGCACCCTGAAGCTGCCAGGCAGGCTCAGGGAGGCCCCAGTCCAGGCCCCCGAGCAGGAGTAACAACATATCCCATTGCTATGGAGTCTCTGGCACTCAGAAATGGAGTGACACAATCCCAAAGTGCAATCCGTAGTTCAACAGGAGTATTTTATTCACTATGTTTTAAACGCATAGTATCTAGAGTGTTGTTTTTTTTCCATCTGTAATAAAAGATATAATTTTCTCCCAATCCCAGCACACCACAACTCATATTCCAAAAATAGGCCTTCCTTTAGTTTTGCAAAGAACTATAAAATAGGCCTATAAATTAAACGATTGCCTAAGTAGCCTTCTCAGAGAGGTTCCAGTCCAAAAAGTATTTATTTTACGTGTATTCATTAAAAAAAAAAAAATCCCCCCAAAAATGTAGTCTCCAGTCCTGTACTGGGACGTTGAAGACACCACAAGATCTGCTTTTTATATGATGTAGATTGCCTGCAGCATCAAAAACTACATGAAAATTAAAAAGATGTTACAGGCAAGTAAATTGTTGTAATTGTTGTGTGCAAACTTCAGATGAACAAAGTGGCCTGAAGAAAAAAGAATGTCACCCTTAAGGAAAATGAATAGAAATTGAAAATGGAAGCAGAGCTGGGCAAGTGTACATTTTGAACTCTTCTGAAAGCACAGGGGAGGAAATATAGCAGTTAGCAAAAGCCCAAGATATACATTAGAAGTATTTGCTTATTGCTGAGAACTCACTTAAGCCATTTGTCAGCAGACATGAAGCCTGTGAGGATCCTAAAGCACCATTAGTTATTCTGTGTCATTAACTTTTTACAGGAATTAGGATTTACAAGGAATTAGGAGACGCGAACAACAGTGAGTGAGAAATATTTCAGAAAAAATATACTGTCACGTCGTTGGTATCATTTGTTTTACAGTTTTTTTAACCTTGGAGTTTAAACAATACTAAAGCAAAAGCAGGCTTGAGACTGTAGACACAGGAAGGTTTGGGTTTTGTTTTTATTCAAATAGTGGCAGCAGCACTTGGGATCAGAGTATTGGGATCTGTTTTCCTGTTACGCTTTTCCTTCGTAATAACTGCTTTTCAATTTTTAAAATACAGCAATAAAAACGGAAATTCCATAAAAGCTGTCTTCTTTCATACAACAGTAAGAGGGGAGGGAGAGCCACAAAACCATATGGAAGTCAATTAAATGCTTTATTGGTTCATGGAAAAAAAAAAAAAAAGACTGTATTTCCTGAATTAAATTTGTTTTCATTGTCCTTATGTGGGTAACTGTTTTAGGGATATCATATACAGTGTCAGTCCTTGTTCAAGACTTTTCAAAATAAGAGACTGTATTCTTCAGGTGTGTGGGTTTAATGTGGGTTCATAGCTGAGGTTAATTTCTTGAGAGCTTTGCTTCACATTTACAGTGATGTAACTGATGTAAAAATTTTGCCATGTAGCTCCTATATAATTTTCAATAGTTGCATAATAATAATAATAATAACAGTTGTATAATCTCTGTCAGTAGCTGAAAGCTTTAGAGGTTGCTCTTCAAATGTTGTGATGTTCATGGTGGTCTACAGGCTGCTAGTTCTCTCTGCATCACAGCACAATGTAAAGATTTTTAATCCTTTCTCTTTCATCCCCAATTTCCCTTTCTCCCAGTGAACCTAACTTAGATGGAGTTGGTTGGGAAAAAAATAAAATAAGTGATTAAGAATATTCAAGAGAAAGGCATCTGTGTGCCTGAGGCATGATCAACTGGCATGAGACCAGCTTCAGGGAATAATCTTGCAAATGTGTCATTGAAATCGTGCATAGCAGATGCTCACAGCTGAGAAAGGTGGAAAAAAAGAAAAAAAAAAAGACTACTGAATATCAATTTCATCCTTGCATACTAGGAAAAGGCAAATAAACATGCAAATAGGAGGAAAATGGCCTTATCTTTAGATAATAAAGGCCCTTTTTGCACACATTATCACCAAGCAGTTAGAAAATAGTCTGAGTAATTTTCATAGAAAATAACACTTTCTAATAATTAAGGACATCATATGACAAATGATAGTCCTTAACAGAAATAGAAAAATAATCCTTTGCTTGTACGTGTGTGTTTTTAATACTCACAAATGCAATATGCGTAAGTGGATAGTACTGGATAGCATTAAATATAGGACCCTGCTGTAGAAAATCTGTCAAGAAAACATTATTTTCAGCCTGATTTATTATTGGGAATTGTAAGTGATATTGTTATGGAAACTGCACAAATATCAATGCATTAATTCTTTCCTATAATTTTTATTCACTGGATGCTAAACATGCAGTGTTGTATTAAACACTAGGTATTTTTAATTTAAAGGTGATTTAAGAGAGAAATGAGTCAGATTCCCCCAAATCACTCTTCGTTATTGCTTTAGCATTGTCCTTTCTTAATCTTTACATTTTCTGTTCATTAACATTGTTAGGACTGCATATAAGATAAGCTATTAGTCCTCTGGGACTTGAACAGTGAAATTTTATACACAGTCACCTAACACATTGTTAATTGATACAAGAATAGTATGAAAAGTAATTAATACCTACTGACACTGAGATGTTCATTAGAAAATTCTCTCAGAAATTAACGTATACCTCAGAAAGTGCAACATCTACTGTAATTATATCTTGTCTATAATAAATACCTAGGTGAAAAGGAGAAATGGCAGATGGAATTGGAATGTGGTTTCCTCACGGAAGTCTTGAAACTGAAAGAAAAAACAGTAGCCTAGAAGTTTTGACCTGCAGTTTTAACTTACCTGTACAGGCTTAACTTGGTATTTTGATGACAACAGCTGTAGATGGTATGTAAGAACAAGCAAGAGACATCATAAGAGAGGTCTACATTTGATGGAAAGTTGGAGGAAGTGATAATATAAGGGATACTGTTTTGAATTAGAAAGACTCGTAGTCAGCTTTTTATACAGCATCTGAAGAGCTCAAAACACATTGCTTTTTATTCTGAACAACAAGTAAAAGGAATCTGTGTTTGATTATTCTCTTTGAACAAATACTCTGGCAGGTTTTTAAAATACAGAAATAACAGTGTATTACTAATTTCCAAAGTTGGATTCCTTAGCCATTAAATTATTATTATATCCAAGTGGGCTCAGAGATAAGATTTGTGGTTTGCTCCAGTTTTCATATACAATGCTGAAAGAAACGTGAAAGTAAGAAATCAGCATTTTCTGTTAAATACAACATAGCAAACCAAACAAATTAATTACAGACATTCAAAAACTGAGTTAATGATACGGAAAAAAATAATAATCTAAAGGCATTGAACTCACTAGGGTTATTCACAAGTTATATAAACTGATAACTTCTTCCCTCATATTGTCTCTCTTAGGATGCAATCGTGTAAATGTATATAAAAAGCTTTTTACAAAAAATTGCACAATTTGAATACAAAGCTGGGAACTTCAGACAAGGAGCATAATTCCCTTTATTTAATACATAAGAATCTGAAAATAGGAAAATTTTAGTCTTCTGAAAAGTGAGGCAAGCAGGGCCTTTTAAAATAACAACAACAAAAATCCAAACTGAACCATTTGCCTACTTAAAGATGCTACACATTTGCAGTATCTAGGTGCACTTGTCACATAATATGAACACAAGTACCAGCAATATTATACACATTTATATTAACTATGAATTACACTGTTGTTTCAAAAATGCTCCATTGCATAGATAGTTCAGATGAAGCTAACCTGAGCAAGCAGGAAGAGATGCTGGTGGTAAAGGGAGCACATTTAGAGGAATGTATGACCACAGTGAAATTGTTTGTTTGAAACCTGATTTAGGATTACTTCTGAACTCCTTTCTGACAGTGTCTACAGCAATTTCAGCTACAAGTTCCCTTTGTATCACCTCCAAGTGGTCAGCTAAATCCACCTGAACAGCAAATGCCCTACTCCCAGATATTCTCACCTTAGTCACCCCTCACATGGATATATATAATTTTATTATGCATGCGTATTTCATTAGTCATCAAACTCTACCTGGGTAAGAGAACTACATCATACTCAGTAGTACAAGCTACCAGTATGAGATCATATGGTGTAGCTCCTCAATCCTGACTTTTTATAGAATCTTTGAGAAAAGCCATCATTTAACACCTCATTTTCAATATATTCTTGATCTCAGTTTTGTGGAAAGAATTTCACAGAATCACAGAATTTCTAGGTTGGAAGAGACCTCAAGATCATCGAGTCCAACCTCTGACCTAACACTAACAGTCCCCACTAAACCATATCCCTAAGCTCTACATCTAAACGTCTTTTGAAGACTTCCAGGGATGGTGACTCCACCACTTCCCTGGGCAGCCTGTTCCAATGCCTCACAACCCTTTCAGTGAAGAAGTTCTTCCTAACATCTAACCTAAAACTCCCCTGGAAGAAGAGTTTGATGAGCATAAAGACAAAACTGAAATCCCCATAGAAAGAGAAAAATCTCATCTGTATACAAAACCAAGTTTTAAGGAGCCAAGGCACGTGCGTGCCACTGCAATGAGCACACCACAGCTTGGAGTCCCAGTCCTAAATAGTACGTTTTGACAAAGTGCTGTGGTAGGATTGCTATGTTTAAAGAAGCTTAAAATATCTCATTAAAGCACAAAGTATATTCTAAAGCTCTCTTATTCCCCAACATGGGAAATTTACTCCCAGCATACTGTTATTTGTAATATTTTTTTTCAATCGGTCTGAAAGTTCAGTTTAAATTATTAAAACCACGGTAGTTTTTCAGTTACTTTTCCTTTGTTTTCTTTTAGAAACATTAGACTGAAAAATACTACAATTAATTAATATTAAATTGGCATGTTTATGTACATAAAAACATAAAATGAAAATATGAATTATTAAATGCATCTATATATATTGGATTTATGAATAAATTCATAAATAGTATTTCATATACGTGTGTATGAACTGTTACTGAGAAAACTCCACGTTTCTTTAGGTTATATGGCAAATAACCAACTTTACATATAGGAAATTAAATTGTGGCTTTTAAACTACATGGATTCATCGAGAAACATCAAGACTGAAGTTATGTGATATGGCTGAAAATGATGTCTTGTTCTATCCATCTCTTATCACATACCCTTACAATCATGTTTGCTAGTACTAGCCTTCTCCAAATTTGGATAACCATTGCTCACCTTGCTGTAACTCAATACTGTGGAAAACAGACTGATAAATAGAGGGTATGTATTATTTAAAATGTGAACAAGTTGAATCAATTCAGCAAAGAGTCTGTCATGCCCTGGAACTGGTCCCAGGCAGGAGAACAGGGCATGTGGCTTGGTACAGATATAGAGGGAGCAGGTGAAGGGGGAGCAGGAAAATGACCTCTCTGTGTGGAAGCATTGGATCTGCTTAGCTTTATCATTAAATGCTTCTCTGGGATAGTATTGTGTATGTGTTGCCTTTCTTCCTAGCTACAGGATTCCCCTGAAGCAAAATTAAAGGTCAAGACAACAGAGTAAAACACTGTAAAGTAGAAACTTAGGTCTTCAAACAATTTTAAGAAAAGCATTAGCAAATGATGCATTAGCAAGTAAAATAAGAACACAGAAAATACTATAAAACCTTGTAAGCAGCAAAGAATTCTATGAATAAGATTTAAAATGTTCACATTATATATATGCTCTCAGTTCTTCATTGCCAAATAATTATATACAGGATTTCAGAATACAGAACTATTACTTGTGCACAAGCCTTCAGCCCACACTTACTTTCCAATTAAATGTAGTGAAGATATACAACACTTACCTTGCTCAGATATTCTATTTTATTTTATTTAAATGAGAGAAAAATCTAAAACAGCTAACAGAAACAATTAATGCAACTTCTGTAAACCAATTAGCACCTGGAAGGGACAAAAATGTTACCTTTCCTTTTCTGTTCCTTGCACCATAACTCGTAGTCATCACAGTTGATTAAATGTTATGAAACATATCACAATGAATGCACACAAGCAAGATGGAACAGCTTCTATGAATATCCAAAAAGCACACACCAATTAAATGGGGAAGCCTCAGGGCCATTTCTAACTCCTTTGTTTATATCTATTCCAACCAATTGTTCTCTCTCTAGCTCGTCCACTAGAAAGCATGAGATGTAACCCAGTAGATGACTGTGTACAATCAAACACATTTTGTTGCTTAGCTCTAGCAAATGCCATATCTTATTTCTGAATCTTAAAGACCCTTGTCATTGAGCTATCTTGCTGCAGTGACCCAGAGTATTAAAAAACCCTCTGTATCCTCTTTTTCTTTAATCCAAACAACAACCTGCAGTGAGTGAAACAGAATGAAGACCACTTTCAATATACAAATATTCTCTGCAACAATCTGTCTCCTAAATATAATAGTAGAATTTTGTTCAATGTTTAGATAAGGTCACTCTTTGAAAGCACACTGAGGTTAATAAGAATATTTTCAAGAATTGTAATGAGCTTTGGATCAGAAACAACTGTTTTCATGGGCTTCATTTGATACCCAGAAAGAAATACTAAAAGTTACTTAGTAATCATATACCATGTAAACAGTGATGTACCCTAAAACACAATACTCAGCTGGTTTCCATCTCAAAGCTCAGAAGCTTATAATAATGCAAAAGCCAGGTGTATGGCACTTACCCAAACTTACACAGTGTCAGATCTAACTTCAGTAAAACAGCCCAGCATGTATTTTATAACAAGGTTATAAAATTTGATATGAGAAGTGGTAATGGCAATATTCAACATCTAAAATTTATTCTGCAGAGTTTTGAAATTAGCATTATTTTCCGTTAGATGGTTTTACAGATGAACCTACCATAAAAACAACATTCTTGTACCAGTATGTCCATTGCTATCAGTTTTTCTTAAAGCATTCCACTGGCATGTGAACTGAAGTATTATTTTTGCACTGTTGTATATAACACCATATTCAGACTATATGTTTATTCAATAAGCTTGTAAGATCACAGATCTACCAACTGGTACTTCATCTTTACAAACAAACAAATGGGGTTTTAGGCCTCTGTGCTGCTTCCTCACAGTTTGCACTAGAAAGAACAACTGAAAGCATCCACCTGTGTTGGATATCTTAACCTGTTTTAAAATTTGATTACAACTTTAAACACACAGAAAAGTAATGCTTTTATGCCTTCTAATTCTTAAAACAGTTTTACTGTAATTATTTGCATCAAAGAATTGCCTGAAGATCCCTGTGGTTGCTAGGAAAGCAAGGTTTAAAGATAAGATTGTTCATTAGTAGCTGTCCCAGTTTTTCCTTCAGAGAACAAATGTTTTACAGTGATGATAGAAATAATTCCAAGAGAATTTAAAAGGGATCTGCACAATAAATATAGTCCATGTCTTAACACAGGTATCTCTCTGTTTTAGAACTTTCTCTCTTCCCACTTACAGAACGTCAAACAGATTACAAGCTTCTCTATCTTTAAAGGATTTTCTAACAGAATTCAAAAGGACTGCCAGTGATCAGCTGGTGCGGTAAGAAACATCATAATGACCTCAGTGGTGGTAGGACCATGGAAGTGCTGTATTCATGTCTCAATATTAGCAGTATAAACCAGTAATAGTGTTTACATACATAGTCTTTAATCACTGTGTGAAAGAAATGCAAAAGCACGTTCCCCCACGGACATTTAAAGTCCAAATAACAAAATATTATTAATATTAAAAAACACTTTTTCATGGACAGTTAGAGGGGCTTAAGGACCTAACATCTCTTGCAGCTACAACTTTATGATCTTGTGACTGAAGAAACATTTCACAGCAGAAGAAAATAAGGCTTAGTGGGTTTATTTATGAAATCAAATAATGTTATAGTTTTGGGCATAATTCATATACAGTGACTGGTATTTTCTCAACTGATCCTAGAATCCCATTTAAAATGTCAGAACTGAGATTGTTCAAGATTTCAGAAAGTCACTTCAACATACTCCAAACTACTTTTAAGAGTAGTTTTTACTCTTTTTACTTTTACCACATTTACTTTTTACATATACATATCTGCTGTCTCATAGAGTTCAGAACTAAATCTCTTACTCTGACAGTCTGTGCAGGTGTACCCATTGTTACCCCATGCCTCTGAAATATTGTAGCTCTGAGAGACAACAAAGACAGTCAATGCCCTAAGTGGGGAGAAACTCTAAATTTGACATAGAAAACCAGCCCCTCTGCTATCATATGTCTGCTTTCCACTGGCTGACTGTATCTCACATAAATGTAAAACTGAGACAGATGAAGACTTTCTCACAACCCTTCAAATGATACAAATTATTTCAGGTTCCACTGAACAACCTGGAATTTAACATGCTGGCAAGAACAATTAACTATTATCTGTACTTATGCTATATATAGTGCTTTTTGAAGTGGGTCCAATATAGGGAAGTCACTATGTGGAATTGTATACAAATGGTTCAGTCAAGTGCCTTAATTTCTTCACAATAAAATCTTTCACACGCCTGGAGACTTTTCTCTTAAAAAAGAGCAAGTATTCCACTCATATAATTTCAGCTTTCTCTGTGTCTCGGTAGAAAGAGGTTTCTACTAGGGTTCTGCACTTTACACCTCCCTGTACAGATAAGGGGGGTGAAAAAGTAATGTGCATTTAAAGACAACTGAAGTATTGATGGGACTTTTATCACTATCATTACAAGTAAACTTTTTTAGGTAATTGGGCTGGCAAGATCCTGCAACACTACTCTAAAGATGCAAACCGTTAACCTCAGTTCTACTACATAAAACCAAGGCAAGGACACCAGAGTTTACCAGTTTTACATATTCTGTTTTTAAACAACTCTAACAGTCACCAAAGGCCTCTGACATCTGCAAATGTGGATTTTTTCTGTTTACCCAAAGCATGCATATAATATTTAAAGTAGAAAATTTGTTAATGGTAGCTACGTTAGCTGCCACTGAGAAACTGCCACTTGGGTCAGAGGACAGTTTAGTCTCCAAGCTTATCTCAGTCACTGGCCTCCTTTCTGTGATCTCCAGCAGGGTATTAATTGGTTCCAGTTGTAGTGTGGACTTCTGAAACATCAACATCTGGTCACATGCAAGACCACACACTTATTCTGTGTAGGCCTCATGTAGCTAGTTACTACTGATCTGGACTTAAACTGAAGCAGAGCATCTTAGAAGTAAAAGATCCTATGCAGTTCTCATTAGTTTGTGTTTCCATTAATTACTGCTTTGCATTAATCTAGTAACTTGTATTATTTTCTAACTTCATTTAAAAATCATCCTTTTTTTTTATTTTTTATTTTTTATTTTTTGGGATGTCTTTAAAGAGGGATTTTTTTTTACACATTCTCTGAGAGTGTTTTAAACAAAGTTAGGAAGATAATTAAAGCGCCAGACAAATGAGAAAGATTAAACTGAGCCAAGTCAGACATAAGAATATCTAGAACCATGAAATTGTCATTAATAAATGGTATATGTTTTCAAACCATATCTGGATACTAATATGAAGTTTTAGACTTCTTGAGACTTTTTTAATGATCATGTTGACCAGAAACTAAAAGGCTGTAGAATATATCCTAACTATACCCTTTTGTGCTGTTTACATGCTTTGATCTGCATACAGAAATGAATGGATATATGTATAGTAGATGTACAAATTAATACTATGTTCAGCAGCAGAGATGTTACTGGTGCTTTATAATCTGCTGCAGGAGCAGATGCCTTCTGAGTTAGGAATAAATGTATTCCATCCACTAAATTCTCTTGCAAATCCTGTTTCACTATAGGTTTTAACAGGATATTGTCTAAGTATGGTATTTAGGGAGAGATGAGTTTCACTTCAAAACCACAAAATTGTCACACTTGTCCTGTACAAAGCATACAACCTGAAACTATGGGTTAAATTGTGTCATAAATTAGTATCCAAGCATGATCTTCTTTTGCTTTGTTTGAGACTGTCAGAACTACTAAGATTATCTTTTTGAAAAGGTTATTGTTTTCTTTAAATCATGTAAGAATCTTTTGTTGTTGTTAAAGTAAAAAAAAAAAACAACAAAAAAACAACAAAAAAACATTCTTATTTATATAAATACTGTGTTTTTCCTTTCTTCAGGACAATTCACCAAAATAAATAGGCCCCAAATTGAATTCTTATATTATGTGAACATCCACACTTTGTCTGCAGAATTGTTAGAGCTCTGTTTTACTTGGCTTTTGCCATATTTAGCAGGGTCTGAGGTCACTATCAGCTTGATTACAAAAGCAATTAATTAATATGCATTTGCTGATATAACCTAGAACTCCATGCATCAAATTATTTTATTTTTTTTTTTCTTTTTTCCCTCAAGTGATCACAGCAATTAAATTCAACCCTGATAAATTGGAGCGAGGAGACATTAAATTCAACCCTGATAAACTGGAGTGAGGAGAAAGGAGAACATGATAGTAAAGACTCATTAAGAAGTAAAATGTCCTATTAGAACAGCCTGAGCTTCTCAGATCACAGGATTTTGACTCATTAAGGCAGTTGGGTGGCCTATAGCTCAAATTGCTGCAGACTGTCCAGGAATCACCATAACAGTTGGAAGGGAGAAAACTGCTGCACGTCTTTTTCCACATCATATCCCACTGCAGAAATCTGCTATACCTTCCTTTCCACACTATATCCTAACACAAATATTTTATGTTCCTGTGTCAACTAGTTTTCTTAAATAAACTGAAATATCAACAACTCCTAGTGTCCCAAGCAATTATCATACACTAGGCAACATCCACCAATATGTATGAGGAATTTTAATGATTGTCCTATATGGAGCTCATCAAGGAAATCTGATAACTACAAACAAAATCTGGATAATTTATTACTGAATTTCCAACTGTCATTTTTGCTGAACCATACCTTTCATCGTATTTACAGGTGTGAACACATCAGTGAGTACAGTATCCTAGAATGCTCATCAAGCAACGCATTAGAAGTGCTTGTGCTGAGATATAGAGTCTCAAAAAAGCATGTCAACAGAAGTTTCAATAAATGACATGACATGACTTGATAAAAATCAATTATTAAACTCTTTGACTTTAAACCTTTTGCTAGAAAGTAGAATTCCTGACTCTTTCTCAGGCATCTAAGCTCTCAGTCTCTGCCTCTTCAACTTGGGAAAAAAACAGACATCACTCAAAGCAATCTAAGTGATCCATGTATCAGACACACACATGAATAGGACTTATTTACAGAAATACTCAAGAGAGGAGCATGTCTGAAGGCTGAATCTCAGATAAATGGCTCAGAGAAACCTCTGTTCTTGAGAAAATTTTGATCTCTGTTCAGATCTTGAGATCCACACGGGATTTGTGTACTAAACAGGACTTACACTCTACTGCCTCAGTTTGAGTGGCCGAGGAAAGACAGTGTATACCTCTGTACTCAGTATGTTGAAAAAATTTGCATATTACTTTTCCCTGGATGTCTTTGACTTTGCACATTAAACAGACAGTGAGTAGACTTTAAACCAACACTGGAAGTCAGGACCCACCTTTCTCAATTGAGGGACTGACTCAGTGAAACATTTTTCTCTAAATCTTGCATTACTTATCAGTAAAGTGATTCAAAGTCAATGGAAGAAGATTAACCGTGTTCTACTGTTGGTAGGACAGTATCACCCCAATCACAGTTGGGTGATATCAGCTCTCCTGAATGAAGTCTGAAAGGTGGGTTTGACTCCCTAGGTATGAGAGAGAACTTTTTACTCTTCATCTCACGGACATACCAGAGAGGTGCTATAATCACCAGATACTTATAAAAAAGATATATGACAATTTGAATGCCTTTTTATTTAAAACAACCCCCACCCAAGGTGGTTGCAAACATTTTAAAAGCCCGTATTAGTGAAGTGGTGGGAACAGTTTCTGGCCAACAGAAAGTGCACACACTCCTCTGCTCTGACTGAACTCTGGCCAGTCTCAGACAGAAGACTACAACAGCCTGGGCATGTTCCACAGCCACAAGCCACGTTCCTAGTAGACTCTCAAGTTACACTGAGACACATCTGGTAAATTTAAGATACCAAAGGGTAATGTGTCAGGAGATATTGGGCTGAAAGACTTCAGTCACCCTGATGTAAACACTTACATTCTTTATTTGATCTATCCTGGCATGCCTTCCCATTTTCTGTGGAAAAATTCCTTGCCTGACAAAATCAACCCATTGTGTGATGTTTTACTAACAAACTGAAGGCTATTTCCTTGTGTTCATTAAGAATCTGGCTTTGTTGTTCACTCATGCACACTTCAAATTTTCTCATTTGATTTTTCAAGCCAAATCAACCTGTCAATACATGTATTGACATATACATTGATTCTATGTTCAATTTCAGCAAGGAATTATTGTTTTGCTTTGCAAATTGAGAGATTAAGACAATTTTTCAATGCTAAACTCTGTTAGTCCACATTTTTTCATGTCTGGCATCTGAAAAACAATTCTTAGGAACTTTTTCATTCATCTTGTCCAGAGCAGAACTCATCTGTAATCCACAAAGCACTAAGGAAGACACAAAATCAATCAACTGTTTTTTTTTTTTCCTTTTACTCTGATTGTATTTTGAATTTTAATTAAAGAAAACTTTTACCCAAATGGAATGAAACTTAAAAAAATAAAATCTTATGCTATTAGTCATTCTGATTTCTTTTATAGAATGCTGCAAACATTTCTCAGAGTTGCATCTGTAAAACAGACATTGCAAGGTTCATCTTTACTGAAGTCATTGTCTTTAGAGACAAATGAGCCCCCCCATTTTTTTTTTTCTGGTTGAATACAGAAACTTTGTTCAGTTTTCCCCAGAAGTGTGGGAAAGTGACTGAAAGGCATATACAAAATGTAACTTCCTTAAGATATAACTGATGTTTATTTTCATCAGGTTCACTAATCAACACAAGAGATGCCTAGACAGACTGAAAATCCTGTATTAAAAACAAACAAACCACCAACAACATAATACACCGAGAAAATTATTATTATTATTTTTTTTTTCCCTCTAGAAAAAGAAAGTAGTTTAAAATTCAGTAGGACCATAAGAATGACCATATTCTTCATAGGAGCAGATCTTCTAGTCCAGTTCCAAAAAGAAGCCAAAAGAGGATACCCAAGAAAGTATGTGGGGAAAAAAAAAAAAAAAAAAAAAAAAGTAAGTATACATGATATCTCTTCCTTATATCTGCAGTTGCCAAACACTCTCAGCTGAAGAATTTTAGCCACATGTATTTTCTAAGTATTTAGTAAACTTTACTGAATTCATCTTCTTTGGTCTCCTCTTGATCTTGTAAACTTTCAGCATCCACAACGTCCTGCAGTAAGCTGCTCAATAGCTCAAATACCTGTTACATGAAGAATTACCTTGTTTGTTTGTTTTGAGTTTGGCTTTTGTAGCTTAATTTGCTGCCTTCTACTTACTCTATTGGAAGAGAAAGAGAACGGCTGTTGCCTTTCCCTAATGCATTGGCAATCCTGCCAAACTATGGCAGGATAATCCTGCCTAACATCTGTGCATAAAACAGCACAGATGTTGAGATTACATTTTCTACTTTCTTCTCAATTGCTTTCCTAATTATTTCTAATATTTAGAGGGCCTTTCTGACTATATTGAGCACTGAGCTGACATTTTCATAGCAGTATCTATCATAACCTGAAGGTCTTACTCATGGGCAGTAATGATAGACCCTATTATTTCATGTGTGAAGTTAAGGTGACTCTTCACCTTCCTTTAAAAAAAAATAATCTGTGAAGAATTTCATCTGTTTTTCCTTTGCTCAATCACTCAGTCTTATGATGTTCTGCAATTTTTCAATTAACCCTTGTCTGAATAGTGTTGTAGCACACATAACTTTGTCAGGTAAATTCTCATATTTTCTTTGGGTCATTTATGAATATGGTCCTAGTACAAATCCCTGCAGAATTTCACTAATAATAATCATTCATTTAATGAGCTAACCATATATTCCTAACCCCTGTTTTAAACAACTGCATGTTACAAAATGTAAGAATTCCAGCTTTCATGCTATGGCTGCTTAGTTTCTTCAAAAGTTTTTCTTTATTTTATTTGTTTATTTTTGTTTATTTGTTTGTATTTGTGTGTATTATATTTGTTTGTTTGTTTATTTGTTTTATGGCATTTTGGAAATCTTCTGGAAATTGAGGTATACTGTCAGCTAGACCTACTTTATCTCCACCTTTTCTGACCACTTCAGAGAACTGCAGAAGGTATGGGAAGCTGGACTTCTTGCTGAGTCCAAATGCATCACATTTCTGCTAATCTTCCCAATACTGATGTCAGAACCTCAGCTCTTCCTGCAACCTTGTTTAGAAACTACTTAGTGCCCTCCAGTCCTCTCATTCACAAGCACATTTAAGGGAGACACTATATACCATTCCAGGAGATTCTTTAGAACTTTGTCGAGAATCTGAATTTGGGAAGTTTCTACTGTTCTTGTTATGCATTTCATTCATAGTAATCGTTTCTAGAGTCACACCAGATTCATATGAGTTCCTCATAGAGAAGGGCTCTGGTATCTCACCAGCATTCTCCACAGAACAGAGGATAATTAGAATCTTCATAGCTTTTCTGCCACATCTCTGAACACTTCTTTTATACCTTGACCATCTGTTGGCTGTACAGAGAGATGTAATTATTATCATCAGCATTAATATACCTCTAATTTTATTTGCAATTATTTAAATTTTACTTAAAGTGGTGTGTATGCGTGTGACTGTGTGTGCAAATAACGTATTCACGTTTCTCATGAAACCAAATTCAAACCCACTTGGTAAATGGAAAGGAACTTCAGCATTACTTTTCAATTATGACAGAGAAGTCATAACACCTATTAGAACTGCAGATTTATTTTTCTCAGCTGTTAGTACTTATGAACGTTGGCTCATTTGAATCATTATCTAGCATGATTCAAGCAATTTTCAGTGTGAATAAGACTTATAAATTTCACCTAGGATCAACTTCCCTTTGTGCAGTTGCCCAAGCAAAATTTAATGAGCTGTGCTTACTATGCCTTTCCAGGTCTTATCTTTATTGTCATATACATATCCTCTGCATGAGGACAATATTCAGCTTAATACTGCAAAAAACTGAAAAAAAAAAAAAAAAAAAAAAAAAAAAAAAAAAAAAACCTGCAAAAAAACCTGCAAAACTACAAAACTGAAAAAAAAAAAAAAAAAAGAAAAAAAAAAGGTCAATAGGTTTACAAATTCTTTACATATTAATAATTTAAATTACCATGATACATTAAATAATTATTCGGGTAAAAAATATAGTGTTTTTATCTACATAAGGATAATGCCAAATATTTTGGCTTGGGCTGAACAGTTCTGTTTCCTTAAAGACAGGGGGGTTGCAAAGTTTATTACCAATAGAAATATTCTCCAGAACTTTTGCTCTTAATTTTATGGGAAAAATACTTTGAAGTATCTTATTTGCCACATTGTGATATTGTACTGAGTGGAAAAAGTATGCTTGACACTAGGAAAGGCCAAACCAATGCAGTTTTACTGTACAAACCATCCAAAATATAAAGCTGTGTGTCCCCAGCTATGATGGGCATTTTAACCAGACATGCAAGGGTGGAAATGTAGGCCTTGGTGAATAGTATGTGAAAAAGCATATGCAGATCTGACTCCAAAAAGGGAGTAATAATAGCAATGGACATTTCAGTTTCTGTTGGGGCCTGTGTTTCCTGCAGTCATGCCAACAGAGCTAGCCAACATTTATCCTTGGCACAGATAATGAGCAGAAGACTCATTCTTTGAACATTTTACAAATGAATTTATAACAGCAACTGGTATTCTTCAAGCATATAGTTGTGTTGTTGTTGTTTTTAGTGTTTGTTTGGTTTTAGTTTTGACATGAATTTCCTATCAGTGTTGTCTATTTCTAGCAAAAATTAAGTCTCAGACATGATCCAAGTCGGGGCATTCCATTGTGCATCCAAAGATCAAATGCATTTTAAAATCTGTGGTTATTAGCAACTAGAGAGCTCTGTAAAATGAAGACTGCAGTTAAGGATGGTGTGGTTATTATTTGGTATCTTCATTCTAGTATATTTGAAATGTATATTCAAATTCTTTTCCATGCCAAACCTCTGATCTTCCTTTCAAGTATATTAAGCACACTTGAAATCATGAAAGAATAGTATGAAGTATGGAGGATTAGCCACTGGTACATCCAGTTTTTTTGAGTTCTGAATCATCAATAGAAGCCCCCTTCTCCTTCTCACCAGTAACTATTCACTTTGCTTTAAAATATAAAGGAAAAATCATTACTTAAATCTCAGGATTGGGATTAATCTCAGATGAATGGGATTATAGCAAAATAGAGATATATAAAAAACTGTATGGGAATAAATAAAAGAAATTACATGTTTATATTAGAGGTTAGGCATATGGAGCTGGCAAAACCTATTTAGAATTTTAGTGAATGCAGATGAGATCAGGATTAATCTTAAAATTCACTGGGGACTGAGATGGACAGAAAAGCAAAACAGCTTTTGGAGAAGCTCTCTCTCCAGTGCAATTTTTCTCAGTAAGAAATTAGTCCAATATAGAAGTTTTAACCCTCAAGATCAATTCCCATATTTTTCTAGAAGACAATATAATATTCATAATTCAGATCTTGTTTTTGTTTTGTAAGGTGCATAATCTGAGTAGTGTAAAATGCAGATAATGGAAGACATTATATATTTGTGTCAAGTATTTTAAATCAAAATTAAAAATAAAAATATTAATTTCTGATATTTTCAGAATAAGATATTTTTTTATATTGCTTGACAAGTCTGAAATTCCAAATGTGCATATGCAGAGAATTTCCATGTATATTTGCATTAAAAAGAAACCCAGGATTTATTGAAGAGCAGGACTAACATTTACATTATATCGGGAAAGCCAAATGATTATAAATCTTCACCTTAGCTTCATGGAAGAGCCCAGCTTTGCCTTTCTATGGGAAGTTCATTGAACCAGATGCATCTGTGCTTTTAAAGCAAGACAGTATTGTTTTTCATAAGAATTTAGAATATAATTCTTTATCATCTAAATGATTTGTTGTTATTGTTGTTATCTAGAAGTTACAAAGAGCCCCACACTATTTAGTTACCAAACATCACTATAAAGTATCCAGCCTTATTTGAGGCAGATGAACTACTGTAATTTTCCCTTAGGGGCACAAAAACAGATTGCAAGATTTTAGTCATCAACAGCCCTTCTGTTCACATGACCCCTTGTATGAACTATTTCAAGTTAACACAGCTCATGACGCCTTCCTATCTTCCTGTCTCCGATACTTTGAACTCTCATGGAGATTTCTGGTATAAGACCAACTTATCAAGCAGGGAAAAGAACAGCTGCTATTTATTTCATTTTAGTTCTCTCTTGTGTTCTGCATTTGCAGGTGGTGGAAGGAAGTAGAACAGTTTTGCCAACAGCTCTTAACCCAGTTTACTATAGCTTGGTAATTATCAATATGGACACTTAGTCATTTCAGGAGTCATAAGCACAACCAGACACATACAGCAATGTCTTCTCAATCAGAAATTATACAGGTGCAATATGAGTTAGAAAAATACGATATTTAAAGAAATTCACAGTCCTTATGATTATACAATGACTTTCTTCATACCCAAATTCACACTTTTAAGTGTTTTTAATGCTAGAAACTTTAAGATTTTATGGTGAAACTTATGAGTTCTCTCTCTCTGTATATATATAAATTTGCAGATGACCTTGCACTGTGCCTGTTACTGAATAGCAATAATCTTCAGTTGCATTTCCTGTCACTTGTTCTGATTTATTTATCATTTGTCATCACAATTGCAAATACTTTCTAAAATTCAACCACGTGTGTTATTACAATAATGATGATGATGCTATATGGAGTTCGCAATTTCTCAAGTCTCTTTTTTTCCTTATGTCCATGAACTGAATGCTATCCTTTGGATATGCATGTGCTACCCTCTTTTGACTTGTTGAAAGTCATGTATATTTAAGAGCAGATTTTGGTTCTTTTTCTTGAAATGTTTTTAATTTTAATTTTAAGTATTAAACTCTCAAATATTATTTTCTCTTTTTGTCTATGAATATTTCTTTTTTTTCTTTTTTTTTTTTTTCCCCTATTAAAGTGTAAATATATTTCCCAGCAAATGATTTTTTCCTTTTTGTTCTGTTTTGTTGTTGTTTGTTTCCAGAAGCCTCAGTAGTGTTTTAGTAGCCTTCACAGTAACCAGCTGAAGAATGATAATTATTCCCCCCATAATGTGGCTTGCATTAAGAGTTCTAATAACTGATTATAACTGAATTTTCTCCTCCCTCATAGACATTCCATTCAGATATTTCCTAACTAAAACAGAACTCATAGGCAGGTGATATAGACATTGTCTGAACAAAATCCTACACTTGCTTAGCTAAAATATGTGTGCTCCAAGCCAATTTAGTTAAACTCATGCAGTCTGTGTTTGCACACATATTTTGCTTTACAGATATATTAGAGGAAACTTTGCAACAGTGGTAAGTTGGATTATAGATTCATATTTAAAGAGTGTAGCCTAGATGAAATTGGATCCAGAAAGAAACATATTTCTAATATTAAATCCCTTTTGCCCTATTGAAAAACAAAAGGGAAAACCTGGGAATTGCTTGTGGAAATTTCTGTTCTCAAGAAGAAAGCTGTCCCTTTCTATTCTTTCTTACAAAGTTCACAGTATTATAAAAACTATCACGTTATCTAATCCTGCAAAAGTAATGTTTGCTATAAATCTTCTCAAGATGTTCATTGGTGGTCTTTCTATTTCACTGTTAATAATAAATCAAGTCTACTCCTTCATTTTTGTTGTGCAAAGCCAGCTTTCACAAGGATTAATATTTAAGGGCACTTATCTTGTAATTTCATATAACTGGCTTTCAGGCACCTCTTTCTCCATAGACATATTTATTATGTTGGGGACTTTTAAAATATATTCAGTCTACAGAAACATGTTTTACCATCTGTAAAAGCTTCTAACAAAAATATTTAGCAGCTTAGGAATCATATTATTTAAAATTAAGTTCAAATAAACTAATTTCTCCTTTTCATATTGAAGAGAAAATGTAAAAAGGAATGTCTTTATCTTTTAATTATTTACCAAACCCCTCTCCACTTAAGCTGTGCATTGTGTAGTAACCCACAGCAGAAGGCACCTGCTGCACAGTTTGTGTTGTGTCAGTTGCAGCAGCCACCACCTTCCCTTTCCTCAGCCCAGTAAGATGCAGCTTGCCTGGAGACTTGTCCCTTCTCTTTCATAACTTTTTCTCATCCAGCAATCTAATAAAATCCAGTTTACTTTACACTTGTCCCTACAGGTGGAGCCTGCCAAAAAAACGTATTCTCATTCACTCACTGAATTGAAATATAGATTTTTTTTTTTTCCAGATGTTGTCAGAAAGATGTTTCCAGTATTCCCTGTTCCTGGCTCTATTGCACTTCAACAGAGAGACTGATGGATATCCCCTTCCAAAGCAGCACGTCTAGGGCACTCTTCACGGAAATGGGGATTTCTGCATTGAGACTGAGAAAAACCTGAAATTCACATCTGCTGTTTCTTTGCATAAGTATGAAATTCAGGCACAATACATCTACTAAGCAAAAAGTGTAAAAGTCCTCCTTCTGTCATAGTTTGAAAGAAAAAGAAAATGAAGCTCCACATTGAAGTCACAGTGGCCAGTGTGTTGTAAGCACGCAGCTTGCTCAAAGTATTGAGACCTTCTGGGGACTAAGGCAAATCCCTGAAAGCCCAAAGAAGAAACAGGAACATATTAAATTCAACCAGAAGGGAACCGCTTCAAGACTTCCACAGTTATAGAACTTTTCACTTAAGTAAAACTTTGAGGAAAAACATGCCATTCACTGGCTAAAGAAATTAGTCAAAATTGTTTGGACTGTCTTCTTGTCATCACCCAGAGGATGACGCAACTTGTAATGTAGTGTCAGATGCAACTGCTAATGTAGTGTCTTTCAGCTTCAGCTACTTTTCTTTTTGTATCTACCTCTAGACTTTATTCCAAAATAGTTCTCTTAGGATGAAGCCCACTATTTAAAGGATTAGCTTCTCAGAGAGGTAGAAAATACACTCCTTTACCTTATGGCTCTTTCCACTTTACTCATGTCAAGATTTATCACCTCACATTTGCTTATTGTATTAAAATTCATTGTCCCATCAGTTAGTAATCATGTCACTGTTAATCAATACTGTTAGCCAAAGAAATTCCTTGAGTCTTATCCAACTTCCATGCACCTGGGACTGAGAACATGGGTCTTGAGCTTAAATCTGGAATCTTGCTCGGTTTTCCCTTTAATAAGTGTGTGCCTAGCTCTGAAAAAAAAAAAAAAAAAAAAAAAAAAAAAAAAAAAAAACCTATATGCCCTTTTCCACTGTTCATCTCAAACATATTCATTCCTTAAGATTAAATCCCACTCCAGAGAGTTCAGTTTTTCCTAATTTGGCATCATCTTTCCATATTCAGATCAAAATGCACTGAAATCTTTGGTCTGTTCCATTCCAAAATAGTATTTAAAATATGTTCCTCTGAGCTGTTAAAGAAGCTTTCCTTCAGTTGTCCCACTTCATCTCTTGCCAATCTATATTCTCCTTAGCTAGCAGATGTCTTTCTTTTCCAATACGTTTCTTTGTGTTGTCACAGAATGGGATTAATTCCCTTTCTACAGTGTCTCCTCCACCTCCAGGAAAAAAAAAATATCTGTAATTGATTGACTTTCTGCCTTATTCAGTTCCTCTTTCAGACTTTTCTTCTCTCCTTTCTATGATTTCTAATCATACCTCTAATAAAATAAAGTAAGTACATTCTGTTCCCAAACCTCACACAGGGTTTTCATTATTTTTACTACAATCTAAGCAAACATATACATGCGAAAAGCTATATTGATGCATAAATTAATGATATTTCCTCTTGACAGTGCATAATATTTATATTTATATGAACATTACAGAGCATTATTTGGTTGTTCAAAATCCTTTTATGCTAATAAGGGTTGTATTTTTTAAGTGACAACTATTTTATTACATAAGGCATTTGTCATGCAGTTTCTGTCTCTGTTGAAGGGAGTGGAATAGAATACTTCACTTAGCTAGACAAAAGGGTAGCACATATCAACTACAGGAGACTCCAAACAAACTCAACTGGGAAAAATCTGAACAAGCCACAGCCCACAATACTCTTGTGCTCTCCTATATTTTTAAAAATGACTTCCAAGTAATTCTTCCTTTATGGCTGACACACTGGACAAATATTAAAGCTCTTATGGAATCAGAAATACTCTATCTCCCTTCAAGGCTCATGTCTATAAATACTCCCCATCTTTCTTCCTCACTCAGGTACACCATGAAGGTGAGAAAATGGTGAGAAGTGTGAGAGGAGAAAAGAAAGGGACATTGTAAATGATGTAGAATGTATACAGAAAATACTTCAGAAACAACAGTGGATGCAAAGAGGGAAGAAAGAGAATGAATGAATGAAGTGAATGAAAAATCAAGTAGTTTGAAAAATGCAAGGATTTATTGAGAAGAAAACAGACAAGAAAGTTTTGTTAAGCTCAAATGGCCAATAGTTAGTCAAGCAGAAAATAATACAAGAAACCTGAAGAAAATGAGCTGGTCTCTAGTCAGATGACACAAACTCAATATTAATAATAATGGTATTGTCTTTGGAAACATCTCAACTTGATTTAGCAATAAAAGTTCAAAAGAATTATTCATTTCATAAGTCTGCTTATTAACCCTCATAAAAAAAAATAAATAATAATAATAAAAGGAAGATAAATTTGATGAGCCAAGGAAATTTCTGATCTGTTCTTAATGATCAGACATAATTCCTCTCATTTTCCCAAACAAAAGCACATACCTGATTTTCATTCTATTTGGTTGAGATTAATTTAAAAGATAAATTGTTAGACAACTAAAATATTTACTTCCTTCTAAATATGTTTGTATTTTTCCTTTAGAGCATCATTATGTTACTTATTTAAAGAAGGCTCTTACATTCATCTTTTCTTCACATGGCTTCCTACGAAACTGTATGAATATTATATTCCTAACTTAAATATGTCAACTCCATAGGCAAATTTAACCTTAATTTCTGAAAGCTAGCACAAGATCAACTCTAGTTAAAAAAAAAAAAAAAAAAAAGAAAAAAAAGTAATAGAATTCTTTATTAAGCAGCTTTCCTTCATTATACACCTAAACATTCATTTTAAATCATCTATATTAGCATACTATAAATAGCTTCTTAATATTTGTGTCTAATATTTGAGACATGAATCCCATGTTAAACAGCTCTGCTCATTCTGACTCTGTTACCTTTTAAGGTCCCAATTTTAAAGTTCCTTCTCAGGGGTGGACTCCACAGCCACATATAGCAATTTGTATTCTGGAGAAGAAAAATGTTTAGGAAGGTTCATTTTCTCCCTCTTTCTTCTTGGCTACTTTGTACATTTTTTCCTTTAAACTTATGCAGTCTTAAAGTCTGTACTGTCATCAGTCTTTATGCAAAAGTGCATTTGGAACTGGCTAGAGAGACAGAAGACATTTAAAGTAAGCTTAGAAGCTGCTGGAAGGGGAATTAATTATCATACAGGATGCCTCTGGTAAAATGACAGTTCTGTGGGTAGCTGGTTCAGGGTGAGAACTGAAGTTCTGTAACTATCTCAGTTGATTCAGTATTACTGAAGGATTCATCAAGTGAAGGTTATAATGCTGTCTTGTTCTTTCAGAATGTTTTTACATTCATATCCATCAGACATACTTATATAGCAATTGCAAAGCCCATAAAAAGATATAGAAATATATTCTAAGAAAAAATCTAACTGGATTGGTTTGAAAGAGGGCAAAAATGCCATTCTTCAAATACAACACATATGGGTGATCTAAGCCATTTCATTATTAATGATCCCTAAGTGATTTCATGACCATGAATGTATGTGCATATGAATAAAGGATGGTAGTTCTGCTATAGAGGTAATCCAAACTGGTGCAACTCTCATCTGCATGGCAAATGTCATCCATAATTGGGCTGACTACAGAGGGTCTGCAAGTGATAGGAAGTTATCAATGAGTGCAATTCCCTAAAAGATCTTCAGCCCAATCACTAATATATATGTAGATAATGTATTTTTGGTGTGTTCATATGCATATATGAAAATATGTATGCCATCCCAAGAAAAAAACATACAAAGGTGGCTTTGGCTACTTAGATATGCTGATAGGTAAATCAGTACAGATAGAATTAACTCCTGACACTTTAAATTTGGCAATCATTTTGTGAAAAACTTGCGATGCTCAGTATCCTGCATCATATGGCTTCCCTCTCCTATGGCTTGATTTTGTGTAAATCTCATGCTTAATTTTATCAAGGGCATACGGATTCAGACTGTCTGATTAGCAGATATATTCAAGAAATAATACTAGAGTAATTTAAGTCTAGCCACAGTACTTTCAAAAAGTAGAACTTTCTATCCATCCGTGACATAAATAAGCCTCCCATATTTATCTTTGGTGTTTTCATTTTTAATCTGAACCTATTGAGTCTTAGCCTCAGTAATGTTTTAAATTGATATAAAATAACAACTCTTTTAAAAGTGCCAACCAATTTGTACACCCACTGCTTACTCTTCTCTTCATCTCCTGTTGCAAAAGCCTGTGAACAGTATCAGAGAACATATCCAGATTAAGTCTACTTATTTATTTATTTATTTAATATTCTAGTAGAAGTCTATGAATTCTAATCTGTTTATCTTCATGGCTACACAAGCGAGCACAAAACAGCAGGCACGAGGAGTTGGGGAAGAGTAAGAGTCATGTTTAAGTGTTTGCAAAAGACGGGCTGAAGGCTAATCATTACCCAGAAAATGCAGGTGGAACAGCACTACCACATTATTCATTGCACATGACTTCAGTAAATATTCAAAGCAATATTGATGCTAGGTTGTCTTTGAGAGATGTGTTTTGTAGGCTGATCATGAAACAATTTTGCCAATGTTTACATTTAAAATAAATGTTACTGAGGACAGTACCATGTTAATTTTAGAAATAAAAATACGATACCCTTTCTTGATAACATTAGATGTGCTATATAACCAGTATAATCTGGTAGTTAAAAACCATACTGAGTCACACATAGTCTAGGGTAGGAATACCCTAGATTAGTGTTTATAAAACTGTTAGGTTTAATGTCAGTCAGATTTCTAGAACATACACAGACTTTTCAATCTTTTTAAAAGTTTTGGTAGTATTGTCAAGAGTAGAACAATCCAAAATTTTAATCTTCTGTTCCTGCCTTTGTGATTTTCATATGTGCAGAAGAAATCCTGACAGTGACTTCAGTGAGACCATAGGGTGTAAAACACCTGTGGGGCTGAAAAGAGTTTTGGGAAGCTCCTCGATAAATCTTGTTGAGCATCAGCACAGTATGGTTAAAATCAGATGGACCCATCAGTTTTAAAAAATATGATAATGCTTGAGTGGTTTTCCACATCAAACCCTAAAACTAGAACTATCAGTAATGTTTAGATGAGGCCAGTCTATAAGCATCCTTTCCATATATATAACAACAGTATGAGACAAGCAGTACGTATCAAGTAGAAAATGTCAGTTGACCAAAATGGTCAAACCCATATATTCCTCAGCTGTTACATCTGAACAAATACTATAATGACAGACACTAATGGAAGGTTTAGCATAACCAGTTGGTGTCTATTACATCATCTTTTTTACCTGCCCATTTAAGAAAATGAAGAGCATAATCATTCAAGAAGACTGTCCATAACTCGGTATCATTTGTGTTAAAAAACTGGAACAAGGAAATTTGGAATCTGGGATTAATAATCATGCTTCCCTGTGTCCTGTTAAATATTTTAGCTGTGTTTCTGTGTTTTATCTACACTACACATTAAACAGCTTACAGTTTAGCTAAACAGCATGTAAAAAACAACACTAAGGGTCTATAGTTCTGCAATGGACAGCGTTATGTCCCATTCTATGTAAGAAAAAGATGTAAAATAAAAATGCATTAAATGGAAGCATGACTTTATTGATCTAATAGTAAGTATTTCACATAAAAAAGACATCCAGACTCAACCCAAAGCATACCAGCTTGCTTGTTTTAGACAGTATTACCATGCTGTTTATAATCCATAATGATGCCTTGTACTGCTTTTCAGGAATTCTTCTTTAGAAAGTTTAAATTAGGGTTAGTGACCCAAACAACCAGCTTCCACTCAAAGATCAACACCAGCTTCCCCAGAGGCTCTCAGCATGTTTCACACAAAAGCCAGAAAAAGCAGCCAACACCTCTATTGAGGCCTCTTGTATTTCCTGATGAGTGGGGAGCAAGTGTAGGAGGTGCCAAAGTAACTCTTTCTAGCTCACAAGACACCATGAAGGGGAGGTAGGAAGAGTCTCTGGAGTTGTGATGATATATGGAATTATACCAAATCTTTAAACAGATGTGAGTGGGTGGTAGGGAAGAGGGATTCGTGTCATAAGCACACAGGAACTCTGAAATGCCTGATGCCTGCTAAGGTCATTCATCTTCCCATCTGCATTGAGGTGAGGTAGACCATCTTTTAATTTGGCCTGAAGTAATAAGAATCTAAATTACTGCTCCATCCCAAGGCTACTACAGGGATCAAAGAGCATCAGTCCTTCTACTTTTGCTGCAACTGCAATCTGTGAAATTTTCAATTTTCCTTCTGTTCAAAAGGAAAGGATGCAAAAACTGTGTTAAGAATAAAGTTTTATTCTTTGGCTCAGGAAAGGGAGAAGATTTTTAGGAAGGGTTATGAGTTATTAAGATAACATAATTTGCAGTACCCTGATCATGTACACCAGGGCCTCATAGAAATGACCATGTTCTAAGAGTGCCATTCAGCACAGAAACCTGCATTTCCTGACATCCTGATGCACATCCACATGCAAAATTGATGCCTGCAAAGACATGTTCCAACACTTTCTCCATAAAAATAAGTAGAGAATCATGGAGATGTAGAGATTTCTGTAGAAAAGTAGTATATTGAATCATATCCTTAAAGTAGATGCCATACACTGACAGTGAAGGAAAATATATATATATATATATAATGGTAAATCAAAGCTAATATGAGAGGTAAAATCTGAAAAGAAACATTAGCAAGATATGACATAAACATTTTCAACAGTACTCGAGGAAGAATAATAGATGCCATAAAGAATACACATTTGGCTAATGAAAGTTGTGTGCTGATCCAAACATCATGCCCTTAAAAGAACACCTGAAGAGCTAAAATTTCAGTCTTAGGCACTGCAGAAATACAGTGCTTTTACAAGAAGAAACAGAGGTGAATGTAACAGTATGAAGATAATATTCGAATATTTATCAACAACAACAAAAAAATGCTCATCCAAAGCAAGAAAGAAAGTTTTCCAAGAAAATAAGGCTGCAAGGAAGTTGTATCTTCTAAACAGATCTATAAAGGGTATATTCATGCTCAGGTCTTTTCTGTTAAGATGTTTCATGTGTTTTGAAATATAAGTTATTTTTTTTTTCTGTTTGTTTGTTTTTATTAATAATACAATAAGGATTTAAAACACAAGTGCATACAACAATCAGTACTGTCAAATCAGGCTTCAAAAACTGTCTTTATCCATTTGATATAGATTTTCTCTGCTGTCTGAAAACAAAAGAACTTGTCCAACCAGATGGCAAGCGTGAGTATAATCTTTCCCTGTTCTGGAATTTCAACTGAAAAAGCAAGTTTGATGCTTGAGTGAGACAAGGATACCTGCCAACCACCATAAGACTGCTGCTGTGCACATGTGCAGCTTTCTGAGGAAAAAAAGACAACTCCTAATATATGTTACAAATAAATTCTCTCAGTGCTAGGATAGTTTCATTAGAATGAATAACAACCATAAGGCCACTGGGACTTTCAAATCCTTACCTTCTGGCAAAGAGTTAAAGGACCAGATTCTGTCCTTGGACAAGCATGTGCATGGCTCACAGATGTACTCACAGATAAAACACTCAACCCAAAGTGATGTCAGGTGTGGTGTGAATTTAGCACCAATTCACTTCTGCTTTAACCCAGCCACCCCACCCAACCCTCCAAAGTCACTGCAAAAATACCTTTGATATCAGTGACAGCTACATGAAAACAGTGGTTCTAGTCCACTCTATGTGTGCCCCGGTAAAAACAAAGTAATACTTGTAAGTAGGGTTGGGAAAAAGAAACAGTTATTGTAAAGTAAGAGTGTAAAGTAAGGCAATGGTAAATGTTCCTTGCATTTCTTTCAGAACAAAAGATGTGCACATGGAATTCAACAGAACTATAAAGTGCAAATCAGAACCCTTGGATTTGTGGTAATTTATTCGTATAGATAAATGTTTAGAGTCTTTCAGGTCTAATGCATACAGGCCTTAAGAATTTATCACAGACTTCATTGAGAAATCAAACAATTTCCCCAGTAAACCATGAAAATGTGGTAAGCTATAGGAAAGCTCTTTTCAAACCACATTTTCAAGCTTAAAGCTACATGTCTTTATTTTAGGTGACTTTGTCACACTGTCTTTTTATGTTGTTTAAGTGTAATTGTTTTCAGTTCAATAATTTATTTTTCTTCTGTACACATTCCAACTTTCTTTGTGCCAAATAGGCCTTTAAAAGTGTCCTCAAATGCTGCCTATAGTCATCCAGCCAGAAGCATCTTGTATATTTCATTTCAAGAGAATTTGTATTCTTTCCCAATAAGTAAATCTGAAGGTTCTTCTTTCAATGGAATTAGGCCAAAATAAATAAATACATATATATAAAAATATATATAATGAAATAAGATTTAGCATATTAGAAGATGTAAGAAATAAAGATATACTGACTATCCAAAATACCATGGCTACAATAACAAATGTCTTGGTGAGCAAAGATAAACAAACTGCCTTGGTAAAATTCAGTAATTAAAGGAAAAAAAAAATCCTTCATGACTATTTCCAGTTGATGGAAATAGCACTACAAATCTGTCATGCTTTAGTTCTATGCTGTAGAAGCTTGCCTTGACACTGTTGTGTCTCACTAAGATAATAGGAACTACTTTGTTTTAATAGGCAGAAAAAGCATCGAGGTTAAAAATAAAGCTGTTTACTGGAGTCCCAATCCAACCTGCTAATCCAAAAATTACACACCCAATTAACAGTACATGCTTAAGGTAAAAAATATAGTTACAGTTAGCAATCAAATCTGAAAAATGTAATTATTTATCTTCCTGTTGCGGGGGGGAGTGGGGAGAAGACTATCCACTATCCCATATCCACTTCTTTAGAACAGTCTATTAAATTACTGTGTACTGGTGTAAAAAGCAGAGGAAGTAGGATATAACCTCTGTGTTCTTGAATTTACTTCCTTCCATTGTAACATGTTCTTTATGTGGGATTACCCTGATCTTAAAATGAATTCAAAAATTGACTCTTGTTTTCTTTTTGCCTTCTCCCAAACATAAAAACAAGCCATTTTAAACATGCTCAAATTACTCAGCAGACTCAGCAAAGTTTGGTTATATTGTTGTTTCTAACCTCTTTCACCAATGGCAGAAAACTCAATGTTGTCATTATGGACTTAAAAGCAATTTGTCATTGGTGCATCAGATTCACAGAACAATAAGGAAACAATGAGCACCCTTTATCCTCCCTCCCCCCCCCCCCAAAAAAAAAAAAAAAAAAAAAGTAAATTTGCAATAGCACATAAAAGCCTTCTGTGGCCACAAGCACTGAGAAATGAGCTAACAGCTGCACATTTTAACTTGTTGAACTTAAGTACATGAAATGAACCCAATACTGGGTCTAATATGAGGGAATCAATGGACTGTTGCCTTACTCGGTGCTTCTCCAAAGACTTTTGAACTGGAACAGAATTCATTTTAATGAGCATCCAACATCTGGAGAAGCCCCTTAAGAGTTACAGAAAGCCAAATTAAAAAAAAAACAAAAACAAAAACCCTGCAGGAATACCAAATCTCTACAGAGAAAATACCAGAAAGAAGACTAAAAAAAAAAAAAAAAAAAAGTAATGAAAATAAATAAATAAAAAACTTCAAGTCATATAAATGTATTTGGGAATTAAGAGTGAATTACTTTATAATTTCCAGTAAGAGATATTTATTTTAATGTAATTTCACACCTAGATGATTCTTAATTTGCAATAAATATTTGGTCTATGCCCAAGTAACCATTTTTTCTAATGGCTTGGAGGAATGCAGTTTTACTCTGTTTTGTAAGAACAAAATAATATGTCTAGATGATACAGTAAACAACCATGAGGAAAAGCACTTCAAATCTCTGAGGGCTTTTCTTATTGCCTCCTTTCTGTTTCCCGCTCAGTTTTCAAAAATTGGCTGAAATGTTTTTCTGTCTGGAAAGTAAAAAGAACAGGATGCTTCTGCAACTGTATTTTACTCATCCTATTGCTTATGCAGCAGGTGGCTGATGTATGAAGAGTTCAAGTCAGACAGTCTCTGTGCACTTGCAGACATCCGCAGTCTTTTCTAACTCAGAGGTACATACCTATATATATAAGTATGTATATATATTTGACTTTTGGCCTCAGTTCACTGACAATTTAAATTAGGCCCTGAAAAGCTGGATCTGCTGGTTAACCTTCAGAGTAACTCCAGATTTTAAGTAGGCATTGAATGTTGTCTTCTCTATGCTATTCTGAGGAAGGACAACAGAAAAAATTTCCCAGACTCTTCCTTTTAATCTTCCAGAATTTACCTTCACCACTATGCTCCCTTTCCTCACCACACCCCCCCAAGAAAAAAAATTAAAAAATATTCATCGTTGAAGAGTCTGACAGAGATGAATCATCTTAAAATCTACTATAATTTTTCCTCTTTGGATCTATAACAAATAGATAGTGATTGCTGGATAAATAGGAGAAAGGTTGCAGGGAGGAGAAATAAGATAATATTTTCTAAAGAGCTTTCCTCTTCTGTTTGCTATGATTTTAATAAACTGTGACCCTATTAAAACCACCACTCCATACACTTTTGTAATCAGTTCCTTTTTTGTAATTGTGCCAGTGTTGTATCCACTGTATATGAATTCGTGCCAGATAAATATGGCTGTGCTTCAAGAAGCACTATTTTTCAAAGCTTTACCCTGAACTCTGGCTCAAGTACACAAATTTGAGGGACAAATGTCTCTGAAAAGAACAGTCTACAGTACTTTCCAACCCCTCTCTCCTACATGACTCTTCTGCAGTTGTACAAAGGCCAACAAACATCAAATGAGACATGTAGACTGAAGCCAAATAATTCAGACTAAACTGATCAAGTTTACCCACTCAGTGCAAGATGTTTTTGGTTCATAAGATCTTTTTTCTTTTGTAGCCTAATTAAAACAGTTTGACTAAGACTTACTGAAATATTATGTTCCTTGCCATTCAAAAATTGTATGAGCCAATGCCAGCACTCCTCCCTGCTTGCTTTTAAAGCCTTATGACCTCCTCTTAAAGTTTTAAACCTGCTTGAGGTATCCACAGCTGCTTCTAATATTCTGACCGTTAAATTCTCTTCTTCCTCCCCAAATGAATTTCTAAGAAGTATGCCAAACAGTTAATGTTGTTTTGTTTTCTTGGCTTCTTGCATAATGCTGCTGTATTCAAACACAGGAACTGTGTGACTGAACAACTAAAACTTGTATTCCTAAATTCAGAATCTTATGCTTGTCCTTAAAAGCTGTTCTCTGACTATTTAGATAAGTATGTAAAACATCATGTAAAACTTTTTACTATGTGTAGGAAAAATAATTAATACTTAAAAAAAAGTGTATCTATGTTGGAAAACACAAAAATAAAATGCTTGCTTGGTATTTTAGGTTTATCCTGGTAACAGAAAAGAGAAATTAGACAGGTTTGCCTAGCCACCTTTTCTGTCTCACTTGTCCTGTCTGGGTTTCAGACTGCATAAGGAATTTGCTATTGAATTAGACAAATAAAACAGAAAGAAGGAGGCTTGTAGGTTAGTGTTGTACACTTTACAGATAAGAGTTTTCTCTTGTTATTTTTCTGGAAAATATTCTACTTTCCGTAAGCCAGACACTTTCTTAACTTTTATGAAGTGTAGCTAAATTTAGAGTGTGATCTTTCCCTCAATGAAGTCTAAGATCTTTGAGATTCACTAAATAAAATTTACTCTATGACAAGCACATAAATAAGAATATACACAAAGCCTTTGAAAGACATTTTCAGGAAACCTGAAAAATAGCAAGCTAATAAAAAAAGCAGCTGAGAGGAAGAGAGAAAAAAAAATGAACTGTAAAAGCTGAGGATACTATATATATAACCTATATGTATATGGTTACACAATGGTTATACATATACATGCATATACATCTCCATATATAGTGTGGATACTGTGGTGTATAGACAAGACGGCCTACTTATGAAGGCAAAGGATAATATAGCTTTTTTTCTTCTACTTTCACACAGACTACTCTGATTTCTGACACCACATTTTAAATTGATTTTCTAATGTAAATAGGATTATGGTATCTTATATATATATTATTTATTTAATTATTTATTTGAGCCAGCCATGAAGAAGAAGACCCTCGATGAAGGCTGCAAGGCTGTGGTGTGAGCTCACCTCTGGTTCAGCATTAAAGAATCTTAGCAGGTGATCACCAAATATCCACAAAATAGCCACAAAATATCAAATAGCCACAAATATCCAAATAGCCACAAAATATTAAGAATATAAACCCCTCTGCTGTTTTGATGAGCAATATATCTTATAAAAATATCACTGTTAGAGAAACCACGACAATTTGCAACAGAAATGAGTAATGGGGATAAGGTGCTAACTAGCATCATAATCTTCAAACTTACTTTGTGAGCTTTGGAAAATCTCAAGCCCTGCTAGTTTAACTGTTCACAGTTAAGTTAGTCTGTAGCTGAAACTGTGTTTTAAAAATGTACATGGAAACTATATTCTCTGACTACTGTTTCGAACACAGCATGTCACTGATGCTGCTATGGCAGTACTTAGAAAAATGGCAATGAGTAGTTATGTACCGATCTGTTAATGACACAAATTGCTAAGATTTGGAAGCAGTCATCTTCTCATATGATAAAGACCCCACACATACAGGTTATACTGATGGAGAAATTTTCTCTAGCCTCAGGAAAAGGAATCTATTCTGATAGCATTCCTGGTTTTCCAAAAGATACAAATCCAGGAGGATCCCATGCCAGCAATGCTTCCCAGTGCCCTACTTGTCAGGAGAAACCTAACAGGGACTGGAAGTGCTGTGTAAGGAAAATGTTCAGCCCCTGAAGGCAGGGAGGGAGGATGACTCATCTGATGCTGTTCCCAAGCCATCCTACCAGCCAAACCAAGAGTTTGCTGATGTGCTTCAGAAACCGCCCCATCAAACTTTTCCAGAGTGGTAGAGATAGCACCACAATCTGGGTCTTTTGTGTAAGGATAAATGAACAGCCAGAAAAGGCATCAAAGACAGAATGGCTAGTTCCAGTGCTGCTTTGTACCTCATTTTTCATTACTCTGCATGTTATAGCACAGCTCCTTAACATATCAAGAAAGTAGCAAGTTTTTGTCATCTCATATCTCAAAGATCAGCCAGAAGAAAAAAAAAAAAAAAAAAGAAAAAAAAAAAGTTTTTTTCTTTGTTTTGGTGCTATATTTTGATAAGTGTTTCATAGTGTCTTTCTGAGAAGGTATTTGATAAGAATCTTTTAAGAAAGATGGAGGAGCAGAATCAGCAAAAGATCAAAAGATATGGTGTTAGTCTCCTTGTTAAGTTAGGTCTTGACTCTAATTTGGTCAGTTATACAAGTGTAAAACACTCCACTAAATGATCTGATCCACAATCAGTTAAGAGTCAAGCTCTAATTTTCTTTTCAAATGTCTACACTGCATTTTTCAAGATTAACATCATAAGGTCTGTAAGTAGTCATATAGAAAGGGTGGAATCTTATATGCACGTGGAATCACTAAAAAAGTTGCTGGATTGTGTCTATGCATAGTCTCATGGCCCAGACTATGCATGTGAGCCTTTCTGTTTAGCACTGGGACACACAGTCCTATCCTCTGGAGCTGTGATCCTCTTCTGTTTCTTCAGGGTCCCCATAGCACCTCTTTTATTGGTTTGAGTCCTACAGGTTGTCAGCTAAGTGTTTTGGAGCAACATGGTAACTTTAAGCACAATGAGCCACAGCACAGAATATTTGGATATGTGATTATTGTTCCTGAAAAGACACAGGATAAGATAGTTTATACTATTTTTCTCCTTTCTTTGCTTCTTCCCTCCTAGGAAGAAAAGCTCTCTTTCAATGACAAAATAAAATTGCTGGCTTCCTGGTCAAGAAAGTGAATGCAGTGACTATAGCATTCATGTTGCAACCATTTTCATAGAAGCAGCTCCAGATAGTTTTTCAGTATCAGCCTCAATGTGTACTTTGTTTGGAAAACATTTCCCTAATCATCAAAGTGCTGTTTTATCAAACAATCATAGCAATTAGTGCATGCCAGATAGAGACAGCTGTGAAGGTTTTTTTTTGCCCATTTCTCTGAACATCCTTTCTTTGATTCGTTGAACTGACTTCAAATTTCTAGCCTTTAACTTGAAGCTCTTTCAAACAGACACAGCCCTTACATATCTATCAACTACTAACACTGATGTACTGTCTGTAGAGCAGTAGCAGGGCCTCTCTGCTCACACATCCACTCCTCTCCCAAACACTCATGCTTTCTTCACCCCCATCCTCAGGATGGTGAAGGTCTATAAGGCTCTCATTGCTCCTTTCAAGGAGCAATTTCTACTGTAATGTCTGACTAGAAAAAAGTTAGCATAGTAAGTTAGCATAACAAGGCCACAAGAAGTTCAAAATTTAAACATTTATGCAATAACATAAACACAGATAAAAAGCTCTATTTATCTATGAGCTGCTTCCCTCTCTCCTCACTTATTTGAGGATGTTTTCACATCACAAGTTTTTTTAGAATGGAATCCGTATTGTTGTCCCACTTCTACAGCATCTAGTATCACTGGGCCCCAATCCTCATTTGAGCACTTGGACTTAATGGCTGGTAAATCATAAGAATGGTAGAACATGTAAGTTTATGTTTAATCAAACCGTTGACTACAATATGTCAATTTTTTATTATTATTTTTTTTTTTTTCTGAGACAGTCTCAAATGAAGCTAAAAGAGAGAGGAGAGGTTCTTTAGCCTTAAGTGAGTTTGGAAGAACAATTAAGAAAGCCCCTCAAAAGAGATCCAATACAAGAATACTTAATCCAAGAGGATGAGTCCTATAAGAATATACTGTGATGTACATTGGCTATACCACAGCTGTTACAGTACAGGAAGTGAAGATTCACATCACTAGTTTCACATCAACAAATCAGCAAATTAGTAGAAAGCACTGAGCTCAGCCTGTATCGATTTAAATTAAGTTTGTGGTTTAAAACTGATTCCAAAGAGCACTAAAATAGTATTGAACTGTTGAAAATACTGTTAAAATAATGTTAAAACACTATTGTACTGTTTTATTCTCACTTTTAATGTAATGGGAGAGACAAAAGAAAATTTGCATAGTAGTAAGCACTTTCTTTAGGATGATCAATAGTGTTTTGTGGGATTAAAAATCTACAAGTGGAAGCTTGTTGGATACAAATGGTGATTATCCTTCACCTACTGCCAGGTAAGGTATTAAAAATATTAATATTAAAATTATGGATTATTCTATCAAAACTGATACTGGTACTTTGGGCATACAAAGTACCCCTAAATTAAATTATTTTCATGAGATATTTCATATTTGACTCTTCAGCAATAGTTTGATGGCACTGAATGGAAGCATAAATAATCCTTAAAAAAAAGGTGAGCTGCTAGAAACAAATGTTATGTTTAGGAACAAAGCTCCAAATTTATTTCACCTAACTGTAAGTATCACCTTGGGAATTAAATTACCACAGGTAATTCAGATGCACAATGGAGAGGAAAGGACCTCCTGGAGATTGAAGTTTAGGGGCATCTTTTGTCGTGTCTTCCTCTACTGTCTGTGGATGAGTTTGAAGTGAGAGCTATTGCATGAAGTTCATCAGAAAAGCACCTGGTCCATTTCATTGGTAGCATGAACCAAGGCTCATGTTCAGACCTAGAAATTGGGAGTTTCAGAGGAAATGAATAAGGTGAGGATGGGAAGAAAGAAACAGGCAGAACCCCTAAAAGAAATTAGCAAATATATATATATATATATGTATGTATATATAAAAGGTTGGGATTTAGATTTTTAGATGTATCTAATGAACTTGACAGTCCCACATTTTCAGTTGTCCAACTTGAAAGGAAAATAATTTCTGTGAAAAACATTGTACTTTGTAAGGACCTTAAACACCGAGATGTGCAAATCAGTCACTGCTTTACCAGCCCTGTTTCCCATATACCTGAAACGCTGACACACCAAAGTGTTTATATTTTTGGATGGTGTGCATTTAGCCATCTTTTGCCATATTTTGCAGAATATTCTCCTAATTTGTCTGAAGTCTCTTTCAGACTTTACTATAAGGTTCTACATCTGCCTTATTTGAAATATGAAGGGCAGCAATCAAGTTGTCACCATCAACACATAGCTGCTGGGCATATTCAGAACAATCTGCAAATCTAGCTGAGACATCAGTCACCGAGACCAAAGTAAAAATAAGCAGACTGGTTAGACAGGTGACAGCTCCAGTGCTTTCCAACCATCTTTAGTATAAGACAGTTTGCTAAACAAAGTAGCTCACAGCTCAAGAGAGGATTTACCAGAGAGGTTTCGGTGAATACAGCCAACAAGCAACACCCTTTCACAGAGTACATATCCCATTTGATTAAGGCTGCATGTAGACCTCTCATTTGCTATAAGCCTTCCCACTTATGTCAAGTTGTTAAGCAGCAACCAAAATTCCTTAATGTTGTCTGTCCCTATAAACAATGGCTGTAGTTGTTACAGCCACATCATTCAACTCCTAAAACAAAGAAAAGTAACACATGGGCAGGTTGCAATACTCA